>NC_137092.1:7151414-8351414 GCF_951640355.1 Cnephaeus nilssonii | reverse complement strand
TATCTAAAATGAAGACCCCCAAAACCTTTGAGGAGCAAACAGAATGCATCATGGACTTTCTACTCACAGATTTATTAGGTGTACCTTCGCAGGTGGCTTCCCGGGACCTATGTGGTGAAGGTGAAGTTGAAGCAGATTCAGGTAAGGCTCCTGATGTGCAGTGTGATTGCAGGGCCATAGGAGAATGGAAGTATGTTTTCTTATTTCCATTTAAGTTTCAATAGGCAAACTCTAAGCTTTCAGCAATACCTGCACCTTTATTTTTGTTAATATATTTTTATTGATTTCAGAGAGGGAGAGAGAGAGAAACATCAATGATGAGAGAGAATCATGGATCAGCTGCCTCCTGCACGCCCCCTACTGGGGATCAAGCCCGCAACCCAGGCATGTGCCCTGACTGGAAATCAAACTGTGACCTCCTGGTTCATAGATCAACGCTCAACCACCGAGCCAACAGGCTGGGCAATACCTGCATCTTTATGGACGGGAAATGGATTCTCAGTAAAGGGAGACTTTCTGACTGTTGGTGTGGACAGAACACTGAAGATGTTCTTGGGAGAAAATGATGCCCAAATTGTTTAAAATTCTGGAGACCTTTCTTCAATGCTCAGATTCCTGGGACTTGCCCTCCCCTCAAACACTGTGACAAATGTGATTATGTCCCTCTGTTTTAGGAGAGTGTTGCTCTTTTGACGTGGCCATCATTGCTGGTCGCCTTCGGATGTTGGGGGACGAGTTCAACGGAGAACTGGAAGCTTCTGCCCGAAGTGTCATTGCAGAAACCGTTCGAGGACAGGTCAGCTTTCTACTGCTTTCTATTTACTGCTTTTTTCCTATTTCAGACACCCTTTACTTACTACTCCTCTAGGAGTGTGACCGGAAATGTTCTGTGAAAGATTTGGGGACTTATATTTATCCAAGAAGATACAGCAGGAATTCTCCGATGGCCGATTCTTTAGGAGTTAAGCAAAGGCTAAGTGGTATTGAGATGAAAAGCTTTGGGCATAGGCTGGTCAGCCTTCACATTGTTAACATTTGTTTTTTGTCAGAGCTGTGCTTGGTGGCATAGAGCATATATCAAGCACTTTATTCTTTTATGCACCTGCTTTAATGCTTGTTTTTTTTTTTTTGGATGTGGGCACCTTTTTTCCCCAGCAGTGACATTACATTAGGAAGGATAGGCAGTGGACAAGTTTGATGCAATGAAGGCTAATGGTACAGGAGCCCAGTAGGGTGTATATGGCTCTTCAACAGAATGCTCGTTACTGACAGAAGCACTTGGGCTCTGTATTGGATATAAAGACAGACCATAGACAATATTCTATAATGTTGCTGATTAATATCAATAGTGATGGTTAATATGAATTCTTCACTTACCATGTGTCAGGGGATTTTGTAAATGCTTTACACTTATCTCATTTAAGCCTTACACCACTGTATGAGGTATTATAGAAACTGTTGTTCAAAGCACAACCTCTCCCCATCTGCATGTAACATTGTGAGAGCGAACACCTAACCCATTTTGTTCACTGCAGTATTCACACAGTCTAGAACGGTGCCTGATACATAACAGGTCCTCAGAAAGTATTTTCTGGCTTGATACCCATTTAAGCAGAAAGGAAACTGAGAACTAGGGAAAAAATTAATTGGGTTATACAGTAAGTAACTTCTTTTTTCTTTTCTTTTTTAAAATTTATTTTTCCATTACAGTTTACATAGCATGGTGGTTAGACAATTACATACTTTACAAAATGTTCCCCTTGGTATTTCCACCACCCACCTGGCACCATATATGGTCATTACAATATTATTGACTATATTCCCTATGCTGTACTTTACATCCCTAAGCAATAATTATTGAAGTTAGGATTTGAACCCAGACTGATTCCAAAACCATTATGTTTTATTCTTCCTACTAAATATAGTGTGGGGAGTATACCTACTATACATTCAGGCAGGACTAGCCTTATTATTCCTAGTTGCTCACACTGATGCTTTCCTCGGTAGCTGAGAGCTGAATCTACTTTTAATTTTAAGATTATTTTGATGCCCTGACCGGTTTGGCTCAGTGGATAGAGCGTCGGCCTGGGGACTGAAGGGTCCCAGGTTCGATTCCAGTCAAGGGCATGTACCTTGGTTGCGGGCACATCCCCAATAGGGGGTGTGCAGGAGGCAGCTGATCGATGTTTCTCTCTCATCGATGTTTCTAACTCTCTATCCCTCTCCCTTCTTCTCTGTAAAAAAATCAATAAAATACATTTAAAAAAAAAAGATTATTTTGAAACAGCCTCAAACTCACAGAAAAGTTGCTTGTGTTATACAAAGAATTTCCCTCTTAAATCATTTGAGAGTAAATAGCCAACATGGTATTCCATCACCCCCTAATCCTTTTATATTTCCTTAAAGCAAGAGCATTCTCTTAAATAATCACAATCTAACCATCAAAACCAGGAAATTATCATGGATACATTTTCATCTCATCCTAAGATCCCATTCAAATTTTGCCGATTGTCCCAATGATGTCATTAATAGCAGCAAGATGTAGGCCAGATTCACAGATATTGCATTAAGTTGTTAATATCCTTTTAGTCTTCTTCATTCTGTAATAGCTTCTTAGTCTTTCACTGGTTTTCATGACCTTGACATTGAAGATTATGGCTCATTTATTTTGTAGAATGTCCCTTAACTTGGGTGTGATTGATGTTTTCTCTTGAATAGATTTAGGGTATGTACCTTTGGAAAATCATAAAAGTGTTGCTGTGTTGTTATTCTATTAAGTGGCACTGATTTCAATTGGTCCCATTACTGGTGGTAAATTGAATCACTCCCGAAGGTGTCTGCAAGGCTTCTCCACTGTAAAGTTACTCTTTTCACCTTGGTAATTAATTGTTTTATAGGGAGGAACTTTGAAACCATGTAAAAATTCCATATCTCATCAAAATTTCAATCTATTCATTTATATTTTACATCAACATAGATTTATGAATCCCTACTTTATTCAGTGCGTTATAATCTGTTACTATCATTGTTTATTTGAATGCTCACCTTACCCAGCTCTGGCCAGTGGAGTCCTTTCAATCTGGACTATTTCTTTTTGGCATGTCCCTGTCATTTTCTGAGTACTTCCTTAGTTTCTAACAGAAGATCTGTATTTTCCCATCTTTATCCAGAAGTCAGCCACTCTCCAGGGAGCTCTGGTTCCTTTTGATGGGAAACGATATTTGGATACCAAGATCTAGCTACTCTTAGGTGGATGCCCTTCTCAGCTTGTTTGGGCTCTGACACCCTGCTCTGATGGCCATGTCCCCTCCCCCTATACCACATTGCAATAGATCTTGCTTGGCCCTACCTAATGGTTTTGTGTTTTGTTTTTTTGTTAATCCTCACCCAAGGATATTTTTCCATTTATTTTTTGGAGAGTGGAAGGGAGGGAGAGACAGAGAAATATCGATGTGAGAAAGACACATCGCTTGGTTGCCTCCTGCACACACCGGAACCTGCAACCAAGGTACATGCCCTTGACCAGAATCAAACCCGGGACCCTTCAGTCCACAGGCCAACACTCTATCCACTGAGCCAAACCAGCTAGGCCTACCTAATGGCTTTTGGACCAAGTTTTTTGGGGAAGGCTAATCTTTTTTTACTTTATAACTTCCCAGACTTCAATCGTTCAAACAATATGACCAGCTATACTATAATGTACTTAATAATTTTCTTTCAAAGCATTTTGTCTCTCTTTCAATCATTTGGTTCATCCTAGGCAATAATATCTGAAATCATGGATTTGAGGGGCTACTTCTGGTTTTTCTAATAGTCATTACAATAAAATATTAAAATGAGAAAATCCTATCCATTTACTCCCTAACATTACCTTAGATACAACTAGTGGACATTGGCCACTCTCTGGGAAACACTTGCTTAGTAGATTCTGTACCTGCAGACTCCTGCACTTTTTAGTGAAACTCCACTGATATATCCTATGTTTCTCTCCAGGTAGGAGCTGTCCTTCAGAACACGGTAAAATCTATCAGCAAGGCCTGGTGTGCTCAGAATTCCAGCTTAGCTTATGAGACAGCCTTTTTGGCAGTATCAGTGAAACTGCTTGAACGTGTGACCCACCTAGCTCCAGAAATGGCAAGACAGGTGGCGACCTCCATGACCGATATGATCAATGGGAATGGCGCCATCCGGGAGTTCATCCAGGGGCAGGGAGGTTGGGTAAGTATGTTGGGGCCCCTGGCTTTGCTAGCCATTTGCTACTAATACTCAGGACTCCAATTTATGATTCTTTCTGTAAGTTGGAAACCAAGCAGGAAAATGGCTCTCTACTTTGCTGAAAATGCCAGGATTGCTTTTCCCATGGAAAAGGGGAGCATTCAGAAGCTCAGCCTGTGGATGTTGGACTCCAGAGTCATGCTGCCTAAAATATTGACTGCTAACTATATAAAGCAGATTTCCACTTCCTACACATCTATAAAGTATATTGATTGAGTTCTAATCTCAGCCTGGCTTCCCTCTGTTAGTTGGTAAGTTAGTGGTGTCTGCTGTGGTGATAACTATACGAGGTGTTCTAAGCCCAGTCTTAGTCATCGGTAGACCGTCTGCTCTCAGGGAGCACTTCCCTTCACTGCCAGGGCAGCAGAAGTCCCAGCATGAGCTGCATTCCCTGGTGGAACCTGCAGATCACTCCTGGTTCCTTAGGAAGTTCCTGATGAGCATCCCTTTGACTGTTGGCTATTCCTTGTCCTTTCTAGGAAAATCTGGAGAGCTGAAGAAGAGGCAGAGCTCTTTCCCAGCCTGAACGTCCCTTCCTCTTTGACTAATCAGGTGACTGGTTTCTGGCAATTAAAACAGAAACAACCAAATTAAAAACCACTTTCTTTTGGACAGAACTGAACTTAGTTGGATGATTTATTTTCTATTGATAAAGTTGGGAGCAGCTTCGAGAGGTCCACAGAGATGTTGTACTTTCTGTTTTGATGTGAGTTTTAATGAGGTTCTGTTGAAGCAAAGACCTCCAGACACAAAGCAGTGCCTTGTTAGCAGCGGAATTCCAGGGCAGGCATTTGCTGGAGTTATTTTGGGGAGGAGGGAGCACAGAGTAAACTATTCCTTCAGATTTAGCTCTATCTTTGGTGAGAATCTTACCTACTAATTTTGCAGCCAAGAGAGATTTTTGGTTGGGAAATCTTGTTACTTTAAGTTAAGGATTTTCTTTTAAACTCATAGTCTCAGTTTCATGTTAATTTCATCTGAGCAGAATTATTTTATGCGTTTTCAAGGTTGGCAGTGAAACGAGAAGTTTGCCCTTCTATTAGAAAGGTCAAAGAAAGATAAAAAAGTTGCTGCATTTTTTTCTGCCACAGAATATGCAGGAAGTGCTGGCCCACATCCAGGACAGGAGGGCCATCTTACCTTAGATGAAGCTAGCTGCCTGCCACATTGACTTTCCAAGTGAGGCACATGCCACTTGTGGACCTTACAAATTGCTGGTGTCCAGGTCCCATCCTAGAGCTTCTGCTCCTGTAAAGGGAGGGGGTGGGGGTCAGAGCCTATGTTCCTACATTTTAACCAGCTCTCCAGGTGATTGGATGTACAGATCGAATTTGAGAACTGTCACTTTAGAGCTAGGGTTGGCAAATGGTAGCCCACAGGCCCATCCAGCCTGCTGCTTTTTTTTTTTATATATATATATATTTTATTGATTTTTTACAGAGGAAGGGAGAGAGATAGAGAGTTATTAAATAAAGTTTTATTGGAATGTGGCTACACTCACTTGTTTACCTACTATCTATGACTATTTTAGCATGGCTGTGGCAGAGTCGAGTAGTTATGGCAGACACCCTATGGCCCCTTAAAGCTTAAAATATTTATTCTTGGCCATTTAAGTTTGCAGACCTCTGCCGTAAAGCTAAATGAACATTTATCATTGAGTAATTTAAACCCTGTTGTATCCTGATAATTCTTGCCAAACACAAGTGTAGCTAGAATAACTCTTTTTTCAGAATTTAGTTTGAGTGTGTTAGTTCTTACATAGTCTACACTTTCTCCAGGACTTTTAGCAAATTAGAGCATTTTGTGACTCCTGACTTGTCCAGAGAGGGTATACATTCC
This sequence comes from Cnephaeus nilssonii, assembly GCF_951640355.1. Classification (NCBI taxonomy): domain Eukaryota; kingdom Metazoa; phylum Chordata; class Mammalia; order Chiroptera; family Vespertilionidae; genus Cnephaeus; species Cnephaeus nilssonii. The sequence continues at coordinate 8,345,300 of NC_137092.1, read as the reverse complement.
CCTGGCCCCAGCACAAGTGAGTGGAGGTAATTGGAAGCAAAGCATATGGTTCCTATGGTCTATATATCAAAATAGTCCTTAACAATCTCATAGATTAGCAGGCAGTCATCAAGTACATAGATTTCTTCATCCAAAGCTGTGAAACCAGATTAGTTCAGGAAGGAAAACACTGCTATATCTGTTTTTGAAGAGGTATTAATGTCTTTGGCTAAAGTTTACAGAGCTAACCACATCCCCTCTCTTCAGCCAGCCAGCTATCTGTATAGAAATAAAGACACAGTCTTGCAAATATATTCTGACTTTTTCAAGGTAGGCTATTTCCTCTATTCTTGGATAAATCACAATAGGTTAGTAAGCCAGAAATAAGATTTCATGTTTCTCTTTAGTAGAAATTAGCTTTTTTTTTTTTTTGCTTCCAATTGAAGATACTTGATGTATTCTTTTGTCCCTTATATTACTATAAACTCAACATGGTAAGTTTTGTGGTATTTGACCTCTTAAACGAAGTCACTGTTTTCACTTTGACTAATGTTCTTCTGATCATGAAGTAAGATTCTTCTGTCTATGCATTTGAACTAATTCTCAGCAAGTGCAACTTCAATTAAATGATATAGAACCAGAACAGACTGGTGGTTGCCAGGGGCAGCAGATGGGGGTTTGGGGGCTTTGGTGAAGGGGGCCAAAAGGTACAAACTTCCAGTTATGAGATGAAATAGTTCTGGGGATCTAATGGACAGCATGGTGACTCTATTACATATTTGAAAGTTGCTAAGAGAGTAGATTTTTAAAGTTCTTACAAACAAACAAAAAGATTGTAACTATGTGAGGTGATGGATGTGTTAACTAACCTTATTGTGGTGATCATTTCACTATATATACATACATATCAAATCATTACATTGTATACCTTAAATTTACACAATTTTCTTTTCTCTGAAATCAATAAAAATATTTTTTAAAAATTAGCCCAGCCGGCATGGCTCAGTTGGTTGAGCATCCACCTATGAACCAGGAGGTCATGATTCAATTTCTAGTCAGGGCATGTAGCCAGGTTGCAGGCTCAATCCCCACAAAGAGCATGTAGGAGGTAGCTGATCAATGATTCTCTCTCATCAATGTTATTTCTCTCTCTCTCCCTCTCTCCCCTCCTCTCTGAAATCAATAAAAATATATTAAAAAAGAAAAGAAAGGAATGCATTCAGGTCGTCTGATTTTCACAATTTAATTTCACCATAGATTGATCATGTGATATTGGGTAAGTAATCCAATTCCTTTGTGCCTTAGTTTCCACATTTAAAATAGAGGTGATTTGGTAATTGATTCATAGGATTCTTGTGAGGGATAAATGAAGCAGTGCATTCTAAAGGGTTTAGCGCAGTGCCTGGGCTATTAAGAGCACTGCTTAAATAGTCCAGAGCCCCTGTGACTTGGAGTTCCTGAAGTTCTAGCTTACCTTTTTTCTCTTTAAAAAAAAAATCTATTTTATTGATTTTTTACAGAGAGGAAGGGAGAGGGATAGAGAGTTAGAAACATCAATGAGAGAGAAACATCGATCAGCTGCCTCCTGCACACTCCCCACTGGGGATGTGCCCGCAACCAAGGTACATGCCCTTGACCGAAATCGAACCTGGGAACCTTCAGTCCATAGGCCAACACTCTATCCACTGAGCCAAACCGGTTAGGGCTACCTTTTTTCTCTTCATTAACTCTGTTCTTCACAAAGACAAGCCAAAAGTCTATGGTTTTACTTTTCACCTTGATGTGGGTGATTTTTAAGTCTGACTTACTTCAATTTTTCCAACATCTGTATCCACAAACTCTCATTCTTTATTTCTGTATATGCTTCGTATTCCCATACTCTTCCTGATTGCCATCCAGCTGGCTCAAAACCGTCAGTTTTCCCTTCTCCCTCTCCCAGCTCTACTCATCCAACAGTCCTTTCTCACATATTCCTTTCATTTTGTTCTGATTCTTCCTGTAAGAGTTTATTACCACCCACCTGGGCTATTGGTAAAGCCTGCTAGCTAAGCTTTCATCAATCCTCCTGTCCCAGGCTTGTCCCATTCCAGTCTGTCCTGTACACAGTCTGCCACCAGATCAACCAAAGCTGTGGTTCCTTTGTGCATGGTTTTATCCATTTTTAGATATGCTATAATTCATTTTGAAATTATATATGCCACTGAAGGAGATTATGAGACTTTCAAAACTTTACTAGAAGGGAGCATTTATTTATTATTTATTTATTTATTTATTTTTTAAAATATATTTTATTGATTTTTTACAGAGAGGAAGGGAGAGGAATAGAGAGCTAGAAACATCGATGAGAGAGAAACATCGATCAGCTGCCTCCTGCACACCCCCCACTGGGGATGCACCCGCAACCAAGGTACATGCCCTTGACCGGAACCGAACCTGGGACCCTTGAGTCCGCAGGCCGACGCTCTATCCACTGAGCCAAACCGGTTTCGGCAGGAGCATTTATTTTAAAAAAACCAAGAAACCTTAACAAACAACAAGTGCTGGTGAGGATGTGGAGAAAAAGGAACCCTAATACACCGCTGGTGGGAATGCAGCCTGATACTATGGAAGTCAGTGTGGAGTCTCCTCAAAAAATTAAAAATGGAATTGCCATTTGACCCAGTGATACCACTTCTAGAAATATATCCTAAGAAGCCTGAAACACCAATCAGAAAGGACATATGCACACCTATGTTCCTAGCACCACAATTTACAATAGCTAAGATCTGGAAACAGCCCAAGTGCCCATCAGCAGACAAGTGGATAAAAAAAGCTGTGGTACATCTATACACCATGGAATTTTATGCAGCAGTCAGAAAGAAGGATCTCTTACCTTTTGAGACAGCCTGGAGGGACCTGGAGAATATTATGCTAAGCGAAATAAGCCAGTCCAAGAAAGACAAGTATCACATGATCTCACTCATATGTGGAAACTGATGAACAAAATAGATTCAGAGACAGAAACATGGAACAGACTGAGGAATCTCAGAGGGAAGGCGGGGGTGGGTGGGAAGAGATTAACCAAAGAACTTGTATGCATATACATGCATAACCCTGGACACAGACAATAGTGTGGTGAAGGCCTGGGGTGGAGTGCGGGGGTGGGTTGTGGGTGCCAATGGGGGGAAAAAGCAGGACATATGTAATATTCTCAACAATAAAGATTTTTTAAAAATCAAACTTTTTCCCAAAGCATTGCTTTGATTGCCATTCTCTTAAAACCTTTCATCAGAACTTTTGATTAGATTAGATATGTTCATTATCTTGATTGTGGTGATGGTTTCATGGGTGTATACACACACTAACACTTAACAAATTGTATACTTTGAAATGTACGGGTTATTGTATGTCAGTAATACCTCAGTAAAGTTGTTAACAAATATCCTCCAGTGGTTTTCCACTACCCATCAAATAAAGCACGACTTTTCAGCCTGGGTCAAATTTCCTCCAGGGTCTGGCCTCAACTGCCCTTTTAGGCTTATCACTCCAAACTCCTCCACATAACCAATTGTAGAGGGCCCCCTGGGAAGGCACATGGGCATTTCTTTAATTATTATCAGCTGAACTCAGGGCGACAGGCAGAGCCGTGCCCTGGGAACACGCTTCCCCAAAAAGGCTGGATGTGTTGTCAGTACTGACTCTTACCTTTGCCCAGGTGTCGGGGAGTGTGACTTTGATATGTAAATCCAGTCAAGCACCAGGAATGCTCGGACCTACTCAAGAATGCAAATAAGCTCCTTTGATCCTAAGTTTTCGTGATACTTCTTAGTATTTGGGGATGTATAAATAAACACACTGCGTGGGCTCTGGGTCCCTGTCCCTCCATCAGAGAAGGCAGCAGTTCCACCCGGCTCCCAGCTTTCTTTCTATCTCTGCGTGTTCTTTCTTTCTTTTATTTCTCAATACCTGGCCGCCTCCACTCAGAACCGGTTCATCTCTCTTTCCGTGCTGGACGCGGAAAAGGGAGATCCCCGCCACATCTGGCCCCCGCCGCAACCAATACTCCCGTGAAACAGCCACTCACTAAGCTCTCTGCCTCCCACTGTCCTCTGTGTTTTGTATTGCTTTCTCTCAGGCTCTGTAGACAACGTTTAAGACCCAACTCAAATGTCACTTCCTCTGCGAAGGTTATCCAGATAACCTGAAGAAGAAGTGCTCTTTGCCTTCTCAAAATTTTGTTTGTACCCCGTCTATGGCCTTACCACAGGTGATCTTAAATTATAGTTATCTGTGTCCTTATCCTCCCTACTAGAATAAAGGATCCTCGAATGAAAATAATTTGTTGAACACTTCTGCAGCACCCCTCTTCCCATTCTCTTGCATGTGTATGGAACTCATAATGAATGAATGAACATCAAACGAAAGATGAGACTTCAAGTTTGATTATAGTTTTAATAAGATGCCAACCAAGCCTCACCAAGTATCTCGAACCTCTATTTTTTTTTTAAAAAGGTAAATTGTTTCCATTGCAATTTATTGGTTGACCTTTGCCTCCCGAGGATTGTATTTGAGAAACCAAAGGCAGAGTATGAGTCCCTGAGCCCCTGAGTGGTATGTGTGGGAAACTATGAAGTTGACAGCAGCTGAACTGACACGCTTGGAGAGTCTCAGAAGGCTGTAGTGATGAGAAGCAGATTGGAAGATGGGCAGGGCCCGTCCCTGCTGTGGATGATGTGAGAACGTGAGCGAAAGGCTTCAGCAGAGGTGCTTTAGAAACCTCTTCTGTTCCTCTTCACAAAAGAAGAAAGGAAGGTCTAGTCGAAATAAAGGAGGTCATTTTATTGCCTGTCCATTGCAGCGCTTCGGGGCTGGACTGTGTGTCTCAGTAGTAGCTCCATTCCTTTCGTCATAATAGCCCTGCTGCTTGAGCAGCCACACTCAGGTAGGGCCTCTTTGCCAGGTTCCTGGACCTCCCTCTGCCCCTAGCACAGCGAAAGTGCCCAGCCAGAGACCAGCACAGACTGTGCCAGGCAAGAGGCTTGGAGTAACTGAGGCAGCGAGTGACCAAGTCAGCGGGGCCTCTCCCCAAAGCCTAACCACATCACTGTATACAGCACGCCATCACAACAGACTGCTTTCAGGTAGGCTCAGGACCTGTGGGTTATACAAATGCAGAGAAGATACTATCGTTGCCTTTGATAAACTTAAAACTACAGGGGACATTTTGTGTGTTTTCTGTTGAATGAACTCTTAAGTAAACTGGTGAGAGACAAAGAGCATGTAAAGAAACTGAAAATTTCTGAATATAAAGATTTATACCGGAAGGATCCAGGCTAAGAGAAAGTCACAGTGAGAGGGAGTTAGGGACAGGATTTTTAAAGACAAGAGTAGGTTTTATGGCTTTCTTTTCATCTTGGTGAAAATTAGGGGGAAAGGCGAGAGGCAGCAGCAGAAGTGGCTGTAGAATGAGCAAGGTCTGTGGGTGATGTGGTTGGATAGGTGAGGAGGGGACACTTGATGGGGAGGGGCTTGTGACGAGCTGAGGAATCCGGACTTATTCCCATACAGACTATCAGTCAGTACTTCGGTTCTTTAGCATTAAAGTGGAGTTTTCAGAACTTTCACCCAGCCTTCGTTACTAGTAGATACTCGATTGGAAAATGTATAGATAGGAAGATAGCTGGGAGCTCATTGCTGCAGGAGTCCAGATGTGTAAGGGGAATGGTGGTTAACCTGGGAATGGAAGAGGCAGGTTGAATCTAAAAGACATTGAGGAGAAAGGACCAATAGGCCTCGGTGACCAAGAGGATGTTCACAAAGGACGGAGTGTTTCACAGAGAATACACATAGCCCGTATCAAATCCATGACCCTGGGATGGAGGGGAGGTGGCTTCCCCAGGGTAAGCCATGCCTCCTCATAGAGCAGTGGTTCTCAACCTTTCTAAGGCCGCGACCCTTTAATACAGCTCCTCATGTTGTGGTGACCCCCAACCATAAAATTATTTTCGTTGCTGCTTCATAACTGTAATTTTGCTACCGTTAATGAATCATAATGTAAATATCTGTGTTTTCCGATGATCTTAGGCTCTACAGCAACGGTTCTCCACCTGTGGGTCGCGAAAATAATTTTATGGTTGGGGGTCACCACAACATGAGGAGCTGTATTCAAGGGTCACGGCGTTAGAAAGGTCGAGAACCACTGTCATAGAGAGAGAAGAAGGTTCTCAGAAACCCATTGACTAGTTTATCTTGTCCTAATCTCCCCTGACATTCTCTTTGGTTGAAGTTTTGTTGTCATCTAATTCCCGACCTCCGTGACACTGCTGTTTCCCCTTTGAGCGGCACACTCTCCTCTTGTGGGAACAGGTGAGTGTCATGGGCACTATTGTCTGTTGTCGGCTTCCTGCTGAGCAAGCGCCAGAGCCACCGGAGGGAGCAGTCGCGTGTTCCTTTCTCACCCTTCAGCTGCTCATTCAGAACTTCACTTTCCACTAGCACTCACCCTGGACGGTCCCGATAAGGTGTTCACGCAGCTTTTACTGCATGGAATTGTTGTGCTCACTCAGGGCTTGTGCCACACTGGTTTAAATGTTTCATTGTAAATTCTGAAAAAAAATTTTTTTTTAAAGTACCTGCCAATCTTTGCTGCATGAATTGTTTCCCCTCCCTGTTCTTGATCTTCCCACAAGTTACAAATGAGTCAATAGAATGTTCATCCAAAAGCATTATGCGTCTGTTGCCCTCCAGTACCTGCAAAAGGAAGTGTGAAAAAGTAAGCAGTGGCTTAGATTCGTTCAAGATAAAACACCTTCTTTCTCTTCTCCTTCACTTTGGTGTTTGCTCGCTTGAGTGGTCTGCTCAGGAAATGGCCTTTTAGCTAAGTGGGTTTTTGAGGTTTGGTTATTTCACGGTTTTCTATACCTTTTGGTTGTTGAGTCGAATGGACTCCTAAGAATTGCTGCTTGCTTGAAAAAGATCTGAAGTTCTGCTAAGACACTATTTTCAGATCCTTATATTTTGGGTAAAAATCTATGGAGGGCATCTAAGCACGTTTTTCTTGCTTATACCTATCTCCATTTTATCCCTTCCTAAGAAGAGGAGAAAGTTAGAGATTGTTCTGAAATATGGGCTTGAGGAAAATAGGTTTTATTAGGTATCTTCTTGTTTATTAATAGCAAAGTTCTGATTTTGATGGAAGTGAAAGCATTCTTAGTGAACAGATTATGAAACTGTATATATCTCTTTTTTGACCAAATACAGAAAATCATTTTCCTTTTTGGATTATGCTTTGCTACTCTGCAAATAAGCAAGTTAGTTTGGAATATATTTATTTTTATCAGTAATTAAGTCCACATCTTTACTTTCTGAGATGCTTTCTTAACTCTCTAAGCATGTTTTTCACTGTATTCTGGCTTGTTCACTCTTGTATACCCAGCCCCTCATGTAGTGCTCAGCATTTAGTGGTACTCAATAAGTTTATTGAACAAATAAATGGATTTTTGTGTGTTTTTCTAATTTAAAATATTATGTAGTATTTAAAAAGAATTTTTAAAAGCATTTTTAGTCCCAACACCTACACAATTGATTTTTTTTTTACATCTTTTAGTCTTCATTTAAATATGTACATAGTTTTACATAGTTTCATTTACTGTGACCTTTAAATTTTGGCCTTTTAAAAATTGCCCCCTATTTCCAGGCTGGTGTGGCTCAGTGGTTGAGCATCAACCCATGAACCAGGAGGTCACAATCAGGGCACATGCCCAGATTTTGGGCTTGATCCCCAGTAGGGGGTGTGCAGGAGGCAGCTGATAGATGATTCACTCTCATCATCAATATCTCTCCCTCTCCCTTCCTCTCTGAAATCAATAAAAAAAAAATATTTTTTTAAAAAATTGCTCCATCCTATCTAATAAAGAAGGAATATGCAAATTGACCCTCACTCTGTCACACCATCACAAAGATGGCGGCACCCACAGTGGAGGCGGGATTTCTGTAACACAAGATGGCTGCACCCACACTGGAGGCCAAATTCCTATAATGAGCCTTAATGAGCAATCAGCAGGGACCTGAGGCTGCATGGCCCTAGGCCTGGGCGGAGGACCTGAGGATGTGCCCCCCACCTGGCAGGGCTTGACTGGGGCCCTCAGGCCGCGTCCCCCGCCTGGCAGAGCTTGATGGGGGACCTAAGGCTGCACCCCCGGCCTGGCAGGACTTGACCTGGGACCTCAGGCTGCTCCCCCCACCCCGGGCCGGGGCACCTGAGGCTGTACCCCCCCTCCCGACGCCGGGCCAGGGACCTGAGGCTGCGCATTCCCGCACAGCGGGGCTTGACGGGTCTGGATCTTGCCCAGTGAGGGTGAGTCCAGCCAGGTCTGAGTCTCGCGCGATTTCAAGGCACACGTGGTTGGGCGGGGACTTGACTCTGGGTCCTGTGGCATGCCTCAGACTCTAACAGGAGGAAGATTTTCATATACATTTTACTAATTTTCTTTCATCTCTGACACTTCTATTATAAAGGGCAAATAGCAATATTAAAATATTTCCTCTAATTCCCTTTTAATGTGCATGAATTTTGTGCACTGAGCCACTAGTATTTTATATGTTTTTAAATAGCCAAATTAAACAATGCATTACTTAGAGCAGCAAGAAATTCTCTTTTAATGCTAAAGGGGATAATTTGAGAAATACTACCCTAGTCTCAACAAATACTGTTGAAGAATTATGGTTCATTTTAATTTATTGTGTGGATTGGGATTGAACTTCTTTATTGGCGTCACATGATCTCTAAGCAGCATTCCTCAGCGACCATTCCTTTCCTGTTGCAAGGCTCAGCAAAGTGGATGAAGCCTAACAGTGTTCAGAATCACAATTTCCTATGGGGACTGTGAGTAATGCTGCAAAACAGAAAGCATTGCTAATAACTAGAGGAAGTCCTAACAGCACATTTGTGAATTTCCTTCAGGGTTATCTCAGACTAATTTTTTAAAATATATTTTTATTGATTTCAGAGAGAAAGGGAGAGGGAGAGAGAGAAACATCAATGATGAGAGAGAATCATTGATCGGCTGCCTCCTACACACCTCCTACTGGGGATCAGCCAGCAACCCAGGCATGTGCCCTTGACTGGAATCGAACCCGGACCCTTTAGTCCGCAGGCTGACACTCTATCCACTGAGCAAACCGGCTAGGCCCAGACTAATTTTGTTAACACATTTGTGGAACTTCTGTCCTCAAACAGATGATATGCTGCTTTTGGGTTGTTCTCACGCTCAGTGAGACGTTCTTGGGTAGGTTTGTACCCATTGAGGAGACGAGCTGAGATGTGGGAAGGTTTTATTTTGAGCAGCCTGTCTGTCAGACGGGGTCAAGTGCCACATGTAGAGTGTGGCTTCCTAAGGCAATGACCTTTTTTTCTAAGGCATAAGTTGCAGAATATAAATGTCTTTCCTAGAAATAGTTCTCAGGCTTTTTGTCCTGGAAGTCAAGCTGTTGCCAGCAAGGTAGTTGACTCGCTCTTTTCCTATTCCTTCCTAGTTCCCTTCATTACATACGGGGGATGTTGTGACCAACTTCCTGTGCTCCTGGGTTCTATATAGACCAATACTCTCCGTATAAAGACAGAGCTCAACTGAGGCTCAAAAAGTACTGGAGGCTCGTGGAAGTCCTGAAATCCACAACACTTCCCTTAACGGAGGCCAGCACTCCCCCAGCCCTGGGTGAGGCACCGGCCAGAATTCGTCAGGAGCAGCTGACTTTGGGTGAGTTTGAGGTCTCTATGGCAGACTTCAGAGTTCTGAATAGAGATGCCTTCTCGGTTAAACAGGAGTTTGCCATTGATCACACTGACGAGAAACTTTAAAAAAAAACTCATCAACTCCAAACAGTGTCTGCCTCCCTTTCTGGGCCCAACAAGAACTTTGCAGAGTTCATTCAGGACATGAAGAAACAGGTGTCAACAGGGCCTTTGTGCTCACTGGGGAGAAGGGGAGAGGCAACATCTCTCCGTGAAAAGGGTAAATTCTGCCTTTTCAGTAGGAGCAAAAAGAAGGCGAATTTCACTTAAGGGCGATGGGGTGGACTGGTCTCAGGGCTGAGTAGAGCACACACTAGGTTCTGGTTAGTGTCTTGTTTGTTAAAAACTTGAGTTGTAACCAGGTTCCTTCCTTGAGGAGGAAGGCGCTAGGGCCCTGGAGTGAGGTGATGGCTTTGTTGTGTGACCACAGAGGCGGTTACGTACTAATTTCCTCTCAGGCTTGTGATGAAGTCAGTAAACCACAGCCTTCACCATGCTCCGCCGGGGCCGCACCAGTGGCTTCCCGCCGGTGCCTCGGCCATGACTCGCGTTGGACATGCCCTCCCTTAACCCAGTTGTACCTGATCTCTCTCGCCCTGCAGCATGGACGAAAGGGACATTCTGCAGAGGTTCCTGGATGAGGCCCAGAGCAAGAAAATTAACAAAGAGGAGTTTGCCAATGAATTTCTGGTGAGTCCGACGTGTGACACCCTCAGGGGAGTTACATAGTCTACTGAACTGACTCGGGTGGCCCAGCTCTCCCAGACCCAATTGCTCTTTGGGGTAAGTGAATATCGGACCTCGCAGGAGAGGAGCGGAGGAAGGCAACCTAAGAGTTCGACTTCTCTGCGTTTTGTGTGTATTTTAATTATTTTCTCCAAAATACGGCTTTTAGTATTTTCTTTGCTAGTTCTTCGAGTCTGGCTAGGAATCTACATCAGGCATACATAATTCCAGGTGTATAAATACTAATATTAATGGGACATCTGGCATTCCCAGGTGTGTCTGTTGTAATGTGTGTTTCCAATGGGTAACTTTCATTAAGAGGAGAGAGACCAAGATGAACTTTCCATGGGACACTTTTTTAGCCTCCCCCTGGGATTTCACTGGATGACAGAGACTCTTCTAGAGCCCCCAAACTACCTGCGGCCACGTTTTCTAATTTTTCTTCTAAGACAAAAAAGGGATGAGAACATGTGTGTTTGTAATAACAGTGTTTCCTTAACCTTTTGCTTGGAGGGTGGGATGGCCAGGGTGGAGAGCAGAGACAAGTGAGGGCTGTGGTAGAAGAATAAGCGCGAGGTAGCCCCGGCCCAGCAGGATTGGATTCCCCTGAGGAGCCCTGCCTCTCCGAGGAGCTGTGGTTATTGATGCCATGGAGCCAGCAGGCCTCACTCATCTGTAACCCAGATGACATGGGATGCCTGATGGCGCCCAGCATGTATTTTGGAATACTCCCAGCTGGTGTTTCAGAGCTATCAGAACTTCAAACCTTAGCTCCTCCGCTGTGGAGAAGCGGGGAAAACAAGGGAATCGAAGTACAGAACCTGAAATGAAATTGTGATTCTATCTCCAACCAGATGAGCAACTGTTTGACATGTACCCTCAAGCCTCTGTTTCCCAAATTCTCAAGCGGGGAGAGGAATTCATGTCCTACCTATCCTCACAGGGTTGTTGTGATGATTCAATATCAATAATAATCAAATGTGGCCATTCACTCAGTAGTATTTATTGAGCACCTACTATGTCCCACGTTCAGTTCTAGGCACTGAGGATGCAACAGTGAACAAAGTAAAAAATCTCTGCTTCGTGGGGCGAACAGTCTGGTACAGATAGCAGATGGGAAAGTACTCTGTAAAGTCTCTAGTGATCAGATATTATGGTTGAATTATAACCTATTATAATGGAAATCCCGCTGTCAGCTCTACTTGGATAATATTGTGCTGGCGTGAAATAAGTGCTCTAATTGCCACCTGCCAGGCACTCTGAGTCCCTCTGAGTAGGGAGGTCGGTCAGGGGGTGTTGGGGCCTATGTGTCTGCTTAGGGGCCTGCCCTGGACTGTGATTCCTGAGCCAAATTCACCCAATGCACAGAGGTAAAAAGTGAGCCGAGGGGGCAGTGCCAGCCTCCGTTTTACTTTAGTTGTGTTTTAAAAAAATAATGTAGACTATCTCCCTGACAGTGCACCTTTTCTTAGCTCAGTCCTCTAACCTCTCACCAAACCTGGCGGTCACTTCACCTCCTATTTTCTCTGCCTCCAGCCTTGCCCCACCTTCAATCAATTTTCCGTTCCACACCCAAGTGATCTAGTATTAATAATACAAATCTGGTCATTTTTCCCCTGCTTAGAAACCTTTTATAGATGGGTGTGTGTGTTTTTTTCAGCTGTTTAAAACTGTGAACTATAATGCCCATTTAGAAAAGTACATAAAATGTGTGTAAGTGTAATTATAAAGCAACCACCACTCAGGTCAAGGACTAGAACATTGTCAGCCTCAGGAGACTTCTGCTGTATGTACCCCTTTCCCATAGGGCTCCTCATCCTCACCCCACCCCCTCCCTGACCTGCCCTGCCCTAGGAATAATCACTACCCTGACTTTTACATTAATCACTTCCTTGCTTTTCTAGCTCCTGATTTAAGGACCTTGTTTTTGGGTGATTAAGTGGAACCTCACTATTCACTGACTCACGTCCTCCAGTGGAAAAACAAAGTCTTGCTTTCAGCCCCACCTAAAGGTTCAGCTGAGATACCAGAGGAAGAGCTTTGAGGGGTTGGGGGTTAGGGAGTGGTGAATGAGGCCAGATTGCTTGCTTGGACAAGGTAAATACTGCCATTAAATTGCGGGGGGGGGGGGGGGGGGGGGGTAGGGGACATCCCACCTGGTCATGTCCCACATCCCACCTTAAGCCCTTAATGCATTCTTCCAGGATTTGGCGTGTCTGAGGTTTAAGGACTGAGTCTGTGACGCCAGGCCCCACTGGGTCCATAGCTTAGACTTCGTCCCCGCGACCCCCTGGCTGGCTATCTCTGTGCAGAGCACGTAGCCCTGCTGTGGCCGGAAAAGCCAATACTGTGCTGCTCAGGTCTGGTTCCTGGGGGGATAGGGGAGGTGACAGGGGGGGTGGGCAGACTAAATCCAGTAGCTTTTCTGTAGTTGAAAGTGCCACTGACCACTCCTGCAAGGTTCTCACGCAGCCGTTCAAACAGCTCCTGAGTGCTCACTGTGTGCAAAGCGTGTGCCGGAAGCTGGCATGGCCGTGTGGTGTTCGCCTTGGTGGCAATGTTTCCTAAGACATTGGAGGAGGTCTTAGCGGACAGACGTTGAACAACGGATTCCTCTATAAAATACTTAATTACAATTTGTTAGTCCTGGTGGGGTGTCAAGGAAGCATCTTCATTATCTTATTTACTATACTTAAAAAAACCCCACACACAACAAAAAACCCCTATGAGCTGATTATAATCTCTGAGTTACAGACATGGAGACTGAGGCTGGGAGAGGTTAAATAATTGGTCTAAGCCCATGGTCAGCAAACTGGCTCGCGAGCCACATGCGGCTCTTTGGCCCCTTGAGTGTGGCTCTTCCACAAAATACCACGGCCTGGGTGAGTCTATCTTGAAGAAGTGGCGTTAGAAGAAGTTTACGTTTAAGAAATTTGGCTCTCAAAAGAAATGTCAATCGATGTCCTGTTGATATCTGGCTCTGTGGACGAATGAGTTTGCCGACCACTGGGCTAAGCTCACTCAGCGTTCAGCCACAGACAGGAAATTTAACCTGTAGCTGTCATTCCAGAGCCTGTGAAATTAGTATCTTGCTTCAGCAGGTAACACTGAGTCCCGAAAAGGGCCTACCTGACTTGAGTGTAAGTTAGTGTAGTTTCTACACCAGTATAACGTAGTTTCTACATAGCAGAATCTGCGGTGTGCCACCACACTACTGAAAAGTTCTTTTTTTAAAAAGCCCCATTGTCGCTATTCTTATAAAATAATATTATTGTAAGTTAAAAGAAAATAAATTCACCATAGTATCGACATCCCAACAAATACAGTTTTGGGGTTTTTGTTTGTGTAGAAATTCCAGTTCTTATCCTTTTGTATTATTGTAATTTTAAGTATAAATGCAAATTTTTATTCTTATTTTCGCTTAACATTACACCGATATTACCATGTTGATTAAAATCTGCACTAATGACCTCTCACACAGCAGGGTATAATGAAAAAATAATCCTAATAATAGCTAATACTTTTGTACCTGTTATGGAAACTTTCTAAATACTTACATAGCAACTCATTTAATCCATTGAGGAAGGCACTGTTATTATTTCCACTTTATAGATGAGGAAACGGAGACACAGCGGGGTTAATTGACTCACTCAGGGTCATACAGCTAGCATGCGGTTGAACTGAGTTTTGAGTTCAGGCCATCTTGCTTTCCCATCTGTACTTGTAACAACTTTGGAGTCGGATAAATTTGGTTTGAATTTAGGTTCTGCCGAGTGTCTTCTGTGTGACCTTGAACAAAGTAATAAAAGGTGAGAACAAATAATATTCTCTTTGCAGAGCTGCTGAGAAGGTACTAGAATAAATATACAAAATGCCTGACACCTCGCAGGCACCCAAATAATTAAATTACATCTCTACTGTTGGACAGCTAGGCTGTTTCTAATTTTTCCTGATTATTGATAATACTGCAGTAGCTATGTTTGTCCATGTGGATTTTCCTTTCTTTTGGATTTGAGGCGAGAGCCCCCAAAGTGTTGTTACTAGGTCAAAGAATATTAGCATCTAATTGGTTAAGTATTGCCAAATGTATTTCCAAAAGAGATTTTTAAATTTTCAGTATCTGAATTTATCATCTTCTCTACCACCTTGCTAGTCTTAATTAGTAACTATAAAAAATAATACACATTTTTTACTGCTTACCATATATGAGGCAATCTAAGTGGTTTGCCATATATAATCTCAATCACTACCCGTCCAAGAGGAAAGTATCAGCTTCATTTTACCCATAAAACGGCAAAGCCGGGATTTGAAACCTTGGTCTGGAACTCTGAAACTTGAAAGCTTTCTAACTATGAGCCTGTGTTCTTAGTTCCCTACCCTCGTCCACACTCCGTTGATTCAAGTTTATCCACTGGTCTTAACTTAAAAATTGCAGCATCTAACATATATACAGAAACATGCTTCAAACACACATACACATACACAACTTAACAGCTAGTAATAAAACAGGCACCCACATAAGCACCACTAAGATCAAGTAATAGAACAT
The DNA here is from genome assembly GCF_951640355.1 of Cnephaeus nilssonii. Taxonomy (NCBI): domain Eukaryota; kingdom Metazoa; phylum Chordata; class Mammalia; order Chiroptera; family Vespertilionidae; genus Cnephaeus; species Cnephaeus nilssonii. The sequence goes on along the minus strand of NC_137092.1, from coordinate 8,330,274 downwards.
TGTCCACACCCCAGAAATCCCAGGGGTGTCTATCCAGATCCTCACTGCTCCCAACTCCCACCAGACTGGAGGTAAACACCATGCTGAGATGATTTTTGTTTTGTGTTGTTGCATGGAACAAGACCTATTTTTATATCACGAAACAATTAGAGCAGTGGTTCTCAACCTTTCTAAGGCCGCGACCCTTTAATACAGTTCCTCATGTTGTGGTGACCCCCAACCATAAAATTATTTTCGTTGCTACTTCATAACTGTAATTTTGCTACTGTTATGAATCATAATGTAAATATCTGTGTTTTCCGATGGTCTTAGGTTCTACAGCAACAGTTCTACAGAACTGCTCTACAGAACCGATAGCAGGGTCGGTCGCCTAAGACCATCGGAAAACACAGATATTTATATTACGATTCATTAACAGTAGCAAAATTACAGTTATGAAGTAGCAACGAAAATAAATTTATGGTTGGGGGTCACCACAACGTGAGGAACTGTATTAAAGGGTCGCGGCCTTAGAAAGGTTGAGAACCACTGAATTAGACATTCATCTTACCGGATTTTGACCTTTATGTAAATGAAGTCATGTTGTTTCTTTTTATGCCTTTCTCCTCTCTCCTACATTATATTTATGAAATCCATCCTTGCATATAGCTGGGCCACTCAGGGCCAGGTCAGTCTGGCCCTCCCTCCCTGCAGCAGTCCTGTTTGCTGGGTTTAGAGGCCCCGCTCCTAATTCCCTTTGCTCGCACTCATGCTTTCTCAGTCCTGTGGGCGCCTCGGGAGAGATGATGCCGACCTGCAGCTGAAGGGCACTGAGGACCTACCTCGAGGAGCTCTGGAGACAGCCCCGCTCTGGTTCCCTTCCCCCAGCTAGCACAGGAGGGCCACGTTTCATTTCTCCCACTCCAAAATACAGCTTAGGTGACGTCTCCTGTACAACAGTGCCGTCCTCAAAGCGAAGAGATTGTGGCCTGGTGCTTTCTTTATTCTTCCTTGTTCTCTTTTGAGAGTGAACTTTACTCATTTATCAGTAATTAGTTGACTAGTCAGTGAAAAGGACATGCCAAGGATTCAGTCCTGATTTCTAGAATTTGATGGCGAGGACCTCAGTTCTGTTTTTCTGTCTTGAAAGGAAAGGGGCAGTAGAGTCCACAAACCAAATGAGTGGACTCTTAGCTTATCGGGCCCAGGAGGGATGCTGGTCTCTTTTGTTTTTTCTTTTCAATTTTAGTGTTTTGTTTTTTTCAATTACAGTAAACATTCAATATTATATTAGTGTCTGGTGTACAGCACAGTGCTTAGACGTTTATATAACTTAGGAAGTGATCACCCCAATAAGTCTAGTACCCGCCTGGCACCATACTCAATTATTACGGTATTATTGACTCTATTCCCTATTCTGTACGGGCCTCTTTTAGTTATTCTCTCTGCATCTCTTCCCTTCATTTCTCTCATTGGTGCTGCCTCTAGAGAGCTCACATCCCCTACTTTGTAATTTGCAGAGAAATTTACCTTCCCCCTTTGACCTATCTTCTCCCCCGACCCCAACCTGCCTCCATGGCCCTGCTTTCTCTTAACCTTTTGCTTCCCACTCTGAGAGTTTCTCCTTTTCTGGTGAGGAGTTCTTCTATCCTTCAGTTCTTCTGTCCCAGTTCTTCTCAGTTGTGTGCACTCTTGGGGTGTTAGAGCCTGGGGGTCTGGTGGGGAGAAAAAGAGAGAGGGGGAAAAAAGGAGGGTTTCACAGTGGTCTGAGCTCAAGGTAAGATATCTAGGGGTAAAAATCTTTACCACTTTCCAAATTAACAAATCTACAGGAAATTCCTCTGTGATGTTCCCTGAGTATCTCACTATGTCATCCCGCCTGATGACTCCAGGAGGATGAGTGGAGTAGAGAGAGAAAAGCCATCCTGTCCCACTGTTGAAGGTGGCAGTCATGGCAGCGAAACAAGCATAGGTGTCTCTCTCTCACACACACACAGACACACACACCCTTTATCTGTAACATTTTACCAAATTAACCGAGGCATATCTTCTAAGAAGGGCTTTGCTTATGGCCTTCTCCCTGGAAAGCACTCCACACGCTAGCAAAGCAAAACAAACAGATAAAACAATGTAACCAGGGGCATGCACTAGGCTCAGTTCTGGAGATTTCTAGAAGGAACAGTTCTGAGACTTGGTATCTTTTCAGCAGCACTGGAGGCAATGGCAACCAGAAAATGATCATTCTGAAGGTGCACACGAGCAAAGAGAGCTGAAAATTCAGTGTAACGCGAGTGCAGATGTTTTAGAGTCCCTCGTGTCTGTGGCCATGTCCTTAGTTAAATTCCTAAACGTGCATGCATCTTGGTGTAAAAATATGCAGTGTAGTTATTAGGCATCTTTTCTCCTAATCCAATTATGAAAACCGGCAAGAATTCTGTGAGGGCTAAAAAAAATTAATACTTGGCCAGGCTGGCATGGCTCAGTGGTTGAGCGTCCACCTATGAAACAGAAGGTCATAGTTTGATTCCCTATCAGAGCATTAAAAAAAAAATTAACCCTTTGCACTCGCTTGCTTTTTTCTCGATTCCTTTATTCTAATGCTAACCGTGTCGAGTCACACTCGACATCCGAGTGCAAAAGGTTAATACTTGTCCTCCCACCTTCTAAGTTCTTTTGGCTGGTCTAACTTCCAAATGAACAGAGACACATTAATAGGAGAAGGTCAAAGTTTAATACATGCACATGGGGAATTCACATAGGCATGAAAACTCCAAAGCCAGTGAGGCAACACTGGGTATATAAGACATTTTTGGACAAAGGATAAAGGGCGGGGTTTGATGGCAGGGTATTAGATTTCAGAAGTGAGAATGTGTGATTTACAGGTAGTTAGAGAATAACACACATGGCAGGAAAGTCATTGCTAGGCAACTTATAAACAATAGGACACAGAGGGTATCTAGCCCACAGGCCCTCAATTCAAATTAAGCTAAGGGGAACATCCTCCGATCACCCTTCCTGAAGCAGGTTGCTCTGAACCTCTTGGGCAGGAGAGGGGAGAGGGTCAAAGATTCTTTCTGAGTCTTGTGTATTAAGAAACAGCTGAAAAATCATTATCCCAAAAAGGCAGCCTCAGGGTGACAAAACTTTGGTGTTCCCTTCAGGATCCAAGTGGGGGAGAATCTTAAGTACCCGGCTGAAGAGTGTAGGCGTTTCCCTAGTAGCAAGGGAGATTTACTGAAGTTGTTTGGAGCATGAGAGAGATACAGAAAGCAATATTTTAGTGATATTATTTTGGCATAATCATGCCTGCTGGATTTCAATGGGGAAAGACAGAAACGTGGGAGGATGAGTTAAGAAACAACTGCTAACAGTCCAACCTTGAAGGGAATGGGCCTGAATGAAGGTATGTACAGTGGGCATGGGAAGGAAGGTTGATGCAAGATATTGCATGGAAAGAATCAGTTGAACTTGCTGACTGAATTAGAAGTGGGAATTGTGGGAAGCGGGGAGCCAAAGTGACTCTCAGCTTCTAGAGTATGGCTGCTTGGGATAAAGACAGTGCCATTGGCATTAACAGTGGGAACAACGATGATGAGTTACTCAAGTGGAAATGTCTAGGACATGGGTGGGATTGAAATTTAGTAATCTAATCCCAGTATATAAGTTTGAGACATTCAATAGGGGTTGGAAGTATAATTCAATTTTGATCAGTTACATACAAATTTTAAAAACATTGGTATGCCTTCTATAAGAGTATATGATATTTCTGAGCATGTGTATATGTTGAGAGAAGAGCAGAGAGTTGAGGACTTAACTTGAGAACTTTGGATAATTCACAATTAGACGATGAAAATGGACAGAGAGCCAGTAAGAGTGAGAAATGGGAAGGGGAAGTCATTTAAGAAAGAGGAGAACCAAAATAATGTAGACTAATAAGGTCTGCAGGAGGAGGAAATTTCAAGAGGGAAGTTAAGAGAATGAAAACTGAGTAAATGCTGAGGGATCTGACCATAGGAAGTAATTCATGTGACCAAGTATAAGTGGGCAAATAATAACTATTTTCTGTAATTAAATCCAACAAATATTTATTAGCTATCACAGATGTTTTTCCCCTCATCTTTCTCAGATTGAGCAAGGGTCCCCAAAAGTCAAATCTATTAAGTGTGGTTTTGTCACTGGACCAGTCCTGTGTTGGGGGCTGCCCCTGCCCCTGCAGAGTCTGGGACTCCAGGCTCTTGACTCACATAGGAAATAATTCAGAACGAGTCCAAATGAGAGTAAAAGCGAGTTTTATTCAGGGCAAGAAAAGGAGACTAGGGCTTAGGCTCCTGGAGACAGGATCAGAGGTTGAGCTGCCTGCTGCCCTTCTGGTTGCAAGCCTCACAGGACGCCACTGGGAAAGAAGCTATAGCACACTTCCAAGTGGACGTGGGCGAACTTGTAAGTTGCGTGCTGGATTAGTCAGTTCTTGGGATTTTATGTATTTCCAAGGGTGGGTTGTTTCTAAACGTTGTGGTGCCAAATTCTGACTCAGTCTTCTGGTTGGGGGGGGGGGTGTGGGTGTCTTATTCCTAATGTGGTTCATTCCAGAAGTGTCATGGCATTGGTCCTCTTCAGCCCCCCTTTCCCTGGTGTCCGTTTTCATTATCAGATGGTAGAGTGACCTTTGGCAAGGTTGTTCTCTGGTCTATTTTTCTTCCATCTTGGATTGATCAGGTTTTAGCCAGTTCTTGTTACTGGTGACTTCTGTGGCCAGGAGTTTCCTGCAATAAACTATTTCCCTTTGATCATGCGTTGGGGTGGGGGCTCTGGTGAGAGGACTTCCTCATTCCACTTGTCTGGAGTTTTCCCTAACTTCTTTCTATCCTGCCTGCTTCTTTTGAATGACCGGGTGTTAAACCTTGGTGCAAGGTTGCTTTATCAAAGGAGCTAAAGAAGAACCATCCTTTCCACTGACCTGAAATTTGGGTCTGTAGTATAATATTGGCCAATGGGAATAATTTTAAGGAGTTACTTCACTATCTTACAGACTCTTGTTCAATCATATTATGCTAATCCCTGACTGACCCAGATCATATTCTACTAACAGAATATGGTACTATTTAAAGGTCATCGTTTGGGCTTGAAGTTTGCATCCTATAAAAGAAAAGAAAAAAAGACTGCTTTTGGGACTGAATCTTTGAAATTTAGCTAGATCTAGAGAGATTTTATTCAGCGTAAGCTCCATTTCTACTTAAAATAGCCCTGTAGTAGCTGTAAAGAAAGTCAATTAAACTTATAATAACTGACCTTTTGGGTGGTGCCTAAAGTTTGTTTTCAGAAGATGTTCATTCGTTAAATATTCACCAGTTTCACCTCTAAGTTTCAGCTATTTGTGGCTCAGCTGAAGTAAGTGTGATCATTTCACTTCTCCAAATGTTACCGAGCGCTCCATCTGTATGCTCTGGGGCTCTGTCACGAATGGAGTCAGCCCTAGCGGATGCTAAAAGGGCCGAAATGGAATGTTTGGGTAATGGAGAAGGAAAGTGTGGGGACTAGAAAAAATATTAATATTTCTGCCTTCTAAGTTCTTATAGGCTGGGCTAATAACCAAATTAACAAAGGCAGACTTAACAGGAGAAAATCAAAGTTTAATACATGTGCATGAGGAATTCACATAGGCATGGTAATTCCATGAAAATTCCAAAAACAGTGAGGCAGCATTGGGTATGAGGCATTTTTGGGCAAACGAGAAAGTGGGGGGGAACTGGGTATTAGATTTCAGAAGTGAGAATGGGCGACTCAGAAACCACAGGACACAGGGACCTACCTCCCTGAAGCCCTCTATTTATCATACTTAATTCAAATTAGGCGAAGGGGAACATCCTAAGATCTCCTTCCTGAAGCAAGTTTCTCTGTCTGAATCTCTTGGGCGGGAAAGGGAGGAGGGTCAAAGTTTCTTTCTGAGTCTTGTTTCTTAAGAAACAGCTTCGAATTAATATCCCAAAAAGGCAGCATCAGGGTGGTGAAACTTTGGTTCCTTCAAAAGCTCTCTAGAGACAGCTCCTCACCTGTTTTCTCTGGGAAGATTTCATTGTTGGAATTGTATTACAGAAACTGAAAAGACTCGCCATCAAGTATAAGGCAGACAAAACCTATCCCTCAACTGTGGCTGAGAGGCCCAAGAATATAAAGAAGAACAGATACAAGGATATCTTGCCCTGTAAGTTTCATTTCTCCCTATAGACTTGTACCTTCTCCCTAATTCAATTATCCCTATCTCTTTTCACCCATTGCTTGCTGTCCTTAGTCCTGGAACATGGCTTTGACAAGTTAGTTTGTACTATTTATGACTACAAAAGAACATCCATTCATTCATTCATTCACTCACTCACTCTTCAAACCACCATTCACAGTGTTAATCCCTGACTTACACAAAGCCCTCTGATTAAGTCCCCTTAATGATTCTATGGTTTTCTTTTGTATTATAGATGATCATAGCCGAGTAGAGCTGTCCTTAATAACCTCTGATGAAGATTCCAGTTACATCAATGCCAATTTCATTAAGGTACACTCCATATTCTCTAGGGTCCTAAAAAAGGAGGGGGCGGGGGTAGGAAATATACTAGACAAGAGCAAAAGGGTATTAGTTGTAGTCACCTCATGTAATTTCTGTTCCCCTTTAGGGAGTTTATGGACCCCAGGCTTATATTGCCACGCAGGGACCTTTGTCTACAACTCTCCTGGATTTCTGGAGGATGATTTGGGAATACAGTGTCTTGGTAAAAGCAGAGTTATTTTTGTTGTTATCTTTTCTCATTTTTAGGGACAGAGGGGGTGAGGGCATCAGAATATGTTATTGAGGTTTCCAATGTATTAAAATAGTGCTTTTTTTGGTCAGGCATTAGAATTTCGGTGTTCTGGTACCTTTTAGTCAAAATCACGATGTCACTCTTCAAGGAAATGAAAGTTCTCATCTTGACCGGGTCATTTGTTAATGAGAATTTACTGATTTGAATAGAGAAAAGAGAAGTGAGGACAGAAAGAAGGATGGGTAGGATCAACAGCTTGTAATTGATCAAGATTTCTTTTTTGGTTAAAAACAAAAAACAAAACAAAACAGAAGCCCAGCTGGTGTTGCTCAGTGGTTGAGTGCCAATCCATGAACCAAGAGGTCACCAGTTCGATTCCTGGTCAGAGCCCAGGCCCAGGTTGTGAGCTTAATCCCCAGTAGGGAGCTTCCAGAAGACAGCCGATAGATGATTCTCTCTTATCAATGTTTCTACCTCTCAATCCTTCTCCCTCCCCTCTCTCTAAAAAAGCAATAAAAACATTTTTAAAATAACAGAAAAGAATAATTAACACTTCCTGGCCCTGAGACCCAAGTATTAACTGCTCTTTCTAACTATATCAACAGTTAAGTTTCTATCTATTTCATCCCCCCAGATCATTGTTATGGCATGCATGGAGATTGAAATGGGGAAGGTGAGTTCTTTTCAGTATACCTAAAGGTAAAGGAAAGAAGAAAAGGAAGGGGGGAATTGGTAGCAAAACTTTCCTTAAGCTGCCAAATTAAATGACTCTCAAGGATTTTTTTTTTTTTTTTTTACTCCTAAGGATCCCTTTTGTCCATTTCCCCAGTAGACTGTATTTTAATAAAACTGAGGTATGCTTTTAAAAGTAACCATTCATCTTCCTATTTTATTAATCAGACATCTTTAACTACCAGTTAGAGCTTCTAACCCCATGCTGTCCAACATGGCGTCCACTGGCCACACATTGAAATATGGCTAGTGTGACCGAGGAACGCAATTATTTTTACTTTAATGAATTTCATTTTAAAAACTGATGCTGAATTCAGTGATTAGAAAATTTTAAGTATATTTGGAACAACTTTGGTATGTGAATCGTTCTCAACTATAAATTTTGTGAAATCTAAATGGGAATAAGATAGTTCCAATGACAATTTAGCATATTAACTGAGATGTGCTATGAATATTAAAAATGCACTGGGTTTGGAAGACAGTTTAAAATGTGAAATATTTTTTTAAAATGTCAAATATTTAATGACTGTTGTATATTGATCCCATGTTGAAAATTTTTTGATATATTGGCTAAGTAAGATTATTATTAAAATTAATGTCACTTTTTTCATTTTTTAATGTGGCAATTCAAAATTTTAGAAAATTTAAAATTACATATGTAGCTCACATTATATTTCTATTGAGCAACATTCTTCTATTGTTGCCATTCTGAGTTGATACAATTCCAACTAAAACCAAGGGAACTTGGTGTTTCAGTTAGCTTGTGCAACTCTTAGTAGGTGTGACTTCTGTTAATCTTGCTGAAATACTGGAAATGTCAGAATCCCATTTCTACTTTTTTAGACTTCTAGGAAGTCTGTAATTTATATAGCCTTTAATGTTTGATTCCCCATCCTTGGAGATTCCAGACCATATAGTTGAGTTTGAAGGCCAAGGGGATTAGAAGTTCCTAAGGTGAAAGACACAGAGCTGAATTTGCTTCTGAATGAGGGAGTGGGTTTTGTTACTCAGAAGAGACTAGAATATACAGAGGGAGGTCACTCTATTCTGCTTTGTGCTACAGAAAAAGTGTGAGCGCTATTGGGCTGAGCCGGGAGAGATGCAGCTGCAACTTGGTCCTTTCTCCGTCTCCTGTGTAAGTACGACACCTGTTTCCATGTGGCTGAGCCAGTGCTCCAAGCTCTACTTCACAGGTGTAGTTTTTGAATCTTAGTCTTTGAAATAACTAATATTTTAATTTATTTTTTAGGAAGCTGAAAATAGAAAATCTGATTACACGATCAGGACTCTAAAAGTCAAATTCAACAGTGTAAGTATAGAAATTCAAAAGCCGACAGAGATCAGGCGAGGGAATATATATGTGACTCGGGCTGGGCATAAGACAAGAGGGAGTGATGGAGCCTTTGATGTTTTGGAAAAATATTCATATTAAAAGAAGACCTTTGGTGTAATCTGGGCTCCCCAATCTATTCCACACCGTGGCCACATATAAATAGTTTTTGTAGGGTGAGTGGAGGCTGTACGGTGAATAGAGGCTGCGAACCAATTTGAGAACTCAGGCTGCCCAGTCTTTCGAAGACAAAGGAATTTAATATATCAGCATATCTGTGACCCATTTGAATTTTCCCAGTTGGGAAGCTCTGGTTGGACTATCTTTGTGTCTACCTCTTCTTTTGATTGGGGCAGATAGGGACAGAGCATTAGTAAGTGACCTGAAATTACTTAATTGTTCTTCGAAGGTATATGGTCACCAGAGATCTATAGAGAAGAAAGCAGCATAAATTGCAAAAAGGCTATAGATGCTACTTAGTAACTCAGAGTAAATTTGTGGTGGAATGAGGTAGAGTCCTAATCTTGAACTCTCCTTTTATTCTGGCTGTTTTTTTAGGAAACTCGAACTATCTACCAGTTTCATTACAAGAACTGGCCTGACCATGATGTGCCTGCGTCTATAGACCCTATCCTTGAGCTCATCTGGGATGTGCGTTGTTACCAAGAGGATGACAGGGTTCCCATATGCATTCACTGCAGGTATGATGCTGTTGTGTGAACCTTCTCCCCAGAGCAACCCAAGTGTTCTGGTCTGGCCAGGACTCTTGCTTTAACTGAAGGAAGACTGACTTTGTTGGAAGTGAAGGCGGTATGAGCACATAGGACGTAGGCTCCTGATCCTCACTTCACTTTGTCCAGTTGATCAAAAAGGAATGAAGCAAAAGAAGAGAAAGGTCACAGCAGAAAAAAACTGTAAAAAATTCAACATGAGAATTAAATGAATACTTTTCTGATAAGTTGCTTGTGAACAGGACAGCTCTAGAGACTCCTGCTGTGAGCAGTTGCCCAGGACCTGTCCTGAAGTTCAGGGTGGCATGTGGCAATTTGCAAACAGGTTTGGGAAATGGTAGCGTTTAGAAAGTTTTATTGCCTCCAGGTTTCCGACTTCCGCAAATCTGCTGGGGAAATTGTCCAGCTACTGTCAATGATCCACTGTCTGCAACTACAGATGTTCTGACTGTGATCTTTTATTTCAGTGCCGGCTGTGGAAGAACTGGTGTTATCTGTGCTATCGATTATACGTGGATGCTGCTAAAAGATGGGGTGAGTTTCTCTCAGCAGGCACCTTCCATTTGTTTACCCTTCTACTTTCAGACTTAGGAATCGTTTGGGTCTTCAAAACACCTACCTCCACAATCCATCTTCTCTAGAATGTTGACGTGGAGACCTGCTTTGTCAGATGATTAAACTAGTTCCTAAGTTGGTGGTTCTCAAAGTGTGGTCCCAGACAAGCAGCGCTAATATCAGCATCACCCAAGAACTTGTTAGAGATGCAAAATGTTAGGCCCTACCTGGGATGGATTGAAGCAAAAACTCTGGAGTTGGGCCCAGTGACTCTCCACGTGCTTCCTATGCAATGGTGTAGTTGGAGGACCATTGCCCTGCGTTACAGTCACCCTTCCTGTATCCACACCGCTTTAGTAGATGCACTCAATTTACAATCAAACTTTGTGTTCCAACACAAGTTTAATAAGAAATGAGAAGTTTAAGATATAGGCCTTAGAACTATCTGCCAACTTCTTTTATTTCATAAAACTCATACTTGCACATCTACTGAGCCTCCTTCATTTTACCTCTAACTTTAGACATTTGATCACCCCATGTGAAATCATTTTGAAGACTTTCTTCAGTCTTTTCTTTATATATATATACATGTATATATATAATTGATTTCAGAGAGGAAGGGAAAGGGAGAGATAGAAACACCAATGATGAGAGGGAATCATTGATTGGCTGCCTCCTGCATGCCCCCTACTGGGGATTGAGCCCACAACCCGGGCATATGCCCTGACTGGGAATCAACCTGTGACCTCTTGGTTCCTGGATCGATGCTCAACTGCTGAACCACAGCCGATTGGGCTTCTTCAGTCTTTTCTAGGGCAAACAGCAGGCTGTTAATCATGATGCAAGTGATGAGAATCTTCATTAGTTTTAAAAATACTTCTATTTTCTGATATTATCTCATGTTTGGAGAGCAGATATCATGGAAGTATCAAGACATGAGAAAGTGACAATAATTTATTAGCAAAGATAGAAACAAAGGAGTAAGATATTTTTCCTTTTATTTATAGATAATTCCCGCGAACTTCAGTGTTTTCACTTTGATTCAGGAAATGCGAACACAGAGGCCTTCATTGGTTCAAACTCAGGTATGGACTGTGGTGAATGGATCATAACATGTGTCTGAATCTTGCTCCGCCTCTCTGTTTAATAGTAAGGCATCCAAAACCAGCTGACTCCTTAGCCATAACACCAATTTACTATTAAGTACATTAGTCCATTCCCATTTTCTCCAACTCTGAATATCCCAATATTTTTTCTGCAGTCCCTTGCCCTGGGTCAAATTCTTTTCATCCCTTGTATTTTACTTTCCAGAAAATATTGAGAAACCAATATAATATTTCTTACAAGAAATGTTAAAAAAAAAACAAAAACCTCAACAAGTTATTTGACTTCTTAGAAAGAAATAGTTGGGTCATATTAATTTGAAACTTTGTAGTAGTAATTTATTTCTGAAACCATAGAAAATCAGAGATATTTCTACTTCCGTAGGTGGTAACAGAATCTAAAGCATGCAGTCTGTGCTCATTTTAGGAAATAATGAAAAACGAAAGTAAAATCAATCATCATCCTATCACCTACGTAGCCACTGGTGCTATTTTTCTATAGTCTCTCATGGTCTTTATTCTATGCATACTTTAAAAAACATAATTACAACCACACTATATATATGATTATATATGTATCACAAAATTTGAACCCAGCCCATATTGCTCACACTCATTCACTCCATTAGTAATGCTCTTCCCCTTTGCTTCTCTCCTTTCCAAGTTCAAGTTCTCCCTCCTAGGTGAAACAGTCCCAGCCTGAATCTCTGACTTTCTACAATATTTAATTTCACCCATATTTACTCACCAATAATTTTACCCACATAGCTAAATGGTCTCCATTTTGAAGATACAGTTTATCATTCACCCATTCATTCATTCATCACACATGTATTGATATTGCATAATATCAATAATTTCTTAGAATTACTTTTTACTGCTTAAATAGCAAAACCCTAACATGTTTAAACATAGGTTTAGAAGTAAAACGATTGACAGTGGCGGTTCAGATATTTTCATCTAGAAGCTGTGAATTGAAGGGGAAAAATTAAGAGCTATTATAATATAAACATTCTGTTTGGCCCACACAGGTTTTCCACTAATAGCTAGTGGAAAAAATAATTTTTTTTTCATGTGTTGACTGTAGATGTGTTCTATATTCAATCTGTGAGGGGGAAAGTTTATGTGAAATGAAAGCATTGACTAGTTTAGGGCTGTCAGAGTTAAGAGAAGGCTGATCCATGTCAATGTATACAACTAAGTTGTATAATATTAAATTATAATACTAAATCAATAAATAAAACTATACCCATTTCAGAAAAAGTCCAAATCAGGCCTATTTTTAAGAGTTGGAAGACAGCTGAAATAATTTTAATTTAGTCTTCATATTTTGGCTTTATCAATGACTAGTGGAACAAATATCTTACCAGTTGTACCTGCTTTTTCTGACATTACTCTAACCAGGAAATAGCACAGTAACCAAACAAGTGTTTCCTGTGTGATTTTTCTCTATTCTTAAGAAATTTAAAGAGTGTACCAATGGTCATGTTGGTTGACATAGACTGTTCATTGTGCTCCTGCTAAAATTATCTTTAGAAAAAGTTGTGCTTTATTTGTATGAGATTGTGTAAAGAGTCAGGGGAAAATCCTGAATAGGCCCATTCAGATGAAAAGTAGATACAAAATCAAGTGGTTGAGCAGGTACAGAGGCAAAAAAGGAGTAGTAAAAACCCATAAACATTGTAATAGTAGAGGACTCATTTCTCTATAATGGAATTATTTTATAACCATAAATTTTCAAACTCTATTCAACAGTCTTCTTTGATGTCTTTGCTAAGACATAATTTCAGCAGTTTGATCTCAGTGCTCTAAACTAAGAGTCAGAAGATCCGGGTTCTAACCCAAGTTCTGGAAATTACTTCTGAATGACCTTGGACAAATAGTCTATAAACAGGAATGACAGCCTAGCTTGTTTATAGGTCAATTATAAGAGTCAAGTTAAATGATACATATTAAAACCATCTATCTACCTATCAACCACAATCTGTCTACCTTTTTCCAGAAAAGGTAAAGGTGGCTTGCACACACACAAAAATGCATCAAATATTAAATAAAAATTTTAATATATGAGCAAGGAAAACAGAAATAGAGGGATGAAGATGGAAGGAAAGATAAGCAAGAAAAGGGGGTTAGAACATAGAAAACATGCTGCAAGTTCCTTCCTTATATATTAATTAGAGGCAGATCAAATATTTAGCTGTTCCTAGCAGCCTGAAAGTGCTCTGAAATCTGAAATGGGCTATACAAGCAGAAGGCACTGTCGTTGAACTAATGTGAATGGTCTTTTCAGGGTTGCTAGCCTAGGATTTGATTGGTGTTCATATTTCTGAAATCAGGTTCTGTAATTCACCAAGTTTTTTGTTTGTTTTCCTTTGTTCCGTTTGTGATGCTCCCCAGGAACAGTATGAACTGGTCTACAAAGCCGTCATAGAACTATTTAAGAGGCATATGGATGTCATCAGAGATAGACACTCTGGAACAGAGGTAAACTTTAAACTTGATGTTTTGTAAGTTAAAAAAAAAACACACATTAGATTTGGTGAAGGGATCTTAGATTAGTTGCAGGACTTAGCTTATTGCTTATCATCACAACTAAATTGGAGTGTGCGATGCGCATGGGCTGCACTGCAAATCTCCTGTGGAGAAGACAAATAATTGAAGTATTTTAACTTAGAAAATTCGTCTTTTGGTTAACCTCTTGCATATAATTTTTAGCTAAATTTAGAAACAATAGGTGTGAAAGAGCAAGCATATATTCTCGCTTCCCATGTTTTAGACAGTTGTGTGTGAGTTAGAAATGAGAGTGACAGTTACAAAGTGAAACCATAATTGAGTACTGATGTAATTTTTCAGGTTACGCTAGCCTCCTATTTATTGCATATGTCTCATCAAGTTTTGATAATGTTTTAGAATATCCAAAGGACTTTTAGCTGAAGGCCTTAGGTATAAAAGCTATTAAGATTTGACCAAATTCCAATTTAAAAATATTGAGTATTCTAGGATGTGCTATTTTGATCTTATCTCAAAAGTTGGTAAGTCAAATATTTACTGTGTAATCACAAAGTATTAGGTTCTGAACAAACCTTAAGAAGACAAACTTGCTGGCTTACCTTCCATGGTATATGTAACATATATATACTAATTTAATTTTTTAAAAAAATATATTTTATTGATTTTTTACAGAGAGGAAGGGAGAGGGATAGAAAGTTAGAAACATCGATGAGAGAGAAACATCAATCAGCTGCCTCCTGCAACCCCCCCCCCCCCCCCACTGGGGATGTGCCCGCAACCAAGGTACATGCCCTTGACCGGAACCTAACCTGGGACCCTTCAGTCCGCAGGCCGACGCTCCATCCACTGAGCCAAACGGGTTAGGGCTACTAATTTAATTTTTATATCACATTTTGAATTGTTAATGTGAAAATATTCACCAAGGACCCACTGTTTTTACATTAAGAATATAAAATATATAAGAGATGACCCTGATCATAATTTTATCAGTTGATTATGAAACATGGGAAGGGAAAAATAGCCAAAAAACAATTGAGGATATAGAATGAACTAAGCAATCCTATACTTAATGTCAGCTTCAAGGAAACACAACATGGTGGGAGATGATGGAAATAAAAGTATAATTGCCAGGAAATGTTACTTCTATCCTCTTTGTGACTATATCATTGGCTAGTACTGCCTGAACAAGGTTAAATAATAGAATTGATATGGATGACCGAATTTAATGGGCAAGATTATCATGTTTCACTACTAAGTGTGATGCTGACTTGATTGGAGATATTTATATTTTAATTGTTTAAAGAAAGTATTCATTGATTTATATTTTATTAAGAATCTTTCTCAGAAAGAATGTTAAATTCAGTCAATTTCATATGTTTGCATTTGTGGAATGATCACATGGATTTTCTCCTTTAACCTAAATCAAGCCATTCTTCTACTCTTAGAAAAACCCTTCTTGAACAAAAAATATTTTTTAATGTGTTGCTAGAGCATGTGGGCTAATATTTTATTTAGGTTTCAGGAATTGTCAATACTCAAATTTAACCCAGTGGTAGTGCTATGACTCCAGTCAGGTGGGTTGTTTGGAGTGGGTCTTTAGTCAGTAAATTGGAACATGGGTACATGGTTCAAGCTCCCACTGAAGAAACTGGTAAAGATAGCCAAGAGAACCTCTATTTCTGGGAAGAATGAGTAGACATACTTTTCCTTATTCCTCCCACTAAGTGCAACCAAAAAACCATGGACATTACATGTAAAACAAATATAAGAAGACAGACCAGCTAGGGACTTGTGACCCAAGAAAAGACATGATGGTGAGTTCCTTGGATTTTCCTTTGCCTCATATACTCCAGGCTTGGAACTGAAGAAGCCAACAACCTGGAAATGCCAACAGCACAGACAAAAGAAGACCCAACAAGAGCCTACTCCCTCCAGCCAAAGGACCAGGAAAGGGGTGGCCCAGCAAGACATAAAACTTTTAGATAATAACCTCCCTACTCCAGTCAACACCACATTTAAAAATGGTCCCCAGCCCCATCCATGCCAGCAAAGGCGGAGTGCAGAGCCTAGATCCCCACCCCCACAAGACTGTAATAAAGGGCTGGGGTGGCATCAGAAAGGTCAAGTAGAGAGCTAGGACTTTGATCCCCAGTGGCCTGCCCTGTGTTTCCCCCCCGCAGTGCCAGTGGAGACCACATGGGGAGCCTGAGCTTCCACCTGGCAGAAATGGGCACCCCAGTGCCTCCCTACTGAAGTAAGGTCAGAAGAGACCTGATGGACAGTCAGGACTGTCACCATCATCCAACTAGGCCAGTTCCACCACAATGTCAGAGATGACATGGGAGCCTCTCCCATGATGTCTCCCCTTGAGTATCAACAGATTAAGCGAGGAGACTGGTGGAGGTGGAATCCACCTGGTAGTAACAAGTTAGCAGCACGCCCTTCTCCTGTCAGAATGGAGTAAAAACGAACAAAGGAACAGCTGAAAGAGAAGGTTAAACTAAGATCCAGATCATATCTCAAACCAAGTGAATAAAAGATCAATAGATGGCAACACTGAGCTGACAGAGATGTTAGAATTATCTGACAAAGATTTTATTTTTTTATTTCTTTTTATTTTTTTATTATTTTATTTTATTTTGACAAGATTTTAAAGCAGCCTTGATAAAAATGCTTCAATGAGCAATTACAAACATGCTTAAAACAAATGAGGAAAAACAAAAACAAAAAAGCAAATGAATAAATAGAAAGGCTCAGCAAAGAAATATAAAGACTCAGAAAAAAAACCCAGAAAATATAAAGAAGTAATGAAATTTTAGAACTGAAAAATATAGTAACTGAAACAAAATAGCTTAGTAGATAGGCTCAATAAAAGAATGCAGGGTACAGAAGAAAGAATTAATGAATTGGAAGATAGAACAATAGAAATTGCCCAACCTGGACTACAGAAATAAAATAAACTAAAAAACAAACAAAAAACAGAACCTTAGGGAACTAAGGAACTATAACAAAAAGCTTAGCATTTGTGTCATTGAAATCTAAGAAGCAGAGGAGAAAAAAGGCAAAGCTATAAACGTACTGAAAGATTCATAATAATTAAACCTCTGAACCTAAAGACAAAGGTTATAGAAAGCAGCCAGAGAAAAATGATCTCAACTGTAGGAGGAAAATAATTAGAATGACAATGGATTTGTCATCAGAAACCATGGAGGCCAGAAGGAAGTAGCACAATATTTTTCAGGTACTGAAAGGAAAGAATTCTCAACTCAGAATCCTACACCCAGTCAAATTCTCCTTCAGGAATGAAGGGCAAATCAAGACATTCTCAGATGAAGAAAAACTAAGACAATTTGTCACCAGTAGACTTACCCTAAAAAAAATAGCAAAGGAAGTTTCTTAAACAGAAAGGAAATTATGAAAGAAGGAAGAACATGGTAAGCAAAAACACGGGTAAACGTAATAGGTTTTCCTTCTCTTAAGTTTCCTCAATTGTTTGATGATTGAAAATTATAACACTATCTGATATGGTTTTAAATGTATCAGAGAACATATGTAAGACAATGACATTATAAGCAGGGAAGAGTTAAGAATGCCAAGGGAGGTAAGGTTTCTGTAATTGAACTAGCAAAATGATAAGTAGGCTGTGATAAGTTGTGTATATATAATGCAATACCAAGAGCTACAGCTACAAAAGCTATATCAAAACATTGCTTTAAAAAACTATACAGAAGTAAGATGAAATTCTGAAAAAGGCAGGAAAGAGAAATAGATAAATCCGAAGTTATCGTTGGAGACCTCCAATATCCCTTTCTCAACAATTAATAGAAAAACTTGACAGAAAATCAGCAAGAACTCAACAATACCATCAACCAACCAGATCAAATAGATATTTTTAGAACACTCCACTCAATAACACATGAATACACATTCTTTTCAAGTGCTGATGGAACGTATAGCAAGATAAATGATACCATGGGCCATTCAACAATCTGAAAATTTTAAAAGAATTGAAACTATAAAAAATGTATTCTCTGACCACAATGAAGTCAAACTAGAAGCCAATAACAGGAAGATACAGGAAAAGATCCAAAAAAACTGGAAATTAGCCGCATTCTTCTAAATAATCCATTGAGTCAAAGAGGAAGTATTAAGGAACATTTTTTAAATGAATTGAACTGAATAAAAATGAAAACACATGTCAAAATTTGTGGGCCAGAGCTATAACAGTGCTGACAGGGAAGTTTATAGCACTCTAGATGCAGACATTAGAAAACAGTAAAAGTCTCAAATCAATAATCTGAGCTTCCACTTTGAGAATCTAGAAAACAAAAAAAAAAAATCAATGACAATAGAGAAAAATCAGTGAAGCAAAGAGCTGGTCCCTTGAAAAGATCCATAACATTTACAAACCTCGAGGAATACTAATAAAGAAAAAAAGGGGGCAAACTTACGTGGCAGGGGCGATACCATGATCACAAAGGTGGTTTTCCCAGGGCGAGGCTTACCCATTGCACTCCGGATGTGCTGACTCTTACAATTTCCCCAAATGTGGGAAAGCCAACCGCATAATTTGTGGTAGTGGGGAACTGTGTTCTCACTCTCCCCTAAAAAAAGAGAAAGAAAAAAAGGGCAGAGATGAAAATTACCAATATTAGGAATGAAACAGGGGATATTGCTACAGGTTCTGCAGATATCAGAAGGGTAATTAATAAAGGAATGTAGTATAAGCAGCTCAACACATATAAATTTCACCACTTAGACAAAATGGGTTACTTCCTTGAAAAACACGAACTACCACAACTCACTCAATATGAAATAGATATTTGAATAGCCCCATACTGATAAAGAAAACTGAATTCGTCGTTTGAAAATGCCCCCAAAAGAAATCTTCTGGTCCACATACTTTCACTTGAGAATTCTACCAAATGTGTTTTTTTTTTAAATATATTTTATTGATTTTTTACAGAGAGGAAGGGAGAGGGATAGAGAGTTCGAAACATCAATGAGAGAGAAACATCGATCAGCTGCCTCTGCACACCTCCTACTGGGGATGTGCTCGCAACCAAGGTAAATGCCCTTGACTGGAATCGAACCTGGGACCCTTCAGTCCACAGGCCAACGCTCTATCCACAAGCCAAACTGGTTAGGGCTCTACCAAATGTTTAATGAATAATTAACAATTTTATACAATCTGTACCAGAAAGCAGAAGAGGAGGAGACACTTCCTCATTCATATTTTACCATTTTAAAGTCTATAATGTAGTGGCATTAAGTACTCTTACAATGTGTGTGACAGTCACTATTTCTAAAAATTTTTCATCATCCAAATCAGAATTTCTCCATACCCCCTGCCCCAATACCTAGTAACTTCTTTTTGTCTCTATGGATTTGCCTATTCTAGATACATTATATAAGTGGAGTCACATACTTATTCTTTGTATCTGGCTTATTTCATGCGGCACGTTTTCAAGGTTCATTCATTTTGCAACATGTATCAGAATTTTATTTTTTATGGCTGTATAATATTCCATTGTGTGTGCATACCACATTTTGTTTCAATGGGCACTTGGTTGCCTCCAACTTTTAGCTATTGTAAATAATGCTGCTATAAAATTGATGTAAAAATATTTGTTCAAGACCCTACTTTAAATTTTTTGGGTGTATACCATTAAGTGGAATTATTGGATTACCTAGTAATTTTGTTTAATTTTTTAAGATACTGTCATATTGTTTTTCACTGTGACTGCAAACTTTTACATCCCTATTAGAAATGCACAAGGGTTCCAATTTTGCCAACACTTCGTATTTTCTGGGTTTTTTGTTTTGTTTTGTTTTTTAGATAATAGCCATTCTCATAAGTGTGAAGTGGTATTCATAGTTTTGATTTGCATTTCCCTAATGATTAGTGATGTTAAGCACCTTTTTGTGTGATTATTGGTTATTTGAGTGTTTCAATTATAATATACTTGCAAATGTTTAAGTTTTTTTTCTGTTGTTGATTTCTAGTTTCAATTCACTATGATTTAAAAAGATACTTTTAAAATTTAGTAAGACTTGTTTTGTGGCCTAACATATGATCTATCCTGGAGAAAGTTCCAAATATGTTTGAGAAGAATGTGCATGTTGTTGGGTGGATGTTGTATGTGTGTCTGTTAGGCCTAATTGGTTTATGGTGTTGCTCATGTCTGCCCTGTGTTTCCTCATTGACCTTCTGTTTCATTGTCCTATCCATTATTGGAAGTGGGGTAGTAAAGTCTCTGACTCCGTTTACTAGCCCTGCTGTAACAAGTACCACAGACTGAGGAGGGCTCAAACAACAAGTTTATTTTCTCAGTTCTGGAGGCAGAAGTCCAAAATCAAGGTGTCAGCAAGAGCCATGCTCGCTCTCTCAGAGCTCTAGGGAAATAAATCTTCCTTGCCTCTTCCTAGTTCCTGGAATTTTCCAGCAATTCTTGGTGTTCATTGGCTTGCAGATACATTACTCCAATTTCTGTCTCCATCATTACATGGGGTTCTCCCTACGTGTCTCTGAGTCTCTGTTTTCTCTTCTTATAAGGACACAAGTCATTGTGTTAGGGCCCACCCTAACCTAGCATGACCTCATCTTAACTGATTATAACTGCAAAGGCCCTACTTCCAAATAAGGTCAGTTAGTGATATCAGGGGTATGTTAAATTTTAACATATCTTTTTGAAAGTCACAATTAAACCCATAACAGGTAGAATCTTACAATTGCTGATGACTTTTTTTTTTACATTTCAACATCTCTGAAATCAAGATATAGTTTTCAATCAGTGGTATCTTGGGTTCCATGAGCCTCAGAAACAAAATTCATAATATGATAATTGCTATGAAGAAAATATAGGTTGAGAGTGGCTGGGCAAGTGTGTGGGAGTGTGATTGTAGGTTGCATGGACAGGGAAGGTTTCCTTATACAGCTGACATTTAAGTGGAAAATAATTACTTAGAAAGAGCCAGCCATGCAAAATCTGGAGCAAGAGTATTTCAACCAGTGGGAACAGAAAGTGTAAAGGCCTTGAATTGGAAACAAGTTTAGTATGCTTAAGGAATGGCGAAAAACAAATGTAGCTGGAGCATTGTAAGGAAGAAAAGGAAGAACGATATGAGGTAGGTATGGGGACCTAATAAGCAACTATTAATATTCAGAGTTAAGATGATGAGATTTCTGAAGGTAGAGTGTTCTAGGAATAAAGCTGCTCCCCAGAACATTTTAAAACTCCCCATTTTAAAAGGTGATTACTGTAAGTAAATCCTTTCTACTTTCTATAACACTGTCAATCCTTCATTCTGATCCTTTTGGTCTCAGTTTGTGAACATGCTCTCAGTTTGTGGACATGCTCTCGCTGTGTTCAATATTTTGAAAACTCATCTCTTTTATGGATTATTTTAAGTCTGTATATTTTTCTGAAAAATAACTTTTCAGCCTTATGAATATAAAATATCGCACTTTCATTGCTTCACTAAAAAGCAACCTCTTATTTTTCTTGAAGATTCAAGGAAAGTATCCAGTTCCTGAGCAAAATCCCAGTCTGGAAGCAAACGCTTATTCTCCTAATTTACCAAAAAGGTGAGTATAATTTTACACATCTACATGCTTATCAGTCATTGTGATGCTGGTAAAAAGCTATGGAAGACGCCTTCTGGGGTTATGTATCATTATTACTTCCTCTTTGTTTCGGCAGCATGAAAGAAGCAAAAGTGATGAACCGACAGAGCAAACCAAGGATTCCGGTGAAAAATGCAGAAGCTTCTTCCTTTGAGCCGAGGACTTCAGAAATAAGTGAAAAGGGAGGCTTAGCTCTGCACCCTGCTAAACAGAACAGTTCGTTTGAGTTTTTGGAACTAAATTATGGTTGTAACAAAAATGCTGGCACAACCATGAAATGGGAGACAAAGGCATTTCCGATAGCTGGGGAGCCTCTTCAGAAGTATCAAAGTTTGGACTTGAGCTCCGTTCTGTTTGGAGCAGGTCCTGATTCTAAACCTGTAAATGCAGCAGGAAGATATTTCAACTCAAAGGGGCCAATAACGCGGACCAAGTCAACTCCCTTTGAACTGATACAACAGAGAGACACCAACGAGCTGGGCATCAAGGAAAACTTTTCTCGTTTGGCATCTCAACCGAGCAGTTCTCGTCTTGAGCAGGCTCAAAAAGCGATGCACGTTTCTTCAGCAGAACTGAATTATTCGCTGTCACGTGACTCAAAGCACCAAGTGTGCAATGCCTCCAGTGCAAAGCAGCATGACACTAGAGCTTTTAATGCACACTCTCACATGTCTTTAGTAGATAGTCCTTATTTTCCATCGTCTCCAAGAAGTGCTGGCTCTAAGATGTCTCTTGATTTACCTGAGGAACAAGCTAGAACTGTGTTATCTTGTACTTCGTTGCCAACATCCTCTGCAACCCTATTTTCTTATTATGATCCAGATGATTCTTTAGCACTGAATCCTCCAACCAATTTCTCCTCCACACTGAACCAAGAGATAGCAGATGTTGGTAAGTTATTTTTAAAAGCTTACATGGCATTTTATTTTTTTTAAAAAAATCTTTATTGTTGGAAGTATTATATATGTCCCCCCTTTATCCCCCATTGACCCCGTCTAGCCTGCCCCTGCCCCTGCCCTAGGCCTTCACCACTCAACTGTGTGTGTCCATGGATTATGCATATACGCATACAGGTTGTTTGGCTGATCTCTTCCCATCCACCCACCAACCCCACCTTCCCTCTGAGATTCAACAGTCTGTTTATATGGCATTTTAGATTTCACTTTGTTTCTACAGAAGATTTGGTTTCTTCTCATCCTCCCCTTTGTCCTTCTCTGCTTCCTTCTCCTTCTCAGAAATAAACTGCAGGAGCGTTTTACTGCTGTGATAAACTGAAAATAGCAAAAACAAACATGTAACATTCCATGATCCATATGATCTATGATCCATCATCTATGCCAGGAGTGGGGAACCTTTTTTCTGCCAAGGGCCATTTGGATATTTATAATATCACTCGCCAGTCATACAAAATTATCAACTTAAAAATTAGCCTGCTATATTTGGTCAAACATTTAATTAACTCACCCCTAATGCCTTGGCAGGGCCAGACCAAATTATTTCGCCAGCTTTACATGGGCCAGACGTTCCCCACCCCTGATATGAAGCCAATAGGAGTGCTTTTAAAGAAGGCAATTCTCATTCCTGGAAATGTATATGAAAGGTCCACAATTTTCCCTTAACACACAGAAGCAACTACCAAACGAATTTAAGAAAAGATTTGATCTATGGCACTACATAGTCAGAGTTTTTACTGCCCAGCCATGTGGCTATACTGAGTTGAACAGAGAGCTAAGTATTGTATTCTCTTGCTGAGGCAGTTGCAAAAAGAGGACCTGATTTCCTCCTGCCCTTTTATAATAACTTAGTAGATGAGAATATGTGTTCCAGATTCTGTGTGGGATTTTAAAAAAATACATATTTTCATTGATTTCAGAGAGGAAGGGAGAGGGAGAGAGATAGAAACATCAATGATGAGAGAGAATAATTGATCAGCTGCTTCCTGCACGCCCCACACTGGGGATCGAGCCAGGGACCCAAGAATGTGCCCTGACCAGGAACCAGCTGGGCTCTGTGTGCGATTTTAATCATATATACACCTTTACTTTCATACTTTATTTTATAATTCTATGTTTTTGCATATTAAACTCTCTTAAGTGTATCATCAGAAATTTATTAAAAATGTTTTACCTGAATAGGAAGTAGAAAGAGCTTTTATTTTATAACATTATTGTATAGTGTCTTAATAGATGTGTTGACATGTAGCTTTGTTACAAAAATACTTTTTCTAGATCTATTTCCTTCTTTGATTAGGTTATTTTATATATTTTGATCTTGTTTTATAATTTAAAGGAATTTTATTTTTCTAGGTACCTATAATACGTTAAATTCTCTGAACATCAATGTTAAAAGACAAATCCTTCAGGGATTGTAAGAACATTTACATGTGTGCCATCTGGTGGCAGTTTCTTATAATAGCATTTTTCTATAAAAATTCTGAATATTTCTACAGAAATATAGAAAACCCTGTTACAACATTGTTTTTTAAAAGACAAAAAGACATACATATTCTTCATCCTTGTAGAATGAATAAGAGATACTAAAATCTTTATGATTTCACCAAGTCTGTAACTGAATCTCTGGCATATCAAAGTGCTTTTATGATGCTGTATTGTATATTCTATGTAAAACAAAAGGAAAGAGTTATGTAATTTAAATTAATATAATATTTTGTTATGGTAGCTGATACTCAGTGACTCAGTCAAAATACTTTTGGGCTTTTAACAGAAATCATACATTTTGAAGAAGCATAAAGCTCCTGGGTTTGCAACTTAAGATAATTTTTTTTGCTTTTTCCTTGAGTGAACAGATACCAGCTTAAACATTGTAATGGCGCTTGATGGGATTTCCATCAAGTTAAAATGTAAGAATTTTCTTTGGATTTTCCTAATTAGAAATTATAATTCTACTTCTGACATTTTGGATAGCAACTTCTCCAAGAATAGACGATGAAATCCCCCCTCCACTTCCTGAGCGGACACCTGAATCTTTCATTGTGGTAGAGGAAGCTGGTGAGTATAGTTCAGTAAGTAACATAAAGCTCAAGTCCTTTCAATGTTGTGCGTGCTATTGCTGAGGAACATTTGCTGTCTAAAAGAATTACAACTCTCCTAAGAATTGGACCATATTTGCTTCCTTCCAGGAGAAGTCCCACTGCATGTGCCCCAATCTTTATCTTCACCTGTGATGTCAAAAATTGGAACATCACTAGAATGGAGTGGAACATCTAAACCCAGCAAACCTGATGACTCGGTGAGACTTAGATCAATCAAGGTCCATAACTTCTTTTTTCTGACTCATTTGGATTCAACAGACTCTAGTCCTACTCCTAGTATTTTTAACACCTACCAGCCAATAAATATTAAGTAGATACTACTTATAAAACAATGTGCTAGAGGACATTGGGGATAAAAAGATGTATAAGATCCAATTATTGCCCTTAAGAAACTCATAGCCTAGCAGTGGAGATATAGGGTGTGTATGCAACTAACATTGTCTATCTATAATAATAAAAGCATAATATGCTAATTAGACCAGATGGCCAAACAACCTTCCGGACGACATTCCGACAACTTTCAGGATGAAGCCGGGGCTGCGAGGGCCAAGACCCTTGCACGAATTTTGTGCATTGGGCCTCTAGTTTATTATAACAAGGCAAGTAAGACCAGGGCCATAGGAAAGAGAAGAGATTTGAAAGTGTGGGAGATCCCTTCAGGTCAGAAGTGGTAAATGGAAGCACAGTGAAAGTGGAAACATTTGAGCTGATTCTTGAAGGATAGTTAAAGCAAAAGTAAATGTTTCATAAGTAGGTAGCTTGTTTGCAATAGTCATTTGCTTGACTATATTGTGTTAGCTGTGATAACGTATTATAGAGAGTAAATTTTTGAGTGACACATGTCCATATTATTGAGTTAAACCTTTTGGAATAATGTTCCCTGCCTCTAGAAGAAAACTCTACACTTTCAACAATCTGTTACGCATTTGTGTATATTCTATGAACCAACTCTCTTGCAATTTAAGAGATCAGAAAAGTAATTAACTAAAACATTTAAACATGCCTACAATCACAATGCTGGTAGGCAAATACTCTGTACCTTTTTAATTATACTTTTAATTTACTAGTAATTATTATTATTATTGTTAATAATATGCTACATGTAATGGTCTTTCAATGAACAATTCCCAGAGAAAAGAAAATTCACTCCTTTTCCAATGTCATGAAGTAACTTCAATTTCAACAATTTAACCTCAATTAAATTTTCAGGAAATGTTCTGAGTAGAAAGGAAATAGGTCAAAACAGAATCAATTTAGGACCAACTGTCATGACATATAAAAATCACTGAGTTGATGTCTTTTCATAATTCAGCACACTTACAAATAACAAAAAATAGGGTCAACATTTCATAACTATCTTTATTCGTATATGCAATATAACTTCAAAAATGCCATGCATTGCTTTGAGTTTGTAAGTTTGTGTACATATTCTTCGTTCATTTTCCCTTTCTTTCTTTTTTTTTTTTAGTGTGTAAAACTCCGGAGTCCCATATCAGGTAAACAAATTCTCGTGGCTTTAGATGAGATGTTAGCCCTAAGCATCTGTACTGTGAGAATGGCTCATTAAGTTTAGAGTAATTCACCTCAGGAGATGGCATGCTTTCCATAATAAGTTCCACTGTTTACTGATCTATTTCTGGGTTTCCCAGGCTAGGAGTTTTGCTTTGTCAAGAGCCAGGTGAAGACAGGATTTTAGGATTCTGCTCCCTGATATATAGTCCCTTAAAAAAACTATTTCAGGTAGAATCTCTTAAAACTGCAGTAGTTCCATTTTATAGGTTTTGTCATTGTTCATAATGTGATTCTAAAAATTATTTGTGGCCATTTAGATCTTTAACCTGCCATTGCTTCTCCAGTACTTTCCTGAGCTTTGCTTGTCTTATACATTGAATAACAACATCAACAGCTAACATTTATTGAGCACTAATGGGTACTTTACATACCTTATACCAGATGGTAGTTGCCCTTAACATATTTCTTTATATTAACATATTATTCACTTATAGGATTCATACTATACATAAATAGGTAGTATAACATAGAGGTTTTAAAAATGGGCTTTTGAGTCAGACAGACTTTAATTCAAATCCCCACAGTTCCAATAGTTATCAAAATGTATAACCTTGGTTAAATGATGTACTCTATTGATTCTTCTCATTTATAAAATGTGGATAATAGAACTCCTTTCTTAGAGGATTTCCACGAGGACTAAGTGTGATGATGCACATGAAGCTTTTAGCACAGTGGTTGTCAAATAATAAGCTCTCATTAAATGTTACCTATTATACTTTTTATTTGATAATTATTAAGTGAGCATTTTCTATATATCATGTTAGGAGGATATATGAGAAAGGGTACTGCTAGAAAGACAAATACCATATAATTTCACGTATATGTGGATTCTAAAAAACAAAATAAATGAACAAAAATGAAACAGACTCATAGATGGAGAATAGACTGGTGGCTGCCAGAGGGGAGGAGGATTGGGGAATTGGGTGAAAAAATGAAGGGATTAAGAAGTACAGATAGTTATAAAATAGTCACAGGGATGTAAAGCATTGGCAATATAGCCAATTATATTGTAATAAGTATGTATGGCCCCAGGTGGGGACTGGAAATATCGGGGAGAACACTTTGTAAAGTATATGATTGTCTAACCACTATGCTGTACACTTAAAACTAATATAATATAATATTGAATGTAATAAAAATGATATATTGTGAATAACAAAAGATTTGCAAATATGCAAAAAGGGTATAATTTGAACAAATCTGGCAAAATCTTGAAAATTGTTGAACTAGTTTATGGAGATTAATTGTCCTAATTTTTCTACTTTGAAATATATTCAATAATTTTCCTAAAAGAAAGAAAGAGTACTACTTAATGCTTACATTCAAATTAGGTAGACAAAATTAATACTCATTTGGAACTATTACCTGGTCATCTGTGTGGCCCTGATTACAGTCACCAGGAATCCAGAAAAAAGGGAGGTCTCACTGGAGTGGTTAGGAAAGACTTCACTGAATGGAAGAAAGAAATTTAAGACTATGGATAGACCGTGAGAAAGGAGGGAATTCCAGGAGCAGGGATTGGGGTCACAGTGACTCAAAGGTACAAATACGCATGCGTGCAGAGAAATAGTGAGTAGGTTAATTTAATTGCAATAGAGGTTCTACTCTGGGAAATATGGAAAATAAATTGGGATAGGTAAAATGGGGGAAGATTCTGAAGAACTTAGAAGCGAGGCAGAGGAGATATCTACAACAGGCGAATCTATGGAGAAAGCAGGTGTGTGGCTGCCAGTCTAACCTGCAGGGAATGGGAAGCGGCTGCTGAATGAGTGTGGACTTGCCTTTCAGGGCCATGACACTGTTTGGATTTGGCCGTTTGCCTACTTGTGGTTTCAGGGTGCTCTGTAAGAACGAGAAACGTAATTCAATTCAGGTTCCGTTTCTTTGGAAAAACACTTCTGTAAGTGAGCTACCAGTTTGTGACGAATGAGAGGCTCATTGGCTAAAGAGCTGGAAGAACAAAGTTCCTGAGGCTCCAGTCATAGTCCAGATAATTTTTTATTTGGTTGCTGTAGGTTAATATTGAAAATTTGGAAAAGTTATGCAAAATCAAAAAGGGGTCTTGACTTGAGACTTAAGTGGTGGATGTTTTTGCTTATTGTGCCCCGTTCTTATCACAGATCTGCATGAAGATCGTTCTTCTCCTCCCCCTCCACTCCCAGAAAGAACCCGAGAGTCCTTCTTCCTCGCTGATGAGGACTGTAAGTGCAGCACTTTCTCCCCGAAAAGTTATAGAACTAAGACTGGTAAAAGGCTAACAATAAAGTGGAACCTAAATGAAAAAGGTCAAGGAATGATTAAGTAAGATAAAAATAATACATTTTAAAAGCCCGTACTGTATTGTAAAAATAGTGCATAAAAAAGCCAAGCCAGCAATTACTGGGTATCTATCTACCTATATAAAACCTGAAAGCTTAGGAAGCTATGCAACAAATTACTTTTTTTTTTTCAGGTATGCAGGCTGAACCTATAGAGACTTCTGCTAGCTGTCCTAACACTGTGGAAAAGTCAACATCTTCAAAACAAACATTGAAGACTCATGGCAAATGTTTCACAAGGAGTAAGGTAAAAAAGATGGGCGTTGATGGAATACACCAGAAGCTTTTCATTACTGGAAGTGTCCCCTAAGCCCCCACTCCCTTCTTTCCCGCCAGCTGCTAGCATTAAGATGGAAAATGACATTAAATCTTCACTAAAATTGTTGGTCTCCTGACAATTAAAATTAATAGAAGGAAACCAAAAATTAAAAAAACAACAACAACTTAGTTTAAAGCCTGCCTAATAAAACCATCAACTTTTTTTTCTACTGGAATGAGACAAACTGATTCCAAAGTTCATATGGGCGGGGGGCGGGGGGAGATAAAAAGAGCAAGAATGGCTGGTAAACTGCAAAAAATTAAAATAGAAGTAACAGCAGTGGAAGGAGGGTTGCCTTACCAGACATTAAACCATTGTAAAGCCTCAATTATTAAAATGGTATGATATTGGTGTATGAAAAAACACATACCAACACAGCAGATGGGAAGTCCAGAAATAGATTTAAACATGTATATGAATTTAGTATATGACTAAAGATGGATGTTTTAATCATTGTTGTTGGATGAATTGGATAAGCACCTGAAAAAAAACTAGGATCCATACCTCACAGCAATACCAGGATATATTCTAGATGGATAAAAGATTTAAGGGTTGTTTTTTTTTTTTTTAAAAAAAGAGAAACAAATGAACAAAACCAACCCCAAAAAAGTACTAATGAAACTTGGAAAGTTTACTTTACAATCTGGGAGTGGGAATGACTCAAAATCCAGGAGCCATTAGAAGAGAGATTTATAAATTCACTTAAATAAAATAGAAAATTTCTGCATGGCAAAAAAAAATAAAAAATCAACTTAAAATCAAAAGACAAGGAACAAACTGGAGAATAATATCTGCAACTGGCATCATAGCCAAGGAGTTATTTTTTTAATGTATTTTTATTGATTTCAGAAAGGAAGGGAGAGGGAGAGATGGAAACATCAATGATGAGAGAGAACCATTGATTGGCTGCCTCCTGCACCCTTCCCACTGGGGATCGAGACTGCAATCCTGGCATGTGCTCTTGACTGGAATCGAACCTGGGACTCTTTAGTCCACAGGCTGACTCTCTACCCACTGAGCCAAACCAGCCAGGGCTATATTTTTAATATATAAAGGCTCCTAGAAATTCATTGATAATGATAACCCTAATAGAAAAGTGGGCAAAAAAGCCCCCCATGATCCAATAGTTTAAGCAAAATAAATATGCACGGTCTGCTCTTTAAACATTTGATATGTTCAACCACACTCATAATAAGAGAAATACAAATTAAGACCACTATGACATACTGTTTTTCATCCATCAGAATGGCAAATTCCAAAGTCTGACTACATTCTTTGTTAGGTAGACTGGGGAAAAAAGCACACGCCTGCATTAGTGGGGAAGTCAGGTGGTGTACTGTACTGAGGACTGTAAGTGCAGCACTTTCTATATAATAACTTCTATGGAGGACAATCTAACAATATCAAATGCATGTACCCTTTGACCCACTTCTAGGAATTTATCCTTCAAATATGTGTGTACATATATGAAATGAAGGGTGTACCAGGTTATTTACTGAAAAATTATTCATAAGAACAGATGGTTGGGAAGAACATAAATATTAATCATTAAGGAAACTGATTAAATAAATCATGGTATGTGCAGACAATGGAATACTATAAAGCTTTAAAAATGAGGTCTCTCTAAACTATATTTATTATAATCATTAGCTTTTGCTTAAAAGGAACAAAATATGATTTATATCTGTATTCTATATTCATATGTAACTGGGAGGATACATAAGCAGCTAACAACAATGGCTTTATGTGAGGAAGGGTTAGGAAACTAGATAGATGGAAAACAAGAATGGTAGCATTTTTACTAAGATAACTTGAATTGTAAATAAATGATCTATTTTTTAAAATCAAAATAAAATTTTTCAAAAAAAGAGAATTTATTAAATATCTATTATGTAGAGGAGTACATTTATGTTAGGTATTAGGAAAATAGAAATGTCATAGAGGACATCTACCTGCCCTTGAAAAGAGGACAGTTAATCTATTGGAACAGAATGCCTACATAAGAAACAATCTGAAAATTATCAAGAAGCATCGAATATTATGGAACAGATTAAAAATGTACGTGCTGAGGATATGTGGAGAAAAAAATCTGGGTAGGTTCTTTTATGTGGAGAAAAGAAAAAAATCTGGGTAGGTTCTTTATGAAGGAGGCAGAACATGGGTTTGCTGAAAGAAAGGTGAAGGAAGTAGCATGGCTAACAGTATGGAATGGACCCTAGGAAACTGAGTACAGAACATGGTTGATAAACATTCTTGGCTAGAATGGGAATGGCTACGTATCACAGCTATCTTCAAAAGGCATCGCGGATTTTGGAATGGTCCTAAAAAAGAAAAGTAGAAACTCTGTTTTCCCTGATATTCTGATATACTATTTCTAAATACATAGTGTAATTCTCATATGGGTGGGGAAAAGAGTGAAATAAAATCAAGTGGAGACTTTTCACTGAGTTAAAAATGCCAAAATGGAAAAATGGTTTTGTGCACTTTGATGGCTCTTTTTAAAGGAAATTAATCCTTTTGACTGACATCTGTATTTCTACTTGATTAAAGTAGTTTGGATTTCACACCAAAAATTAACACTTTCCTTCTCTTCATTTTTGCAGAGTTTGAAAATTTTGCGGAACATGAAAAAGAGTAAGCTTCTTCATACTTATTTTTAAAAATATGTATACTAACGTATACTAATTCTTCCTTATATAACCACTCTGTGAAAAGTTAATATTATTCCTAAACAGAAGCTTGCTTGGGTCCTATGGGTCCGATCACCCCCAAACCTTGTATTGTGCTGGGCTCCATAGTGATAATCTAATACTGAGTACAGAGTGAAGGGTTGGGGGTGTATGTGTGTGGAATAATAGAATGATGTTTGTCATTTCTACTCATCCTAAGATGCTGTCACCCAAGCATGTTATTTAAAATTCCCAGCAATCTAACCTCAGATGTATTTTCTTTGAAAACAGTTATAGCAAAGCATATTGTGAAACAAATGTGTTGATTTAATAAAGTAAGCAAAGTATTGACTCATTTCTATTTTTACCAAGTATTATTAGCAATACTTGGTAAAAATAAAAAGTCTGTTGCTTACTACTTTTGATATATTATAATGAAAACAAACTCAAAGACTCCTGAAATTGTGGGAATTTGATTATCTTAGAAATCCTTATTTATAACTATAAAGTATATAAAACATGGTGATAGAGTTGTTATTTACATATATGTATATACTTACTGATTTCAGAGAGGAAGGGAGAGGAAGAGAGAGATAGAAACATCAATAATGAGAGAGAATCATTGATTGGCTGCCTCCTGCACGCCCCACACTATGGATCAAGCCCGCAACACAGGCATGTGCCCTGACCGGCAATTGAACTGTGACCTCCTGATTCATAGATTGATGTTCAACCACTGAGCCACGCTGGCCAGGCAATGGTGATATAGTTTTACAAATTTGATCCATTGGTTAATCATCAAAGACCAAACAGCTGTTGGTATTATAGGGAGGGACAAAGAACACTGAGAAAACTTGATGTAAGGTATTATCCAAGTGAGAAGGTTTATAGCTGAATCTTACTCTTTTCTCCTAAGTTTTCACTCTATCTTTCCATAAACTTGTGCCTTCTGCTCTCATTGCCACCACACTTGATCTCCAAAATGAACTGATTTCTTACCTATGATGACTAAGTATAATGGAAAAGTATGATGGCTAAAGCCAGTCAAAAGAGAATTTAAGTATTTCAAGAGGAGGAAGTTATAGTATAAAACAGGAGAATTAAACAGCTAAAAGCAATGAGTGACTTGAATAGCCAAAGATTGATTTGATCAGCTTAGCTTACGAAATACACAGGTTTCTTTTTCTAAAAGAACATATCAGCCCGGCTGGTGTGGCTCAGTGGTTAAGTATCAACCTATGAACCAGGAGGTCTTGGTCCAATTCCCAGTCAAGGCACATGCCTGGGCTGCAGGATTGATCCCAATGGGGGACTTGAAGGAGGCGGCTGATAGATGATTCTCTCTCATCATTGATGTTTCTGTCTCTATCAGTGCCTAGCCCAATGCTTGGCATATAGTAAGTATTCAATAAATATATTTTTAATTGAATCTGACTGAAATTCATTATGTACTTTAGTGATTCATACTCAAGTACCTCCAGGAATGGGGAGATGTTTCTAGAATCCTGAACATACACAGTCCTAACACTGCATTCTGAAAATGTTGAAAACAAAACAAAAAATGACTATTTAATAATTTCTTATCTTTTTTCACTGCTAGACAATGATCCCGCAAAATGTGGGACATGTTTTCACTGGATTGTTTTCAAAATTGGGCAGAAACTGATACCTCAATAGTAAGGTTCTGGGAAGAGAAACACTATATATTTTAAGCCTACCAAGAAGTAGCTAAATGGCAAAATAAAGAAACATAGTGCTTGGGGGAGATTCTGGGCCTAACTAGAATCATCTATAATGGGAACAAGGCAGATTGGAAAGTGAAGAAAGATATTCCAGTAGTAGAAGATAGTGTAAGAAAAATCACAGACTTTGCCATGGATGATCTACTGTGGAGAATAAATGATTTAAAAGTGTACTATGAGCCCGAGCTGGTTTGGCTCAGTGGATAGAGCGTCGGCCTAAGGACTGAAGGGTCCCAGGTTCGATTCCGATCAAGGGGGCATGCGGGAGGCAGCCAATCAATGATTCTCTTTCATCATTGATGTTTCTATCTCTCTCTCCCTTCCTCTCTGAAATCAATAAAAATATATTTTAAAAAATAAAAGTGTACTATGAATAAGGGTGTGCATCGTGATGGGTGGTGAACACACAATAGAATATACAGATGGTGTATTATAGAATTTACCCCTGAATCCTATACAACCTTATTAGCCAATGTCATCGCAATCTTACCTTATAATAGAGAAACATGCAAATTGACCGCACCTCCGCTATGCCCATGATTGGGCCAGCGGAGGCTGAGGGCGGGACTCTGGGTGGCCTGTCGACCGTTGATAAAATCAAGATGGCGGTGCCCAGTGGCCACGCCCGAGCCGCTGCTCCCCTGGAGGTGACTGGGGTGATAGGCACCCCTGGGGGGCGTGACCACGCCCGTGCAGCTGCTCCCCGGGGGTGCCTAGGGTGATCGGCACCCCGGGGGGGCGTGGCCGCGCCCGTGCCCGCTCCCCGGGGGTGCCTGGGGTGATCGGCACCCCGGGGGGGGGCGTGGCCGCGCCCCTGCTGCCGCTCCCCGGGGGTGCCTGGGGCGATCGGCACCCTGGGGGGGCGTGGCCGCGCCCGTGCTGCCGCTCCCTGGGGGTGCCTGGGGTGATAGGCACCCGGGGGGGCGTGGTCACGCCCGTGTAGCTGCTCCCCGGGGGTGCCTGGGGTGATCGGCACCCCGGGGGCGTGGCATGGGGGCGTGGCCGCTCCCCGGGGGTGCCTGGGGCGATCGGCACCCCGGGGGGGCGTGGCCGCGCCCGTGCCTGCTCCCCGGGGGTGCCTGGGGTGATCGGCACCCTGGGGGGGGCGTGGCCGCGCCCGTGCCCGCTCCCCGGGGGTGCCTGGGGTGATCGTCACCCCGGGGGGCGTGGCCGCGCCCCTGCTGCCCCTCCCCGGGGGTGCCTGGGGCGATCGGCACCCCGTGGGGGGCGTGTTCGCGCCCGTGCCGCTGCTCCCCGGGGGTGCCTGGGGCGATCGGCACCCCGGGGGGGGCGTGGCCGTGCCCGTGCCCGCTTTCTGGGGGTGCCTGGGGTGATCGGCACCCCGGGGGGCGTAGCCCTGCCCATGCTGCCGCTCCCCGGGGGTGCCTGGGGCGATCGGCACCCCGGGGGGCGTGGCCGCGCCCCTGCTGCCGCTCCCCGGGGGTGCCTGGGCGATCGGCACCCCGGGGGGGCGTGGCCGCGCCCGTGCCGCTGCTCCCCAGGGGTGCCTGGGGCCATCGGCACCCTGGAGGGGGGGCGTGGCCGCGCCCGTGCCCGCTCCCTGGGGGTGCCTGGGGTGATCGGCACCCCGGGGGGGGCGTGGCCGTGCCCGCTCCCTGGGGGTGCCTGGGGTGATCGGCACCCTGGGGGGCGTGGCATGGGGGCGTGGCCGCTCCCCAGGGGTGCCTGGGGCGATCGGCACCCCGGGGGGGCGTGGCCACGCCCCTGCCATTGCTCCCCGGGGGTGCCTGGGGCGATCGGCACCCCCTGGGGGCATGGCAAGGGGGCGTGGCCGCTCCCTGGGGGTGCCTGGGGCGATCGGCACCCCGGGGGGCGTGGCTACGCCCCTGCCATTGCTCCCCGGGGTTGCCTGGGGAGATCGGCACCCCGGGGGGGCGTGGCCGCGCCCGTGCCGCCGCTCCCCGGGGGTGCCTGGGGCGATCGGCACCCCAGGGGGCGTGCATGGGGGCGTGGCCGCTCCCTGGGGGTGCCTGGGGCGATCCGTGTGAGAGGGATGTCCAACTGCAGGTTTAGGCCCGATTCCACAGGGATCGGGCCTAAACCTGCAGTTGGACATCCCCCGAGGGGTCCCATATTAGAGAGGGTGCAAGCTGGGCTGAGGGACACCCTCCCCAGTGCACGAATTTCGTGCACCGGGCCTCTAGTAGATTCAATAAAAAGGTAAAAAGTTATCTCAGTTTGTCTTTATTCTTTCCCTCACATTTTTTCTTTTCATTCTAGGTCTCTGTAATTCTCCCTCACCAAACAAGCCTGCAGACTCTGTTCAGTCAAGTAACTCCAGCTCCTTACTAAATTTTGGTATGTGTGTTATTTTCCAGCACAGTTTATGTTTACCTAAATTATTTTTTTATAGTATAAGAGATACAACTTTAAATAGGATTTGAGGTTGCATGTATAGGTCCTTATATTTATATTCTTTTCCATGCAATTTATCTTTTTATTTTTGACCCCAGCTACCGCTTAACATCTTACATACCACTATGTATTCTATTACATGAAATTGCCTAGCATATGCAGAAAGTAAAGCTAGGTAACCAAATGGTTCAGATATAAGCAACACATGAGTTAGTATGTGTCAGGCATTGTGCCGGATGCTTTAATAAATAGCTCACTGATGCTTTCAGCAGTTCTGCAAGGCCTACCCACAAATTTGTAAGATGATGATGCAAATTAAAGGTTCAGGAACATCTTCGAGCTTACCATTGTCTGTTCTCCTTTTGTATTTCAAATCTTTCATTGCTCACTTTGAATTCCTATAGCTGCTAAGTGTAAGAGTACCTTGAAAATATCCTCCATCAAAGAAAAGGGAAGTCATATGTTGCTGAAGTGATAAAGAATCAACTGTCATTACTCTTCATACATTTTGAAAGGACACAGAAAAAACCATCATTGGTTGTGCAAAATTTTCACATCCTCCTTCTTTGGGATAGATGAGGGGGGAGTGTTTGAGGGAAAGATATAAATGATTAGCTACATACTTAGTTCTCCAGGATTGTTTATTACTTTATTTTTTCTAAGCTTTTCAAACATAAGCTCTCAGTAAATGGAGGGCTTTCTGGGCTGAAGCAGAAATATAAGTGAATTTAATACAATCTATATATATAAAAGCCTAAGCGACTGAATGACCGAATGACAGGTTGACCAGTCGCTTTGACGAGCACTGACCACAAGGGGGCAAAAGCTCAATGCAGGAGCTGCCCCCTTGTGGTCAGTGCGCTCCCACAGCCAACCTCCTGCAGCCCTTCCCCCTGCAGGTCAACCTTCCGCTGCCCCGATTGGCCCCAATCGTTGGCCAGGCTGAGGGACCCCACCTGTGCACGAATTTGTGCACTGGGCCTCTAGTAATCTTATAAAGCAACTAGAGGTCCGGTGCACGAAATTCTTGCACTGGGGGTGGGGGTGGGGATGGGGTGCGGGTCCCTCAGCCCGGCCTGCGCCCTCTTGCAGTCCGGGACTCCTCAAAAAATGGTAATCATGTGAGGGGATAGAGGTGTTAACTAACTTTAATGTGGTAATCATTTCACTATATGTATATCAAATCACCATGTTGTACACTTTAAACTTATATACAGAGTGGGGCAAAAGTAGGTTTACAGTTGTGAGTAAGAAAACACAGAGCTTATTTTTGTATTATTATTTATTATTGTATTGTTTTCCATACAAACAGCTGTAAACCTACTTTTGCCCCACCCTGTATGTTAATATCAATAATATCTCAACAAAGCTGAAAAAAAAATATGCTGAACTACCAAAGACCATTATACCAGGTTTCTTTATCTAATTACTACCATTATTAAATTTGTAAGTGTTCTACAAATATAAAATGTTATTAGCATTCTATTGTTATCATTTCAGCATTAACTTAATTACTGTAATACCTTTACAATCTGTTACTAAATTGATCAAAGATGCTGCCTAACCTTTAAAAAAACCCACGTGTTTGAATATCTTATAATGTACTCTAAAATCCATGTATTCATTTCTATATAAAAAAATCTTTTTTCAATTTTATTTAAAAAATTTGTACTTTTTCAATAACAGCTTATATACAATATTATATTAATTTCAGGTGTACAACATAGTGATTAGAAAAGTAATCACCTGGGTAAGTCCCATCTGACACCCTACACAGTAATTAAATTATTATTGACTATATTCCCTTATCCTTACAACGTGATCACCTGGGTAAGTCCCATCTGACACCGTACATAGTAATTAAATTATTATTGACTCTATTCTATATCCCCATGACTATTTTTTACTGGCAATTTGTACATATTAATCCTTTCCCCCTTTTCACCCTCAGCTTTATTTTTGTTCCCAGGTTTTGCAAATCGTTTTTCAAAACCCAAAGGACCAAGGAACCCACCATCAAGTTGGAATATTTAACGGGACTGTGGACTGTAGGCTGCAGGTGCACCTGCAAAGAAGAACCACCAGAACACGGCTAGCTAAAGCCAAGTGCTCTCTATTCACAATGTCAACAGTGCAGATGTGTAATGTGGCGACAGCTCTTAAGAACAGCAATGCACAAATAAGTGCCAAAAGTTTTAAGTTTAATCTCATTTACCTTGGGTTGGAAACAGCAGAGCAAGTTTGCCACTTCAGCTTCTGCAGAGAATGCCATAGGAGAAAGAGTTTGGGAATGGCTTTTTTCATTTTTGGAAGTTATTTATATTGGACTTTACTTTTTACATAAATATAAACTTGAAAGGGTTGGTAAGAATTGGATCTCAATGAAATGTCCACATTGCCAGAATTTACTATAAAAATGTTTTTTAAAACCTTATCTTGTGGTTGAAGTACAAAATTACTGCTTATGATAATGGCTGTCCCCTGGGAGTTATTTTTGCCTAAGTGGAGTATACCTTGAACATCTTCCCAAATGTTGTGGGAAACTAGAATAGTAAGAAAAGAAGTTATATTTAAGAGAATAAAATATGTTTAAAAAATGACTGTAATCTTTTTATTTGTATATATCAACTGACCAGATGTTCAATTACATCCCTGATAAGTTTTAACCAAAGTTACTCCATCACCAAATCTAGAATGATTAACAAAATAGCTATCTTTTGATAGCATTTTCTTCATTTCACAGGTTCTGTGTAAACATGTGCAACTTACAGCCAATCAGAAGCGCGACTGGTTTAAAGTTTTTTGTTTATTTTCTAAATGAATATGGATCGGACATATTTTAAGGATACCTTCTGATCTTTCAAATCTAATTTTATGTAGCAAGTAAGTTAGTAATTATTACAAAGGATTCTCCAGAGTTCTCCGAAATGATTTAACTGCTTTTAATTAAAAAAAAAAAAAGTCTTTGGCTTCTAGAAGCAGGAAACACGTAAAGAGCATCTGTCTGTCCGTATTTCCATCGGGAAGCCCAATCAAGGCGTGAGCTGGCTGAGCTAGCGTCACCTGTGCACTGCAGTACACTGTACACAATAGGTGCTCAATAAACGCGTTTTTCAATGAACTCGCGGGGGTGTTCCAGGCACTCCTGGCATCCACCCACAGCACTTTGATCGGAGTGCTTCATCGTAACCAACTGCCCCCAGATACCTTTCCCAAGGACCAAATATATTAAAAGAATCCTGGGTAAAATCTGAAGTGACTATGAAGTTGTCCATGAACTTCTATTGGTGAACAGTGGCGATTTGGGGAGTGTTCTCTGATAGGCACACGTTTCAGATTTATGCAACCTTATACTTACGATGTGAAAAAAATCTTAAAAAAACATTTAAAACATTTTTCCATCTAGAATTTTCCCTTAACTGTAGGAATGTGTTCAAAATAGCGATGGACGCCGCCTTCCCAGGCGCTGGCGGGGAGGTGGGGGGACGGCGAGGCGAGGCGGGGCGGCGCTCCCGGGCTCCCCGGAGGCTCGGGCACCGGCCTCGCTACGCCGGGAGCGGTAACCATGGCAATGCCCACGAGCAGGGTCCAAACGTTTCCCAAGTGCAGCCCCATTAGACTTGAAAAGCAAAACCGCCCTCACTTTTATCTACGAAGTTCCCCCTTTCCCTCTTCATCTCATCGCTTGTTCACGGAGAAAAGGCCGGAGATTCCTTTACCTCACAAAGGTCAAGAGAGGAATAAATATGCAATTTAAGAGTAACTATGGAGATCACCTAAGTCCGCGTAAAATGACGGAGGAGGACAAGAAGAAGATAATGGGAACGCGCCGCCAGACGCTGAGAGCCATGAACGCGGTTCGGGCCGTTAAGGCGGTTGGCGGCAACTCTCCGCCCAGCGGCGGTTGCGTCGCAGCCCGGAGCGTGACTCGGCGCACGCTCTCCTTCCGCTCCTCCGCCCCCGCAGCCAGGGAGGCGGCGGGGGGCGGGGCGGACTACCGCTCCCAGGAGGCTCCGCGCGGCCCCGGGGGCTGTACAATAGCGCCGGGGTGGAGAGGCCTGCGGAGAGGCGCGGCGAACGGCCGTTTCCGGCATGTTCCGCTCTGGACCGGGCTCCGCCGAGAAGTGGAGGGCCGCGGAGGGACTCCAAGGCCCAGCGGGCCGTGCGCGGGATGCGCTTGCGCGATACGCGGACGGGGGGGCGGTCGGGCCATTTAAATGTGTGTTTGTGGGTGAAATGGCTGCGCAGGTCGGAGCGGTGCGCGTAGTACGGGCGGTGGCGGCGCAGGAGGAGCCGGACAAAGAGGGGAAGGAGAAGCCCCACGCTGGGGTCTCGCCGCGGGGAGTGAAGCGGCAGCGCCGAGCGAGCAGCGGGGGGTCTCAGGAGAAGCGGGGGCGGCCGAGCCAGGACCCCCCTCTGGCTCCCTCTCACCGGCGGCGTCGCAGCCGCCAACATCCCGGGCCGCTGCCGCCAACGAATGCCGCCCCGACCATCCCGGGCCCTGTGGAACCTCTGCTCCTGCCGCCTCCGCCGCCGCCTTCGCTGGCCCCCGCCGGGCCCGCTGTCGCCGCCCCGCTCCCGGCCCCTGGCACCTCGGCCCTCTTCACCTTCTCGCCCCTGACGGTGAGCGCGGCCGGGCCCAAGCATAAGGGCCACAAGGAGCGGCACCGGCACCATCACCACCGCGGCTCCGACGGTGACCCCAGCTCCTGCGTCCCGGGCGATCTCAGACACAAGGACAAGCAGGAGAACGGCGAGAGGGCCGGTGGGGTGCCTCTGATCAAGGCCCCCAAGAGAGGTGAGAGCAGGCGAGCTGCCCCGAGCTTGGGCTCTAGGTCTCTCTCTCGGCGCAGATATCCCGCCCCTTGAGCCCGGAAAGACGCCAACCCCCTGCCCGCCTCTGGCCGCTCTGCCCCCCTCAGCCCACCGGGGTGCACTCTGGGTTGCACACGGTTGGCGCAGCCTGACCTACTTGAGGCTTTTCGTTCCCAGGCCGAGCTGTCAGTCACTAGCCCCCGACCCGGTCCCCCCCGCCCGCCCGCTCCTCCCAGAGCCCGGACCGACGTTTGTTTTCAAATTCGGCAGGGTTTCCGCGCGATGCGGTCCTTGGCGTGGGATTTGTAGGTGGCGCATTAAAAACTGCCTTTCCAAAGTAAAATCCTTTTCTTCCTGTTTTCCTCGGTGGTTGCTTTCATACTCACTCTCCTCTGCTCCAAAATCTCTCCGGGGTATGTTTTGGGGCTGGAATGAGTTTGAATTCGTAGGGAGGTTACGCGACGCACTCACTGGTCGCCCTAGATTCTTTGCAAGGTAAACTATCAAACGCAGTTTATCTTCGTGTTGTTGTTGTTGTTGTTTTTTTTTAATCTGGAGGTAAAAATAATTTTTAATTTTCATATTAGGTCTTCATTCTCAGAAAAGGGATGGGGAAGGTTTTCTCTCTCCTTCGATCCTAGGAAATAGGATCAACCAGGCCCCCTAAAAAGTGGGGTGTGCAGTAGTAAGGATGTATTAGAGGCGAGAATTCCAATTGCATTTTTATTTTTGTCTGGCACAACCAATTGATAATTTACTTAATTCCAATAACCCCGATGAAAGTCAAGAATATTTAACACAGAAAATGTAGGGCTGCCTAATGAAGTGTGGGTTCTAGGGAAATAGGGCAGGCAAAATTGGTGGCTTCCTATTTCCAAGTACCTGTAGCATTTGTTAATATTCTTGAAGAAGGAGGGGGGGGCTGTATGAATTTTGATTATGACCTGAGTTTGTACTTTGTATGTGATTTTATGTCATTTGTTAGTTGCATCTTCTCAAGAAGATTTTAAGGTACTTTTGTGTTTCTCAGTCCTGGGCCAGTTAGGTTATTAACATGTTAATGAACCCCGTCTTCCAATCTTAAGTGTTGTGAGTCTTGGATTCCTTCACAAAGTTGGTCTTAGGCTAAAACTAAGACTACGACCCATCATTATTTATTTTGAATGCTTCTTCCAAATAGCACAGTTTATTGCAAATAATTGCCCAATGGTATTTATTGAATTCATTTAAGTCTTTCTTCCTTTGGTGGTATCCAAATCTTAATCTCAGGAATAGGACTTGCGCCAGGCTGACCGGAGTCCCAGTTCCACCATCAATATGCAATGATCTTGTTCTCTTTTATTTTTACCTTTATTTCTCACCTCTTTCATGTGTGTGTTTATGTTTTAACCATACAGAGCTAGAAGTGATTTTAGAGATCACCCAATTCAAATTTATATAGTAAAAGAGGAAAAAACAGGCCCAAAGTAGTACCAAGTACAAATATTTAAAAATTTTTAAACACATCATTGACCTACTAGAGCAGTGGTCGGCAAACTCATTAGTCCACAGAGCCAAATAACAACAGTACAACGATTGAAATTTCTTTTGAGAGCCAAATTTTTTTAAAATTAAACTTCTTCTAACGCCACTTCTTCAAAATAGACTCACCCAGGCCGTGGTATTTTGGAAGAGCCACACTCAAGGGGCCAAAGAGCCGCATGTGGCTCGCGAGCCGCAGTTTGCCGACCACGGTACTAGGGGGTAGAACCCAGATGTCCTGAATCCCAATATCAGCTTCATCTCCCTACTGGGCAAGGTTGCTTTCTCTTTCTGCTCTTCATTTTTCCCACTTCTTTGCTTATGAGATGGCAGTAGCCAGTCCCATCAAGAATTTCTCACAGCACCCCTTTTATGGGGGGACAGTGGTAATTACATGTAAATAATTCACAACGTGCTTCTCTGGAAATTGCACAGGCCTCATGTTTTTTAAAAAACAAAAGCAAACCTTTAACCCAGTGCTGTCCAACCAACAACTTTCTCGGATGATGGAAATAGTCTATATCTGTGCTAATATGGTAGCCATTAGTCATAGGTGGCCCTTGAAGCAAGTCTTCTTTTTTTTTTTAATGCTTTCTTATTGATTTCAGAGAGGAAGGGAGAGACAGAGAAATAAAAACATCAATGATGAGAGTCATTGATCAGCTGCCTCCTGCAGTCCCCTACTGGGGATGGAACCCAACTTATGGGAATCAAACCGTGACCTCCTGGTTCATAGGTCAACTCTCAACCACTAAGCCACACTGGCCAGGCTGAAGCAAGTCTAAAAGACTTGTAATGTGGCTAATGTGACTGAGGAACTGAATTTTAAATTTTATTTAATTCTAATTAATTTATAATTAAATAGTCCCTTTTGACTAGTGGCTACCACATTGGACAGTGTAGCTTGAAGCAGTTGTAGTTTGCCAATACGTAAAGAAGACAAGTGGGTTAAGATCAGGTCATTTAAACTGTTTTAAAAATT
This sequence comes from Cnephaeus nilssonii, assembly GCF_951640355.1. Taxonomy (NCBI): domain Eukaryota; kingdom Metazoa; phylum Chordata; class Mammalia; order Chiroptera; family Vespertilionidae; genus Cnephaeus; species Cnephaeus nilssonii. The sequence continues at coordinate 8,287,549 of NC_137092.1, read as the reverse complement.
GAGATATAATTGCCCTGGTCGGGTGGCTCAGTTGGTTGGAGTATCATCCTGTATACAAAAAGGTTGCAGGTTCCATTCCCTGTCAGAGCACATATGTAGGTTGCAGTTGGGAGTGAGTATGGGAGGCAACCTATCGATGTTTCTTAAATCAATGTCTCTCTCTCTCTCTCTTTGTCTCTCTCTCTTCTTCCCCTCCCTCCCTCTCACTCTCCTCCTCTCCTCCCTCTCTCTCTAAAATCAATTTTAAAAAATGCCCAGGGGAAGATTAAAAAAATAAGTTGAGATGTAACATTATAGTAGTTTCAGGTGAACACATAATGATTTGATATTTGTATATATTGTGAAATGATCAGAATAAGTCTAGTTTAAATATTTTAACGTTTGAATGAGAAAGTTATTATGGGGGGCGGGGGGAAGCTTCCTAGCCAAGTACATTGGGGAAAAACCAAATACCACAGCTTTCTGGATACATGACATACACTAGCATTTTATATGTGTATATTTTCATTTGATTTGAAAGAGAGAAAAACATTGATCGGTTGCCTCCCACATGTGCTCCAACCTAGGATGGAACCCGCAACTTGGGCATAGCCCTGACCAGGAATAGAACTGGCAATCTTTCGGTGCACAGGATGACAATCAACTGAGCTACACTGGCCAGGGTACACATTGGCATTCTTAGAACCCTACATAAAATAACCTGGTTTAACCTTGTGTAATCCAAGCTCTGCCCTAGCTGGGTAGCTCAGTGGGTTAGAGCTTCCTCTGGATATGCTAAGGTTGCAGGTTCAGTCCCTGGTCAGGACATATACAAGGAGCAACCAACGAATGCATAAGTGGAACAAAAAACCTCTCTCTCCCTCCCTCCCTCCTTCTCTCTTTCTCTCTCTCTCTCTCTCTCCCCCCTCTCCCTTCTTCCCTCTCTTCTACTCTCCCCCTCTTCCTCTCTCTAATAAATCAATAAATAACCCATGCTTTTGCACACACTTTGAATACCTTTTGTATTTTTGCTGAGCATCTTTTTTTTTAAAAAAAAGTATTTTATTGATTTTTTTACAGAGAGGAAGGGAGAGGGATAGTTAGAAACATCTATCAGCTGCCTCCTGCACACTCCCCACTGGGGATGTGCCCGCAACCAAGGTACATGCCCTTGACCGGAATCGAACCTGGGACCTTTCAGTCCGCAGGCCGATGCTCTATCCACTGAGCCAAACCAGTCAGGGCTGCTGAGCATCTTTATACTTGTTACCGAGGCATGCAGGAGGCATGCCTCTGGAGTCCATCTGAGTTTAAATCTCAGCTCTACCACTTACTGTGTGACCATGGGCAGATTACTTTAACCTCCACCAGCTTCACTTTTCCTGTTTGTAGAATAAGGTTGTGGTATTGCTTTTATAAGGTTGTTATGTGGTTTAAACGGGGAAGCACTTAAACAGAGTCTGGCTGATATTGAGGCACTGTTAAAACTGTGTTTTGTGTTGTTTTTTTTTTATCATGCTTCATCCTTGAAGCAACTCTTAAGATTAATAAGGAGAGTGGCTAGCCCCTTGTTATTTAAAAAACAATGACTTCCCTTCCCTTATCCTCAGATATTTAGGAACTACTTTAATTTTTTATTTTGAGGTAATTAAATATTCACAGGAAATTGAAAAATAGTACAGACTGGTTCTTTCCTTCAATGGTTACATCTTACATAACTATTGCATACTATCAACACCAGGAAATTGACATTGGTGTGTGTGTGTGTGTGTGTGTGTGTGTGTGTGTGTGTGTGTACACTTTTGTGATATTTTATCACCTGTAGATTAATTTCACTACCACTGCAATCAAGATTCACAGCTATTCCAACACCATGAACATTCCCTAATGCTATCCATGAATAGTCTTAGGAACCTCCTATGTCTCCCCACCTTCCCTGAACCCTAGAAACTACTAATCTATTCTTTGGCAACCATTTATTTAACTTTATAATTTCATGATTTAAAAAAAAATATGTATTTTTATTGATCTCAGAGAGGAAGGGAGAGGGAGAGAGAGAAACATCAATGATGAGGGAGAATCACTGATCGGCTGCCTCCTGCATACCCCACACTGGGATTAAGCCCACAACCTAGGCATGTGCCCTTGACTGAAATCAAACCCAGACCCTTCAGTCCTCAGGCTGATGCTCTATCCACAGAGCCAAACCGGTTAGGGCTATAATTTCATGATTTTGAGAATGTTATATAATTGGAATAATAAAGGATGTCATTTTCTGAGATTTTTTTCCATTCAGCATGTTTTTGAGATACATTCAAGTTACTGCATTTATCAGTAACTTACTCCTTTTCATTACTGAGTAGTATTCTATGGTATGGATATACCACTGTTTAACCATTGACTTCTTAAAAGACATTTTGGTTTTCAGTTTAGCTATTATGAATAGAACTTCATGGATGTAATTTTCATTTCTCTGGGAATGCAATTGCTAGGTATTATGGTAAGTATGTGTTTAGTTGTTTTTTTTAAAGACATTGCCAATCTATTTTCTAGACAACCTGTTCCCTTTTACAGTCCCACCAGCAATGTAAGAGACATCCGCTTCCTCTCTACATCCTTGCCAGTATCTGTTATTGTTAGAATTTTTATATTATCCGTTCTAATAGATGTATGGCTAGTGATATTTAACATATTTGTGTGTCATTGTTTGCCGTCCATATATCCTTATTAAAATGTCTATGTTTTTTGCCCATTTTCTAATTGAATTGAGAATTCTTTATTTATTACACTTAATATATTCTTAAATGTTTTTTTATATTTTAAATGTTTGGGGGAAAAAACCATGACATGTGAAAGTCATATGAAATTCAGATTCAGTGTCCAGAAATAGAGTTTTATTGGAACACCACTCCACCCATTCAGATGTATGGTCTACAGCAGTGTTTGCACTACAGCAGCAGAGGAGAGTTGTTGAGACAGATCATATGGCCTGCAAAGCTTTTTATAGAAAAAGTTTGCAGACCCTGAGGCAGTTCATTCAGCAAAGAGACATGTTCCTGCACACCAGCCCCCTGCATACCAGCCCAGCAGTACTCAATCCAAGCTCATGTATAGTTCACCATAAATGTCGGATGCTAGGCATTGGGAGTTGCTCATAAGTAGTTGAAACGAAAGCTTAATCTGTAAGTACTAAGGTAAACTTGCTTTATCTATAAAATGGTACAGAAAATGATTTTTGAAGAGGTAAAGTGACATGCTTAAAATTTTCTAGTTAGAAAGTGGTAGAACTGAATCTAGAAGATACTAAATGTTAAGAGATATAAAATCTTTTTTTTATTTCTTGTAAGGAACAGGCTTTATAGTCTTAAACTGAGTTACCTGAGTCTTTTGAAATCTTAAATTTTTTCCTCTCCCTTTTAACTGCATTCAAAGCATAGAACTGACTTCCTCCACAAAACCCATCAAAGGAAGTAATGCTTCTTTTTAATTATTCTCGGTTAAATTTATTATTGTAGTAATATTTTTTAACAAAGGAAAGGGGTGAGTTGATTCCTGTAGCTCTCTCTTCTCCAATGTCATTAAATGACAGGGTTGCTTTTATGTATTTCCAGTGAGTCAGCCTGCCTTTTTCACCTTTTTTCATCTTTGACCAGCTGTCCTAACTGCTACCACAGGGAGTGTCTGAGGGCAGACTCCTAATTGAAATTTTCTATGATGTCAAAGAGCTATTGGCAGGAATTTTAAATCCAGAAACTGTTGATTGTCTTGGTGATGAGAGTGGGGAATTACTTTGGGATTATACAGAGAACTGAAGTAAACAGATAATCTCATTTATCAGAGCAACAACTTCAGGGACTGTACTTTTCCTTACTCAGAGAGAGGCAAAAAGCCTTTAAGGCCATGAAAATTTTTGTATAACATAATGCTATCATTATGATCATGCAGAATTATGTAGTGGGCACTCAGTAAAATATTTGTTGAAGTAATGTTCTCTTTATTGGAGGTTCCTCCAAGCCACCTCAAGTCCATTAATTGTGATTAGATCATTTTAGTTGATCATCCAATGGGAGTGTTGCAGAGAGGAGGTGATAGAGAAGGCAGAAAGAGAACAGAACGGAGTGTATTGGAAGAGTTTGAGTTTTGGAGTCAGACAAGCAAGAGTTTGAATCTTGGTTGTCACCTACTGACTTGGTAACCTAATATAAATAACATATAATGTTTCAGGCTGTTTTCTTTTTATTTAAGTGTAGTTGGTCTGAATACATTCTCTGTTGGACCACTAACACTCTACCAGAAAGGGAAAGAGTGTTCATTCTTTAGACATTGATTTTTTTAAAAAAAATTGAGATATAGTTGACATATAACATTATGTAAGTTTAAGATGTATAACATACTGATTTGATATAATTTATATTGCAGAGACACTGACTTTTAAATAACATTTTTAATTCAAGGCAAGGCAACCTCGATATTCTCATTAAGCAGTGATGGCTAACTTAGTATAATAACCTTTAACAACTTAGTATATGTGTGCCATTCTCAATTAGTTACCACCATAATAACTTAAAATTAATATTTGTTTATTCATGGAAATTCATTAACTAGTGTGACACAAGTTGTCTCAAATTTCTCTATAATCAAAGGTGAGCTTTCTCTATCTCAGCCTTAGCCTTAGATAAAAATCAAAATTTGAAAAGCAGGATTAGTGAATAGATTGATTGAAATGTCACATTTTAAACTTTTATCATGTTGAAATATGAGATTAAAACCAATTTAGGGCTTTTTCGTTTCCTTATATGGTGGTTGTTTTGAGATGGACCATGCTGAATTAATTGAATGGTTCTCGTATAATGAGTTTTGGAATAAAACCCACAGAGACTTGGCCATGTTAGAAATACCATTGGTAATCTGATAGTAATATAGAAAATGTGTTATAATCAAGGCAACTCTTTGGCGTTAATTTCAGCATTGGATCTAGGTCACAATTCATCTTCTGCATACCAAATACATCCTCTGAAGCTTAAAATAACAGGATCTATTCAGAGATTTTTTTTTTTTCTGTGAAATTGCTAAACATTTAGCAATGGGTAATTAGATAATTTTTAAAAAATTGGTTTAACCTTTATATTTAATGGCATTAACATTTAATTGCTTGGGAGAATTGCCTAAATTACTGATTTGATATATAGGAAAAGTATTTAGATTAATTTATTTGGTAAGAAATATAAATGACTGTTACTAGGTGTTTTAATTAACTGTCAAAGATTTAGTTGTATGTAGAATAAAATATGACTTTTTCTGCCCTGGACATTGTAACTCAATGGTCAGAGTGTGGTTCAATTCCCCGGTCAAGGGCATGTATCTGGATTGTAGGTTCATCCAGGGCCCCAGACAGGGCATATGCGGGAAAGAAACCAATCAATGTGCCTCTTTCACTTCGGTATTTTTCTCTCTCTCTCTTCCTCCTTCCCTTCCTTCCACTCTCTCTTAAAAAATAAGTGCAAAAAATATCCTCAGATGAGGATTAATGACTCCCCCCCCCCAAAAAAAAAAAATAAATAAATAAAAGAGTGCTTTTTCTCTTGCCAGTAAGTAATACATGTATATTTTGGTAAATGATCTCAGTTTAATTACAAGTGATGTTTGCAAATGGTTTTCTTTTTGTTGTTTAAATGCAAGTATTAAATAGAATGAAAATCATTTGGTATCTATCACATTAAAGTCTTTGATTTTCACTTAAAAAATTTTTTTGAAGATTTTATAACCTGTGTATCTGGTTATTAGAATGATTTTGTATAGACTACTGCAACTATCATATATTTATATATTTTATACCAAGGAAATTTTTTACTGTAAAATTTATTGAGCTTGTTCTTCCCACGTATAGTGATAGGATTAGTGGGAGTAACTATCTCAACACTCAGAAATACTATAGTTGGCTGGATAAATTCTATACAGTAAATACCACACTGTGCTTGAAGGTTGGTCAGGACAATACCTGATATTTAATCCTAAAGAATTCTTGCTAGATATATTTTCCAACTAATAAATAAAAGATGCCATTCTATTTTGGATTTGCCAATCCATGACAATCCCTTAAAATTAAAAATACATTTTTTATTTATGAAAATAATATATGTTTTTGTAGAAAGTTGGAAAATACATGTAAGTAAAAAAGAAGAAAGCTAGACATTTATAATCCTACCAGCCTACATAACTACCATTAACACTTCTCCAGATTTTTTTCTGTGTTGTATGTATACAAAATACCTATAGATAAGTCAGACTTTTTCCTCTCTTTAGGTACTTTGCTTCTCCCTGGAATATTTTTCTCTCAAAAATATGCTTGTCATCTCTTATTACTTAGGACTTAGTCTAAATGTCACCTCCCAAAGAGAGCTTCCCCAGCATCTAGAGCAGTGGTTCTCAACCTTTCTAATGCCGCGACCCTTTAATACAGTTCCTCATGTTGTGGTGACCCCCAACCATAAAATTATTTTTGTTGCTACTTCATAACTGTAATTTTGCTACTGTTATGAATCGTAATGTAAATATCTGTGTTTTCCGATGGTCTTAGGCGACCCTGCTAGCTGTGGCTGGGTAGTATTTTATCATATGTAAGTACCAGAGTTTAATCAGTATCTTATTATTAGACAATTAGGGGATTTCCTAAATAATCTATAATAATAAAAGCGTAATATGCTAATTAGATTGGACATCCTTCCGGACGAAGCCGGGGCTGCAAGGGAAGCCCGGGTCCCGGGTACCAGAGGGAAGTCGGTGCCGGTAGCTGGGGAAAAGAAGGCCTACTCTTGCACAATTTCGTGCATCGGGCCTCTAGTACTCTCATAGATGTCTTTATGTATCTTCAGTCATTTTCTTAGGTAATTTTTACTTTGGAGTAGAATTTTTGGGTCTGAGAATTAGAAATATTTTCAAGGCTTTTGGTACATAATAATTTTGGAGAGTGCCAAATTGCCCTTCATCAAAGTTGTACTAGTTGATACTTCCAGCAACCGTACATGAGAATGCAAAAAAAAAGTTTTTGCCCATTTTGTAGGCAAAATGGTGTCTTACAGCTTAATTTGCCTTTGTTTGATTCACCTATATGTATCATAGTAATGTGTAGACTGATAGCAAAATATGACGAGCTCCAATGTAGATTTTACAGTAGTTACCATACTGCATAGCAAATGTGAAATCAATAACTTCTCTATTTCCTTTTGTTTTTTGATTGCAGGTCATATTATATGCTGACCTTTGCATTATCTACTCTTTAGCATAATCTTCAAACCAGAATATTATTGTATTTTAAGATTTTTGTCTCATTTTATAAACATGTAAGCGGTAATAATGACAAATTCATAGAAACTGAGAATAGGTTACTTAATTTGATATAAAGTACCTTAAGAAGTTTGTATGTTGACACTAGACCTAGCAACTGACTTCTTTTTAATTATTGTGGCCAGAAACACCAGATGAAAATGGTAAAACCCAGAGAGCTGATGATTTTGTGTTGAAGAAAATAAAGAAGAAAAAGAAAAAGAAACATCGAGAAGACATGCGAGGAAGACGCCTTAAAATGTACAATAAGGAAGTACAAACTGTCTGTGCTGGCCTGACGCGCATCAGTAAGGAAGTGCTCACCCAAGGACAAGCAAATAGCACTTCGGGAGTTAATAAGGAGTCCTTCAGGTATCTGAAAGACGAACAGCTGTGCCGGTTGAATTTGGGCATGCAGGAATATCGGGTACCCCAGGGAGTACAAACACCCTTTATGACCCACCAGGAGCATTCTATTCGTAGAAATTTCTTAAAAACAGGTACTAAGTTTAGCAACTTTATTCATGAGGAACACCAGTCCAATGGTGGTGCTCTTATCCTTCATGCTTACATGGATGAACTCTCATTTTTGTCTCCAATGGAGATGGAGAGATTTTCTGAGGAGTTTCTTGCTTTGACATTCAGTGAAAATGAGAAAAATGCTGCTTACTATGCTTTAGCAATAGTGCATGGGGCGGCTGCTTATCTCCCGGACTTCTTGGACTATTTTGCTTTTAATTTCCCCAACACTCCAGTGAAAATGGAAATTCTGGGCAAGAAAGATATCGAAACAACCACCATTTCAAATTTCCACACTCAGGTAAGGTGAACTCATTGTTAAATTATTTAGTAAGTACAGTTACAGTACATGCTAACCCTCATTTTGTTGCTTAGCACATACCAGCACACTTTAAATAAAAACTCATGGTGGTAAATGTGGATCAAATTGTTTACTTCTCTACTTGAAAAATCTTGATTGCTGAAGTTCTTTGGGATGTGGCATATGACTTGCTTGGTCTAAGAAATGCTTTATACATGAACTGTTATACATGATTACACGTCTTTATGGAAAACCAGCTTGAAAACTAATCCATTCTTTCACAGATTAGGTAATGTTAGCATGGGTGGTGTGATTTAGAACTGGTAGCCTCAAGGTAACTCTAGCAAACTTAATCTTTTGTGTCATAAAACATCTGAGGGCACTGACCTATTTATTTGCCAGGTTTTTGCTTTTCTTTCAGTAACTTGTTGGCAGTCTATCCCAGAAACGTACCTTCTTTACGTGACTTGGAAGTGTCACTAGGAAGACGCCGTAGCTGCCGCTCCTTCTGCCTACGCACTGCTGTAGGTGAAGACATTTGCTGAAGCTTTGCTTGGGCAGCCAGGCTTAAGTCAGCAGGGAAACTGTCCTTCCGAACCAGTGGTTTTAAACGGAACGTTTTTTTCAATGAAGTTATTTTAGGGCATAAACTGAAGTTGATAATATGTTCTAGATTTTTTTCTTGCTTGCTTTTCTCAAAAGGATTGTGAACGTGGATGGTCAGCTATAAGTTTGTGTTATAGATACAAATTCTACACAAGTTTCATGGAGAATGTTACACTCTTAGAGAGTTGTAATGATATAACCTGTTTTTTTCAGGTTATCTGATAATTTGCTGCCATTTTTCCCTTAAGAGTTTTTTTTTTGTAGGTAGACGCTTGCATCATAAGACTCTCGGCTGTCTGCATTAGAGTGGTTTCAAGCCACTTGGATATGAAATCTCCTCTAATTGAATCTTTTTAGTGATTCTTACCATCCTTGCCTCCAATGAGGGGAGTATCCAGTTTAGATTTATGAGCTTCAGAATTTCTCTAATTGAAGTTCTCTCTGCAGTAGAGAGAGCAGGAGCAGCCAATCTGGAGAGGTCGCAAGATGGGGCTGCCCAAGATGTTGGAACACGATGTGCAATAAAGAAAGGGCTTCGTCTTGGATTTTGGCCTTGTTACCACAATCAGGTACCGAAGTGCTGACTTTTGTAGTAGATTTTGTTTTTTCTTTTTCCTTTTTTTTAAAGGAGGATAGCCCCTTGAAAGTTAAGGAATTCTATTTTTATCAATATTGCAGAAGGGACTGAAAATAGTTCTCCTAATGTAGTCCATAGTCCCCATAAGTCCCTATTCAACAAAGATCTTTCTGAGAGCAGAATTAATATGCTCTTCCACTTTTTTAGTTTAGAAAGCTGCAGCAAATTTTCTCTTCTGATTGATAGACCAGCAAGCATATCTGAAAAGTAAGGCAGAAACTTGGGGGGGTGGGGAGTCTTGGTTTTGTGATGATGACTTTTTTAACTTTAATATTAGTTAGTCTTAGTGGATCAAGATGCTTAGAGCTGATATCTCTAAATATTCCCTGCTGATTTTTGTCTTCCAATTGATTTTTTTCAATGGAGCTGAAATTTCAATGACTGTACCAACAACTTACCTTGAGATTTACTTTCACATTTATAAAATAACCACTTTCTAAGAACATACCAGATTATTTAAAAATTTGATGTCACTAAATACTTTAACCATATGAGAATATTGAGGACTATTGAGTAAGTATCATGCTCTGGTGATCCTTGGTGAGGGAACTTCGTTTTATTTATGAATATTGAGTCATTGGGGAGAAGGATGAGGTGGGTGTGGAAGTTGGTGTAGCCTAAGAAATTAGATTTGCAGTGGTGGAATCATTGGCAGATGTTGGGATGGAAGCTAACACAGTAGTTCAGATTTATTTAGCACTTTGTGATTTATAGAAATGCTTTCACATTCATATCTGAATATTTTAAACACAACCCATGTGGTAGGTAAACAATTTTATCTTTGTTTTCCATCAAAGAAACTGAGCGTTGGAGATGTTTATTGTTATCCAAGGTTATGTAGCTAGTAAGTAGAAGTCAGGGAGCAAACTGCAAACTTAGGCCACTTGAACAATATGTGCATCATTTTACCATACTCCTTTCTTCTTTCAGCCATTGGAGAAGAGACTAGTGCTTTTATTTGTCTAACACTGTAGTCAGTGAAATGAAAATATCTCAGTTTCACACAATATTCAGAGACTATTCTAATAGTTTTTAACATACCTTTAGATTGTTGGGAATTAAGTGAATACCTTAGGTATTTTGGACTTCTATGTTTTGTGAAGTCTTATCAAGTTCTGTTGAGCCAAAAATAAAGTGAAGTAAATTGTTTATTACCTTAGAGATATAATTACTAGAGGTTATAATTTAAATATGTAGCCATAATAATTATTCATGAGTATATTTCAAGACACTTTGCTCAGCAAGTATTTATTGAGAACCTATCATGTACTGCACATTCTGTTCATTAAAGGACTAATTGATGAGCTCAGTTTAGTGGAGAAGATGAATAAACCAGCAGTTATAATGCAGTTTGACAAGTAAGAGCATAGAGGTATGCATAGGGAAAACAGTTGTGAGAGAGGGAGCACAGTGTGATTAGAAAAAGTATTTTAAAGCTCATAATAGTGCTGGAGTGGAGCCTTGGAAGATTCGTACTTAGCTTGATAAGGGCATTGAAAGAAGACTTCCCATGCAAACACATAGATAGTAAAGAATGTAGCACTTTTAGGAAGCTGCGAATAGTTTAATATAGCAAGAATACATGCTGACTTACGGGGTAGTGAGAGTTGAGACCAGAGAGATACACAAAATCAAGATTGTGAAGAGTTTTATATGTGCTAAAAAAATTAGTGTTTTTTTCTTAGAAGTAATGGGGAATCATTGGTGAATTCTAAGAGGGGCGTGCTATCAAGTTATGTTTGCAAAGATTACACAGTAGTGTGGAGAATGAGATTGGAAGCAAGAAGATTGGTTAGGTTCCTGTGGTAACCAGACAAATGATTCATTTCCAAACTGATATTGACACCAGAGAGGAAGAAATGAAATTTGAGCACTAATTAGAAGATGGGATTATTTGCACTTGGTGAGGGAGAAGTATAGAGTCTTTTTTTTAAAAATATATTTTATTGATTTTTTACAGAGAGGAAGGGAGAGAGAGAGAGAGCCAGAAACATCAGTGAGAGAGAAACATTAATCAGCTGCTTCTTGCACACCACCCACTGGGGATGTGCCCGCAACCAAGGTACATGCCCTTGATCAGAATCAAACCTGGGACCCTTGAGTCCGCAGGCCGACGCTCTATCCACTGAGCCAAACCAGCCAGGGCAGAAGTATAGAGTCTTAAGATGTGATTTTGACAATGGGCCGATGGTGGTGCTGGTCACAAAGTCAATACAGGGTTGAAAAAACTGTTTTGGGGGTGGAAGGTATTGATGAGTTCTGTTTGAGGTGTTTTGTGTTGGAGGAACCTGTAAAGACTATGGTTAGACATGTCTACTAGGTAGTTAAATATATGGATCTATGATTGGGAGACATGTCTAGGCTGGAGATGCAGAAGTTGAATCCATTAGCCTGTAGGTGATCAGGGACAGCATTAGAATGGAAGAGATAAAGTGGAGAATGGAATCTTGTGATGCACCCACGTGTGGAACGGGAAGAGATAAAGACAACGAGGTAGAAGGAAGTTTAGATGACAAGTTTTCTAGCTTTTATGAATGATGGAGTGATTAAGTGTCATATCCATACAAGGAATGAAGTAAGATAAGGTTGGGAAAATGTTAGGTTGCTCAATTGGGAATTAAATTGGAAACATTATCAAGACCAGCGCTTTGCAAACCATAGCCATCTTAATATTGTAAGTTATGCTTTTTTTAAAGAAGCTTGCTATTTAAAGTGTGCTTAATATATGAATTTGGCATCAACAGAGAGCTTGCTAGAAATGCAGACTTTCAGACCCTTAACCAGGTCTTCTGAATCATAATCTACATTTTAACAAGATACCCAGGTAATTCACACGCACACTAGAGTTTGAGAAATGCTACTGTAAAACTCACCTCCACTAGCCAGGAAGTAAAATATAATTTGTTTGGGGCTGAGGGGACTGGGTGCCGCCATCTTGTGGCTGTGGGTGCTGCCATCTCTGAGGGTGTGGCAGTCAATTAGCATATTCCCTCCTTATTGGTGGTGGGCGCCACCATCTTTGAGGGCGGGGCAGTCAATTAGCATATTCCCTCTTTATTGGCTGTGGGCGTCGCCATCTTTGCAACGGTGTGAGGGTCAATTAGCATATTCCCTCTTTATTAGATAGGATTATTATTATTTTAGCTTAGATATTATATCATGCAATTATCAGCACTAGAAAAACATTTTTAATGGTTTTAAACCTTGAAGTGTTCTGCAATAAGTATGCAATATTTGGCTCCCCTCCTTAGAAAAATCCTATGGCCTCTGATAAACTGATTAGCAGTTCACATATTCTTCTAGTCATCTTAAGGACTAACAGGATTTTAGAGTAGGTGGGGATCATTTCCAAGCCTTTGTTTTATAGGTGAGGAAGATCACATTTTGTTTGTGACCTTTCCCAAGGTTAAAGAGTGGCAGTTCTTCAAAGAAGAATTGTTTTTTTTTTATTATTATTATTTTATATTTTATTGATTTTTTTTCTTTTTTTTTTTTAATTTCTTTATTGATTAAGGTGTCACATATTTGTCCTCATCCCCCCATTCCCATCCCACACCCCTCCCCATGGATGCCCCAACCCCCTGTTGAACTTATCCATTGGTTAGGCTCATATGCATGCACACAAGTCCTTTGGTTGATCTCTCCCCCCTCCCCTATCCTCCCTCTGAGGCCCGATAGTCCGATCGATGCCTCCTTGTTTCTGGTTCTGTTCTTGTTCATCAGTCTATGTTGTTCATCATTTCCCCTAGATGAGTGAAATCATGTGTCACTAGAGATATACTTATAAGAATTGAATGTGCGACGAGCAATAATAGTTATGCTGACAGGCAAATGAATCAGTCTGTAGTGAGTTTCTTTCTGGACCAACAGTTCTTTTGAGACCCAATATCAATGTCCACCAATTCCCTATGAGTACATGTTGGCACTGACCCCTCAGCTCTGGATGGTGGACAAATGGTGGTAATGCAGGTCTGACTCCCTCTGGTTTGGTCTCGGCCGGACCCAGGGGCACGGCTTCACCCGGATCCAGGGGCCCACGGCCTCACCCGGATCCAGGGGCACACGGCCTCGCCCAGACCCAGGATTCAGCTTCACCCAGACCCAGGGGCGTATGGCCTCACCCGGACCCAGGGGCGCGTGGCCTCTCCCGGGCCCGAGATCCAGCCTCACCCGGATCCAGGGGCACACGGCCTCGCCAGGACCCGGGCTCCAGCTTCCCCCGGACCCAGGGGCACGTGGCCTCACCCGGACCCAGGGGCGCGTGGCCTCTCCCAGACCCAGGGTCGCGTGGCCTCACCCGGATCCAGGGGCCCACGGCCTCACCCGGACCCGGGACCCAGGCTCACCCGGATCCAGGGGCCCACGGCCTCACCCGGACCCGGGGCCAGGCTCACCCGGATCCAGGGGCCCACGGCCTCACCCGGACCCGGGGCCAGGCTCACCCGGATCCAGGGGCCCACGGCCTCACCCGGACCCGGGGCCAGGCTCACCCGGATTTTATTGATTTTTTTACAGAGAGGAAGGGAGAGGGAATAGAGAGTTAGAAACATCAATGAGAGAGAAACATCGACCAGCTGCCTCCTGCACACCCCCCACCGGGGATGTGCCCGCAACCAATGTACATGCCCTTGACCGGAATCGAACCTGGGACCCCTCAGTCCGCAGACCGACGCTCTGTCCATTGAGCCAAACCGGTTTCGGCAAGAGGAATTGTTTTATAGTCTGCATTTCTAACAAGCTCCCAGATGCTGCTGATGTTGCTGGTCCACAAACCAACAAGGCTGTAGGTCTTAAATTCTGTCATAAATTACAAACAAGTATCAACAACACTAAAAACATAGTGAAGTTAAATGGAGAGTTGTTTTAAATATCACCATCTGAGACTATTTTCACCTTATAGCAACTAAGTAATTGAAGTGTATGTATGGTGAACAAAGATTGTATATGTATATGCTGTGGGGAGAGGGAATTAATTTTAAAAATGTATCTACTGTAATAGGATTTTTTTCTCTTTACCTGGCAAATGTGTATTTTTAAGTTCTGCTTAAAAAAAATTTCTGTAAAATTTATATAATATTGAAGTGTTATTGAGGGTCATAGCTCTTTAACTTTATTTAGAAATTCTTATAAAATGTTGCTTTTATTACTATTACGTGGTAATGTTTACTGTTCCTGAGAAAATCAACAAATGTTATTCAAAAATGGGCTTATAGGTGCCATGTTTGATTAATTAACATTTTATAGTGAATTGGTGGTATTAATTAAGAATAGAAGAGTGCTTTGTAGCTTGATAGTAACTGAGAAACTCTTAAGGAACTACACATCAGTGTGTTATATAAAAGGAAAAATATTTTAAGAAGTTTTATAAAGTAAAACAGCATAAAAAATGGTATGTTTGGTTCTTTCTATCATTCTAAGTATAGCTTATACTCTTTTGACACATACTACTTTTTTACTAGATGTTTTAAACCGGGAATACCTTTTTATTCACAGGTCACAAGGTTAGGAAGATTGCTGGCTCGCTTTTTCCTCCGTTTTTTAAACAATCAACTTAAATAGGTTTCTTCATGAAACATGAATTCTATTGAATAATTATTCTCCCCAACCTCCACACACAGGGTTTTCCACATAGTGTATTTCTAGTTTAGTGTTAAGTTTTGTTTTTAATAATTTACTTTTTAGAGCAGTTTTAGGTTCATAGCAAAATTGAGGGGAAGGTACAGACCTTTCCCAAATACTCCCAGCCCCCACCTATGCATAGCCTTCCCCATTATCCACATCCCCCACCAGAGGGGTCCATTTCTTACAATTGATAAGCCTGTGCTGACACGTCATAATCACCCAAAGTCCGTAGTTTACACTAGAATTCACTCTTGGTGTACATTCAATGGGTTTTGACTTACATGTACCTATCATGGTAACATACAGAGTAGATTCACTGCCCTAAAAAATCATCTGTGCTCTGCCTGTTCATCCTTTCCCTCACTCCCATCCCCACCCCTGCCGACCACTGATCTTTTCACTGCCTCCATAGTTTTGCCTTTTCCAGAATGTCATATACAGGGTGGGGCAAAAGTAGGTTTATTGTTGTATTTGAAACAGTTTATTGTGTTATTTATTAATATATTATTTTCCATATGAATAATTATAAACTTACTTTTGCCCCACCCTGTAGTATGTAGCCTTTCAAATTGGCTTCTTTCACTTAATAAACACATTAAAAGGTTCCTCATTTCTTTTTAGCACTAAGTCATATTCCAATATATGGATGGATCACAGTTTATCCATTTACTTACTAAAGACATCTTAGTTGCTTCCAGGTTTTTTTGGCAGTTATGAATGAAACTTATATCTTCTAAGTTTTTAAATGACTTATTAAAAGGTGTATGTAGCCCTGGCTGGTGTGGCTCAGTTGGTTGAGCATCGTCCCACGCACTGAGAGGTTGCTGGTTCGATGCCTGGGTTGCGGGTTCCATCCCCAGTAGGGACCATGCAGGAGGCAACTGATCGATGTTTCTCTCCCTTTCTCTCTCTGTAAAATCAATAAAGAGAAACATATCTTTAGGCAAGGGTTAAAAAGCAAACACACACGGATGTATGTATTGGATGTATGGATTGAGAGCACAATTGAACATATTTAACTCTCCCAGCAATTGATACAGGATAACTTTTTAAAGTTGAGTGTCTAATCTAAAGGACTACATATATATTGACAGCAATATGCATAGCATTCACACATAATTGTTCAAACTTTTATATAGCTATTATAAATAGATTAAATGTTTTGAATGCATGCAAAGCTAGTTACCGTTTTCTTAGAGGTATTTTCTTCCTGGGTATCTCAATCCTCCCTCCCCACTTCGCCTTCAGATTTGACTCAAGGCTAACTTTTCCCTGCTTGGCATTATGTTCCATGTCCCCATGGCAGCTTTAGTTTTTTCTGTTCTTTGGTCTCTACTTGCCTTCTTCCAATCTCTAACTTGTTTCTTCCTTCACGGTGCCCCAGTACATACACTTTGGGAGGTGGTGGAACTCAACTTGTTCTTTGCTTTTGAGTGCTATTTTCAGGCGAAAGCTTCTCAAACTTGCCAGATCCTAAGAATAATCTGGGATTGTTAGTTTCAAATACATATTAGAATCTCAGGTTCTTTTCTTGGAAATTCTGATTATCTTAATTGTTCCGTTTTGGGAGTGCTCTAGTTATAGACTTTTTTCTTAGTCCAGAGCAGGAGATAATAATCCAGATGTTATCTGTGCGATAGACTATTGCCTCCTTCAGTACAGAGTATACCAGATACAAGTTGCAGGCTAACCCACCATAAATCACAGATAGTGGCCAGAACAAAATAAAAGTTTCTTGAATAATAAGGCCAAAGGTGTTCCATGAGGTCATCCAGGATTCTGCTTTTCTCTGCCATTCCCTTTGGTGTTGTCATATGCATGGTTGAACCTGGCCCTCCAAAGAGAGGAAGTGGAGAGCAGGCTGCTTACTTATTAAGACATGTTCTGGAAATTGCATATGTAACTTATGCTAACATTTCATTGGCCAGAACCTAGTCACAGGCCACACTTAGCTGCCAAGGAGCCTTGCTCAGCTGTATGCCCAGGAAGTTCTGTTACTAAAATCCAGAATGGTAGGTAAGAACGGTAGATCAGGTACTAGGGGATAATTCATAATTTTCTTGTTTGGCATCAGTGCCACATAGGTGGTACCTGTTGACTTTCTGGTAATAAATGCCGTCCATCTTCTAAGCTTTGCTGTTAATTATTTAAATGCAACACAAACATTAGCATTTAAACATTTTTACTCATGTGATAGACACTCTAATCAGCTTTACTACTACCACTACTTTTTTAAAAAAACCAGAGTTTAATAGCTGATTACTTCAGTTCTAGCCTCAGCAAACATCAATTTAACAATTCCTCCATTTCAGGTTTACTTTCTCTTTTTAAATAGGAAAGGATACTTTATGTCACATATTATCTTAGGTATTTGCATTTTAAGTTGTCTTCAAGTTCAGTGCTGTTGAATTAAATGGCATTTAAATTAGGAAAACTTGGAGTACTATGATCTAAAAATATTAATGCAGATTAAAAATGTGTTGGGTTGCATAATCTCAAAGCTAGCAAACCAAGTAAATTGAAAATTACTATAGGCAGTGTACTTCAGGATTGGTATTAGGTTACATGAACTTTAAATTGTGATAAGTCTTTAGAATTTTCTCTCATAAGATGCCATCATCATGTATAGTTTGAAAGTCTTTTTAGGTTGAGAAACTTCTGGTAATTGGGAATGGGGGAGACTGATATTTCTAGAACTGGTATTGAAAATTAACTCTGCTTTAATCGTTTTAGGGTGCTTGGCTGAGAGAGGTTAGACCAATGCTTGGAAAAGCTGTTTTACTTCCCCTTCCTTCCTTCTTCCTACATCCCATGACCATTCTCTTCCCCAGTCTGCCTCCCCTGGCTTTTTGTAGCATGATGATCATACAAACGAATGGAAGGTAACTTGTGCAAATATACGCAAGGTAATTCTGGCCTGGGCTGTTGCTGCATAAAGATCACCTAGGGTGATCTTGGGGGAAAGATTTATAAGGAATTAAAAAAATAAGTCTTTGCTATTTGAGAACAAGATCTAAGACCTTTTTTCTGTGTGTATGTGTATGCATCCTCTGCCAGGGGTTTGACTGGCAGAGTACTGGCAGTGATGTTAAATTGTCTATGAAAAAAAATAGTGGGTTGATTCTGAAAATGCTGCTAAAGAACTAATAGTAAAGAATTGTATAAGAAATACTAGATGGTTATTTATGCTTTCTATTAAGGCGAAATAGGTGACATTTAAAGAGGATATTCCAAGTAGGGCAGATTCAAGAGAAAAATCATTGCAGGTAGAAAGAACTTTGGCGTAAGCTGGATAGAGAAAAGATGAGCCTGCCTAGGGTGGAGGATCTTATATGGAAGTAATGGAAGATCGGGTTGGTTAACAGTCAGCCTGCTATTTGGCCTGATGTGAACGCTCTCAAGGTAGAGAGTACAGAATGATTACAGAGGATTAATCTGACCATGATCTGCCCTGCCAATTTTATTGTTTATTTACTGATTTTCCTAAATAAAGATCACTTTGAAGTATTTAGAGAGTTCGAAATTATTATTCTCAGAGAAGTTTAAGTATATCGTAATGTCTTCAATATTTCCTTGAGATGTTGGGACCATAGACTAACCTGCACCTTGCAATGTCGGGTGTGGAACTTATATCAATGTATTTGTCAGTGTGTGTGGGTGCTTTTCTGTAACTGTTGACTTTGTCCAAGGTACTGACCTTTGAGTTCTTAGTATGTAGAAGAAATAGCAACATTGGAAACAATGCCCTATTCTAGTTCTTTAAATATATTATAGAGTACCTTCAGCCCTTTCTTCCTCTCTTTGGTTTTATCTCAGGTCAACAGGACATACTGCTGTGGCACCTACCGAGCAGGTCCTATGCGGCAGATAAGTCTTGTTGGAGCAGTAGATGAAGAAGTTGGTGATTATTTCCCAGAGTTCCTTGATATGTTAGAAGAATCACCATTTCTGAAAGTGAGTGTTAATTCATATCATTAAAGTTCGAATCATTACATAAGTGGATGCTTTTCATTTAAAAGTATTAGGCTAATCTTGTCTGTTAAAATGAAATTTTACCCAGTGTTTTGAATAGAAATGTTTACAAAACGATTGCTATAAAATATTTAACTTCAGTATTCTTTTGTATGAAATTACTATCTAATACATTTATTTCTTCATATAAATACACAAAATAAGCTTCCTAGAGTTTTCTTTTAGGTGGGGTGGTTACCTAAAGACTATTAAAAACTTTTTATGTGACTAATTCATCTGACTTCTAGATGACTTTGCCCTGGGGTACACTTTCCAGCCTCCGACTCCAGTGTCGGTCCCAGAGTGATGATGGGCCCATCATGTGGGTAAGGCCAGGAGAGCAGATGATCCCTACAGCAGATATGCCAAAGTCACCCTTCAAAAGACGACGGTAAACAATTACTTTTCTCAAATAAGCAAAAGCACTTTTTTTAGTTGATAGCTTATAAAAATGATTGAGACTTGAACACAGTTTGAACATCATCTGTCTAGATTATTTGAAGAGCTATCTTAAGTAAGTCTTCTAATGGTTAGTCCCTTCCTCTGGTCCACTCATTACACAGTCATCACACTGAGGCATCCTCTGTTTGTTTTTTTGTTCTTCTGTTCTTTTGTTAATCCTCGCCTTACTGTATGGATGGGGATATAAATTTTTCCCCATAACCTCTACTAGCATTCTTAACTTTGTCGATCTGATTGGACAAATATGTGTCATTTTAACTTGCTTTTCTTTGAGTGGTTTGTACTTCTTTTGTGATTTCCTTTTAACTTCCTTTACCCATATTTCTATTGGGGTGTATTCACTTGTAAATTTTCTGTATACATTATGACTTCACTTTTTTTTATGTTGTAAGTTTCTCTTTTAGTTTCAGATTTCTTTGTTTCAGCTCCCCTCCTCCGTCCCCCCGTAGGAAATTTTTGTTTATATATTGTCAAGTCTATATCTTTTCCTCTGAGGTTTCTCTCATAGTGGCAAGCTTGCAAGGCCTACTCTCATTCAGTGTTATAAAATATTCACCTAGAATGTTGTGAGAGTTACAGGTATTTTGAGAGTAAAAAATGACTCAGTAAAGCAACATGTAGCCTTGAACTTTGAATTTTATTTCCTGTTACTAGACAACTAAATTTTATATATTCAAACACTACATTTGAGCCCAAGACATAGTTTCTATGTTATTATGACATACCAAGAGAGAAAGGTAATCACATTAAATATTACGATAGAGTGTGTTTGTTAAATGCTAATGATAAAAGTCATTGAACCCTCTCAGCCCTCCTCTTATTTGCAATTTGGTATCTTAGTCGACTTTTTTGCCTAATTACTATTAATACTTTTGTCCTTCCCTTTACTTCACAACCAAATCAACTCCAGATCAATGAATGAAATAAAAAATCTCCAGTACCTACCTCGGACCAGTGAACCCCGCGAAGTCCTCTTTGAAGATAGGACAAGAGCTCATGCTGATCATGTAGGTCAGGGGTTTGACTGGCAGAGTACTGCTGCTGTTGGGGTTTTGAAAGCTGTACAGTTTGGTGAATGGTAAGTTAATGGAACTCAACTGCAAAGTTGGTTAATGTCTAAGAAAATGTAGACTCAATTTAAAAGGTTGGGGACCATTTTTTTTAAAATTGTGGTAAAACACACATAACAATTAAAAGTAAAATCGGAACCATTTTTAAGTGTACAGTTCAGTAGTGGTAGGTATATGGACATTGTTGTGAGAGAGAGCTCCAGAACTTTTCCATCTTGCAGAACTGAAACTCTATACCCAACAGCAATAGCTCCCTTTTCTCCTCTCCCCCAGCTCCTGCTAATCATCATTCTGCTTTCTGTTTCTGTGAATTTGACTACTTTAAATGTCTCAGATCAGTGGGATCATACAGTTGTCTTTTGTGACTAGTTTCTTTAGCATAATATCCTCAAAGGTCATCCATATTGAACCAGGTGTCAATTTCCTTTCTTTTAAAGGCTGAATAACATTCCATTATATGTATATGCCACATTTTGTTCAACCATTCATCCATCAATAGATATTTGGGTTGCCTCCTCTGTTTGGCTGCTCTGAACAAATATCCTTTGTCTCTGCTTTCAGTCTTTTGCGTATACTTAGAGGTGGAATTGCTGCATCATGTGGTAATTCTATTTTTAATTTTTGTAGAAACCACCATACTGTGTTTCATAATGGTTGCCCCCTTTTACATTTATTTGGGGCACAGTTTTAACAAAGCTCAGAAAATAGAATTCAACTCATTTAAAAACTTTTTTTTTTACTTTGTTTTTCATATTTATGTCAGGGCCTTGAATATTATTACAGAGTTTTATCTGAGAATTTAAAATTAAAGATTATTCAGATTTTCCCCCCTTTCAATACTTTGAAAACTGGAAGGTGTGATATTTGTGTAGTTGATGATGATATTACAGGGTGGCATTGAGATGGTGGGTAACGTGGTGAAAGGATTACAGATGCAACCAGGTTAGACTAAAACTGCTTCTATTCACTGTTGTTTTAGTTTTGCAACAACTAATCTAATTTTCTTATTTTTAAAATAGCTTTTTTAGTGTTTTGTTTATTGTTCAAGTTGCTTAAAGGAGCAAATGTATACTTTGTCTTTGGGAGCTATATATCTATTTCTGTGCTAGTAGCAGCATTTCCAGGAACAGCAACACTGAAATTTGTCCTTATTTCCATTATGAGATGATTGTTCCTAAAACTTCATTGTGTTGATCTTAGGAGTGACCAACCTCGCATAACCAAAGATGTGATTTGTTTTCATGCTGAGGATTTCACTGATGTTGTACAGAGACTTCAGTTAGACCTTCACGAACCTCCAGTTTCCCAGGTAATACTAACTCCTGCGTTTTTATTACCCTTTGAGTGAGATATTGGAGAGAAGTATCGTTACCCATTTTATTTTGCATTTTATCTTACCGTTAGATACATGGGGTAGTGAATTTTATTACTATTTAAGGCTGTGTGTGGAGGGTGTCAAAAATCATTGAAACAGAGCTTCCCAAACAGAAGGTTTGAGAATCCCTTTAACTTGGGATGCCATTTCTGGCCCTTTTCAGGCTCAGCTGCTAACCCCATTGCACCCGGTGCCTCACCTGCAAAGGATGGAGGACGGAAGGCGCCGATAAATGTTGCCTTCTGTGTGGCAAAGTATTGATTTTTAGCTGCACTTTGAAATACTAATTTAAATGATTCCCTAGGCCAGTGATGGGCAACCTTTTGAGCTTGGTGTGTCAAACTTCGCCAAAAAACTGAGCATAACTCGGGTAGTGTGTCACTTTGAGGAAAAAACTAACTCCAAGACTCTAGTCGCAAATGTTTCATCCTCAGGAGCAGCAAATGTTTCATCCTCGGCATGCGGCCGCGTGTCATCAGAAATGGCTACACGTGTCAGTGCTGACACGTGTGTCATAGGTTCGCCATCACTGCCCTAGGCCCATGCTGACTTTAACCTGTCCTTTGTTGCTAGAGAGGTAGTAAAATATGAGGAAGAATGTTTGTCAGGCATTATAGGAAATGTAAAAAAGCTGTGTATCATTTAGTATTGCTTAGCTTTCATTTGGCCCCTCTTTTTCCTGTGCTAATAATATTTTATTTGACTAAATTATTATGCATTTCACTTTAAAGTCTCATGCAACTTTTTCCCTCTCTTCAGTGTGTGCAGTGGGTGGATGAAGCCAAACTAAACCAAATGAGGCGGGAAGGCATTCGTTATGCTAGGATTCAGCTGTGCGACAATGATATCTACTTCATTCCCAGAAATGTCATCCATCAGTTCAAAACGGTGTCCGCAGTGTGCAGCCTGGCCTGGCATATAAGGCTTAAACAGTACCACCCTGTTGTGGAAGCCACTCAGAACACAGAAAGCAGTTCTAACATGGACCGCGATTTAACTGGAAAGCGAGAATTAGAAGTTGACTCCCAGTGTGTGAGGATAAAAACTGAACCTGAAGAAACATGTGCAGAGATGCAGCTTTTCACAACTGCTTCATCTTCTGTCCCACCTTCATCAGAACTTAACCTGCAGCAAGACCAGATGACACAGCCTGTCCCGGTTTTAAAGGTGGAAAGTAGACTGGACTCTGAGCAGCAACACAAGCTACAGGAACATCCAAGCACTCCTGTGTGATATGTACATATTCAAACACATTTTTTAACTTTTTTAAATTTTGATGTGAAGTTATAGTTTTATAACTGGCTTAAGTTAAGTTTTATTGGAGAAATCTTGCCTATAATTCTATAAAAAGAGAAATGACATTCCACAAATGTCAAGCATATCTTTTTTACACAGATTATGCAAAGTTAAGAGTTGTATCTTATCCCGTTAGTACAGTACGTAATAGTGGGTCTGCTGCTACTTTCCGTTTCAAGGTGTGAGGTAATAATTCAATCTCTTCTTCAAATCAAAATAACTCTCTGGAATAACAGATTCTTTTTTGGTAAATTATTCACTTCCCTTAATTTTGTCTTGTCTCTTGCCATAGTTGCTGTTTTTATGGTAGAAGATCAGATTTATGGTTTAGTACTCTGTCTTTATGGCACAGATTCAATTTCTACAGTAAAAACGGCATAGGTTGCAGGAAAGAGTTCTTGCATCTTGTTCAAAAGCAAGTAAGTTATTTAGTTCCAACCATAAAGAACAGGTAGTTCTAAGGAAAATTCAGTGGCTCTCTGGTTTAACAGAAGAGAAAGCACAGCACTTTCTGATCCAAACTGTCTTCTTTGTGTCTGTTATTTAAAGCCCAGTGGATATTTCAATTAAAAATATCTAAAGATGTATAGTCCTTGGTCATTCATTATCCATGGTTCATATACAAGGTAACTATGGAAAATATTTTGGGTAAAAGAGATAACGCTGACTTGATACTCTACTGTTCTGCTTCCTGGCATCCTCACGTTTTGTGTGGATACTTTTGCTTCCTAAACTGATCATGAGTATCAAACTGCGGGAATGATAGCAGTCTTTCTGATGAGGCTGCCATATTCTGTGCATGAAAATTAGGAAAAACTCTTTTTGTCTCCTGGCACCAACCTCTCTTCATGATAAAGACCTACTGTTGAGACGCTTCAATTCAGTTTTAACAGTGAATACCAGAGCTTATTTGCTATGACTCTGTGTGGCCACTTTCCAATAAAGAATATGGCACCAGACTTCATCGTAGAGTTTCAGGTAGCCCAGTGCTTAGTGCCTGAGTATTTAAATTTTTTTTTTTTACACAGGCACAGTTCATATAGCTAGTGTAGTCTTTCTATTATTTTAGAATATTAATGTGATACACATTTTACTTTCTCTTAATTAATAATATTATAGGCCTTTTGTTTATTAAAGGAAGAGTACTCCCCACACCTAAGACCAGATTCTTATATCTACCTGGTTATAGTGCAATTTGGAGATTTTTTTTCCTGGAGGGTGAGATTTGGAATATTTACATTAACATAGGCAAAAAAGATGCTGCTTTATTATGTCTGTCACCATGAAAACGTAGCTGCATCTTTTGAAATATCAAATATGAATTTTCTCTAAAATATTCTGAAATAGGTTAAATCTTATATAAATATTACTTTGTGCAATATTGTTGTGTAGTTAAATGCATATAGCAAAGTATAGAGGTCACTGTGTAAACCGATAGAAAAGTAACCATCAGCAAATACTGCAGTGATTAGTTAGAATCTGTATTATTCCTTATATATATGTATATGTATGTATTCTCTGTTAAAAAGGATAAAGACAAATAGAGAAACATTTCAATGTAAACCATTTATGAATTGGAAGTGATGTTGGTTTTCGTTATCTCTGTAAATAAGGTAATTAGAATGGTATGAAAAGTAATGTGATTATTGCAGGGGTGTTTTTAAATCTTGGGTATAAATTCTAGGGTAAATTCTAGTTTATCAAGACTAGTTTTTAAGGGACCTGCCTTTAAGGGTTTTTTTTTTGTTACTTGGGGGTGGGGTTAATCACAAAGTATGTGGGTTTGGGTTCTTTCTTGTTTTTGTTTTTCTGTCCAGAAGAATTTCATAGAGCTTTACGAGGCTGTGCAAAGTAAAATTCTTCTCAGGCAACATTGGTTTTTTAAAATAATCATGAAGAACAAGGTTGCTAAAGCAAAAACTTTTATTTTTATTTTCCTTCCTTGTCTTCCAAGATCTGACTTCCCCATCTCCCACTTGCCATCCAGCAGATGCCACCTGTCATCTGAGCTGGTCATTGCTAATAAACAAGGAGTCTGTCTCCTGACAGCCAGCACTGTGTTTAATCACTCAGGAACCAGCGGATCTGCAAAGACCTACAATCAAAAGCAAATCCCCACTTTCCTTTCACACATTCTACCCTCACCTCCAATATAAACACATTAAAAGAGTATAAAAATGTTTAAAATCATGTACTAATAAATTCATTGTATGTTAGAATTGCAATAGGATGGAGAGAGAAACATTTAGCTAGTAATGTATCTGGAAACTGAATGTCCTATGTGAGTGAGTATTAGATTTTAATAGCATGCTTTAAAGACTGAGCAATATAAAAGCCCAAGTTTTGAGTTTCTTACTGCTTTCAAAGCTGTATCCTAGTTTAGTGATACAAATGATTGCAACTTTTCTAAATCATTAAATTATTTGGTTTGGTGGAGTGAGGCATGGAGCAAACTGGCGTCTTCTGATTTGTAAAGTATTGATGGCAGTGAAGTTGTAACTGAAATTTAAGCTGATCTTCCTTTTTGGTATCTTATCCGTTGTGCCAACTCTTTGAGATTACTTGCAGAATGTGGCTATAAGTTTTAGTATTTTGTGGAGCAGTGGTCGCCAACCTTTCGGACCTCACGGACCACCAGTGGTCCGCAGACCACCGGTGGCGACCGCTATTGTGGAGCACATATTTTTAAATGTGCTTATGGAAAGGACCCAGTATGTGAGTATTTCTAACGTCGTAACTAGAACGATTTTATGGTATTCATGAATAAGGATAAAAGTCTTCCCCCTGTCCCAGAAGTCATTCTATAATTACACCAAGATATGCTAGGAGTAGGATTAGGATTCAAAGAAGTATTCCAAATTCATAAAGCAATAATAATAAAAACCTACATGAGTTTCCCCCTTCAAAATTTTAACTCTTTAAGAAGGAATTCCTAGGCTTATTTGTGCATTTATTAATTTGCTTATTCAGCACTTAATTTGTTTCATTGGTACTTCATTATTTTTAAAGACTTTTGAAAGGTGCCCTTTCCCCTTAGAGACAGTTGGAATATCAGATGATTAATATTACAAGCTCTTGTAGTAGGAAAAAAGAGCTTATTTAATACAATTCTTTAAACGTTAGGAAAAGATGTCTTGCATCATCTTGCATCCGTCTTTAAGAGGCATAACGTTCACACTTGCTTATTGCCTTCCCCTCTATACATATTGTCTAGAATGAAAGCTAATTTAGGAACAAGACTCCAAAATTCAAGAAAACCCTTAGTGAATATATTCTTGATCATTAATATTAGCCCATAATATATTTTCATCTGTATTGGCCATTAAAAATTGGTGTTTATGCCTTCAGAATAATTGACTTTGCGTCTTTCTAATAAATCTGTTTTGTCATTGCTACAGGTTTTTAAAAAAGAACCTTGCACTAGTATTTCTGCTAAGTTTTATTTAAAACAACAGGTTGTAGCTGTATTTATTGGTCATGCAGTAAGTAGAGGAAATGTACAAGAGGTGTTTTGCTTTAGCATATGAGGAACCTATCCCCATGCTAAAGTTCGTTGCTTTAAAAGCAAGTATCTCTCCATAAATATTATGGCCTTCCATTTTCTTCATACATTTTTTAGGATCCACTTGTGCATGTAGTTGAGACCACTGTCTCTTAATATAGCACTTTTCAATTCTCGCTAAAGAAATACTTATGTACTACTTCTATCACATGTTGTAAATTTTCATGTAATGGTGTTTTTTTGTGACTAAACTCCATTTTGATTGGCAGCTAAGACTTTTTTTTTTTCCTGTGGCTTTAATTTATCTAAGGTCTTTGCATATAGATGAAATGTATAATTTGCCTGGCGGACTGTTTGCGTTGTGTGGCCTTAGTTTGTTTATTGACATTAACAAGTGTTTTAAAAAGGTTTTTAATGAATAGTCTTAAATCTAAATTTGTGTGAATAATCTTTTAGCACAGTGCTTTTTTGTAGCTGTCTAAGTGTGTTAACTTGTTAAACTATTTCTTTGTAAAATAGGACAATGGAATGCATAGAGGTTTTTTTTTCCCCCCCTGTAAAGTATTTTTTTAATAAACAAAGTCTGATTTGTCCTTTACTGATGTTTCATGATGAAATGAATAGCATGTGTGAATTCTACCTGGAACCAGTTTTTAAAGTATTTAATCCCCTTCATCTATGTCCTCTATTACTTCCTAATAATTTAAAAAAGGTCATAGGTATCTGGGGAAAATCCCATCCATATTGAGATACAACTAGTTTTGTGGAAGAAGAAAAACCATGCTTGACATTGAGGCAGTTATGTCTCCTGCTGCTTAAACTAGTTTATATTTACTTAGGAGGACAATCTTAAGTCTTTATTCTGCTGATGTCATTATTTTTGAAAGTGCATGCACGCAGTGTTAATTAAGGTGGTGTATATAGTTTTCAGATGTCATTGATGTATTAAGTGACAACACAGTGGGGTTTTTTCCTCATCTGTTTTTATTTGTGTGAACTTTTTAGTTGAGGGGCCTATCCTAAGCACCGACAGCCTTTGGCTCTGGTTAGAGAAGGGAAGGGAAGGGAACTAATGTGTTTTGAGTAACTGGTGGGCCAGACAATATGAGGGTATCTCACTCAATCCTCACAGCCTTTTCGTAGGGAAGTAACAAAACAATCTCCATAATACAGGTGAGAAAGCAGGCTTGCTAGGTTGACCGTTGACGCATTGTGGAGGATTCATTGGTGGAGCAGGGCTCTGAAGGCAGTTCTGAGTTCAAAGCCAGGTTGGTTCAGTGTCAGCCTTAGGAAGCACTGAGAAGTGTAGATACTTCGGAAAGATGATTTGCTACCTACTAACCCTCCCAATGTGATCCACCTGCCAGGGACTCCTCCCCAACGTGATCTGCCTGATTCCGTTCTTCGACAAACTCCCCAAAAGCCTTTATCCAGTGCTAAGCAACGAAGTAGAAATGTTTGCTACTAACGTAATTTATGTCTTAAACATTTAGATACACAAAAAATGACTTTTTCATTTGTCATTTATCCAGTTTTCCTTTTTTAAGTTGGCCATTTGTCTTTGAAACCCAACAGAATTGTAATGTTTACTATAGCCTAGAAGGGAAAAGCTGTCAAGAAGCAAAAGCAGAAAGGAAACCACTGCCAACGTGCGATATAAAAATAAGCCTGGTGAAGTCATTTTACATGTTCTCTGTGGGAGTCACATTTCTCTTCTCACTCGATTTTCCTCATCGATAAGATGGGGATAACCTCCACCTTTAATGGCTGATTGGAAATGCCTGTAAAACAGTCAGAACCGTACTTCTTAGGCTTTCTGAAGTGGCAGCTGGTCTAACCAACGTGATGAGCGTTAGCTGACCCCATGCCCCATGCCGGGCACGCCAGGACGCTGCTTCAATTGAGGTGAGGTGGGGGTCAGTGTTTCCCTCCTGACGACCGCCAGACACAACCCCACAGCTCTACAGAGGAGGAAGGCGGCTTCAAACCGCCACGTATCCTTACGTCTCCCCTTTAGGAAGCAGCCCTGTCCCTTTGTCCTGACCTCTGGCAGCCTGCTTGAATTCTCACCCCGGACACAGTTCTTCGGGCCGCCACCTCCCCCTCCCCTAATTCGGGAAAGTGCCCCGGTACCCCGCCAGCCTCGCCCTCCGCATCCCTCACTCCCGAGCACCCCGCAGCCGCAGCCGGACTCTCAGCAGGAGAGGCGGGAAGGAGCAGCTGCAGCCCGCCAGGCCCTGCGCCCAGCACAGCCAAGCCCGCACGTGCATTCGGCACCGATTGCGAACAGGTGTGCCAGGCCCGTGCGGGGCGTGGAGCCCCGCCCGCGGGGAAGGCCGACCATAAAGGACGAACCACAAAGAAAGGAGCGGGGAATGCATTCGACTGTCGACAGCGATCTGCTCCAGAGCGACTCCCGGGAAAGGGACTGCGGGGAGGCGACCGCAGGGTGACCCGAGCAGCTGCTCGCGGCCCCGAGCGCCTCCGGCTCCCCAGCGCTGCCTCCCGGAGCCCCGCGGGGCGCGTGCGGGGAGCCCGGGCGGGGGCGGGGCCACCTCCGCAGCGAAACCCGGAAAGCGGAAGCCGCGCCGGCCGCACGGGGTCCGCGGAGCTGCTGTCGCCCCGCTTCGGCCGCTGAGTCACCGCCGGCCCGCGAGGACGCCCCGTGCTCCCCAGCGGCTGCCTCCGGGCCCGGGGCCCGGGCACCTGGCTCTCCAGCGGGCGCAGAGCCTGGGCCACCGCCGTGGGGACCGGCGGCCCGGCGAGCCCCCAGCCCTTCTCCTCGCCCCCCGCTCCGTCCTCCATTCATTCTTGGCTTATTTTAGGGTCACTCCGCTGACCCCGTACGTTGGGCTTGGGGGACGCCGGGTCGGTAGCCACAGACTGTCCTCCCGGGGCGCCGGGCGGAAGGCGGCCTCCGCGGTCTCCATGGTAACGGCCCGCCGGCGTCGCCGCCTCCGGGGGAAGATGCGGCCTGCGGGGCCCGCCGCCGCGCCCCCAGCCTCACGGCCCGGCCGGGGCCACTGAAGAGGACGGTCCCGGCCGCCCGCCCGCCCGCCCGCGGGCACCAGGTGAGAGCCGGGCGCCAGGGGAGGGTGCGGGGCGGGCAGGTGGGCAGGGCAGCTCCGGCGACCTCCCCTCCCGCCCCCTCCCCGCAGCCGCGGACACACTCGCGGAAAACGTCGCCCGGACGCCTCTGCGGTCGCCGCGGCGCCAGCGGCTTGTGGTTCGCTTTTTAAAAACATTTCCTGGCCAACGGTCAGGGGAGCCCACGGCGGCTCCCGCAGAGGCTGGAGGGAGCGGCTGGGAGTTCTGCCCAAACTGGGATGAGGACCGGTCCGCAGCCGGACTCACCCGGCTCCTCTCCGTTTCAGTGAAACCCCGTCCTCGGGCCGGACAGACAGATGGCCTCCGGCGAGAGAGATGCCATATCGTGGTACCAGAAGAAGGTAATGCCCGCGTTCCCCTGGGCACCGCGCACCCCTCACAGAGCTCCCACCCAGACCCGCACGTCACTGCCCCGCATTCCCGATGGTCTCTCCGCAGACCCGGGGGAACCGGGACGGAGTTGTTAGTTCCAGGTCTCCCCATTCGGTGTCCAAGTCACTCCCTCCATCCCGCCCCAGACATACTTTGAAACGTGGCTTCTCATCAAACGGCTCCCTTTTAGACATGAAACTTCTATCTGCACGCCATCAGCAATATATATTTGTAAATTAATCCTCGCCTGAGGATATTTTTCCCCATTGATTAAAAAGAATGTGTTTATTGATTTCAAGGAGAGGATAGGAGAGGGAGAGAGAGAATGAAGCATCAATGATGAGAGAGAATCATATATCGGCTGCCTCCTGCACGCCCCCTTCTGGGCATCCAGCCGGCAACCCAGGCATGTGCCCCAACCCGGGGTCCAACTGTGACCTCCAGGTTCAGGGTCGACTCTCAACCACTGAGCCACACCAGCCAGCCTCCATTGATTTTTTTTTTTTTTAAGAGAGAGAATATAAGGGAGTGGGGAGACAGAGAGAAACACCCATGGAAGAGAGAGAGAGAGATCCAGAGATAAACTGGTTGCCTGCGCATGCGCCTCCTGCAGCTGAGGTAGGTGCCCTTGATTGGAAATGAACCGGAGACCCTTCAGCCCACGCTCTAATCACTGACCCAAACCAGCAAGGGTGGTTACTGCCAACTACTTATTTTTATTTTTTTCTTCATTGATTAAGGTATTCCATATGTGTCCTCATCCCCCCTTTACCCCCCCACCCCCCACTCATGCCCTCACCTCCCTGATGTACTGCCAACTATCTTACTGAGCTGTCTGTCCCTTACCTTTTATTCCTCTCTAGTTTTCCTTAAGACATGGGACCATTTTCCAGATATCACACATACTTAATGTGTTAAAACTCGGAGCAGCACAGGCATTTCCCACATATCATATTGGTATTTAATAGTTGATGACTTGGTGAGGTTTGCATCATTTAAAGAGCCTGCTTCCTCTTTCAGATTGGAGCATATGACCAGCAGATATGGGAAAAGTCCATCGAACAGACTCAGATTAAGGTAAAGTGATCTCCTGGATTCTAGCTTTGTTTCACTGTGTTGATGTGAAGAGTGGATTGTACTCACTTTTAAAATCCGCACCGGTCCGTCAAGTATGGCACTCTTCTTCTTTGAAGTTTGTACGGCAAGCAACATGCCAGCAGAACGGGAAAGGACAGCTGGCTTTTGGCCTCAGTATTGGGGGGCGGGGGGGATGGAAAGAAGTGGTTGGTCTATGGTGAATTAGAAAACAAATGTCCCATATTCAATGGGGCTATGGCTTTTTCACTCGGCCCCGCTTTGCTTTGTGCCAGTATAGGCCCACTATCGACAGATCTTCAGCGTTTTCGAGAGAAGCTGGGAATGTGTATTTTTTATGTGAAATACCTGGACGTTCTAGAACCGTGGTTGGCAAACTGCGGCTCGCGAGCCACATGCGGCTCTTTGGCCCCTTGAGTGTGGCTCTTCCACAAAATACCATGGCCTGGGCGAGTCTATTTTGAAGAAGTGGCATTAGAAGAAGTTTAAGTTTAAAAAATTTGGCTCTCAAAAGAAATGTCAATCGTTGTACTGTTGATATTTGGCTCTGTTGACTAAGGAGTTTGCCGACCACTGTTCTAGAACTATGCCCCTCCCCTCCCCTCCCCTCTTTTTCCCTTCCCTCCCCCTCCTCTTTCTCTTTCTCTTCCCCTCCAAGCCAAGTAAGATCCACCTGTGGCCGGAATCACCTGTTCAATTACTGGTCTTGAGGAAACTTTTTTCTACCGTGCTGTTAGAACTGAGCAGATTCTTGGGGTTATTTCATGCTACCTAAGCAACCAAAACTGATGTGGGATTCAGAGTGGCAGCTTATTAATTTATAATAGGGGAGGGGGCATGACATACCCTACTGTGCCGAAGTCAGGGTTGTGGGGTCCAGGGGGCTGGGGGCTGGGAGGATGGTACAAATCGGGCATGGAGAGGTGGCGTGGTGCCACCTGGAACTGGACGGTCCCGAGATGTGGGAAAGCCTCAACGCCAGCCCTGCCCTGAAGATGCCTCTCTGTTCTCCTCAACACTTAACTCTGCAGCCTGTGCGCACTTCCTGGGGAAGTGCCGGGTAAGGGCTGCCGGCTTCATGGTTTTGGACCTTTTTAAAGACTTGCTACAGACCCTCCACTAACATCTCTAAAAAAGCCCGTGTCTGTGGGTGTAACGCCATTTAATAGTTTGTTCTAGTCACCGGCGTCACATTGGTCCGACGGGGACATGGGTATCTTGGGTGATGAACATTTGATCAGCACTTGGAGGGTGCCTCCTTGTTGTAGACCCATCATCCCGAAAGCTGTTTGAACCGCATGGTGCGTGGCTAACTCCACAAGGTTGTCCAGTCCTCGGTTTTTTTACATTAATGGGAGATGGGGTTAGGATGACTAAATTCCCACATTTTATTGGGCCACTTCTCAGTCCTCTCCTGTTGTTGTTTGGTGAGCAGCTGAGAAGTGTGGCTAGTCTGTGGGGTGTCACGGAGAGCACAGAACTGGGAGTTGGATCTCCTTTGTCATCGCTGGCTGCGTCTTGAGCATGCGCTGTGCTTTGTCTGGCGTTCGGTTTCTTGATCCGTTAAAGGATTTTACTTGCTCCGGTAGAATTTCCTTACCTCCCTCCTTTCCCTGCCCGATTTAAATGTTTCTTCAGCGTCTACCTCCAGGCCACTTTGTCCACACCTTCCTTTTAGTGCTCCGATCAGAGTGACCGTTTAACCTGTGCGGCTCCGGAGGCCTCCAGGGCAGGAGTTGTATTTGTAGCTCCCTCTTCACACATCCGGATTCAGAAGGAGGACTCGGTGTGTCTGTTGCATTTAATTGAACCCCATCTGTTATGTATTTTGTTATTCATTGTTCTCTCATAAGGTAATCTACCTAAAGAACTCCTTCATGTATGCCTTTTAATTTCGTAGCAATGGGAATAGTAAAATTAAAGACAACTCTAAACATGTACCAACATGTCCTTGGTGTTCAGGTTACACTCAATATGACAGACATGGTCTTGCCTTCATGAATTCTACAGTCTAATGGTGGTGGGAGAAAAGCCTTTTTGAAAGTTTAAAATTGACCAAAATATGGCATACAAAGTAGTGTTTAATGCAGTTTAAAAATAGATTACACACAGCCCTGGCAAGTGTAGCTCAGTGGTTAGATTCCCAGTCAAGGGCATGTACCTGGGTTGCAGGTTCAGTCCCCACCTGGGGTTGGGGCACGTGCAGGAGGCAACCAATCCATGTGCCTCTCTCACTCACATCGATGTTTCCCTCTCCCTCTCTCTCTCCTCACCTCTGTTTTCCTCCCTTCCACTCTAAAAAAATCAATGGAAAAAATCCTCCTGTGAGGATTAATAACAACAAATAGATTACACAAATATAAATATTTTGAAAATAAATACAAGTATTTTGAAAACAAATAAAAAAGGAAATAAAAAACAAAAGAATAATATCAGATTACAGTACAATGAAATTGAAAATTATGTAATAAAATATAATTCAAAATTATAAAAGATATAAATTTTAAAAATCTTAACTTGAATCAGGAAAAGTGGTATGAACTCCTCCACAAACATTTATTGAGCTACTATGTGTAAGGCATCCTGCTGGGTGCTGAGCACCAGAGAGAAGGTATTTACAAACGGAAGTCCAGTACTTGCCGAAGGGGAGAGCAAGAAGTCCAATCTGATTAGAGTATCAGGTATGTAGGTGAGATGATAGGGTTTAAACCAGTTTAGAGCTGACTCAGTTGTTTTACTGAGAACTTTAGATATTATTCTGTAGAAAACGGAAAATTTTTTATGGCTTTTGAGTAGAGAAAGGTTACATCCTATCTGTCCTTTTGAAGGATAGAAGTCAATATAGATATAATAAAATCTACGGAATTTTTCCAAAGTAATACTTGATGAAATTATATCACTCAAAATGTGTGTATGAGTGTGTGTTTATTTGAACATCTGTGTGTGTGTGTGTGTGTATATATGTGTGTGTGTATACACACACACACACACACACACACACACACACACACTGAGTGGCCAGATTATTATGATCTCCGAACGCATAATAATCTGGCCACTCAGTGTATATCCTATATAATAAAAGGCTAATATGCAAATTGTCCCCTCGACCAGGAGTTCGACCAGCAGGCAGGCCAGCCAACCGCCCATGTCCCCTCCCCCTGGCCAGGCTGGCCGGACCCCACCCATGCACGAATTCATGCATTCAGAGATCATAATAATCTGGCCACTCAGTGTATATACAGCTGCTAAAATATATATATATTTTAATTGTTGACAGTATTACAGATATCTCCCATTTCTCCCCTCCCCCCTTAAAACCCTCCACCGAGTCCCTACCCACCTTCCCAGGTCTTTACCACCTTATTGAATGTGTCCATGAACTATGCATATAAATATAAGTTTTTTTGTTTCTCTCTCATCACCCCCACATTGAGGTATGTTAATCTGTTCCATGCCTCCTTGCTTTGGGTCTTATTTTGATGGTCAATTCATCAAAATGTCTATATTAATAAAAGAAAGTGGACTGACCGAGAAGAGTACAGTGATTTAAGTTCATATATGAAGAATCTAGAGAAAGAAAAGAATAAGTCAAAGTAAAGAAGGGAAAGAAATGCCAACTATAAAACTGAAACAGTCATTATGAATTCTTCATTTAACAACACTTGTTGAGTACATACCTACCATATGTTAGGCAGTACGATATGCACTTTGTGTAAATAATAATGAGCAAAAAACACTCAGCACTTTTCTTTTCATGGAGCTTACAATAAACTGGGAGAGAAACAGTAATAAAAATACTAATGACTAAAAATTACTGTGAAAGAAAATGTTCCAAAACTTGAATGTGTTGGTGGTTGTACAACTCTATAAACTTACTAGAAATCTACCTAATTAATTACTAAAACTGTATAACTAAAAAAATGGATATTTTATATAGCTACTTTCTTTAATCATCAATAGAAAAAATAGGAGAAATCATAATGTTGTATACTAGATAGTCATACATATTCCCAATGAAAATTGTCTCCTAAAATTTCTTAATTGAGAGAGTATATTAAGTCTAAGGTCTAACATTATTTTCAGTAATGAAGCTCAACTTAGTTCCCACACCCAAAAAAAGAATAAAACAAGAATGGCTGCTATTACTACTATTTAACAGGCTGTTTGAGATATATTTGCTAAGATGGGCAAAACATTCTAATTAGTTAGTCTTTAATGAATTAATTACTTTAGTCTGTAATTAGTTACTTTATTAATTTATTAATTAATTTATTTAAATCCTCACCCAAGGATGTGCTTTCATTGATCTTTCTCTCTTTTAAAATTATTTTTAAATTATATTTTTATTGATTTCAGAGAGGAAGGGAGAGATAGAACCATCAATGATAAGAGTATTATTGATTTGTTGCCTCCTGCATGCCCCCTATTGGGGATTGAGCCTGAAACTCAGGCACATGCCCTGACAGGAAATTGAACTGTGACCTCCTGGTTTATAGGTTGATGCTCAACCACTGAGCCACACCAGCAGGGCTCTCTCTCTCTCTTTTTAAAAAATTATCTTTATTGTTGAAAGTATTATAGATGTCCCCTTTTTCGTTCCCCATTGATGCCCTCTACCCTGTCCCCGCCCCCACCCCCACCCCCACAACAGCCTTCATCACACCATTGCCTGTGTCTCTACAGAGAAAAAAATGGTGAGAGAGACACACACCCATCCATGTGAGAGAGAAATACCGATTGGTTACCTCCCATACGTGCCTGGACCACGGATAGAACCTGCAGCCTAGGTATGAGCTCTGACTGGGAATCGAACCCACAATTCTTTGGTAAACAGGACAGGACAATGCTCCAATCAGCTGACCCACCCAGCCAGGGCACTTAGCTCTTATTTTTAAAATATCTTTTAATGCAATATACAGATCAAGTATCACAGAAATGTACACTTCAGACCTATATGGTCCTCTTAACCAATGCCACCTCAATAAATTTAATTAAAAATAAATAGAAATAAGAAAGTATTTTTCTTTAAATTTTCTCTAAAATCAGAATAACAAAAATCAGTGTTTGAAAATGACATGATTTTTACCTAGAAAATTTTAAAAGCCTAATCGTAAGCACAGAGGAACGTCAGCTGTATTTGTCGTGTTTTGGTACTTAAGTGGGTGCTGGGTACATGACAGATGAGGCTCCTCACTGAAGGTGACAGTTTGAATGTGTGCGTCAATCTCCATCTGATCTGTTCGAGAGCCTTCTAAAATCACGGCAGATAAGAAAAAGGGATCAGCCCCCACGGACTAAAAGGGAGGGAAGGAAGACGGCAGCCAATGAGAGCTAGTGACACAATTTGAAAAGTTGGAAAGTGAAGAAAGTATAATGTAAAGTGTTTATAGTAGGGAGTGACAATAAAGAGCAAATGGAAAAAAGCAGGGGAGGGGACATCTGTAATACTTTTAACAATAAAGATAAATTAAAAAACAAAACCAATGAACTTCCAGTTTAAAACCCTTGTATTTAATTTTCGAAAGACTCAGTAATTAGATGCTTCAGGTTATCTGCAGGAAGGAGGAAGAACTGAAAATAGGAAGAGGGGGTTGCTGGAGCATCTGTATAAGGGACCATAGCCCCATCCTCAGGTTCTCTTCTTATTCTCCATGGTCTTTCTCTGACAGAAGATTGGACCTGAGTGTGCTCTCTGGAGAGGCCACACCAGAGACGTCCTGGATTCTGGAACACCAGTCACAAATGAGAGTGGGGTGAGATACTGTTTTAATGATGGAGAGGAAGTAAACAAGTGGTGGGCAGCTTTATAATCTCCAAACAGAAGACTGGGATTTCCTTTTCTAGAAACTGACTAAAGAGAAAAGACTGCGGGAGACTGGAGGTGACATGGTTGGCTGCCTCTGGACTGTGAGGCCCGCTGTTCATGCTCCGCCCACTGCTCAGGGAACTTGTGTTTAGCATGTTGGTGCCTCCTCTTACGTGTAAGTGGGTAAATGCAGATCATCAGCTATTTAAGACCTAGAGGAAAAAAGGAGGGAGATCAAACAAGTGATGTAAGAGTCATTAGAACACTTATTTATTTATTTATTTATTTTTAAAATATATTTTATTGATTTTTTTTTACAGAGAGGAAGGGAGAGGGATAGACAGTTAGAAACATCGATGAGAGAGAAACATCGATCAGCTGCCTCCTGTACACCTCCTACTGGGGATGTGCCCGCAACCAAGGTACATGCCCTTGACTGGAATCGAACCTGAGACCCTTGAGTCCGCAGGCCGACGCTCCATCCACTGAGCCAAACCAGTTAGGGCTAGAACACTTATTTTTAAGGATACAATTATTATGTTTATGGACCTGGATATTTTTTATTTTATTTTTGGAATCAGGGTAACATTGGCCTTGTAAAATGAGTTAGGAAGTATTGCCCTCTTCTTCAGATTTTTGGAAAAATGGGCATTAAAGTAATCAGTGAAGCCATCTAGTCTTGTACTTTGGTTTTTTTTGGAAGGTTTTTGACTACTGTTTCCATTTATTTACTGTTGATCGGTCTAGTCAGGCTTTCCATTTCTTCATGGTTCAGTTTGGAAAGTTTCATATTTTTAGGAACTTCACTTCCCTTGTCTTTGGGTTTAAATTCATAAAATGTTCTCTGTGACCAAGATCCATAAGTTTAGTACCTATGTTTCTTCTATTTAATTTATCGTTTCAGATCTTATATTTAGGTTTTGACCCATTTTGAATTAATTTTTGTACATGGCGACAAGCTGTGACCTAGTTTGGTTCTCTCACATGCTGCTTTCCAGTTTTCCCAGCACCCTTTGCTGAACAGGCTTTCTTTTCTCCATGTGTGTTTCTGGCTCCTTTGTCGAAAATTATCTGCCTGTACACCTGTTGCTTTATTTCTGGGCTCTGAATTCTGTTCATTGGTCTGTGCGTCTGTTTTTCGGCCAACACCAGGCTGTTTTGATTATCGTAGCTCTGTGGTATAATTGGAAGTCGGGTAGTGTGATACCTCCAGTTTCATTCTTTTTTCTCAGGATTGCTTTGGCTTTTTGGGGTCTTTTGTGGTTGGTTACATACAAAGCTGATGATTTCTCGTTCTGTTTCTTTAAAAAATGACACTGGGATTTCGGTGGGGGATTGCATTGTATCTGAATATTGCCGTGGGTAATATGGCCAAATCATATACAGACATTGCGAGTCAGAATTCCATTGGGCCTCTCAGTAGCATCTTCTAGCTCAGTTGGAAGCCAGAAGACGATGGAGCCTTCAAAGTTCTGAAACAAAATGATTTCCAACCTAAAACTTTATGCCTCCTCCCCTCCCCCTCCCCCCAGCTATTAACCAGGTGTAAAGGTACTGCAGGAAGATATATTGAGACTTTCAAAGTCTCAAAAAAATGTATCACCCATGCCCCCTCTCTCAGAAAGCAGGGGAGGACATGGATTGTAATGAGCAAGTAAGCCAAAACAGAGGGATCCATAACATCAGGAAAGGGGGTAACCAGCGCAGAGATGGAGGGGGGTTCTGGGAAGATGAAGAGATGTCCACGGGTGACAGTTCACATCAGGCTGGGGAACAGCCCCCACCGGGCAGGAGGGTGGGAGACTGGGATGCGGACCGCGTCAGGGGGAAAGAAGCTGGCTTGCAGTGTTCGACCATTGGGAGGAGGTTTGTAACCTTGTAGGGAGTTTTAAGAGGAATTAGTAGTATATAGGGATAGAATTAAGTGAGTGAAAAAAAGAAGGCAATCACAATTCGAGGACAAAAATTTTTTAAGAAAGGACATACAATCATTGTTTGTTACTTGGCTTAGCTGGGAACAGTATGTAATCTTAACACTCAAAACATCAAGCATTGATTGAACTAAAATTGTGCTAAAACTATATGGGGGAAAACTATAGTTCAGGTGGGGCATGTGTGTGTGCATGTTTGGTGGTGTATTAATCATTAACACTTAGCATGTAGTATGTGTCTGATATGTAGTATGTGTCTGGTATGTAGTGTGTGTCTGGTATTCTAAATACTGCATACAAACACTCCCCCACCCCCACTCTTCATTGATCCTTACATCAATCCTATGAGGTAGATATATTATCGTTCCCATTTCAGAGGGGAAGGAACCACAGCACAGAAAGGCTAAGGGAGCCATCTCCTCATATTCAACAATAAGAAAGGAATGGATAGCATCTAAAACTGAAGAAAGCACTATGCACCCTTTACTTAGAAGTAAAAAAGGCGAAATAACCAGGAAGTAGGAGTCAAGGGTAAGGAAGGGTGAGGTTAGGAAGAGGTGTGTGTGTGTGTGTGTGTGTGTGTGTGTGTGTGTGTGTGTTATTAGCCTTGTAATATAAGTATTACTTTAATAAGACTCTAAAAATGGAAAATATATTAAATGAAATTACCTGAGTAATAAGATAGATATGTGGAATATGTTTGAGATAAATTAATAGCTATAGAAGTAAATATACGTGTTGATAGGTGGGGATCCCAATGTCCCGCAAGAAGATGCCTGTGCGGTCATGTGACTTGCAGCCCTTCCTGTGGGAGGAGACTTCCCCACGGACTTCAGGCTTGGTGAGAGGACTGTGAGCCCAATGGCCCTGTCCCTTCTCTCGTCTCTCCTATTCACCGAGGAGCTAGAGGGCTCAGGTTGTGGCTTCGTCCTCACCCCGATCCACATTTTCAATGACCAGAACTTCTGGATTCTACTTCTAATATCTTTGAGATAAAACTTGACCCAGTTCATGCCTCTGATGACCTGGTCTGGCCGCCTCTGCCGAGCACAGCGGCCTCTGGGTGCTCCCTGATGAGCAGCCGCTGAGTGGGGTGGCTGCCCCGGGACCGCGGAGCCCACGGGCCTGACCTCCCGTCTGGCCTTTCCAGGTAAAACTTGGCGGCTCTGCTCTGGGTGACCGGAGTAGCTTTTTCAACTTCAGTTTCCTCTGCCTCTGTTTCCCCTCACCCCTCATCCTCACTGAAGCTGGCTTGTTGTGATCCTGTTAATGTTTCCACACAAATCTGACTGTTTTTCTCGTATTTAAAACTGTTCTCTGACTTCCTAGTATCCCTTCCAGTAAACTCACATTCTTAGCTCGATGATAATCTTCACTTCTTGACATTCCTTTAGCTTGCGTCATGCTATGTCTTATTTCTTACGCTTTTCTTGACCCCCCTTTTGCCACACATACCCATGTCTATCTTGGCAAATTCCTGTCCATCCTCCGGGTCTCAGGCTAGATCGTTCCCTTTGCAAATCTTCCTTGGACTTTTAAATCTGAGTTAGAACATGTTCCGGAGTGCTGGCCTGCCTTGCCGCGGCTCTCTTGTTCATCATGTGCCCTCAGTCAGCCGTGACTTCCTTTTCTGTGCCTGGCTCTCGAGTAGTTTGATTCTTTTAATGGCAGTACAATGGAAATTATTCCCTGTTAAATAGAGTACATTACGGGAGTTACACCCCCCCCCCTCTCCCCGCTCCCCATGCTTTCGTCCCTCTGCTTAAAGGTAGGAACTACATCGGTCACATGTTGCAGTTGTGTTGGGGGTATTAACTTAAAAATGAAAGGCCAGCCCTTGCTGGTTTGGCTCAATGGATAGAGCATCGGCCTGTGGACTGAAAGGTCCCGAGTTTGATTCCGGTCAGGGGCACATGCCAGGGTTGTGGGCTCGATCCCCAGTAGGGGGCGAGCAGGAGGCAGCCGATCAATGATTCTCTCTCATCATTGATGTTTCCATCTCTCCCTCCCTCTCCCTTCCTCTCTGAAATCAATACAAATATTTGGAAAAAAAAATGAAAGGCCAAGGTGAAAGGCAACAGCGTTTATTTCAGATTTTAAAAAAGCATAGCTAGTCGGGGAGCACGGATTCCGGCAGAAACCCAGCTCGTGTCCCAATCAGGAGGCAAAGGCAAGGGGTGCTTAGGAGAAAGGGAAGGGGACCCGGTCCATCCATAGCGGAAGGCAGGCATTTCTCAGGTGCCGCCCAGCTCGTTAGTGATGCTAACTCCACACCGCGCTTCCCTTCAGCCCCCCGCCGTGTTCCCTGCCTTCCTGTCGTCCTTGCAGACAGTGCCTTTAGGACACAGTGTTGTTTAGGCCCAGCCCAGAGGTTCTTGCCAGTCCGAACCTTCCAGAGGTTTGGGGAGTAAGGGGGGCAGGGCAGCTCCTCTGGGGTGGCAGCTGCGACTCCATGAGGCTGATGCAGCCCGTGCGGGCTCTGCGGTGTCTGCAGACCCTCCTGTGCCGCCTGGAGCAGCCGGTGCTGATTCTCCCCCAGCCTTTTCCTGGGCTGCGGGCAGCGCTGGCGGCCAGTTGGGAAATTCACTCCCAGCTCCCAGGCGTCACTCACCGAACCTTTCAGAGGCGAGCCATCTTGTCTGATCTGGAACCAAACCTCCCCCTGCGGTGATCAGGCCGGCATTGTGTGCCGTCGTGGGGAGAGGCAGGGGGCCTGGTGGTCTGAAGTGAGAGTGCCGGGCTTAGAATCTCTGCATCGTCTCTAAAGGGAGCGTAAGCAAAGCACCTGCCTCCCAGGACAGTGGTGAGGGCCAGAGGCGTGAAGCGAGTTTACATGAGTATGTGCAGGGTGCTTAGACGGTTCCTGGTGCGAGTTTCCTCCGATCACACCCGCTACGGAAGGTGCCGGAGAAAGCACAGGGACCCGGAAACAAAAGCACGGCGTGCGCTTTTCTTCCTCCTCAGCACACACACATGCAAAAGCGTATGGTGACTTTCTCATTGCTCCCGGCACCGTGGTGATAAGTTTATTAATGACCTCCATTCCCTTAGGAAAGAAATAAATGGTGAAGGAGGGTCGGGCATTTACTGAGGACCCCCATACATTTGGCTTTAATGTATGTCTTCCCTTCTACCCTGTCCAGCCTTCGAAGACGGAACCATGATGACCCTTACTGCTGTCTTCCCAGCTCCAGGAGAGTGTCTGGCATATGGAAGACACACCTTGAATATTTGTTGATTGAATGAATGAATGAATGGTGTTTCTGTTGCTAAGGGAGCGTTTCATAGTTTGGTATTTATCGCTGGTTAATGCTAATTTTCATTTTATAACGTAGGTGAAAAGTCTAGAAAGGACCAGTTCCTTTAAGGAGTGTGAGGACTAAGCATCTCCAGTTAGAGGGAGTCAGATACAGAGAAAAAGAAACATAAGTTTATCTTTTGCACTTAAAAGGGCTTCTTTTCTTTACTCCTGTTTCTGTTCTGTCCTAGGGCTTCAAAAACAAACCAAAAAAGATGGGTCACATAAAGGCAGACTTGATTGACGTTGACTTAATCAGAGGTGAGTTCTAAGTTGGGTTGGTTTCTCGTGTGTATTATTGTTTTACTAGAGGCCCGATGCACGAAGATTCTTGCAAGAATGGGCCTTCCTTCCCCTGGCTGCCAGCACCGCCTTTGCTCCCGACTGGAGCCGCCTTTCTGCCTTTGCTCTGGCCCAGAGCCACCTTTCCGCCTTCCCACGCTGCCCAGAGGCCCTGAGCGGCTGGGGTGGTGTGGAATGCCTGCATCGTCATCATGGTGACGACACAGGCATCCCGCCCTGCCCCTGGCCACTTGGCGCCTGTGTATGCAAATTAACCCGACATCTTTGGGTTAATTTGCATACTCACTCCTGATTGGCTGGTGGGCATTGCGAAGGTACGGTCAATTTGCATCTTTCTCTTTTATTAGTGTAGATACGGTACTAAAGGTTACTTTTAGCTATCGTCTCTATGTGATAATGTACTTGAATTTCCCAAAGTAATCTTACCTCACCATTCAGGCATTAGCGTTCCCCCCACTTTGCTTAAGTTCTGTGTGGCTACACAAATTACATGGTTTTCCACATGAGTCAAGAGGGAGGGATGAACTGATAATTAAGACAAATATGCAGCACTGTATCACATTCAGGTGAGCCTGACTCATTTTGAGCTTGTGTCCTCATGACTGAAGCAAGAAGTTATTACATCTGAGGCGTGAGTTATTACGTCTAAGAGGATTCTTTTAGGCTACATGCTGACTTTTTTATGTGCCCATTTTTGCTCTCACCTGTTTATAATAGAGTTACAAGTGGGCATCTGTGTACAGTGTATGCAAATGTTTGATGTTTTGTTTTCTTACACATTTAAAGGCTCAACATTTGCCAAAGCCAAACCGGAGATTCCGTGGACGTCCCTGACGCGGAAGGGGCTGGTGCGAGTGATGTTCTTCCCCTTGTTCAGCAGCTGGTGGATCCAAGTTACCTCTTTAAAGATCTTTGTTTGGCTGCTGCTGCTCTACCTCATGCAAGGTAATTGGAGGAACTGGAGTAAGTTATGCCCCTTTCTTTCTGCTGCTTTTGCTGTTAGATGGCACAGACCTTACCGCTCTGACATTGACCCTTGCATCTGATGGCTGGAAGTGCAAAGAAATGCAGGGACACAGGGACATACCGCATTTGGAGTTCATCTTAAAATTATTTGCTCAGACAGAGCAGACACCATAGTCGAACCCTCCTCCCTCCCCACCTGCCTCACGGCCGGGCCTCTCAGTCTTTTCCTCCGTCCGGCACTGACCGCTGGCTCACCTCCAGGTGGGATCCCCGATGCTCGTCTCACCTCTAGGTATTCTCAAGTGCCATTGCTTTAAATGTAGTGGGTACGCTGATGGTTCTAAATGTGTACCTTCAGATCCCTCTGCTGAACTGCAGACTCGTAAATGCCATTGCCGGCTCGGCATGTCCATGGAGATGTAGTAGGAGTCTTGAATGTAGTCATAATGGGACTCTAGATTTTTTTATCCCAAAACCTTTTTTTTTTGTGTGTGTGTGTGTGTGTGCAAGCTTGTTCCTTTTTAGGACTTGCATTTCATTAGATGATGTCATCAACCACCCAGTTTTCAGTTTTCAAGTGAAATATCATCTTTCTAGTCTTCCCTGCCATCAGCTCTCACATCCAGCCTGTCACCAAGCCTGTAAGTTCAGCCTCCGAAATACATCTGGAGTCTGTTTATCTGTCT
Source organism: Cnephaeus nilssonii (assembly GCF_951640355.1). Classification (NCBI taxonomy): domain Eukaryota; kingdom Metazoa; phylum Chordata; class Mammalia; order Chiroptera; family Vespertilionidae; genus Cnephaeus; species Cnephaeus nilssonii. The sequence continues at coordinate 8,243,278 of NC_137092.1, read as the reverse complement.
CGAGCCATCGTCGCCCCCAGCACCGGCATCCCTCTGCTCGGGCCACTGGAATACATCTGCTCTGAGTCCTCTTCCCACCAGCCATTCTTTGCACAGCACTTGGAGAAATCTTTTAACACAGGAACCCTATCATGTCATTTTCCTGCTTAAAACCCTTTAGTGATTTCTCACCGCCTACAAAATAAAACCCAAACTCCTCACCGTGGCCCGCCATGCCCTCCGTGACCTGTAACTGCTAACCTCTGGGTGTCACGTCTCACCGCTCTCCTCCGTGCTCACTCTACACGTAATGGCCTTTTTCTGTTCCTCACACAGAGCTGTTCTCTCTGAGACAATCCCAAGGCTTTCACGGGGCTGTCTTTTTTCTCATCGAGAAGTTCTCAGCCCAGATGGAAGATGCCACTTCCACAGAGAGGCCATCCTCTCTGCTTTCCAAACAGCCCGCCCTCCCCCAGTCACGGCCGCAGGAATCTATTCTCATTTGTCTGTTACACATCATTTCCCCTCTCCGCACTCTGTGCAGCGACCAGGGTGTCCTCTTTAGCACGCTGTGGCCACTGCCGGCCCGGGACGCCTTCGGCAGGTGGGCAGTGGACACGGTGGCTGTACCTGTGCAAAAAGACCTGGGTTAGAACACACAGCAGTGGAGGTCGGGTGGGATGAAAGGATTTAGAGGGATTTTAGTATTTGTTATGTTGGTTTTTTTGAATTAAGTGATAAAATGACAAAACTATTTGTGAATTTATAAACCTGTAAGTATTGTTTTCTGAAGTCATGACAGTGCCGCCCAGTGGAATTTCTGTGCTGATGGAAAGTTCCACAGTGCCCAGCACAGCAGCTGCCGGCCACGTGGCTACTGGGTGCTTGAAATGTAGTTAGTGTGAATAAGGACGTGAATTTTAAATTTTATTTCATTGTGATGAAGTCTTCATAACTATCATTTTAATGGCTGTATAATATTCCATTATATGGGCATACACTCATTTTAATGTCTTTTTTGTTGTTGTTGTTAATCCTCACCCGAGGATATTTTTCTATTGATTTTTAGGGAGAGTGAAGAGAGAGGGAAAGACAGAGAGAAATATCAATGTGAGAGAAACACATTGATTGGTTGCCTCCTGCACGAGCCCTGACCAGGGCCTGGGCCGGGGAGGAGCCTGCAACCAAGGTACGTGCCTTTGACCGGAATCAAACCTGGGTCCCTTTGGTCTGCAGGCCAAACTGGCTAGAGCTCATTTTAATCCTATCTAATAATAGAGTAACATGTAAATTACCATCACTCCGCTACGCCCACGATTGGCTGGCAGGAGGCTGGGGGGCGGGACTCGGGGTGGCCTATCCGGCCATTGAGAGGCACAGATCCGCGGCCGCTGAGGGGGCCTGCCGCGGACACCCAGCTGCGCCTCTCAATGGCAGGGTAGCCAGGTGTCCGCGGCAGCCCCCCTCAACAGCAGGGTAGCCCCCCTCAGCGGCCACAGACCATCAAAAGCGTGGGAGCTGGGTGCCTGTCTGCTCCAGCACCAGGCTCCACCGCAAAAAGCGAAAGCGTGTAGGGGACCCTACACGTGCATGATTCAATCATGCACTGGGCCTCTAGTGTCTTTATAATAGTCTGTCATATGGGTTTATCATAAATACCTTCTTATAGTTGCTCAGTATTCCATTATATAAAATTTTATAGATCCATAATTTACATAACTGTTACCAAATTGTGAGCATTTAGGTTGTTTCTGATTTTTTCTTTTAATAATACCACCACAAACAAAATTTTCCATATTTTATATTATTTCTTTAGCACTTATTCTCTGAAACAGAATTGACAGACCAGAATGTCAACACTTTAAGGATTTTAGTACATACTGAATGGGCACAAGTAGGTTTACAGTTGTGAGTACATGAAACAGTTTACTCTTGTATTATTATTTATTAATTATTTTTTTTTTCAATATAAACGACTATAAACCTACTTTCGCCCCACCTTGTATAGTGAAATTGTTGGTGACACAGTTCTTTTGGAAAATAGTGAGGGTGCCTGTTTTACCATAGTCTTAGCAGCATTATTATAAACTAGAGGCCCGGTGCACAAAATTCGTGCAGGGGCTTGGCCTTTGCAGCCGCAGCGGCTTGCCTCAGCCCTTGAAGCCCCGGCTTCGTCCGGAAGTTCGGCTGTCCTGTCTAATTAGCATTTTACACTTCTATTATTATAGATTAAAAAATGGTTACCTAATTTGATATACAAAAAATAGTATTGTACAATAAAGAATTATTGTAAAAAATAGTATTGTGCTCCTTTAATGTGCATTTCTTTGGTCACGTGTAAAGAGAAAGTTCCATTTTTTCCACGTGTTTGTTATTGAGGAGTTTCTTTTGTGTTGAGATAAGTTGTGTGTTAGGTTTCATAAACCCCGTGGTCTATGTCTGGATTACACGTTCTGCACCATCGACTCGTGTGGTGATTCTTTTTTTAAAAAATATATTTAATTGATTTTTTACAGAGAGGAAGGGAGAGGGACAGAGAGTCAGAAACATCGATGGGAGAGAAACATCGATCAGCTGCCTCCTGCACACCCCCTACCGGGGATGTGCCCGCAACCAATGTACATGCCCTTGACCGGAATCGAACCTGGGACCCTTGAGTCCGCAGGCCGACACTCTATCCACTGAGCCAAACCGGCTAGGGCACGTGTGGTGATTCTTGGGCTCGCACTGCCAGAAACGGCTCCCCTTTTCACTCAGCTAATGTGCAGGTAGATCGCGTGGTAGGGAATCATGTGCTGTTGCTGGTGTACTTGGTAAAACGATAGATTTTCTGTAGAAATAATTTATAGACTTCTTAGAATTGTTTTTTAAGACGACCCCTAACGCTTTCCATTTTGAAACCTCTTCTCTTCAGTGATAGCACTTGTGTTGTATTTGATGATGCCCATTGTGAATGTGAGTGAAGTCCTTGGACCCTTGTGCCTTATGCTGCTCATGGGAACCGTCCACTGTCAGATCGTGTCTACGCAGATCGCCAGGCCGTCGGGAAGCAATGGAAGTCGGAGAAGGAGGTGAGCTGTGCTGTGCACTTGTCGTCGGCTGTGTTCTGGGAGAAGGCACTGTAGATCCCGAAAAACCTTTGATTAAAGTAATAAAAAAATCTTCCCGTTTGCATGTGTTCATTATTATTTTTTGGCTAAAAAGGAAAAGAATGCTTTGCTTTTCGCTTTTCTCCCTGTTGCTAAGAAGACTTGTCATGAATTCTTAATTGCAGGCAGGACTTTGTCATTTAGTACAGCTGCTTAAAAGGAAATAAATTCCTATACTATTTCTATATTATTCTTTATTAAAATATATCAAATAATGATTTTGAAAAAGCATTCTTCTGCAGAATTCAGTCTTAATCAAAATTTGGTGAAAATTCACTATAAACGAGGATCTTAATGCAATTGGGTTACTGCTACTAAACATTTCACCTTGTCTCAATATGCATAATAAGAATGGATTTCTAAGTGCTCTAAACTTCTGATGAAGATTGATTTGACTTTTCTCCACGTTGACTTCGTGTCGTGATTGGTTAGGTGCTATGAAATTAAAGGTCTCTGAGGCATATGTGCTATTATTTTCCTCAGAGTATCTGTAGATTTTTGTTTCCCTAAGCAGGTACTAAATAAGATTATTTCCACTTGGTGTAATGAATTTCAACATATTTATTCTTATTTTTTAGTATTATTTTCTTCTTCTTTTTTGAGTATTATTTTCAAAGTATTTTTTTCCCCCAAAAGAAGATTCCTTGAAAATTCAGGTCAGTTGATGTAATATTTGCTGAGGGACTCAGATGCTGTGCTGTGTCTCGGTGGTATTTATAGGACGCGTCCTTTGACTACATGGGAGAGCAGCACTAAGGGACCAGTTGCTGTTATTTTGTGCTCTCCTGACTAAACGTGCCAAATGGGTAGGTTTCCGACATCCGAATTTACAGGCACCGTGCCTTCTGCTGGGGGCCTGGAAGGGCTGTGGCACGCAGGTTCTTGAATAGCAGTTCTGTTTCTCTGACGATTGAACAGGGTGACAGCACAGGCCTTTGTTTGGAGCCTCCTTTTGCCCTTAAGTCAGCAATGTCCCTGCTAATGGATCCTCGTGATAGGAAGTTCGTTATCCTTCATTTCAGGTGGCAGCGTTAGGGTCATTTTCTGGAGGGGCTATTTCGGGCAGAAATAGAAAAGGTCTTAACTAATCTGAAGTGTTGAAATGTTTGTGTTTCTTATAGAAAATTACGAAAAACTGTGAATGGCGACGGGAGCCGAGAAAATGGAAATAACTCCTCTGATAAAGTCAGAGGAGTCGAAGCTGTGGAACCCGGCCCCTTCGCCAGTGGCTTTTGGGGGACGCTCTTTGGCAACAGGTGAGAATCCCTTACGTTGGAACGTTTACGTGACGTCGTCTCCACATCAGTGTTTGCGTGGCGTAGACTCCGCTCGGGCTCTGGCGTGCCCCGTGTAGGCACATTGTCATCGCGTGTGTTTTTTTTCCAACATTTTAATTTTAATCTTTTTAAAAAATATATATTTTATTGATTTTTTTACAGAGAGGAAGGGAGAGGGATAGAGAGCTAGAAACATCAATGAGAGAGAAACATCGACCAGCTGCCTCCTGCACACTCCTCACTGGGAATGTGCCCGCAACCAATGTACATGCCCTTGACCGGAATCAAACCCGGGACCCCCCAGTCCGCAGACCGATGCTCTATCCACTGAGCCAAACCGGTTTCGGCTCACGTGTGGTTTTCGAGGCTCTAGCATGAACTGCTTCCCCAGCAAGTCCCCACTGTCTGTCAGGTTACCTGCAAGCCCGGTAACCTACCATCCATGTTCCCTCCCGCTGGACCTCTGGTGATGGTCAGACCACAAGTTACAGACACACAACCACGCCCAGCGGGTAACTGTCTTAAGCCAGGCGCACCATCATCACGAGAGAAGGAGGATTGGGAAAAGATGAGGTCGTTTCAGTGTCCGTGCTGCCGCCGCCTGGGGGAGGGAGGCGGAGCTGGCGGGAGGGGCTGTGGGGGGGGGCAGTGGTCCAGGACATCCTCCCTCGGAGGGAAGTGGTCCAGGACATCCTCCCTCAGAGGGAAGTGGTCCAGGACATCCTCCCTCGGAGGGAAGTGGTCCAGGACATCCTCCCTCAGAGGGAAGTGGTCCAGGACATCCTCCCTCGGGAGCCCCACAGGCTGTGACCACACGCGTAGGACTCAGAGCAGGACTGGCTGGCCACATATTAGAGTGTGACTCGAAAGTAAAGGTCTTTTAGTGGCCGTTTTGAAGATGAAGTATATTCACATATTTTCCCAAAGAGATATCTGCCCTCTCCAGCTGGTGCATGTGAGTTCTCCTTCCTGAGCCTCGGGCTGGGCCCTGGCATCCCCCCTCGGCGGTCACGGCACGGATGTTACATGACCCCGTGCTGACCGCAGGCCAGGCCGCCCCAGAGGCAGCGGTCATTCGGAGTGGGGGAGCCCGCAGGGGCCACGCAGGAGCTGAGCGCTGCCGGGCTCTGAGGCACAGGAGAGGGACGGACGTTCTACAAAGTGGCGCACCCGGCGATGGAGGGAGGGGCCGTTCGTGTTTGAGGGAAAGTGGAGCATCTTGGGCACCTGCTTCCTCTCAAGGAACTGACCCGAGTCTCTGGAGACGGGGGACGGGGGAGGGGGGGAGGGGAGGAGGGGAGGTAATCATTGTCTTTCTCCACCTCAGCAAGCGAGAAGTCTAAACATGATGACGTCCGAATTTTCTAGCTTTTCAGAGTAAAATTCCTAATTTACTGGATTGCGTGGAAGATGCTCATTTTAGGATGCTCGTCAGTCATCTTTTTTCTTTTTTAAAAAACAGGACTAAAAGAGTGAAATTAATATGTAACAAAGAGACGGAAACCAACCAGGACACCGGCTACCTGCGTCCCATCATCAAGAAGCGACAGGCGCGACCAGAGGTTAAAACGTGGCCGGCAGCGGAGAAAGCCAAGTCTTCCGACGGAGAGAAGGGCCGCAGGGTAAGAGCTGTGGGCGTAAGTCCAGCAGGATCTTTTCTTTCCCGTGTGAGAAGGGAAATCACGCTGATGGGCTTGTACACTTTGTCTGAACAAGTGAGTGACCTACAAAGGCACAGGACGGGGAAGGGGGCGGCGAGACCGGAGCTTAGTCCTCCCAGTTCTGGGACTAGAGCCCTGGCAGCGGGGCTGGGAGGTGCCGCCGCGGGCTGCGGGTAGAGGCGCGGGCAGCGCCCAGAGAGGCGTGGGCCCGTGGGAGGTGTGGGAACCCGCGTTCTAGGTTTAGGGCGAGGCGTTCTGCTCTGTGTCTAAGACGGACTGCTTCTGTATCTCGAAGATTTGTTCTCGCTTGTTAAGCTGTGACATCACGTAATCACTAAAGTAGCCAATGGTTTTGAGTCGTTCCTGCAGCCGGGCACCATCCAGGCCTCTGCCCGGGGTAACGCCTGCCGTTTTTCCAGCAGGTCTGCGACGGGCGCTTTGCCTGCCGTTGCTTTTCAGAGCAGGAACCGAGCCCCGGAAACATACGAACTTGCCTGAGATGGCCAGGCAGGGGGTCAGGCTTAGGGTCGGACTCCGGCCCGGGCTTCTCCCCGCCCCGTGGCCTCGTGACTTAGGCCGTTCAGTTTCAAGTTCGTTCAGTTTCAAGTTCGGTGTTGTTCTGTATCGTGGTCGAGCGCTGCAGGGCTGCTGGGTTGCTGCCTTTCACTGCGTCCCGGGTTTTGCCGCGTGGCGTGTGCACAGCGTGTGTTGCGAGCCCCTGGGAGGACCTGCTGTCTCCGCAGGAGGCTTTCCGGCGCGTGGGGAACGGCGTGTCGGACGATCTGTCCAGCGAGGAAGACGGGGAAGCCCGGACGCAGATGATGATGCTGCGCCGGAGCGTGGAGGGGGCCTCGAGCGACAACGGCTGCGAAGTCAGGAACAGAAAGTCGCTGCTCCCGAGGCACATCAGCTCTCAGGTACTTTCATCTCAGTTTATGGAAGTCCAGGCGGGAACTTCGAAGCCATCGAACAGTCACACAGTGTCTAACATGTTTCCTGTCGTTCGCTGGCTTGATACTCGGCAGGTAACGAAGACCACGGCCAAGTGGTGCCATTTCATGCGGGATTCCGACAGTCTGGCCGAGTCAGAGTTCGAGTCGGCAGCCTTCAGCCAGGTAATGGGTCCCGTGGTGCGAGCGTGTTCACGGGCAGTGACTTTCTCATCCCTGTCCGGGTAGTTGTTCCAAAGCGGTGTTTATACTGCCTGCCCCTCCCCTGCCTCCACCTCTGTCCACCTAACAGCTTCTCACCCCAGAAAGAGAATGAACTCTTTTCATTCTGAACTAATCTTTTTGTTTATTTCTTCACTGTTTTGTTTTCTGAGGAGATTTATTGGGGCTACATTAGTTAATAAGATTATATAGGTTTCAAGTGTGCGTTTCTGTGACACATGATCTGTGTATGCATTGGTGTGCTCACCACCCACAGTCAGATCGTCTTCCGTCGCCATATATTTGGCCCCCTTTACCCTTGACTAACCGGCCCCGTTTTGATCTAATCTTATGCTATCATAGGTGAAGCTCAGGGAATGAGAAGCTTGCTTAATCTGCACCTGCCAAGTGGAGTTTAAATCTGATGAGGACAGGCTGTTGGGAAGGGACCCCTAAGAGGTGGGAGTGGGGAGTCCCATCATGAAAGCTGAGGGCGTGTTGTACGTGGGGACGTTGTGGTTCAGAGGTGGAGCATCTGTCATGTGAGGTGAGGCCTTGTGACTGACGGCGGGAAGCTTGCCAGCCGTCGCCATAGCGTGTGTCACTATGATTTCAGATATGTGACAGTTTCTAAACATGAGTGAGAACACACCTCTGTTTTCCTTTAAAGGGCTCTCGATCAGGTGTGAGTGGCGGCTCTCGCAGCCTCAACATGTCGAGAAGAGACTCGGAGAGCACCCGCCACGACTCGGAGACGGAGGACATGCTGTGGGATGACCTGCTGCACGGCCCAGAGTGCCGGTCCTCCGTCACCAGCGACAGCGAGGGGACAGCGCCCACCCTGCACTCGGGGACCAAACGGGACCCCAAAGAGGATGTGTTTCAGCAGGTCCGTACAGGCGATGGCAATAATCGCTGAGATGTATTGTGTCCCTCCCCTGTGCCAGCACTGTAGGGTCCCATTTAACTTTGTAATAATCCTATTAGGTAGATGCTTTTATTATCCCTAATTTAGAGATGAGGAAATCGAGCATAGCATGATGATTTTGACTTCCTTTGTACTCTTGGGATTTACAGTATAATTTTAAGGCATATATAAGAACTAGAGGCCCGGTGCACAAAATTCATGCACCGGTAGGGTCCCTAGTGGCTGCCGGCCAGGGCCTTCCTTCATTCTGCGCCGCCCCCTGGTGGTCAGTGCATGTCATAGTGAGCGATCGAACTCCGGGTCTCCTGGTCGAACTCCCGAGGGGACACTTTGCATAGATGTATGTAAAAGCCTAATATGCAAAGTGTTCCTTTGGGAGTTTGACTGACAGGGAGTTTGATCTCTTGCTGTGATGTGCGCTGACCACCAGGGGGCGGCGTGGAACGAAGGAAGGCCCCGGCCGGCAGCCAGAAGGCCCCTATCGGCCCTGATTGCCGGCCAGGCCTAGCGACCCTACCCGTGCACGGATTTCGTGCACCGGGCCTCTAGTAGGTAGATAACTAGGTAAGATAAACTCTCATGTCCAATGGGATTCACCATGTCCCAGTCCCCACACCTCAGCTTCTTTCGGTCCCCACGTTTCTGAAAGCCACCACTAACCACCCCCGGCAGAAACCGCGGGCATGCATGCCCTCCCCGTGTTCCTGAGGGTCCTCACTTGCTCTGGATCCTGCTGTTGAGCATCTGTGTGTCCTCCTGGGCCCCCCACTTGGTGCCCATCATCATCGGCTCCCAGCGGGTCCTCACAGCGGCCCCCCACAGTGGCCCCTTCACTGTACTTTCCACGCTACAGCCACAGTGATGTGTCAGATCTGATGTCAGCCCCTTAATGTCCGTGGCTTTCCCCCTCCTGGATTATTCGATTCTGTTCCTTTATTTGTTCTGATACAGTCTCCCCTCTGACCACTCCTTCCCTGCTCATGTGCAAGGACCACATCTGTCTTGTTCACATTGTATCCATAGTGCATGTCACATAGTAGGTGCTTGGTAATTTATTTTTCATTTACTTTTGCCAAATCAATAAGTGCTCGTCAACATGCTAAGCTTTGGGGTAGGAAGAGCATACACCATACGGTCCTCTATTGGAAAGTTATATTCCAGTTTGGGATAAGATTATGATATGGTAAATAAGTAAAGGACACTGAAAATGCAGCCTAGAATTAATTAGATGCTAACGTGTCTGATAGAGACTGTAAGGCCTTTAGTTTCAGGGGAGGCCGCAGGAGGCTTGTGGGGGATCAGAGAGGACCACGCTGGTGAGCTGGGACCTGAGCCGCTCGCTGCCAGAGCACAAGGCGTGACCTGGCCGAGGAGGGGCTGCTGTCACTGCGCCCTTCTCTTAGGTTCTGATGCTGTTGTGTGTCCTGATTAGACTGGAGAAAGGCTTCCCTCCGCCGTTACTCACGTGATATCCGCGGCCTCGCGCCTCTCACGGCTAACTGCCTGCTTCCCCTGGAGAGCTGTGTTACCCTAGAACAGCTCTCCTCAATATCCGATGAGTACTCCAAGCTCATCCTCACGTCCATACATTTAGAGAGGGAAGCAGCCTTGGAGATTGTGGTCCGGTTGCTGTAGACCAGTGGTGGGCAAACTCATTAGTCAACAGAGCCAAATATCAACATCCAACGATTGAAATTTCTTTTGAGAGCCGAAAACCGACTTCTGCGCATTGGCCACGAAGTTTCAATCGCACTGTATGTGCGTGCCCGCACGTGGTATTTTGTGGAAGAGCCACACTCAAGGGGCCAAAGAGCTGCATGTGGCTCATGAGCCGCAGTTTGCCGACCACTGCTGTAGACCTTTAGCTTCTCTCCAGGTTAAAAAAAAAAGGAGGGGGGCCAGAACTCAGCATCATGGAGGTGGCGTTGGAGTGATGCGCTCTGTGAGGGAGACGATAGGGGGAGGAGGCCAAGGCAGCCGGGGAGCTGGGCTAACGGAGGAGAGGAAGCCGCGGATAAAAGGGCTCTGTTTTAGCTGAAACCGGTCTGGCTCAGTGGGTAGAGCGTCGGCCTGCGGACTGAAAGGTCCCAGGTTCGATTCCGGTCAAGGGCATGTACCTTGGTTGCGGGCACATCCCCTGTGGGGGGTGTACAGGAGGCAGCTGATCGATGTTTCTCTCTCATCGATGTTTCTAGCTCTCTGTCCCTCTCCCTTCCTCTCTGTAAAAAATCAATAAAATATATTTAAAAAGAAAAAAGAAAAAGGGCTCTGCTTTTCTCCTCAGAACCACCTCTTCTGGCTTCAGAACTCCAGTCCCGCCTCTGACCGGGTCAGTGCCATCATCTGGGAAGGAAACGAGTGCAAGAAGACGGACATGTCGGTGCTGGAGATCAGCGGCATCATCATGAGCAGGGTGAGCTCATCGTCGGCACTTTCTGGGTCATTTTGGTTTTTCAAAAAATCCACTTAGTGACCAGCAGCCATTCCACAGAACTGTTCGGTGATGGAACAGTTTTTGAGACACAGATGTGTGTATTTTTAATTTTGTAGTCGGCGTCTCTAGGTGGCAATGTTTTTGTTGTGTTGTGAAGGTCTCTCTGAGCATGGCCTGTCGCTCAGGTATATCCTTGCACATGCTCCTTATCTCATGTGAGCCTGGTTTTCAGTCAGATCCAAAAGCCATAAATCCGGGCATCGTTTTCATTTTCCACTTCTTTTAGATGTCGAGGTTTAGTCGTTAACCCCCTAAGTAGTATTTGACAAATAGGCTGCCTAGCTCCACTCAGCTGTGTGCTCATGCCGGACGTTTTGCATCCATTCCCAGGTCAACGCGTACCAGCAGGGAGTGGGCTACCAGATGCTGGGCAACGCGGTCACCGCCGGGCTGGCCTTCTTCCCGTTTCTGTACCGCCTGTTCCGCGCCAAGAGCCTGGACCAGCTCAAGTCCGTCTCGGCCGAGGAGATCCTGACGCTCTTCTGCGGGGCCCCGCCCGTCCCGCCTGTCGTCGTTCTGTCCGTGATCAACTTCGTGGAACGGCTGTGTCTCACGTGGATTTTCTTCTTCATGATGTGCGTGGCCGAGAGGACGTATAAACAGGTGGGTGGACATGCGGTTGCTCACCTCTGCGTTCACGTCTGACGCTTCGTGGCATTCATCCCGTTCTCTTGATTTGTTCTTTCTCCGCAAGTTAACGTGGGCAGGGAGCGGGGAGCGGCGGGCTTCTGGGACTTGCGAGCTTCACGTTGGTGATGCTGATGCTTCACAGTGACTTCCTGCCGTCTGTCATCTTGCTGAGCCCGTGGGGGGGGGGGGGGGGCGGTATGTGGCTTCGCCAGGGAGCGAGCCCCGCCGACTGCTTAGCGCCTGCATCTCCATGCGCCTTGGCTGGTTTTCTCCCAGGCGCATGGAGTAATTGTCACAGCGAAAGGATTCTGTGAAAAGTGGCCGAGTGGGAATTAAAAGGATTGAAATTTGATCCGAGTTGGGGGTTGAGGACTTAATATATCGGTGGCACGTGCAAAAAACAGGGATTTGAATGGAAATGTAATTTGGGAGTAAGTCAGACTTCTGTACAAACACTCGATTTAAAAAAATATATATTTTATTGATTTTTTACAGAGAGGAAGGGAGAGGGATAGAGAGTTAGAAACATCGATGAGAGAGAAACATCGACCAGCTGCCTCCTGCACACCCCCCACTGGGGATGTGCCCGCAACCAAGGTACATGCCCTTGACCGGAATCGAACCTGGGACCCTTCAGTCCGCAGGCTGACTCTCTATCCACTGAGCCAAACCGGTTTTGGTCAAACACTCGTTGTTGAAGCTGGGGACTCCCCAAAGGTCTCAGAGAATATTCCTTGCGAGTGTGGGGAGCGTGCCTCACTGAGGAGCCTGACCCTCTCGTGTGCCACGGGAGAGCAGAATGCACTGTTAGCGGTTCGTCACTGCCTGGCCCAGCGCCCGCTGACTCGGATTTAATCCTTTTAACCATTTTCATATGCGGGACCATTGCTTACAGTCGGACAAATGCACAGGCACACGTCCATTCATTTTGTGATTTCTTTTCACCCCCTCTAGAGATTTCTGTTTGCAAAGCTTTTCAGCCATATTACTTCTGCCAGGAAAGCTCGAAAATACGAAATACCTCATTTCAGACTGAAGAAGGTGGAGAACATTAAGATCTGGCTGTCGCTGCGCTCCTTCCTGAAGGTGAGTCTCCTTTGATGGACGGCAGCGGGATCCGTGGGGGAGGACGCAGAAGCCGGGCTCGCGGACACGCCTGCGGGCAGCGCGGGCCGGGCAGTGCGGGGCTGGTGGGTGTGATGGAGTCAGTGTCTGGGAGACGCTGCACCCCAGGTTGGAGGTGATACCTCTCCAGGCCGGTGTAGGTTAATGAGAGCTTAGGAACAAAAAAGAAAACGTAAATCCCCAGGGCGGAGCGGTACATTTGCTATTGCATCTTTTTCTGACTTTGGGGCCAATATCCCAGCTGGAAGTCTGTCAGTGACTCACTCGTGCCCTTCAGTAGGAACAGCCTGGGTCTCAGTGCCTAGTGACAGTTGAAGGTGCTACAATCCTATGTCAGGAACTTACAAATGCACATTCTAACATTAATGCCGAAAGACCAAAGAAAAAGGAAACAAACAAGACATACGTGAACGTAGTGAAGTTCACGCTGTTGCTGTTGGTAACCTAGCAGTGAACCCGGTGTGTCTCCACAGAGGCGGGGCCCGCAGCGTTCCGTCGACGTGGTGGTATCTTCAGTCTTCCTGCTGACACTGTCCATTGCTTTCATTTGTTGTGCCCAGGTAAGCGTTTCTTCCTCTCTGTATTGGACACTTCACTGCATTTAAGTACATATATATATATATTAACATTTTTTAATTGGTTGATTTTTAGAGAGAGAGAGAAACATTGATTTGTTGTCCCACTTATTTCTGTGTTCTTTGGTTGATTCTTGTATGTGCCCTGACCTGGGATCAGTCCCGCAACCTTGGTGTATCGGGACGATGCTCTAACCCAGTGGTCGGCAAACCCATTAGTCAGCAGAGCCAAATATCAACAGCACAACGATTGAAATTTCTTTTGAGAGCCAAATTTTTTAAACTTAAACTTCTTCTAACGCCACTTCTTCAAAATAGACTCGCCCAGGCCGTGGTATTTTGTGGAAGAGCCACACTCAAGGGGCCAAAGAGCTGCATGTGGCTCGCGAGCCGCCGTTTGCTGACCACTGCTCTAACCAACTGCTTGGGTCTAAGTACATAGGTTTCTAATGTGTCTAAATTTCTTTTGCTCTTTTGAATACTTGTTAATTTTCCTAACTTTTGTCATGAGAGTAAAGGTAATTTTGAAGTCCTTTAAGACCCCAAGTTCACTCTAATTTAATTTTAGTTGGTAATTTTTTTGTTTTGTTTAGTTGGTAATTTTTGAGTGATGATAAAATTATCACACCATGATGGTGGCAAAGTCAACAAGGGTCTTGGAGGGCAGTGGAATTTGCTAAGAGGAGGGGAGAGGGGAGTGAGGAGAGGGGAGGGGAGAGGGGAGTGAGGAGAGGGGAGGGGAGGGGAGAGGGCCGCTGCGTGGTGACTTTCTGTTTTTCAAAAGCCTGCATTTGGTCCCGGAGCATTCATTCTCTGTATAGTTTTCAGTAAGTTCCACTTTACCTTGGGCTTGCATGAGTAAATGTCTTTACTTTGGAATCAACAACAATAAAAAGTTGGAAGAAAAAAAACACACCAAAAACTTTCCCCAGAAAACTTGACACATAACAGGTATTTGACCACTGGTAGCTGCCGCTGCTGTTGTTCAGATTCTGAAATGGAGTACAGAGCTGACGCTTAGATCTTCTGGTCGCCCCGCTGGGATGGGCCGTGCGTTGTAGGGAGCGCTGTGGGTCACAGGCAAATCCAGGGCTTTGGAAAATGGTCACCATGTCATTGCGAGTGGGCACACTGGTGGTTCAGAGGCTGGGGATGGTTGGTTTTATTTTACTTACTATGTTTTCCCCCTTTGTTACTTCCGAACCCTTGCTGTCTTTCATGCAAAGGAAAATGTCTAGAAAACGTAGAGAAATACATACTGACTAATTATACATAGATAATATTTAATGAGTTAAATCTCTTCTGAGTGTTAAAATATTGCTATCTTGTAAACATTTTAAAATAGCTGGCATAAAGGAGTAAGTATAAATTTTAAGACAAATGAAAAACTTTACTTTTTTTTGGTCCTTCGTATAGGTTCTCCAAGGACATAAGACTTTCCTGAATGATGCTTATAACTGGGAGTTTTTGATCTGGGAAACAGCTTTACTGCTGTTCTTACTGCGCCTGGCCTCACTGGGGTCTGAAACCAATAAGAAATACAGCAACGTTTCAATTCTGCTTACTGAACAGGTACTGCTGTCCCTGCCGGTTGGCCCAGTGGTTAGAGATGGCACAATAAGATTCGTGCAGAAGATTCGGGGTGGCATTCAGAGTCTGTCACTTTCTAGCCACATGACCTTTGTCTCTGTGATTGTCTCCTTATACAATGAGGACAGTATCTTCCCCACCTGCTCCAGGAATTGTTATAAGAATTAAAACCTAATGGATTGAAAATACTTTGTATACTATAAAGGTTTTCTTATTGGTGGGACTGGAGCATACTGTTAATCTCATATTCTACATCAAGTATTAGATTTTAGGAGTATTTGTCATTTTAAGTATCCTATATAATAATAGGGTAATATGCAAAGCGACCGAATGGTGGAACGACCGGTTGTTATGACGCACACTGACCACCAGGGGCAGACACTCAATGTAGGAGCTGCCCCGGGTGGTCAGCGCACTCCCACAGGGGGAGCGCTGCTCAGCCAGAAGCCGGGCTCACGGCTGGTGAGCACAGAGGTGGTGGCAGGAGCCTCTCCCACCTCCGCCGCAGCGCTAAGGATGTCTGACTGCTGGCTTAAGCTGTCCGTCAGACATCCTCCGAGGGGTCCTGGACTGCGAGAGGGCGCAGGCCGGGCTGAGGGGAGCCCCCCCCCCCCCCGAGTGCATGAATTTCGTGCATCAGGCCTCTAGTGTTTAATAAGCTTCTTGAATTTCTTCTGTATCAGCCATGGGATACATTTCAGTGTTTGGAAAATACTTGCTCTTTAGTATGTGAGTAGCTACTGAGATTGAGAAATGCTTCTTTTAAATTCAGAGTAGTATGTAACATTTAAAATAATTGTATGCTTATCCATAAGTTTTAAGTGAAAGTATTTGGTATCATTAGTTCTTCGTTTTTATTTATTTTTTGCCTTAGAATTATAATGGAGAATTCTTCCTATAAGGGAAAAAACAGTGAAAGTTTTCATTGTTTTGATATTTAAATTGCTTTAGTACTTTTTTTTTCACTAGTTTTTCTTTGACAAACATGTCTGATTAGGGATGGGGGCTAGGGTCCACGACGTATGTGCTTCGTAGAAATAGCTGCTGGAATTTAAAAACTTAGTTTACTTGAAAATAGGACCCTTAAAATCTGCCAGATGTAATGCAGTATTTGTATCTTTTTCTATGACATTTACCATAATCTCTGTTCCTTCCCTTAGATTAATTTATATCTTAAGATGGAAAAAAAGCCAACCAAGAAGGAACAGCTTACTCTAGTAAACAACGTATTAAAACTGTCCACCAAGCTGTTGAAGGTAAGTAGGACCCTACGACACTCTCACCACCATTTAAATCGAGTCATCGCTTTCCTTCTCAGAGACGACCCCAGGAGCAGGCCGATGCCAGGCCGAGGGGACGCAAATGCCAGCTCGATAGTTCACGCTAATGGCTGTACAGGTGCTGGCGATAGTGGACGTCCGTCACATGTCTTAAATTACGTTTAAAAAAATAACAAATAATGTGCTGCTGGAATCCACCCTAACAACTTAGCTAATGGGAAGGGGGAGCCCTATTACAGCCGTGTTTTTTCCTTTTCCCCCCTGTTTGCCCCATTGGCCCCTGCACCTCCTGTTACAGCCCCTGAACGTCAGGGAAGGACGTCAGGGAAGGACGGCCTTAGTGGTCGCCCTCACCGAAGACCTCACGTCGGCCCAGAGTCACGGACACTGAGAAGCCACGTGGCTCATCTCGGTTCTGTGTGTTTCTGTAGGAGCTGGACACGCCCTTTCGACTCTACGGACTGACGATGAATCCCTTAATCTTCAACATCACACGCGTCGTCATCCTTTCGGCTGTCTCGGGCGTTATAAGTGATCTTCTAGGATTTAACATACGAGTAAGCAGGACTGCCATCTGTGGCATCTGCCTTCGTCTTAAAAACTATAACAATTATCTTTGTTCTTCACTGTGTGTGTGTGTGTGTGTGTGTGTGTGTGTGTGTCTGGCATGGAAATAACTTCTTTTTCTTTTTAATCCTCACCCAAGGATATTTTTCCATTGATTTTTAGGGGGAGTGGAAGGGAGGGTGGAGAGAGAGAGAAACATGGATGTGAGAGAGACACATCAATTGGTTGCCTACAACATGTGCCCTGACCCCGGCTGGGGATCGGGTATGTGCTTTTAATGGGGAATTGAACCTATGACCCTTTGGTCCACGTGCCGATGCTCTAACCACTGAGCAAACTGGCTGGGGCAAAATTACTCTTGAAGTAAAGAAATAGACATTTTGATTGGTGGCCCACAGGCTTCTCAGTTAGGTTTCCTCCTTTTACAAAAGCACAGAGTCCTGTGCTCTTGAATGGCACACAATATCGAGCTGGAATCTCACGTCAGATTCATAGCCGGGGCTGAGCCAGGGTCTTCTCCGGCCGAGGGCCCTGGGCGGTCAGAATGAATGAAACCCAGAACCAGGAACCGCGGGTGCCGTTCTCGGTCCTGGACACGCTTCGCATCTTTTCCTCTGCGGTGGCCTGCGGTGGCGGCTGCCAGTTTTCTTCTTGTCAAAGGGTTCTTGGTTCTTAGTCTGTAAGTGTTCTTCTAACCCCCCCTGTTTGTCTTAAAGCCAGCTTACCGGTGACTTTCCTTTCTTAGCTGTGGAAAATCAAATCCTAAGCTGAGCCACGCGCCGGACTCGCTCCCCTTGCTGCGACACGTCCCCATTCAGGAAAGAGACGACGAGGAAACCGTGAGGTGCCCACCGCCGCCGGCACGGAGGGGTCTCCGCTCGGCCGGACCTCACGTGCTCGGGAGCCGGTGCTCGGCCAGCAGGGCGCGCGCTCCGGGCCTCTCTCAGGCTCCAGCGGCTGGACAGTGGGGAGGCAGAGACTACGGGGACACGAGGACCACTCTCTGAGGCAGGACACGTGTTCTGCACGTTTCCTGCCGGGACAGTCATGTTTACTGGAAACGGTCTCTGGGTAACTATACTTTATGGGAAATATGCAAATTCAGTACTTTCTATGTCGTGAACAGAAGCGGAGGCTTCATTTCTCCAGCAGAGAGATCCAGCTATTTTAGGTTGAACTCAAATAAAAGAACTTTATTGGAGATTGTCAGTTTCCAGGCTTCCTTTTGTCATTGAAGGAAAAAACTAACTTTTTAAACTGAGTTTCTGTTAGACTATGGATGCATTTTTAATTTGTTTATAAATTTGAGGTTAATTTGGTAGCAGTATCGTTGTTGGTGAACGAGTCATGCGTGTGACATGCCATGGAGAGATTTACGTGTGTGCGTACTCATGCACATCCCAGCACACGTGGTTTCCGTAGCGACCTGAGCCGATGCCTGTCCCAGTACGAAGTGAAGCAGTGATGATGGTTTACCTGTTGTGCAGTTCAAGGATCCAGCCCTTGGTTCCGGGTCCTGTGTGTCTATTCTCAGCCAAACGAAGCCTCTGACGACTTAGATTCTCTGCAGTGTCCCCTGGGGCACACACGGCCGTGTGCACGTGGGGTGGAAACTCTGGCAGTTTACATGTAGTTCTTAGTCATTGAGTTACCTGTTTTGAAGCATCGATTGAGGCAAATTGAAAACCTGAACACTGTAATAAGATTTTGTGACCTTTATTTTTTATTTAAAAAATATATATATTTTATTGGTTTTTTACAGAGAGGAAGGGAGAGGGATAGAGAATTAGAAACATCGATGAGAGAGAAACATCAATCAGCTGCCTCCTGCACACCCCCTACTGGGGATGTGCCCGCAACCAAGGTACATGCCCTTGACCGGAATCGAACCTGGGACCTTGCAGTCCGCAGGCCGACGCTCTATCCACTGAGCCAAACCGGGTAGGGCGGTTTTGTGAACTTTTAAAGGTTAGAAAGTTAAGTTATTATATGTGAAGTCTATATAGGCAAACCTCGTTTCATTGTACTTCGCTTTATTGTGCTTCACAGATGGTGCCTGTTTGTTTGTTTGTTTGTTTGTTTGTTTTTACAACTAGAAGGCAAGGCCCTCCAGCAGCAGAGATCACGGCCCGCTTTGCGGCGGTGGCTGGCACTGAGCCCGCAGTGTCTCCGAGCTCAGCCGGTATGCATCACCATCAGGGCTCCACCTACCCTAATGGCAGGAAGATTTCCGAGGTTTAAAGACGAATTTCTCAAGAGACCAGGGGGTGGGGTGAGACATTTCTGGGTCCACCCCCTTGGTTCTGCCACTTACTAGCTTCATGACCTGGGCAAGTTCCTTCACCTCTGTATCTGTTTCCCTGCCCTTTCAATGGGGCTGATGCCTCCCTCATAGGGTTGTCAGTGAGGTTATCTTGTAAGGTACTCGGCACTGCTGAAGTACTTAGTTAGCACTTAGTAAATCCACAAAAACAGCTGTTATTGCTGCTTAAAACCCTTTAAAAATTTTTATTGACAGGTTCCTGTGAAAATGGAAACATAGGAAGCAAGGTTGCTGAACCAACAGTGGTTGCCAAGAGTGGACAGCCATTCCCAATGCTGCATGAGTTACTTACATTTTTAAAGGGGAGACCCCATTAGCGATTCGCCTTTGGAAGGAACTGTGAAAGGCTCGGAGAAATCCCGCTTTCCTAGTTTTCATAAGGAGCAGAGCAGTTGCCTCACATCCAGGTTGAGGTCAGGGCAGATGTCAGCAGAGACTGATGCCTTTTTCCTCCTACAAACAATGCAGTGCTTTTTTTTTTTTAAAATTTGTGGTTTCTACGGAGACTGAGTTCTTATTTTAACAGCAGTACTAGAATAGTTTACTCTTAGGCAGTTTCTGTTAGATTTTGATGGTGTATAAATGGGTTTAAATTATTTTTCAGGTGGTTAAAATTCTACAGGGTGGGGCCAAAGTGGGTTTACAGTTGTTCATATTGGAAATATACAATAGGAAATACTAATGCAAGGACAAATTGTTTCACGTATTCACGACTGTAAACCTACTTTTGTTCCACCCTGCGCATAAGTATACAGTTGCTCATGTCAGCAACTTGGGAATCATTCTTAACTCCTTATTCTTCATACCTCATATCCAATCGCCAAGTCTTTGAATAATTATCTTGTAGATACTTTTATAATCCATCCATTCTTTTGTAACCCCACGTCTACCATCCTAGTTTAACTCGGCATCATTTGTTTTTTTAAAACAAGTTTCTGCTCTTACATTTGCATGGCATCCCGGTCCCCCAAGCCCAGTCTGTTCTCAAAAAGCGAATGTGTCTTTTCTGAAAAGCAAACCTAATAATTTAGAATCCAACAACGGCTTACTACTACTTTTAACAAGGTGTACAGGCCCTCCCTGTTGAGAAAGATTTTTGAATCTTTCCATTGAAACACCTATTTTTGCTGGGTATAAAATTCTGGTTTTAAAGATGCTTTTGCTGTCCTGCTTCCTGGATGGCATTGTTTCTGACAGGAAGGCTGCTGTCTTTCTTATATATACATATATACCTTTAACATGTTTTGGCTGCTCTTCAGGTTTTTATAATTGAATTTGTACAATTTATATTGTATACTGGTGTGTTTTTTTCTTCTTTTCCTTTTTGTGTGCTTGAAGTTTGTTGCACTTATTGGATCTGTGAGTTACATAGATTTGGAAAACTTTTGGATGTTTTTAATACCCACTTCCACCCACCACCTCCGGTCTCTGTGCATATAACATGTATGTCAGGCTGCGTGACGTTGTCCGGCAGCTTACTGACATTCTATACATTGTTCCAGTCTTCTTTCTCTGTTGTTAATTTTGGATCGTTTCTATTCTGTATCTTCTTCACTATCTCTTCTTCTGCACTAATTTTCTATTAATCCTACTCCATGTATTTTCATCTATAGACGTTCGATTACTTTTTATATCTTTCATGTATCTCATTGAGCTGCTTCATGACTGCAGTCTTAAACTCGGTCATGTAAGCCACAGTCTTGGTGACATTGAATTTGGTTCTGGAGACTTCATTTCCTTCTATGCTCCCAGGTACCTTGGCTGTTAATGGTATTGGACAGATTGTTTTCCTGCCTGTGCATTGGAGATGGTGAGGTCTTTTCTTTAGATAGTGGTTTTGTGGGGTTTTTAGAAGGAAAATTAAATTTTAGTGTTTTTAAAAATCTTTATTGTTGAAAGTATGACATAAGTCCTCCTCCCCCGCCCCCATTAGCCTCTTCCAGCCCACTCCCGTTCCCCCCCTTCCCCAGGCGCTCACTACCCCATTGTCTGTGTCCACGGGTTATGCATATATGCATACAAGTTCATTGGTTGATCTCTTCCCATCCATCCTCCCTCCCCTGCCTTTCCTCTGAGATTCAACCGTGTTCATGCTTCTATGACTCGGGGTCTATCTTTTTTTATTAAATATTTTTATTGATTTCAGAGAGGAAGGCAGAGGGAGAGAGAGAGAAACATCAATGATGTGAGAGAATCATTGATCGGCTGCCTCCTGCATGCCCCCCACTGGGGATCAAGCCTGCAACCCAGGCATGGGCCCCTGACTGGAATCGAACCCAGGACCCTTCAGTCCGCAGGCTGACGCTCTATCCACTGAGCCAAACCAGTTAGGGCTCTGGGTCTATTTTTGATCATCAGTTTATTTGGTTCATTAGATTCCATATATGAGTGAGATCATGTGATACTTAACTTTCTCTGACTCAGTATAATGCTCTCCAGGTCCATCCATGCTGTTGCAAATGGTAAGTTATTTCTTTTTTATTACCGTGTAGTATTACATTGTGTAAATGTACCATGGTTTTTTAATCCACTCATTTGCTGATGGGCACTTAGGCTATTTCCAAGTCTTAGCTATGGTAAATTGTGCTGCTGTGAACATACAATTCAGCAGGCTGATGGGTAGTGTACTTTCGTTTGTTGTCCAGCAGATGGCGGTATTGCACACGTTTTATTTCTCTTACCTGCGCTATTTGTGCTGCTGGGGTCACAGTGGAATGGCCTCATGTTGGCTAAGGAAAGTGGTGTGTGTACCCTGCGGTGGTGGGTGTCCCCTCTGTGCCTCGCTCACCTTGGCTGTGGGGCACTAGCACTGTGGTGGGGGGTAGGTGGCAAGTGGAAGAATAAATGTTTTTCTCACCTCAGTAAATGGAACAAAGTTTTCCTAGTTGTTCAAGCCAAAGGCTCTGGCTTTATTCTCGGCTCCTCTCCTCCTCCATCTCCTCTACGTCTAACCCACCGCCACGCCCCGTCAGGTCTACACTCCACGGCTGCAGGTGAGGCCTCCGCACGTCCACCTGCGCCACGATGCCGACCCCCGGGCCCTTCCATTCTCGCCTCCCAGTCGCCTCTCCACAGCCACACGCGTGAACTTAAAAACATGGGAACTCTAAAGCTTTCTCCCTCCCGAAACCCTTCCTGGCTCCCCTGTGGCGGCCTCCAAGCCATGCCCTATCATGCCTGCTCCCTTTCCAGGTTTCCTTCTCTATCCCCTACCTCCCTGCTCCTCCCCTGCACCACTGACTGCTCGAGTGTGCTTTTCTGGGCCCTCCCTCGGATGGCCTCCGGCTGTCGGGGCCTTCGCGGGGCCTTCTCTGATGGCGCCAGTGAGGGCTCTTCCTGCTGCTGCTCACAGGCTGATTGCCCTGTTTATGCTTTGCCTCCTTGTTCGACCTTCCACTGGGCTGAGCGCCCCTCCAGGCAGGCGCTATTGTTTTGTTCACCTCTCGGTCCCCAGAACACCGAGCAGTAAGTACCTGAGCCCATCCTCGGTACTCGATAGAATAAATGAAAAACAGACCTCGAGTAATTGACCTTCATGCAGTTGTTTCCTCTGCTAGGATGGGGAGGGTGCCCTCACGACTCGCTCACCCTCGGCGCTCCGTGTGTGTCTGTGCAACCATTTCTAGGAACGTGGGCTTTGCTGTGATCCCCCAAAAGGAGTGGTATCACCTACCTGATGTTTATGTCCTGGAGAAATTAACCCAAACTGTAAAGACAGAACTAGTATAGACTATTCCTACATTTAACTGGAATAACCACAGGAGGTTCACTTAATTTTATAATTTGTTGTATTGGGAAAAGTTATTCCCCCTAATTGCTACGGAGGGATGGCCTCAGACTTCCTGAACACGTATGTGTGGCCCAGGTATAATCTAAACCAGTGGTCGGCAAACTCATTCGTCCACAGAGCCAAATACCAACAGTACAACGATTGGAATTTCTTTTGAGAGCCAAATTTTTTAAACTTAAACTTCTTCTAACGCCACTTCTTCAAAATAGACTCGCCCAGGCCGTGGCATTTTGTGGAAGAGCCACACTCAAGGGGCCAAAGAGCCGCATGTGGCTCGCGAGCCGCAGTTTGTCGACCACGAATCTAAACGACTCACTCTGAAAAGGTGAATAACCAGATACTTGCCTAACGGGGACTGGTTTTCTTGACTTTCAGAGACACATAAGACCATTCTCAATTCCAGTTTCTCTCACAAGTGTAAGCTGATGGATTGTTTTTAGTCTTGGTTCATTGCATTTAGAGGTAAGTGGACTTAGGCACTGTACAATTAACCTCCTTTCCAGTTAATGAAATTCGTTCTTGACATTTTTTTAGATCTACATATGCATAATGGGCCGAATGGGTCTCACTTTCAAAGGTAATGCATGACTTGGGATTATTGAGAAAGTTTATTAAACGTCATCTCCTCTATACACGCCTCGGCCAGTTTAGTCATTTAAAGGAACCCTTTGCCTTTTGCAGTTGTGGGCGCCCGCCTGGACGGACGTTTGAATTTCACAAGTACTTCCACCCCTTCCCTGCGCATGTCCGGGGCCTACGGCTGTAACAAGGCATGGCTCAAGGTAAGAGTGGTGGCTTATTAAGGACAACATAGGCCTCTTGGATTTGTGTATTTGTTCAGAGTTCTGCTTGACTTCGAGGGGGAGCATTAGGCTCAGTGAAAGCATGTGGCTGTTTTTTGTCTTCTGGTGTATGTGTGAGGAAGATTCAGAGCTCCCTAGCAGATAGAATCCCCTTCTTCTGGCTCTGTTTGCATAGCAGCATCAAAAACAGGTCTAAGTGAGTGGGTATCTTTGAGTTAGTGAAAAGCAAGGAGAATAGGTTTCCTGTAATAACTGTGGCTCGCTTTCTGCAAGTCACTGTGTTACTGATAACCCTTAAGAGCAGGGCCCGTCAAGAGCGGCCTCAGTAAGTAAACCTGTGATTGTTGAAAAGCACAGGTAGCTCCTAGGCCCTGGAGCTCGATGCTCTGTTCTTCGGACTGAACGTCATGTTTGTGGCTGGGTTCTGTGTTCATGCCGTGTCCCGCGGTCAGGAACATGCTGTGGAAGTCAGACTGCCACCGTTTAGCTAAACCGAACACGCTGGCTTCCGTAAAACCCAGTCTCTGTGCAGGCGGGACCTATTACACGTGAAACTCACGTAGCCATGTGTTTAAAAGGCCTTTTCTACAGGAGACTAGCTTACCGTTCAAAAAGGAAGTAGCCAGGAGAGTCCCCGGTAGGAGTGAAAAGCCAAGGGCTTTCGGCGCCCGGGGCTTTGGGAGTCGGTGCCATAACGAGGTTAGAGCAGATGATGTTACAGGAGCTCGGTCTGCTCTGTCCGGTGGGACGCGATCACAGCACCCAGAGCCTGCTCTGTGGTCAGTAAGGAGGTGACAGCACCCAGAGCCTGCTCTGTGGTCAGTAAGGAGATGACAGCACCCAGAGCCTGCTCTGTGGTCAGTAAGGAGATGACAGCACCCAGAGCCTGCTCTGTGGTCAGTAAGGAGGTAACAGCACCCAGAGCCTGCTCTGTGGTCAGTAAGGAGATAGCAGCACCCAGAGCCTGCTCTGTGGTCAGTAAGGAGATAGCAGCACCCAGAGCCTGCTCTGTGGTCAGTAAGGAGATAACAGCACCCAGAGCCTGCTCTGTGGTCAGTAAGGAGATGACAGCACCCAGAGCCTGCTCTGTGGTCAGTAAGGAGATGACAGCCACCCAAACAGCAAGAGAACGACTTGCCCCTTTCTGCATCCTCCGCTGTGTCACGTCTCCGCGGCTTTCCTCTCGTGCCGAGTTCATGCAATGGTAGGAACTCGTTTTTCCCTTTAGGAAGACTAAGTTACCCATGTTCTGAAATAGGTTTTAGGCCGCTTCATACCAAGAATTAAACAAAATCAAGTCGGAGCGCTTCATTCTAAAAGTAAGTGTAACCTACAGCAAACGTTTTTACGTTATTCTAATGTGAGACTTCGTAGTCTGATGAAAATAGCTTTTGTGACCTGGTGGTAGCTGGGCTGACACCGTCCCCATGGGAACAGTCTAGCGGTGCGTTTCCAGTCAGTTACTTACGCAAAGCTATTTTCTTCACAATGAAAGGTATAAAACAGGTATAATAATTAAGCTTGAAACTGGTTTGAGTTAAACATAAAGTCATCATTATAAGCATTTTCTTGATGGCAGGACTGTGTTACTTGGAGGGACTAAATCTATTTGAGGACAGACCACGCATTAGTTTTTGATTTTTTAATATCTATATAAAAAATAACGAGCGATTTACAGATCTCTTTCTCTAATCAGAACCTCAGGTGTATATATAAAGGTACTGTACAATATATAAACATTTACAACCAGAACATCCATATGTTGCTTAGCATTCCCAGGCCACATTGCTAAGTCAGGATATAATCAATACAGCGACAGGTTACTGAGGAAAAGAGCCACATCAGACTGACAACACGTGACACCCAAGTCATGTCACAGTTAACAATGAAAATAGGATTTTTATCACTAATTGTGGGCTAGAGGGAAAATAAATCATTTCTGTGGTGCTAACTCTGAGCGTTGGCCAAGCCTTCTACTTCTGCGCTGTCCGGTGGGTACAGGAGGCGGGACAGGACAGGGCCGAGCCCCCGTCCCAGGAGAGAGTTTCACAGTCAGACGCCGAGAGGGAGGGGCCTGGACACACGTTTCACAACAACGAGAGGAACCCGAGCGACAGACGGTGAGTTCAGATACTCCGACAGGGCTTGCTTCTGGAAGTTCCTCTAGTTCTAGCTGCTACTGAATGCTGCTTCCGGGCGGAAAAACACGCTCTTGGTGGTTAAAACTGCCGCCACCTCCCACCACCACCTTTCACTGGACCCGAGGGTCCCACAGGCGAAGCAGAGGTTGGGGCTCCCTTTCTGGCCTTTAGACAGTCAGTGGAGCGAGGGAGGCGGGAGGCCCAGCCTGCCCGTCCTCGCCTGCGAGGCGTGGGAGGCTTGGCAGCTTCCGTGAAACTGCTTGTAAGACTGCGTCCCTCCCACATCTGAATCCTATTGTGACTGCAAATAGGGACTAACCACCAACGGCTTAGCAGGTGCAACCCAGAGAGCCAGGAATGGAAACCTGGTGGTTTTTCTCCGACCAGGCGCACACGGCATTCCCGCGGCTGGGGGGGGGGGGGGGGCAGGAGGGGGGCGCCCCTTGGCCTCAGCGCTTCCTCCTTCGGAACGCGCAGTGTAACACCTTTGTTACTGGAACACCTGCCCAGCGGAATGAAGATAGAAAACCGTGCGCGCTCAGGATCTGACCACCTGTTTTTCTTCCCAGCAGGACGGTGAGTGGTATTTTTGAACTGGGACGCCATCTGTAGCCAGGAGCCGAGTCCCCTCTCCTGCAGGGACGCGAATGCTCTCTGTAAACATGCAACATGCTATGGAGAACGTGACTTCCAGGCCAGACCCCACCGTCACGCTGTGGCAATACTGAGCGAGGAGGAGGAGACGGAGTGAGGCGGCAGAGAACTTGGCACAGACCTACCGTGAGTGGTGACCCCACTGTTACTGTCACCCACGCCATCTGTTCCCACGGCCTGAGGGCGAGGCGGGCGCGACGGGGGGCAGCCTGCCCGGGGCCACCGACCAGGGCCCTTCCCGCACCTGGGTGGCTGGAGAAGTCCAAGTGTGCTTGGGTGCGAGCATGTCTGAAAGAGACTGGGGAAACGCTTACAGGTCACAGCCGTCTCTCGGCCACCCCAGCCGAGCCCGAGGCTTTGCTGGCACTCGGCACCTTCCAGGGCCCTGGCGTGATGGGCGCCCGCCGGCCCGGAGAGCCCCGGGCGCCGTCGGCTGCCTCCTTCCCGCTGTCGTCCTCGGCGGCGTCCGGCTTCAGCTTCCTCTCCGACGTCTCCCCCGAGGGGGCTCGCTTGCCTTTGTCACCTTCAGGTCCTCCGCGGCCAGCGACGTGCGTGGCCTTTTTGGACGGGAGAGACTTTTCGTCCGTCCTCTTGCTTTTTTTCTCCGGAGAGCGCGTCCTGCTTTTCCCGGGCTGACTCTGCTTCGGCTCGGTCCGGACCCCACCTGCGGCCGGCGGGGCGCTGTCCCCGGCCGGGGCCCCCGCCTGGTCTCTGCCGCCCTCCGTCCTCGGCGGCTTCTTTGGGCTGGAAGAGCGCCCTCTGCTGTTCCTGGCGGGGTCCTGGCCGGAACCGGCTCTGGCGCTGCTCTGCTTCTCCCCTCTCCCGGGGCTGGACGACCGGTCCCGGGGCCGCCTTTTCGGGTCACATTTGAGAGGACCGGGGATGGTTTCTAAATGGTCCTCTGAGTAGCGACTGGCGGACTTCCGAGGGCTGGCGGACCGGCCCCGGTGGGAGGCTCCGTTTTCTACTTTTAAGAGACTCTTCTTGTCCCCGTGCCCGTGGCTGGCGGGCGGGTCCCTCTTACTCACGCTTTTCTGGGGAAGGGACTGATGGGACGTGCTTTTCCTTCCAGGCACCGGGTCCTGGAGTTCTCCTGCCTTTTCCCGCGTCGGCGCTCTCACCGAAGCGTCTCCAGTTACCGGCTCTTCAGACATGGAAGCAGAGCGCGAGGGTGGGGCCGATGGCGGCTGTTCGTCGTAAATCACGTGGGGAGATGGAGGGTGAGTGGCATCCCGATCGCCTGGGGAGGGTGGGAGGGGAACATGGTTAAATGTTAGACTTGTGAGCGAGGAGCAGTGAGTTTTGAACTTTGACAGCCATTTGAAGTGGATGAGCATCCGACAAACAGTTTACATAACTCCATAAAGGCAGGCGAACACAGACAGCTGTATTTGTACATCCAGGGTAGGGTGTTTAAACATACAGCAAACATCAGTCGTCACTTTTTCCAGTTACTTATGTGGTAAAGCCCAATAAAAACTTAAAAATTAGACCAAATTACCTGGTCCGAGAGGCGTACTAATTTAGCTCTAACCAGTGGATCCAGCCTACGGACATGCTAGCTCACTAATACAGGAGACCGCACTGTGGTTCGCGGGCATTTGTAAATAATTTTCTTCATTAAGCTGTCAAATTCAACGTCAAAAGGAAACGGGAAAGTGCAGCAGGAGAATTAGGTGTATCTCATAGCATCATTTTTAATGAAAAAGAAAAAAAAAGGCGGAAGTGATTGACAAGACATGCAGATTTACCAAGTCTGTTTAAGGAAAGACCAAGAAAAGCCCTGAAAGCCTTAATGCTGCTCAGGTTTCACGTAGGAGCCCAGACCGGAGGGAGCCAAACCTGAGGAGGAAGAGAAAAGGCCTAGGACTGTGTGCACGCGGCGCGGTCAGCACAGCGACAAGCAGACGGTGGGAGGTGACAGTCAGAGGATCGCAGGCCGAGAGGGGCTGCGGGAGGTCCCGCCCGGGGCCCTCGGGTGGGCGCCTCCTCGTTTCTAGGCCAGTGCAGCATCTGAGCTCACTGCCACCTCAGCACGCCCGGGGCACCCGCAGGACCAGAGGGCCGGAAGCTCAGGCTGCTCCGCCGAGGAGCGGGGCTGACGCTGCGGAATACGTGCCGGCTGAAGGGGCTCCGGATGCCTTTTGAGACATTTAAACCACTTGCCTCCAACAGCCTCGTTCTCACAGGCACATTTCTACGTTTTCTGTGGAAGTTGGCTGGAATGGAATACATGGGAAGCTAAGTCCTGCCTGGAGCCACCTACTTTGTAATATTGTTTATAACTAATGAAAACCATGCGATCTCGCTAGCTGTCGATGATTCTGGCTTTTCTGGGACTTAGCAGGTGAGCTATCCCCTCCAAGTCCACGTTCCTCTTCCTGACCCCCTAATCCTCTCGGCTTTGCAGCTGCAGGCGCGCCCCCCGCTCACCGTGGTCAGGAATCAGGCCCGTGCCCGGCCTCAGGAGCAGGAGGACCTTGTTCCCGCCGGCCTGGATGAGCTCGATGGCGCGGGTGTGCGTGATGCCTTGCGTGGGTTCCCCGTTGATCTCCACGATCTGGTCCCCGACCTGACAGGGAGCAACACAGGAGCTGCACACCACCGTCCGTCCCGCTTCCGTCGACGCGAGAGCCGCTCGGCCTTGCCCAGCGCGCCTTCCGCTGGTAAGACCTTTCACCTGCGCACAGCGCCGCCCGCCCGCGGTGAGGAGGGGCCGGTGGTGCGGCAGGAAGAGGAACGTCCAGCTTTACAGGACTAGGAAGCAGGAGCTGGGCATCTTGAAATCAAGAACCCAATGAAATACTCCTAGATTAAAACTGAAACTCACCTTGGAGAATATATTCACATGAAGACTGATTTAAATCCAATAACTGACTCCTGTTTCATCACTGGAGTGAAAAACGATTTCCCTAAAACAGCGGCCGCCAACCTTTCGGACCTCACGGACCACGGGCTGGCGACCGCTGCCCTCAAAGACTAGGGATTGGAATCAGATGCCTCAGTACCTCTGCTATTTCCTAGAAATGTCTGTCCTTTTTTAGAGGAAAAATACGGACAAGTTTAACTTTGCAAAGGGCCTGATTAAAGATGATGATGGTAGGGATTTTATTCCAGATTTGAAACTACATTTCAAGGTGAAAACTAACTAAAGGGTGTTGGCTTCAAAACAAGGGAGGATTACCGAAAGCAATTCAAATGATCTACGTGAGCTTGCTCAACACCCAGACACAGCAGCGGGGAGGTACCACTGTCCACCTCCTGGCACAGGGCCTCGCCGCCCTCTCTGAGACGGGGACGAGATCAGTGTGCACCTCTGGGGGCGTTGGGAGGACTTAAAGGGATAGAACATGGTCACAAACCAAGCACAAATGTATGTTAGTGTGAAGTTACCTATTTTTGGGCTTTCCAAAACAGTCCTAAGGGCATCGGTATGAATTAGAGTTAACTGTAGATAGCACAATGTAAAAATTTGAAGTAGAATAAGTGCTTTGTTGTCTACTTATGAAAAAAAAAATGAAATGGAGGATATCAGAAAACAAGATCAATAGGTTTCACATATAAAGTGGAAAAGAAATCTTTAAGAGCAAGATAATTGATTTTTAAAAAGCCCAGATTTCCCGAAGTGACCAAAGAAACATTTTCATGAGGAAGTAGATGACACATTAGCACTAGATATGTAATCCTGCTGGTCGCTAGAGAAGAGAGAATTAGAGCAGACAGTGTGTGACGCATGCTCTGGGTACATCTCAGAAAACAAGA
Organism: Cnephaeus nilssonii; assembly: GCF_951640355.1. Taxonomy (NCBI): domain Eukaryota; kingdom Metazoa; phylum Chordata; class Mammalia; order Chiroptera; family Vespertilionidae; genus Cnephaeus; species Cnephaeus nilssonii. The sequence continues at coordinate 8,213,399 of NC_137092.1, read as the reverse complement.
CTGAAGTTATAATTAAGTTCAAGCACATTCTTTGGCTTAAATTCACTGTCCAAACCTGCGTAGTTCTTACTGTTTTAGCCAACAAGTAAATTATAATAAAAGCTGTAACTGAACAGACTTGCCACCAGGTGTCACTGTTGTTTAACTTGAAGCTGAGCTGGGGGGGGGGGGGGGGGGCCGGCGCCCGGCCCAGTGCAGAAAGCGGCGCTGAGAGAGGGAGAGGCAGACACCGTGTACAGCTCGGTTACTTTAAAACTTTACCATGGGGTGAGAATACATCGTTTGGCAAACAGAACAAATTCATGTTCAGGTTTGTATTACTGAAAAAATTGTGGGGGATGGAGAAAAAAACGAGAATAAGAGAACGGGAGGAAGAAGGGATAAAGAAAAACTTGGCTCTCTCAAAAAACTATTTTTAAGGCAATCTCACAGTTTTTAAAACATCCACTAAAAATATTACAAAATCATATTTCTGACAGTTGTTCACATGATCATCTCAGATCATATCAAGAGCCCACATGCCTCCCAAAGGCACCGGCAGGACAGACCTGGTCTCTCTGCAGCCGTCACGGACCGTCTCGCTGAGCCTCAGGTGAACTCTGCCCGGGGCCGAGGGCACCCCCTCACAGCTGAGACTCGCACTAACACAGGGAGGCCGTGTGGCCTGGGAGGCGGCCGATCCCGATACTTTCTGACTTCGTCCCATGTTAAACATTGACATTATTCCTTAACTCGAACTCTTCCCACTTCCGCCGATTTCTCGTCAGCTTTGCCTGGAACCTTATCTCCTCCTCTCTACATTTTAAGCAGATTTAAGGACCAGCTGAGACTCAGACACTCTCCACAGCTCTCCATCTATTACAAGTTCCCATGTTCCTGTTTGCTAATTGCTTCGTATAACCAAGCCCTGCCTACCAGCAATAAGTTCCAGAAACCAATCTTAAATAGTAACGATAATTCTCTCATTAGCTACAAGTGTTATCCATCCATCCTATTCTTCCAGCAAATACCTACGGAGCACCCACTAGGAACACTCAGGGCGCCGAGGACGCGGGAGCGACGGAGAGAAGAAGGGGCGTCCTGGGTTGGAGAGGAACCGGCAGGCACACGCCTCCCAGGTTTTAGTGACGCCGGGTCTTGCTGCTTAGACTTCGGAGCCGCCCGCACACCCTCTCAGCACCTGCTTCCCGGCTGGAGCCCAAGGCAGAGGTAAGAGGCCGACTCACGTGGATCCTGCCGTCCTGGAGGGCGGGCCCGTCCTCGGCCAGGCGCAGGATGAACAGCCCCATGTTGTACTCCTTCCCACCGCGGAGGCTGAACCCGAAGCCCCGGGGGCCTCGCTCCAGCTCCACCGGGTAGCAGCCCAGGCCCTGAGGGAGGGGAGAGGGGGGACAGGCTCCAGGGGCCGCTCGCTCACGGCTGGGGGACGGGATCTACCCTCAGGCCGCACTGCGATGGCGCAAGGAAGGAGCGGGCGCTGCGGCCCCAGCTCCGCAGCTTTTACAAATGCAGCCGCAATCGGGGGCTACGTGTCTCCTCTGCTAGCTGGTCAATCAGAACAGAATTTTGGGACGTGCTTCCTTGAAGTCGATTTTAACTAATTTTCCCGAAAGAAGAGAAAACCCACAGCTCCTCTGATGAACTCAAGCCCTGCTCCAAGTACTCAGCCAGGGTTCCGATTTCTCCACCCGCTGGGCAAACCTTCCTGTCCCTCTCCATTCCCTCCTGGAAGCCAACGGAAGGCCAACCTCACAGTAGGTCCTCAAGAGTGACTGACTTGAACAAATATATCTGATTTGCAATAAAAAAACACACCCAGTGTGCACCGGGGGCATCTCACCTGGTGGGGCCGGCTGCCCACAGCTGCGCTCACGGCCGTGTCGGGCTGCGCGAGGTGCTTGTGGTCCGCCCACGAGTGTCTGTAGGAGGCGGGCGCGTCTTTGCCAGGCTCACTGCGGAGAGAAGCCCGGCGCTGCGCTGAGCAAACCCAAACCCAAACCCAAACCGCTGCCAGCAAAGCCGCTTCTCCATTTCTCCTCAGAGCGGGGCCTGGCCGCCCGCCCCGACGCACTGCTGTGGGGACAGGCTCCAGCCGGACGGGGATGCTGGGCAGAAACCGGTCCGCCGCCAGCGTCCTGTCCGCATGGCCCGGTGTCCGGGCAGTTCACACCCAGGAAACTGCACTCGAGCAACAACCCGCGGCCCCCGAGCCGACCGCGCCACAGCCAGGCGGCTCTGCTGAGCGCCCACCCCGGAGGGGCTGCAGGAGTCTGTAGTAACCGAGTGTTTAGGGCCAATGTTGCGAGCGAAGAGGAAGTAAACAGGTATAGGCACTGCTCTGCTCAGGTTGCCGAGGAGACAGCAGTCTCTGTGGGGCTGGGGCTGGGGCTGCCCTCCCAAACCAGGGCCCAGAGTAGCCGAGCCCGTGGGGCCGCGGCTTCCTCCGTCCCCACGTGTCTGGCGCGATGGAGAATCGGGCTGTGCGGGGATGGAGGGGGGTGCAGGAAGGACCTGAAGGTGGAAGGTGCAAGTTCACTGCGGGGCGGGGTGGGTGTGGGGGCAGTGGGTGCCGAGGAGAGAAGCCTCACCTGTCCCCAGGCGCGTGGTTGGCCTGTGACGGTCCCAGGGGCCGGTGCTGCAGGGCCGGGCTTTGCCTGGCCGAGTTTGTTCCTGACGGTGGACCATGATGCTCTGTTCAAAGGAGAAAAGACAGAGCTAAGCATTTGTACCCCAAAATGTGGAGGCCGAGTGGATCCATGAGCACAAGACAGTAACACATGGTCCCCCTTTCCCGCCTCAGAGGCCGGCGCGAGCCGCTGCTCAGCTGTCGGAGGAGGAACGTGGCCGCCTTCCCCGTGTCTGGCGAGTCATGTTTATGTTTGAGGAGAACAGGGGTCACTTACTCCACGCACTCCCCTCCGCCACCTGATGTGGATCCGCTCAACAGGAGAGTCACCAAGGAAGCCACTCGGGTCCTGCCCGGCGAGGACGGCTCCGGAACCGCCTCGTAGCCTGTTCCCCTGTGGGTTCCGGAGCTCACCCCCCACCTCTAAACCCCTGGGGGCGGGGACAGAGGCCTGCTGCGTCCCTCATCCGGGAGCAGTTATCTCGCCTGACCCTGAACTCCAGCACACAGTCACCCCTAGAGTTGACGAATGTTTAGAAAACAGAAGCAGGCAGATCTTTCTAAGAGCACAATAGGAGGTGAGGAAAAGGCACATCTGTTCCTGCATCTGGGGCAGCAGCTCCAGCTCCGTTGCCCTGAAGGCAGATGTGGTACTGAGCTCCTCAGAGGGTTTTCTCTCTGCAGCCTTAAGACTTATTTAAAAGGACATACGGTCGGAATAGTCTACCAATCTCTCTTGCTGCGGGCTGCTTACTTCCCTGGCACACAAATGGCCACCACTCTCTAGCTGGAGCTACTGTTGTCTTTAGCTAGTGACACTTTATAATAAACTTTTTAACCCATTAAATGGAAAAGGCTGCCTAGCTAGTGTGGCTCAGTGGTTGAGCGTCGAGCTATGAACCAGAAGGTCATGGTTCAGTTCCCTGACAGGCACATGCCTGGGTTGCGGGCTCGATCCCCAGTGTAGGGCATGCAGAAGGCAGCTGATCAATGATTCTCTCTCATCACTGATGTTTTTCTCTCTCTCTCCCTCTCCCTTCCTTTCTGAAATATCTATAGCCTATATAATAAAAGCCTAATATGCTGAGTGTCCAGTCGACCGTTCAACCAATCAAAGTGTAATATGCTAATGATATGCTAAGGTCACTCAACCGCTCACTATGACATGTACTGACCACTAGGGGGCAGATGTTCCGACCAGTATGTTAGCTTACTGCTGAGGTCCGGCCGATGGGGACTGAGCGAGGCAGGCCAGACACGCCCTGGAGCCCTCTCATGGTCCCTCCCAGGTTGGCCAACCTCCTGCGTCCCTCCTGGGCCCCGATTGTTCACCAGTGGGGTCCCTCGGCCTGGCCTGAGCCCTCTCACAATCCGGAACCCTTTGGGGGATGTTGGGGAGCTGGTTTCGGCCCAATCTCACAGGTCAGGCCGAGGGGCCCCACTGGGCCTCTAGTATATATATAAAAGCCTAATATGCAAAGTGTCCCCTCGGGAGTATGACCGACTGTGAGTTCGATCACTCGCTATGATGTGCACTGACCACCAGGGGGGCGGCACACAATGAAAAAAGGCCCCAGCCAGCAGCTGCTAGGGACCCTACCCTTGCACAAATTTCATGCACTGGGCCTCTAGTATATAAAATGGAAAAGGCAAAAAATGAGACTCCAGGGCACATTAGAGGGAGCCAGGCCTTCTGCAGGCTCTGGGCCCCTCGGGGCCCCTCGGTCTACTGCCTTAGGTCGACTGCTCCCTTCCTTACCTTCCTCGGCGATGACCGTCAGTGTGACCGTGACGCCGGCGTCCTTGATCAGCTGGACGATGCTGTCGTGGGACAGGTCGACGATGGAGTGCCCATTCACTGCTGAGATGTGGTCTCCCACCTTCAGCTTCCCACAGCGGTCAGCGGGGCTTCCTTCTATGACTCGGCCGATTTTATGAGGAATAACTGTAAGAAAAACATCCCCAGGTTTTCAATTATTTAAATACCTGTTAGGGTTAGATTTATCACATCATTTAAAAATTCAACACAACAGCAAATAAAATTCTTGAAAAAATACAGCAAAAAAAACACATGTGAGCCTCCTATCCAAATGCAGCTATTTCCTATCTATAACCTTCCCCTTCTTGCCCACATGCACTCTCTTTTTAAAAAAATATATATTTTATTGCTTTCTGAGAGCGAGAGAGAGGAAACGATGATGAGAGAGAATCATCGATCGGTTGCCTCCTGCATGCCCCCTATTAGGGGTTGAGCCCAAAATCTGGGCATGTGTCCTGACCGGGAATTGAACCATGACCTCCTGGTTCACAGGTCGATGCTCAACCACTGAGCCACGCTTCACATAGCTGCAGCCGCAGCATCCCAACCTCTTTGCTGTATTCCATTCACCAGAAACCTTCCCCCAGTCTTTATACAGTCATCCTACAGTCCTGTTGAGAGACGCCCGACCTCGCTGGTACTGATGAGAACATCTCGCCAACCTGCTGGCTCTTGTCTTGTTGCTGGCTGTTCAGGCTGCATCACATCGTGGACTGTTTTAGAAACGGCAACAATGAGATAGCCTCCGGCCTCTCGCAGGGCATCGACTCCCACGAGGGAGGGACCTTGTAAATGAACGCAGTTTTAACTCCAGGGGAGGACTCGGAAGTTCTTGGTTAGGAATCCGAGTGTAGTGAAACGACTGACCATTCAAATGAATCGTACTTAGCTCTAGAGCAAAATTAACTCCTTGTCTTCAGGCCTTTAGATCTTCTTAAAGTTAGGAATTTTAAGAAGTGGAATTAGAACATTAACGCTTTACGTTAACATATGTGGCCCGTGGATAAAACCCTACCCTGAACGGACAAAGTGAGGCCCAAGCCCTTTGCACAGACCCTGGGCCAGTGGTCGGCAAACTCATTAGTCAACAGAGCCAAATATCAGCAGTACATCGACTGAAATTTCTTTTGAGAGCCAAATATCTTAAACTTCTAACGCCACTTCTTCAAAATAGACTCGCCCAGGCCGTGGTATTTTGTGGAAGAGCCACACTCAAGGGGCCAAAGAGCTGCATGTGGCTCGAGAGCCGCAGTTTGCCGACCACTGCCCTGGGCGGTTCTATATGAACGCCTGGCTCACAGGCTAAAGGCTTTCCCGACGAACTATCAGGACACTTCACTGTTATGGATGGGGCATCTGTACTAGATACGGATATTCCTTCCTGGGTCTCCGGGAACTCCCTTCCTGAGGCCCGTGACCCCGCAGGCTCCTGGGCCTGCTGACTGCTGCCTGTTAGGAAAAGGGACAATTAATATTTTTAAGTGGCACTGTGATGGCGTTTAATTCCCACAGTCATTGGGCTCCTTGCTAAGTATTTCTGAGTCTTATTTGGTGCCTATTAGAGACATTTTACTTTAAAAAATATATATATTTTTTTATTGATTTTAGAGAGGAAGGGAGAGGGAGAGAAACATTAGTGATAGAATCATTGATTGGCTGCCTCCTGCACGCCCCCTGCTGGGGATCGAGCCCGCAACCTGGGCATGTGCCCTTGATGTGCCCTTGACCGGAATCAAACCCGGGACCCTGCAGTCCGCAGGCCGATGCTCTAGCCACTGAGCCAAACCAGCGCGAGCGAGAGACCTTTCAACAGGCCTTCACTGGGGCCTGGAAGTTGCTGTTGGCCGTGACTGACGTCCCCACGGACGCTGCCGTTCCTCGGCCCTTCCAGGGTTTCACAGGGAGAGATTTTATCTTAAAGCGAGGAAGTCGATGTGGGAAGCGAGGGCCTTTTCGCTCTGAACGATCTCAAGCGCTTACCGTGCTGTTTTCCGTACAAACGAGGCCGAGAGGCAAGTGGCAGGAGGAAGGCCACACCCTGTGTCAGGCGGGAGCCACACTAATGCACACCCGCTGGCCGGTCAGACACGGGGCTGACACAGGGGCCCCTGGGGACTCTCCAAATCGATACCTCAGTTACTCTCCTTCCCAGAACGAGTTCCTCAGGCAGAGGGCTCACCCTAGTTCCCCCGGGAAGAAAACGACGCCGCCCCTCGGCCCCCGAGAGGGTGGCTCGGACTCGGGAAAGCTTCGGCCAGAATTCCTCCGGGTCCCGGGCTCCCTCTCAGCAGGCAGGCCTGAGGACGGGGCCTCCCGGACGAGGGACAGTAAAAGCAGTCGGACTGTCCTCGTCTTGGCCAGACAGCGACACCGCCGAGAGACCAGGAGAAGGACAGCTTCTGAGCATGCCCAGAAAGGACCGGGACCTTTCAAGGTCACCCCTCGGAGAACACCCAGCTAAGGACAGTCTGCCGTCCTGCCCTGGCTTTTCTGGTTTGAAAGTCTGCAGATGTTTGCCATAAAGTCAGTTCACCCGCCTTCATTCAGCTCCGGCCTCAACCCGGCTCACAGCCGGGCCCCCAGACCTTTCATTTCAGGGAAAGAGAGGGCGGTGGCTGGAAATGCCCCTTCTCAAAGGAACCCTTCGCAACCAGGACTGAAGAGTCTGTGATGCGGGAGAGAGACACGAACACCGCTGAGGTCCTGGCAAAGCAAGAGCCAGCCAGTCCTTTTCATCGGAAACAGGAGTCTTTTCTCGTCCTCATCGAGCACTGATGCCGGCTGGGCCCGCCAACGAGGTGCTGGCCTGCGCCCCGACCTCCGAAAGTCACCGGAATGGAACCGCAGACCTTTAAAACTGTGAGAGGTGCCCCTGGGAACTTTCCTGTGACAAGTGTCGGCAGGAAAAAATAACCCATACTGAGCTGAAGACCGATCTAGACCAGCCCCAGGCCCGTAAAGAAGGACCTCTTCGGACAGGCAGGCTCCCCGCCTGTGCTCTGATGTAAACTCTTCTCTAACCAAACCTCTGCCTCGCAGTGCCCGGCACTGGCCCCGTCTCTGCGTGAGGCTCCTCATCCCCTCACCCCGGCCCGGCCTCCGTCTCCAGGAGATGGACGCGTGGGGTTCTAGGAGGCTGCTCGCAGCTCGGCGTCTTGTGAGCCCGTTAACGAGCGTGTGAGTGAGGTGATCGGTTCTGGTTTTGCACCCGACTGAAAATCCCAAGGACTTGATGTGAGATGCAGTGCCAACCTGAGCCTAATTTACTATTCAAGCTGATAATTAATGAGCTGCAAACACTCATTTCCTGCCACACATTAGCTGCTGCTTCAATCTTACATTTTAATTGAGCTTTCTTTCCCATCTCATTACTCAAGTATTAATAAACTTCTCAAAGTTTCTTTTAAAAAAAGATCAAGAGACAGTGACAAACAATTTCACAGATAATGCCGAGGATGGCGGCGGCGGCGGCGGGTCCAGGCTACGGACCTCTGGGCTGTAGCTCCTTTAATCCCCAGAAGCAAGTGAGACAGGAAGCACTACCACCGTCCTCCCCTCACAGAGGAACCTGGAGCTCTTTGAGGGCAAGCGACTTGCCCAGATCACAAGACTCCAGCAGGGCCTGAACCCAAGTTCGCCAGGCCGCAGAGCCCACCACTGATGCCACTATCTCACAGAGACCGATGGCACACAAAACCACCCAAACTGCAAGGAACAACTCAAGTTAACTACAAAATAGTTAAACATTTTAAGTATAAACAAATACAATACACACAAATCAGAATATATCTAATATGTAATATATTAAAGTGTAATACACATTTTAAATAGAATCACTATGAAAGTGTTAAGCATTTTAAGTTATGCAACTTATTTTACTGAATCCCTCCATATTGCTTAGTTTTATGGTGCAGATGGACTCCGCCCTGATTTTTATAGTTCGAGAAAAGGAATCGCTTCGATATAAAAAGTGCGCAGCATCTATCATACCGAGTAATGATCTTCCACCGTCTTGGTTGACCTGGAAGGCTGGGTTACTGTACGCTCTGAGGTTTAGAATACGATGATCTGAGATGGTTCTTTGTGTTTGGAAATCCTGATTTCCAACGACAGAACATAAAAGGCACCTAAAAGCTGCTTTCTTTCAGTTTTCTGAATCAGGCCACATAATCATCCTCACAGCACCAGAGACAGTTCCAGTTCCAAGTGTTACCATAGCAACTGCTTATGGAAAATGGAAAGGAGTAGCAGTGAGCAGTGGCCTGACACTGGAGCCATAACTCATCATGTCACCGGCTTCCTCCTTCACACGCGGGCATTCATTTTAGCAAGATTTCTGCAAATTCTTGGGCTCCCGAAAGTGTCTGCTTTTGTCACTAAGGTTTTAGTGACCATCTCGTCTAAAAGGATCTCACGACCCAAGAAATAAACCCACAGGCAAAGGCAAGAGGCATCTGTCATGTGGCCAGAGATGCTTTTCATCCGACTTAGAAAAATAAAGTTACCAGACAAACATGCTACATAACGAATCATTTGCCGGTTCTCTTACTCATTTGGATTTCCTAATTACATTTAGAGATAATTATTTCTTAGAAACACTAAGATGAGACAAATTTTTTTTATTTGGTGAACCCTAACAGCCCTGAACATACTGGAAATAATTCCTCTCTGGTAAGGGAGTTAATACATTCATCCCTCACAGATGAGAATATTCTCGTTATGCCAGTTCGGGATATCTAGATTAATTTTCAAAGGTTCTGACAAAATGTTTGCCTTCCAATGAAGCATACACAAGAAGGTCGCTTTAGAGGCAAAATATGGCAATTACTGTTAAATAACACAAAGGGACAATTGAAGACATATCTGGGTCAAGGTTTTTCTGTGAATCTGTTTTGCTTCCTCTCAACTGCTTCTAGCACTGGATTCACTGCTGCCTACACGATTTCTCCTAATTAAAACACCACCTGTGCCCCCATATTAAAAACTTCAGCACTGTCCTTTGACTAGGTCAGGTCCCGTCCCCGACATACTGCCATAGAATTCTTCTTAATGCAAACCGAGCCACGGACCCTTCGTTTCTGGAATCTGAGATGACACATAAACTAGGAGGTTTGGGCCAGATCGCCTCATCCTATATAATAAAAGGCTAATATGCAAATTGACCGAATGGCCAAATGACTAGTTGCTATAATGTGCACTGACCACCAGGGGGCAGATGCTCAATGCAGGAGTTGCTCCCTGGTGGTCAGTGCACTCCCACAGGGGGAACGCTGCTCAACCAGAAGCCGGGCCTCATGGCTGGTGAGCGCAGTGGCAGGAGCCTTTCCTGCCTCTGTGACAGCGCTAAGGATGTCTGACTGCCAGCTTAGGCCTGCTCCCTACAAGGAGCGGGCGGGGAGTGGGCCTAAGCTGTCAGTTGGACATCCCCTGAGGGATCCTGGACTGCGAGAGGGCGCAGGCCGGGCTGAGGCCCCTCCATCCAACCCCCCGAGTGCATGAATTTCATGCACCAGGCCTCTAGTTGGAAAATAAAGAAAATACTCATCATTCTTAAAGGGTGATGTCTCTAAGCCATTTGAACATCATTCCTGGTCAGTTTCGTGAGCCCCCGTGGGAGACCCAGCGGTGGGTCGGGACAGCAGGCCCAGCAGCCCTCACCTCCGGGAGGCGGCTTGGTTTTGGAGGTGAGGATGACGAAGCCAAACCCTTCATTCTCCTTCCGCTGCAGGACGACCTCATAGGCCTCCGGGGGCGCAGGCCTGGCGGGGCCGTCCGCTCGGTTCAGGCGCGGGGACCCGTTCTGTGCTGAGAGGAAGGCGTGGGGGCTGTCGTCCTCGGGCTGCTTCTCTACAACAAACATGATCGATACACATCGTCATTGTTGAGAACGAAAGCATTTTTGTGCTAAGCTTGTCACAAAAAATTTAGTTTCTAATGACAGAATAGAAAAGCTGCCCACCAAGCTCTGGGCATAATCTGAGGGCAGATGTGGGCAGCAGCTGTCTGCGGACTGAAATACCCTTAACGTAAGCAACTGGAAAAATACACAATGGGACCTCACTGTAGAGGGGGTTTTCAAAGCTTCCGTCAGATTTGATAGTAAAACAGTCCTTGAAATGGTTAGAATTCCAGAAAGGTTTTAGCCTGGACCAGTAATTTTAGCAAGTGCTGCGGCTGAGAGGTGGCACAGTGAGCTTCCCTTTGAGATCAACTTCCAATGGCACTGAGAGCAGGGGCTGAGGCGCATGGCGTCTGGGAGGTGGCCGCCCCAGGACAGGGTGCCGCCCGGCACGGGTGGGACGGTGCTCTGCCGGGTCTGCCTCTCACGGCGGCGGCGTTCAGGCCGCCGTTTCCTGGTGATGACATCGGACGAGGGAGCCAGGAGCCGTTCGCAGGCACGTGGCGAGCTGCCCACAGAATAGCAACCTCTCCCGGGCAGGGAGTCGGCCCACGGGGTCCCCAGCAAATGGCCAGTTAACCTAGAAGTTACTCCTAACTGATTTTTTTTAAATAGGCAAATTTTGTGCCATAAATGGATACAAGCCATCATTAACAACCACATCACACCACCATTGATGAATACACAAGTACAATTATCTGTTTTGGCTCAAAATCGACACCATCCTGAGACAGCTTTTGAATCTCAACCAAGAGCAACCAACGTCCAATCATTAATGAAAAAAAAAAAAATAAGGATTTTGGGGCGTAATTCACGGTTCGAATGAATGAGCTAAACGCCTCCAGTGACATCAAGTGGGCCTGCAGCTTCCTCAGGTCGCTGCCTCGGAGCAGCCAGCGGCCGGCGTGGCCAGGCCTTCCCCCCCCCCCCGCCCCCCCGCGTGTGTTCTGTTCCGAGCCCAGGACCACACGGAGGCGACAGTGCACTGGCATCTGTGTGCACCCCTAAACCCCTAAACGCCCCATCGCCCCGAGGCGGCGGGCTTTGCTTGGGATGCGACCATCAAAAACACAGCGCCGCGCTTCGTCAGAGTAATGCAAACGCCTTAATCAATAAAGAAAGAAAAAAAAAAGGGAAATGCAAAGACCATCGAGTCACCAGACCCTGGACGTCCTCGCTGTGCCAGGCCGGCGCTCCTAACCGAAGGGGCACGTGCCCCACCTTCGGGGGCTGACTGTCTGTCCGCGCTACAGGGTTGTCCTTATAAAACTGTTAAGTGGCCAGAATTGGCCTCTCAAAATTCCTATCTAATATTCACAAAGCTGTTGATGAGAAAAATGTAAGAGAGATTCGTATCTGAGTGCACCGTCTAGACGGCGGGCTCTGGAATTAAACACCCGTCTTGATCCCGGTCAGTTCTGTCTCCCAGCCTTTCTGGGAATAACTGTAAAACCAGATCGTGACAGTATTTACATCACAGCGTTGAAAAGATTAAATGACAGAATCCATATGCCTGGGACACAGTGAGCTCTCAATAAATGTCCCATGACATTATCCCAAAACTCCTCAAGTGGAGGCATTCTGTCCTCTGGGTATGTAGGATTTCATCAGGATCCAAAATCTTTGGATAGTCAGCGAGTGGGACGCCTCCGTATGACTAGATAACTCTGTATTTGTTTTAAGAAAGCAGATTTCACCTGGTAAAATCATCAACAAATTGATCTAATTTTATTATGGACCCCTCCCCCCCATTTTTCTTTTTTTGACAGTGTGATGATTATTTCTAAATCCTTCTGACCTTCCATGACCTTCCACAATGAGGCCCTGGGTCCCACCCACTGGGTTGTCTCACACACTATTCCACAAACCGCGTAAAAGAACTGTAACACCCCCGGGAAGTGGGCCGAGTCTCTGTTCTCTAAGGTATCGGAGCAGCGGGGGCGAGTACCTCCACAGAAGATCTTCCTCCGGACAGTCAGGAGCACGTGGCCATTGCGAGCAGCCGTCGTCATGAGGTCCAAGACCTGCTTGTGGGACTTGCCCTTCACGGGGATCCCGTCGATGCACATCAGCTCGTCGGCCGCGCGCAGCCGGCCGTCCTTCTCGGCGGCGCCCAGAGGGATGATGGCCCCGATGTAGATCTGACAAGACAGCGAGGCGGGGGTCGGGCTGCGCAGTCCGCCAGGATCGGCCAAGATCCCTAACTGCCGAGTGAAGGCTCCCCAACCCAGCGCCGTGCAAACCGGCAGGTGACTGCGGTTCGGCTCCGGGGCAGTCCTGCTTTGGAAAGGCGGTATCGCAGGCAGTGGCCACTCTCCGCAGCGGCCCTTTAAGTAACCGCACCACATGGTCCCTTCTGGACCCTCGGGGTTGGGTACAGAGAAGGCAGAAAACACCGAGTTGCGCAATAACGTTAACAAGTGCCACCATCACCACCATCACCACAACAAAACAAAGTCATTCAACTCAAAAAGCCCGATTCTGTGGGGTCACTACAAAAGTAGACAGAAGTCTGTCGCCATCAGGAAAATTTCTCACGCGCTGTGCACAGCAGCTGGGTAATTCCTGCGCCGCTGCCATCACCTACCGCTGTCAGTCCAAGTTCAGTGCATCAAACAGAAACATTGCTGGGTCCTGAACCTCGAGGCAGTGACTATTTTTAGGGGACAGAGTGGCTAAGGTACAGCTGCTTCCAGGTGAGCGTGTCAGGGTCACTCCGCTGGCCGCAGTCAAAGTCCTGTAATTAGGCAGTCCCCAGTGCCGGGGCCAACGCCAGAGCTGCTACAACCTGACATCGAAGAGAAAGGTTTCTCCCAGGTTGTTTGAGATAAATTTCTAAAATGTCTAAATGACCACTACGAGTACCAACAAAACAGGAAGCAATCAAACAAAACTCTCTCTTTTTAAAAAATATATATTTTTGTTGATTTTAGAGAGAGAGAAAGGGAGAGAGAGAGGAACATCAATGATGAGAGAGAAACATTGATTAGCTGCCTCCTGCACGCCCCCTACTGGGGATCAAGTCAGCAACCCAGGCATGTGCCCTGACCAGGAATCTAACCGGTACCTCTTGGTTCATGAGTCGATGCTCAACCACTGAGCCACACCAGCCGGGCTCAGACAAAACTATATCATCAGAAATAACCAAGGTTCCTATGCCTGGCCTACATAGGGGAAACTATTAACTGTAACCGAATGACTCACCAGGACACATTTATACGACAGAAATCAAATGTTCTATTCAGAAACAGAAGAAAGACTGTCACTTGAAAAGATTATTGTTACTCACCTAACTTTCCAGCATCGTCATAATTCAGTCTTTCTTGATATTAGACAAAAAACCCACTTCAATACATTCTTAAATTCTAAAGAAGCACATTACTTCTTTGTCATTCAAACTAAGGGCAGAACTTTAAAAAATGCTATCCACCACGTTTGTTCTTTAATTTTCCTCGAGAATCGTGTATGAATAAAATTCTAGATTTTAAATGCTCTGCAAAACATAACCCTCATGCTTTCTGGACAGAAACATTAATTATTTTATATCTTTCTGGTTTCATAGGTAACAAATGAAATGGCAAATTTCTGAGCATAAAAATGTCAACCCATTAATAATAAGGTGAGTAATACGGATGAGGTGACATAATATTCATGGCTCATGCCCACTGTTTACGGAACATTCAGAAGATAGAGTGACTGTGGTAAATAGGATTTTGAATTACAGTTTTCTTAGAAAAGGAAAATGCCTTAAGATCTCTTTAATGAAGGCAAAAGGAAAGAAAGAGGTTTTAAATAAGCACTAGGCACACAGAGAGATTAATTCCTGTCCAATTGAGGGCCGACAGATCCAGTTTCCACCAGCTTTAGCTGCATAAGTCAAGGAGGGACTACGAACTAATGGAAATGCAATTCTCATGTTAACGAAACTGACAGAGAAAACAAAATATTTTTTTAAAAAATCAAACAAAACAGAAAACGGCAAAAACACCCGATTCTACCAAACTGCCACTTAACAGCTTTCCCAGGAGCAGCCGCGTCCCGGGGTTCACACTCACAGCTTGGTCAGGGCCGTCTCCTCCCAGCACCCGGAAGCCGAACCCCGATTCCTGTTTCCGGAGAAAAACATCCAAGTCTTTGGTGTTTGGCGCTAAGGAAAACCAGAAGATATTAAATACATAAATAAATACTTTGGTTTATTTTAAAAGGATTAAAATGAAATTAAGTTCAGTAGTAGGGTAGTATTATAGAGTTCAATAAACCACATCCTTAGAATGTTCTGAGATGCAAAAATTTACCCAAGAGTAAAACACCACAAAAAAAAAAATAATTCAATTGTAAATCTTTGCTTTGAGTTCCAAACAAAACTTTGTATCAAGTTTTACCCTTACACCTGGCCGGCGTGGCTCAGTGGTTGAGCAGTGACCTATGAACCAGGAGGTCATGGTTTGATTCCCAGTCAGGGCACATGCCCCGGTTGCGGGCTCGATCCCCAGTGTGGGGCATGCAGGAGGCAGCCGATCAATGATTCTCATCGTTGATGTTTCTGTCTCTCCCTCTCCCTTCCTCTCTGAAATCAATTAAAAATAATATATATATATAAAATAATATATATATTATATATTATATATATATAAAAATAATATATATATTATTTATATGTATATATATATACACACATATAAAAGATTTACCCTCACGTTCATGTGCTCAGTGCTACACTGCCATTAACTCTTCATGCCTTCAAATCAGCATTACAATATTCAATTTAAAATTACCAAATTTAAGTTTGATATTTGATAGTGTAAATTGCCTAAATTAACACGTGGGCAAATCCTGGAAAAAGAGAGTCTGTAAAATGTCTTAGTTCTGCTCCTAACCTAATGCTTTGTTTCAGAAAAGCATTCCGCATGGACTGCTGACTTAGCCTAATTTTGCAAAATGGTATTATTTTAAAAGTAAGTAACGGTTAACACCTATCATTGGCCCCATTTTCTCGCTGGGGAAACTGAGGGCCCAGCATCCCACGGAGGGAAATGGCAGAGGTTTGAACTCAGCTTGGTTTCCATGGTCTGGCTCTTAACCCCAAGGGGGGCAATCACCCGAAGATTAAGTCAGGAACAGCTGCTGCATGACTGCAATCTTATCTCTGCGAAAACATGATGCTACTTAGGAGGAGGAAGCATTTGCTAGAAGGGAAGGGAGAGAGGCGTGGCAGGGAGTGCTTTAAAAGCGAGCTGCCGTGTAGAGCCGTTCCTGAGCGTGCTCCTCAGAAGCGGTCTCTTCTGAGAGATTCCTGCTCCCAGAACCCTCGAACTTCAGCGATGAAAGGCCTCATGAGCCCAGCTCAGCTATGGTGTGGGTGAGGCCCAACAATCGCCATGAAGATGGACAATTGGGGAAATAAGCATGAAATAATTACATCTAACATTTCCATCGATGCACATCTTTTCCAAGGCAGATTTAGATCTATTGCCTAAAAACCGATACATTAAAAAAGCAAGCCACCTTCAATCTGCAATTTTACTTCGGAAGAGGTTCGCAGCCGTAAGTAAACGAGGATGGACCTGAATCTCTGCCTTGTACTCGCTCTCCTCCTCTCTCAGCGGGACTCCGCAGGGCGCGCTCCTGGGTTCCTCCTCAGGTTCACCCCTCTGCGTCATCCCCCTCCACACCCCTGCTGGGCGTCCTCCTAAGACTCAGTCCCACAGCATCATCCCTGCAGTCAAAACCGTCGCCTGCTCCCCTCATGCCTCTGGCCGACTCCAGCGCCTCCGAGCGGCGCCCTCTTTTCGGGTGTGGGGCCTACGTAACTATTTATCTATCTCTGTATTCCCGTTACTTTGATGTTGGGTACATAGTAGGCACTTAACATGTGCTTTTGAAAAAAAAGAAACGAAAAGAATGAATGAATGTTCAATGTGAATGGAAGAAGCCCGGAGTCATAGGATGGAATGAAGAAATGACTTTTCCACGTGGTTTTAAAAGATGGTAGGCCCCAGTTTATTAAAAAAAATTCAAATTGATTTTGTCGCCTGCTCTCCTGAGACACTCCCCAACTACTTACGTTTGTCTTCATATAACGTCTTGGACTTCAGGTAGACCTCCGAGGGGTCCAGCTTGGGGGACCCGGACCTGACGATGCTGGGTGGGAAAGGCAGAGGCTGCGGAACGGGCTCATTCACGACCTCCAAGCTTCCCGCATGTTCCTTTTTATCCGTTTTCTGAAATGGAAAAGGCCTTTACTTAGTATTTTAAACAGCCAGATGGTTGATGTGTTCATAAAACAGTTGTCTAAACCCGGTGTGTCAACTGATGGTGGGTGTGGAGGGGCAGGTCGAAGCCACGGCCCCGCCGCGGTCTCCCAGGCGTTCCCTCTCGGGGCCGTGGTTAAAGCAGTGGTCGGCAAACTCATTCGTCCACAGAGCCAAATACCAACAGTACAACGATTGACATTGCTTTTGAGAGCCAAATTTTTTAAACTTAAACTTCTTCTAACGCCACTTCTTCAAAACAGACTCGCCCAGGCCGTGGTATTTTGTGGAAGAGCCACACTCAAGGGGCCAAAGAGCCGCATGTGGCTCGCGAGCCGCAGTTTGCCGACCACGGGCTTAAAGCCCAGTTCACCGGAATTAGCGAAGGCTCGCAGGGATGTCCACAGCGAGGCCTCGGTGAGCCCCGAGCCTCCTGGTCCTGCAGCCGCACACGCTGCTTCGAGGGGAAGGGAAAGCGGACGCGGGACTCAGCGCTTCTCCGGGGGCAGGAGGGAGACAGGGACTCCCTCCCCGCTCACGGAACCCCGTGCCCAGGGACCGTGTTGAGGAGAACATTCTTTCTAAGCGACTGGACAGGAAGTGCTAACGAACGCAGGCGTAAGACGGCTCTGTGGGCACCTGCGCCCCGGCCGGGCAGGCAGACGGGGGACTGGAGAAGGACATGCCCACGTCCCCCCATTCAGACGGAACTCGCGCTGCACAGTATCCAAGCGAAATGAGATCTTTCCTAACACCCTAAAGGTGAAGCCCCTGAGCAGCCTGAGAAACAGGTCTGCTTCTGAGGACGGCTTGTCCTGAACTACTGTGAGGAGGGGGCGGGAGATAAAATAATCCACCCTGCGGGCTGCAGGGGCGGCGTCTGTCGGGGGGCAGGGGGGGACCCTTTGCTGACTGGGACCAGGCAGATGGCGGGGGAGGTGTGGACAGCCCCCCCACCCCTCGCCCCAGGCGCCCTGGGATTCTGTCCGAGCGGTGGGGTCATCAGAGACCTCCCTCAGCTCTGAAGCATCAGGGTCACCGCGCTGCACCAGCATCCATTAGGAAACATGCAGAAGCACAGGAGTGACCAATGGTCCTAGAGGAACAGAGAAATGTGGGAAACTCCCGTGCAGTTTTCACTGAATAGGAAAACATAAATGCCGTCCACCCCGGGCCTGAGCGGAACGTCTACATCCAAGTGCAGAGTTCCTTTCCTTTTCATCCGCAAAACGGCAGGTCTGCTGATGAACCCGCCAGGCAGGCGAGGCAAGATTCATCCCTTCACCTCTGATGGTCTGTCCTTCAACAGCCCAGGTTTAAGCTTAAGCACGACCACCTTTCGCCTGTGAGAGGACAGACTCGAACTCGGATTTCACATACAATGGTCTGTGTGGCCACATCCACACGATTGCGGCTGCACTCGTGCTACAAGCAAGCGGCTGCCCTGTGCCGGGCACGGGGTCTCTGCGGCGTTATCTGGTGCCTCCTTTTCTAGGTCTCGTTCTCTCCACGGGTCCTTCGGGCGGCTCCTCGGCGGCCCAGGAGGATGCCGAGGAAAGCGCTGTTTCAGGCCGACAGCCTGTCCCTTTGACCACAAGCGGCCTGGGCACAGGGGGCCACGATTCCAAGTCTCGCTCAGTCCTCCAGGCCAGGTTACCGACATGTGGGCGTTTGCAGCCCCCATGAGCCTGGGTGAGGCAGCCACGTCTTCCCCGTGGGCACACGGAGAGGATGTGAACGTCCATGGCCTCCATGAGCTCCTCTCCACCCAGAAGGGCCCTGAGCAGCCACTTCTGGGCCCACGCTGTCCTTCTGGGCCCACGCTGTCCTTCTGGGCCCACGCTGTCCTTCTGTGCCCACGCTGTCCTGCTGTCTGGGCCTCTCGTGTCCCTCCAATGCACACTCAGCCCGAGAGCACCGCTCTCCTCTGCGGGCCTTCTGACTCCCCCGCTTCCCTGAGGGTCTGACACAGCCAGGACCACTGGGGAGGGGGGGGGGCGCTGGGGGGGGTGGTAGCCCTGGCAGAGGGGGCGGGCAGTGTGCTGGGAAGGAGCCATTGAGGGCCACTGTGTACTCACCGTTTTGGCAGTTTTCGTTGGTGAAGGAGGACCTTAAGAAAACAAAACAAAACACAAGCCGAGTTTTAAAAACAGGAAGCATTTCCAGATCACAAATGCAGTGAACACGTGTGATGAACTGGCTGGGCGGTTTTGTCTGGCACCGTCTACGTGCCCGGCATTGCCCATGTGTGACCTCATTCCATCGTTATGACAATCCTAAGGCATGAATGCTACCACCGTTTTACAGACGAGGCAGCCAAAGTCCAGACAGAGTAACACCACTTCCCTACGGCGCACAGCCAACGGGGGGCGGGGCAGGAACTGACGGCCCAACCGTGCCCCACGCTGGTCATTGGAGACCAGACCGGGGACCCTCCAGCCCCAGCAGAGAGGTCCCCCCCCCCCCCCCCGTACTCTCAGCACCTCCTGCCTCACCACCCGGAGAAGAAACAAATTAGTTCAAGACGTGAGAATAAGGGCGGGTGGGGAGAAATGCCCCAATGCAGTTACACTTCTCATGTGCCTCAAAAGTGAAAACTAAAAGCCAGAGAGAGAGGAGTGGAGGCCAGGTTTTACCCTTCCGAGTACCAGCCACGCTCAGGTGTGCATTTACGGGAGTCCGTTAACATGCACACTTGGTGACCGGTCCTCGGAACGGGATGTATAATCGCCCGGAGCAGTTCGTGCCAGCTGATGACCTTGGAAAATAAAAACTTTATTTCTCTCACGTGAGCACTGTGGGGTTTAATGAACCTTGAGGGACAGAGACGAAAGCTTAGGGTGGGAGCTCTATGAGTGCACGTTATCCTGACTGCTCCTACAGGACACGTGAGCGCTCTGTGCGACACTCTGCTGGGTCACAGCGAGCCGGCCCTCTCCGGCATCCCTGCACGTCACACAGGTCCAGGCCAAGACCAGGGATGGAGAGTCAATTTCTCCTGCTGTCCTCCACAGAGAACATGAAAGGAAGAGGACCTATTTCACGTGAAGCAGCACAAGGCGACTGCACCGCGTGGCTCCCTCCTATCATTAAAGCCACAAACCCGATTTTTAAACGCATAGAGAGGGGAGGCAATCCATCATGGATATGAGGGAAACCATTAATAACTCAAGAATCTGCTGCAAAGGATACTGCTCACGGAAGCAGTCAGACAGAACCTTCTGGAACATGCCCACGAGGGGCCAGCTGAGTCTGCTGGGAGAAGACCTTCTGCGCTGCCGGAAGGACAAACAACAGATAAGCAAGCGCGAGCAGCGACCGTGGCCGGCTGCGCTTCACTCACCTCCTCGCAGGATGAGCAGGGGCACGTCCGCGCCCACGGGGAACTGCTTCAGCACCTCGACCACTTGCAGGTGCGTCAAGCTCTGCACGTTCTGGTGGTAGATTTCCTTGATGACGTCCCCCTTCTGGAGGCCCGGGCACCACTGGCTGTCCAGGATCATCCTCACCTTCTGGCCGGTGGGGCTGTCGGCAATCGCAAAGCCAAAGCCCTTGGGGCCCTTGATCAGAGGGACTGTCACGAGTTCGGGTTGGGAGCTGCCCGAGGAGGCCACGGACGCTCTCTGCTCGCTCGCGTCCGATGGCCCGTTGAGACGGTCGCTGAGCAGGACCTGCCCCGGCTTCCCATTCTGGTCCAGGGCCATCGCCCCCGACTTAAAATCCGGAGTGTTCTCTCCCTTGGCCAGTGACTGTCCGTTGACCACGGGAGTGGCAGCGACCATGTCCACGGCGGGGTCGTCGTTGTCGTCCGGGAGCGGATAACCACGGCATAAAGTGAGGTTTACGTACTGATTGACAGGCACCAGCTGAAACATCTGGACCACATCTGCGTGGGTGTGACCCAGGACACAGCTGCCGTTGATGTCTACAATAACATCGCCTGGTAGAAGATAATCGTGTTAGAAATACTGCAGCCACCAAGTAAGCTCATTTTTATTGTTGGGGGGAGACGAATGTATAAATCTTCATTATCTTTGCAGCAGAGAGCGATGACCTCACACTCAAGGGAAGCATACTGAAAATAATTGCAAATTCATACTGTCATTGTTAGTATACCCTCCGAGTCCCACCCACGTGGCCACACAAGCTCGGTGCGTTGTAGTGGGTGTTCAGTACACAGACGGGGAGCGAGTCCTCGCTGACGACTTGTACAAACAGGCCATCTTTAAATACTGCCTTGTTCCTTGACTTTTAAGAAGCCATTAAGATGTAATTAAAATTCATAACGTAGGGCTAAAGATTAGACTGATGTTGTTATGAATATATTTTAGCATTTTTATCTTTCTAGAGTTTCAATTTGCTGTCATTCTGATTTCACAAGGAGAAACAAGCCACAACAGAAGCAAAGAACATAGTGAAACACCGAAAAGTCAGCTAAATTAATCCTGAAAAGTTGGTTTTGCTCCTCTGATTTTGCATTATTAAGACCACTGCCACTTGACATTCATCAGCTGTGTGTTTTTAATGCAGCCTTAAGTTTTAAAAAGTGTGCTCTGTTGTCTTATTCATTTGCTGCTTTTATTTGAATATGATTATTTAAAAGGTTATGGCCAGCCTTGGCCAGTGTGGTTGGTTGGGTGTTTCCCAGGCACGGAAAGGTTGACTCCTGGTAAGGCTCGTGCCTGGATTGTGGGCTCCATCCCAGGTCAGAGGCGTGCAGGAGGCAGCCAATCAATGATTCTCTCTCTCCCTCTCCCTTCCTCTCTTTGAAATCAAAGAAAACATATTTTTTAAAAAATCAACATGAATGGTATTAAAAAACATTAATCTGTGGAAATCTGTCCATAATCTAAGAAGATACAGAAATTAGACTAATTAGAAACAATGTTTTGACTTTTCCTCCTCTAGTTAAAATCCCAGAATTTTCATGGAAGTATTATTATATTGCTGTGCAAGTTAGATAAATTTAGACAAATATGAATATTATGAAATCCCAACAGCATATACAATGTCCATTTCATGGACAAAATGTTCAAGAAGTAAAAATTGAGAACTAAAAACCCCCCTTATTATTCATTTTAATCTCTAGAGTTTATTTTATAAAGTAATAGAGGAGAGCTAAAAATAATTTTCTTTACAAATATAACTTTTGATTATTTTAAGTTTCATGTTTTGAGTCTCTATCACCTAAACGGGAAGGAATAATTTGAGAGATCCCATATCCTAATTGGAAGTAAGCCAACATCCACCATGAAAGGTAGTATTATGGCGGTGGGAGCTGTCCAAGTGCGGCCTACATGGTGTGTGAACTAACAGAGGAGTAGAAAAGTCTAGTCAACAGTATGAAAAGCAACCTCAGTGGGTTACTAAACCCTTCTGGAAAAATGTGTTTGAGCCTCCCGCATAGTCTGTAACTAGTCCTGAACGTCCCCTCTGCCATGGACACGGTCAGCCATAGAAAACTTTGTAGAAGTTAGGAAGTTAGGAAAGCTATTACACACAAATTCATGCAGCTCTGCAGCAATGGCAATCTCCGTGTCTATCGTCCTTCACATAGCGGCTCAGCTTTATTCCCGGCCAGTGAGACCAAGGAAGCAAGCAGACAAGACAGCCTGGGAGAGAACTCAGGACGTAACCATTTGTGCGGCATCACTATAACATCACAATGGATCATTTTTCAAAACAGGTTATAGGTCAATGTTAGGTAGCTCCAAAAATGCCCCACATTGGAAGAAAACCAAACAATCACATAGTTTTCTGAGGTGGCTCATACATCTTTAGCTCAGTCCAGCCAAAGGGTTATTAACCAGGGCTTACCCATCCATTTTTGCTACAGAAATTTAAAAGTGCTTGCGTCTGGGGTGCTGCCGCAGAGGCTAATGGCGATGGTGCGTAATATCCAGAGCACATACACTTATATGTTTATTAAGTTGCTTACCTGGTGCAATTTTCCCGTCCTGAGCGGCAGGGCCGTCTTTCAGCACGTTTTTCACCTGCAGGAACTCGTCAGGCCTGTCCCCACCGATGATGGTGAAACCGAAGCCCATCGTGCTTTTCTGCAATGATGCCCGAACCAGGATGCCTTTAAGCTGGGACGGATCCCGCGTGAAGTGGGATTTTTCCGTGTCTGTGCCAAAATGAGAAATGGGTTTGAGAACAAAAATCACTACAATGAACAGGGCCCTTGAAGGCAATATTCAAGGTCGTCTATATAATTTAAACAAACCACAGAGAAGAAAAAATTAGAGGGACTTTAATGTCATAGAACAGTTAGAATTTAAATTCATAAACTGAATCACTGAAAAGTAAAACTTAGCGTGTGTCATTACTCTTTTCTAAGGTTCTTCCTTGTAATTTGAAAGGTAAAAGCACCTACTTTTCCTCCTCCTTGTTTGTACTTACTTCCTCTCACCCTTATCTGGAGTCAAAATGGGAGGGACAGCTTAGTATTAAGCTCCTGAAAGTCAGGGACGCGCACTCTGCGTCCACTCCACTTGGTAAGCACCGCTGTGAACCCTTGAGGGCAAGACCTGTCTTACCCCTAATCGCTCCCCTCCCTTCCCCGCCCCCAATCGTTTTTGAATACCATATGCCTAGCAAAGCACTGGGCATATGGTAGGTGCTCTACCATATTGGTTAAACTAAAAACATTTGGCTAAATCAAATGCAAAACTTAAGGGAGGGGACTATGTTTCTGAGGAGCAGCTATAAGAATGTTTCTCTCATGGGCAACAGAGGTGGGGAGAATCCCACTCAATCACACAGTATGACCACAAAGACCATTAATAGGGCTACGAATGACAGAGGGAGAGAGGGAGGAGATGGGGAGGGGTGAATAGAATGAGAGAAATTTCTGGGCAGCGTTTTCAAAATACCCATGGGCGAGGCTCCTCACATTCTCAGGGTCTATTGTTTAAAAGCGTTCCCCCAATGATCCTAATATTATTAACACCATCCCATCTGAGAGGCAGATAATAGGGTGAATTTCTTTAGCATTTGTTCCTATCAGTTAATGAAGAATCCTGAATGGGTACTGATAGCAGACCTAAGCAATTAGCTTGGGAGACACAGTGAGTGAGAGATCTGACGCTGCCCTGGCCTTAAACTTTACGAAACAATTCGATCTTCAAATCAAGCCTCAAACCCACAGCAAAGGCTTTGGCCCCTTCTCCCAACCATTTTGCACTTTCTATATAAGCAGCACGAGAACACTCTCCGTAGCCTCTAAACCTCTGCTGCTTCATTAAGGTTAGTCCCGTTTTCACAGCAACAAGAATCAGACGTCTCTGTTGAATTTGAGAGCCCCAGCAGTGACCAGCTCGGTCGCTTTCCATTCACTCAGTGTATGAATTTCAGCTAGGAAAGGCCTCTACCTGGCTTGGGAGGCCCCGGATCAGCCTGCCCGGACTGCTTTTTCCTCTTGGCTTCCTCCACGGGATTTTCAAACTGGGTTTTCTGGTTCAGGTGGCTGTAAATGGAGGAAAAAAAATACGCATTTCAGTTTAAGATGGAAGAGTTACATTATTTTAAAACAGACTATCAGACCACTCTGTCACCACGGTGTAGGGACAAATGGGTCCCTTTGGGCATGGGACACATCGGAGCAGACAGATCACTGCGGGAGGGCTTCTGTAACAAAGGAAAGTTGGAGAAGGTGCCCAGCAGTCCAAGCTTTGGGGCTGTCGCTCGGCTTCTTCATCAGCGCACCCCAAACAGCCAACGGCAGTTTCAAACCGCAGTAATGCCCTCGTACCAATGCAATCAGAGCTGTTTGGTAATGGATTAATTTTTTAATAGCAGGAGGGTTTTAAGTTTCTCTAAAACGAAGCAGCTCTAAGGACACTTCTGAAGAAATCCAAGTACAGAGCATTCTAGAAATATCCTGACTTTTCCACGGACTCGCCTGCATCGATTTAGCCGCAACTAAGAAAGAGGTTTGCTTTTATCAAATGATATCACAGAACAACTCTTACACGCGTAAATGCTTTCGTGATTATAAAATGATTAAATGGATTATGTAAACACAACGTAAGTTTCACTGGCATTTCTGACGTGGGGACATTCACAACGGACTCTTGGGAAGCGCACACGTCTACAGAGAAAAGCAGAGCGGAGGGAGACGAGGAGGGTGAGCGAGTAGCCAGCGCGAGTCGGTAAGCATCACAGGGGGACCGGGCACTGGTTACCGGGACGCGGTAAGAACGCGACTACTGCCCCAGGGGCTCGGGATCTCAAACGGGTCTAACCCAGAAGCGACGGGAATGATATTCGAGCACTTCCAAAGCACAGAGATATTTCAGCCAAATGATGCGCATTTTCCAGGGAAACCCATTTTTTAAAAAGGGGCATTCGTGAACACCAACAACTAAACATCAAGTCAACAGAATTTCACATTATGACTGCCTTTGGAGGGGCTGAGGTTTATAGCATCTGCACAAAAACGGTCACGCACTGGAACGACTCCTCTGCCACTGTGGACACTAACGGTGGAGGTGGGGAGCGGCCAGGCCTGTGTGTCTGTGTCGAGCGCAGCGCTAACGCTGAGACAGACGCGGCTGCTTCGTCTCGGAGCGCTAAAGGAGGCCAGTTCTGCGGGACACGCTTTGGGTTCTGATGTCACTAACACTCAAGCATGTTTCTGCCTCTGACTACGAGGGGCGCCTTATCCGCGGGGCTACCTGCAACCCTCTGAGAAAACGAAGATGTCTGGTGTTAAGCGAGGTGCTATTTTTACAGTTATTTATTAATACTGACATGTTCGTATTCTTGAAAAAACAAAACAACCAGAAACTGGCCCTAAAAAAAAAAAAGAGCCAAAACTGGTTTGGCTCAGTGGATAGAGCGTCGGCCTGCGGACTGAAAGGTCCCAGGTTCGATTCCGGTCAAGGGCATGTACCTTGGTTGCGGGCACATCCCCTGTGGGGGGTGTGCAGGAGGCGGCTGATCGATGTTTCTCTCTCATCGATGTTTCTAGCTCTCTTTCCCTCTCCCTTCCTCTCTGTAAAAAATCAATAAAATATACTTTTAAAAAAAAGCTTAAAAAAAAAAAAAGAATAAACCTGTTTAGAAAGGACCTTGGCTCACCCCAATGCCATCCAGAGCTAGAACGACTCTCTTTGCAGCCCAGACATTACAACAGAAAAGTAGTCATTTGTATTTGTCCTCTTTGCAGTGAGTGGGAGAAGAGACTAGAAGTATGCAAATGAGGGATCCTGAAAATTCTTCGACAAAAGAGTCTAAGACTGTCGTGAAGGGAGTAACTGCATCTGTCACTGTAGGTACCTAGATGAATGCCACCCAAAAGCAAAACAGTAAAAATACTCTCCTCTCCATTCAGTATATCCATTGCTAAATGAACAGGTTCTGTTTTCCATAGAACTAGCTGCGAAGTAAGAGAGGAGATGGAAGATTATCCGAAAAATTAAACAAGGGTACCAAACAAGCATGATCAGATAGATTACATATAATTCGGAATCCCATCTGCACTAAAGGTCTGTGTATGCGATATGGATTTTTAAAATTCATCTCAGCAAACAAAACCATTATTCTTTTAGGAAGAATCTGAGATATTAGGGCAGACGTATATTTAGACTCTGTCACCGAAGTGCACTGAGACATTTGATGCGAAACAATAAGGAAACATTATTCCTAATACAGACAGGCATTCGTCTGGAAGGCCTGCCGCCGTCACATTTTTGGAACAATTTCATTTTCAGAAATAAATTAACCCGTTTCCGAATCTCGTACAACGAACTAAACACTGACAAAGAAACACTGCGCCGCCGCAGTTGGTGCTACTACGGCGAGGCTCCTGCCAAGAGCCATCTCCGTGCCATCTGGTCTGACAAACGGAGAGCCAAAGAGTAGCCGTTCAAGTAACAGCTTTTTATCTCCATCAGCAAACGCGCCCGGAGGACGGCGAGGACCGCGGTCCCCATTCCAGCCTCGCTCGTCTGGGAACCCTGCCACATTCCCCTGCTCCGCGGGCTCCACGGGGACGTGCCTCTGGGGTACAGCGGCTCCTCCTTCACCTCATCCATCACCCTCCCGGGAAACGAGCCGGTTCTGGGAGCAGCCACACCAGATCCCGTCGCTGCTGCCGCGCGTGCCGGCTCTGACCCGGACCTCCGCGGCCACCGGGGGCGGGCGGGTCACTCCAAGGGCCTGCCCTGAAGTTGCTCCAACATCACAGCCTTGCTTAATGACAACCGCGTCGTCGGGCCAAGAGTTTCTAACAGGCAAAGGGCTTTCACCTCCCGACCATGTGTTAGAATGCATTTGGGATGGACGATAAGAGCATGAGGACCATTATCTCCAAAATGTGCGGCTGTGTCCACCCATCCAGACAGACTAAGCTACCAGGGGAAAATCTCACGAGACCTTTCTGCTTGGCCTTCAAATACGCCCTGGACTTAAGAAACACTAACTGTTTCCTTATTTTAACTAAATATGCTTTAGAAAAAAATAGCCAAAGAGCCGCTGTACACTTTTCACATCACAGCAGCAGCAAGACATTAAATCGCACAATGGACATAAAATTAGCATAGCCCTGCAAAGGAGCCAAAATACTGACGTTGAGAAGTTAGAGAGCTAAGCGTCAAACTAGTCACTTCTTTTGGGTATAAGTTATATTTTTAAGGATTTCAAAAAACCTCTCTAACCAGTGACTTGAGAACAATCCACACACACACACACACACACACACACACACACACACACACACACTGGAATAAGCACTAGAGTTACCAGTACAACCGGAGTCAGAGGTACTTACTTTAAGGACAAATGCCAGGAAGTGGCATTTGTTTTTGCCAACAAGTAATAAAAAATTAATAAGCCGTCATAAAGCTAGAAGGGTTCTCAGGTTTGCTGCTTTTCCCAGGTAATAATGTCATTTCGCCTTCCCTTCTCAGGCAGCAGGTTTACCCTCCCCGTTTCCCGGGAAACGGTAACATTTCTCATGCAGTTGTTTGCCTGGCACTGGAAGCCTGAGGTCAGAACTGTATCGAGAGCATTTGGAAGGAAAGCAACCCCAATGGTCGTGACAACAAATCGATAAAGGGGGAACGGAGAGAAAAATTAGATGCTGATGCCATCTTAATTCCTCAGGCTAACAAAGGCAGGGGCTGGGAATTCCTGCCAACATGTGTGTTTCAATTTAACCAAAACAGCTGTGTAAGGAGCAACTTCCATTCATCTCCCTCAGCCTCCCCCCCACCCCCCCAAAAAAAATCACTTACATTTTCCTTGATTTATTCCTTAAAAGAGAGCACTTTTAATCAGATACTTCAGCGTCCTGGGTCATGTGGTACAAGCTGCCCTTAAAGTTCCCCTCTGTTCTCAGACCGACAGCGTCAGTGTTAGGCCTCAGCAGCTCACCGCGTCCCGCGCCCTCACTCCACAGCCCTCCGCCTACCGCTCTCGGTGGAGGAGGCTGGAGTAGTGCCGGTAACCGCTCACCCTCGGCAGCTTCCCTCTGGGTTCAGCATCGGGGAGTGAGGCTCAGGCCCGACCCTCGCATCCCCTCCCGGACAGCCCTGCAAGCCCACGGAGGAGCACGGAGTCTGCCCTGCGGACTCCCCGGCGCTGCACTGTGACGGAGGAAGCACGTTTGGGAGAACAGGAGCCGAGGGGACAGACTTACTCAACATAGTACGTCCCATACTGAGGGTCCTCTATCTTTTCCCAGCCATAAGGAAGCTCTGTAAGAAACAAAAAGAAAAGAAAAAAGAACTGAGTGAAATGCCAGATTCAAAACCGACAGGGAAGGATTTGCCAATGAGGGAATTTACATTTCTGGGAGACAGAACGCCGAGGGCTCACTTTCCAAGAGCAGACAGTTTGAGTCTGAGTGGCTCCAGGACCCCCAGCGATGCCTGAAACCATGGAGAGTACCCGACCCTGTACATACTATCTGGTGTAAAACAGTGAAAAGGTGACATAAAACTCATCAGCTCTGCCGTGTTCTTACTGTTAGCCTGGGCTTACGTATTTGTATGACCTCCAGTCGGTACTATCTTTTGCGGAAAATTTTTAAAGTCACCTTTCAATTTTGTCTGGATTAAAAACCATGTCACATGGCCTTTAAATCCACGAAATGGGCACAGTCAACTGCAAAAGTCCACGGTGCCCTTGACGAGAGTAAGGCACTCGGGGTGGGGTATGTGATAATCACATATAATCACATGTAGGCTTGCCAATCTGTATCTAAAGTAGTAGAGAGACTTAATTTCCTTTTTTCCTCAAAGAAACATTATGAAAAATAAGTTCTAACGCTTTTTTTTCCTGTACACCAAAAGGTAGTTTGAACACCAACATTCTGGTGGCCACTGGTATTAGGGATGTATTGGAGAAGTAACTGAAGAAAGTTAAATCTAAGGATAATGCAAGTGTGTGGTGATCAGAGGAATGGAGAGAAAGATATAAAAGAAAAAGCATGGACAGAAAGAGGATAGATGGACCGACAGCTATGTGAAAAAGCAAATACAGCTAAAGGTTCATTGTAGCATCTCAGTGGTGGACACATATGTATTCACTGTAAAGTTCTATCAATTTGTCTGTATGCTGGGAAATTTTCATACTAACTTGTATACTGGAAAAATACACTGAGTGGCCAGGTTATTATGATCTCTGAACGCATAAAAATCTGGCCACTCAGTGTGCGTGCGTGCGTGTGTGTGTGTGTGTGTGTGTGTGTGTGTGTATTAGAGGCCCGGTGCATGAATTCGTGCATGGGTGGGGTCCAGCCAGCCTGGCCAGGGGGAGGGGACATGGGCAGTTGGCCGGCCTGCCTGCTGGTTGAACTCCTGGTCGAGGGGACAATTTGCATATTAGCCTTTTATTATATAGGATATATACTGAGTGGCCAGATTATTATGCGTTTAGAGATCACAATAATCTGGCCACTCAGTGTATAGAAAAGGAAAGAGCCACAGCGATCGGAAACTGCATATAGGGAACAGAGCAAAGGAAGAGGAAGCAAATATAGCGGCAAGGATTTGGGCGCAGGTGACTATGGGGATGGTGTTGATGACAGAAGGAGGGATGGGTGACTTTGGGAGAAAAATGTTTAGTTTGAAATACAGTTATTTGAAGTGCTAGTAGGACAATAAAAAAGAAAGTCAATAGGAAATACAGAAATAGCATTTAGAACCGAGGACAATACTGGAGACGTAGATAAGGGACCCAACTACAGTGAATCGACAGTTAAAGCTACGGAAATAAATACGCTCTACAGGGAAAACAGGAAACAGCAGAGAATTGAACTTGAAACAATTAGTAGGCAGGAAACGGGGGGAGACCAGCAAGAGAGACATGGCCGAGAAGACTAATACCACATTCAGAGTCTGTGAACAGTCCAAGTCTATAGGCTCATACATGCCAGTTTACCTTTAGAGTGCTGATTTCACCATAAAAAAACTTACTGTTGAGAACCTCATACACAAAGGGGGTATGCTATAAAAATCATTTTTAAAATTATTTCTTAACGTAATAGCAGGTGTCGATGAGGTTGTGGAGAAAAAGCAACCCTTATTCACTGCTGGTGGGCCTGTAAACTGGTAAAACCACCATGGAGAACGGGATGGAGCCGCCTCAAACAATTAAGAATAGAGTTCCCATGTGACCCAGCGGCCCCTCTTCTGCGTATCTACTTGAAAACTTTGAAAATATTGATTTGAAAAGATAGAGGTGCCCCTATGTTCACTGCAGCATTATTCACAGTGGCCAAGACATGGGAAAAACCGAAGTGCCCTCCGATAGATGATTAAAGAAGATGTACATATACACAATGGAACGGAGCCTTTGTATTTATATAAATAGTTTAGAATCAGCTTATCGATTTCTTCAAAACAGATGTTATTCTTCTGCAGTCTATATTCAGGAAGGCACAGCAAACGATTTTGGTTGGGGTAAATTCTATACTTACTTGTAAGACTATGGCACTAAATACAGTCTATAATATACAAGGCAGAATTACAATCCAATAATAATAATTACCCAATGATTCTTAGAGGAATAATTTTACTACTGAGCAGTAAAAACTGTTTGTGGGGTAGGGTTTATTAAAGACTTTCATTGGGTTCCTAACGCTGCTCTAAATGGCTAGGGACTAGCCATAAGTACTATCCATCCCAGTGATACTAAATTAAATATATTTTTGAAGGCTCAACAGGCATGAGGAGGCTACCCTGGGGCTGAGAATGTACCCAACTTATTAAAATATTTATTTGGAATTTTTTAGAGTTGGTCTTTCGGAATCTACCTCCGTCTTCACAGTCCTCGGGGGCTTTGGCTTTCTTACAAAGGCGAGGGTCCAGCCAGGTGGTCGTTTTGGTGTTGTGGCTGCAGAATAAAGATTTCAATTAGAAACAGCAAAACACACAGATGAAGAAAAATATATCAAAAGCAAGGATTAAAAGCGACTGAAAGGCAGATGCCGTTAGAATAGGCATCTCCTGCAGGCTCTGTTTGCCTAACTCTGACTCAGTAATCCGACTGTTCTCAGTCTGTGGCTTCAAAACTGCCATAGAGGGGAGGTAATGCTAGAGGCACTAATGTGAGGATGGAGATGCTGAAGGGGGGATAAGCAGCAAGGACAGAAGAACAGACGCTGTCTAAGTGAGGGCGAGCCACGGCATCCAGCAGGAAAGGCCGCGGGAGAACCTGGTTCGCTTGCTGCCCGAGTTCCTTCCTCCTGCCCTTCAAAAACCACGGTATTTCTTGAGTCCCTGTGATGTGTGGACCCTGCTGGGGGCTGGGAATACGGAGATGCATGATCAGACAGAGCCTGTGGGCTCACAGGGCTATTTAATATAACACAATGTAGAGCAAAATGAAAGGGAAAGCTCCATAGTGTCTGTTTCTGCAACGTTGCAAGTAACAAGGATGGGTACAGCCTGGCCAGTGTGGCTCAGTGGTTGAGCATCGACCTGTGAACCAGCAGGTCATGGTTCGATTCCCGGTCAGGGCACGTGCAGGGTTTGCAGGCTCGATCCCCAGTAGGGGGTGTGCAGGGGGCAGCTGATTGATGATTCTCTCTCACCATTGATGTTTCTCTTTCTCTCTTTCCCTCTCCCTTACTCTCTGAAATAAAAAAAAAATTTTTTTAAATGAAGGGTATAATTAAACTCATCTCTACGAAATTAAGTTTTTATCACTATAGACCATATATTTAATAGAAAATAAAAGGGGGAACAAAAAGATCACCCCACCCCCCTCTTTAAGAAGTAGGCCGCGACACCTTCAGAGAGCAGTGTCTGCCTGATTTCACTCCGGGTCACCCCGGTTACTTCAGGCCAGGCCACCGTGCAGCAGGCACTAATGCTAAAACAAAAGAACCTCACTGCTGGGCAGACGCTGCTACAGTTTAAGTGTCTGCAATATGAGGATAGGAAAGAAAGAAAAAATCACCAAAGAAAAATACATAGGAAGGCAACAAAACATAAATTATAGTGATTATCAAATAGTGTGAGAACAGCAATGTGAACAAGTTATTTTTTCTTGGCGTCTATATCCTGAGATCAACTCACTCATCTCGACACTGGCCACTCCTAGGAAATGGAGCCAGTGGTTTCCGGAAATTAATCAGATCGTCCGTGCCTTTCCTAACCCCTGCGCTGCTGAGAGGGCTGCTAGGCAGCCCCTCCCGGCACAGTGCCGGGTCTGACTCTCGACTGTGGTAGAGACTCTCCTGTCTGCCGAGTATGGGTAATCTAAGTGGGAGAAACTGGGATTCTTTCTGGAAAGTCTGTTACCCATTCAGTCAGAGAGAATTTCCCCCAACGAAAACTGGCTAAAGCAATGTCAGTAAAATGAAAAGGATCAGGACTCCACCGAGGCCTAGCAGCATGCCTATTATTAAAAACAAATACTGGGCATATCTTACAAAAACCAAATTAATAACTTTCAGAAAAGCTTAACTTTGGTTTCAATGACCCAAAATCTGTACTGCTTGATTAGCAGGTGCGGGCAGCCCCCTGGGCTTTTACCCCCTGTTTCTCAAGGGAAAGACATGCCCCTTGGGCTGTACCTGAAACAGAATAGCTAAGACCGCAGACCAGGACTGCTTACTGACAGAGGCATGACTTAGCAGCAGCCGCCACACAGACCGAGCACATGAGCTGCAGCAAGCCAGAGAGCTTCATCTCGCAGCAAATAGTACTCAGCTCTAGCGTGGATATTAACCCCTTATGAGACGATGGTTTGCAAATACTTTCTCCTATTCCTCAGGCTGCTATTTCACTCTGTTGATTGCTTCCCGTGGCTGCACAGAGGCTTTTAAGTCTGATGTGGTCCCTTTCTCTGTTTTATAGTATCACTGTTGCCTGTGCTTTTGGTGTCAGACCCGAGAAGTCCTTGCCAAGTTCAATGTCACAAAGCTTTTCTTCTAGAGGTTTTATAGTATCAGATCTTACATGTAGACCATAATCCACTTTAAAAATGTTCACCTATAAAGACATTTGTTGTATAAATTCCCCAGTCCCATAATTTACTCACTGGTCCCTGTTTGCAGGGTGAGGTGCTGTCAGATTTGATGTCTCATAATCTGCTTCTAACGATACTCTAGCTCCTTTTTGTGACTCTACATCTTACTCAGGGGGTTAGTTTCCAAGTCAGCATGAAAGTCAGAAGTCTAAATTACCCTTGAAAAACTCAAATTGGCCACAGAGAAGAGTATACCTGATTTTGTCTGTAATCCTGGTCATTAATGTTTATATAAATGTTTTAATGAAATCAATAATTTACCACACCTGGTAAAAAACAACACCTTGCACACAAAATCTATGTCTTTTAAACGCTAGAATCTCACTTGGTACAGCAAGATGCTTATTCTATCTGAAGGATGTGGAATTGGGGACCAATTGAGGAAACACACACATCTCTCACCCCTAATTCATGTCTGTGTATATGTTCTTTTGAGTGTAGTATCCAGCCCTCAGTATTTTAATTAGTATATTCTGTAACTTTACTACTTTGATATTCTACCTCTGGGTAAATTCGTTTAAAGATGAGAATTACAGCTGCATGAGACTATAAAAAAACTTCAAACTAAACTTCTAATAAATTATTTATATAATGTTCTCAGGTGCAAGCAATAGAAAACTTTAGGTTTACTAAACACATGTGGTACTCTATATCTCTGTAAATACAAGCATATTAATAGTGCTTTTTCATAAAATAGTTTTTTTGTGGGGATTTATATTATACCAGTTCTTCTGAGGACCAGTGATTTCCACGCCTCCCTCCCCCCTATACTATTTGACACTATTGCCTGAAAACATCAAACCCAATCTCTAGGACTGAAAATATTTAGCTCAGATAAGAAATATGTCCCCCTCATATGATAATTCCTGAAATGTGCGTTAAGTGTGACAATATACACAAAAGTTAAACAACAACAACACAAGCGAAGCAGACCTGGCCTGTGTGGATCAGTTGGTTGAGCATCGTCCCATGCACCCAGAGGTCACCAGTTCCCATTACTGGTCAGGACACACGCCCATGTTGTGGGCTCCATCCCCAGTAGGGGGCGTGCAGGAAGCAGCAGATCAATGTTTCTCTCTCCCTCTCTCACCAATGAAACATCTTTTTTTTAAAAAAAGCAAACCACATTGGGGCAGTGGGGGCTTGCCCAGGGTGGGGATGGTTGCGGGGGGGGGGGTCAATTGGGGAAAAAGGAGACATATGTAAAATTGAAGACAATCCTATCTAATAATAGAGTAACATGTAAATTACCATCACTCCGCTACGCCCACGATTGGGCGACGGGAGGCTGGGGGGCGGGACTCGGGGTGGCCTATCCGGCCGTTGAGAGGCACGGATCCGCTGTCACTGAGGGGGGGCTACCCTGCTGTTGAGAGGCGCAGGGTAGCCCCCCTCAGCGGCCGCGGACCATCAAAAGTGGTGGAGCTGGGTGCCTGTCTACTCCGTCACCAGGCCTTTCAGAAGCCTCCGGCTCGGCGGACAGGCACCCAGCTCCACAGCGAAAAGCAAAAGCGTGTAGGGGACCCTACACATGCATGATTCAATCATGCACTGGGCCTCTAGTAATAATAATAAAAAAAAGCAAACCAAACCTTCTTTATTCCTTACATTTTTCATTATTAGTGATAAATCTGTCTTTAATCCTCTTGTTTTTATAAAACCAGAGATCAAACACACTATTCCTTATCTAAGTCAAATAAAAACAAAATACCATCCAGGGAAAAAGTCAGATTAAGAATCAACTATAACACGGATGAAAAATATTTTTAAAGAGAGAACAAAGGCATGGAGGCCTTGAGAAAGGAGGTTAAGCACGTTCTCAGACAGCCTCCCAGTGGCAGGGCTGGTGAGAGAAGGCACAGACATTGGCTTACTCGATGAAGTAGATCATCCCCGTGTCCGTGTAGGCCATCTCCCAGTTTTTGGGCAGTGGTTCCAGATTCTCATCTCTCATCATGTAATTTCTGAAGTCCATGGAGCTGTTGGTTTGGTTGTAACTCGGGACGGTCTTCATCCAATCGGATGACTCAGAATGCCTCTCTCTGTTTTCTATTCAAAACAGAACAGTATGAAAAGCAGGTGAGCTTACACCGTCTTCAAACAGCACTCTTCAATTCTAACAAAATGCCAAATATTTATTACACATTTCCTTGTCTTTTGTGTCCACATTCTGCTGTAACTTTTGAAAAAACAAACAGAAACATACTTTTTTTTTTCATTTGCTAAGTGACATTAACCCCGTACAGCACCTTGGGGGCTAGTCTGGGAAAGACGCAAAAAACAACTCTGGAATCAAGTCAGTTCCTACTGAACACAGATCAATCAACAGGACACTAACAACAGCCCAGCAGCACGTGTACAATCCCTTTACGTGTCAGGCGCTATTTTAAGCGCTTCACATATATTAACTCATAATCCTCACTCAAGCCTGTGAGTATGTCTTACTATTCCCATTTTATAGATGAGGAAACCGAGGCACAGCGAGGTTAATTAATGCAGTCAATGTTACGCAGCTAATTAAGCAAAGCCAGGATTCCAATCCCAGTGGCCTATGCTCTTAACTGCAACACCAAGCTGGCTCGTACACGTTTAACACAGGCCTTTCAGAATGACACGCAGTAGACTTCCTGTTGTTAAATATAATTCTCTGTTGTTGACAGTGAAATCCTTCTAGAGTCCCAGAGTCCGTAAGGTAGGTAAAAACACTAAACTTGGGTTACTGTAGGGAGTGCACACTTCATGAACTTGAAACTTGTTTCTAGAACTTACAAGATAACCCAACTGGAATAAGCCCGGACTGCAGTCAACGCCTCAGAATCAGAGGCTCTTAGAGGTGGCCTTAGACATCATTATACAGCCTTCCTTGTCCTTATAGCATTTGCACTCCACCCATCCTTTACCTAACCAAGCACTATCATCCTTTAACCCTACTGCTTACCACCTCTCACTGCTCCTCACCCCCATCCACGCCCTCGCCATGTCCTCCTTGCCCTACCTACCCAAGAACATGTACATTCCCACATTGGGACAAATTCACGGCCTCTAATGTCAGTCTTAAACATTTAAAAATGTTAACAAACTTAGTTCTGGGGGTGAACAAAGCTGATATCAACATCAGAAGGCTCTACGATATGATGAGTTCCCTTAACAACCCCTAAAAAATAAGACGTGAATTCACCTAAACATTTTCAGACCTGTTTTCACCCAAGTATATTGGGGTAATGCATTAAACATCAAATGTATGAAGTGGCATAATTATGTGGGATGTCAGGACTATAAAACAGGACTCACATTCTGGAGGGGAATGCAAACAATGAATGCATTGAAACAACAAATACAGTATAGACAGCAAATGTTAATCACTGATAAAGAAAACCTCAGGATGCTTTGGGGAAAGATCAAATTGGGTACCAGTGAAATACATCTTTCAGTTCCTACTACATGCCGGGCACTGTCTATGGTGCAAGGCACACAACAATGAACAAAACAAGCAACAATTTCACCCCTCACGCAGCTTTTTCATCATGTTTTGAATGGAAGTGTTATAACGAATAGGTCTACTGCGATTCTGTGGTTTCCTACCCATACTCTCAATTAGAAGTGTAAGAGTCTCCTAAGCAATCGCCACATTTTGGGAGGAATTCAAAAGAGTAAGATTCTCCACCAGTTAAGTTCCTGTTGGTCTTGCATTTAATGAAAAATAGAGGAGAGTCAAGTTCGGAACTTTTCTTGGAGTGATTCTGGATGTGAAGTCCAAGTACTGCTTGCAAACCTCTCGGATAACGTTGACTAGCACATCTCCAAAATGCTGTGCTTTGTTTTGGTTGAAGGCTGTATCCTAAAACATCTGCTTTTGTTCATATCCTGCAAAGCAGGACGTAGGCCAACAAGATTCCCCCATTCCAGCTTCGGAAGTGAATCCCACATCTTTTAAGCAGTGGGGCAATGCCATCTTACGTGATCACTACTGACAGCTTATCACTGACTTACCGAAATGGCCACTGGGAGCAGCTTTACAGATCCACTTTGTTCCACAAAAACACCCTTACCAAAAATATGAGAACCCCATCACTCACTCTGCATGGGCTTTGTGGGAAATCTTACTACTTCTAGTGCAGTGTCCCGGTAAAGCCAACCGGGAGGGTCACCTAGAAATGGCTCATCCATTTACCAACCTGCATGGCCAGTGCCATTAATGGCCTCCTTGTCCTCATCGTCCTCCTCTTCGGGGAGAGAGCTGTCCATCCGCTCCATCTTGCTGACGGAGGTGGTTCGTTTCCTTTGGGATTCGGTGTCAAACTCATTGTCAAAGAGGACCTGGTCCACAGGATCGGGCTGGAAAGGGCTGGGTTCTGCTGGAGGCTTGGGAGTCCCATAGAAATTTCCTAAGTGAACACAGGAACAGCAGCTGGGAACACTAACGCTGAACCGAGAGTCACCACAATATGGCCCGGTGTACGTCTCTGCCCTGTTATCTTACACTGAAGTTTCTGAACAGCCAACCACCACTGGCCAAAAGGAGGCCAAGACACTTCCTGGAAGAGGAGGAGGTAGAAAGAGCAAAAATAACTAATTTCCTAAGTGCCCTTCACCATATAAAGCCAGGAAGTTGACTTTGTGGATATGGCTTATTTATCCCAACAGGGCAGATTTGTGTGGGTCCTAAAGTAGGGCCTAATTGGTGGATTTAGATGCATTAACGCTCTCGTGTAGGATTCACTGGCATGGAAGAGGGAGAAAAGGAGAAGGAAACGAACTCAAATCATTTTGCTCTGATGTGCAACATGATGAACTATTTTGGTAAGAGGAGGAAATATGTGGGCAAAGGATGAAGCTAAGAACTAACCAGTCTGTGTTGAAACGTAGGCTGTTTATGTAAAAGTAATTTTTGAAAGTTTTCCTGAGATTCTAATTATATCATTTTATCTGACAATTTGTTGAACAAATAGAGACATTATTAGCATATTTCAATATTGGCTTACTCTCAGGGAAGCAAGAAATGCTTTAATATGTTAAGTCTTCAGGATCAGTCATTTTTGCAGTAAAAATAAATGTTCCAGAATAGAATGAGAACAATGGAATATCTTCTCAATTTGTCATGTAGTTCTCATTAGGCAGCCATACATAATGGGAAAATGCTCAATAGATCTACCTACGTTAACAGTTTGTGGCTCCTGCTAGTTTTGACCTTGCATCAATCACTATGCTAATGCTACAGGAAGATAAATATGATTGTGGAGTAAAATATTCATGACCTTCTTTTATTTTTTAAATCACTTTTTTTTCTAATCAAATTACTGGGGCTATAATGGATTACCTTTCCTAGGTGAAGAAAGCATGGGTTGTTGATCGTAATACTGGGGCAAGTCTACAAATAACACAGTTCACCTTAGGTGGGGCGTGCTTCGCAGGGGAAAGCACGAAGGTGAATTCTTCGGAAATGTGACTTGAGGCGGGATTGTTATTCAAATGCTCAAGACAAAACAGTGGCATCAAACTATAAAGCTTTGCCACAACATTTCGCCCGCCCGACCCCACTAGGCCCTTGCTTTCAAATCCATGTTGGAGATGGAGTCATTCCCGTCACGCGGATGACACGAAGGCTGGCATCAAAACAAATCTCTGTCGCTGAAGGAGAGCAAGGAACGGTGGGAAAGCCAGCTCACACTCCTCTGGGGCGAAGGGCAGCGAATGCCCCAAACGGAGGTGTGGCTGGGGAAGAGGGTGCGCTGGGAGCCCCTGCGTTGTGTCCAGCCATCCCACTCCCACGGGGCGTGCACGCACCGTGACACGGAAAAGCCCACTTTTTCTACGGATGGGAGTTTTCCTAGAAACACATTGTAGTGTGTATCCTTGGTAATTATTTTTTTTAGCACTAGGAAGTTTAATTTTTTTCTAGGGTGAAAATGAGAAAAATTCAGGATACTGTGATTGTTATCCATAGACATTGGTAAGATTTTAGGACTCGATCATACATTCTGGCAGTTCCCTTATTTTTAAAAAATTATTGGTATTAATAATAAGCATGCTTATAAGTAAATTTGATCTATTTTTCTGGAGTTATTGTTAAATATGAAGATTGCAGATTACAGCAAGGTATATAGTTACAAATTTTGTGAACCCTGACTGTAGTTTTTAACAGAAATGTTTTTTTCATCCTTTGAAGCTGTATTGAGGCATTTTCTTTTTCTCTCTTTTCTGAAGCTGTTTTCATTTTTACAAAGGAACTATTAGCTATTTTAAACATAAAAACATGGACAATAGTACTACAGTAGTATTCAAAACCTCCTTATTAATTTGCACATCCTCCGGGTATGAGTTTGCCGGATTCTCTCGGGTCTCTCCCTTCCCCCTTGGGGGACATACACGTATGGTCACATACACTATTAGAACCCCAACTTCCTGTCTCTGTCCTTCCCACTCTCTCCGAGTCATCCTGAAGTTAGCATGTCATTTCCCTGCATGTGTGTGCACGAGGACATACGTATAAGCACACATAATGTATACATATTATTGTTCATAAAAGCTTCACAGGCATCCCATGACATTTCATATCTTTTTTCTAGAGTATACTGCATGCATGCTTTTGCAACTTTCTTTTTATACAATTATATTCCTAAGACTTATTCCTGTTGACATGTAGATTCTAGTTCACTTTAACTGCTGTAGGATAGTCCATTTTTATGAACAAATTAAAATGTATTTGGTTGATTCCTCTATTCGAAGGGAGTTGTTTCCATCCTCTCACAAACAGTGCTACAGGGACTATTCTGGAACGGTCTACACAGGCACGCAGACAGGGTTTCCCTATGGGCACCGGAGGGGAACTGCTGTGCCAATCACGGGCCTCTCTGAAGTTGCCAGCTGTGGCCGAGGTGCTCTCCGAAGGGACCGCATCCTTTTACACTCTCGCCAGCTGCGTAAGGGAGTTTCCATTCCCTCAATTATCAGACTGTAAAATTGTTGTCAATATGATCGGTGTGAAATGGTGTATGATTGTTATTTCAATTTGCATTTCTTTACTTGAGCACAATTTGCCACTTTGTCATATTTCTAACATGCTCTTACACTTAACAGAAGAAAATATCTTTGTGATCTAAGGGCGGAGAAGGACTTCTTAAACAAAACTTCAAAAGTACAAATCATGAGGTAAAAAAGTGATAAACCTGGTAGACGAAAAGTAAGGATTTCTGTTTAATGAAGCAACACGGGACAAGGTTATTAGGTGGAAGAACAGGAGAAAATATCTGTATCCAATAGGGGATTAATATCTAAGTAATATGTAAAATCTAAGGAATGTCTGCCACTGGAATGCGATTCAGATCCCATTTAAAAAAAAAAAATAGACACGCCCTAGCCGGTTTGGCTCAGTGGATAAAGCGTCAGCCTGCCGACTGAAGGGTCCCGGTTTGATTCCGATCAAGGGCACATGCCAGGGTTGCAAGCTCGATCCCCAGTAGGAGGCGTGTAGGAGGCAGCCAGTCAATGATTCTCTCTCATCATTGCTGTTTCTATCTCTCTCCCCCCTCTCCCTTCTTCTCTGAAATCAATAAAAATATATTTTAAGAAAATAGACAAACAGATGAATAGACAATTTGCAGAAGTCCACGGCATATGAAAACATGCTCAAACTCTGTGATTTCCAGAGAAACTCAAGTTTAACTGAGATACCACTTCTACAGCCATCGGGTTGGCAACATTATAAAGCTGGACAAGGCCAAGTGCTGCTGAGGAGGTGGAGTCATCATACTACTGCTGCTACAGCAACCAAAACCTCGTGCAGTCCTGGGGGGATGCAGACTGTAGAGCTATCCTATCCAAAACTACTTCGTCAGATGGGTATCAAAAAAACCAATGGGAAAATTTCCTCACGTGAGGATTAACAACAAAGTTTGAACTTGACCTTAAATCTGTACTTCCTGGAATGAAGTGGGTAGAGGAGAGAGATATGAAAAGAAAACCAAGAACTCTCTTTTTGTTGTTTTTCTCCCCCCTTTCTATATTCCCTTTTCTCCAAGCGATCCAAAGTATAAATAGGTTTTTTAAAGTCTACAGTATTTGAATTCTCAATCACAAATAGAAAGCAATCTACCAGCACTTGCTGAGCTCATATGATGTGAATTACTATGAAATATACAAACTAGCTAATTTGAATAATTTTCGTATATTATTCATAATTGACTTCATAATGTGATGAAATGCTTTTTGTTTATTGTTTAATCCCATTTTAACTAGCAAATTACAATTACCCTAATTAAAAGAAAAAATTTCCCCAAAACCGACAGATAAAACTTGTTTGTAAAATGGTATTTTACTGATCAAATTCCCTCTGAAATAATTCCAGTCATTCAGATAGTTTTCTGGGTTGCTGTTGTCAATATTTGGGGACATACCATCATACGTTCCACTTTCTAATAATGCTCCACTCTCTTCCAGTGCTTTGAACTGTTCAACAGAAATGAAATTATAGTCCACCCCCGGTACTTCCCCATCTCTGGGGGCCCTTGTGGTGCCTAAGGAAAAAAAAAACACAACAAGAAAAAAATAGGTTGGAAGTGCTTTTAAACTTACAAAGTATTGCAAATAATAGAATATATAGCCTATAGAGAATGCATGGAGAAACAGACCATTGAATACATTGAACCGACTAGAATAAGGATCAGAAAATCTGAGGCAAGTTAAGATTCCTAAGTGAATGCAGGACAATAAATAACGTAGGATGAGTCAATAAACTTGAATAAACCTACAGGTAGCCATAAAATTCAAAACTACAAAGACTACAAAATTTTAGTGTCAGAGAAAGCTTAACTTTCTAAAACACAACAGTTAATTCTTCTTTTAAACCTCAGTTATCATTCCTTTACATATAGCAAT
The DNA here is from genome assembly GCF_951640355.1 of Cnephaeus nilssonii. Taxonomy (NCBI): domain Eukaryota; kingdom Metazoa; phylum Chordata; class Mammalia; order Chiroptera; family Vespertilionidae; genus Cnephaeus; species Cnephaeus nilssonii. The sequence continues at coordinate 8,171,445 of NC_137092.1, read as the reverse complement.
CCACCAATGATAGACTTCATTTTTAGGTAGCTAACTTATGTATTTTTTTCTTCCTTAGAGGAAAGAAACGAACATTTTACTTACTAGAGGCATAAAGGACAATTAAAAGAAAAAAAAATTAAGGTCTTTTAATGAACTCTATTTTAAAAACTTGGACAAATATTATGAAAATATTTTAGGTGAATAAAAAGGATTATGGCTTAATAAAGGTAGATATTTACACATTGCTTCTTAGCCATTGTTCTCTTCAAGTAGTTTTTAAAAAGTAAGCAGTAAGTAAGCTGTTCAATGAAATTCAGCAACAGGGCGCTAAATTTTATCCGCTAAGGAATTCATGCTAAAGTACAGTTTATCTTAAACAATGAGGGGGTTAGGAGCACCAACCCCCTAACACACAGGTGAAAATCCGCATATAACTTGTGACTCCCCCAAAACGCAACTACTGTCATCCTTTGGTATCCATGGGGATTGGGGAAAATAGGGTCTGGGTTGAACTCTCAAAACCTATGGCAAGATTCTAGCACCCCCCAAATCGATAACAATCCTAATTAAAAACATTAATACAGTTTAAGAGCCATGTTACATCCCTAATTATAAATACTCGAATCAATAAAATACTTTGTTTTTAAAAATATATATTTTTATTGATTTCAGAGAGGGAGTGAGAGGGGGGATAGAAATATCAATGATGAGAGAGAAATCATTGATCAGCTGCCTCCTGCACACCCTCTATTGGGAATCAAACACACAACCCAGACATGTGACCTGACTGGGAATTGAATCGTGACTTCCTGAGTCATAGATCAATGCTCAACCACTGAGCCACACCAGCCCGGCCTTAGTGTGTTGTTTTTTTTTTTAAGAAAAGGTAGCTTGACAGAAAGGGGTACAAGGGAGGGTGAGGCTACTGAACGATGAAGATAAGGCAAAATGTGCAATAAGCAATTTTAAGATAAAGCACATGTTCTAATTGAGAAAAGAGGCCAAACTGAGATGAATGAGCATCCTGCACAGCCCACGCGTCATTCAGCTGTGTTTGTATATTCTGTGTTTATTTGCTACTTGATGACGCAAAACATGAACTTGCTCAGGAAAATGGAATACAAACCAGTATGACCTCAATTAAATTGCCATCATTCTCCTACCTACTCACCAATCACATAGGAACTTACTCGCATCACAGAACAGACTCTATTTTTTTTTTCACCTTTTAAAAAATAACCCTTTGAGGACTGATGTTTTTCTTCATGTTAATGTAGTCAAACTTATCAATCCTTCCCTTTATAGCTAATGCTTTTGGTGCCTTGAAGAAATTTTTCCCAAGACCCTGGGAAGAGGCTATGTTCTTTTTAAAAAGCATCACAGCTTTGCCTTTCATGCCCAATACTTCAATGCACTAAGATAGCTTAATTAGGGAGCTGGCGAGAGGTAGTGAGTGGTCTACTTTCCTTTTTTACCAAATGGCTACTCAGCACGATTTACTGAAAGGACCATTACTTCCCCTCTGATCCACCACAGGGCTTCTGTCATAGACACTTAGCCAGAAATGTCTGTGCAAGGCTGGGTACCCATCACCGGGCTCTCTACCACATCCCACCTATCTCCTGACCACTCCTGCACCAATATCACGATGGTATAATTATGTTTTCATGACAAATCTTGGCATGTAGAACAAGTCTACTGATTTTGTTTTTTTTGTTTTTTGTTTTTAAGAAAGGGGGAGAGAGAGAAACATCCATTTGTTTTTGTTGTTCCACTTATCTATGCGTTCTCTGGTTGCTTCGTATGTGTCCTGACCACAGATCGAACCCACAATCTTGGCATATTGGGATGATGCTCTACAGTGGTTGGCAAACTGCGGCTCACGAGCCACACGCGGCTCTTTGGCCCCTTGAGTGTGGCTCTTCCACAAAATACCACGGCCTGGGCGAGTCTATTTTGAAGAAGTGGCGTTAGAAGTTTACGTTTCAAAAATTGGGCTCTCAAAAGAAATTTCAATCGTTGTACTGTTGATATTTGGCTCTGTTGACTAATGAGTTTGCCGACCACTGCTCTAACCAACTGAGCTACCTGGCCAGGGCCAATCTTGGTGTGTTTTTTTTCCTATCCATAGCCTTTACATCTAAATTCTGGAACCAAATAAACAAGCTAAAACTATTGGGATTTTTATGGAGTTATTTAGATTGAATCTATTAATCAATTTGAGGAGAACTGATATCTTCACTATATTGAGTCTTTAATCTACAAGCAAGAAATCTCTGCCAATATATTTAGATCTTCAATGTCCCTTAATTTTACCTTACAGAGATCTTTATAGTTCTTTAAGGATTAATTTCTAAGTATTTCAAATATTTTTATGCTATTATAAAGGATATCTTTTTATAAACTTTCATCTTGTTGATGGAATAAAAGAGTGTAATTGTGGGAACTCCTTTGGTCGCTGTATTCCGATATCCTTTACCTACAATAAAATTCACTAATTCTAACAGTACAATTCTGTGAGTTTTGGGAACCATCACAATTGATAGGGAAAATGAGAAAAACATATTATCCTTCTCTAGTGAGAATTAAATTTGACACAGAGATGTTACAGATTTGAAGGAATCGACTGATAGCAACTGAAAGCAAGAGCAGGAAACACTGCAAAGCAGAATCAAAGGTTAAAGTTGGCATTTCCAGGGACCAGGACAGACGTGTGTGGGGAGCGGTGGTCGCCACCTGCTCAGTCTTCCCTGCAGCTGTTCTCACAATTGAGTGTGTGGTCAAGGCCCTGCCTGCTAACGCCGGGTCTTCTTTGCAAATACAATATTATTAAGATCAGAAACATTTATACACTATATAATTCTGTGAGCAGTATTCCAAAAATACTACAATTTTGAAGGCTAAAGAAATTCTTAAATGGACAGTTTTGGCGTGTGAATCTGGTAATGATGTTAGCCGTATTAGGAGTTCTGAATGTTATAATACTGTCTCACAGCATTCTCTGGCATTTTCCTCGGTCTGAGCATTTGCTACGAGTTTCCATGCTTTGTAAGTACTCTAACAGGAGAGGTGCAAAGAGAAGATGCGGAAGTCGATGTGGAACACGCCAGCCCGATTCAGAAACTGGTCTAAAATCTGAAGTAGAAGCAATAGAAGCAACATGGAGTTCAAAGGCAACGCCAAAATCAGGGCCAGGAGACAAACTATTTTCATCATTAAAAAAGCAAGCAAGCTCAGACGAATGGCCAATGACTGATGCCCAATTTAAAGACGTGCTTGGCTACATGCTTCCAATCTGGTGAATATCAACGCAAGTCATGGAAATGTCTTTTATGTCTAGAATATTTATGACCCAACGAAGAGGAGATGAGCAGATAGTGTAATCGCTACTTCGTGTGCTTTAAAATTTCACTGTAGGAGTGAAAAATTCAAATAGTAAATATGTGTGATGCCTGCCAAATTTTATAATTATTTTTATTTTGTGTTAACGTTCCCCCTTTTTAAGTTGACCTATTTGCAAATGTCACTATCAGGCAACTTAAAGGTGTTACTAATGATCATGTCATACAAGTTCATGATGATGATAAACCAGCTGATGCGGCGTCCTGGTCTCTCTTTAAGCACCTGGAGCTCTCGGGAGACGCCCCCCGCCCCCCGGTGCTTGGAGCCGTCATTACTGCGATAACGGTCACCTGCCGCAGTCAGTCTGGGTCCCGAGGTACTTGGTTCAGCTGGCACTTTTATCGCAATCAACCAAAAATTACCCTGTGATTAAACCGTGACGCCACTTCTGGTCCTGAATTACAAGTACCCTGGTTCCCACTGGCAGGCACCTGGCCCTGTACTGAGCCCAAGAACACAACTGAAACCAGGTCTAAAATTCCTCCCTGCAGGGCCTGTCTCCCAGGGCCACGGCCAGTACCAGTTCTGTATCAGCCGGGGTCCAAGCAGGAGAGAGAAACCGCATGGTACCCTGAACAAGGACGGCTTAATATAAAGAATTATTAACCACTAGAGGCCCGATGCATGAAATTCATGCAAGAGTAGGCCTTCCTTCCCCCGGCTGCCGGCACCAGCTTCCCTCTGGCATCCCAGACCAGGGTTTCCCTCGCAGCCCCGGCTTTGTTGGGAAGGTCTCCCGGAAGGACATCCAGTCTAATTAGCATATTACGCTTTTATTATTATAGATTCCCAAGGAACTAAGAGGGAGTAAAGCACACCGCCATAGAGCTGAGGGAGAACACCCAAGTGAGGAACAAACTTGGAAGGGCCCATCCGGCGTGGCTCAGTGGTTGAGCTTTGACCCATGACCCAGGAGGTCACGGTTCCATTCCCGGTCAAGGGCGTCAAGGGCACATGCCCGGCTTGTGCGCTTTGATCCCCTGAAGGAGGCGGACAGGAGGCAGCCGATCAATGATTTCTCTCATCATTGATGTTTCTCTCTCTCTCTCTCTCTCTCTCTCTCTCTCCCTTCCTCTCTTTGAAATTAATAAAAATATATTTAAGGAGGAAAAAAACACAAAACTTGGAAGAGAGGGACACTCCCAGCTGGGAACCAGGCCTCACTGGAGAAGGAGTGGCTCCCGTCCTCGGGAGGAGGCGGCAGGCAGGGAAATGTCTGCTGGGGCCTGGATGAAACTGACAAGCAACTCCCTATGGCGGCGGCAGGGTGTGTGTGTGGAAGGTGTTATTAACTTACCAGAGAACCAGCTGGGATGCTGGCTGGACTTGCCAGATCCCCCTGGAAAACCACGTGCAGGGGGGATTACCTGAAATGTGGGGAGCCAGCTGGGGTGCCCACGGACCGCGTCAGGAAGTGAGGAAGCCACTGGTGCGCTGCGCAGCTCACGGAGCCGCCTGGGGAGGTGCTGCTGATTCGCTGCTGGGAAGCCCCCAGATGCACCCCCTCACCCCCCCCAGCCTCCGGGAAGCTGCCTGCTGGCGCGGGACTGACATTGCAGAGTGTCTTTTTGCAGGCAGAAGGGGGAAGAAGACACTGGCAACTTCCTTCCTTTCTGGTTGCTAATAGTTAAGTCACAAGCTTGTTCGCTGGATCCTCTGGGGCGGGCTTAATTGCCTTGGCGAACAGGGGCCTGCAGGAGCTTGGGGCAAGGCAGGAGCCTGACAGGGTCTCTGGGGCAGGCTGGTGAGAGCTCTCCCGCCCCGGGGCAAGTGCCCAGACTGGGTAAGCACGCAGCTCCCAGAGCCCCTGGCCTGGCCATGTGGGGTCTCAGGCGGCAATTCTCGGCTCGGGGTTCAGCAGCAGACCGGGCGCTTGGGCAGACTGCTGGGCTCTGCCCGGCTCTCCCCCTGAGCGAGGCCCAGCTCGCACCCAGGCAGAGGGCTGAGGATCAGAGGACCCCTTCGTGTGCGTCTCCTTTCCCGTCTCAGGGCCCCCAGTCACGCTCTGTCTCGGCTGCAGCGACTGACCACCGCAGCGCCCACTCCCTTTCTCCGTCATTAGTGTTGCTGCTCCATTGCCTCAGATTTTGTCAGTGGGGAACCCCTAGGTGGCCTTTTTTTTTTTTAAATCCTTCTGATATATCCCCACCATTTTTTAAGCATTTATAGACTTCCTGGTACAATGAGATGTTCCAGGCTCATCTTGTATTTCCCTTGCCCCGCACCTGGAATCAGAATTTCCTCCGCGAAGATCTGGTATCGTTTAGTAGAGAATGATATTCAGAGACCCGATGGGGTTGTGGGCACCTCCATTAGCGAGCGAAGAGGTCCCGTGAGGATCTGAAAGGCTGCGGCTGTGTGGACCCTACGGCTTAAAACTACATAAACTGTAGCTCCTTTCAGGACAAAACCTCACACGGAGGAGAAAGTACAAAACTAGGACAGAGGTCAGTTACGAAGAAGATCCAAGGAAAAATGGCAGAGGGCAGAAGAAGGTAGAACTCTTACTTTATTAACTTGTTCTAACAAGGATGACGGAGCTCCAGAGCTAGGAACCTAAAAACGCTACCCGGAGACGCCCTGTGTAGGCAAAGGACCAAGTTCCTTACAAGGGAATGACAATCAGATTATTTCAGAACAATGCTTTACAGCAAAAGACAACCAGACAATTGACTAATATAATTAAGATAGACCAGGAGAGAAAATATGAGCCAACACTGCATATCCATCCAAACAAACTTGAAAGGATAAAAGCCACAAGCAAACGGCTACGGTGGCCCAGTGGGCCCTTGCTAGCAAGTCTAGTGGAGAACAAGCTTCCGACAACCATGATCACTGAAGAAACAGCACCAGGCCTGGCGAGTGTGGCTCAGTTGGTTGAGCATTGTCCTGGGCGCCGAAAGGTTGCCGGTTCGATTCACAGTCATGGCACATACCCGGGTTGTGGGCTCGATTCCCAGTAGGGGGTGCGCAAGAGGCAGCCCATGGATGTTTCACTCTCACATCGATGTCTCTCTCACATGGATGTTTCTCTCTCTGAGGCTCAGGAGGATTAAGTGAAGCAACTAGGAAGATGCTAGAATCAGGATTTTGAACTCCATCTTACCTAGCTCTTTGCCGCTACATAACGCTATCTGTTTTTGTTTTTAAGTCCAAGCAAGAAAGAGTGAGGTCTAAGGCAGTGCAGAGGAATAGATGCTTAAGAAGCATAATTGGAAAAGCCTGATAATGGACTGGGCATTGTGTGAGATTAATAACAAGAAAAAGAAATCGAGAATTTCAGAGCCATTACAAAAGCTGGCATCCACAAGGAGTTAAAGATAGTGAAAAGGAACACAGAGCTGAATGTCCTTTTATGCCTTCGTATTGTTTACTGCTTTTTATTCTTCACCAGGCCCGCGCTCACTAAAGCTAACACTTAAGCATACATGATTTCTTGTTATGTGTTTTATCAAAAAACCCAAAACACCGTTACAACAACAATGAGGTCCTATGAAAACCATTAAGACTGGAGTAGAAACGCCAACGTCAATGCCAACATTCAAAATGGGTTGCCAGAAGGAAGGCACTGTGTTTTTCTTCCTCTTTTTTCCTTTGGGGAAGGGGCGGACTTTAAAATTAGCAAGGTCTTAGCAGTCAATACAAAAATGTCTCCGTGTACGAGGCATTGAGAGCACAGAAGTCTTTTTACTGCTCAGGCTGTAGAAATGGATTTATATGAATAAAATCTAGTTAGCCACATGTACACAGATAGTCTTCCATTCTTAAAACCTAGTGCCTTTCCAAAGAGTCCCAATATAGACTCTTCGGGTTTTTCTACTTTGACAAACCAAACCCCTGGAAGTTCTCCGAAAAATGTTTCTCCTTCTCCGACTTTGGCTGCATTCCAGGGCCCCCCCTTAGTCTTCACCATTTCATAGGAGATGCTCTCCCCGAATTGTTTCTAGATGTTTGGCCAGTTACATAAGGATCTGTTTGTTTTATTCCATTTCCCACTTACATGGAATGGTCCTCAAGTAGAGGTTATCTCTGATCACTTGCTGCAGCTTGTGGTCAATTGATCCTTTCTGAAACTGAAGACTCAGGTAATGTCGCAAATCTTTGTTAATGACTTTGCCTACAAAAGAAAACAACAGAAGACAAAACACATAACTGTTAGCTCTCCAGTTAAATATTGACTAAATGCCCTTACACGATAAACAGAAAATCCTATATAATAAAGAGGTGATATGCAAATTGACCCTCATGCCATCACACAAGATGGCTGCCCCCATGTGGTCAAAGATGGCCACCACAAGATGACTGGCAGGGGAGGGTAGTTGCGGGCGATCAGGTCAGCAGGGGAGGGCAGTTGGGGGTGACTGGGACTGCAGGAGAGGGCAGTTAGGGGCGACTGGGCCAGCAGGGGAGGGCAGTTGGGGGCGACTGGGCTGGCAGGGGAGGGCAGTTAGGGGCGACTGGGCTGGCAGAGGAGGACAGGTGGGGGTGACTGGGCCAGCAGGGGAGGGCAGTTGGGGGCAACTGGGCCGGCAGGGGAGGGCAGTTGGGGGTGACTGGGCCGGCAGGGGAGGGCAGTTGGGGGCGACTGGGCCGGCAGGGGAGGGCAGTTGGGGGTGACTGGGCCAGCAGGGGAGGGCAGTTGGGGGCAATCAAACCTGCAGGGGAGGGCAGTTGGGGGCGATCAAGCCTGCAGGGGAGGGCAGTTGGGGGTGACTATGCCAGCAGGGGAGGGTAGTTGGGAGCGACTGGGCCGGCAAGGGAGGGCAGTTGGGGGCGACTGTGCCGGCAGGGGAGGGTAGTTGGGAGCGACTGGGCCGGCAGGGGAGGGCAGTTGGGGGCGACTGGGCAGGCAGGGGAGGGCAGTTGGGGGCAACTAGGCCGGCAGGGGAGCAATTAGGCATCGATCAGGCTAGCAGGGGAGTGGTTAGGGGGTGATCAGGCTGGCAGGCAGGCGAGTGGTTAGGAGCCAGCAGTCCCGGACTGTGAGAGGGATGTCCAACTGCTGGTTTAGGCCCGATCCCTGTGTCCAGCAGTCGGACATCCCCCGAGGGATCCCAGATTGGAGAGGGTGCAGGCTGGGCTGAGGTACACTCCCCCCCACCCCAGTGCACAAATTTTGTGCACTGGGCCTCTAGTGAACAATAAAGAGAAATCGGCATATTTTACTAAAGACAAGATAACCAACACCAAGTTATTAAAGGCACGATAATTAAAACATATACATGATTTTTACAAGGCAGGGGAGGGAGATGGCATAGGTCAGAGAAGGTAACAAGGTAAGTTCACTCAGTCCCATGGCTTTAAATACCACCTATATGCTGATAACTTCCAAATTCTTATCACCTCTCTATTCAAATATGTTCCCGCCACACTGACCATCTTTCTGACCTTTGAAAAGGCCAAACGGGTGCTACCTCAGTGCCTTCTCTCACTGAATTGAACAGGCATTTCCTTTCTACTTACTTGACTCCGCGATACAATGTGAATAAAACAAGAGCGGAAGATTCTTTTCTTATTTGTGGGGGAAATGGGAAAGAAAAAGAGGAATATGAGGGGTGTCTCCAAGAAGTAGTAAGTAGAAAAATGGAGGTCTGAAGACATCTGATAGCAATGCATTTTTAGTGAGGGCTGAACTTAAAATGAAACCCAAAGCAATCCATACTGTTCAGTGGAAAGACCTCAGATAATTAGGAAAGAGCAATGCAAAGACAAAATAGATGATCTTACTGAATAAAAAATAACTGCTTAATTAAAATGTACTCTTTGTTTTATTTTTTAAATATATTTTTATTGATTTCGGTGAGGAAGGGAGAGGGAGATAGAAACATCAATGATGAGAGAGAATCATTGATGGACTGCCTCCTGCACGCCCCCACCAGGGAATGGAGCCCGCAATCTGGGCGTATGCCCTGACAGGGAATTGAACTGTGACCTCCTGGTTCATAGGTCGACATTCAACCACTGAGCCACACTGGCCAGGCTACTCTTTGTTTTATTTGAACAGACTAGTTATGACAAGGTTAAATAAATCAAAAGGTTGCTACTGATCAGTTCATTCTTTTCACCCATATGAGAGGGTGCTAATATAAGCAGGAAATCAGAGTCCTTCTGAAGTTAGAGATAATATTCAGATCCTTAACTGAACACACACAAACCCAAATGTCCCTGTTTTGCCAAAAATAGATCCTAAGGAAGCTGGGAACTTTTATGATGAAAGAAAACCTGAAAGCCCTAGCTGGTTTGGCTCAGTGGATAGAGCGTTGGACTGCGGACTAAAGGGTCCCGGGTTCGATTCCGGTCAAGGGCACATGCCTAGGGTTGCAGGCTCATTCCCCAGTAGGGGGCGTGCAGGAGGCAGCCATTCAATGATTCTCTCTCATCACTGATGTTTCTATCTCTCCGTCTCTCTTCTCTGAAATCAATAACAATATTAAAAAAAAAAAGAAAACCTGAAAGATATTCACAGGGAGAACCCAGAAGAATCCCTAATCCCACAGATTGCTTCTCCAGGTACTTAGGGGCCCCATCAACTGGAGTCCAATCCAAGTGGGAGCATATTGTTTCATTTGTTATTTATATTATAGCACTTGTTTGTTGCTGGGTAGAAGGAACCCCTAATTCATAATCAATACTGCACAGTCTCATTGCTGACTGAACAAAAACATATCCAATAATGGGTTCATCAAGTCAATTATAAAGGTTAACCAACTATATGGGTTGGTGTTCCTTAAGATTAATAATTAATAATAAACTACACTAGCTACAGCAGACTTCCTTGCCTCCGGAAACCAAAAGAACTTTCAGAAGGGGACAGAATGTTATTATTGCCTCTTTGATATGACTCTAGGTAAAAATTTTAAGTACAAATAACTTGTACAGGCAGATGACTAAAATGACGAGAGGGCCAGCCAGCAGTCACTGCAGAGGAATCTATATTACCAAATGTACATGAACTTCTGCCTGTTGTTTAGGGAGCATTTCACAGGAACTTGATCTGTCAAGGGCATGAAACACATGTACCCGGGGTGAATGTAGTTGTTGTTAAACAAATAAGAAAGAAGGTCCCTCACAGTAGCATTCCCACCCAGCCAGCCTCTGCTCCAGGCGCTGAGCTCGTTCATTGACTCCTAAGTGATTTATAAGTCAGGTTGATTTATGAAAGTTACAAACAGATCTATGCATCTTAAAATACAGCTCTGGTGGGGAAAGGCCTACAACTGAAATTTCAATCATATAAATAAATCCAGGCATGCAAGTTTCGATATATAAATCCTTAATCCACACGTTCTGAATGTATGCTAATTCATATCCGCTCCTGGGTCTCTCTGAGGCATCGCTGTGTAGGGTCACTGATTACTACCAGTATTTAGATAAACCCTGTGGCATGCCGGCTTAGGTGTGGCCACAGAAGCAGCTGTCAATCAGCCTAAATGCCAACATGTCGTCGTCTTTCCATAAGGATAGTCTAGCAAGTGGTTGGCAAAGTCTCCTCAAGTCAAGATACGACATGTCTTTAGCATTTTCTAATCCAGTCATTACAAAATCAAATAAAAAAGAAAAGAAAATGAGGCCTGTTTGACATGTCTTACTCTTATAAATTCACATTGACTCGTGGTGGTCATCCCATTCTTTTCTAAGCACTTACAGCACTGTATTTTTTAAAATAATCTCTTCAAATTTTGAGTGCAGAGAAAGACAAAAAACATATGATTTCACTTATCTGTTGGATCTAAAGAACCAAATAAATGAACAAAACTGAAACAGACTCATAGACTCAGAGAGCTAGCTGGTGGCTGCCAGAGGGGAGGGAGGCTGGGGGCCTGGATGAAAAAGGTGAAGGGATTAAAAGGTACAAATTGGCAGTTACAGACTATTCAAAGGTATGTGAAATACAGTACAGGGAACAGAGTTGACAATATTGTAATAACTACATATTGTGCTATAACTATATATAATAACTATATATACATATAGCAAGGGGAAGGAACACCTTGAAAGTATTTGATTGACTACCCACTGTGCTATACACCTAACACTAATGCAAAACAATGTTGAAAGCAAACGGTAATTGAATAAAGTTAGGGAAGTGGATTTGAGTTTTCACCATGTACTTTATGTCCTTTTGGACACTGGGACATTTGCTTCTCTTCATTCTCCTGGTACTTCCCACATTCTCCATAGTTTCACAAAGAATATTGACAATAACCCTGAGATCGTATCTGAGATTCCCTTCAACTCCTGTGAGGCCATTCAGTTGAGTCCTAAAAACTCAGATGCATTTCAAGTGAATGATAACTCTTGCTATCTCCTAATCTTCAAAAAAATGTAATTTCTCCTCTTTGGGGTTGTTTTACCTTTTACTGTTGGAAAAGTACTTCTGCTAGTTATGGAAGCCAGTAAGAATGATACTGATCTAACCAATGCTGATTGCTAGTCATATTGCTTATTGCTAATTTCATCGATGCTGTCTGAAATCGGCCTACAATCAGCTAACATTAACAACATCTGACAGTAAGTCTACTTTTCCTTCTTGTCGCCCTCACTTCAAACACAACCTTGGAAGCTCTTCATGCTCTCCGAAGTATCACAGCTCCTTGTGAGCTTCCTTTAGAAAAGAAAACCCTTAAATGTTTATTTCTTAGTCTACTTAACGCTGTAGAAATGTGATTAAGTCTCCTTCCACCTGCCAATCATATGCATCTTTTTAAAAATCTGAGCTGCTGAGAGCATTCTGTGCACCCTTAAGGATTTCTTCACTTAATTTTCTTTCAGAAATTTCATCTTGGAACCACACCTGTAGAATCTGTAAAAAAAAATCCATTTTTCTCAAAGGGAAAGTATGGATGAAACCATGCCTCAGTTCTCTTCCTTACCCTGCCTGGAAGATGGCTTAGTGTTTTTCCCCAAATAAACTGTCCATTTAACTAGCTCTACACAGCCAAGGGACTAACTAGCCCTTTCCCAGTAGACCTGGACTCTGAAGAGCAGTGTGTTTTATTACTTCCTCCACCCACTGAGCACCTCAGCAGTAAGAGAACATTCCATGAAACGGTGAAAGTGATACTCGTAAACTGAACTCCAAACTGGCTCCTTGGCTTAAGGCAGGGGGTCCCATCCATCCACCCATCCACCCCCATCTTTTGAGGTTCTTCTCAAGCATCCTATATAATAAAAGGCTAAATGCACATCAACCGAATGGCAGAACAACTGGTCGCTATGACGCGCACTGACCACCAGGGGGCAGACGCTGAACACCGAGCTGCCCCCTGGTGGTCGGTGCACTCCCAAAGGGGAAGCAACGCTCAGCCAGAAGCCGGGCTCATGGCTGGCGAGCGCAGGGACGGTGGTGGGAGCCTCTCCCGTCTCTGAGGCAGCACTAAGGATGTCCAACTGCTGGACATCCCCCAAGGGCCCTGCACTGTGAGAGGGTGCAGGCCAGGCTGAGGGACCCCCCCCCCCACCCCGAGTGCACGAATTTCATGCACCGGGCCTCTAGTAAATTTATAAGAGCACAGCTTTTAAGAGCTCTTTCCTAAGAACATACCCTTCCAGGAAGCAGTCACATCTACTGTGTAAACAAATATTTACCGAGTGTTTGGTAGTAGGCACTTGGGGTAAAGCAGTGAATGAGCGTGCCCCTAATTGGAACTTAAAACCTGAAGGCAAGATGAACATTAAAGTAGAAATCCCAAAGCCGGGAACATCATGAAAGGGAAGTCTAGCGCACTGTGGGCATCTATCATCTAGATCGCAGTCTGAGGAGTCTGGGAAGACGTCCCTGAGTCACACTGGAGCTGTGACCTGAAGGATAAAGGGGAGACAGGGAGGAAACAAGAGGGGAAGTAGAGGGACACACAAAGGCACTAACTTGAGGTGGGAAAGGACACAGTGCTCACAGGACCCGAGAGAGGGCCAGGAGAGCTGGTTCTCAGAAAGTGAAGAGCTCACACAAGCTGGGACAAGACCCAGGGGCCAGCGGGTTGAGTAGAACCTTGTACCAATGATTTAACAGAACATCAACTAGCTCAGGTCTGACACCAAGGCCCTTTAAACTGCTATACATGAACAACTATGGACACATCCCATGGTTGGAACATGCCATATTAATGCCATCTGGTTATTTCCATTCTATCTAGAAGAGCATATTTAATGCTGTAAACTTAGAAGACCCACGTCTACCACGTTCTTTAAGTATGCCACTGTCATTACAGGCGAGTAGGCACTTAATGAATTTTAACACTAATTTATATAATGCTTGCTCAGTCCCAAATTGGAAGAACATTAAACACTCAGGGATCTTGTGAGCCATTTCAGTCTTGAAAACTGGTCATCTTTTAGTAGTCTTCCGAGTTAATTTGAAGCATTAACACAGACTAAAGCAATCAAGTGTATCTTCTGCAAAACACTGCTGCCACCTCACCAGACAGGAGACGGTCTCCTGCTGATGGAGCTCACACTCGTTCTTTTTTGCTCCCCAGCTTCACTGACATATGTAATTTGAAGGTGTATGGGGTGATGATTTGCTATGGAGGTTTGCACCTCCATCCCCTGACATAATTCCATCTGTTGTGCGTACGGTGGTAACATTTAAGATCCAGTTTCTTAACAATTTTCAAGTCAATAATGCAGTACTGTTACTATAGTCACCATGCTGCACGTTAAGCTTCCAGAACTTATTCATCTTATAGCTGGAAGTCTGTACCATTGGACTAACATTTCCTCATTCCCCCCACCCCCAAACTCTGGCAACCACCAATCTAGTCTCCATTTGTAAGAGTTCCGTTTTGTGTGTGTTTTTCAATTCCACATTTGAATGAAGGCATACAGTGTTAGTCTTTCTCTGTCGCAGGTCACTCTTTGTCCATACTGTCAATATGACAATAGTACATGGTAAATGGAAGTGTCCCATTGGTTCCTGGAAGCAGCCATCATAAACACAATGATCGGATTCGCCTACCGCCCTGGGTCCTACATCTCTGGCAGCGTGAGGTCAAGTCTACAACTGCACACCTGGTTCTTGCCCCACACACCCTAGAAAGGTTTTGTACCCCTCCTTCCTTCTTTCCTTCCTTCCCTTCCTTATTATTATTATTTCAATGAATTTACAATCAAAAGACTTGGGAGTATAGCCGAAGAAAGCACTCTTTGGTTTGGGTAGCCTATACTCGGAAAAATCCCTGAACTGCACCAAACTAAATATATCCATTGCTAAAAGCCTGAGACTGTTTGTTTATTACATGTAGAATTCAATATTAATGCAGCATTGAAATTGTTTCATTATATTCAAATTAAGAGCAAATAAAACCCATGATCATGTTGTATACTTTACAAAAACGTTTCATGGTTTTCATTTGGGTAAATAAAGCAAGTACTAGTATTTCCGTGTAGGATATATTTGCAAATAACAATAATTTCTCTAAAAAAACTCTGATGTGTGGTCAGGGATCTGAGCTACAAAGAAAAAGAGTAGGTACTCCGGAGGAAAACGCTGCTGTGTGTATGTATGTTCTACTTCTGAGCAAGCCCCACCTCCCCCACTCCTACCCCTCCAGTCTCCGCCCCCAACTCTCACCCTGTGGTTTCAGCTTTGTGTCTGACCCCCGACACTCCCCCGTGCTGTGTGCATGGGAATACCGTTAGAGAAGAAGGCCTGGGCCTGGACCACCTCCCACGGGATACATCGGCCTCCCTCACGGCATCTCAGGCCTGTGCACAAACAGGAGCTGTGTTTTGTGCATCTCTGTGTTGCCCAAACTACCTAGCGCAAGGCTGAATAAATACTTCTCTTAAAACACACCAGGTTGGCACTTTAAATAATGGGATTGCTATCATGGTGGGAGCTTTAACAGAATTCATCTTAAAAAAGATACTTGCACTGTAATCCTCAAAGACACGAACATTCTTTCAATCAGCAGACCATTATAAGTAATGTTTTGACTATAACAATGTGGATAAATGCTTATGACATATTTTAAATGGAAAAAGGCCACAAAACAGAATATGTAGCGTCACCCTAAATGAAAGCATGTCTGAGGCTATGCAACTAAAAATATGTAAGGGACGTGTGTAAAGCAAACTCATTCTTAAATACTTAATAATACCTAAAATATTATTGCAGGGTACAATGGAGTGATTTTTAAAAACTTTTTTTTTTCTTTAAAAGCCTTTCTCTTCACGGTTTTTATGTTTTCAGATTTTCTACATTGAAAAATCTATTACTATAATGAGAAAAAACTTAAAAAAATATATTTATATTGATTTTAGAGAGGAAGGGAGAGGGAGAGACAGACAGAAACATCAATGATGAGAGAGAATCATTGATTGGCTGCATCCTGCACGCCCCCCACTGGGGATCAGGCCCACAACCCAGTTATGTGCCCTGACTGGGAATTGAACCGTGACCCCTGGTTCAGAGGAGCTCCTTGTGTCTCGTGGGGAAAGCCAGTTGGTCAAGGCTGGGAGTACAGACGGGGAGGATGGGATGGGGGTACAGTGCACTCTGGGCAGGGAAGAGCGGGCTTTACCTATGACATTAACAGGTTAGAACACTACTCTGTAGTGAAGAAGTCACTAAAAATTTGAAACAACACAGCCAAGACCTGTGTTTTATTCAGGTGGGTCATTCTGGTGACAATGTGGACTCGGGACACAAGGAGAGCAGGCGGAGGGCATTCAGACCAGCAGAGAATGGATTTGGCCACAAACCAATTAAGGCTGGCAGGAGCAGTGACAGAAGAATCAAGGCAGCAGAAAATTGGGTCGGCGAAGGCGACTCAAGGAACATGCGCAGAACGTAAGACATTAATCGAGACACGAAGTGAAGGCGCACAGATCTGCAGAGCGCTCTAATTCCAACTTCAAATTATAGGAGTCCCTGGAGGAGAAGAGAGAATGAACTAAACAATCAATAAACAAGGAGTGAGGCTGAAGAGAACGGAAAACATTGTAAAGAAATGGGACTGGAAATTGAAAGGCTCAGCATGCGTCAAGAAGAAGGAAAACAGCATCACCAGGACCCAAATTTAAATTCTTCTTCTTTTGAGTCTCTAAGCTTCCCAAAAGAAAAAAAAAATTATTTAGAGTCGAAATTAAGAGAGATTAAGATAACGCCACGGTGAAAGACATGTGATATGTGTACCCCGTTTGCTTGGCAATGAAAAGTCTTTCAGATTTTTGGTGGTAGTGGTGGGTTAAAAAAATTTTTTTTTCATCTATCTACCTTTTCTTCAGAGAACAATGACAGGAATAATCTAGAACTCTGTGACTAAAGCTAAAAGAAAACTTTATCATTTAGTGCTGCTGTAGGCAAATACTACATTATACTATCATTACGGTGATAAGAAATAAACAGGTGACACATGAGAAAGAAATGTGAGACAGGCAAGGTAACAAGACCAATAGGAAGTGGACACAATCCACAGGCTATCTTATTTTTCATGGGGAAAAGTCCAAAATTACTGCTTCAGAGAGAACGAGAAATTGACCACAATTCGGTTGGAAAAACTTTGTGGTAAGTTCAAGACTAACATCAGGCCCTGGTGGATTTAGCTCAGTGGATAGATCATTGGCCTGTGGACTGAAGGGTCCTGGGTTCAATTCCAGTCAGAGGCACGTGCCTGGGTTGTGGGCTCCTTCCCCAGTGGTGGGTGCGCAGAAGGCAGCAGATCAAGGATTCCCTCTCATCATTAACCCTTTGCACTCGCTTGCTTTTTTTCTCGATTCCTTTATTCTAATGCTAACCGTGTCGAGTCATACTCGACATCCGAGTGCAAAAGGTTAATGTTTCTATCTCACTCTCCCCTCTCCCTTCCTCTCTGAAATCAATAAAAATAGGTTTAAAAAAAAAAGACTAACATCAGATTGTCTTTGTGGCTCCTCAAAAATATACACCTTCATTATTATAAAATTACTAGAGGCCTGGTGCACGAAATTCGTGCATGGGTAGAGTCCCTAGGTCTGGCCGCCGATCAGGGCCAATTGGGGCCTTCCTGCTATTGGTCAGGGCCTTCCTTTGTTCTGCGCCGCCCCCTGGTGCTCAGCACACATCATAGTGAGCAATCGAACTCCCAGTCTCTCGGTCGAACTCCCGAGGGGACACTTTGTATATTAGCCTTGTAAATACAGTATATAGATATCACCTTGCAACTGACATTTTGAGGCCCTTTGATAACACCCTGTTGGAATTAATGTTTCTAAACTCTCAAAAGATAATGATCCATTTGTGTCTTAAGCTCAGTAAACTTCACGTACTTTGTTAAATTTTAAATCTAAAATTAAAATCAAGTCCACTTTTCCTGCTCTTGAAGAATACGATCTATCCTATTTAAGAAGAACTAACATCACAAAACCTACCATAGGAAAGACTTCTTAGTTATCAAGAGCTTTGAAAGAGTCAATGTGATGACTTTATTTTTTACCCCACTTTTCTTCCCAAGTATGAATAATCATTAACAGTAAGGCTATATGTATACAATAACTACTTAAATTAAATTACCTAGTTAATTCGGTGAAGAAACCCTTTAACTGACCTTATTTGTTAAATTAATGATTTCTAATTGGCTCATAATTATATATGTCATTGAAAAATGATATATTATAAAATTTTAAATAAAGATTCTTACTTTATAATAGTAGATTAAAAAATTTCACAAGAACAGAATCCTACCTTCAAAGAGATTTTATGAGAAATTCTGAACGTACAAAAATAGGTCATTTGAGAAGCATTGCGTCAGCCACCTTAGGGGGGACAGGGTCTTCTGTTAATATCGTGTTATGTATCAAGGCTCCAGTAGCAAGATCAACTAAGTCAACGATGGTGCCCTGCTTTTTCCCCCAATACAACTTCCGTTTAAATACAGAACTCTTCTTTTATTAGTTGAAAAGAGAGGGAGGGAGAAAAAATATATATAAGACAAAAAGAAAAAAAGAAGGAAGGAAGGGAGAGAGGGAGGGAGGGAGGAGAAAGAAAGAAAAAAAAGAAAAGAAAAGAGAGGGAGGGAGGGAGGGAGGGAGGGAGGGAGGGAGGGAGGGAGGGAGGAAGGAAGGAAGGAAGGAAGGGAGGGAGGGAGGGAGGGAGGGAGGGAGGGAGGGAGGGAGGGAGGGAGGGAATGAAAAGGGAGGGGGTAAAGCCATTAAGAAAAAAAATGGCAAAATAAATGACTATGGACAGTTCACAGGAGAAGAAATGCATGAGAAGTGTTCAATTTCTCTCACTAACAGACAAATGCTAATTCAAACAGCGCTGAGTTGCCATTTCTCGCCATCAGACGGACGAAACGGGCACCAGTACTGGTGAGGCTGTTTGCTTACCCCGCTGGTGGCGCCCTGGTGCACCCGGCCAGGGTGGGGGGCTGGAAACAGGCCGGCCACGGGCTCCCAGCAAGGGGGTGCATTCTCCATAGAGAGTTTACCAAGTAAAACTGAAAGGTGCCCTGCTTCCTATCATCACGTGGCAGCAATTCTAAAAACTGTCAGCAATAACTCACTCCCTGAAAAAAACTCCTTTGTCACAAACGCTGAATAACTGTCCCGGGTGCTGGTGAGTTTTAATAATACACATATAAGCTTCAAGTTAGACACTTTATTCTTATTTCTTAAACCTTAAATTAGAATGGAACTTAACGAGGAGGACTCCCGGTGTGGCCCCTGATGGACACACGCTCAGTTCTGCACATTCATTTCAGAAGTTTGCAGGGTTTTGAAATGAGCCCAGCTCCATGTGAGCACAGTTTGTCTCTGGCCCTGGTGATCTACTACGTTCAAACAATAGGTTCCAAACAAACAAGGATAGCCCTATGCCGTTTCTCTTTTCTGCGTTACCTTTTCTTCTGGTAGGAAGTTTTAGATGAGCTAATCAGACACACAAATATTTACAGACAGCCGGAACCAGCCTCGAACAATGAGTAATAGTACAACCCAATGTTTTAAAAACAGTTATTTAGAGAACAGAGTGCGGAAACTGTGGTCAAGGTCATTAACTATACAACAATTAAACATAAGGAAGTGGACATTTACATAGGGAAAAAGGAACCCAATTCTGAAGAATGTCAGGAGAGACGACAAAACTTGGTGCTCATACATTTCTAGAAGAAACCAAAAGGGCACTGTTTATTCGAATGCCTGGTTATAGCTGGTGGATCAAATAGGTTGCTTCTCACCGGGGATCGAACACACAATGCGGGTAGGTGCCCTGACCAGGAATGGAACTGGCAACCTTTCGGTGCAAGGGATGATGCCCAACCAACTGAGCCACACCAGCCAGGGCAGAAAATTCTTTACCTAAGAATGTCAACTCACAGATGTGGACGGAATGACAGAATTAGCAACCCCCGATGAAATACTTGATTTGGCCAGGGCAATTTTCCGAAAGGGCAAATCTGAGTACATCACACCTCTGCTTTCCACATAACCTTCCAATGGCTTCCAGCTGAACTCAGAATAGCATTCAAGCCCGTTAGTTAGGGTTACAAGGCCTGCAGCCTTCCTCAGCCGTCTCCAGCCTCGACTCCTTTGCAGCTAGCTCCCTCTCCACACTCCATGCCCACTGCTATCCTTACCTTCCTCAAAGGCCAGTGTTCTCCCTGGGCGTTGTATGTGATGCCTTTTTCTCTCCGGGACACTCTTTCTCCAACCCCTGGCCTGGCTGTTTCTTACACACTCTTTACACCTGCATTCATGTCTGTACGTGGATGTCATCACTCGGAAGCCTCCTGATCCCCCAGTCCTGAGTTAGCTGCCGCTCTTGGTGAATTCCTTGGGACCCTGTAATCCCCTTATCAAATATACACACCTCACCACAAGGTACTTTAACTGCCTAATTACTTGTCGGTTTCACTCCCTGGATTACCAGCATCGGGAGAACAGGAACAACGCAGCAAGAACTCAAGAGAGACTGAAGAAGTAATAGAACGCAACAGAACAACTGAAGGCCTTTGTTAAAGAGCACAACCTTCTGAGTCCAATCCTATTTTTTTCTTTATAAATCTTATCTTCTAGAATATTCTACTCCAAACACTTATTTTACTTTTAATGACCTTCCACATTACTCAAATTATCGACATTACTCATTCATCTTCTCCAAACTTTGAACCGGTAGAGGTAAGTAAAGACTATAGCGAGAAAATATAGTTTTTAATAAAGTCTGCTATCTTTTAATCTCCACACGCAGTTTTCAAAAGGACATTTTACAAAGCAATTGTCCTAGACTCTTCCAAGTGTCAATGTCATGAAAAAGAAAGAAAAAGGGAAGAAAACTAAAAAGCAGGAAGATTGGACTAAATTGTCAGATTGAAGAGTGGACAAGTAAAATAAATGTGACTCCTGTTTGGATCTTAAGACTTTTAAAAAGATAGAAAGAAATAAAACAAAACAAAACAAAAAACCCACGAATAATGTTACTCCAAAAGACATTTTTTGAACAACTGGGGAAATCTGAATGTAGCCTGTATAGCAAATACTTTTGTCTTCATCCTTATATTCATTGAGTGTGAAAATAAAGATAGTGTGGCTATGCGGGAAAATGTCCTTATTCTCAGGATATATCATGAAGTGTCATGAGTACGTAATATGTGCAACTTACTAACAAATAGTTGACTTAAAAAAAACCACACACACACACACACACACACACACACACACGGACACACATGCACGTGCGCGTGTCCACAATACATGAAGCAAATTTGGCCTAAGTTAAAATTTGTCTACACAAAAAGTATATTAATGCTATTGACTCTTCTCTTCCCATTTTGATAGGTTTGAACTTAAAAAAAAAAAAAGTTGGGGACAAATAGCTAATATCCACTGAGTGATTATTCCAGGCTGGACCCTGTTCTAGGATATTTCTGTGTGTTAACTCAACCCTCACAGTACCCCTGTGAGTCCCAGGGACAGGAAGAAATGTACTTTAAAACCTCTTATGAAATACAATCTCATCAGCAAAATCACATCCCTATGTTAATTTGTCAACATTTACTTGTTGGTTCAATTCTACATCCCTAGCATCGAAAACAAAGACAGGGACACAGTAGGCACACAAATGTTTGCTAAACTTCTACATGCTTATGAATCTTTACAAAGAAGAACTGAGAAATATAGTCTCAAGGTATTCATTTATAATGTGATCATTTTGTGCCATGTCATTTTTCATTTCTATTTAACAAATAACATCAGATCCAAAAGTTAATATGCCTGAAGCATTCAAGTCTGAACTGACCGTGTCTATATTTCAAACCGTAGAAATCAGCTATCATATCATGAAACAGGCATGAATTTATCATCTTCCGAAGCTATGGTAATTATGACAGGCAGACCTGTCACTTACGTTACATCGCACGTGCACAGAGAAGAGTCTCACGCCGCAGACCTGAGACTGCGCTGAGAGAGGCCTGCTGGCCAGACTGGCCCACGGCTCGCCTCTGGGAACCTGGACTGCGGGAGGGCTCCCACCATTCTGATCAGAACGGCTCAGGGGCCTACCCCGTCTGTGAAAACAATGCGGTCCATGCTGAGTATCCCATTCCCCCGGGGAGCCTGGAACTCTGGCACCTGCAGGCAGCGGGTGCCTGCGGGACCAGCCACGTAAACACTGTGCCCTGGTCTCTAACGAGGTGGGTGCTTCATGCATGCCCTCCTAACTCGGTGCTGGAGGAAACGAGGGCCCGGCTCCCTCTGACTCGGTGCCCTGCGCCGGAATAAACCAGAGCCCGGAGCAGGACCACGTGCCGAGTCTGGGCCCTTCGAGGCAGTCAGCACCTGTCGGTGGACGTGGGGACCATCTGGAGACACAGATGTGCCGCGCCAAGTTCATCATTGGGGATAAGGGACATCATCAGACACGTAGCACATTTCCATGCAAAGTCACAACGAAAGGAAACTTAGTAAAAGCCACTAGGATTTTTACTGTGGACTGTGTTTTAGAACACTTACTTCTATCCGGTGGTTAATCTATCTAGGCTGCCCTCATGGGATAAGGAAGAAGAAAAGATAATTAATGATGAGAAATTCAATTATACTGTAAGCTACGAATCACGTCTCAAGCCTCCAAAGCAATGGAATTATTCTTAAGAACTCTCATTTCTGTTCCATTCCACCATCAAAAAGTTCCCAGCAACCCCCGCAGACACCCCTCTGGGACAGGTGTCTGGAGCCCCGAGATTACGTTTTAAAGGGAAGTTTCCCGAGGCGTTTGCTTCTGTTTCATAGACAGGATTAGGGTGATGGCAGAAAGCATCAATGTCCCCCTTTACTTCTAAAATGATGAGTAGCTCCTAATAATGGGGGAAACACACTGTTATTCATTCCTCAGAAGAAATAAAATTTGGGGTAGTATATATTCAAAAATTGATTAGCTGCTCTCTCCATCATATATTTCCATTTATAAATAAGCACTGACAAGAACTCTCACATTCATATTTTAGAAAAGGCAGATTTTATGCAAAATATTAAATTTCATTCTAAATAAACATAATCACGTTTTAAGTTAAAATGGTGAGACTGACAGTCTCTCTATAGGCGATCCACAAGCCTCATTGTTAGCTATCACAGGAAAATATATCTGGCCTAACAAGCTTCATAGCCATTTCACTTTGAAATACGTCCGCTAGCTACAGAGAGCTGAGCTGCTCTGCCGAAGCCTTAACTCACCGTCTGAACAGAGGCAACTGACAGATGGGAATAGGGATGGGGGTAGGCGACTTGCTCTTCTGATTATGGGGGAAATGCCTCCGTATCTAACCAAACAGCCAAGTTCAATAAACAAATGATGATGCTTCTGTGGTAGTTCATGCAGACACCTTAGAACAAAACACCACAGCAAGGTTTCTTTCCAATTTTAACTGCCTGCTTTCCCATGTAAAGCCACCGCTCATACAAATAACAAAGTCTGCGTGCTAGTTTATGAAGCCGTACGCGGAGAGATACCAAACACAGCAACCCAGTCGGGTTGAACATAGTGAACAGGAACTAGAGCCCCGAGTCTAAACTTCATTCACCCACTTAGTCGGTATGAATTAAACCACCACCGGGTCTCTGCACTTGGCGTTGGTTCTGACAGAACCGAGCGAGGGAGGCTTGGAGACACAGGAGAGGAAGCGGTCTTCAGAGGTCCCGCGGATGTGACAGCGGAGTCCTTGCAGGTGAGGAGGAACATTAAAGGGTTAAGAGGAAGGGTATCAGAAGGATCCAAGTTCTGTTTCAGATCCAGCATTTTCAGCAGACACACTGGGAGGACTCGGCCAAACCTGACTTGGAGTCCTGCTTCCTTCACTGACTCACTAGCTGGGTAAGTGGGCTCCTTATCTCTGTCCCCTCTCTTTCCTTATCTGTAAATTCAGATAATGCCGACTCTATGGGGTTGTTTGAAGGATTAAGTGAGATAGTGAGGTAATCATGTAAAAGGTTTAGTTAGCACACTGACTGCCACAGAGAATGCATCAAAAAATGCCAGCTCACTTTTGGAGGTCACAGATAAATAAAACCAACTTGCGTTAAGTTGTGCAACTTAACTGCTTTTTAAAAAATTATTATTAAATTTGCTGATTCTAGGGACAGAAAAATGAAGAGAAAGAGACAGAGAAGCATCCATTTGTTCCACTTATTTATGCATTCACTGGTTGATTCATGTATGTGCCCTGATGGGAGATCGAACCTGCAACCTTGGCGTGTGAGGACAAGACTCTAACCAACTGAGCTACGAGGCCAGGGTTTTAACTGCTTTTTAATGTAACACAGTTCTTAACTAATTTTAGACAAACATTTAAGAAAAGAGAGTAACATTTATTTCCTAGTCTTAACTTTCTCAATCCTTTTAGTCAAAACTGTACACATCAAGCCACACTCCCACCACCTGACAGGTTAGATTCCATTCCAACCAACGTCATGTCACAAAACTGAACAGTCTCAAACGTTACTCACATCAGTCAAGTATCACAACAAGATGATAAACATCAGTGGCCTTTGGGAGTCTGTTGCAATGAGATCACAGTATTATTAGTAATATATATTTTTTGCCCTTTTTATTGAAGAAATGGTTTTCTCCCCCTGCTTTTATTCTGTCACCGTGACATTCTCCAGAAGAGACACTTTGATACAGAGGCTAAAACCAACACCTGAAAAGCCCTACTGTACCCACATCAGATTTACTGGTAAAGATGCATACTATGTGCTTAAAAACACCAGGCAGGGCTGACAATTAGGACACTGACCCAAAACGCTAGATTTATTACGGCAGGAAAACATCTCTTACTTACTCTTCAGATTTTACATGGGTCATTGTTCTTGCCAACATTATGTCCTGGAGGTAAGTTCTCTGTTTGGATCTTGGATCTTTGGTTTTAGGAAGCTACAGGGGTACAAAGGCTCTGCCTCCCCATTAAGGAGACCACTCCAGAGAGGACAGAATGAAAATAACGGCCTTTAAAAATCTTAACCATAATGACCCAAAGCAGCCTTTTATTCCTCTTCCTTACAAATGTAACAAACAAGTTTTTGAGACAGAATAAAAAGCACGCAGAGCATGCTGCGGATGGATGGCTTTGTAGAAAGAAGTTCTTGCCCTAATTTTCAAATCGAACACGCAAACATGTTTAGATAGTTAAGTGTTTGCTGCAGTAATGGAGTTAATTATGCTCTCTTCAAGGCCTGCAATTTACAATTAAAACCAAATAACGAGAGATCTTAACATTTCATTTTTAAGTCTATTAGCTCTCCGAATAGGAGATTAATGTGCTTAAACCTCTGCCAAGTATGACTTTGATTTAGGAATCTAACGCTTGGCATATAGGAAAATGTTTATTTCTTTATGCTGATCCCTTAGGCTCACAAATACATGTGAATCATTTTTTTTACCCTAAGAATAATTATTTTATTGATTTTTAAATGTGGAAATTTTTTTTGCCATTAAGTATTTTTAAATTAAAGTTACTGTCTTTCCCCCCCCCCCCCCCCGAAGTACTAAATGACCTCCAAATTTAAAGGGAAATAAAGAAGATTAAAGAGGAATTTTTTTTTTTTAATTTACCTCCCATCAACACAAGGTCAGGAGGGGGTTTGCAGAGAGTGTAATGAAGATAATAATTTGCAATGATGTTACTGTAATTTTAAAAGTCAGCTCCAATTTGCTGCCCCCCTGAGAGCAATGCTCCTAAAAGGTGACTTTTTCCTCAATTAATTCAACTTCCATAGGGTCAAAACCACTTAAGTTATAGCTCAATATCAGCTTCATTAGACATTCTTCCTTATTAGTTTTCATAAAATTATTAATGAGGCACTTACTACTACCCAGTAAGAAATCTTTTGGATTTTTGGTTCAATCCTTTAATTGTACTGTGCAAAAAAAAACCTGAGGGGTGCATGTGTGTGCACACGCGCACACACACACACACACACACACACACACGATAAAGGACCTGCCCAAGGATGTGTAGAAAGTTAACACATGACGGGTTTTTTTACAGATTTATTTTCACTCTACTTTGTGTTACTACCTAATACAATGATCAGTTCTCCCACTGAGATTTAAAGGCCTAAAACTAAAAGAAAACACTGAGAGCAAAACAACAACACACAAAACTACCCTAATTTGACTTCAAATAAGAGACCTTCATATTTTAGCAAAAACTAAGGAAGACGGTCAGTGGAAAAGGCAGTACCACTCTGGCTATTAACATCATCGAAACGCCCAGCCGTGCATTCACGGAAACACTTATCGAGCGCCCTGTCCTCGCCAGGTAGGCCCCGTGCTAGAGGCCGAAGACTAGCTCTCATGTCCATGGCGACGGGAGGAAGCTGTCCCTCGGAGCTCAGCAGTGTACGCCCAGCAGGCTGTATGCTGGAGGGTGGCTTCCCTTATCCTTCCATTTGACTTGATTTTACTTAAATAAACGTATTTTGGTCTTTCCTTTGTGGGTGTGTGTGTGGGTAAATATTAATATAAATATTTGCCTGATGAATGCAATCACTCAGTGTAGCGATATGCCACATTTTTATGCGGTGATAGCTCCATTTTTATGCAGATAGTAGAATACAAAAACACAATCAACCTGTAATTACCTTGTGGAGGCAGAAAAGACACCTGCCATTTCATGAATCAAAATCTTCCAACTCATCACCTGGTGACATAAAAATCAAAAGGATCACACGGCTACCACCTCTGCATAGTAAATACTAAAGCTCCGTCAGACCTCTGTTTAAATTTGAAACAGGTCTGTTGCCGTCTGAAACAGGGGAAACAACAAGCCAGATGATAGAAAGCAAAACTGATTTTTCCCCCTCTGAGCATGGGCACACTTGGTCCAGCTGCTTCAACTGACAAGCTTCCAAGTAATCAACGTTTGGTACTCTGCACTGACCACTCTTCTATTCAAGCAGAAAACAGAACATGCAAAAAAACAAGCTCAAATTGAGATGTAATTTACGAGTTGGAGCAGGGTACTGGCATAAAAACAGACATATAGATCAATGGAACTGAATAGAGATCCCAGAAATAAACTCACGCCTATATGGTCAATTAATATTTGACAAAGGAGGCAGGAACAATGGGGAAAAGACAGTCTCTTCAATAAATGGCGTTGGGGAAATTGGACAAATGCATGCAAAAGAAATGAAACTAGACTACCTTTTTACACCATGAACAAGAATACATTCTAAATGGGTTAAAGACTCAAATGTAAGATTAGAAAACATAAAACTTCTAGAAGAAAACATTGGCAGTAAAATCTCAGACATTTCTCTTAGTAATATTTTTTCCTGATATATCTCCTCGGGCGAGGGAAACAAAAGAACAAAAATAAACAAATGGGATGACATCAAACTAAAAAGTGTTTGCACAGCAAAGGGAACCATCAACGAAATCAAAAGACAACTCACTGAATGGGAGAACGTATTTGCCAGTGAAATATCTGATAAGGGGCTAATATCCAAAATTTATAAAGAACTCATACAGCTCAATACCACAAAAACAAAAAATCCAATTTCGAAATGGGCTGAGGACCAGAAGAGACACTTCTCCAAAGAGGACATACAAATAGCCAAGACATATGAAAAGATGCTCAACATCACTAATCATCAGAGAGATGCAGATTAAAACCACCGTGCAATATCACCTCACACCTGTCAGAATGGTTACCATCAATAAATCAACAAACAGTAAGTGTTGGCGAGGATGTGGAGAAAAGGGAACCCTCGTGCACTGTTGGTGGGAATGAAGATTGGTGCAGCCACTGTGAAAAATAGCACATGGAGGTTCCTCAAAAAATTAACAATGGAACTGCCATTTGACCCAGCGATCCCACTTCTGGGTATAAGACACCCAAACAGTAATTCAAAAGAATATGTGCATCCCTGTGTTCACTGAAGCATTACTTATGATAGCCAGGATACAGAAGCAACCCAAGTGGTCATCAATAGACCAGTGGGGAAAAAAGAGTGGTACAAATAAACAATGTAAACAATGGAATATTATTCGGTTATAAAAAAAGAATGAAATCTTACCATTTGTGACAGCATGGATGGACCTAGAGTATTATGCTTGGTGAAATAAGTCAGGGAAAGACAAAAATAAATACCATATGTGTCAGGGTGTGTTTCTCGGCATCTGCAAGGGGTTCAAGAATCTGGAGAAGGCGCTGTGTGTAAATTAATAGAGTCCAGAGACGAAACATAATTTTGGAAGGCATTTTGGGGAGCCAGAGAAGACTTAGCTAAAGGAACTAAGTTCTCCCTTGTCTCAGCACCCCTTGCTTTTTATTAACACAAATTGTCCTAAGGCAAGGTAAATATACACATCAAAGGCCAGGGTTTAGTATACAGAATCTATTGTCAGATTGGAGGAACTACCTATGGCTGTTCAAGTGTTTGGCCAGTAGGAGGCAATA
Organism: Cnephaeus nilssonii; assembly: GCF_951640355.1. NCBI lineage: Eukaryota > Metazoa > Chordata > Mammalia > Chiroptera > Vespertilionidae > Cnephaeus > Cnephaeus nilssonii. Next base: position 8,143,189 of record NC_137092.1, on the reverse strand, counting down.
ACATGTAGATTAAGATGCCCTCAGCTGTCTGGCAGCAAGCAATCATTTATGCATCCTTTTTAGGTTTGGGGAAATGCCCTCAGCCATTTCCAGATGATTCAGCCCTGCTGACATGCTGGTATTGGCTTCCGACACATATGATTTCACTTTTTTATGGAATCTGAAAAACAATATAAACGAACAAACAGAACAGAAACAGACTCATTGATACAGAGAACTCTGATGGTTGCCAGAGGGGAGGGGAACTGGGGGACTGGGTAAGAAAGGTGAAGGGATTGAGAAGTACAGATCGGTAGTTATAAAAGTCACAGGGATGTCAAGTATAGCCTAGGAAATGTAACCAATAATATTGTAATAAGTATGTGTGGTGCCAAGTGGGTACCGGAAATATTGGGGAGGACACTTTGCAAAGTGTATGACTGTCTAACCACTATGCTCTACATCTGAAACTAATACAAAATACTGAATCCAACCGGAAAAACAACAACTTGTTTTTAAGTTTGCATGATTAAAAAGTGACTATCCTCCATCTTTCCCAGCTTGTGTTTGCATATGATCCCTCTCCTGCAATATCTATTTAATTCATTTTAAATATTACCAGGTACATTTTAATGAGGTTTTATAAATCATGCTTTAAGGATATTTCCCACACCTACAACTAAATTATCAGAATATTCTGAACAGTTCGTACTTTGGGAGAATGTGATGAGCAGAGGATACTATATTCCTTACACATTTTTACAGTTGAAACCAATTCTTTTGGGGAAAAAGTGTTTTACCTCTTAATCTGTCCCCAATTCAACATCCAAAGGTATATGCAACACCTACCGCATGCCAGGCACCTCAATAGGTACAGAAGGGTGAATTTACAAAAATAATCACTGGTCCACACTTCTAAAGGGGTCCCTAATCTAGTGGGATAGACACAAATAATTCATCGTAATGTAATGTATTAAAGATATAACAGAGACCCGGGCCCGTGTTCTAAGGATGCAGAGTCCTAGAAGAATCCAAGGACATCTGAGCAGCAAAAAGAAGAGACGGACTCTCAGGGCACAGGGTGTGAGGGCACAATCACGAAGGCCGGTCTGGAAACCAGGAGCGAGCCGTGCAACACGGCCTCCCCCTCCCCGTAGGGTGGTTGGGGGAGGACCACAGGGCAGGTGATGACACGGGGAGGTCAGGCTGAGGCCGGGATGCTGAGGGACTCGGAATGTTCCACCGCACCGTTCAGCATGTTGGAGACACTGAAGCGGGACTGCGATGTGACCGAGACTTGGCCTCCAGGCCAGAGAGTCTGGCGACGGTGCGAGAGAGAAACCGTCCAAGCACGGAGAGCTGCTTCCAGAAGAGATCCCAGTCCGAGTGTATTTCTGGTCTGAGTGAAAGCGTAAGTTCTCGGCGGAAAGGGTGGATTCAAGCGTAAGACCGAGAAGACCACACAGATATTTACACACGTGACGTGTCCTGGGGGTAAAGAATACCGCCCCAGGTGTCCAAGGAAACAGGTTAGTCGAGGCCTCGGGTGCAGTTTATTGTACACCTCTGTGTATCTTCCTAGCTTATTGTTCTTCTGTATCATGTTTAGAAACATCTTATCAAGTCCTCATTAAGTTTCTGTTACCTGAGAAGCAGTTACAGTCCCAGCAATCTGCAGGAGAGTATGGTTTACAGATACTTGGTTTAAAAATAAAGCTTAATACTTGCACTTTTTATCTCCTGAGCAAAAATAGGGACCATGACTCTACACAGTGATACAGAAACGGTGACACAGAAAACACTATTCGGAGGCGACCTTCAGGAGTTATTTTCAGAGTGGTATGCTCATTCTCACGCCACAGAAACTGGTAACCACGGCCCAATGTACATGAACGTGATGACAAACTGAAACTTTATCCCGATTCAGCTGAGAGCATTCATAATAAGAAGACAAAAACAACCATGAAGTTGCTCATTTTAAGGTTGAAAAATAGTGGGATTAGTAAATAATAGGTTTTGGGTTTGTTTTTTTAATGCCTGTGTGAATATGGTGTTTTTATTATTTGTTTTGGAAAATTTTCTAGATCTCAAAATAGTAATTTAAGAACAAACAAACACTTTTATCAAAGAGTTATGGTAAATATGCAAACATAACAGCAAAGTCCTCACAGAGGCCCTCCTGCTGAATGTTAGGGTTGCCCGAGTGCAGAAGGAAATGTTGATAAATAATACCATAATTTACTCATTTTGTGTCATTTCCTCCCACTCAGTTTTAGGAGGGGGAAAAAAAAATCAAGAAAAATATTTCCTTCACATCATTTATGCATCATTGTTCTCCTGTTGTGAAACAGCAATGGCAACATCGAACAGAGGCTCCTGGACGTTTTTGTTTTTTCAAAAAACATCGATCGTTTTCACAGTGGGGGGAGTGGTGTGGGAACACAGATCAATAACGCCTCCGGTTCCCTCCGGCTCCGGCTCCAGCCTCCCCTTAGGGAATCCTCCCTGCACCGGACAAAATGTGACAGGGGTCCCCTGGGAGGAACGAGAGGGGGGGGCACTCAGATGCTCGCCAGCAATACAGGGGAGGAGAGCGGACCAGGGCTCACACTGTCCCGCCTTCCCAATGGTCCTCCAGCCGATTCTTCTCTTCCTCGCACCTCCAGCCGTTATCGGACACAAGCTCGGCTGCGAGGAGCTGCGATAACTGCTCTCAGCAACTTGGGCTAACAAGGCGGAGCTGCGATCGCTTCACATTCATTTACTTCTGCAATGGCCTTTGCCTGTGAGGACAACAGTGGGGAGCGCAGCACTGCAGAGGGCCACCTGGGAAGGCACATGGGCATTTCTTTAAATTGTCAGCTGAACCCAAGGCGACAGGCAAAGCCGCGTCTTGGTTACACGTCTTACCAAAAAGGCAGATGTGTTCTCAGCATTGACGCTTATCTTTGCCCAGGTGTAGGGAAGTAGGTTTTGATGTGTAAATCCAATCTAGCATACGGGAATGAGGGAATGAATACGGGAATGAGGAAATAATACGACCTGGGCCCACCCAAGCTCCTTTATCTTAAGTTTTTGGTGAAAGCTTCCTGGTATTTGGGGTATAAAATAAACACGCCGCATTGGCTCTGGGTCACTGTCTCTCCATCAGAAGAGGGTGGCAGTCCACCCAGTCCCAGCTTTTTCCTTCTATCTCTGTGTCTTGTCTCTTTCTTTTATTTCTCAATCCCCAGCCCCTCTAGTCGAAGAACTGGATCATCTCTCTTTCTGTGCTGGACGCAGAAAAGAGAGACCCCGCCGTCGAGCACTGTGGGGTCTACAGCAATGCCTGCCGGCAGCCTGGGCCCAGCCCTGTGGCCAGCGAGGAACAACGAGGAGAGGGCTCATCCTGAAGATCTCCGTCCCCCAATCACTGCAGACTCCGTCTCTCCCCCTTAACCACGCATGAGTACTGTACATGTCCCATGTCTACACACCACGTTTCCTTTCTCTCTTTAAAATTTGCACTTTTTCATAAATTAGCAGGGTTCAGAGGAGACTTGCTTGGGAACTTAAATTCTAATTAACCTTGGCGGTGGACAACGACGGTTACCATGGTGGTTTGCTCTGGCTTCCTAAACGCTTCCTTCCAGGACCTGCCTGCACGGCCATGAGGAGGAAATACACCCTGGCCTGGCCTGTGTCTCATTTGGGTGGGTGGTGGTGGTGGGGGGGACTGATTGCTCCCAAAGGGCCAGGGTTCTTACGTAAGAGTGGCAGGGAAACACTGGGTGACAGGCTCTTTCTTTCCACGGGGGCGGCAAAACTGGGGAGGTCAGCAGTACGTCCTCCTGTCTTACAGGGTAAACCTGCCCTTCTTTAGGACATAAACGTGACCCCATATTCCAAAGAGAAACGGGTCCCTCCATTCAATCGCTCAGTTAACGATTCCTAAACGCCTGCTGTGCGCTAAGCATTGTGCTGGGTGCCGGGGATACAAAAGCAAGCAGTGTGGGGACTGTATTTTCTGACACAGAAATCCAGGCATTATCTGCTGAAAGGTTTTTATGTAACTTCTGCATATGAAATATCACCTGAGAGACACTGGCTGTTGTTTATTTTGTTTGTTTTTTGGGTGTTTTTTTTAAAGCTAACTTTGAAGACATTTGGGTAGTCTGAGGAAAAGTAGTCAACAGGATGTTGAAGAATAATAGAAAAAGGCAAATTTTACAGTTGCCGTGATTATAAGACATCATCTAGCTCCTCAAACATCACAGGTTTCAACACCATGTAAAATATAAGAATAAAAAGATTCGTGAAATGAGAAAACATAGATGCTACCCCTTCACAAGTGGGTTGGGGACCGCATGAACATTGATGTGGCATGATGAAAGGCTTAGGTGCTGAGTTTACCTGGTGCCACTCCAAGTGTACAGATGCTAGAGGCTTCCTCTCGGGTAAAACAGGAACAGTAAGAGCGGCTACCTCTCAGGGTCGTTTGGGAATGGAAGCGTTTCATATACGAAAAGCACTGGCCGAATACTCAACAGGAAGCAGGTTGACAAAAGAAAATAAAATTTAATACCCCACATACGCGAGAGGGTCAGGGAGGGAAGGGGGACTGAGGTAGGCAAGACATTCCATCCAGGGATGAGGTAAGGTGCCTTGGGGTCTTCGAAAGGTCATTACAGGATGATAAGAAGAGATGATGATAAGCCCTTGAGTAAACAGAAGTTCGCTCTCCCCTGTGGACAGCTCAAAAGAAGTTATCTCTGATCATCTCTTAAGGCTAAATCTCTGATTCAAATTCTTCTGGGCAGTTAAGGGTCGGGGGAGGGCAAAAGTTTCTCTTGAGCCTGAAGCTAAAACTGCCTTTAGCTCAAAGTAATCTGCGTGCCACTGAGCACATCTCGGGGTGGACTTTTCTGGACCCCACAGCACTGAAGTCAACACCTGGCATGTGATGAGTTATAAATGGTTTTTGTTCCCAAAACTCTCACTAGCATTCAAACACAACCACATTGAGGGTCAAAGCAAATCTGAAAGAGTAGGAAAAGCAAAACATTGGAGTGATCTAGAACCATTATAAAAAATAAAAAAAAGACTATGAAATTTGGAGAGGACTTGTGACTGCTTTGGGATTCACAAAAAAGAGAAGTTTTAATTACTACCCCCCATTTAATTTATCTGCTTTGCTTTTTAATACCCTAACTAAAGGGTTTTCTTTTTTTTAAAATAGATTTTATTGATTTTTTTACAGAGAGGAAGGGAGAGGGAGAGAGAGTTAGAAATATCAATGAGAGAGAAACATCGATCAGCTGCCTCCTGCACAACCCCCACTGGGGATGTGCCCGCAACCAAGGTACATGCCCTTGCCCGGAATCGAACCTGGGACCCTTCAGTCTGCAGGCCGACGCTCTATCCACCGAGCCAAACCGGTTAGGGCCTAAAGGGTTTTCTTACTCTAGTACGGCTGAGAGTACTTAGTATATTCAAATTCTAAAGTATTTTTAATGTGGTCCCAAAGTAGGCTCAATCAAAACTGTATTAGACCTCTCATAACTCTCACAAATCCATCTGAAACCTGAGTCCTTTCTCACCGCCTCTGCTACTACCTTGTTAATAGAGACATGTCATCTCTGGCCCACACTGGGCCCCAGTCTTCATGGCTCTCAGGTGCCCCTGAGAGGGTTCCGCACAGCAGCCAGAGTGAGCTGCCCTGAGCACCAATGAGCTCCCTTCCAATGCTCCTAACCCTCCAATCACTTCCCTTCTCCACCAGATTAAAATCCAGTTTCGTTCCATGAGTCAATGTGGACAAACTCATCTATTCGCACTTTCCCTCTCACGCTCTCTGCCTTGGGCTCTCTGGTCTCTAGAATATACCAAACCAACTCTGGCCTCAGGTGTTCCTGGTCATTTTCATGTCTGCCAGTGGCATGGATGTGATAGTTTGGTGCTATTTTAAATTGCACTGTATTGACAACAAATAAGTCTGACCATCTTTTGAAGTATGATTGACCGTCAGAATTTGTTCTTCTAAAATTGTCTATTCATATCCTTGGCCTATTTTCCTATTTGGTTGTTTGTCTTCTTATCAAATTGTAAGAGGTCTTTACATATTATAGATATAAACACTTTTATCTGATACCTTTACCGCAAATATTTTATTTTCCAAATTTGCTGTGAACTATTATTTAGTTTATGTTCTATTTTACCATATACATTTTAACTCTGCTATAGTCAAAAGTCTTTTTTTTATCCTTGTCCAGCTTCTAGAATTCCTGTTTAATTAAGAACATTCTCTAGAGGATGATTTCTACTTAAATATAAAAGTCTCTTCCTCCCTTCCACAAAAAAATATGAGAAATCTTCTTTAAATTGTACTTGGCTAAGAACCAACCCACATTTTTTTTCTTATATCTGGCTCTTTTGACTCTCATATTTTGACTACGCTGCAAAATATTGACATTCTAATTTTTAAAGTAATAGATTTTCACAGAAATTTGAAGATTAAAAAAAGATACTAGCTGTCACCTTCAACTTTTTACCCATCATAGGGACCCTCAATGTCACTGACAAAGAATAACTGAACCTCTGCTTGCTCATTTCCAGTGATGAGATACTTATTACTTCTCTAGACCTTACCATCCCATTTTCCAGAGTTTCTATTCATTTCATGCTGAGTCACATGTATTTCTCATATTCTTGCTGAAATAACCAAACTAAGTAAATATATAAAAGAATAGTCATCAGACTTTTTAAGTTATAATGTTCTTAGTACATTTCCTTCCTCATTCCCCTCCAATGACTACCTACTTTATGCCAAGTAACAAAAATGCAAAAACAAGGAAAACACAGCTTCTGACCTTAAAGCCATGGTAAAGTAATGGGTATGTAATGTATATGTGGATATATTTTAATATATAAATATATTGTATACAGATAGAAAATTACTATCCAGTGAAAATACTATTCAAGATCGATTTTAAGGAATTCCAGTGCACAGAAATTAGTAACTGGGATCACTGAAAATTATAGAAGTTAATCAAGCTGAAGATTGAAAAAGATAGTTACAGTATTAAGAAAATTGAAATTTAGCACTGTTTTCTTTAATCTAGTTCAATCAATTAAGCTCTAGTCACATTGTTTTACTTAGATAATATAATATTCGGGTCAGGCAATATATAATGCATTTTATAAGAGAGCTAAAAAGCCTCAGGCAACAGATCGCTTATCTTGAGCGGTAATCTGGCCTAGATAAACATGAATTTTTCAAAAGTGTGTCCAGCCAGCAGATTTACTTGCTTATTAAGTAAAGGTCAACTTTTCTTTGGTAATCAGTACTATTCTAAGACTAAGCAAAAGTGTAGAAAACTATAAACACTAAACTTTTAAACATCTTGAAAATATAAAAAAAATGAAAATTGGGTCAAAGTGATTTTAAAAATAAGGAAACATTTCCCCAGTAAAATGCAATCGTGATAACAGGAAGAAAGTAACAGAATAAACATAAAGTAAACAAAACATAATAAACAAGAAACGAATTATCAATGCTTCTTCGCGCAAGGCAGAGGTTTGCTCCTTCTGTGAAATTCTAAGACTTTGCAGACCCTTACTTGGGTTGGAGAGTAATTTCCTTACTGATTTATTTATAGTGCTGACAGTCACACTTAACAAATACCTGCAAAGATTTCTTAGTCAGTGAGCTACGGCAAGCATTTATCCATCCACTCATTCAAACCTCAAACTCAAAACTATGCAACATTTTCTGGAACAAAGACACAGAATATTTCTATTTATACTGATCACAAACCTTACCCTTGGCAAAGACAAATTTCAGCAAACTTTAAACTGGAGTAATAATCAATCTCTCTCTCTATATATATATATAAAAGGCTAGGTGACTGTCTGACCGGCCGGTACATATGACGAACACTGACCACCAGGGGACAGATGCTCAACGCAAGAGCTGCCGAGCTGCGGTGACTTGGCAGTGGCGGTTTGCGGGTGATGCACCCCAAAACCAGAGAGGAGGGACCCGATTCCTCTTGGGGCCACGTGATTCCACCTTGGGCCGTGTGTTATGTTGTTGCTGGGGCACTGTTGGCCTCGAATCTGGTTTACTGCCAAGCTGTGGTAATTAACTTCCTTTCAACATGCACGAATCCGTGCACCGGGCCACTAGTTAAAGTATTTTATCTATCTTAAAAGGTTTATTGCTCAATATTAAAGTTGCAATAATTTAAAATCTCAAAAAGCATTAAAGGGCAAAATAGCAGCAAATTAAAGCATAATTTCCTCACCAGACTATGAGGCTAAAATAAGTAGTAGGTAAAAGTAAACAAATAAATTTAAAAGTTGACAAGTAATCTTAACTGCTGAGAGCCTCTAAACCACCAGTCAGCTCGAATAGTAAAGAAAACCTAGGAGTGTCATTGTATAGCACAACCATTTGTCAAAGACAAAGACCTCTATGAATCCTAACAGGCCTAATGATGTCAGCTGTTTTGATTTATGGAATCATAATACAGCTCTGCTTTAATATGACAGTTAGCTGAGCCCTCTGTTGCATTGCTATATTTTCTGTGATGCACTGTTATAGATAATTTATTACAAGTGTTTGCTTATTACTTCTGTCTCTTCTGTTAGTCTGTAAGCTCCTAGAGATAACAGACTTCAGATCCCTAATGACAAGCACACACGTTAGCCCTAAATGGTTCTTCAATTTATCTGCTTGTTAAAATTAATGATGTTGCATAAACAGGATGATCTTAATCAGGGTTAGTTCCTACTCAGCATATCTTGCCTTCACAGACTTACAAAGTTAGGAGTTCTAATGTGCATCATAAGATAGCATTAAAAGAAAGAGAGTGGTGTGGCCCAGGGGCTGAGAGTCCACCTATGAACCAGGAGGTCATAGTTGGATTCCCGGTCAGGGCACATGCCCGGGTTTCAGGCTTAATCCCCAGTGTGGAACATGCAGGAGGCAGCTGATCTATGATTCCCTCTCATCATTGATGTTTCTATCTCTCTCTTCCTCTCTCTTTCTCTCTGAAATCATTAAAAAAAATAAAATTAAAATTAAAAAAAGAAAGGTACAGTATCTTCAAAAGCTAAATCAAAACAAAACCCCATTCTTTGGAAATGTACAAGTGAAATAACCTTCTTGAATTCTAAAGCAGCATGAGGAGCTTGCTCTATTAACTACTTGCATTTTTATGAGAGCCTGGTAAATGGGTTTTAAAGAGATTTAGACTTTTATGATTTCTTAGAACATGTATTTAGTATTGTTTCCAATCACTTAGCAGTCACACAGGCTCCCACTGATTTGCATCTTGAAGTGGAGCATCTGCCTGCAGACAATGTACTCTAAGAGGTACTTTACAAGAATTAATGCCTAAGAAAATCTAGAAAAATTAAAGTACTAACAAAAAACTATGAAGATTCTTTCCAATATAAATGTCTTTATTGTTTTTGTTTTTTTTGTTATTGTTTTTTGTTTTAATGTTCGGCCTTATTTTGAGACTATACCTAAACCAGCACAGCAGATCTGGAATCCATCCTTCTTTAAAATAACAAAAAACAAGTATACAAACAAAACCTTGCTAGTTTAAACCATTATTAAGAAAAACCCATGCATTTGTCTTAAGTATATTAAAGTACTCTATCAGCTCTCACTCAAGAGCCCTGGGCTGAGCCATCAAAATTCAAAATGAACTAAAACGGAGTTGTTTGTGGACTTGCTAATTGAGTTGTCAGTGACAGGCATAAAATGTGAACAGTACTTATGGGTCCTCCCCCTTGAAACTGCTCTAATACTGGAAAATGATTTGAGTTGCTGCCAAGTTTTATATTTTAAGGAAAGATACCCTGATACATCCTTTATTATGTATGAACTATCACTAGTTTAGAGATTGAGATTTTTATAAGCATTTTCACCTTAATGGAATAATCAAACATCACCAATGAGACCAACTAAGTTCACGACCTCCTAGTATATTTTTCCCAAAATATGTAATCCAAAACTAATAATGAGAAAACAGACGACTCCAATTTGAGGAACATTCTGCAAAACTGGCCTAGAACCTAAAGATGTCAATGCCAAAGAAGACCTTTTTCACCCCCACCCCCAAGCTATTCTAATTTAAAGGAGACCAAAGATAATGATAACTGAATGCAATACGGGATCTCTGACCAGGGTGGGTCAGCGATAAAGAATTTTATTGGAACCTTTGGGAAAATTTAAATATGGACTCTCTATTACATAAAGTGTTATATCCATATTAAATTTTAAAGTGTGATAATTATATTATGTAGTAGAAATCCTTATTCTTGGGAAATACACGCTCAAGTATTTGGGAGGGGGGGCTATCATGAAATATTTAGGGAAGAAGATACACATCTGCAATTTATTCTCAAATGGTCAGGGAGAAAAAAATGGAGTCACATACAGAGATTAAGCAAATGTGGCTAAATGTATTCAACTGATAAATTCAGATAGAGAGTACACGAGTACTGGTAGTTCTCATCTTTAAAATTTTCAAAATAAAAAGTTGGAGGGAAAATAATCAAATAAACATTCTATAACTGAAAAAGAGAATAACTAAAAATTAGAACTTCATGGATTGGGTTCATAAGCAGGCTTGACAGAACAAGAAATTTCTGTTGAACAAGTGTTCAACAGCCATTTGTGGGTAGTAGCCACTCTATTGGACACTGCCGGGCTAGAGAGAAGACAGGTAAAGGGACAAAATCAGGAGAAGAGGCCCAGGACCTTCAGAGGGTTTATCAGAAACACTAAGAATAGCTCATTGTTACAAAAGACATGAAACTGGCCAGCCCTTGGACAGCGACCCAATCCTACAGAGTTTCACAGCCCGGGGTGTGTAATACTGGAGGATTCTACTAGAGAGTCCTTGGAGGAGACCTTTTCTCCCTCAACTGGTGGCCACGGTGAGGAAGAAAGAAGTCAGCGTTGAAGCGAGAGGAAGGAGGGGAGAATCAAGGAAGCTCTGTCTTCAGTCCAAGAGGCCAAATAAATGTTAAAACACAAATTTATGGGCAGAAAGATGTAAAATAATAGCTTGGCAAACGTTATCTCAAATAAGGCTAAGTGACTGACTATGTTATCACTAGCACCAAAGAACTTTTAAACAGTCGACTTTAAGAAATGTTGAGATGTTGCTTCTTTGGAAAGTTTGAGAGGCTCGATTTGGAAATTAGTCTGAAGGGACTTCTGACAATGATGCTAAATATTTGCTGCATCCAACAACTCCATCTAATGGAAGCCAACCATGAACATTTCAGGAGCCAAAAGACATCTGTATTCTTTAACTGCCATCGAGTTCCCGGAATATCATGTAGAATTCTTCCAGGAAGTCTTATGGTCTAAACAGGCTGACATATAACCCAGAGGATTGAGATTTTAACACAAAATAACTAAAATGAAGACTAAAGATGAAAAGTTGTAAAGTAGTTCTTCTGATTCTCTTAACTCATAAAATTATGAAGTTGGCACATAATTAGATATTCCAAACAATTAATTTAAAAAAATCATATTCTAAATTCAAAGCAGATAAATAAGAAAATTTCTGAAGTGATCAGAGTCAAGTTCAATGGAAATATAACCCTTACACTCTCTGGAAAAACATTATTTTTTTAAGGAAACAAAATAGTATCCAAAATAGTATTTTAACTATAAGTCACAACTCTTCTAAACTGGTCCACTCAATAGAAATTTCAGTAAATCAGTTCTTACAGTAAAGGTTTTCAAGACATTTTCCTCAATTTTAATTATTTATAACTCAAAACATAAAATAAAAAACATTAGATATCTTTCAGAACCTTTGTTCTTCATAATCCTAAGCAACATCCATACAAGAAAATAAATTCAAATTTTAGAATATTCTAAATTAAATGCTTATCTCAATTCATATTATCATTCAGAGAGCAATTATTAGCTTGTACAATCCCCAAAAGATAAGGAAATCTAGCTAGCAGGTATATATCGCTTAAAGTATTAAATGTATCCCAGAGAACTGAGATTTGGTTAACAAAGATTTCGATTTTTCCCTATTGATTTGTATCATAAAATTAGACATGCAGGCCAGTATTCAGTGTTTTTGTCTCTAATAGACAAAATGCAACTAAAAATCCTAGCTGAACTTTTTTATCATCAAAAAAGAGAAAAGGAGAAACTGACCAGGGGCTGCTATGCAACTTTCTAGAGTATTAATATGAGGACATTAATATATACACTGAGTGGCCAGATTATCATGATCTCTGAACGAATAATAATTGGTCACTCCAATATATATATTGGAGGCCCGGTGCATGAATTCGTGCATGGGTGGGGTCCGGCCAGCCTGGCCAGGGGGAGGGGACATGGGCGGTTGGCCGGCCTGCCAGCTGGTCGAACTCCTGGTTGAGGGGACAATTTGCATATTAGCCTTTTATTATATAGGATATACACTGAATGGCCAGATTATTATGCATTCAGAGATCATAATAATCTGGCCACTCAGTGTAGCCTTAATATGTTAATTTAAGGTACAACATCTCCCTGGCTCGCACCTCCAATTCTACGTACTCTAGCACTTGTGCTTTCTCTTGTCTGTCTCGCACACAGATCCCAGACTTCCCCCTCTGGAAAAGTCTCTAAAGGCTTTCCATCGCACTGTTCAAAATCCAAGCTCCTTCCTACGGCCTGCGAAGCTCTCTGTGACCGGGCCCCTGGCTACCTCTCCAACCTCCTGTCTATTCCTCTTCCCCTGGGCTCACTGCTCTTCAGCCACTCTGGCCTTTCTGGCCTTGACCGCGCTGTCACCTTGCAGTTCTTCCTGCTGGAGTGCTTTCACAGGTCCTTTCATGGCTGCCTCCTCCTCGTCCAGGTCTCAGTCCAAACGTCACCTCTTCAGGGGAGGTTTCTCTGACGCGGGCTGAACAGCCCTTGCCGCACCCCATGCCTTCACAATCAATCAATACCTATTTCACCTTCTCCACCTTAATCGATATTATCTTATTGATGATTTAAGCGATCTTATTTTTGTACCTGTTTATTATCTAACCACCCCACTCCACAATCCCCTTAAGGGTAGAAACTATCTTGATCACCACGGCGTTCCCACACCAAGAACAGGCCCTAACTAGGTAGTCAATAAATAGTAGCCATTTAGACAATAAAGAGGAATCCATGAACGTTGCCATGTAGTCCTTGCTGAGGAGAAGACGCTTAGTTCAGAGGTCAGCACATGACCTCCACTTCCACACTTATCAGCATCCTTACTGGGTAAGGAACAGAAATGTCTGCGTCGATCCATTATTGTCACACCGTCTCTAACTCAAATAGACCATCAGTATTAACATGCTCACTCCGTGTGGGTCAAATAGGTATTTCAACAAAACTATATTAGCGTAATGAAAATATTCAAGACATGTCTTCTTCTGAACTCTTGATGGAAAGCAAAGCAAAACAGTAATCCTATGAGGCATATTCACAAAAAGTGATGCATTAATCAAAATCCATGAATTATACCAGCATTTTATGCTTCCCCAAATTAATATAATTTTGATACAAGTATAGGCATATAAAACTAGTCACTACCCTTAAAAGCAAGCACAGGTAAAACCTGTAACATCTGTAAATGATCCAGCAAATATTATCTTGAAATTTAAACCATAAAAAGAACTGGTTTTTTAAGATAATGAAAACAAGTGCTTTCAGTAAAAGCACTTTCTTTTATAAGCATATTTTTCTTTTTAAGGTAAGGCTCAAAGGAGTAAGAGCATCTTTTTTTATTAATGCCCTTTTAAAATTTTAAATCCATCTATCTATAGGACAAAGCCACTGCTATCTATAAAATGTAGCGTACCAAATTCTACTTTCTCTCCTGACTTACATTGATAATTTGAAACCAATTTCTGGGGCACAACCCCCATTAAATTCCTCAATTAGAGGACAAAAGAAAAGTATGTCCAGATTCCTACTCAGATTACATTCTGGTCATTCTTAGTCATTTGAAACTGTTTTTAGCCCTCCCAAACCCGCCGCTGGGGTGAACTCTGGTCCCCCCCACCTCCACCCCCACCCCAACTGCCACCTTTTTCCTAGTGTTAACCTCTTCCTTGACAAACTCTGGGCTCCAGAGCTATGGAGATTTTTAAAAAGGAGTGAGGACTGAAGGATATAAAAGCACTACCAGTCCACACAGAGAGAAACAGAAGGAGAGTTTCTCAGCAACCCAATACCACTGGGTTCAGGTCAAAAGGGTCACAGCCTTTGAAAACAAAAGGGAACTTTGGGGGTCACTCGGTCTACCTGCCTCCTTTACAAACAAAAAAGCAAAAGGCGTGTGTGTTAGGTGGGCCCTACTCCTGTGGGAGCCTATGACTGAGCAATGGTCACCGTGTCCTATCCCATCAGCCCTGCTCAGCTCCTGCGGACGCATGCCTATGGCTTCTTTTATGGAGCCAATCCACCTCATATTTCGTCTTCCTCTCTTCCTGCTGCCTTCCATTTTCCCAGCATCATTGTCTTTCCCAAAGAGCCCTGCTGTGTGTGTGTGTGTGTGTGTGTGTGTGCATGTGTGTGTGTACAGAGCTCCTAAAACCCTTGGAACTTCCTGGATGAGAGGGTTATTTTTGTTATTCACATTCAGACCTTTCAAACACACCTGAGTGTAGGATAATGAGATGAGTGTCCGGAGCCCCTCAATAGCTACAGAGTGGGGGCTGGCAACCATGTGACTAGAAGGTTGGCACTTTTTAAAAAATATATATATTTTTTTATGATTTCAGAGAGGAAGGGAGAGGGAGAGAGAGAGAGAAACATCAATGATGAGAGAAAATCATAGATCGGCTGCCTCCTGCACGCCCATGACTGGGGATCGAGCCTGAAACCCGGGCATGTGCCCTTGACTGGAATCGAACCTGGGACCCTTCAGTCCAGAGGCAGATGCTCTATCCATTGAGCCAAACCAGCTCAGGTGAGGGTTGGCACTTTCAACTCCACACAGACCTCGAAGGCCTGAAGGTCAAGTCCATGACCAATGGCCAAGGATGTAATTAATCATGCTTATATAATGAAACTTTCACCAAAAACAAAACAAAACAAAAACAAAAAAACCCTAAATGGCAGGGTTTGGAGAGCTTCCCGGTTGGTGTAGACATGCATGTGCCAGGAGAGGGGTGCACCAACTCCATGCAGGAGCTCCCGCAGCGAACCCTTCCAGATCTCGCCATTCGCACCTCTTCATCTGGCTGTCCACTTGTGTCTTTGTATCTTTTCTAATAAACTAATGACTAGGAAGTAAAATGTTTTCCTGAGTCCTGCTGCCTTGTCCAGAACTGGGCAACAACAACCGAAAAGGCTCACTAATGGTGGCATTGGTGAGCCTTGCTTTATTCTCTTTTAAAATATATTTTATTGATTTTTACAGAGAGGAAGGGAGAGGGATAGAGAGTTAGAAACATCTATCAGCTGCCTCCTGCACACCCACTCCTGGGCATGTGCCTGCAACCAAGGTACATGCCCTTGACCGAAATCGAACCTGGGACCCTTCAGTTCGCAGGCCGACACTCTATCCACTGAGCCAAACCTGTTATGGCAAGCCTTGCTTTATTCTATGCTATAATGTCCCCAACACTTCATCAGAGAGCATGATATTGGTTATTGGTTTGGATAGTTTTTTTGTGTGTTTTTTTTAAACTAAAGTAGTCTTCATCCTATTAAAGAATAAAAATGAATACTGAGTTTTATCAAACTTTTCTGGCATCAGTTAAGATAATCATATAGTTTTTCATATTTGACTTCACATCCACTCATTTTTTTATTCAGTGAATAAATTCCATCTGGTTATATAACATATTGTTCTTTTAATATCCGGTTGAAACTGATTAGCTTGAAATTTCATATTGGCTTTTCCCATGACTGAACCGTGTCTCTCATACCTTTTGGTACTTTGTCAAATTTGATACAGGGACAAAATGAACTGCATAGCGTTCCATATATATACAGGTATACTAGGAGTTTAATATAGAAAATTAATTATCTCTTAGAAAGTTTGGAAGAATCTGTTCATAAAACCACTTGGTTTGGGTTCTCTTTTTGTTTGAGAGAATGGGTCTGTAATTCTCATAGTTAAAGAAGAAATGGAAAAAGCTGGATGACTATGCAGATGTTGATGCATTCAGCAAGTATTTATGGAATACCCCTCTATTCGCTAGGCATGGTGTTCAAAACCATCATGCTGTCCTCACAGAGTACAGCCTAGTTGGGGGAAAAGACACACAAATCATCAGAAATGATTGTTAACAGTGTTAAGTAGGAAGAACGAGTGTGGGAAATTATGAGAACATGTGGCCCAGGGACCCAAACCTAGTCTGTGAAGACCAAGGAGCAGTTTCCCCATGGATGTGAAATTTTTGAGTGGAAACCCTAAAGATAAATGGATATTAACCTTCAAAACAAGGGTAACAGCATTCCAGGCAAACTAAATAGGATGAGCAAAGACCCTCGTGTGAAAAGGATGGTTAGACGAATGGAAAGATCAGGTGGCTGGAGTGCGGGGGGCCGATGGGGAAGGGCCCCTGGCAGGAGAGGCAGGCGCAGGTCCGAGCGCGGGATGGCAGGCAAGTTCAATGTTGGCATCTCTGTCCGGAGGACCATGGGGAGCTATTTAAGGGAATTTCAAACAGATGCATGGCATAGCAGGTTCTTCTACCTCTCCAGCAGATTTTCATCATCCCTATTTGCTAGGATATTTTAGATTTCATCAAGATTTCCAAATACATTACCACAAAACTCTGCACAGCAGTCTCATAAGTTTTAAGACGCCTTTCCAACTTATCATAGTCTTTATTTGTTTTTAAAACCATTTCCCTCTTTCTCTTTTCCTTAATTAGATTAGCTAGATGTTTCTGAATTTTACTGGGATTTTTCATAAAGTCCATTCTGCCTGGAGTATGGGGGAATGAGGAGATGTTGGTAAGAGGGTCTAATGCTTCAGTCATGCAGGATGAATGAGTTCTGGGGACTAATGTACAGCATGGTGACGACAGTTAATACCATACTATAAACATGAATGTGTTAAGAGAATAAATCTTAAATGTTCTCAACACACACACACACACACACACACACACACACAAAATGATAACCTGTGCGGT
Organism: Cnephaeus nilssonii; assembly: GCF_951640355.1. NCBI lineage: Eukaryota > Metazoa > Chordata > Mammalia > Chiroptera > Vespertilionidae > Cnephaeus > Cnephaeus nilssonii. The sequence goes on along the minus strand of NC_137092.1, from coordinate 8,126,062 downwards.
GACAGATATGCTAATTAGCTTGATTATGGTAATCATTTCATAATGTATACATGCATCAAAACATCACATTGTAGATCAGAAATATATGTAATTTTTTACATACTGAATATATATAATTCAGTTTTACTTGTCAATTATACCTCATTAAAGAGGGAAGAAAATGGTTAATGTCCATTCTCATATTTACCGCACTATCTTTCTGTTCTCTCTTATCAACTTCTGTGTCGTTTTTTATTATTTCCTTTTTTAGCTTATTTTTTATTTCTCCTTTGACCCAGTGTTTAGCCTTTAATGAACACGAGGCAGAGCCCAGAACTATGACCACTGTGCCAGACCACACGGCAATTCTCCCTTCGCCTCCCTGGTTCTCCTCCTGACCCATTTCTGTACCTGATCGCCAGTACTGCGCCTCTCCGGTCATCTCTCAGGGCACGTTTCCAACCACACCCTCAATTTCCCCTTTTTCTTCGATGGTAAGCATGACGGTGGCTGCCATTAACTGAGCATTTGCTACATACCAGTGTCGGAGTTCGGAGCAGGCCTCCCCACCATGTGCCACTTTGGCATGTGGGTTATTCTGAGCTGAAGGCAACCGAGACTCTGCGGGCCCCGGGAGAAATTTCCCCTCTCCCTTCAAGAATGTAAATTAGGGGTCTTGCCCATAATAAGAGTTATCACTGGAAATAACTTTTTATGACCTATCTATGGGGCAGGGCAAACTACTAATTACTGAACATCTGCTCTTCTTATGGTCCTGCAATGACCCTCCTCTCCCCGCCTCCCCCCCGAAACCCCAAGGCACCTTACTCAGAAGGCCATGTATTCCTCATTGTAAGTTTCCACCCCTGACCTCCTCACGTACGTGGGGTCTCTGACTCTCTCATGTATGTGGGGCTCCCGTGCGTATGCCTGTAGTTAAATTCGGTTCTTTTCCCCCGTTAATCTGCCTCATGTTGACTTTATTAACAGACCAGCCGAAAAAACCTAGGAAGGTCAAGTTTCCTCCTGCCCCACATCAGGCTGTTCTAAGACCTTGACATGAATTTCTTTAATCCTCATAGAAATTCTGCATGAGAGACACTAATCCCTGTTTCATAATGAGGTAACTGAGAGGAGAAGGGTTAGGTAACTTGCCCAGAGTCACGTGTCTGCCGAGTGAAATAAAAACGTGTGGGCTGGACATACCTGTTAGCCTGGCCTCGAGCCTAAGCTATGTTACCCCTGGGTCAAAGGTAATCCTTCCTTATCTTCAGGAACTGAATCGGGGTGAAGACTGTGCTGAGCCTCCCCACCAGGTAGAAGACCGACACGAATCCACGGCAAGCAAAATACTCCTCCCAAATAGCCATCAACAGCCAACTTGGTTTTTTGTGTTGTTATTAGTTCATAATTCTGTTTGGACTTTGTTCTGTGTAAATGGTTTGCGTAATTTCTGTTCTTACTTACTCACTGCTACACGGTTATCCTAATAGAAGATCGGTTTGGGTAATTCTCCAGAAACGGCCACAAAGAAAGTCTCCTCTGTGTAACACAGAGAGTAAGCCACAATTATCCCATTATTTTCTATGCGTCGTTTCTGTCTTACCTACTTGCCGTGTCCTGGACACAGGGCTGTGAGCTAATACTTCCCACCGGCGAAGCTGTAGAGAACACAGCGGTCAAGGACACAAGCGCCTCTCCTACTAGCGTGTGTATATTTAGCTCCTTAACAACTTGCCTCGCCGAAGATTACTGTTAAAAGTCTTAACCATAAGGCCTATCACAGCCAAGTCCCTAAAGAAGAATATAGGCATTAGCTAAATCAAACACAATAAAAGCTCCCCCACGTGGGCTGGCCTTCACTGTACTTATGGGCTAGCTCTCCATTTCCTCTTTAAAAAAAAAACACACCCAGTTACCCAAAGCAAGTTAAATGCTTGGATCCACAGCCTACTCCACCAGCAGTCTGCTGTCACAGTCTGTTTTCCCACGTCAAAATATATGCTTGTGCTCGCGCTTTTATAGCAGTTTGTGATTGCAAAATGAAGTATTGTGAAATGTGAGTTCAAAAAAGGTGTTTCTATGAAAACAAGGAATGTTTTGGGAAAACATGAAAATCTTTGGAGAGTTAAATTAGAAAATTAGGAAAGAGAAATTGTCATTTAAAAAATGTAAACAAAACAAAACAAAACAAACATGTAAAAATCAAGAAGGTTCCATGCTCAGTTTGCTTTGCCAATGGCTCCCTTCTTGGCCTATTTGATGGAAATTGGGACTGAAAACAGGAGATAAGCATTGTGGGCCATTTATGTAAGATAGACGGCAGCAGTCCCCAGTCAGGGGACCCAAATCAATGAAAAGAACCAGACTTCACATCCAAAGATATTAATGTACGGGGATGGGCAAAGTAGGTTTACAGTTGTGAGTATGCAGAACAGTTTATTCTGGTATTATTTATTATTAACCTATTTTTCCCAACTCCCGTATAATATGAGGCTCCAATCACATCCCACATACAGAGGAGAGCACCAGGCAATACTCAGGCAAGGCCGTGCTGGGTTGCCTTCCCACAAGGAAGCTGTAACTTACACCTATATTGATGCTTATATACTTATCATTTATAACATAACATGCAGTGCACGGGTAGGGTCCCTAGGCCTGGCTACCCACTGGGGCATTCCTTCATTCTGTGCCGCCCACTGGGTGGTCAGCGCACATCATAGCGAGCGATCAAACTCCCGGTCTCCCAGTCGAACTCCTAAGGGGACATGTTGCATATTAGCCTTTTATATATATAGAAGATCATTTATAACATAACATCCAGTAGCCTACTTCCAAGGCCCGCACTGTTGCATGCAAGGCAGAGTGTATCTGTCTGCCTACCATCTATTGATTCCACTTTCACCTGCTTGATAAGGAATAATCAAAATGAGAATTCCTGCTGTACCACTCCTCATGTCCTTAAGTACAATATCACCACCAAATCTTTCTAATCTTGCATTTTCTTTTGTCCCGTTTTTCTCGTTTCTCCCTCATCTTACTTCAACCTCCTCACTGTTTGGTCCGTGCCATTTTGCTCAACAAGCAGACCACCCTAGAGGTTGTTTAATCCTACTCAAACCGTCAAGAGAAAAAAAATATACACACCAACTACCGTGTTTGTGCCTCTCCCTTTGTTGCTATAAAAATATCACAAAAGCAGTTGCTTCTAAGAGACTGTCCCGATTCTCCAGGCTCTGTAAAGGGCTTCAGCGTAGTCTTTGAAATTAAAGAGAGAAAACTCCTCTATTGTCAGCGCAAACTACAGTGTTGCATTTCCACCACAGCTTTCCTTCATAGTATATACAAAGGGGTCAACTCGTTAAAAAATCACATTTTCGGGGAACAATGAAATTTCTGAGTGTGCACACGCGCGCAGGAACTCGCCCAGCAGAATGAACGCGTCAGTCCTTGGCTAACGCTGATGCCCGGATGGCACGGTTACAGAGGGATCTTTCAGAAAGGTCGTCCATCTTCAGAACAGATTGCAGAACAAAGCTCTGCAGTGAGGCAGGCATTTGCTTCAAAAGCCCGAAATGAATTCATGCCAAACGACTTCACTGCATCTCAATCCCCCAGCAGAATGCCCTGCGGCTGCACACCTTGCCTTCCTCACAACTGCACTCCAGGTCCCGGAACTGAACGTAACTGCACTCCATGCCGACTACGCTCCCTTCTCCTCCCCTCCACAAAGGGGAAGTTGGGAGCAGCAAGCAACATCTGTCTTTGCAGCAAAAAAGAAGAATCAACAGTTTACACTTGTACAGCTCAGGAAGGAAAAACACTGATCTCTCTCCCCTCCAAGAGCAAAGAATACCCTTCCAGAGCAAAAAGAGCTCGTTTCGGTGGGCCTGTAACTGGCTGCTCCCGTGAAATGGGATTCCTCGGGATCCCTGTTGGGAGCCAAGGAAGTAATCATGAAAAACCATTATCCATCCATCCTCATTCTGCTTAACCAGTTGGGGGACTGGCAACGGGAGGTCGGTGGGCAGAGAGAAAAAACTAATGGGCAGACACACTGCCATGGCAATGAAGACCACAATTACTCCTGCTCTCTGTTGATTTTCTCTCTATACAATGTACAAAAATAGAGAAGAAAATGCTAGAGAAAAAAAGCCATCCACAACCCCATCATACCAAGAAGACTATTAATGTCTGGGATCATTTTCTTCTGTTCATGCTACATTCCCCAGGAGGATAGTCTTGCACTGTCCAAGTTCACCTCAGAAAAACAACCAAAAACGAACACCCCCCAAACCGGGGCCTATTTCTTTAAGAGGGACAAAAATCTCAAGTATAACATGGTTCCCGTGGTGATCTTGACTAGGGCCCTTTCAGGAACACTTGGCATCCAAAAGTAAGCCTTCTGAAGCATCATTGACCAAGAGCGACATAACTGCATATGTGCAGATCTGTTCAAAATATACTTAATACTGTGCACACTTTTTAAGACTGAAAAATCTACTGTGATTTGACTGTTTTTTAGAAAAATGTCAATTACCAAAAATAATTCCAGAACATGAAAACTATCTGAAGAGACCCAAAGCCAGACATCAGGAAAGTTGATCAGCTTGTTCTATTGGTTGACATAATTCTGATAACAAAATTTAATAAAAACAGCCTCCCCTGATGCAAATGCTAGGCCAATTTTACTTACGCAGATGCACTTCATTTTTCTTTTTTTTTTAAAAAAAATAGCAAATTGAATGTTGATATTACTATACATATATATTTGCATATAATTTACCCAGAATTTCAATTAGTATACTATATATTTGCATATAATTTACCCCAAATTTCCAGGATGTTCTGAACCCCAAATGTTACAACCATGAAAAACATAGATCCAGCCATAAAATCTTCTAAGAATTATCTTGTGGGTTTTTTTTTCTTAACATTATATAACTTAAGGATTGAAGCCACACACACAGACACCAAATATAATACCACACTTACAAGGGGTTTATTTCCTGCCCCAACATAAGACTGAACAAGGGACCTCATGACACACACATCACCTGCCATGCCACTGTGAAGTCACCTTCATCATCAATTATGATCAGCCCTTTATTAGCCAGTTTGTTTGGCCTAAGCCATCTGTCATCACTGACATTCTACTATCCAGTATATTGCCACCTGATACTAGGAAATGCTCTTTTGCTTTGAAGCAACTCATGTAACAAAACATTCAGTTAGATCATAATATGATAAATCATCACATTAAAGGAAATTAGGGTCACCTATATGAAAAAAATATCGCTATTATTCTGAGCAGGCACATCCTAGCCGCCCAAGGGCTATGATGTTAGTTTTCAGGAAGGACAGACTAATAGATTACAGGAGAATATGGAAGTACCAGCCTATGTGGGTTATTTATCAAGTGAAATAAATTTTCCTACCCATTATGTAAAAGAACACCTGACAGTTCTGCTCTTATAGCTGCAGGGACGCTGGTGATTAAGGGATGTTGTAGCAGAACAGGCTGAGATCTCCCAGTTACTTCAACTTCCAGCAGAACTTGGGGAAAGAAAGGATCTTTTTTTTAAAAAAAAAATGTTTTTACTGATTTTAGGGAGAGGGGGAGAGAGAGATAAACATCGATGTGAGAGAGAAACATCGATTGGCTGTCTCCTGCATGTCAAGCCTGCAACCCGGGCATCTGCCCTAACCGGGAATGCAACTGGCAACCTCTCGGTACACAGGACGATACCCAACTGAGCCACACCAGCCAGGGCAAGAAAGGGTCCTTACTAGAGTAATGTTACCCAATGCACAAGGGGAGGCTCATTCTACTATTAAAGCCTAATCCTTATTCTTAGATATACCCTCAAGAAATATTTGAGAAAATTCATCAAATTAGCTATATATGCTCACAGAGAAAATCAACAGAAAACTCAAGGAAGACTCTCAGCACAGGAAATCAAACCATCAAGGAACTCTAGCCTTCTCAGTGCACGACTGCCTTGAAAGACGCTTCTTGGCAGCCCAACCGAAGAAAACTGTGAAAAGCACTATTTCTCACCCTTTGTAAGTATCTGTCTACTGAAATTATAGCGAATACTACCCAAACTAGCGCAAAACGTAGTCCTGGCATAGCTTGTTTTCATTTCTTCATTTTTAGCCATTTAAACTTCCACTATCCATTTAGTGTTCCTACTAAAATGCAACCTTTGCACATTTTTAAAAGGAAAGGCTTAAAATGCTATTTAAATTCCACTGTTAAACCATTTAAAACCAATGTGCATCTACTGACTAGAGAATTGTTCTTTCATAATTAACAGGAACAATAAAAGAAAAAGCAGTGTTCTATGAGCTTAAGTACTCAGCCTTAAATATATAAAAATAGTTCTCAAACTTATTTAGGTGATAGAGCACCAGGAATAATTATAAAACATATATACGTGTAATTTTCTTAAAAAGAATTAAATATATAACATTGTGTATCTGGAGCTACTGTAAGTAATTAACAGTAGGTTTCAATTATTTAATAGCAGTTATAGAAGAAAAATTAAAAAGTAGTTGCTTTACAACAAAGAATTAAAAAAAAAAGATTACTTTTCTATAAACTGGAAAATAATTACTACTTTCCTCTAATTTAATACCATGTTACAAGGAAACTCAATTATCTTAGAGGTCATTTCTCATCCACTAGAATGTCTCTAATCAAAAAGACAGATACCAAGTGTTGGTGAGAAACTGGACTCCTCATTCATTGCTGGTGGGAATGCAAGATGGTGCGGCCACTGTGGAAAATTGTCCAGCAGTTTCGCAAATGGTTCAACGTAGAGTTACCATGTTACCCACCAACTCGGCTGCTATGTAAACACCCAAGAGAACGGAAAACAGTCACGTAACGACTTGTATACAAATGTTCACAATAGCATTATGTATTACGAGAGGCCGGGTGCACGGATTCATGCACCAGTGGGATCCCTCGGCCTGGCCTGCGGGGATCAGGCCGAAACTGGCTCTCCAACATCCCCTGAGGGGTCCTGGGTTGCGAGAGCGCACAGGCCAGGCCAAGGGACCCCACAGGTGCTCATGCACCAGGTCTCTAGTATGCATGTAAGATCTTTGGTTAATCGCTTCCCGCCCTCCCCTCTCCTCCCTTTCCTCTTCCCTCTGAGATTCATCAGTCTGTTCCATGTTTCCATGCCTGTGCATTGAGCGTCTGCCCCTGGTGGTCATTGCGCATCATAGCTACCAGCCGGTTGGCCAGTCAGCCAATCGCTTAAGCTTTTATATATATAGATAGTCAAAAAATGGAAAGCAGCTCTGGCCAGTGTGGCTCAGTTGGTTGGAGCATTGTCCCGTGCACCAGAAGGCTGAGGGTTTGATTCTCAGTCAGGGCACATACCTAGGTTGCAGGTTCGATCCCCAATTGGGTTAAGTATGGGAGGCAACAGATCGATGGATCTCTCTCACAATGATCACATCAATGTCTCTCTCTCTCTCTCTCTCTCTAACAAACAAACTGATACATGCTACAACATGGATAAACATTGAAAACCAGCTAAATGAAAGAAGCCCAGACACAAAATGCCACTTATTGTATAAATTCATATGAACTGTCCAGGATAGGCAAATCCATAGAAGATAGAAATTAGTTTAGTAGTTGCCAGGGGCTGGGCAGAGAGAAGAAAGGGAGGTGACTGCTAATGAGCATGGATTTACTTTGGGGTGATAACAATGTACAGGAATTATAAACTGGCGATAGTTACACAACTCTGAACATACCAAAAGCCACTAAATGATATACTATGAAATGGTAAATTTTACTGTATATGAATTATAGCTTAATTTTTTAAAAAAAGAATAAATGAACACATGGAAAGTGCAGTTAGTGAAACTTAATGAGATATTAAATGAAGCCTGTTTTAAATATTTCATCAATCATGAAAACTTATGCTTTGATACATCTAAGAAACTTGTTTTAATGATATAAACATTTTAATTAAAAGTAACGTTTCAAAGGGTAATAACTTTTACTATAATTCAATGTATCCATTAAAACTTTAGATTTAAAAAAAAAGACTTAAAAATTGCAAATTAAAACAAAACCAAGTATAAGATTATACCCTTTCCACTATTCCCTAGGGTGGCTCATGAATCACTGGTACATCTTGAGCATCATAAGTGATCCTGATTACAGACTGATTTATACAAGGTAGGGATGATAAAATTTTGACGCAGAGCCAAATTTCTAACAAGGAGTCAACGACTGCTATTTTTTACTCTGCACCACAATAAATGTCCAAAACCTAGTGTTTATGCTCTTGCTATGTCTCAATTCTATTAATTCCCTTCTGGAAAAAAAAAAGACAATTCTCCAGGAACTCAGAACAACAGCATATAATAGCTTAAAATCTTATTAATTCAAATTAATATTACTGGAGGACTGTATGAATTATCACTACATTAAAATAACAATGTGTAAATTATTAACACACTAAAATAATCATATTACTCCTACTACACAATAATTCATTTTAATTCCAGCAAAATATACTGAATTGCCAAGCCAAGAACCTGCTTACGTCTACCTCATTAAGTCAACAACTATTCAACTAAGCAGTTATGTCCACAACAATGTGAGGACTACAAAGATATTGAGAAATTTATGATATAATACAAGATGGCAGTGAGCAGGTAATAGAAACTGGGGACAGACTATAAATGTTGGGGATCTTCTACTTTAACCTGTACGTCATGAGGAAACCATTACAGGATCTGAACCATCTACCGGGTCACACACAATTAGACATTGGGGGAGACCGGTTGGGAGGCTAACACAACATGATGAAGAATCTAAATTAAGGGCATGGCAGGGGAAGGACAGATGAGGAGGCAGAATGGACAGGAACTGGGTGAATGCGGGCAGAGGAAGCAATATCAACCAGAGGTTAAGGCGTGCACAGGCTTTGAGGACACACCCAGGGGTTAGCAAGCATGGCAAACTCGCGGCCCGACCTGCTTGGGTTAGAGGTTTAATTCTGACTCATTCCAGATGTGTATGTTGGACAATGATTTCATCGCTATCGGTTCCCATTTCCTCCGTAAAATGGAGATAGTAACAGAGCCTAGGTAGGGTGGTCAGGAGGACTCAATTAGAAAGGACCCATGTAAAAGCACTTAGCACCCTGCCTGTTACAAGGGTGATAGGAAGTACAGGGAGACCTGCATGTGGAGATGAAGGTGGAGATTAGTGAACTACTTCACTTGGGGTCCTACTAGAGAGCGATGACTGGTACAATAGGATTTGTGCAAGAAAATTGAATAAATCGGAATTCTAGAGGTTTCTAGCCGTGAAAGGGCTTGAATACCATGCTATGGGATTTGGATTGAATAATGAATCGATTCTGTCCAAAATACAGAGTGTAGAGCTCAAGTATTATTTCACGCCCTTTACTTTCTAGACTCAGAAACTAAGACCCACAGAATGAAGCATCTCAAAAGCCACCCCACCCATCGACAGACACAGCGTGAGCTCATTAGTAAGTTACACGCTGTCAGTATTCTTCATTTGCTTCACAAAACCTAGTCCAGCCCTCCCTGCCCCCTGAAGATAACGGCAAATTTGAAAGTACTGGCATAAAAACAGAGGATTTAATATAACCTAGTAGTTATAAAAAAGGTTTTCAGTAAATATTAAAACCATTCCTTAAAATAAATAAATAAACTATAGAATTTTATGGAACCCCAAGTGCTTTCCAGGCACTGCTTTTTCTTTTTTTTTTACTGATCATGTGGTAGACCTTAAATATGAAAAATTTATCTTTCATGATTATTTTTAATTTATGCTTTTAGTCAACTAAATATATGTCCTGAAGTATGTTCATACAGAAATTCAATTAACCTTATTTTCTTCAAGTTGAGAAGTGACCATAAGTACAGGAACCACCGTTACCAGAAGCTTCCTTTCTGTGCTCCTCTGTGAAGACGCCCCGGCTCCCAGAGATACTGTATGAGTTAATGGAGACTCTAGAAGGCCCGTTAGCAAGTCTCTCAATGACAACTACACTTTCCTCTCCCTCTCTCCTCTTTCCTTCTCTAACTCTCACTCCATTCCCTGCCGGCAGCCCTCGCTCAGGGTCCATTCCCACCTAAGCTCCACACGGGGCTGCCGGATTGGTGCTTAGCCAGAGCTTCTCTCTACGTGCTCACCAAGGCAGACAACACTGCATTCTGTACATGAAACATTTTCAACTCTAACCAAAAGCAAAGGTACAGAGGCAAAAATAAGACCCGCCAATGAGCCGAAATTTTTGTAGACATCATAACCAGAACAGTATTATAGACTAGAGGCCCGGTGCACGAAATTCGTGCAAGAGTAGGCCTTCCTTCCCCCAGCTCTGGCACTGGCTTCCCTCTGGCACCTGGGACCTGAGCTTCCCTCCAGCCGCCCGCAGGCACCCAGAACCCACGCTTCCCTCGCAGCCCCGGCTTTGTCCGGAAGGTTGTCCGGAAGGATGTCTGGTCTAATTAGCATATTACACTTTTATTATTATAGATTATGTGAGATGGCAAGGCCCTCAGAATTCTAGATTTTAGTTAAAAAATAAGTTATATATAAAGAAACTTGACTGCTCTAATGAAAGAATCTTTTCTGATCCAAAGTATTATAAGAACTTCCATCTTTAGTTCTTGAATCAAACTAAAAGTTTTTTCAATTTAATGCAGGTTATTAATACAGGCGTAATGCACACCAAAGCTTATCTTTCGTGCAGTTTAATATAATCACATCCACACATTAAGAAATGCTTAATTATACTTTTCTTTCATTTTCAGATAAATTATATTAGCCTTGATTTCTATAAGGTTTTAAGATAGTTCATTATTTCCCTAAGAAAATCCCATTTTGTGGTTTGCAAGCTCTCTAAGAACTGCGGAAGTAAATTCCTGAACCAAAAGCAACTAATTGTGAAGAGCTAATGTAGCACACAGAAATAATCTATGGGTATAAAATTTTCAATTTTTGGTCCTACAAGAGAAAATGAAATGGAAGATTATTTTAAGTATGGGAGAGGGAATTTCAGCCTAAGTATGCCATCCTAAAGATTTTACCATCAACCAAAGAGGGAAGACTTTTAGGATGAGAAACCCTACCCCTTCCCATTGAAGACCAATATGGGTCAATAACTCCATACTTTGTAGGTAGGTGGTCATACCTCTAAAATTAGACAAAGGAGCATTTCAGTGGAAACCTTAAAAATAATGAACAGATTTGACCTGAAAGAATTCAAAGGACTGAACAAAACTGAAACTAAACAAAACAAAATCTGTTTCATAACAAACAGAAGTGCTGATATAAAGTTATTTATATTTATATATACCAAGTGGAATTTATTTTACTGAAGTAACATCTCTCACTAAATCAAAGTGGTAAGACATGTGACGGCAATATTTAAGAATAAAGACTCTAATGGGTTAAGCCATTTTTTTTGGGGGGGAGGGGAGGAAGTGACCTTAGTCTGACTTACCCACAACAAATTCAACTTTTCAGTAACACAGATGGTAGACTAGACACTGCCAATGTTTTAAGCTTAGAAAATGCTTTTAATTTTTTTTTTCATCTCCCCATGCTGTGCTTACAGTTTTACATATGTCTCTGACTGCCAAAGAATTGTTAACTAATCGGCATGAGATTCATTTTGTTAGTACACAGCTGGGTGCTTTAGTCATACAACATCTGCTTCTAACATGTCTTCTGTCTTTCCTTCATGTACCTCCAAACAGTTTCTAAGAACTGTCCCAGTAAAGCTTCTATGCTGCCTATCAATATTTGGAAGCTGGACTTAGTCATCATTGTTGTGTTTATTGTTATAGCACTAAATTATCAGGGGCTTCTGATGAGCTGAAAACCATCCAGTGGATCCAAGTTCTAGAAAATTTGGCATTAACATCGATTTGCAACACAATATGGTGGAGCCCGAGAATGAAACTCAGTCAGAGTCATGCCATAATCAGATGTCAGTCTTCACAGATACATCGCTAAGCTCTCTGGGTGAAGACCAAATAGAAAAGGAACGGAAGGTTTAAAATATGAATATTAAAGTTTTCTTACATGAGTGTGTACTACTTTGAGAATCAGAAAAATTTAAAACTTGCTTTTGAAGTGTAACTGGTCACTAAATGTCAGTGCGTGGGATTAGAGCCTCTTATGTAATGGGATTCTGAATTCCTTCAAAAAGAGTGTGCACTCAGAGGGAATCACTTCTGCAGAGTAAATCCTGAAGTTTTAGGCTATTTCCTAATAGCTGTGGACTTAGAGAGAATAAATCAAATGTTAATCCTTTCAAATGTTATGAACTGTACCAGCAAATTCAGAGTGTTCTATTTAAATGACTTAAGAGTATAAAATGAAAATAAATTTAAAAATCCCCTCGAAATAAAAAATCAGCCAGAGAAGCCGATCTGACCATGCATGCTGATAAAATTAAAGACCCAGGAAGAGCTGGAATCACAAGCTGTTTCCCAAAGTGCCAACTGGTCAACCATGCCCTATCTCCCACAGGCTCTTCATGGGAGAAAACACACACGTGGCCATTAATATAAAAAGTGATGTTTAGCCTCACTAAAATATCAAGAATTGCAAATTAAAACCATAAATATGCCGTTTTAATGGCCATGAGGGTCAGAAGAAATTGAAAAGTCTAACAATACCAATCCTGGAAGAAGATGCGGACTGTATTGGTACGGGAGGAATTCTTTCTAGTCATGGTTACCATCCTTCCTTGTAATAAGTATGACAAGTCTCTTCTCCCCATTTCTGACTTGTCACTTTCTTTATGGGACCTCCTGACAAACACAAGTTCTCAGTGTTAAGGTAGCCACATTTATTGATTGTTGTTGTTCCTTTATGATAAACATAAAATCCTTCCCTACACACAGGTCAGAAGGACATGCCTCTACATTGAAAACTTTACAATTTTGTCCTGCACCTTTAAGTGGAAGGGGCAGTAAAGAAGGATGGTGAAGAGCCCAGATGTGGGAGCCAGACGACCTGGCTTCGCATATGGCTCTGCTACTGCAACTCTGGACAAAGTACTTGTTTTCTCTGTGCTTGCCTCAGTTTCCTCATATAAAAATGGAGATAATAATAGCAGCTACCATCTATACTAATAAAAGCCTTGGGGGTGATCAGGCCAGCAGGTGAGGGTAGCTGGGGGCAATCAGGCCAGCAGAGGAGCAGTTATGGGGCAATCAGGCAGGCAGGCGAGCAGTTAGGAGCCAGCGGTCCCGGATTGTGAGAGGGATGTCCAACTGCAGGTTTAGGCCCGATCCCACAGGCCTAAACCTGCAGTCAGACATCCCCCGAGGGGTCCCAGATTGGAGAGGGTGCAGGCTGGGCTGAGGGACACCCTCCCCAGTGCACGAATTTCGTGCACCGGGCCTCTAGTTAAAGATAAATGCGATGATCAAAGGAGTCGACTTACGCAAAGTGCCGGAACAAAGGTCAAGCACATCACAAGTGCTGCGTGAGTCTCGCTGTTTTATTAAGTCTTTAATCTGTGGGAACTTGATCGGGAACAGGGTGTGAGGGAGAGGACCCATTTCTTCCCATATAGCTGACCCATGATTCCAGCAATATGCTGTACAGTGCGTCCTTTACCTTTCCCCACTGATGCGCAGTGTCCCTCTGACATGTGTTAGGTTCCCATGAAACTCTGTTTCTTGCCTCTATTCTGCCTCATTAGTCTATTTCTCCGTCTCCGTGCTGCTACCGCACTGTCAAATTACACATTATTGACGGTAATTATACTGGACAGTGTAGACTTCCACCCCCAACCTGCTCTTCAAGTTGTCGGAGGCTTTGATGGCCTGAAGCAGGAGCTGGCAAGCTGAGGCCTAATAGGTCAGACCCAGCCAGGCACCTGTATTTGTAAATAAAACTGTATTGGATCGTAGCCACGAGCATGTGTCTGCATATGGTCTACGGCTGCTTGCACGGCAACACAGCTGAGTAGCTGCAGGAAAGACCATATGACCCACCGAGCAGAAAACACTTCCTCTTTGGCTCTTTGTCAAAAATTTGCGAACCCCTGGCCTAAAGCACGATCAATTTTCACAATTGTCCAACATGTGCTCGGGGTGGGGTGGGGGGAGAGAGGGTGAAAAGTTGATTTTCCAATGGTTGGGAACAGAGTTCTATATACATTCACCAAATGAAATCTGTTAGGAGCGTCCCATCTCCTGGACCTTTACTCATTTTTGTCTGGTGAATCTAGGAATTACTTTGAGAGATGCGTGAAAATTTCCCACGAAAATGATGGGCTCGTCAACATTTTCTTTATAGTTGGGAGTGAGGCTATTAGGTTCAGACCAATGTAGGAGTATTATAGTTTCCTAGTAGAATCAACACTTGATCATTATATAGTGACCTTCTCAGATGCTAATATTTTGCCGTAAAAGATACTGGGTCTGAAATATGCTTTCCACGTAGGAAATATTTGTCTGTATTTGCCCGTGTTTGCCCTTGTTTACTTTTGAGCTTTTTCTGTCCTTTTCCTTTAGGTGTTCTCTTGCAAGCAGGACAGAGCTGGAGTTTATTTGCCTTTGCAGTCTGACCTGTGTCTTCTAACTTAAGAATACAGTCCATTAATACTTAATTTGATTAGTGATATCTGGATTTATTTTTACCATTTCATTTTGTCTATTTTCCTTCCCCGCCCCCCTCTTGTTTGCCCTTTGGTTAAATTGCCTAGTTTTCTTTTCTTTCTCATTTCATATCTTTTTCTTCCCTCATTTAGAAGATTTCCACTCTTTTGATTTAATTTTTAACATTCATATTTACTGAAATCCTGTTGTTGTTTTTTTTGTTTTTTGTGTCTTTTTTTACCTCTTTTCACATAATGCAAGGCTCTTAAGCAGGTTTTAAATCTAACTATTCCCTTCCCACCTATGTCACATTGTAGTCCATTATGTTACACCACCCTGATATTATCAAACTGCTTTAAACCCCACAAATTAGATGTTTGTGTTTTTATATAATTAATGTAAGTTTAGGTTTATCCCCATATTTATCATTCTATATTATTATTCTCTTTCTTACATCCCAAACCCTCCTTCTGAGAGCAGAAGTAAATTATTTAGTTATTTGGAGGAAGAGGGGAGGGTCTTTTTGTTTATCTGACAATAGCTGTCTTTTGCCCTCATGTTTGAAAGACTCTCTGACTAGAAATTCCGCCCTAAACTGGCCCTTATTTTCATTCAGCACTTTGGTTATTCCACTGTCTTCCAGTTTTAAGATCTTTGTCTTTGTTCTGATTTCACTCGAGTCCATGTTCCCAGGTCTGCATTTCTTTGTATTTCTTGGGCTTTCAAAATGTGTTGATTGGAATCTTTTTTTTTTTTCCTAGAAAAAAATCCAGCCATTAAGCACTTCAAATGTTTTCTCTTCACCATCTTCCCTTAACATCTTCTGAAACGTATTCCGTATGTCTTTTATCTTTTTCATCACAGTTTCCCCCCCTGCCTGTGCTGCCTTCTCTGTACGAGCTCCAGATCTACCTGCTGGCAATTTCTCTCTTCTGCTGTCTAATCTGCCATTTTGATCTTTTCATTGATTTTTGAAAAAATGTGTTTCGTTACTTTGCATTTCCACAATTTCTGTTTGGTTCGTTTAAAAAACTGCCTGGTCAGTAATAGCCACTTGCTCCTTACTCACATTTCCACTTCTGCTTTGGTTCCTTTGACGTTAAGATGCTCATTTCATGAACTGCATCTACATTCCAGGAACGGAAGACTACCGAGTCGGTTCTTCGGTGTGCTGTTCCTGCGACTCTCACTGCTGGTGGCTTGCTAGGACAGTCCTTTCTGACTGCGTGTTCCTATTTTATGAAACTCTAGCAATTTTTTGCTGCTTGCTTTAAGATGTTTCCTTCCAGGCAAATTTGAGGATGGCTCTGCCCATCACCTGGAGCAATAAAGACCCAGGTCCCTGTTAAGTTATAATTCGGGATTTAGACTCTTTCATATCATGCAAACAATATTAATTTAAATCCCAAATGTACACATGAGGGTGAGGGAGTGGCCATAAATTCTCAGGGGAGACTTTTGTTGTTGTTGTTGTTTTTTGTTTAAAAGAAAGAGCTAAGGCCAGAGAGAACCTTTCTTTCGCCTACTTCTGCAGGGTGAGTACTTTTTACAAATCCCTGTACACTGGCCTGTCTTTTCCCTCAAGTAGTCTCCAACCTGGCTTCCCGACCTCGAGAAGCCCTTGTCCTACTCCCCAGCTTCTCTGTGCTCTGGTTATAGGTCAGCCAGGTCTGGATATGTCCCCAGGGTCTCCAGTGCCTTCCAAGCCCTCTCACGTCCCCATGTCCCACTCCTTCCCTTTGCAGACTCATTCATTCAGTTAAAATGACTTTCTGTTATAACTGAGAGTCCAGCAGTCACATGGTCAGAAGAAGAAACCCAATGAGTGCTCTTTTGACTGCTCAACCTAACACCCCAGCCATATTGAGTGTTTAAACATTTCCTGACTTAAAGGAACTGTGCCGAAGTTACTTTAGGAAAGTCTATTCCACTAGGAAAATGACTTTGGAATAAGAACTTAATAAGTCAGTTCACTGGAGTGGTGATGAAATCAAAGACTTCAATGTGGCAGTGTTTATGTCAGAACAATTAGCCAGATAACTGGTCTTGTGTGAATACAGATTTGGGAGCTATTTAAAAAACATGAGATGATTTACTTTAATAATGTTCTATTCAAATCAGAGCAATTCACTTTCTCGTCATACATCATGCATCATGAGTTATACCAAATTATGTACTAACTCAATTGTAATTATATCCCCAAATTCCTCTTTTCATATTTTAAAGAAATGTCACAAAGCCAAAATGCCATATATTACTTTGTATTATAGTACTCAGCCACTTTCACCAAAAAGTCTCGGTTTACAGTAATAGAGGGTCTAGCTTGTGAACCACAAGTACAATGACTCCACATCGGATCAGAGTTCTGTTAAGTATAGTGCCTCCATTTATTCAAATATTTCAGTGCCTACTATGTGTCAGGCCCTGTACTAAGTACTACAAGAGCATAGAGAAGGATATAACTTCTAAAACCATCAAGTACTCTAACCCCTTCACTGGTCCTATACATGTTATAAAAATAAAGCTACCATATGATCCAGGAATTCCACTTCTGGGCATTTATCCTAAGAAAACAAAAGATAAAATCATCCCCATTTTCACGGTGGTGTTATTTGCCATAGCCAAGATATGGAAACAGCCTAAGTGTCCATCAATGAATGAATGGATAAAGAAAATGTGGCGTATATACAATGGAATACTATTCAGCCACAAAAAGAAAAGGAAATCTTACCATTTGCCACAACATGGATGGACTCCAGGGGCATTGCGCTAAGTAAAATAAGTCAGAGAAGGACAAATACTGTTATCATTTTACTTATATGTGGAATCTAATGACCAAGCTTATATATACAAAGAACAGACTGGTGGTTGCGTGGCAGGCGTGGGAGAAACAGATGAAGGTCGAAAGGTACAAGTTTCCCATTATAAAATAAATAGGTCATGAAGATGCAATGTATGGTGACTATAGTTAACAGTATTGTTATTCAAATAATATTTGAAAGCTGCTAAGAGAGTAGATCTTAAAAGTTCTCATCACAAGAAAAAAAATTTTTGTAACTATGTAAGGTGACAAATATTAACTAGACTTCTTATATTGTGGTGATCATTTCACAAGTATATGAATATTGAATCGTTATCTTGTACACCTGAAACTAATATAATGTGATACATCGATTACATCTCATGTTATAAAATAATGTTAAAAATTTAGAAGTTATAAAAAGGAACCAAATGGAAACTCCAGAACTGAAAAATACTTTGACAAGAATAAAAATAATCTCTGGATGGACTCACTGGTGCAGTGGAAATGACAAAGGGTAGAATCAGTAAACTTGAGGGGGAAAAATGATAGAACTTAACCAATCTGAGCAACAGAGATAACAGACTGAACACATATGAACAAAGCCTCAGGAACCTGTGAGATTCCAATGAAAGAACCAACATTTGTATCAGGATCCCAGGAAGAAAGGAGAAAAGAAAATAGGACTGAGAGAGTACTCAAAGAAATAATGGCTAAAAACTCCCCAAAACTGGCAAAACACACCAATGTACACATTCAAGAAGCTGAGCAAACATCCAACAGGATAAATCCAAGGAAATCCATGGCAAGACACATCATAATTAAACTTCTGCAAACTAAAAACACAGAAAAAATCTAGAAAGCAGCCAGAGAAAAACTATACAAGAACACAAGTTTGAATGACATTGATTTCTCATCTAAACCATGGAGGTCAGAAGGAAGTAACATCATTTTTCAAGCACTGAAAGAACAGAATTGTCAACCATAATTCTATATCCAGAGGAACTATCCTTCAGGAATGAAGGCGGGTGGAGAGAAATTATCAAAGTAGAGCCCAGCCGGTGTGGCTCAGTGGTTGACCTATGAACCAGGAGGTCACGGCTCAATTCCTGGTCAGGGTATATCCCTGGGTTTCAGGCTCGATCCCCAATGTGTGGTGTGCAGGAGGCAACCAATCAACGATTCTCTCTCTCATTGATGTTTCTATCTCTCTCCATCTTCCTTTCGCTCTGAAACCAATAAAAAAATATTTTTTAAAAAAATCTTCACATCCATCATCTGAATTCCAAAAAAAAAAAAAAAAAAAGTATGCCCTATTTGGAAAACTGCAGGATGAAATATCCTAACTCCTTTCCATGTAACTTTTTAGGAATGCCATCTATGCTATTTTTTTTAAGTCTGATTTTTTTCTCCCTGAAAGAATTGGAGTTATTAAAATAAATGAAAACATATTTAACCTATTAGAATTTTTACCAAATAAAATTCGCCGTGAGTTTCCAAATCCATGGCCCTTGTTTTCAGTTTCTCTTTTTAGACCTTGTGTTTGCTGCAGTGTTGACAATAAAGCGGTCAAACAACCAATGGAGTGAACGTTGAATTCCTTAAGGCAGAGGCCCTGTTTCATAGCCAAATGCTAATAGCACTGGGCTGTGCCTGGAGAGTCCTTCGATGTCAGCACTAGCCGGGGTCCAAGGCTGGCGTCCATCCAGCCACGGCTTCGGTTCCATCTGCAGCGATTCCAGGAAGAGGCCTTTCGTCCTCGGTTTAACACGCCAGGGTCTGGGACAGGCTGCTGCTTTCCGAAGCTGCCCACTCCATCCCCACAGCTCTGCTAGAAGGTTCTCTTCCAGTGGGGACAAATCTGTCTTTCTGTCATTCCCACCCACAGGTTCTAATTCCATCCCTTGGGACCACACAGAAAAAGCCTCAGCCTTCTTCTACCTTCCACGTGTCAAGGAGTAGCAGCTAGTCCCCAAGTCTCCCGTGGTCGCTGTGGTAGGTTGAATACTGCTCTCCACCCCCACAAAGATGTCTACATTCTTATCTTCAGAACCTAGGAGGATATGATCTAGCCTGGCAAATGGGACTTGGCAGATGTGATTAAGATCTTCAGATGGAGAGATTAGCCGGGATTATCCTGGTTGGCCCATTGTAATCACAAGAGTCCTCATAAGAGGGAAGTAGGGGGGTCAGAGAGAGAGGAGAGTGACAATGGAAGCAGAGGCAGGAGCGATGCCCTTGGAAGATGAAGGAGGGACCATGAGCCTAGGAATGCAGGCAGTCTGTAGAACAAGCATGTCAAACTCGCGGCCCAGCCACTATAACGGTATGTAAGAAACGTTTTAATAAAAGTTTTGCAACTTCATTTTTACAATATCCTGTTATACTTAATTATTAATAACGAACTATGACGTTCGCTAATGACTGACGACTATAATCGTGTTGCATTCATTTCCCTTATGCACCTTATGCACAGGTGCACCATTTCTCTCCACTAATACCAGCAGCGAATATTTTAGCAGCCAATGGCCATGTCATTGGTCATGTAATGACTTGTTTGGTGTGCGCAACAGGAAATATTTCGCTTTTGGAGAACAAGAAAAATAGGTTTATTTGCGTTGTGCTTATTAATTTGTGCAGTTACTCAGTGTCTGGTAAGTTAATGTTCAAGAAAAAATAGTAATTTTTATTAAAATGTTCTATTATTTTATGTTAACGATGACTCATTTATTTTAGCCCTTTGTATTCTTGAATCTTTTGCTTTATTGCATCCCACATAAACGTAAACCTTGTTTATTTGGCCTGTGTTAACCTCTGAGTTTGACATGCTTGCTCTAAAAGCTGAAAAAGGCAAGAAAACAGGTCCTTCCCCAGAGCCTTGAAGAGAAACACAGCCTTGCACACCTATTTAGACATCGGGCTTCCAGAACTGTAAGGCAGTTAAGTGGGTTCTCGTATGCCACCAAATTTGTGGTCATTTGTTACAGCAGCAGTAGGAAACGAATACACTCATTCTCTTTCCTCACTGAAAGACTGCTTCAACCACTCTTCAAATGACAGTTTCAAATCTCATCCTCGGAATATTTCCAATCTTCCTTTTGTCTAAAATCCCACGTGTTTCCCTTCTCCTGCCCTGCACCTCCTCTCCTGGCCCAAAGAGTTAGATTTTCTCTCCGGCAATGATGTCTAAAGCCCACTCCCTTCGGTCCTCTTGCCCTTACCAAGCACATTCTCAGTAAATATTAAGTTGCAATGAAACAACTGTTCAGAGCTCCCAACAGTTCTGATCTTCTAAAAGGTTAAGAGGCCTCCTTTCTCTTCTCCCAAACTGAGTTGTAAAAATATAATTTAACCTTTAGAATTCTCAAGTTCCCTCCTCCCCCGTCTGTAAGGATGTAAGAGAACAGAATGTAGATTAGATAGATGACTTCTCAGTTGAGACTCGGTTATATGACTCCTTGATTCATAGGATGACTGAGGAAGTTGAAGATAAAAAGTTCCCTACATTAATGTATACAACTAATGTTCCCTAAACTCTATATTTATTTTTAATCAACATGCAAATTGTAGAATTTATTACAAAAGTCAAACAGAAGTACAGCATTAGTTCAGCCAATATTTTTCACAGTAGTGAAATGGTTATATAATAGCTTTATCTGACAACATTCATTTGTATCAACAAAATGATATAGAAAAAAAAAGTACAAATGTACTGTAATAAACACTGTGCTTCTAGTATAATTCACTTCACCATCTTAAAGGTTTTCCAACACTGTTTTGGATGCTAAAATTTAGTGCACTGATCATATGTCAGAATTGTGTTAAGATATGAAATGATTCCCTATCATACGTTCTCACTGAGCTTCTATGCATTAGGGCAAACGGGACTCCACTTATTCTAATCAAATATGTATTTGCTGAAGACCATTGAGCCCAAACTTGCTTTCAATCTTGTACAGGAAGCTGGCATATTTACAAATAAAAGGAGGAAAAAGGAGGGAAATAACACAAGGCAATATAACAAATGAGCAGCCCAGATAGTGATGTGCCAGAAAGAGTCCCAAAGAGAGGACTCTAGACGGGAAGGGAGGTAGGGAGCTGGGTGAAAAGGGTGAAGGGATTGAGAAGAACAAATTGGTAGCTACAAAACAGTCACAGGGAATGTAAAGCACAGAATAAGAAATACAGTTGACGATACTGTAATAACTATGTGTGGTACCAGGTGGGTACTGGAAATATTGGGGGAATCACCTTGAAATGAGAAGACTGTCTAGCCACTATGCTATACAGCTAAAACCAACACAAAATAATATTGACTATGAATTATAATTTAAAAATAAAATTTAACACACACACACATAAATAGAGGGCTCTATAGGCTTAGAATGGTCCAAGAAGTTGGCTTGAGAAAGAAATGGGGGAAAAGATCCTACCAAACCAGTGAAATAGCATAAGTAAAGGCAAGAAGACATAAGACATGTCCAAAAAACAGTAAGCAAACGAATTAGACTTCGTGGAGAATTTTATGTAGGAAACGGAAAAAGTTGGCAGGAAAGGTGGGTTGGGTACAAGTTACAGAGCCTAACAAATCACCCATCACGGCACACGACCCACACGAGACACTGAAACTTCTCCAACACAGTGTAAATAAAGGCCCTGAATGGCAGACAAACAAGTTCATATTTTCTCTGGAAAACAACAGGGACCCGCTGAGGTCTCTGGATGAGAGAATGACTTCCATAAAACAGGAATGGCAGCAGTCTACACAGAAAAGAGAAAGCAAAACACTGAAAATTAAACGGCCCCTGAGTTGAGGTGGGAAAAGCCCAGATAAGAAACTAGATACGAAAATGAATGGATGGGCATATAAAAAAAGTGTTATAAAGAAAGAGCTGGCAAAACTTGGTAATTGGCTTTCTCTTTTTCATGACATAAAGAGTCTAAAATTATTCTATGGTATTTAAGTCTGGGTGACGATGCAAACTCATTTAGAAACCATTCACTGAATACCTACTATACCATCACTGAGCTGGGTGATAGGGATAAAATAACGATCGTGACAATGAACTACGTCAGTGAGGCTTTGAGACTAATAGGACACAGAAAAGCCAAGCCTAGTCATAACAGCGTGATCTATGCTATGAATGAGAAAAGTAAAGCTCACGGGAAAGTACACAGCCTCAGACCGAGGTCAGGACAGGCAGTTGATTTTAGGAAGGAACTCAAATGGGGAAAGGAAATCAAAAGTAGAAAAATAATGCCCTGGCCTCTGTTGCTCAGTGGTTAGAGTGTCAGCACAAGCAAGGAAGGGTTGCAGATTCTATGCCTGGCCCGTTGGGGTGCATGCAGGAGGCAAACAAGTGATATGTCTCTCTCTCTCTCTCTCTCTGTGTGTGTATGTCTCTGTCTCCCCCCTCTCCTTTCTTCCTACTCTCTCTAAAAATCAATAGAAAAATATCCTCGGGTGAGGATTAACGACAACAAAAAGTAGGAAAGTGTAAGTATACATTTTCATTAAGTCCCTTTCTTAAAGTACTCAGTTAAAATACAAGGGATTCAAATTAAGCTTTCGGAGACCAATAAATGTGATCCCTAATTTAAGAACTCCACAAATTTACTTCTGTGATCATTTGACTGGTTGAAACTCAAAATTTTTATATTACAAAATAAAATTGCATTCTCAAAAAGTCACCAATCTATAAAGGGGCACTAGAGAATTTTATGGGAGATGGAAATATTCTTAATTTTGATTGTGATAACGATTATATGACTGACTATACATTCATCAAAACCAACAGGAGTATACACCTAAAAAGGGTGAGTTTTACTGTATGTAAAATATCTTAATAAAGCTGACATTTTAAAAAAATCACCAGACTTAACCGCTAAGTTGTTCAAAGGTGATTCAATAGTTATGAATGTTATATTAGAAACAAAGTACATGCCAATTTCACCTTTACTATTTACAGTACTCCATACATATGCTGTAAACATATACTTTCTTATCATTTTAATTTGAATGGAACCCTGCATTTCACCCTGAATTCGAGACACAAGTCTAAATGCTCAGGCTCAGAATCTAACCTGAGGTCTCAGTTCATATCCTATCATCATTTTAACAAATTTAAAAATCTAAATCATATTCCTCTTTAAACCAGTTCTCCTTCATACTCTCGCTTCTTCTGCACCTCAAGATTCGTTACCTTTGATACCTGGTATCCTCCTGGTACCCCCCTCCTAGGACCAGTTCTGCCTCCTGGGAACGATGGCTTCCTTCACTAGGGTTTTCTGTTTGTCAAGTTCACGTCTTTAAACACTTGGGCAAATTATTTGGTAGCTTAGCCGGGTTTGGCTTTGGTTTTTGATTTGCTTGCTGACTTGAAATTTAAGACACTCAAATTTTTTAAAAATGGAAATATTAACAGCTTGGTGGTGTAGCCAAGATTACTTCTGCTTTTACACAAGGACCATCTGGCTCTCCGAAGGAGGGCGGAAACGGGGACGTGAGGAGTAAGTTCCAGAGACACAAGTTGGAGGTGTTTACGTGGGACAGTTTGTGTTGACCAAAGCAGTTACCCAGGCAAAATGTTAGGTGTAGAAGACAGAACACGACCCGTCACCAATAGGTACTAGGCATCTCTACTGGGCCATTTAACAGCCTTGGATGTATCATGATCATGTGCCAGCATGGCAGATACGGCAGCTTAGCAAATAACCCGAAATAATGGGCGACTTTTAGAACCCCTTTTTGGCTAAAAGATCTGGCGGTTGTCTAAAGAAAAGAAAAGAAAAGAAAACTGAAGATGTTGAGACCATCTAGTATAATGGAAAAGTATTGTTAGCCCCAGAACCAGAAAGAGAATGTAACAGTTATCAAGATTCACAGTTTTTTATTAAGTAATCTTGTCTAGGAATGTCATAGCCAAAATAATTTAAAACAGTAAAAGAAAAAGGGAAGTAATTATTGTGATTGCCTCTGGGTGGTAAATGATGAGTAATTTTTTTTTTGTCCTGATTCTCTATACTCTGTGGAACTTTTGGATACAGAATGGCAGCAAACTTCGGACTCATAACCGAAATCCGGGCTCCAAACCTCTTTGTAATAGAAGGAGGTTTGCCAACCCCACAAAAGGCGTGTCACTCGGGGGGGAAATGAAGCCGACTTACATTTCAGTCCAACTTACAAAGAATCTCCGAAGAAGGGCACTCCCTCAATTAATTTCTTTTGGACAACAAACACTGTTCCAGAAAGCAATCTGGTCAGAAGACGGATTGGGGGGGAGGGGGGTGGGCGGTAACCCTCGGGCCTGAAGAATGTGACCGTCAAGGAGGGGGTGAGGAACCCCGGATACCGCCCTTGTACTGTGCAGAGTCAGTTCAATCAGGCAGAATCAGTTTAAAGGGGTGACTGCAGGAAACATTCTTACAACTTTGCTTAAAATTCTGTTCTTTTGCGTCATATATTATAGGAGATTAAGGGGGAAATATCCCTGAATTCATTTAGCAGCGGCAATTCGTCACACCAGTTTGGTATAACTTAGTTCGATCGGTTAATGAGATAGCTTTCCTGACACCTATGTATGGGAAATGCCAAGGGGTGGGGGTGCCAATCAAGGAGGGGGTGTGGGACTGGACAGGCAGGGGACAGTGTCCAGACACAGGAAAATAACAGCAAGAAGTGAAAATGAGGATGGGATGGGGGGTAAGAGGGAGGAGATACCAAGTGCTAATTCCACTTTCTCGTCTTACCTATGTCTAGACCTCAGCCAGATCTCTCCCTAATGCCAATGACGACGTCCTTTACCAAACTGGTACTGGTTACGACCAAACTAGCCAGGCTTCCGGTGCTAAGTGTGAACATTTCAGGAATATTTCACAAGAATAAATCAAAGGTGTTAAAGAAAAAACTCCCATATGATAATTTTACACTTTAAAAAACTATGTGCGTATTCTGTGTATGGGAGACATTGCCACCTCTCTCCCTTACCAAATTGTGTTCCAAAGGTTAAGTTTAAAAAGAAAAAAAAATAGAAAGAAAAAAGGACACACGACTTGCTTAATGCCAATGGGTAAAGTCACTTTGTGTTTGTGTTGTGTCTGTCAAAAGGGAAGGTTTTAAAAAGTCAACTCCTGGGCGAAACATATTCCACATAAGTTCAAATGGTCATTAATGTGGGCTGCTTCTCCTTCTGTGTTTGTTCTAATTCTTACTAACGAGGAACTACATTCCACTCATTTCTCTTGTTCCCTGTCAAACCTCGGGGAGTCAACTGCGTTCCCCTTGAGCCTTCCCACCAAGGTGAAGGCCTTCAGTCGAAAGGATAGACGTGCCCTCCAGTCTAGACAGTGTTTTATTGATTAATGTAAATTTGAGCATTTTTCTCAGCGTTGGCAATAGAGCAATTCTATCGCCATGGTGGAGTCTGAATTACTGGACTAAGAGCTATAAAATGAATAATGTATAGTGGCAACGTCCAGAACTATTTAAGTACCCTGGGGTTGCAAAGTATAGAAATAAAAATGGCGATCGAGTAATACCAGAAAAATCCCGGAAGGAAATAAGTTTAGAACTCTATTGGTTCATTGCCTTGAAATCCTAATGATCAGAAGTCAATAAATAGTGGGAAAGTCTATTGTGCAAGAAAGCATAAATATAACATTAACGTAAGACAGTTTCACTTTTCAAAGACAAACATGTCTCATCTTCTTGTATTCCCTTACCTCATTCACTTCCAAGTCTTGCCACTGACTTACCTGTTAACCTGGCTAGCTAACTCCATCAGGTAGCAACGAAAATGACATCATCTCACTCCTTAGGAAATAAGGTTCTCACCCAAAGCCAAGGAAACAACTCCAGCCCAAGTCCGTAGGCATTTAATTTTTCCCTGATGCTGAGGTTGTGTTGTTGTTGTTGTTTTTTTTACCTCGGTTGAATAAGCCCCTATCTCTTTTTTGAACTTCAGCTTTTATTACATTTTTTAAAACAAACAGACAGCAAAAGATGGAGAGCGATTTCAGGAAACTGGAACAAAAGTCAAAGGCTAAATTCCTTGAAAGAAAGGAAATGAATCATTCCCTTTTGTACTGCGGCCTGGCGCAGGCTCAGTGCATAGTAGGCGTGCAAGGAACATTGGCTAATTAATTGCACGGGGCCTTGCCAACAAGAGGATTAACGCTTGGACAAGTCCCAAGCTACATTCCTGGACCAAACATCTGAAAATGTCCTCAGTTCTACACCGTCGGACTGTGAGTTCCAGCGAGTCCTAAGTGCTGAGCTAACTTTGTAATCCAATCCAATGCAACGGGAGTTCTGCAGCCTTTGCATTTTTGCCTCCAAAGTGTGAGTCCAAAAGATGTTTAGCACATAAACCAGCTGGCAGCAACACTTGTGCCGTTTCCAAAATTCACTCTGATTCTTATTTACGTTAAAAAAAAAAAAAAGAATCAAGTTAGAGTCCCAGACAAATGATCACCTGTATGCTAATCCCAGATCCACCAATAATTAGCCACGTGACCTTGAGCCTGCCACTTTTCTCCCAGCCTCAGTTTTCTCACCTGTAAAATGGGCATGTGAAAGCCCTTCTTGGGGAAGTGTATTCAATTTACTTTGAAATGCTTTAAAAAAGTGGGAAAGACTGATGGGTGGATAGAGAGGGAGAACTATGTAATAAAGCAAGTGGAGTGAAAAGTGAAGAAAATCAGCCAGGTGCTAAATATGCCTCCTCCACAGAAAGCAAGCCTGAGCAGTCCTCCCAGGCTGCCATCTCTCCTGTCCCTGGAAATGGTACCCTCACCGAGTGGCTCAGAGCAAAAAACTGGGAGTTACCCTGAATTCCTCTTCTTCCCTCATCGGTAATCTATCAGCACGTCTGCTAGATCCTCTTTCAGAACACATCTCAAATCCGTCCACTTCACTTCGCTGCCACGACTCTGTACCTGCCCGATCCATCATCTCTCACCTAAACTAAAAGGTCTCCATCTCCCCCTGTCCCACCCCCCCCCCCCCCCCCGCCCCGCCAAATCACAATGGCTTTGTGAAATGGATGCCAGACAATCATTCTCCAAGTTTGCAATTCCCAGGGGCACAGAGAACAAAGGAAACCCAGCCCCCCTGACCCAGGCTCACAGCCCCCCACGGGCCCCTGTCTACTTTGATCTCATCCCTGTCCCTTTCCACCCCTCCTGACTAGGTGCCCGCCACACCGGCCTCTCTGGCCTGTCACACACCAACTTCCTACAGGAAGGCCTTTGTGCTTGCGATTCCCTTTGGCTGGATGTTAAAAACTCGGGGCCAGTCCAGCCGGTGTGGCTCAGGGGTTGAGCATCGACCTATGAACCAGGAGGTCATGGTTGAATTCCTGGTCAAGGACACATGCCGGGGTTGTGGGTTCTATCCCCAGTAGGAGGCGTGCAGGAGGCAGCCGATCAATGATTCTCTCTCATCATTGATGTATCCATCTCTCTCTCTCCCTTCCTCTCTGATATCAATAAAAATGTATTTTTAAAAACAGCTTCTGGGAGAGAAAGGGGCTTGGCCGAGTGGTCTGTGAGGACCCCACCCCAGGCATTTCAGTAAACGTAGGAACAGCTCAGTGAGGCTGCAGCACTACTTACCGATAGGGGGCTCCACATAAGCACAAAAGAAATTCTGACCATATCCACTCATCTAGCCAGGCCCCAGAAATTAGAAAATGACCACAGAAGAGCTGTGAGCTTCCAGTAACATCTGTACAGCTGCCTCTTCAATCACCACCAGTACCAGCGGTGGAGAAAAATAGTACCTCAGAAGGTGAAAAGTTTGCAAACTCGGGTAATGAGAAAAATTATCCGTATTTCCACTTAGTATGTTTGTAATGGTATTTCTATATTGTTATTTATCGTAAGAGGTTACTGAATACATCAAAATGCTGATGAAATTCTCATGTGCATTATAACGCTTGGACAGTGGATTCGTATGCTACAATTAGACAGTTTTTATTCTTTCATTTAGTAAGGAATTAGCCTAAGAGATTATCTGTTGGCCCTTCAAAAAGACCCATTTCCAATCGCTATTCTTTTCAATGACTTTTTACAAGACAGTGTGTGGTTTGCTACCTGTAGTCCAACTGGAACCTCTGGAACAAGGCTATCAAATAAACAGTAAAACATCATCCATCTAGGGACCAACCGAGCTCCTGGAATATTTCCAAGTCCAGAAATAGAAAAAAGAATCACATACACACGCATGTTCCAGGGGTAAAGAGCCGCCCCCGAGAGTGTAAGGAAGGACACACACACAAACAGCAGGACCCTGCCCTAGGTTCTCACTGACCCCGGGCCCCAGACAACCCACGCGGGACAAGTTCCGCAGCCGCCACTGGCCGGCGGGATCTGCGCGGCTCGGGTTTTCCCGGGGAAAGCAGAGACGCGTGGGAGAGGCGATCGGCACCGAGAGAAAACAAAGCCGGAGAGATGGGCAGAGAGCGAGCCGCGGATCAAAGGCAGCGGAGGGGGCCGGGGCTGGGAGCCACCGACACAGACAGTGCACATCAGCGGTCTGCACCTCAGCGGCTCCTACAGGCACAGGCAGGAGCCACGGGAGCTGAGAGAGATGCCAGCTCCTCCTACCCCCGGGGTTCTGGCCCTGAGGCTGGGGCACTTACACAGGAGCAAGCCACTCTGTGGATCAGCAGCTACCATCGTCTGGGCAATGTTTACAGATGAAAAATGCCTCAGACTAAGATATATGTATATTTATGTAAATAAAAATTCAGATACGTATTCATAATAATCATCCCTTAACAGAGATTTCAACCTTATTCTAACGTAGCATGTGTTGGGGGAAGGGTGGGGACCTTGAACCACAAGCTGCGGCTATCCCCTCTGGAAATTCTCTATCTCACGTCTTTCTCCCTCATTCACCTCCATGTCTAGCCCAGAAAATCTGAACCCAAACTTTTAACCTACCGCCTCCTCTCCGTGAGAAAAGGGCCCATCAACATGGTCAGCAAAAGAAAATTCCAGAGTGATGTCAAGGTAGATAACACAGAGGAACTCACAACTTCACCTAATTCCAGGGGCGGGAGGACAACAGGGCTGGCCCCCTGGGGGCCTGGAGCTGGAGGAAGACTCCAGAATGATTCTGGGCCTGGGAAGGAGGAGCTGCAGCCCCGCCCCCGGGGGCTCTGCTGTCATCCCTGCTCAGCCTGACGTCACGCATCAGTTTTCCTGCTTACTCACAGGTCCTTCCCCCAGGATTTTAGTTTGTGTGCGGTTCAGCGTGGCCTCTACAACCTTGACTCTTGCTCCCCAGCCCCAAAATCGGTGGTGCGTTTGGTAAATGCTACCAACTCCCACCACAGCCGTGAGGACAGAGCACAGGAGCTGGGGAGACAAGTGCAGGAGCAAGCCACTGCACAGTATTCCTACCATACAGGGACATACATGCAAAGACACGCAAGAGCACGGGTAGCCGTAAAATACGGCAAGATTAGGAAATGATGTAAAGGCAAACTCGGAGAAACAGTAGAATGGTGGTTGATTGTCAGGGGCTGGGGGTGGGGCAAATGAGGGGAGTTGGTAAAAGGTACAGACTTTCAGTTATAACATGAATAAGGCCTGGCGATCTAACTGTAGAACATGGGTCTACAGCTGATAAGAACTAGTCATGTGCACTGAACAATGCTTCAAGTCAACACATACGACGGTGGCCCCATCCTACATAATAAAAGGGTAATATGCAAATTGACCGCACCTTCGCTACACCCAAGCCACGCCCACCGGCCAAAGCCACGCCCACCGGCCAATCAGGGCGAGTATGCAAATTACCCAACAAAGATGGCGGTTAATTTGCATACGCTGAGGGAGGGAGGAGTGAAGACTGAAGACAACTTAGAAGGAAGAGGGAGGAAAAGTGGAAAGCAAGGTGGCTGCCAGAGGGAAAGTGCGGGCGGGGCAGGCGGCAGCGGCATGTGGGTGCAGGCGTAGCAGCCGCAATGGTGGTGGTGGCAGTGGCGGCGGCAGCGTGCACGGCCGCAGCGGCCGCTTGCAGGATTCTTCCTGCAAATGGGATCCTAGTAAAGTTATAAAGGAGCTGAATTTACTGTAAGAAATGGAAGGATGGGTGGTTCTGGAGGCATTTTATTATCTGTGGGGCTTTGTCAGTAGATTCCCTCTCACAGCACCTCAATTTTGAGTGCAGACAGCGGAGGAAACCAACAGAACAAAAAGGCAATCTACTGACTAGAAAAAGATGATCTGCAAATCATACATCCGATAAAGGGTTAATATCCAAAATATATAGAGAACTCGTACATCTCAACAACAACATAAACAACCAGCCGATTAAAAAAACGGGCAGAGGATCTGAATAGACTTTTTTCCTAAAGGACACACAGATGTCCAACAGGCACATGAAAAGATGTTCAACATCACTAATTATTCGGGGGATGCAAATCAAAACCACAGTGAGATATCACCTCACATCTGTGAGAATGGCTGTTATCAAAAAGACAAGAATAAGTGCTGGCAAGGATGCAGAGAAAGTGATCCCTCCTTGTACACTGTTGGTGGGAATGTAAATTAGTACAGCCACTATGGGAAACAGTAGGACTCAAAAATTAGGAATAGCCCTAGTCGGTTTGGCTCAGTGGACACAGCATCCGCCTGCAGACTGAAGGGTCCCGGGTTTGATTCCGGTCAAGGACACATGCCCGGGTTGCGGGCTCGATCCTCAGTAGGGGATGTGCAGGAGGCAGATGATCAATGATTCTCTCTCATCATTGATGTTTCTATCTCTCTCTTCCTCTCCCTTCCTCTCTGAAATCAATAAAAATATATTTTTTAAAATTAAGAATAGAACTATTATATGATCCAGGTTCCACTTCTGGGCATATATCTGAAGAACAAGAAAATACTAATTCAAATAGACATATACATCCCTATGCTCACTGTAGCATTGTTTATAACAGCTAAAATATGGAAACAATCTAAGTGTCCATTGACAGAGAACTGGATAAAGAAGATGCAGTACATGTGTAAATGGAGTCGACTCAACCATAAAAAGGTCAAATCCTGCCACTTGTGACAACACGGATGAACCTTGAGAGTATTACGCTAAATGAAATAAGCCAGACAGAAAAAAAGACAAATACTTCATGATTTCTTTCACTCCTGTGGAATATTTTAAAAAATGAACCACCACCAAAAAACTCATAGTGACAGGTAACAAATTGGTGGTTACCAGAGGGGATGGGGGTGAACGGGAGGGTGAAACGGGTACACAAGGTAACCGTATGGTGACAGATGGGAACTAGACTTTTGGTGGTGAGCACGACGTAGTATATTCAGATGCTGAATGGTAATGTTGCACACCCAGAACTTATATAATGTTGTAAACCAATGTTCGATAGAAATTTTGAGTGCACACATTATATCCCAACCGGTCAGCCAGTGAGTGGCCTGTGTCAGCACAGAGGAGCCTGGCCCCCCCACCCACACCCCCACCCCCGGGCCACACATTCAGAGGGTGCCACAGCCCTCAGATCTCGTGGGACGGTCTTCGGAGAACACTGCTGTAAATTCCTTGTTGAGAACCTGAGACCCTGTACAAGGCCACAGGTCCGCAGGAGCGACCCTAACAAGCATCACGTGCCACTGCCACTTTAGCAAAAGCTTTCTCTGGCGTGGGGCCAGCCTGTCCCTGAACCTCGGAAATTGCCCTGACCAGTTTGGCTCAGTGGATGGAGCGTCAGCCTGCGGACTGAAAGGTCCCAGGTTCGATTCCGGTCAAGGGCATGTACCTTGGTTGCAGGCACATCCCCAGTAGGAGGTGTGCAGGAGGCAGCTGATTGATGTTTCTCTCTCATCGATGTTTCTAACTCTCTCTATCCCTTCCTCTCTGTAAAAAATCAATAATATATATATATATATATATATATATATATATATATATATATATATTCTCAGGTTGTAACAATGTCAAGCACAGGTGAGTTTTACTTCTTCCATCAGTTCAATGCCAGAGAGAGTCCTTGGTGTCAGATAAGGTCAATGGAACCAAAAACTCAGCTCTACACCCTCTCCATGCTGAACACCCTCTTTTGTATGCATACCACCAAGATCCTTAATCTGACCACTGCTCCAACATGCGATAGCCAAAACCACATTGCCATGGCAATGCCCTGTGCCCATTTATTTAATTATAATTTTTTAAATGTCTGTGTTGGACAACTAACTCGCCAAATTCCTGACAACTTAACAGTCTCAGGAAAGAGTACAGCCAACCCCAGCACATCACTGCAAAACCTCTCATCTCGAGCTCCGACTCCTAATTGGAAATTCCTCCCATTCTGTCTTAGTTCCAATCCCCAGGAAGGAGTCCGACTGGCGCCATTCATCTTTTTAAGCCCCAGAAATCGCAAGTTGCTGACCAGCCTATGAAGTGGCTGCTTCGGTTGAGATGTCTGCAGGCTGCAGGGGAGGCTGAGATCAAGTGACATAAAACGTAGATGTCTCAGCAGCAGAGACAGCAGGTAGGACAGACACACGCCAACCTAGTACAAAAGGTCACTACCGATGTTAACAGTCCATCGGCCATGATCACGCCAACGACAGGTCCCTACAAAAGGAGCAGCTCGCAGAAATCACCGTTGTCAAGAAAGGGCTACCTGGCGCTTAAAATCCTGTATTTAATAAGATGAGTGTCTGGAAGGTTCAGCGGGCACTCAGCATCCACCTCCTTCTAGTAGGCCTTCCAGAAATGCAGACGTTGGGAAACTAAAAACTGTTATTTGTCCAGACTCCTTTACAGCTAGCATTCAGGCTGCAAACTTGACGCCACCCGTTAGGGTGCAGGACACAAAATCAGAGCCCCATGGGCCTGTAGTTTTAGCTGCTTTCAACTTAGCAAAGAAG
Organism: Cnephaeus nilssonii; assembly: GCF_951640355.1. Lineage (NCBI taxonomy): Eukaryota > Metazoa > Chordata > Mammalia > Chiroptera > Vespertilionidae > Cnephaeus > Cnephaeus nilssonii. Next base: position 8,092,752 of record NC_137092.1, on the reverse strand, counting down.
GTCATGGCCATGCCCCTGCCCAGTGTCCAGCACTGAGGGTGTTGAGGACAGTGGCAGCAGTGCCAGGTTCAGCATTCCAGCATCGAGCCACCCATTCAGGGGCCTCAAGGAGAAGTTGTCACATCCGCGGCCAGACACTACATTCCAAACTTCAACAGCTACGATGGCGACAGCAATGACTATTGTCATCGCTGTGATCACAGCCACAGTGGCATCTTCCTGCCGTGATGTCAGGGACACCCTCCTCACTGCCACTTCCCTGACCATGGCAGAGGTGGCAGCTCCCGTGGCGAGTGGCTGCAAGGTGTCCTGGAAGTCATTCTGAGAGGCCTGGCCTGGAGCCCAGCCCTCCAAGCCCCACAAAGGTGCCCTACGCAGCTGACTCCCTCCATCACCTCCTTTTCTCCTCCTGCACTGAACCCTGACTGAGGCTGCAAAGGCTGCTTGTAGCAAGATTTGTTTCATGTCTACAGTCGTGTTGTTCTTTCCCAGACATGCAACAGATCACCATTCCCATCCGTTTCACCCACAATTCCCATCGTTTCACCCACAGCGTGACTACGGTCTCCCCATGTTGCCTCCTCATCCCCTTTCTTCAGCATGCCTCCCACATGCGCACCCCTTCTCCTCTGCGCTGCCAGCTCGCGGTGCCCTGAGACATGGACTGGTCCTGGCCCCGCAGGGGCACAGCCCTCCTTTCAGTCACGTCAACCATCACCACAGCCAGACAAGCTCAGGGACCCTGAGTCAAAAGTGCCCTCGATGGTCCATCTACCACATCCCTGAGCAGGCCCTGGCCCTAAAACTCACCCTCATCCTCCTTCTTTCTCATCTTCCTCCTCTGTCAGCCCCTGGTCAGGGGGGTATGGAGATGGGGGTGGGGGGGAGGGGCTAGGACTGCAATGGCAATCTCCACGTGGCAGCATCCATTTACGAGGATCCCACGGCGAGCACTGTGAAGACCATTTCTGATGGAAAAGATTCGTTTTCAAAGCTAATCCAACTAACAAGAACATTCGGCTATTGGGCTGGCTCACCCTTTCCTGATTCTTTAAATCTTAACCATACGCTGCAGCATTACAGGAGGCTAAAGACGCCCTGGGAACCTGTGGCACGTAATGATGCACACGCTTGCCCTGTGCTCCCACTCCTGGGTCACCCCTCCTCCCTGCCTCTAGACACGCCCGTGCGGTGATGGCCTCACCAACCGAGTCAGCAGGCCCCACGTAATCCCAAAAGCACACAGATTTCATAAAGAGACAGACATGTTGAGCAGATTCTTTTTTTCCCCACACTCCCCCCACTACTTCCTACAAAAATTCTTAGGCCCGAAACCAAAACAATGAAAGGAACCTGCACTCTGGTCCCCGCTCCGCCAGCTTCCTGCTGCGAGTCCCGAGCAGTTACCTCGTGACCACGCCTCCAGTTGCCCATCTGTAACCAGGGTACTGGGTGGATGGCTATGGTTCCTCCCAGGTGACTGACTGATGACTGTAAGCCCAAATGGGAAACACGACAGCACGCACACTTCAAGAATGAGAGCTCCACACCAGCTCCAACTGCCTCTTCAAAAGGACCGCCGTCCCGTGCGGTCCTTCGGGCCTGAACAGGAGAGAGCCACTCGAACACGAGGAGTTCCTCCCTGCCCGGCTTGGCAAGGTCTGGCTTAAGCGACGTGTACTCTGACAAGGGTCTGCACACTCACGGAAACGTCCTCATTCCCACGCATCAGAGCGTCTCTCAAGGCTTCCTGCCCCCGGGTAAGTGGGCTAACCAACACCGTCCTGGGAGGGAATTACAGAGCAAGCGGACAGGAAGCAGGAGAACAAGATGCCATCTCCAGTATTAAGGATACAAGCCCTCAAGGATGTGTCTCCTAAGAGTGCCCGGGCTTCTACCCAAACCGCGGAAAATACTGCCTCGCTAAGGCAGCAAGAAGTGATGCTAACGTTGACGCTTGCTAATTCTTGGGAATAACTGACTTATTGTGCAGGTTAGCTGTACAGAGGACACTGCACGGCCACAAACTTTGTTTCGGAATACAGCCAAGCAATGGAGCTTTTGTTTTAAGCACTTGCCCAGTGTTTCACCAGGTTTGACACCCACTCAAACAACTCAGAAGTGTGGGGGTTTTCATCTTAATAGAGAAAGAGGAAGTCAGGCAGATTTGTCAGACATGGTGAAATAATGCTCGCTGGCAAGCGAGGGAGGACTGTTGCAGCTCACGGTCCTCCCTGGGAGTCTGTGTGACCTTCGCTGTGTCATCTCTCCGAGCACGCCTCCGCTCTGTCATGGGTAAAAGGGAGGCGAGGATACCCGGCCCATGGCGAATAGCAATATACCCGTTTCTTTATAGGCAACACATGTGTGCCAACACGCAGGTCCTTATAAGCCAAAGGAGGGGGGTGTAGGACACCCCAGTATATGGCTGTTGCTTTGGTGGCAGCTAGTATTATCATGACAAGGCCCCAAGTCGGAATAGTCCGATTAGACTGAGAGCAAGGTTGTCAACTGACAGTTGCCACCACAGGGAGTTTGAGGTGTCATTTCACTCGTCAACAGCACAATGTGAGAGAGAGCGTTAGTTAGCAAATCTAATCCTATTCAAAAGAATTCAATTTTTCATTAGCATGTGCATTCCAACAAAAATTAAACACCGAAATCAGTGAATAGTATCCTTAGCTAAAATGAATAATGTTTTGACACTGTGTTCTGTCGAAAGACAGTGAGGTGGGTTAAAACACAGTTCTGTGAGCAGAGGTAAGGAAGTTCGTATTATTGTAACAGATTTCATGGCTTAATTAGGCAATCTATGGAATTAATGTTGGAGAAGTCGGATCCTAGCAGGTGATTTTCCACAGAAATCCCAAGGGAACATAACCCAGTGTGAACATACACAGGCCCTCCTATGATTCTTATTGATACCTCACACCCAGTTCCACGGATGCTCATTTTTAGGTGCAACACGTGCATTTACCAATAACCTACCAGCATTTAACCCTCTCTAAGGGCCCAACTACCAGGCTCAACGGCAAAGCTGCTGCTGTGCACGCCATTCCCAAACGGAAGGCTGACATCACAATTGTTTTTATGGCACCAAAGTTGAAGACATTAAGTAGAATATAAAAATCTCTCTATATAAAAGCCAAGCAACCGGAACAACGGAACAACCAGAACAACCGGTTCCCTATGACAAGCACTGCAGTGCCCAACCGGCCAGATTGGGCCCGTCCCCCTCCCATGAGCCCCCCCACAACCTCCTGCGGCCCCTCCCCCAGGCCGGTCCTGCCCCCCGATCGGACTCCCCACCCCTCCCTGCCGCCAGCCTGGCCCCGATCGGCCCCCATGGGGCGGGCGGCCAGCCCCACCCGTGCACGAATTCATGCACCGGGCCTCTAGTAGTGTGATAAGATATTCAGGGTACCCACCCCTCCCTTTCAGCCCTCCACCTCCACTCCAAGTACCTCTGTGCCCCCGCACAGGGCAGGCAGGAAAAAAACTTAACGAAGGTGGTCAGACGTTACCTTGCAATGCTTGCCAGACAAGTGTTTTGATGATTGCACAGATACCACATTACACACTTTAGCAGTGTTTCTAAGTTAAGAGTCAGTGAAGTGCTTCCTTTATGTGTAAAGTCCATGAGATCGTGGGCAAAAAGGTATCATTAGGGAACCAACCCTCAGAAATAATACCATAATAATACAGTTTTTAAAAGGCCATTGTTTTAAAAGCAAAACAGCTTGAGAAGCAACGACTTTAGAATTTCACTTTCAAAATGGTACAACTCAGGGGTGGGCAAAAGTAGGTTTACAGTTGTTCATGTGGAAAAAGACATGGAGGTTATGGTTATTACAATAGCTTCATTAACTCAAAAGACTGTCACAGTGCAACTATGCATCTACTTTTGCCCACCCCTGTATTACGGTTAAAAAACTGCATTAACTAGACTAATAATCATTTTCTCAATGAGGTGGTCCTCCCAAGTAGCCCATCTACCTACGAACAAGCAGCATTGATCTAGAGAATCATATTTGACATCAAAAAAATTCAAAGAAAAACTACAAGCAGTCCTTTTAAATTGTGCATATGAAGGTATTATTAACATCCCAATTTCTTTTTAAGAAACAGCATTTAGATAAGAGCCACTTTTTAGAGTTAAAGTAATAAAAATTGTAATATTGCTCTAGCTCAGTGGTCGGCAAACTGCGGCTCTGTTGACTAATGAGTTTGCCGACCACTGCTCTAGCTGGTTTGGCTCAGTGAATCGGGGGTAGGCCAGTAGACTGAAGGACCCCGGGTTCGATTACAGTCAGGGGCATGTACCTCGGTTGCAGGCTTAATCCCTGGCCTTGGTCAGGGCAGGTGTGTGAGGCAGCTAAATGATGCTCTCTCACATCGATGTTTCTCTCTCTCTGTCTCTCTCCCTCCCCCTTCACTTTCTTTTTAAAATATCAATGAGAAAATATCCTTGGGTGAGGAGTTAAGAACAACTGTAACAACAAAAAAGATAATATTTTAGGAAAATTGGTGTCTTGATTTTGGTCTATAGCCAATATCTGGTTTATAAAAAAAAATGATAGTTTTATGAAAACTGTGTACTGCTGTTGGTTTCAAAATAAGAGAGATTAAATGTTTTACAAAGAGGCCAATTCCTCCAGCACTGTCTCCCAGCATCCCACCTTTTAAGGATCTACCCCTCCCTTCTCTCCTGGGGTTCTGGTCCGGTTATTAATCATTGTGCTTTCTATACCAGCTGCAGGAGTGGACATGGGACCAGGCCTGGCCAATCATGAAACCCCACTGCCCTCGCTCCACAACTGGTCCAAGAGATGGGCCCTGGGCCAATGAAAGTCCCTGCAGGAGGTTTGTCATTGGATTCCAGGAAAAAAAAAAAAAGATGAGAAGCATGACTTGGATTCAAAGTCACCTTCCCTGCTACCCTGAGAACAAACCGAGAAAGAAGCCAACCCAGAGGTAAAGAGAGTCCAGTGAATGGAGGGTGTGAATCGAGCTGTTCATGTCCTATGCCTGCGTTGTCATGTATGTAAGCCAATAAATGCCTTCTTGGCCTAAATTCCTCTCTACAGAGTTTCTGTCACTTGCTACAGAATCCTTGCAAGTACATAAACTGGATTGTGAGTGAGGAATTGTTTTCCCTTCTTGCTGAGATGCAAGCTACATCTCACAAGATGCCTGTGGTAAACCGGATAGCCACATCCAAAGAGCAATATATTGCCTGGACTACTCCATTCAAGTGGATTTTTAAAGTCATTTTATTAGAGGGGGAAAAAAGCCAATTTCGCTTAATTCTATTTGAGTAAGTTAAAAACAAAGCATTTATGAATAAAGACTTCTTTTTGCCTTCCTTTTGGAGTATTTTCATTTAGTAAAACTACTTCTGTTAAATGTCCTCGTGTAGAGTAAAATCCTCTATTTCCCAGTCTTCCTCAAGCAAGAAAAATAGTTGTGTCTAAAATTCTCTGCCAAACACACACACACACACACACACACACACACACACACACACACACACCAGCACAGAGCCTAAGAGGCCTGCAAGTTTTAATTCATAGATCAGTCACTGTTCATATTGTAAACCCAAGACGAGAAGGGAAGTCTCTTCATGGAATAGATCATAATGAAGCCCTGGCCAGGTAGCTCAGTTGGTTACTAACCGTTAGAGCATAGTCCTGATATGCCCAGATTGTGGGCTCAACCGCCCCCCCCCCCCAAACAGGAAACATAACAAGAATCAACCAATGAATATATAAGTAAATGGAACAACAAATCAATGTTTCTCTCTCTTCCTCCCTCTCCCTCCCTCTTTCCCTCCCTCTCCCTCCTTTGCTGAATTTTTTAAAAATATATAGTAATTTACTAAACCTGAAGCAAAATTTCTTCACATTTCCCATTCTATAATAGTTTTAGAAGCCCTAACCTCCATATAAATTATAGCAGAAAAGTTAAACCCTCTATATTTCTTATTGAGGCTCTAAAACAGTATCTCTAGTATAAAGTGTTAATGAAACGAGGTATCCTATGATCTGTGCCCACTGTCTGTCTTTTTTTTCAGGTATTTCGATATGTCACAGGTCAAATTATGGTCCCCAAAATGTAGTCCATGCCCCCTGGCCATGCTGGTCTGACTGAAATGGGGGGGGGGGGGTCCCCTGGGAACCACTGTAACAGCTGCATAAGGATAAAATGGCTGGGATCAGGGGAGTGGAGATATATATGCGCTACCCTTTCCACTGCAAGTCAGTCAACTGTGACTACAACAAAAGAGAAGGCAGGGTCAAAGTGGGAACACATTTTCAGCTCCCTTTTTACTCGACTAGCAAATTGTGTTTTCCCATAAAATTGGCTAGGTTTCTGAAGCAACCCAAGAAAGCCTGTTAACCTGAAGGTGCAGTGCTAATGGTAGTATTTCATCCACATTATGGGCTAAATGAAAATACTCTAAGCACTACAAGTTGAATAAGGTTGAAGGTAGAAACCGCATTAAGCACCTGACCAATATTATTTACAGAAGAAAAAACATTTCCAGTTCCAGCTTTAAAAAAAAAAAAAAAGTCAATAGGAGACACTTACTAGAACTACTTACACATGTAAATTATTAATATGGTCGATTAATATAGCTTTCCCGCTACTTTCCAATTATTCTATAATGTGGATTTTGTGCTTTTATACAAAATACAATTATATACACACACAAAACTACTGCGATGGCCATACTATAAACTCTTCATGTTACAGGTTCTTTGCAGGCGTTTTTTCTCTCCTTCACTTCTTACTTACCACTGAGCTGATCTTAATTCCATTCAACCAAAATGTATCCATCTTTCAAAGCCAGGCTGAGTCCAAAATTATTCACTATTTCCTCTCCAACCAGCCAAGTCAGAAAACAAGGGCAGGTGGCAAGGACCACAGTAAAAGATAAAAGGAACTTCCACAAATGTACTATGCACGCTCAGATGAGAATCATTTCTTAGAATTAACAGATGGTTTTAAAACAAACAAACAAACAAACAAAAACAACAACAGATCTCTTTAAAGTAAGCAAACGATTTCATCTGGTTTTCAACAAAAAATGGTACAATATAAATCCAATGTATAAAATACAGGTTATATCATGAAAAACACTGTAAATAAAACACAGTATTATCTTAAGGGTAATTTAAATTTAAGGGTTTTTCAAAAGATAATTTTGTTTTTATTTGATTGCCCTCTTTTTGTAATGACTTGAGAACACCAAATCCTAAGATGCAACTACACACCGTTTTCAGAACAGACTAGGCAACAAATTCATTAGTTTAGCTTCCACCAAAATTCATATGAAACTTTTTTTTTAAAACTGATTTCAGAGAGGAAGGGAGAGAGAAACATTAATGACGAGAGGGAATCATCGATCAGCTGCCTCCTGCATGCCCCCTACTGGGGACCTAGCCCATAACCCGGGCATGTGCCCTGATGGGATTCGAACCATGACCTCCATGGGTTTATGCTCAACCACTGAGCCACAAGGGCCGGGCATATGAAGCTTGCCTAGAGTTTTATTTAAGAACTGCGACAAAGTGAAAAAGAGAATATGACTCCAGCTACTCCTTACCAATGAATCATTAAGCTCCCAATAAATTGTGAGCTTCTTGAAGACAGAGACTATTTCTGACTCATATTTATATTTTATTTTTTTATATCGCCAGTGCTACCTCACATGGTGGACACACCACTAAATGAGGAGGGAATGAATGTGTGCCAGTAATAATATAGCTTTTTTATGTTCTCTTTATAAAGCAAAATAAGCATTTTTTATAAAAACATTCTGAATAATATTTGTCCAGGGAGAAGGAGAGCGATGAATGTGCCTCTCTTCCTCCTAGTCCCTCCCAGCACCAGCCTCCAAGCTCCTGAGGATCTTCTCCTTAGCAACAGTTTTAAGTGAGGATATTCATGCTCTCCACCAACATGTCGTATTGCAAGGACATTATTTCCCAGAATGTTAGAGGAGAAACAAAAGCGATCAATTAAGGAAAGGAGACACAGTTCTAGTCTTCGATACCAAACATTTATCCCTTCTCACATCACTGGGAATTGACTTGGAAACTGGAAGTTTGAAATTGGCAGGTGATACGGAAACGGTTCATAAACGTGGAATTCTAGAACACACCCCCTCAAACACTACGTGCCCACAGGACTTACCAAGCCCCTGGGGTTATACAGGAAAGCCACGCTAGGAAACGATTCTCCCGAGATGACGCACTGACTGCGGAAGGCAGATTCTTGAACAAATGTAGGAGATTTGATTTACCATCAGTTTATATAAACTAGAGGCCCGGGGAAGGGGGAGGAAGTCACTGAAATTTGTCTATTGTAATAAGAGGGGGTGGGTTTTTGTTGTTATTGTTGTTTTGTTTGCTTATTTTTGGTTAATTCTCACCCGAGGATATTTTTCCATTGATTTTTTAGAGAGAGGGGAAGGAAGGGAAAGGAAGGGAAGGGGAGGGGACGGGAGGGGAGGGGAGGAGAGAGAGAGAGAGAGAGAGAGAAACATCGATGTGCGAGACACACATAGATTGGTTGCCTCCTGCCCACCAACCAGGGCTGGGATCGAGCCTGCAATGCAGTTACGCGCCCTCGATCAGAATCAAATCCGCGCCCCAACCCTTGAGTCCAAGGGCCAGCGCTCTAACCAATGAACCAAACCAGGTAGGGCAAGAGGTTTCATAAAGTACTTCTCAGGATCTTAGAGGAAAAACAGTTTATACAGGGTGTCCCCCAAAAAAACGTAACCAGTACACACACGTTAACAGCTGAAAGCTCAACTTGGAAAATGAAATATGTGTATTTTAATAAACACTGCCTTTATGATTATTCAAATGTGTGTATACATTTTTTTGGTGGGGGACACCCTATATTTTCCAAGGAACACTGAGTAGGGTGCCAAGAAAATCAGTTTCAGCGTTAAACTGAAAAAAGTAAAAACGATCTGAAAATTGAAAGGGCCAAATGTTAAGTGTCTGTTCTGCCACTAGGGAATAAGCCCAGAACTCAGGAGTTGCATGTGTCAACGAATGGAGCTCAGAATTTGAACCTTGGGTTATTAAGACTAGCTGTAGACCCCCCCCCCCCCACCCAAAAAAAAATGCTACCAAAATTTGAGACAGCAGGAAAGTTTCAAAGTTCAAGTTTATCAACGTTGGATGCTAGTTTTCCTCACAAGGGCTGCCTCACCCAATCTCTAGTTTCTTTTCCTTAAAAAGGGGGAAGGAGAAAAGTTTGGATTGCAAATCTAGGAGGCTAGCAATTAACTCTAATTTCTCTCACCCTTCTCTTCTTCAACTATTACAACCATCTAAACAAAACTCACCACAAGTCCCAAATTACCCACTCAACAACAAAAAACAACGAAAAGATCCAAAAGTGAGGAAAGGGGTAGAAATTTTAAAAGTATACTTTGAAGTAAAATCAAAGAAACTAATCTTGGTCACAGGACTATACCATGGATCAATTTCATCAGAAGTCCAAAGTTCAACTTCCTTTACTATGAAGACAACACAAAGTTCAAGTGAAAACTTTTTGCAGAAAAATAAACAACAGGGTTGTAATTAAGAAACAGGTGACTAGTTGGTTCAAGAATAGGTGGAATAAGGATTCTCCTAGAAGAAGCAGGAGAGTACTGATGCTGGGTAGTTATAATAATACTAAACAAGAATTCAGTCAGAAATCCCCCAACTCTCACAGGAGAAGCCTCAAATTAGGAACCACATTTTAAAGAGTGACTTTCAAAGCTCCTTAAAGAGTATAACAAAGGAAAGTAAAAATCAAAACCCCAAATCAAAGCTAGACAGTCACTGCTGGGAAGAACACTAAGTAATCGGGGTGATGGTGTGGCTTTGTCTGGACTCCTCTTAAGATCTTCTAGAATCTAGATGAAAAGGAGCAAGCTGGAAAAATCAGCGCTCAGCAGCCTACCCCACAGCCCAGCTCACCCCCACAGCCTAGCTCACCCCCACGGCCCAGCTCATCCCCACCGCCCAGCTCATCCCTCCACCACTCAGCTCACCCCCACGGCCCAGCTCACCCCCACGGCCCAGCTCACCCCCACGGCCCAGCTCACCCCCCACCATCCAGCTCATCCCCACAGCCCAGCTCAGCCCCACGGCCCAGCTCACCCCCCACCATCCAGCTCATCCCCACAGCCCAGCTCACCCCCATGGCCCAGCTCACCCCCACGGCCCAGCTCACCCCCACGGCCCAGCTCACCCCCACGGCCCAGCTCACCCCCACGGCCCAGCTCATCCCCACGGCCCAGCTCACCCCCACGGCCCAGCTCATCCCCACTGCCCAGCTCACCCCCACGGCCCAGCTCATCCCTCCACCACCCAGCTCACCCCTCCACCGCCCAGCTCATCCCTCTACTGCCCAGCTCATCCCTCCACCGCCCAGCTCATCCCTCCACCGCCCAGCTCTTCCCTCCACCACCCAGCTCACCCCTCCACCGCCCAGCTCACCCCTCCACCGCCCAGCTCACCCCTCCACCGCCCAGCTCACCCCTCCACCGCCCAGCTCATCCCCACCGCCCAGCTCACCCCCACGGCCCAGCTCATCCCTCCACCGCCCAACTCATCCCTCCACCTCCCAGCTCACCCCTCCACCGCCCAGCTCACCCCTCCACCGCCCAGCTCACCCCTCCACCGCCCAGCTCATCCCTCCACTGCCCAGCTCATCCCTCCACTGCCCAGCTCATCCCCACGGCCCAGCTCACCCCTCCCCCATGGACTCTGTCCGAAGACAATATGAGATCATGCCCCGCTATTACTACATCTTATAGCATGGTTACATTTACTCTGGCATTGTGCTAGTTTCTAAAAGACATGTTATGAATATAGTTTAACGGAGAGTTACTAACAGAGACGAGAGACAGAGTGCTAAGTACACTTGTCAATACTTATTAAAGTGAAAAATCCATTTCTCTCCCAAAGTTGGATGAAAGGAAGAAAAACAAACAGTGTGCAGGCCAGGTTCCTTCCTCAATACCCTTCCTCTGTATTTTCCTGCTTTTCTAATGTAAACCCAACAGTACAGAATCTTTGTCTTCTCTGGAGGTAACATTTATGCGGTTTTTAATCACAAAGTTCTATGAATAACTTCTTCGAGTCCTTAACTTCTGATATTTAAAGTCGTGTGCTTACCCTGCAAAAATCTTTCTATTTTATAATAAATGTTTAAGCAAAGTCATTTAAGAAAGACATTTAACATAATGCTTAATATGAGGCTATTAAGAAATTAACAATACTATTTTTAAGAGATTAAAAATTTGTCATTACAACTTGCCTAGAAACAAGAATATTAATCTTAGATGACACACGGTGGTGCCCTTTAGAAATTCCCGACCAGGAATCGAACCCACAACCTTGGCGCATCAGAAGGATGCTCTAACCAACTGAGCTACCCGGCCAGGCCAAGAGTAAAATGTTATTGCTCTACAAATGTCAACTACATTCTGGGATATATGATGTTTACTCCCCACAAATAATATTACTAAATACACTCTAAATTTGAATTACCGTACTTTCTTAAATTTGGTATAAAGGTTGAGAAAATGTTTAATATGCAGACCAGACTAGTATTAATTAAAGATACGCTCCCCACTCTATAAACTTCTTCCTCCACCAATCAACTCTTACAGTATTTTTGAAAATAAGTTATACTCTCACCTATGCCCCAAAGCAAAACACAAAGCCATGATGCCCATGTTCTCATTAGTCCCTGACTCACAGGGTTTGAACTACCTGGCACATAGACCAGTAAGTGCTGGGTATATAGTATTTTGCACATTCCAGACAGAACCTGACTGGCCCCAAAGCCTCTACCCTCCACATATGGCTCCAAAAGTTTGAGTTAAGAAAGAATTTTTGAATTCACAAATCTATACAGGAAAAGATGTTAAACTCTTCCAAAGTTTTCAAAATGAACAGCAATAAAAAGAAAACCTCACACAAACGGATCAGCTTAAAATGAATATGCCGGAACAGACCATGTGAAGAGAATCTGCGTGTCAGGCTGCAGGCACATGTGAGTGTGTCTGCATATACATACACCCACCATATATGCACATGTGTATAATGCACCATGAACCATCAGTTGCAATGAAGCTCAAGGACTATTAAAGAAGTATTTCCCGAGCTGCTAAGAAGGGGGTGGGGGTGGGGTGGGGGTGGGGGTGGGGGAGGTGGGCACATAAGGAAAAGAACATGTTACATTTTTCTCCAGAATTTTCTAGCATTTTTGCGGTAAGGGATGGACTGCTCTCTCTAGCCCAAGTCACAATTAAGCAGCCCATCCTATCCTGATGCATTGTGTATGCAGTCCGGCACATTCAGCAAAAACAGTCTGATTTTTAATAACGTTGTCGTCTTAATTCTCCCTCCTGCAAACAGCTCAGAAAACAGAGCTCCCTCCTACCCATGCTGAAACCGACCCACTCTTGTCCATTACAAATGCGTAAGGACTAGTGCAGACGGTCGGATTTTACGGCTCACCGGCAGAGCCCGGCTTGGAAACTGACAAGACATGTCATGCAGCGTAACGTTGTTTTGCAGCCGATTTTACTAGCATCAGAGACACCGGGGCAACGAGGGGGCCCTTTTTGCCCACCCCTTCCATAAGATTCTGTAAAATCCAACCCTGACACAAGATTTCACTCTGCGAGGCACCTAGGTCTTCTTCCTTCGAAACCCAGACTAGTAACAGCTCGCCGCAGGCACACACCGCGCTCGGTCGCAGACACCATGGGTGCCCACACACCTGCACCACCTGGGCGGGCAGAGGCGCTGCTGGGGCGCAGGCAGCACCGGAGCAGCTGAGCTCCCCCAGGTACGCCGGGTGGTCACCTTGGCGCAAACTGCCAAGTCCCCTTTCCCTGTCGGAAAATGCGCCAGACTGTTCCAAAGACCATGCTCCCATCAGGAGGACCTTTTCCACAAAGGAGAACAGAGAAGGGCTGGTGTCCACTCGAGCCCCAAACTCTGCGGAGGGAGACGGAGCTACAGACGTAGGCCCCCACCCCCGGCTTCTGGTCGCGATCCCGTGACAGCTCCCAGAGCAGCCCCGCCGAGCCGAGCCGAGCGAGAGCTCAGTTTTCCCGGCGGCAGAATGGGATCCCCAGCGCCAGGGAGTCCGGCGCACCCCGGAGGGCTGAGATTTCCAGGGACGATTAAGTGGCGGGGAGGGGCCGCCGCCCCCAGGACGCCCACCCGGACCGCCCCTCCCCACGGAGACAGCGTACCAGGCTTCACGGTCTTGAGACGGATGGGCTCGCGGAAGTGGCGGATGACAGCCAGGGTGTCCCGGTGGGTGAGCCCGCTGACAGGCGTCCCGTTCACCTCCAGCAGCACATCCCCGGGGCTGGGCGCCTTGCCCGAGAGAACGCAGCAGGTGCCCCCGCCGCCGGGCTCCTCGCGGAGCCGCCCCAGGTAGGGGAACTCGCCGCGCTCCGCGCCGCCTCGGATCTCCACGCCCAAGTCGCCCGGGGGCCCGGCCCAGGACACCACGCACTCCTGCACCTTGCTCAGCCAGTGCTTCTTCTTCTTCAGCGTCTTCGACATCCCGACCCCCGCTGCACCATGGGGGAGACCCCGCGCGGGCGGCGGGCGCCCCGGGCGGCCCGCGCAGCCCGGCGAGGGGGGCCTCGCCGCTCCGGCGCCCCGTGGACCACAGCCCGCTGGGGGCCCGGCCACTCCAAGCCTCCGAGACGCCCCTCGGACGCCCCTCCCGGCAGCGCTCCTCGGGGCTGGCCGGGCTCTCCCTCGGGCTAGACAGCGGCGAGGAGGAGGGGATTGTCCCCAGGCGGCTCCGGAGGGGTGTCGGGCGGGGTCACCGGCGACCGCTGGCCCCCGGGGTTCTGCGCCCCAGCGGCGGGAAAGGCTGAGGCGGAGGGGCGGGGAGGTCAGCGGGGGGAGCGCTGGGGCAGGAACAATCCGTCGGGGACGCGCAGAATCCCCACAGACCGGTCCCTGGATCGAAGGTGGCCGCGCCGCTGCGGAGCTGGAGCGCGGAGACCAACGCCTGCCCGAGCTGCCAGGAAACTGCCGCTTTCAAACCCGCCGCAAGCTCCTCCGCCTCCCCGGCCCTTCCCCCGCCCTCGCCGGCCCTCCCCGCCCGCCCGCCCGCCCCTCCCGCGGCGCCCGGCGCGCTGCCGTCACTGGCCGGGCGCTCGGGACTGCGCCCCAGCACTCGACACGCGCGCGGAGGATTGGCCCCCGGCGGGCAGGGGGCGGGCCCTCGCCAAGGGTGAGGACCACCGATTGGGTGGCTGGAGTGAAGGAGGCGGGCGCTAGGATGAGTGAAGTTTAGAGAGGGTGGGAAAAAGAAGTTTGAAGAGCGAAGGGGGGGCGGAAGGGAGGGGTAGGGGAGTGGAACCGGCTCCAGATTGCAGGGCCCAGAGGCCCTCGGGCAGCAGCTGGAGCCCGGAGTAAACTCGGATCGGGAAGAGAGATCCCAATCCCCGAGGTGGAGGCGTGGCTGGCGAGCCGGGCGGAGTCGGGGCGGAGCCTGCAGGAGGGGCACTGAGCCCTGCGGCTGCACTTTGGACCTGAGACTCCTTGCTGAGTCCAGGGCCAGAGGTGGCTGGGCCTCCACGGTGGCCTGTTACAGCCGATCCACTTACACGGAGGCAATGTTTCTTGCTAGTTCATTCATTCAAGGAATGTTATTGAAAGTCCACTGAGGCAGGGACTCTGGAGTCCCTCTGCTAAAAGGTAGAGTCCCGGCACACTGCTGTGTGCCCTCGGGCAGTTAGACCACCTCTCTGAGCGGCAGCATCCTTAGCTGAAAAATGGAGATGATTCTACCCCTCCAAGTTGTTGGGGGAAATGACATTCGGTGCATATAAAATATCTGCATCGGGCCTGGGAGGGGCATGGATGCCTTTTAGCCATTTGTTTGCTGATGATGATGATGATGATAAGGATTACTTTATGGCAGAAATTGTGCCAGGTACTGGGGTTCAAGGATAAGGAAAACAGAAGCCCTGCTCTCAAGGTCACAGTCTAGTAGGAGAGACTGACAAGTAAGCCGGCTGCCTGAGGTGAGCTGGGGTAGCGTGGAGATAGAAGGTGGAGTAAGAACTAGCCTAGTGACTGGCAGACCTGGGTTAGCGTCCTGGCATGCTACTGCCTTGCTGTTTGACCTTGGCCAGATCTCAGCTTCAAGCCTGCACACCTGTAACGGAGGTGGAGGGAGAACCAACATTGAGTAAAGGGCACCTTAAGTCCCTTCCAGCACTAAGTTTCCAGAAACTCTTCTTGAGCTCTCGTCTCTCCCCTGGTTTGACTCACACTCCTCTCTGGCTTTTAAAAAATCCTGTCCTCCGCAGCCCCAATGCCATCTCTTCCAGGTAGCCTTTCCGGGTTTTTTTGTCCTCAGGTGGAAAGTGTTTTCTCTGAGCTATGATAGTCTGTTTCCCCTTTGCACGTGACATTTAGGTGGCCTCCTGCCTCCCTTTAGAGCAGGCGTCCTCAAACTGTGGCCCGCCGAGGAGATTTATCCGGCCCGCCGGGTGTTTTTGCCGTTTTGTTTTGTTTTGTTTTACTTCAAAATAAGATATGTGCAGTGTGCATAGGAATTTGTTCATAGTTTTTTTTTTTAAACTATAGTCTGGCCCTCCAACGGTCTGAGGGACAGTGAACTGGCCCCCTGTTTAAAAAGTCTGAGGACCCCTGCTTTAGAGGCTCGGGGAGGCCCTTAGTTAATTCCACAGAATCTGCCCCCATCCTGGGTAGGCTGGGTCAAGCCAGCTGCCACCGCTGCAGTGATTTTGTTCACACCATTGTATCAGTCAGGGCCTCGCAGGAAACAAATGGTACTTGACACAGATGTGGGCAGGGTAGGAAACCACAAGGGAATGCGGAACCCTGGGGCTACACGCTCCCAGGTCTGTGGAAACACGGGGAAAGGAACAGTCAGGAAAACTCGGCACAGAAAGGGCAGCCTGACAGACGCCTGTGACCTTTTGTCCAGTAATGGAATCACCCGAGGAGGAAGCTGGGAGATTTATACCGCACTCACCTCCCTCCACCAGGCTCTTGCTGGTACATCCTGATGGCCAAATCCAACCGGAAGCCAGAGGGCAGGTCGGCCTTTTGATGCCGTTCACATCAGTCAGACACACACAGAAGAGGAAACTGCCTCTGGAGACAAAAAAAGAGGGGGGGGGGGGGATGTTTAGCACCGTTACGTGGACTGCTCAGATTTACCCAGATCTGAGACAACGCTGGAGTATTTCTCTCTGAACTACTACCTACACTGACGGATTCCGGGATGAAATCTTGATTACCTCCCCATCATCTATTTGTGCAGCAACTCTGAGAAAACACCTTTTCCTGCCCAGATCATATCCATTAGGCTACCTTTGTCCACAAGGAATAGAAGAGTCGACTAACAGAAGCTTAGAGTATGAGGTTATTTACTACACCTTTAACATGCTATTCAGATATCTATAATAATAAAAGCGTAATATGCTAATTAGACCAGACGTCCTTCCGGAAGACCCTCCAGACGAAGCCGGGGCTGCGAGGGAAGCCCAGGTCCTGGGTGTCAGAGAGAAGCCAGGGCCGGCAGCTGGGGAAAGGAAGGCCTACTCTTGCATGTATTTCATGCATCGGGCCTCTAGTAAGATATAAGCATTGCTAATCACCTTTAGAATTCTGTACGTATTAAATACACCCATCTTTGTAAGCTTGGGCTCCGTTTTTTTAAATACGCTAGAAATAAGCTGTCCACCCCAGCGAATTGATTCTGGTAGGATACTGTTCCGGAAATGACTACATAATTAAAGGAATCACATTACAAGCGTCTATCTCTGATATGGTGCCTAACCTAATAACATAACCTAATAAGTTATGGCTGATGATCTCCAAGGTTTCTTGGGACTCCCTCTAGCCACCTAATCTATAGAGATACACAGACATATTTCGATATGCATACCCACGAGCTGGGTCCCAAGACGGCTGCAAGGCTCCAAGGAACATAAGTATCACAGGAATGACCGAAAACTGGAAGAGGGGAAGCGAGTGTCTCCTTGGCTCATTTTCTCCCCATAAATCAAGGCAACCTTTCCACCAAGGCCCCCAGTAAGACCTCCCCTCCAGCTCATTAGCCAGAACTGCCCAAATGCCCTTTCCTAAACCAAAGATGCAAAGGGTAATGGAGACCCTCATCCAATTCCACCCTCTGAGCAGAAGAGGACCCAGCATCTCCTACACCACATAGCTACACAAGACGTGAAGAACACTAGGCGGGCTCGTAGCAAACGTGCAGAGGGGAGGTTGGCTTTTAGGTAAGCGATCATCCACAGTGTCCTCCACAAATACAAGTACTCAGCATGGATTGGCCTCTACTTGGGGGCGGGGAGGGAGGCGCAAGGTGGGAAGCTTGGTTTGTTTTATAATATTGTGCCAAGTGTTCCTAATGCGAGTTAAATAAATGCAAGTATAGATTTCCAATTTTTCTGAAATGACCCATGCTCAGTGACTCCTCTGGACAGCCAGCGTGGCCTGGGATGGTGATGCAGCTTGCACAGCCAGCAAGTTTGGGGCCATCACTCACATCGGCGTCTATGTGGGTAATGCCCTGTAATGGTGCATGGCTCTGTTACATTTCATTGACGTGTTAGATTCTCACGAGTTTCTTTTCGTGGAAACCTGAACCTCTTGTAACTGCAAATCAAACCTGCATTATTTCGATGAAGTCATTCTCAAGTATTAAGGTGGCAAGGGATGGGGGAGAAGTGGTGTGGACAGATAAAACAAATATTTGCCTCCCATACAGAACACGTCTCTGGTTTTTATTCCCACCATTATCATAAAATCCCCTTGGATTTAAAAAAAATTCTGATGCACAAAAATCTTTCACTGGCTTAGAAAATGTTCAGATTTACCTGGACCGTGGTGGAAATGATAGATATAACGTTGTCTAACATTAACAGCCTAACCAAATTCAGTATTAATGATCTCGGGTATCCTTACATTTTATTAGCATTTGAATTTGGCCTAGGTCTACGGGCTAATTTGTATGCTAATGCTAAGATAGTCTCAATTACCAAAGCAATAGCATGGAACATTTTATTTCAGTTAAACTAATTCATTGTCTAAAATCTGGTTTACTTTGTTTCATCCATAAACGTGCATTTTTTTTTTTTGCCCAGAAGTGCCCTTACCTGCAAATGATAAAGTGACTCCAATCATCACAGAGCATTAGAAACATTCAACATCAACTACAGCACCAACATCAGAGAAGAGGGTTCAGCAGTCAGATGTCAGGTCTGGCTAACAAAGCAGGGCAGAGAGAATACTGAATGAAATAGATCATAGCAAAATACCCATCTTCTTATCTTTCAGCTTAAATGCAACCTCCTACTCAAAGACCAGCCTGGATTCCTACTGCTGGGGGCCATCTCTTCCTTCTTCAGAACCAACAGCATACTGTCACCTACGTGTTTTCCTTTTCCGTGGACCTCAAGATTCTTGAGAACATTCGTGTCATCCCTCACCGCCCCCCCACTGCCCCCGCACCCCCCCTGCACTGGGCTGGGCACTTTGTCTTCAGTATCATTTGCACACATTTGTTCATTCATTTCATTCAGACAATAGAGAAAGAGAGAGAGAGAGAGAGGCCCAGTTACCAGCAGGCATTGTTTTAGTTGCTGGTTTACAGCAAGGAACAGACTTACAAGGTCCCACCTTTCAGGGGGAAAAAGGAAGTGTAGGGGAGAAAAAGGTTTTTTCCTCAACCCTAATCTTAGGGTCCCTGGCTGGGTCTGAAAAATAATGGGCACAGATTAACAGGAGTAACACATACTAACTTATTTAATATAATTTTAATGTGACACCGGAGCCTTTATAAGGAAATGGAGACCTGAAGAAATGGTTAAACCCGAGTGTTTTTATGCTCTTGATCAAGAGTTGAGAGTCGTGGAAAGATATAAAGGCAGAGAGTTTGAGCTAAGTGTGGTAACCTGGGGGGACTCCGCCAGGCCTGTTTGCAGGATTATTCTCGATCTTTCATGCTGGGGATATGGATGCTCCTTTCCTTTGGGTATAGGGAGGCACCTATCCCATGAGCGAGCGCCTTATGACCTGCTTCAGAGCAGAAGGGCAGGGAGAGAAGGTCAGCGAGACCTTCCTACACCTGCCATTTGCCCAAACTCCTTCAGCTTGAAATATTCAACATGCCACGGTGTCCTACTGGGGTATCGTGTCCCGAACCCCGTCAATAATAAACACGAAACAGGTACATGATCAAGATCATTTCCAGTAGTAATAGTATTATAATTAAAAGAGAAGATGAACCAGAACGAAGTGATGGGGAGTTAGGAGAGGCGGCGGCCTATCTGAGGTAGGGGTCATAGAGAAGGTCTGGCTAAGAAGGGGACAGTTTTGCTGAGACCTCAAGTGAACACCCGAGACCTGAGGCAGCCCTGTGTCTGAGTCTGAGGAGCAGGAATGCTAGTGGCTGGAGTGTGGCTATGCAGGAGAGAATGGTAGGAAAAAAGTCAGAGAGCTGGGCTGCAGGCCAGCTCACACACAGCCTTTGTCAGGCCAAAGGAAAGGAATTTGAATTTTATTCGGTGCATAATGAGAGGTTTTAGGAGAGGAGTGGCAGAATCTGCTGTACATTTTAGACTGATGGCTCTGATTGACAGATGGAGAAGGAAGGGGGTGACAGCCGAAGCGGTTATCCTAGATGGAAACCTGGCAGAAGAGAAGGCACCCCTCACACGAGGAGTCAGCGACTGACGATGGTGGCATGGACCAGAGCAGAGAAAACGAAGATGAAACTTTGTCGAAGACACCCTGGAAATCAGAAATTATAGTTTTAATTTCCTAGGCTGATCACGGTTAAAGAAATATGTTACAATTGCATTTAATAAGAAGCTTTGTGGAATGTAATTGCTTTGTTGAAATGTCCCTTCACAGTAAGATATGAAGGAAGAAGTTAGAAAATAAAAAGTGGGGGAAATTCTTAATTAAGTTTAAATTTATACAGTCCTTTCTTTTGTTGTGTTTCGGAGACGAGCATCCAGAGAGATGGAATGTTAATTTCAAGGGTTTTGTTCAACCTCTTTAGGGAAGTCACATCCAACCAAAACATCCAATGACTTTAAAGCTGGCGAAATAACACAGATCGTTCTTTTAACCTACGGGTTATGTTGTTATAAGAAGTGAGATTTGCTTCTTGACTTATGAAGGAACTCACAGGCTTTGTTTTAAAAGAGCTCTACCACCATATAAAATCTTTTAGGTCCTTTACTAGTTGGAAAACTTCAGGCCCTTGAGTCTGAGTTGCTCATTGAAGACAGAAAGCAAACGACCAGTGTCTTTAGCAGATTCCAAGGCAAAGCATGAGGTGAAGGTCCCGTTCTTCAATAGAAGGAAAATTCTGACTTACTTGGCTAAGCGTAGATGAAGTCTTTCCAAATGCACACTTTCAAATTTCACAGCAAAAAGGATTGGAAACACACCCCAGGGGCTTAAAATAAATACACCCCATTCAAACACGGGGTACCATGGCCTGTCGTATACTTAACAAAAGTATCCAAATGAAGTCCGTGGTTTTCTTCATTCAAAAAATGTAGAGTGATCTTGTTGGATTTGGGGGTCCGGGAGGGAAGGAGCTGAATTTCAGTTCAGAAGCAGAGTGACCCTCTAGTTGACATGGGTTCTGATGAGGTGCTTCTGTGCTTAGAAGTGACCATTCATCTTGGCATGTTTGAGAACACACATCTACACTAATAAAAGAGAAATATGCAAATTGACCGTACATTTGCAACGCCCACCACCCAATCAGGAGTATGCAAATTAATCCAACAAAGATGGTGGGTTAATTTGCATACACAGGCACCTAGCAGCCGAGGGTGGGACGATGCAGGCGTTTCACACTGCACCAGCCGCTCCAGGCCTCTGGGCAGCGTGGGAAGGCGGAAAGGCGGCTCCGGGCCAGAGCAAAGGCGGTGCCGGCAGCCAGGGTAAGGAAAGCCCATTCTTGCACAAATCTTCATGCGTCGGGCCTCTAGTTTAATATAACAACTGTCTGCTAAAAGAGTCCATCTTAAAAGTTCTCATCACCAAGAAAAAAATGGTAACTGTGTGGATGTTAACCAGATTTTCAGAGGTTGCTTGAAAAAAAGCAACCTATGAAAAATACTATGTTCAAGGAAGAGGAGGATGTGGAGTGGACAGGAGAGGGACTGGGGGAAGGGGAAGAAGGAAGAGGAAGACATGGAAGAGAAACAAAACTAATCAAGACCTCCACTTCTGTGTGCCCCACGTGGCCTCGCCCAGTGTCTCACACAGAGCAGACTGAATACATAAAGCTCCCAACGCAGCTCTCCCAGCCCTGAACCTCATCCAAGTCCCGATTTGATATTTTCGACTCCGATTAACCTTTTAAAATCAGACTACTTGGGCAGGAGATACTCAGATCGGGGAATTTTCTGGTCCTGGAAGGTAGCCTGTGCTGATAAGAAATTAAACTTCACCCAGTGCTTCCTTCCTTTACATGAGATGAAGGGTAGATCAACTCTGGCGAGAAGCACTCTCGCACCAAGGCAGCCCAACTGAAGCTGAAGGTGGACACGCTAGAAGTCAAGGACAGTTCAAGACTTCTGCACGGGGGCCAATTCTGTGCCTCTAATGGTTTTAGATCGAAAATGAAAAGCTGTGCTTTCTGCTTAATTATGTTTTCATGAAAAGCTGGATATGTTGTCACGAAACGCTGAAAAAGAAGTTACTAAGATAAGACCCTCTTGGCAAAAACATCAGTGTTAGTTTTGGGAGAGATCTGGGGTTCAGCTTATTTCTTGGGGTGGTTTGCAGAGAGTGCTCTTAGTCCATGTTTATCGTGATCTAAGCATTAATTTAGACCCCAAGAAAGTGATTTAATAGTTTTATAGAATGTTAGTAAAGCCATAGCCAAAATATAAGCAGGCAGTAAAACTTGGGAAATTCTTAGGAATTCAGTTTTGAATGTATTCATGTCAAACTGGCTGATTTGGTAAAAACAAACAAACAAACAAATGGACAATGTTCATGTATCATGAGTAAGAGTCCTTCCAATTATAAAAATGTCTACCCAAAAGAATTGACAGACAGAATTGTTCAGGTTCAGAAACAACAATGAAGGCATCCTTTCTAGAACCAAGATTATAACCTTTCGTGGTTGCAGAAGTACCGTGTAGTCAGCAGGGGTCCTCAAACTTTTTAAACGGGGCCAGTTCACTGTCCCTCAGACCGTTGGAGGGCCGGACTATAGTTAAAAAAAAAAAAACTATGAACAAATTCCTATGCACACTGCACATATCTTATTTTGAAGTAAAAAAACAAAACGGCAAAAACCCCCGCATGTGGCCCGCGGGCCGTAGTTTGAGGACGCCTGGTGTAGTGAATGCAGCGTGGTGGAACAAGAGACAAGCTTCGTCAGGGAACCCAAATGCCCGGCTCTGGGAGAGTGTGAAGCCTAGACCCCCCTGGGGACCTCATGTTCCCCATTCTCACCTGCACAGAAAGTGTGATGTTCCTCCTCCCGTCCCTCCCGGGGCAGAAACAAATATTGCAGAAGCACCGTGAGCTGTGGAAGCAGATTCTCCCACCTTTTTTTTCCTTCTTTTTTCTCTTCATTTTCAAGTTACTGCTTACAGGCCGATATGCATTCTCTCGATTCCTTTTTGTGAATCTCAGCAAAATGCTTATGTAAGAGGTTGGCCTTTTCACAACAATTAAGACTCGATGCTGGGACAAGTCACCAGTTGTATCAAGAGTCCTAAACTTAGAAATCCCAAGATGTATTATTTTAAAAGGTCTTGAGTGTTCATTCAGATGATAAATGATGACATTTATACAGAAACCAACCTGGACTGAATCGTAGGCCGGCCAGTGTGGCTGGAGCAGAGAGGTCTATGGAGACAAGGTAGTGGGAAGAATTCTGGAAAGAATGTTGGAAGGCCTTGAGTGTCAAGGAGACCAGACTATATTTAGTAAGATCACACGGCAAGCCCTAGCGGATCAGAAAACAGGTAATAACACAAGTGCTGCTTTTAGGCCACGGAAGACATGAGAAATTGAAGGAGAAATTCGTGTTGTTGTTTTTTTAAATTTGCATATACAGTGATGAATGTCAGGAAAGCATTACAAGTTATTCATAGTAGTTCAGTAATCATCTCTGAGTGATAGAATTACTAATGCTTTTTATCTTTTAAAAATATTTTTTTTCTTCGCCGAAACTGGTTTGGCTCAGTGGATAGAGCGTCGGCCTGCGGACTCAAGGGTCCCGGGTTCGATTCCGGTCAAGGGCATGTACCTTGGTTGCGGACACATCCCCAGTAGGGGGTGTGCAAGAGGCAGCTGATCGATGTTTCTAACTCTCTATCCCTCTCTCTTCCTCTCTGTAAAAAATCAATAAAATATATTTTAAAAAATAATTTTAAAAAAATAAAAAATAAATAAAAATATTTTTATTGATTTCAGAGAAGAAGAGAGAGACGGAGAGAGATGGAAACATCAATGATGATAGAGAATCACTGATCGGCTGCCTCCTGCACACCCCCTACTGGGGATCGAGCCTACAACCTGGGCACGTGCCCTGACCGGGAATCGAACCGTGAGCTCTTGGTAAATAGGTCGATGCTCAACCACCGAGCCACACTGGCCAGGTACCAATGCTTTTTATCTTATTCATCTGTGTTGTCTAATGCGATTGAGAATGCATACGTGTTGCTTTGCATTCAAGACCTAAATTATGTAAATTATTTTATAATGAAAAAAATTTAAATAGAAGAAAGAACTGTAAAATGAACTCCCTACACCTGCCACCCAAATTAAACAACGACCAAGATTTTGCCATATCGCCTCTATCTCCCCCTCTTTTTAATTTCTTTCAATTCCTTTCCCAGTATGTTGCCCTTGCTAGTTCCCGTGTCTTTCTGACCTGACCCATTAGCCCCCGATAGCTCCCCTGCTTCCCAGCACAGCACGCGGTCCCCGCTCCATTTCACTTCCTGCCATGGGCTTGGGACTCGCCAATCTTTCAAGGTGCCCGGTTTCCTTTCAGCGGGTTCAAAATTGTTTTAAGAAACAAAAGTACCAGCTATTCGAGCTGCCCCCCTCCCCGCACCCCCGCTCCCTTTTCTTTTAACAGAAGTGATTGCTGGACAACTGTGGGTGTTACCATGCTGAGAGTTGTGGAGAAAATATGAAAAATAGCACTAACTCAGTGAGGCTATGCAACATTTTAAGGTGAGTCTGCTTTGGGAACAAAACAGACTTGTCAGCATTAACAACTTGCCCCAGTTGGTAAGCCTTCTCCTGAGTCCCCTCCTTCAATTAAGGAAATAGCCTCTTTGTGATCTTTGAAGGGAAATCTGCAAGCCGGCTCTTGCTGGATAGAATTCAGCGTCGTTGACACTAACTAGTCCCTCGTGTCATTTCCATGAACCTCAGCAACAGGCTGTGTAGCACCTGATGTCTCTGCTTTCGCTTAGGGCAGTGGTCGGCAAACTCATGAGTCCACAGAGCCAAGTATCAACAGGACAACGATTGACATTTCTTTTGAGAGCCAAGTTTTTTAAACTTAAACTTCTTCTAACGCCACTTCTTCAAAAGAGACTCGCCTAGGCCGTGGTATTTTGTGGGAGAGCCACACTCAAGGCGACAAAGAGCCGCATGTGGCTCTCGAGCCGCAGTTTGCCGACCACGGGCTTAGGGGAGTCTTCCTTCTCTGGTCTCACTGTGCCATTCACGAGGGGGGAGCAAAAACTCTTTTTAACCCGCTAACCGCCACGTGTCCAAAATGGAAACCATCCCCACACGCCATGATATTTTGAATTTAATTTTAAAAATCAATTTGCAACGAATATTATAAATACATTACAATTCGGGTGTTCTTGAATATTTTCAGCTGAAAATTTTCACGAAAAATGATTTTAAAGTTGACCAGGGCTGCCACTTAGGGAAAACATTTTTTTTTTTTTAATAATGCATGTGGCGTGTGGGGAAGGCCCGCCGCTTGTGTCTACAGACGCTTATGGCGTACAATGGGTTAAACTTTAAAGCAGTGCTTCTTGGCCTGGGGGAGGGGGAGGACAGGTGCAGGGAGGAGGGGGGTCAATGTTAACCCTTTCAACAATAAAGATAAATGAAAAACAAATAAGAAAGCAGTGATTCTTAATTTTTTCCTCCCCATCACAAGTGAGGGATACTGAACTGAGTTCAGTGTTTAAATAATAATAGCTAAAGTATAAAGTATTGTTGATTTGCCAACAACACTCAATTGTCACATACATTAGCTCTTTTTTAAAAAAATATATTTGTATTGATTTCAGAGAGGAAGGGAGAGGGAGAGAGCGCTAGAAACATCAATGATGAAAGAGAATCATGCATCGCTGCCTCATGCAGTCCCCACACTGGGGATCGAGCCTGCAACCCAGGCATGTGCCCCCTGACTGGGAACTGAACCGTGACCTCCTGGTTCATCAGTTGATGCTCAACCACTGAGCCACAGCGGCTGGGCTGTATTAGCTCCTTTAACCCTGACAATAACCCTATGAAGTAGGCACTAGTGACCTTCATCTTTATAGAAAAGGCACTGAGCCATAAAGAAGAAGAAGTGAGGAGCCCAACACCACTGGGCTATGAGGTGATGGAGCCAGAATTTGAATCCAGGAATCTGGCAACAAACTCACTCGGGATTTTTTTCCCCCCTTCCTAAACAGAAAATTCTCAAATCTCAAATCCACCACTGGAGAGAAATTACTTATTTGAATAAATACCAGAACCCTTCACTTTAAAAGCAAGAAAACGAGGCGCCACTATCACATTAGATTGTTCTGGCTGCGCCAACAACAACACTCGTTATTACTAGCACTGAGATTATGCAAGCTCCATGCGGGCAGGGACCTTAGCTTCATCGTTATGGAGGTAAGTAATACATTAATAAAGTAATGTTAAATGAATTATGCTTGATAAAGGGCTCTGGTTTTTTTTTAAAAAAGTGCATATTGCACCACACCTAAGTCTCGTTGACCATATGTTGTCCAAATCAGGACACTTTCTGAAGAAAAAGCGGAATCCAATACTAACGACACCAGGACAGCAGTCTTATTTGAGCAATTTTGCTTAGAAAGCAGCACAGCCACCCAAATCAACCGAGTCCCAAGGCAAGGTAATTTACGAACGTGTTAGCGTGCCGTATTTTAGAAGCACGAAGGCTGTTTTGTGGTATAAATTTGTCAGACCGCCCTACAAGCTCCTTCCTAACTGTTTTTATGACCCATTAGTGAAAACATTTCCTGCTATCTTTTTGTTGTTGCTGTTAATCCTCACCAGAGGACATTTTTTTCCATTGATTTTTTAGAGAGAGTGGAAAGGGGTGGGGGAAGGGGGGGAGAGATTGATGTGAGACCACGGCCAGGGATCGAACCAGGTTCGTGCCCTTGACCGGGAATGGAGCCCTAGCCTGGGGATGGAAGTGGTGTGCGGGCCAGGGTTCTAACCACTGAGCAACACAAGCCAGGGCTCCTGCTATCTTTGAAGTCCTTTATTTATGCTGCTGTTCTGTTCTAAACAAGTATCTGCCTAGACATTTAGTCTCTGTTCTAAGTTGAAGTTTTCTATTAAACTATAAATACTAAGCAATTATCTTCACAGTCAAATTCTAGGAGTACTTTTCTACGTAATTCTGGTCTTTAAACTCTGCGATCACCCACCTACTTTACGGGTGGTGAAACGTGATCGGCAATTCAGAGAAGTATTTCTTCTTTCTAGTAAAAAAAAATGAATCTTTCAATCTCTGTTTCTGTGACTAGAAAAATCAGTATTTATGATTTCCTATGAACTCCTTTCGTAGTCTAGCATTTACGGGATAGTGGTGTTGGACGTCTAGTTGTTTACACCCTTAAAGATGATTTAGCTTCCCCGTTTTGCCAGCTCAGCCTTCCAAGCCCCCTATGAGCTACAGCACGGATATAATATCATTTGCAGTGTTATTTGCAAACATAAAAGGAAATGACTGCGTGGCTCATACCACTTACATTCCATTGTAGACAAGAAAGCAGGAAGCATAAGCATAGTAGTTACAGATTTAAATGGTTCGCCTGTTGTTCCATAAAACACTTGTTTCATTTACTCCTCCAAGTCTGTGCAATTCGGCTCAGTTACTGTGAAGCAGAAAATATTATCAATTAGAGCCGCAGTGTGTGAGTCCTGAATCACAGGGCTTCGGGACCCTGGTGTGTTACGGCACCCAAGGCTGTACCCTGCTTCCCGCCCCAGCACACACATCCCAGTAGGACTGGATGTGTTGAGAGTCTAGATACGCTGAAACTCAACAGAGAACAGCACTGAAAAGGCTCAAAGTTAAGAAACCAAAGTCTCTCCCGAGGTGAAACCTGAAAATCCACAAGAGGAATAGAAGATAGGTAGATGACCACAACTCTTCCCCTATTGGCCCAGGAAGACTAAATCTCTAAATCGGCAAAAGCCCTCCTATCAAACGCAGCACGTCTAAAACGGAACTTATTTTCTTCTCCTTCCATCCAACTCCAGCTCTCGGTCAATGAATGGCAAGATCACGGGCAAAGGCTGGAAACTGAAATCCTTTGAACCGAGGCCCAAGTCTCTCCCACCTGCCTAGCAAGCAGCCGGCCATGTTCGTTTCTCACGTCCATTGCTTCTCTGTCATCCAGGCCTTCGCGGAGTCATTCTTGGGCCACGAGAACAGCTCTCCAGCTGGTCCCTCCCACACACCATCTTCCCCTTCCCATCCGCCCTCACCCTTTGTAAGTGGCACGTTCATCTACCTAAAGGCCACTTTCGCTTTCTTCTGGAGGGAGGCTCAGCAGCTCCTTCAACTTCCAGGCCCTCCGTTATCTGGATTCCTTTCGTCCCCCTCAATCCTATCTCATTGGTTCTGATATTTATTCTCTCATCTGGTCAAGTCCTTCTCGGCACGAACCACAGGCCCTCCCCGCTGCTCCTGGGCCTTCTCCATGTCATGTCTTTTCTCCTTTGTCCATTAAAACTCAGCGACAAGTTCAGGCCCTAGCTCCAACCCTTGCCGTCTCAGAATTATACTGCTTGACCAACATTTGACTCCTTTTTTTCAACAAGCAAAACACCGTGTTATCATGCGGGTGGCTCAGTCAACCTTGAACCAGAGAGGGAGAGGGGGCGTCAGAGTGCTTGAGGGTAAGCTCCCAGGTGAGATGTCCCCTTTTTAGAATGTGACCTTGGGTTCGATGCTTCACCTCTGCCAGTCTCAGTGTATTAATCAGTGTAATGGGGATAAGAATAGGGCCAAACCAGTATTATATGAAATGCTGAAGGGTATTCTTTAAGAAGAGAAAGAAGAAGAAAAAGGTAAAGATAAAAATTATGAACAACAATGTGACAACAAATACATATCTATCAACAAGGGGATCTAAAAATCAAGTGAATAAAAAAATCTGATGAACAGAATAAACTGGTGAATATAATAGAATCAGGGGCATAGAAAGGGAATGGACTGACAATTCTCGGGGGGAAAGGGGTGTGGGGGGTGCGGGAA
This sequence comes from Cnephaeus nilssonii, assembly GCF_951640355.1. Lineage (NCBI taxonomy): Eukaryota > Metazoa > Chordata > Mammalia > Chiroptera > Vespertilionidae > Cnephaeus > Cnephaeus nilssonii. Next base: position 8,064,156 of record NC_137092.1, on the reverse strand, counting down.
GAGACTGGACAAAAGTCGTACACCTATGGATGAGGACAGTGGGGCGGGGGGGGGGGTAAGGGCAGAGGGTGGGGTGGGAACCGGGTGGAGGGGAGCTATGGGGGAAAAAAGAGCAACAACTGTAATAATCTGAACAATAAAGATTTTTTTTAAAAAAAACAAAGAATAGGGCCTACCTCGTGGTGGTGTTGAGAGATTGACTGAGACAATTCAAATGCAGTGCCCAGCACTGTGCCTGGTGGGAAAGCGCCCCATACACGTTAGACGTTATTATTCCTGAGGCATTTGCTGAGTGCAGGCTCGAGAGCCCAGCTTCCAGGAGCTCCCAGTCCAGAGGAAGAGAAAGACTGTGTGTGTGTGTGTGTGTGTGTGTGTGTGTGTGTGTGTGTACACGCAGGGCAGGAGAGGAAGAGTCAGGATGACAGTGAGGGTTAGAGGCACCATTGCCAAGGTTAACTAAAGAACCCAGGAGAAAAGTCAGGGAAAGGAAGGGAAGATGATATGGTTGGGCTGGGAAACATTGTAGGTGCCAGCAGGACATAACTGAGCCATGCTGGTCACATGCGCTCCGTCTGCCCCAGCATATCTGCTTCCATCCTCCCTCACTCTGCCCTGGGCACCCAGGGGCTCATCTGCGGGACACCCTCCATAGCCCCCTCCCGCTCCCTGTCACCATGGCCCTCTGGCTTCTGTTCCAGTTTGGCCAGTGGGGGACTCGGCAAGAAACAGGAAGAAAGGAGGCACGTGTGGTCTGGGTCCTTATTTCTCGGGTTTCTTGCCTCTGAAGCCATCTCAGGCTGGTGGCGTCCTTGGTAGATAGATCACTGTGCTCTCCAGGCGGCCTGCCCTCCACCACTCCCTCACCTCATCCCTCTGGACTAGTCCCTGGGGGTTCCCCCATCCCCAAACCTTTGTAACTAGTCCCTTGGTAAACAAACCCTCCTGGAATTAGCCCTGTTTGAATCTGTTCCCCATCGACACCTTAAGTGATACACCACGTTGACCTGGCCATTAGGATTCTGGTCTAGAACTTGGGAGAGAGATTAGGCTTGGAGATAGAGATGCTCAAAGCCAGCGCCATCAGGAAGAATGAATGAGATGGCTGACTGGCGGGGACTAGATGAGGAAAAGAGCAGCAGAGACTGACCCCGGGTGACCTCCATCTGCTTCAGGCAGCGAGCGATAGAACACAGCAGCGTCGAGTGTGAAAGTAATAACAATTCTCTTTACTTCTGACCCTGATGCTCCTAACATCTTCCCAGAAAGATGTAAAAATGTAGTGATCCCGCTGACAGGCCAGTCGCTGTAAAACATCACGAGGGTGCCCGACAGCGGGGACTTGGCTTGGAAACAGACTCCGAGTTCATTACGCACATCTCTCTGCAGAGGAACGTCACCTTTCAAATGGCTCAATTTGTTTTTTAATAGGCAATACATTCACATGATTCAAAAATCAAACGGTAAAAATAAAATGCCATACAGTGAGTTTTTTTCCCATTTCTGTCCCTATTCACCTTGTTTCTTGTCCCAATTTCTCCAGTACCATTTTTTTATTAGTTGCTTGTATACAGGGTGGTGCAAAGGTATGCAAAACACAGCTTATTCTTGTTATTAATCATTGTATTATTTTCCCAAATGAGCAACTGTAAACCTATTCTTACCCCACCCTGTAGTCTCCCCATGTTTTTTTTTTTTATGTAAATACAAGCTAATATAACTCTATGCTCTTATTTTCCCTCTTTCTTAACCAAAAGGTATTATACTAAACGTGCTATACCTTCCTGTTGTTTTCCCTTAACAGGGTATCTTAGAGAATGTTTCATCTTCCTCTAGACTGCTTACTTATGGGTTTGTTTTTTGGGGGGGTTGTTTTGTTTTTGTTAATCCTCACCAGAGGATATTTTTCACATTAATTTTGAAAGAGAGTAGAATGGAGGAAGGGAGGGGGAGAGGGGAGAAGAAATGGAGGGGAAAAAGAGAGAGAGAGAGAGAGAGAGAGAGAGAGAGAGAAACATCAATGTGAAAGAGACACATTGATTGGTTGCCTTCCGCACATGACCCAACTGGGGCCAGGGATAGAACCTGCAGCCCAGGTAGGTACCCTTGACCAGGAATCCAACCGAGACCCTCTGGTGCCTGGGCTGACGCTCTAACCACTGCACCACGCCGGACAGGGCCTCAGGGTTTTTTAATAATTACACAGCATTCCATCGAGCGGAGATACCACTGTTTATTTACCCTGATGTAGGAGCTTCAGTGAGTGCCGCCTACCAACCTCGGTTCCTAACTGCAGAGCCCACACCTTTTCTTCTCCCCGCAAACACCGTTACCCCCCCGCTTCCTTTAGGGCTCCGTCTCCCTCCCAGTAGAGAAGATCGAGGGCTTCACCAGGAGCTTTCTCACGGTCCTGGTATCATCGACAAACCCCACCTCTATCTGCATCTTCCCTCCGCGGCAGCACTGGAGGCTGCTGTCACCTGTCCTGTTAATGCAAATCCTCTTATCGCTGGTTCAGATCCATCCCCAGTCATCTTCTCAGGACCTTATACTCCAGTCAATCCTCGTTTCTCTCCTGTGGATTAAGATTCTCCCTCTCAACCGGATCATATAAAACTACAGCAACCGCCCTAGACTCTATTCCCTCTCCAGCTACTGCCCTCCCTCCCTCCCTCTTCATCAGAGCCAAACTTCTTGGGAGAGTTCTCCACAGTCACAGTTCCAATGTTCCTGCTTGCTACTCACTCCCCCATCTAGTTCCGCCCAATTCCACCCCAGCACCCCATCTAGGCTTTGCACCCTAAGCTGCCAATGACGCTCAGGCCATTCAACAAATGCACCCTTCAGTCTTACTTGACTTCTCAGCAACATTTGACTCTCTGGCCCTCTCCCTTTCAGAAATACTCCTATGATGATGCTCACACTTCTGGGTTTCCCTACATCTCTGCCACTTCTTTCCCAGAGGCTGGGAATAAATCTTAGTCCAAGGTGTTCAAGAAATGGGGCCGAAGTAGGGTGAGGTGGGGGAGGCATTTGCACTCAATTAGGTGCAAAATTTAAGGGGGTGCTAAGTAACCTAATAAACAACATAATCATACTTTAACACAATATTTTTAAGAATTCCATTAATGTAAAAAAAAATCCACATTGAACAAAATATCAAAAAAAAAATTTTAAATGAAGACCAGGGCTGTGCATATTCAGCTTGGAGCCTAAGGCAAAAGGGAAAAAAATGTCTACTTCTAGACACATGTCTTTATGGATTTTGTAATGCTTAATTTGTTCCCTGAACATTGACCCAGTTGGGGAAAATATTGGGAAATTGAAAAGTAGATGTAATTAATACATTATTTTAAGTTTACTATATCTTGTTTACACCAAAATTAGATTATGATTTTACTTCAAGTTAAGTAATTAAGACTGTCACTTGATCAAGACAAATTTTAGAGTATGGCAGTTCTGTTGTCTTCATTGAAAATGAGGTACATGCCGAAACCGGTTTGGCTCAGTGGATAGAGCGTCGGCCTGCAGACTCAAGGGTCCCAGGTTCGATTCCGGTCAGGGGCATGTACCTTGGTTGCGGGCACATCCCCAGTAGGGGGTGTGCAAGAGACAGCTGATCGATGTTTCTCTCTCATCGATGTTTCTAACTCTCTATCCCTCTCTCTTCCTCTCTGTAAAAAATCAATAAAACATATATATAAAAAAAAAGAAAGAAAGAAAATGAGGTACACGAAGAGGCAGATTTGGAAAGTGGTATTGACGAGCTGGCTTCTGTGAAAGCCAGGGCCGCACCTCCCACTTCCTCAGACTCCACTGCGGCGTATAACGGAACTGTCAGGAAACATCACATTGTGTTCTGTTTTTTTAAACCAAAGTTCAGATTTTCTTCCCTACTGTCCCACCAGCCTGGTGAGAAATTCAGCCTCAGTGGTTCTTTGGAGTTTCCCATCATAGAACTGGGCAAAGATCTGGAAGCCATCACCCCCCTTCCCCCTCCCCCCTCCCCACCCCAGGCCCTGGGGCGAGCCCTGCACTCATTGGCCATCCATTCTCATTAGCTCCACAACATGCTTGCCCACGTCCACCTGCGGCCTTCAGGTCCCGGGGTTTTTGCTGCCTCTAAGGCAGAGGTGGGGAATATCCGGCCCACGGGCCGTATAAGGGCCAAGGAATCATTTGGTCTGGCCCTGCAAAGGCAATAGGGGTGAGTTAATTAAATAACTATGTTTGACCAAACATAGCAGACTAATTTTTACGTTGATAATTCTGTACGGCCCTCGAATGATGTTATAAATCTCCAAATGGCCCTTTAAGGCAGAGAAAAGGTTCCCCACCCCTGATCTAAGGTCCCTGAGAGGCTCGGGGATCTCGGCCAAAGTTGGCGCCTTGAGCTGAGTGGGGGGGTCTTGACAATTCAAGACCCTTTGGGCCTGTCTCCCTTTGCCCCAGAGCTTTGCTTTGTCTTCTTGAAATTTTACCAAAAACGGCAAGAGGCTTTCATTTCAGAATCCTTCTACGTTAGGCCCTGCCAAGATGCCTGAAGCCAGGAATAATAAAAGCGAGCTATTAGCTTAGAATGGGATGAAAGGGGAAAATAAAGAGAAAACGAAAATTAATATTTCCACAGACTCTCCTGCCACATCGGCCTCTTTCGCGGGTCCGTCTTCCTCCCCCTGGTCACCCAGGGTAGGAGAGCCACAGGGCTGGGCCTCATCCGCATTCTTCCCAGGGAACCTCATTCCCTCCCCTGGCCGCAGTCTCCATCCCTCAGCCGGTGACACCCCGATTTGTTTCTCTGGCCCAGACCTTGATACCTAGCCCTGGAGTGATGTGTCCAATTGCTCACCAGCTCCATTTGGACATTTCTCAGTGACATCGAAGTAAACATGCCCAGTCCCTTCCCAGTGCAGTCGGACTGCCAGTAATCACTCGAGACGCCTCCACTCCCGGTTCGTCCCCGAGTCCTGTCCACTGCCTCCCCGGCATGGTTCTCAGATTCCGAATCGCTCCATGCCCACGGCCTCCACGCCTGTAAAAGGAACCTTCTCCAGCCGCCCCAGTTCTTCTGAATCAGAAAATCTAGGCCTGGAGCCCAACCATCTGCCCTTGGCCAGCCGTCCAGTTGATTTGACTAGACCCGTGGTCGGCAAACTCATTAGTCCACAGAGCCAAATATCAGCAGTACAACGACTGAAATTCCTTTTGAGAGCCACATTTTTTAAACTTAAACTTCTTCTAACGCCACTTCTTCAAAATAGACTTGCCCAGGCCGTGGTATTTTGTGGAAGAGCCTCCCTCAAGGGGCCAAAGAGCCGCATGTGGCTCGCCAGCCGCAGTTTGCCGACCACGGGACTAGACTATTGTAAAAACCTAATGGGTCTCCCCTGCTCCCCACCTGAGCCTCCTCCAACCTCCTCCCCAAGCTGCCAGTAGAACGGCCTTTTCTGAAACACAAATCTGAAGGTGGTACCTTCTGGCTCAGCCTCTACAAAGGCTTTCCATTGCTCCCGGCAAGACACCCACACGTGGGATAATCCTGTTAGGCCTGCCTCCCCCTCCCTCCTCACCCCTTAGCTTCCCTGGCCCCACCACCCCCTGCCCAGCGTTGCTCCTGGAACACCAGCCCCCCAGCTGTTCTCCCCTAAGCCCCCAGCTCTCCTTTTCGTCTCTGCACACTCATCTGCATGATGATGTGATGAATGCCTGGCTCTCCCTCTGCAGGGCGTCCCCAGGCCTCACAGAGCCCACAACACTCTATGCCGATGTTTGGGGGGAGAGGGGTGCCTGGATTGCCTTCTTTCTTTGCCAGCGGAGCCCTTCTGAAGTTTTTAAGTATATTTGTGAGAAATGTTTCTCTCTCCATAACGTTCCCGGCGCTGTTTAAGAGCTTTGTACACGTGTTAACTCAGTTCATCCCCGGGATGGGCCTGGGCGGGAAATGCTATGTTTACCCGAATTTTCTAGGTATTGACCGAGTCCAACAACTCGCTCCCGGGCTCGCCGCTGCTGAGCAGTGGAGCTGGGACTCGAATCCAATTTTGTTTGCACTGGACCTTGGGCCTGTTTGTGCGGCAACTATTACCCAGCGAAAGGCACCGTGGCTAAGGTGGGCTGGAGCCTCTTTACAAGAGGCAAGTGTCCAAACGAAAGGGATGCCTGTCCGTGAGAGTGACAGGATGCAGCGTGTAGGCCCCGTTTCACTCAATCCCCTCTCATGGGTGACGCTGGGGGTCCCTCACGCCCATTTCGCAGATGGGGAAGCTGAGGCGGAGAAAGGGGCGCCCACGCAGTGGAAGGCCTACCTGGAATCCAAACGCAGCTCCGGGCGACTCTCCAGCCAGCGGCCTGGCCTCCGAGTGAAATCCCGCGGAGGGAGGTGCCTGCGATCGCCGCCTTTTCACCACAAACGGGCTTACCTACCGGGTCCACGAGCCACACCTGGCTCCCTGGGTTTCCCCGTTGGAGATTTTGGTGCGGGAGGGCCCTTTAACCTGCCGGTGTAAATCAGACGAGCACCCCAGGCCATTCTGCTCCAGGTGATTCTAATCCGGTGCTTCCAAAGGTTAGCAGGACCCAGAATCACCTGGACGGGCCGGTCAAGGGCAGATCGCTGGGCTCCACGCCTAGATTTTCTAATTCAGAAGAGCTGGGGCGGCTGGAGAATGTTAACTTCCAGCAAGTTCCTAGCATTAGTCAACAGAGCCAAATATCAGCAGGACAACGATTGAAATTCCTTTTGAGAGCCAAATTTTTGAAACTTAAACTTCTTCTAACGCCACTTCTTCAAAATAGACTCGCCCAGGTATTTTGTGGAAGAGCCACACTCAAGGGGCCAAAGAGCCGCATGTGGCTCGAGAGCCGCAGTGTGCTGGCCACGGTCCTAGGTGATGCAGGGGCCAGCTTTTCAGACCCACTAACTATCCTGGGACAAGACTCTGAGACACACTTCATTGGTTATTTCATCTACTTCTTCTCGATTCCACCACTTTGGAAGCGATTTCCAAAATACAGGTGCCCCCGCTCTGCCATTCCTCCGTAACCTCCTCTTTGAGAATTGCAGAGAAAAGCAGAGCTGGGAGCGTGGGGGAAATTGATTTGGGGTGAAATCTTTCAGCAGCTGGAGACGAGAAAGAATCTCCTACTTTCAAAATAACGTGACCTTTAAACAAAACTCCAGAATATTAGATGTCTCTAAGTAAGACTGATCCCTGATTCAAAATAGAGCAGTAGTCAGTGACTTTTTTTTTACCTGTCCTGCTTAAGATTTAAAAGGCAAGGAAATTCATTTCTGTTCAACTGTGTGTGTGTGTGTGTGTGTGTGTGTGTACATATATTTATGAGTATATCCAATAAAGTATAATTTGCATTTGAAGTTCTTTAGCTTTCAGGGAACTTGCAGGATATCCAATTTAATATGCTGGATCATTTCAATCAAATTAAAAGTAGGGTTTGCCCTGGCCGGGTGGCTCAGTTGATTGGAGCGTCCTCCAGTACATCAAAAAGTTGTGGGTCGGATTCCCAGTCAGGGCATATATCTAGGTTTCGGGTTTGATCCCTGGTCAGGGCGCATATAGGAGGCAACCGATCGATGTTTCTTTCTCACATTGATATTTCTCCTCCCCCCACTCCCACGCCCCTCTCTCCCTACCATCCTTTCTAAAATCAGTAAAAATCAGTAAAAACATATCCTCAGATAGGGTTAAAAATTTTTATCTTATACCATTCCTCTGGGAAAATCATCTTGTCTTCGGTTACCTAATATTGCCCAAGATGCAGAGAGAGTGTGTGTGAGTATGTGTGTGTGTTTGTGTTTGTGTGTGTGTGTGTGTGTGTGTAGGGGGCGGGTTGCGGGGGGGAAGAGAGCGCCTTGCTTGATTTCATGGCCCAAACTCAGCAAAGTGCACAAAGTCAGCAAAAAGCGTCAAGGATGGCGACCCCATGATTGAAGGCCCATCTGCCTGACACGTTTTGGCGCTCTGATGGGTGATCTTTTTGGCACGTGTGATTTATGAAGAGGTTCTCCATAAAGGCATTTGGGGATTGAGTGCCTGATGAAATAGACTTCCCGGCTTCAGGATCTTCAGAAATAACTCAGCCCTTTCATATATTTGAATTAAATAAAAGATTTATGTCTCGCCTAAGCATCCACGAGGAGAGCTGTCGATATCTCACCTGAAAAACCTTTACGAAGATCAATGTCCGCGCAGCGCCGCCTCCTCTGACCCTCCAGCGGCCGGTTCCCAAAGCCCTGGGCTCACCACCCGCCATCCTGCGTCCCTGTCATCATGCAACTCAGACGTCGGATTCACCTTTCCAACTCTTGCTCATGCTTTATCGACTGAAAAAAAATCAACTCAACTCCATTTATCTTCCCTTCTCTTTTAACTACTTTCAGCTTCAATAGAAACGCTTCTTTCCTGCAGCTATCCACAGGAAGTGAATATTTTAAAATCAGCAAATCAAATGTCTTGGTGGGTAAGGAATTACGTTTCTGCAGACTCTTGATGATTAAGGCTCCGGAGAATGCCAATGGGTATCGCAGATATTATTTTTCTCTATTAAAATAGACCCAACGCCAGGAAAATTTGAGGTAGACGCCCCCCCTCTCCCCCCGCTAAGGGTGAAGCTGGACTGAGATTCTTCCACATACAGGCCGTGGTGGAGGGCAGAGCCGACCAGCACCTGGAGTCTGAATGCAGACTGTGAGTTCAAATCCGGGTCCCACAGTTTCTCATCCTGTGATAACCTAGGCAAGTTCTTCGTGAGCACAATGGGATTCTACTAGTGCCTATCCTGAGGGTTCTAAGTGGAAGACACTTGGAATAATGTCTTGGACATAAATACTCAATAAATTCGTGGTGCTTGTGTTGTTACACTTATTATTGAAAAGTTCACTTAATGTTGACACAGAAAATGGGAAGCCATTTGATTCTAAAGGGGTATGTGTGAACGATGGTTTTGGTAACTGAAAAACGTCAATGCCTAATTCAGGGGAAACAGGATAGTTATTAGTTTACTTGATTCCAAATGAAATGAGAAAGCTCTTTTCTGGAGAGAGCTGCTCCGGATGGCTAAGGTGAGATGTCATAAGTGTGACAAAAGGGCTCACCAATACCCCTTTCAAAATGCCCTGGATTTTAGTTAGCAGCGGCAGCCGTTACATTATTACCTTGAGACAGTTGCTGAGAAGGAAGCACAATTATATAATCACATAATGAATGCATATTCATTTATTTATGCTGCAGCTTATCCCAGAAAGGGATAGAGGCTGCTCTAATGAGTGACTCACCAGAGGAACATAAAGATAAGGAAATCTTGTAACGTTGGCAGGCTCGCTTTCAACGCACACAGAATTCACAGTGGGAAAAGGTATAAATAAGTGAAAATAGAAAACGCTCCTTCTACAGTTTTATTGCTGGCACCACACATTTCCTATCTTGAAGAATCAACGTTTTATTTGAATTTTTCCCCATCCCTCGTTCCCCCTGCGCCACCAGTAGCCAGGACCTACTTGCTTCGCCTCTGCAGCGTTTCTTGGGTCTGCATCTTTACCCGATTCTATTGTCGATACTCTAGCTCACGTGAGCTTTTGAATACTACAAGTTTCCTATTCATCTCTTGGCCCCGGTCTCTCCCCTCTCTCCATCCTCCTTCCCTTCCCGGCTATCACTATAATTCATCCAATGCAACACACAGAACTAATTTTTCTATAGCCCATCTCTGGGCTAGTCCTTATCCTGCTCAAAAACCGTCTGTGGCTCCTCATGGCTTTACATTTTATGTGTACCTCTTCTGTGTCGTGTAATGTTTTCTACCTTATATTCTGAGAAATTTTGTATACATTTGAGCTTCTCCACTGGAAAGAAAGCTCCTTGTCTGCTTTCCCCACAGCATCTAGCATATTGTCTTAAGATATTAATGGATGTTGAAAAAAATTAGTAATGAAAACCTCAGGAGAAAATACGATCATGTTGATGTGCCTTTTTAACTACCGCAGCTCTGTCTTTATGATGACATAATTTGCTCGGGACAAAGATAAACGTAAGTCAGCAAATTAGAAAAATGTAACTCACTCAAGACCTTACTTATAGATTGGCAAGATGGTCTCGTAATTCCTTTAAATTGAGAAGGACACATTTTCATCTTGTTGTCTGCTGTGTTCGTGGTGCCAACTAAAATAATGCTCAAAGGTTAAGGAAAGCCAGGAGAACGAAAAAAAACAAAACACAAACAAACAAACCAGTAATTGAAAATAAAAACATTGTAAAAGGGAGCATGACACAGGAGATGATAATGAAAATGATGAACTGCAATGCCCTTCCATGTAAGGTAGCTTGCAAGCTGTTCAGGAGGTTGGATGCCTTTGAGAAAATGTATAAATGCATGGCCATTGAAAAAGGGTAATTCATTTGTGCATTTATGATTCTGCAGACAAACAGCATCTTGGCAACACGCACTTGAATGTTGTGCGACCCCAGAGTACAATTATATGAAGATGGATTTCCAGCTTGTGTACAATTTGCATTGTAGCATGTTCAGCCTCGGAAGAAAATTCACCCAGGGATTTCATCAGATGTTCAAAAAGAGCTCAGAAAAATAAGCAGTCGTTTTGACAACAACTTGGGTAAGACAAAGATAGGCATCTCCTAGTATCTATCATCATTACCAGGATTAAGGTTTGTGTCTTTCCGTACGATGGTAATACCCATAGCTACTTCTAGGGATTACAATTGTTGCTGTATAAATCTCCAAAATATTTCTCTTCACGGGATCCTAAAAGTGTATTGCATTGAATTTGAATGAAAGACGGGAACTTTATTGTACATTCAGATTTTTTCAGATCAGATATTTTAAAAGCGAACCACCCTCCCCCCCTCCGCCCCCGACTCCCTGGGAGTGTGGGCAAGACTTAATGACTTGCTTCCAAGGAATAGAGTATGGGAAGGGGACACAGTTATTTTATAGCGGAAAACCCAGCCAACAACACCTTAACCAAGGGATGAAGGGTAACATCTCCAATGATGTCATGTTCATCCTAATGTGTGTGATGAGAAGAACACCTCACCTTGGTGGGGTTCTTTTCTTTTTCTTTCTTTTTTTTAAAATATATTTTATTGATTTTTTACAGAGAGGAAGGGAGAGGGATAGAGAGTTAGAAACATCGATGAGAAAGAAACATCGATCAGCTGCCTCCTGCACACTCCCTACTGGGGATGTGCCTGCAACCAAGGTACATGCCCTTGACCGGAATCGAACCTGGGACCTTTCAGTCCGCAGGCCGACGCTCCATCCACTGAGCCAAACCAGTTAGGGTGGTGGGATTCTTTCCCAAAAAAACCCCACAATACCAGTGTCATCATAAGAAAACCACCAGCCAAACCCAAACCAAGAGACACTACAAAATCCCTGGCCAACACTCCTCAGAACTGTCAAGGCCCCAGACAAACAAGGCAAGGATGAGGAATTGTCACATGGAGAGACTGTGGAGACGTAACAAACTGAATTCTGGGTTGGATCCTGAATGGGAAAGAGTTCATTCAATGAAAATAGGTCCATGTTGGTGTCTGAGTTTTGACAAATACACCATGGAAATGGAAGGGGGTGCTGGGGGAAGGGGAACCCTTTGCACCTTTACTATACATCTAATAATTTTGCAAAATAAAAGCTCATTGAAACAATCTTAGTTTTCCTGCCTCTGACCTGCAGCGGATATCGCCACGGCTGGCCTTGGCTGCCTAACACGGTCTGATCAGTGAGATGGACAAGGAAATAAATGTATGGGGGTCAATAGGGCGGGGATGGGGGGGGGGCGCGCGGCGGGGGAGGGGAGGGTCATCTGTAATACTTTCAACCATAAAGATAAATTTTAAAAAATAAAGACAGGCCATGAGGACGTCAAGAAAATCAAAAGCTTTGGCAACAACGTACGATTCAAAAAAAATTTTAAGTATCATACTTCTTACAGACAGGCCACAAAGGCGCCGAGGTCATAGAAATCCACTTGCACTGCGTTGTGATTCCATTAGAATAGGAGCTATCTCTCTGTTTACGCTCTTCTCAGGAAGGCTCTGCCTCCTTATCAGGGAGGAGAGTTCTCAGCGGCCATCCCGCTCCGGGGAGACCGCGTCCTGCGGGATTGTGGAGGAGGAGGCTGCAGCCCGCAGGCACCCTTTGAGTGTCTGAGCGGTTCGAGTGCTTTCGCCCCTTTCTAAAGTAGAATGTGGCTGCTGACTTCTTTTGAAGGTGAACAAAGAGAGATGCCACTTAAAAAATGGATGTGATCCTCCCCCCCCCCCCCCCCCCCCGAAGAGCAGCAAACCAGGCCCTGTGTTCTTGGCCCCGTCTTTGTTTGCTCGGGGGCAGGCTGTCCTTGCTGAATGGTCAGTCGTGCGGACCGCGGCTAGCTACTCTTAAATATGTACACAAATTTAGTCGTTTTTCTGCCTTGGGGGAGGTTAGTGCGGATGCTCATTGTGACATTTCTTCTTGATGAATTTCAAGAATTCTTTAAGGAGGAAGGCCAAGAGACACATGAAAACATGCTCAAAGTCACTAATTATCTGAGAGATGCAAATCAAAACAACAATGCGGTACCATCTCACACCGGCCAGAACGGCTATCATCAACAAATCAACAAACGACAAGTGCTGGTGAGGATGCGGAGAAAAAGGAACCCTCGTGCACTGCTGGTGGGAATGCAGACTGGTGCAGCCACTGTGGAGAACAGTATGGAGTTTCCTCAAAAAACTGAAAATGGAACTCTCATTTGACCCAGTAATCCCACTCCTAGGGATATATCCTAAGAAACTGGAAACACCAATAAGAAAGGATATACGCACCCCTATGTTCATAGCAGCACAATTTACAATAGCAAAGATTTGGAAACAGCCTAAGTGCCCATCAGCAGATGACTGGATCAGAAAACTATGGCACATCTACACAATGGAATACTATGCTGCCATAAAAAAGAAGGAATTCTTACCATTTGCAGCAACCTGGATGGAACTGGAGAACATCATGCTAAGTGAAATAAGCCAGTCCATGAAAGAAAAATACCACATGATCTCACTCATCTATGGATAATAAAGAACATTATAAGCTGTTGAACAAAAAGATAGATACAGAGACAGTAAAGCATCAAACAGAAGGTCAAATTACAGCGGGAAGGTTAGGGAGAGGTGGGGGAGATAAGAGATCAACCGAAGGACTTGTATGCATGCATATAAGCATAACCAATGAACACAAAACTCTGGGGGGTGAGGGCATGTATGGGAGTGGGGGGGGGGGACAATGGTAAGATATGTACACATATAATACCTTAATAAAAAAATGAAGAAAAAATAAGAATTCTTTAAGGAAGTTTTGCTCACTATTACCGGTTTACCCTTTACCGCTGCTCTGAATGGATTTGAACCCCTGTCATAGAGGTGCAAACACGGACAGCATTGGTCAGCTTCTGTTTTGCTCCCAAAGGAAACATTGCAAGAACGACTGCATTTTGTGCGTCCAGAGGAGCGCCTTTGTCTCCAGCTCGTGATTGAAAGATCCATCCGGCCCTGGTAGCCCCTGGGAGCCGAACACTCCGTGTCCTCACAGGGTCTGCCATCGGGTGAAATGTGGCATCTCAAGCCTTATGTTCCTGTGGGCCCAGGAACAGATGTTGCATGATTTGCAGCATGGAGGGAGAATGAGGAGCAAAGTCTCCTTGGGATTGAAAGAGCAATGACCGTGAGGAAGAAGTGCGGACCGGACCAGCAGGGCACCAGGATTCCATGGAGCCTGACCCCGGGGAGGGGTGGGCAGAAAGACTTTGACTGCCCCAGGCTTTCCCCTGCCTGTCCTCTTGGGCCCTCAGCATAGTGGGACCTTGGAGGGGGGGGACAGGAGGAGTTGCAAAGGCTCGCCATCCCTCCTTCACTCCCTCCGCCCCCCCCACCCCAAACCTGTCCTTGGACTTCAGGGCAAGGCTGCCGCTGAGGGCTGACCTCAGACACTTGAACTTGTTGCCACTGCCGGCTCTGCGCTTTGGGGTGGGCTCTTGACGTGCTCATTTTTACGTTGTGATAGCGCCTACGGGAAGAACTCTATATATTCTAACGTTGGGCTATTGAAATGCCAAATAGCTGCTGCCTCCAACAAGATGAGCCTGCTTCTCCTCACATTAAGGCACTTTTGTGTCACTTAAAAGGCAGCTTTCCACGTAGATAATTTCCCTGCATTACAGACATTTTGCTTCTCAGCGAGCCGTTTTGATGCAGAGCCTGGGTCTTCATGGGCTCCACGCTTTTAATGGTCTTCTTTCTGATGCTCTTTTGGCAACTTGGCACGTGTTTGTGCTGGGTTTTTCCCTGCCCTGGAGATGCATTCGCCAAGGAAGATGCATTCGCTCCCTAGAATGGAAGCCACTGAGAATGGGGACTTAAATATATATATATATATATATATATATATATATACATATATATATATATATATATATATATATATATATATATATATATATATTATTGATTTCAGAGAGGGAGAGAGAGATAGAGACATCAATGATGAGAATCATTGATCGGCTGCTTCCTGCACGCCCCCTCCTGGGGATCAAGCCCGCAACCCAGGCACGTGCCCTTGACCGGAATCAAACCCAGGACCCTTCAGTCCGCAGGCCGACACTCTATCCACTGAGCCAAACCAGCTAGGACAAGAATGGGGACTTCTTACTTAGCAATATTTATATCAGTGCTTGCCACATAAAGCATGTTTCGTTCCCGCTGATTAAAATATACAGAACACCATTCTCTTACCCCTTCCCTCATCCCGATGCGTGTCAGTACAGTATGCACCGAATTCAGGGTTCACGCCTTGGACAGTTCGGGGATGTCAAGGGTCCTGCATTATTCACAGGTTCCAGGGAGTTGTGAGTACACTTACCGAGTTTCTTTCCTGTTGGCTCGACATGGGCTCTCACAAATGACCTGACTCCACAGCCAATATCTATTACCGCTCGGTGTCTGTTGTCCGCTGACCTATTTTTCTGGGGGCCACTTCTTTTCTGCCTTCTCATGTTGTTGGGGTGTTTAGTTGCTTCTATTTCTGGCCTCGTTTGCAGAAGTAGACCAACCTAGAAAGCCTGCCACAGTCTTGGAGAGTTGAGAGGAGAAGCCTGCTGGGTAGGATAAGAAGCCCAGTGAGGTAGGTCCCAAACCGGACAAAACTGTGCATCAACCATCCGAGCATGTCCACCATCTCCGTCCAGGAAGGAACTGTGTGGATACAAACAGGCTAGCTGGGACCTTCGGGTGGGTTAGTCGCAAACTTCTCTGCAAACTAAATCTCACTATTAGCAGGACCCTCCCCCACCCCACCCCCGGTCCAGCACACCCCTCCAACGATCTTCTCTGCTTTGATGCTTATGCCTCAAAGTGGGGAGCACACCCCTCCCCACTTTTACCTCTCGCTACTGAACCTCCCTCCGTAGTCTCTACTATCGCAGTCCACGTTCCCTTCCTGGGCCCCTTCTCTCTCACCCCAACACCTTCTTCCGTTTTCTGTTTTTTTATTGCAACTGACACTGTTTTGTGGAACATGTACTCTTCTGTCAGGGCCTCTTTTGCAATTCTGCCCGGTCACCACTCCTTTCTCTGACTCCCTGAACTGGGGGGAGGAGATCTGCATACTCGGCTCCCCATTTCCTTTTCTGGACCATGGTCCCTCCAACCGGTGCCTCCACATTTCCATCAATGACCCCACGATGCTCCAAAGCAACTCCTTTTCCATGTCCGCCCCTGGAGGTTCCCGCTACGTCTCACATCCTCTCCCCCTGCAACCACCAACACTCAGAAACACCTTCTCTGCCCAAACTATTTTACGACATTCCAACTGGTCATCTTCCAGTAGATTTCAGAGAGGAAGGGAGAGTGAGAGGGAGTTAGAAACATCCATGATGAGAGAGAATCAGTGATCGGCTGCCTCCTGCACATCCCACACTGGGGATCGAGCCCACCACCCGGGCATTGCCCTGAATGGGAATTGAACAGTGATCTTCTGGTTCATAGGTCGATGCTCAAACACTGAGCCACGCCGGCCGGGCAGTCATGATATTTTGACAACACGTTTTGGCCACTGGGATTAGAATTTGTGTTTTCCCCAAACAATTCTGCTGCCGGCTGGTGATTGAAGGTGGGGGCTCTTTGTTCTTTTTCTTGTTTTGTTTTTGGCAAATAGGAAATGTCCTACTGTTTGTCCAACAGAAATGGCTGACCTGGGCTTTAAGTTTGACTCCTGTTCAGGATGAACGCACGTTGATCTGATTATGTGTCCTATTTTCCTATCACATTTCAAAAAGCAACTTCAAATTTGGGGGTCACTTGCTGTCATCACTATTGTATCTTCTGTTTATATAAAGCAAGGTTAAGTGTAACTTCGAGAATGAAGAATTTAAAAATATATATATATTTTTTTATTATTATTTCAGAGAGGAAGGGAAAGGGAGAGAGAGATAGAAATATCAATGATGGGAGAGAATCACTGACTGATTGGCTGCCTCCTGCAGGCCCCACACAGGAGTTCGATCCCACAACCTGGACATATGCCCTAACCAGGAATCAAACTGCAACTACCGGGTTCAAAGTTCAATGCTCAACCACTGAGCCACACCAGCCGAGCAAGAATAAAGAATTTATAACTGCCTGCATGTTCTGTCTTTGCCCAGCATTTCCCAAACCAGAAACGAATCCAGCTTGCAATCAATATAATGCATATGGGAGGGAAAAGGCAAATTTAATTTTCATGTATCATAAAAAATCCATTAAAATGGACTCTACAGTAGGTCTTCATAGCTTTCAGAAGGATATACAATTTATTTCAGAGGGTACATACTGTTCTTTATAAAATACAAGAGGCCCGATGCACAAAGATTCATGCAAGAATGGGCCTTCCTTCCCGTGGCTGCCGACACTGCCTTCGCTCTGGCCGGAGTCGCCTTTCCACCTTCCCATGCTGCCCAGAGGCCCAGAGCAGCTGGGGTGGTGTGGAACGCCTGTGTCATCGCCATGGCAATGACACAAGCCTCCCACCCTGCCCCTGGCCACTCTGAGCCTGTGTATGCAAATTAACCCACCATCTTTGTTGGGTTAATTTGTATACTCACTCCTGATTGGCTGGTGGGCGTCGCGAAGGTACGGTCAATTAGCATGTTACTCTTTTATTAGTGTAGATTCCTTTCTTTACCATTCCAGCCTCTTTTCTCACCATTTTCTCCTCTCACTTCTGCTCTAGACACACTGGACTTCTTATAGGTCTTCCCCAAAGACATGATTTTTCTCACCTCAGAAGCTCTGCATCTATTGATCTTTGCTTCCTCTACCTTACCTACCTAATCCCTAAGAGGTCCTTCAGGACCAAACTCAGCGGCATGTCCTGGGCTCCCTAACTGCCACCCCCAACAATGTCATAACAAGTAGTCTACCATTCCCCACTGGTAGCTCACATCCTACTGATTTGCAACTGCCTGTGAGCTTGCCTGTTTTCCAATCAGCCTATAACCCCCAAAGTCAGGAACTGTGTCTTGTCCACTGTTCGAGTTCCATGACCTTGGATGGTTTGGGGAACATAGTAGGTTTTACTTTTTTTTTTTTTTTTTTTTTTTTTACTGGATGAAAGAATGAATTGTTTTCTAAGATGAGACAGTCAGGTTTGTATCTTTTAGGTGGAGCTATCAATCCCCATGACCTGAGTATTCCCTGAAGGATTGGGAAGATGAATAATAGTAGTTTAGTAGAATCCAAATTATTTAAATATTGGGCAACTTCCAGATGTCTTTTTCTCACATGCATACTTTTACATCTGGATATTTTATTTGCACAGGTAGAATTCTCCTGGGAAATAATATAGGCATTCCAAGTGAATACACCATCAAAAGGGAAGGATCAGCCTAAATTAATTTGAGAAACTAAATATAACCAAGTGGAAAAAAGATAATGCTTACTGTTATTAAGAGGAAGAGCACACTCTATATTTTTTTCTGTAATCAGTTGCAAATTTACATTTGATAATTCTGGTTGTTGCTTAATCAAAAATGATTATCTTCCTTGATTAGGAGTATTTTTTTTGGAAAAGGAATTGCTAATTAGTTTGCTATCACTCTGTTGAAGGTGTTTGCAATTAAATTGAGGAGGTAAAGAAAGCTGCAAATGATTCAAATGCTGAAGTGTAGTTTCCAAATATTGAAGGTGTTCCTCTTTTAAGCTCTGTGAAGCTTTAAATGTCTTTTAAAAATAAGTGAACCCTACTACCTAAAAAGCCACTTTTACAAAAAAAAATACCCAAAGTCCCTTCATCATAGCACTGAAAATAAATGAATTTTAGAGTATGCAAATTACACCTCAATAAAGCTGCTAATAATAATAATTCTAAAGAGCTATATTAGAAATAAAATGACCTAGAGATCACCTCGTCTAACATTCTCATTTAACAGAGGAAGTCATTGAGGTCAAGATGGGTTCAGTGATGTGTTCAAGATCATGGAGGCAGCTATTATCCTAGTAGGCTCTCGAACCCAAGCATTTGGAGATTAGCATGTTCACAGGGTCTCTTTCTTGAATGTACATTCCTTGACTACCCAAACTAGGAGGGGTCACCTTTTCTTTTTTAAAATATATTTTATTGATTTCTTACAGAGAGGAAGGGAGAGAGAGAGTTAGAAACATCGATGAGAGAGAAACATCAATAAACTGCCGCCTGCACACTCCCTTCTGGGGATGTGCCTGCAACCAAGGTACATGCCCTTGACTGGAATTGAACCTGGGACCCTCTAGTCCGCAGGCCAATGCTCTATCCACTGAGCCAAACCGGTTAGGGCCTAGGTGGGGTCACCTTTTCAAGTGCTCTGGGTACATTTCCTTTATGGCCTTGAATACAGCTTCTCATTGTCCCTTGTCTCTGATGGGACAGCTAACTCCATGAGAGGTACTCCCCTTTCCCATTTTTGTTCAACGTTTCATCCCTCGTACCTAGCACAGAGTATAAGAACAATGTGGACTCCCAATAAATATGAATGAATGAATGAATGAATGAATGAATGAATAGATGAACCTTAAGCCCAATACCCATTGTAGAGTAATACCTCCAGTGGAATCTTTCTAAGACTGGTGACACCCCCCACAGAGGTCTTCAGGGATGTCCATTACCCGCTGTAGCAAGGCGAAGCTGAATAGCTTATTGGATTTCATAATGAGAACAAACAGGGTCTTCAGATTGGGAAGAGCGGCCATCAGAGAAGATTCACTTGGCTCCCACTAACTGTCAGGAAGGAGGAAGGGAGACCCTCCCCTAAAAAAAACACAAAAGCCTGTAAAAAGCCATAGACCATGGACAGCTAATGTGAGGACTTCATAGGCTTTGCAAGTGGTCAGCTGGTTACTTTTGCCATCTTCCTGAACACATCTAGCGGGGGAATCCTGTACGGGAAAAGAAGAAAGAATCTGGGGTTGGGCAAGAGACAGACACATCCTCTTAAACGGTTCCTTAATTGCCCCAACAATTTTAAGTATCATGAAGATGACCTAAAAATAATAATAATAATAAATAAAGCTAACATAGAGCTTCCTGTTACAAATACAAGATCAGGAATGATTCCGGCTCCTGGCTAAACAACTGTTTGGTCACTGCGTGGCAATGCGACGTTGCAATGTCACAGTTCCTATTCCCAAGGAGCACGTGGAGCCGGGAAGATAGACAAGTAAACCGCACAGAGCATGAGTGCCGAATCCATCCAGGCCTCAAGACATGCTAACCGGCTGTCTCTGGCATAAAATATATATATTTGTAGATGGATATGCGGCAGCTCTTAAAACTCAAGGAAAAGATGAAGAACCAGATCCTCCCAACAACAGACACTTCAGGAGCTCCAAGACCTGGAGGACAGGAAAGAATAGAGAACCTCTTCAAGGCTCCTCGGTTGGAATAAATCAGCTCCCTTCTTTCCCAGCATCTTGTCAATCATTCTCCCTCAATGCAAATTCCAGAAGAGTCTGATTGGTCAAGGTGGGTCCCATGCCCATCTCTTGGCCAGGGAGCACCGGGCAGCTTCACTAATAGTCTCACCAAGACGGCATGTGGCAGGGAGGGACAGCGCCCCAGAGGAACAAATGAATTGTTATTTCCAGAAAAAGGGCAGAGACCAGCTCCAGACATGCCCCGGAGAGGGATAAAGAGAGGGTCCATCAAGCCGAGACATTATGAGATCGGAGCGAGTAACATTTAAACAGACTTTCTGGGAGAGACTGCAGCAAAATCCTTCCCATCACGTCTAGAAACAAGTAAAACTAGACCTACCAGCTTCTCAAAGTTCAACTTTTGTCTCTTCAATTAATTCCAAGTCTCGGGGTAGCTAGAAGGAACAGGAATTCTTCAATAAATCAATATTTGATAATAACAATAACAGCCAGGCTTATTATGCTTCCTATACTGTAATTACATTCTTTCCTTTAAACCTGTCAAGAACTGATTAAATCCCTACAAGACAGAAACGAGTTTCTCTCTTACAAAAGGGAAGGTGTGGTGCCCTGGCTGGTTTGGCTCAGTGGATAGAGCGTTGGCCTGCAGACTGAAGGGACCTGGGTTCGATTCTGGTCAAGGGCACATGTCCGGGTTGCGGGTTCGATCCCCAGTGGGGGGCATGCAGGAGACAACCAATCGGTGATTCTCTCTCATCATTGATGTTTCTGTCCCTCTCCCTCTCTGAAATCAATAAAAATGTATTTAAAAACAAAACGAAACAAAACAAAAGGGAAGGTGTGGGCTTGGAGTCAGGAAACTGGCTCAGAATGCCCGCCGTGGGTAGTGCCACTGGATCAACACTCGGGCTGGGCTGACTCCAAAGCCCATGATTCTAACAAATATGCACTAGAAACTCCCCCCATTTTACTATCAAAATCAAGGATATGTTCTTTTGTTCGTTTTGGTGTTATTCTCAAGTTCAAATTCATTTGTTGGCTTGTTTCTATGTGAATGGTAATAGTGTTAAGGCTATAAAAAAATCTAAAATAAAAATTCCAAACTTAATTAACCTTAAGGCCCTTATCTTACACCATCTACAAATGTTAAATCAAAATGGATAAAGACTTAAAGTAAGAACTAAAACTATAATACTTCTAGAGGAAAATATGGGGGGAAAGCTTCATGACATTGGATTTAGCAATGATTTCTTGCCAAAAGTATAGGTAAAAAAAAAGGGGAAAAAAAGACAAATGGAACTAAATCAAACTTTTTCACACTAAAGGAAACAATCAACAGAGTAAAAAAGTAATGGGAGAAAATATTTGTAAACCATATAGCTGACAAGGGATTAATATCCGGAATGTATAAAGAACTACACTCAACAAGAAAGCAAATAACCTGATTAAAAATGGGCAAAGGCCTCGAATAGATATTTCCCCAAAGAAGATATATGCATGGCCAACAAACATATGAAAAGGTGCCAACATCACTAGTCATCAGAGACATGCAAGGCAAAACCATAGTAAGGTACCACCTCACATCTCTTAGGATGACCACTATAAAAAAAAAAAGAAAAAAGGAAAAATAAGTGTTGGCAAGGATGTGGAGAACTTGGAACTCTTGTTGGACTGTTGGTGGAAATGTGAAATGGTGTAGCAACTCTGGAAAACAATATAGAAGTCCCTAAAAAAGTTAAACATAGAATTGCCATGTTATATAGCAACTTCACTTCTGGATATATATTCTAAAGTATTAAAAACAGGAACTTGAAGCGATACTTGCACATCCATGTTCACTGAAGAATTATTCACAATAATGTGAGGAGGAAGCAACCTAAGCATCCACTGATATATGAACATATACTTACAGTGGAATATTATTCAGCTGTTAAAAAGGAAGTCCTGTCACATGCTACAACACGGATGAATCTTGAGGACATTATGCTAAATGAAATAAGCCAGTTACAAAGAGACAAATATCGTATGATTCCACTTATAAGAGGTATCTAGAGTAGTCAAGTTCACAGAAACAGAAAGCATAATGTGGTTGCCAGGTGCTGGAGAGGGAGTGGGGAGTTGTTCAATGGGCATAGAGTTTCAATTTCACAAGGTGAAAAATTCCTAGGGATTTGTTGCACACCAATGTACATATAGTTACCACGACTGCACTGGTTAAAATGGTAAATGTTGTTATGTGTTCTTTACTACAATATTTTAAAAAAGCACTGTTGGCTCTGGTTACGTTTGTAGTCACATGAATTCCCTTGTTCTTAATACACGAGTTACCACCAAGTTCACTCTGTCATCCTGTACCTATGAAATGGATTTTTCAAAAAAAAAAAAAATTAAATGGAAGACTTGACATCTTTGCTTTAAGATTTCATCATACAGGCTTTAACTCATCATTCCACGCCTAAGAAGGCTTAGCATCTCCATGTCATTGACTTTGTATTATCTGAAGTGTTTGTTTAGTATGTCTCATATGTCTCTATTCAAGTCACTGAAAACAGGACTGAACAGCCAAGGTTAAGTCCACAAATGACCTCTCTTCAAGCCCTTAATCTGTACTGTTGCTTTTAATATACCTGTTCAATGAACCCAGGTATTTGTTCATCATACTTTTATTGGCTATCTACCAGGTGCCAGGCACTGTGCTTGGGGCTGGTGGTACACATACGAACGGCACACACACACACACACACTACTAAGAGTAGAGTTCATGGTTCTGTACTTTATTAACAAACACATCATCAAACACTGTCAATGACCCTTATATTAAATCCTTAAAATAGCAATTGGACAGCAAAGGTGAATTCTACCTTCCCCTCAGATCTGGGTTGATCCACTTTGCTCTATGACTGCTATTAAAAGTTCCTTTTAATCCATTTAATTTCCCTCCACATTTTTATGGCTGGCTTGCCCTAAACTATTTTCTTAAATTCTAGCCAATTGTTAAACAATTTCTATGTTGAACTTAAACATTCGGTAAAAAAAAAAATAAAGATTGTGTTTGGTTTTAATTTGTACGGTTCATTAAACCCATGGTTTTCATTATAGTAATATTTAGAGGACTAATTATCTCTCAGTAATCACAGAGTCTGAAGCAGTTTAAATGTCATTCCCGGCACAGGTTAGAAGCACATTTCCTTATTAAATTATGAATGTTTTCCTTTATACTGGCCATTGAGTAACTTAAAAAAGAACAGGACACAATTTCAAAGATGGAAAAACCAGCTGGGTAGCTCCGCTGGTTAGAGCATCATCCCCATACATCAAGGTTGCAGGTTCGATCTCTGGTCAGGGCACATCCAAGAAGCAATCAATGAATGCATAAATAAGTGGAACAACAAATCAATGTCTCTCTCTCTCTCTCTCTCTCTCTCTCTCTCTCTCTCTCTCTCTCTCAAAATCAATAAACTTTAAAAATTTAAAGAAAAAACAGATGTGATGGCAGTAGCTTTGCATCAACTCAGAACAGTCAGAACTGAGTTCTTTTTCTTAAAAATAAAGAAACCTCTGGATGTTGAAGGCACAGTTTCAAATGTGATTTTCAAATAATTTATTTCATTAAAATTTTTCAAAAAGACTCCATTCTCAAGCTTAAATAACATTTTAGAATGGGAATTAGCAACTTTAATTCCAAAAAGGATTCCTTTTTAGTTGGGCAATGACAATACATTATTAGGTTCAACCATGAATTGCAATTTTTGTAAGTTTTCAAAAATGATTAAAAATTGGCAATTTCATACAGTTCAGTCTAATGAACTTAACCCAGCATATAATAGTTCTTTAAAAATAGAATTTGAAACTCCATGAGATTTGAAAAAAAGAGAAAAATCCATAACTTCACCACAACAACATAAATTCTATAATCATTTCTGCACATTCCCACTCATTATTTTCTCTTGTGCATATTCTTACCTGTTGTAGTCATAGCATTTATAAATGTTTGCATCTATAAAATGTCTAAAACCTTGCATCATTTATATTTTTAATTTGTGAGATAATATTTATATTTATAATTGTTAATAATTGCATCAGCCACTCATTGAATATTCTATAATTTACTTCCTCATTCCCGTTTTGTTAAACACTTAGATTGCTTCCGTTTTTTGATATTACAAATAGTGTTAGGGTAAGAATCTTCCAAATTGCTACGCAAAAGCTGCTTTATATTTATATAATCCATTTAAAAATGTATGTCTGCATTTTTCCACTGAGTGTTTTTAATCAAGCAAATTATGATGAATATGCTCAGTACATCAGGAAATGGAAAGCAGTTCCATAAGTTTTTCTCTCTGATTCACCACTACCACTCAAACTGATTTCTTTTACAGTCATTAATTCATAAGGACAACACGATAATAATTTTCCGAGGCTCCCATCCGACTACCGAACTTTCCACTGAGCCTGTAATTAAAATGTCAGGACGCATTCCTGTCCTTGAAAAACCACTTTGTGCTTCTGATGATTGAGTCAAAATGCTGTTTTATAGATCTTAATTCTCACATCTACATCAGAGCAACACAAATCCTCGAGATCAGAAGCAGAGGAAGAGTTGAGAATTTAAAATCTGTTCTTATTAGCTGACTTAGATAACACAGTTAGATGTTCTTGCGCTTTAACTTTTATTTTTTTTGCAAACTTAAAAATAAAAATTTGAATTGTTGCGCAACCATGATTTTAACTTTTCCATTGGGCTGATGACGTCATAGTTATTGCATTTTAAAGCGTGCTATTTTTGTGTATTTTAAGGAGAATGTGTTCAGTTCCTTCTTAAGTTAGACTCAGACAGCAGCTTGGTCTGGCCCAGATGTTACATCCTCCTGTGTGAGAGCAGGAAAGAGCCAACGGACAGTGTAAACTTGTGATATTCTCCAGTGTCACCTATTAGCCACCTTAGGGTCATCCGTCCTGGCACACGGACTGTAGTCAGCCAGGTAACTGGAGTTCCAGGAGTCATGATTCCTTTGGAGTATTCCTCATTATTCTACCTGGGAAGGGCTGTGACAAGTGTTAGGAAGTGGGCAATATTTATTTCATATTCTGATTATTTAATCCAGAACAGTGGCAATAGAAATACATGTCATTGTTCACTCATTTCCTTGGATCACCATTTTTAAAAAATTGAGTTGAGAGAGAAAGAGAGAGAGAAACATCAACTTGTTATTCCACTTATTTGTGAATTCATTGGTTAATTCTTGTATGTGCCCTGACTGGGGATCAATCCTGCAACCTTGACCTATTGCAATGGTTCTCAACCTTTCTAATGCCGCGACCCTTTAATACAGTAGCAAAATTACAGTTATGAAGCAGCAACGAAAATAATTTTATGGTTGGGGGTCACCACAACATAAGGAACTGTATTCAAGGGTCGCGGCATTAGAGAGGTTGAGAACCACTGGTATGGGGATGATGCTCTAACTGACTGAGCTCCCCGGCCAGGGGCTCCTTTAATCGCTGGTGATGCTAATACTCGGTAGTTGGCAATACCCACCACAGTTAACAAGGACTCGACGTCGAGAATGAAAACGAAGCGTTTTTATGGAGACTGCTCCGATCTACTTCCTGTCCACCATCAAACATTCCACAAGGAGAGTCCACGCAATTCGACAAATACTGGAGTGCCTCCTGCCTGGAGGGTAAGATGCGTGTCACGGGAAGCTGTGCCCTGGATTTTTACATCTTCCCTCGTTTAAGGAAGGGCGGCATCCCTCCCAAACACATCCTGCGGCTGGAAAGGGTTTTGTTAGCAGTTATGCAACCTTATGAAAAAGCACCGTCCTCTCCCAATTGGATCTCCTATAAATTGAAGACATTAGTCATCGCTGGTGCTTTTTTCCCCTTCCATTTCAAGCACACACACACACACACACACACACACACACACACACACACTTTAATATTTTCCTTTCGGTCACATTTTAAGTGGTGTATTGAAATATTGGAGGAGAAATGCCATATGTAAACAAAACAAAAAAAAAAGTGAGACAGATCATATTTTAAAAAGCAATCTGCATTAGGAGGAGAAATGGTGTCATTTTCTTGCATTTCAAGCTCCAGGCTCACACGTGTAATTTAACAAAATGCGATAGGAGGCAGCCCTCATTCATACGCCCAGCGTGTAATTATCGAGCCCTCGTCGTGGGTGTCACGCTGTAATCATCTCTGCAGGGGACCCAAGGGAAAGAAGGGCCCGTCCTGGCCCCCAAGCAGATTGCAGCACCTTTGGGGAGGGAAGGCGAGCATGAGAAGTTTAATGACAGTGGCAGGTGTGGATGGCAGGGACCCCGCAGTGCTTCAGGTACGCATGGGCGTGGGGCGATGGTCTTAGGAGGCTGCAGAGAAGTAGGGAGACCGGAGATGAATCTTCAGGGAAGAGTAGGACTTAGGTAGGTGAGGAGAGCCAGGGAGGGGACCGTAGACAGAGAAGAACATCGAAGAAAAAGTGCGATTGTGTAACAGTGTCCAGTGGACGCTAAGTCACAGCCTGGCTGACGTGAAGGGCTGTATTATGATTCTCTCAGACCCACCTTTAGGGGCGGAGAGAGACCGGAAAGGCAACTGACCCCTATGACTACCCAGCATATGCCAGGCCCTTCGGGTATCTGGTTGAATCCTTCCAACAACCCTATTGCTTCCCCACTTCCTAGATGAGAAAACTGAGGCTCAGACAGACTGTGGTTTTGTTCAAGGTCAAAAGGCTGTCAGCACATCCTTGCCCTTTTCACTATACTCGTGTATTTAAGTGTCTTGCAGAAGACTTGAACTTGGCTCTGAATGAATGTGTAAGCAGGTGCCTGAAGGAAAGCATAACCAGACGCGGCGACTTGTCCTATGAGTGGCTTGGCCTCTGCAGGCCTGAGGTCCTACACAAAAACAAAATAAGTGCAAAAAGGCCCCCTCCTTCCTTCCATCACAAACCCCATGAATCCCAAGGTTTGCGATGGTCGAAAAGTCAAGTTGGAACCTCTTGGTTCATAGGTCGACGGTCAACCATTGAGCCACACCGACCGGGCTGGCGTTCAAGGGTG
The DNA here is from genome assembly GCF_951640355.1 of Cnephaeus nilssonii. Taxonomy (NCBI): domain Eukaryota; kingdom Metazoa; phylum Chordata; class Mammalia; order Chiroptera; family Vespertilionidae; genus Cnephaeus; species Cnephaeus nilssonii. Next base: position 8,037,134 of record NC_137092.1, on the reverse strand, counting down.
CTTGCGTTCGGTTGGGTAATTGGACATCACCTTTTAGTTCCGTTTTATAGAATGCAGTCCTGTCAAACCCTGTTCTGAAAGCTTGCAGGTCTTCTGTGAAATTCTCCACCCTAAGCTTGATGCCAATCCATTTTCCAGCGGATGATGAATAATGCATTTTTTGTCTGATTAAAAAAAATCATCTGGTCTCGCTTGCTGAAGACTAGTATTTTGAAACCATGGGGTGACATGTGTTTATTTTTTCTAATTAAAAAAGAAAAATAGCCGCCCTAGCTGGGTGGCTCGGTTGGTTGGAGCGCCATCCAGTGCATCAAAAGGTTGAAGGATTGATTCCCCCGTTGGGGGGATGCAGGAAGCAATTGGTAGGTGTTTCTCTCACATCGATGTTTCTCTTTCTCCCTCTCTCTCCAAAAACCAATAAAATAAAAACATATCCTTAGGTGAGGATTAAAAAGAAGAAGAAGAAGCTGCCCCTTTAGAGTAAAAACAGAAAAAGAATGTCCTGTTTGTCTGCAATGCTTTCCCACTGTCTCTTCTCTGGGGAACGTCGTAACAGCTGTAATGCACTGTTGGCAAAAAAACAAAAACAAAAAACACACAGATGCGATGGTTAAACAGTCATGGCCACTTGCTATTCAGTGTGTGTTCTTATTACTGTAAGCAAATAACAGGCTACCTAATGATTCATTTAACCCAGTTTACAAACTTCCAGTGTCTCACTTCTGTCTGTCACTGACAGATTTCTGCCTTTTCTGAAAAAGAACACATTGGCCTCCAGCCTCCTAGAGAAGCCCACTGGGCGGTTCCCAGGGGTTTGGGGATCTCAGGTCTGAGAGCTGACAAAGTGCAGTGATGAAGACTCGGGGGGACGGGGGAGCGGGAGGAGGGACACATTCCTTCTTTCTTGGGAGCCCCCCAAATGCGACCTGGGCTCACTGTGGGTAGAGGAAGGTCAGGACAAAAGTCCTGCTCATTTTTCAGTGGTTGTTCCCTTCGTAAAGCAAAGAGAACACGAAGGAGAGGGAGGGGCGAATGTTTCCTAGGATGTGTTGACAGTTGGGCCTGGCAGGGCTGGCCTCAGGGGCGGGCGGCCCGTGTGGTCACACAGGCCCTGCATTCAGGAGGGTGTAGCCCTCTGCCGTTGCTGCCTAGAAATCCTTAATAAATTTGAACCGGGGGGCTCGCATGTTCATGTTGCACGAGGCCCTGCAAATCACGGAGCTGGTCCCGCGGCCCAGGGAACGTCTGTGATGATAAAGACGCCTTTTTGTTCTAAGGAAAAGGCTATCGAGCTGGCTGAAGAAGAGAAGGCAACACCGGGAACCGCAAGAAGGAGAGGGAGGCGGGAGCGAAGGGAAGGGTCGGGGTCATGGCCCTTTTGACACTCAGGTGATGCACATGCAACTGGTTCTCAGGGGAGAAAGAGAAATGGGGCTGCGAAGGGGAATGGTGTATTCGATACCTCTTCCCACGTGGCTACTTTTTTAATATTCGTATTGATTTCAGAGAGGAAGGGAGAGGGGGAGAGAGAAACATCAATGATGAGAGAGGATCATTGATTGGCTGCCTCCTGCACACCCCACACTGGGGACTGAGCCTACAACCCCAGCATGTGCCCTTGACCGGGAATAGAACCGTGACCTCCTGCCTGGTTCATAGGTCGATGCTCAACCATTGAGCCACACTGACCAGGCCTCACATGGCTACATTTTATCCAAATTCCCCACTCCTTGCTTACACACACACACACAAACACACACACACACACACACACACACACACACACCGCTGTCCCTGCACCTACCTGGCTCTGTGCTCGCAGTCATTTGGACATAGAAGCCCGCAGCTTTGTGTATATCACCCACAACTGCTACTGATATCAAAGGCAACATAGCTTCTGTTGTTGACACTGTTAAAACCAGAGTCTTTCCATTAGTTCTATGTTCTCAGGGGTGGGATTACATGAAGACCCACCAGATGAGAAAAGCAAAGGCCATTTCTTCTGCGTCCACTGTAACAAGGGAGTCAGCCACCACCGAGCGTCTAGGCAGAGACTCAGAGGCGGGCGGAGCAGCGGGGAAGCTCTATTTGGGGAGAAAAGGAGGCCGCGGGGCCTGGCTGGAGGCTGTTGTCCTGGGGAAGCTGCAGGAGGGCTAACTCCAGGGGCGTCTCCTGTGCGCTTGGTGGGGGGGTGGGGGGGCACATTGGCCTTTCTCTGGCTGGCCCCAAGCTGGAAGCGAAGACAAAGACTGTGGAGGCTGCCAGGTGTCGGTGATGTCCTGGCCACTCGGGGCTGATGGTCACAGAGTCATTCTTCACCTTCCTGGGTTGTTAGCAGGATAGTCACCTGGCTTCCTGCAAGGCTGATCTATAGCTGGCTGGCTCCCAGCTTGTTTATTGTAGAGACGGGCAATCGGCCAGGGCTGGTTGTGGGTCAGAGTGCTATTTTTAGGTATGGGCTGGCCGCCGTTCTTTTGTCTAGTCAGTCTCTCACAAGACGCCCCTTAATAACTGGGCTTTGTCGGTGTGGTTACAACAGATTTGCTGTTTCAAGTGTTTCCTCGCATGTTTTCTATCTCTCTCCTTCACCCCCCGCCCCTTCCCACTCTAGGTAACAATCATTTTTTCACACTAAAGGCACCAGATCATGTATTGTTTTTTGTTTTTTGTGGTTTTTTTTAGATCATGTATTGTTTATGTCGACTTACCGAGGAGGCCTTATTAGCCGATTCATTTTGAGAGTTTACATGTTAGACAGAAACAACTTGCTTCGAGCCAAGCCTTTAACAATTCTTTTGTGTTGCTTCAGTGAAAACAATATGTGCCCCTCAATTTTCCCTCGGATACCTAAACTGCTGTCGCCTCTGAACGTCCATGAAATGATTCCTGCCCTTCGAGTAGGAAGTGGGGTCGAGGCCAGCATACGTTGGGATAAAAGGCGTTTAGCCATCAATTCTTAACAAATCACTGGCCGTATTTTCCCTCGCTTGGGAGGGGAAAGAACCCCAAACACTTATTGACTAAGAAGAGTGTGTCTAGCAGAGTTCTTGCTATGCCCAGATTCCATTTGACAGACGTGGCTTTCTGGTGGATGGTTGTTATGATGATATTTGACGCATATTAAAGTCTTGACTGAATTAGTAGACATCGCCCCCTTCTCCAGTCAGATTAGAAAATATCTTCAATTCATATTCATTTCAGCAGGAACAGCGATGAAAAATTCAAGACCCGGGTCATGGAATAAAGTTGACGAAGAAATCATTGTTGTTACTGACTACTGACACGTACTGAATAGGGCTTCCAAAATATAAGTATTTTGGTGAAATACTTGTTGCTCTAAAGAGAGGTGTAATTTACGGGATAGAGTAGGATAAAATGGAAGACACAGAAGATGTATCACTCGAAGCTTCCAGCAGCACCCTTCGCAATTCCTCCTCGTGCTCCTGCGATCCCACTGTTTTCTTTCGTCTCCCGCACTCCGGCCAAAGCCAGCATCCAGGGCCAAGTTCTCACTCTTTCACATCTCGGTTATTACCACAGCCCTTCCCTACCGTTACCCAAATGCTTCTACCCAGCTGCCAGGGAGAGTTTTCACAAACATCCTTCCCATTGCATCTCCCAGGCCTCCGCACCTCGGTGGCATAATCACCATAATTAACATATGTGGCCGCTTCCTATACGCCAGGTGTAGGTGCTACTTGACACGCACCATAGTGCTCGGAGCTGGGTTCTACTATTTTGAGATTTGGGAACGACTCCTGAGAAGGTTAAGCAACTTGCTCAAGATCTCATCACCAGACAGTGCGGACCAATGACTTCTCGGCCTCAACGTCCGACCTCCTCTCTTCACCACGGGGTCTTCTGAGCCGTGGGAAGAACATGGGCTTCCAGGCGTGGGCTTGAACTCTGTCTACCATTCATTAGGTAGGGGGCCTTGGGAAACGTGCCTCTCAGGGTGTCAGCTTTTTTCATATGTAAATGGTGAATGTTGTGAGGATTGGATGATGTAGCAGAGCTGGGATTCTAGCCAGGCATGAGTCCTGGAGTCTGGCCCTAAACCACTCTGCAAGGCCATATGCATTAAGCGCTCAGCACTAAATCTGGAAGAGACCAGGGACTCAATAAATGATGCTTAACTAGCCAACACCGCTCCTTAGACGAGTTCCAAGACTCTCCGTCAGCTAGATCCTTCCTATCCTTACTAACTCCTCAGCCTCTCCAGGCGCAGCTCTCTTGGCTTAGCAGGAAGCAAGGCTGGAAGAAGAAAGCGTCTCATTAGGGTCAGCCCCGGGCACCAGTCCTGGCTCCGCCCTATGAGCTGTGTGACCTGGGCCAAGTCTATGGTCTTTGAATCTTGCATTTCTCGTCCAAATAAATGGGGATTATGTCTCTCTTGCCTATTTCGCAGGGTTACTATGAGGGTTAGAGGTGTTCTCATATATGAAAGCCCTTTGGAAACATGAGTGGTGTTGATCTGTGTATGTTTAGGAAGCAACTTGGAAACTCCAGTGAAGTGTGTGGACTGGGAGGGGGGCCGCCCAGCCTGGTGGGCAGAGAAGGCCCCCTGATGTCAGCGCTGACACAGAGGGAAGTGGGGTGCTAGCAGGTGCAGAGAGTTCACCCTGAAGCGGTGATGTGAGCCAAGTCAAGCGGTGGCAGCGGGAGCTCAGGGACCTATGAGCACGTCTGTATTCTTAGAAATGGGGCTGAGGTGGGGCAGGCAGAGGGTCGGGCGTCAGGTCAGGAGAACCTTGTAGGTCACTGAGGGACGTGCATTCTTACAGCTCTGGAGCCGTAAGAGCCTTGGAGGGGCATCAGCAAATCAGCCACGCGCAGCGCAGGGACGCAGAGCAGAGTTCATCCACCCAGCGCTGCTAGCAGAGCCAGACACTAACCACCAAGCCCTGCAGTGGGGAATATTGGCTATTTTATTGTGAATGGCACCCCCCAGGAGAATGGGGAGCTAATGCTCAAAAGCCCCAACTCCCTCATGGTGTGGAGGTGACAGATCAGGGCAAACCCACAAGACACCATGGGTTGGGGGGGTTGACACCATGTTTCAGGGGGTTGACACTGTGGGTTGGGGGGTTGGGGGGTCCAGGTCGTGCTGGGAGCTGATTGGCTGGAGGTGAGGTAAGGGTAATAAACCATTACACTGGGTCTTGAGGACAGTTCTGAGGTCTGTTCTAATTTCCCTCTGTCTGGTTTGATGGGAAAGTGTATTTCTAATAGCACATGATCTCACTCATCTAGGGGAAATAATGAACAACATAGACTGATGAACAAGAACAGACCCAGAAACAAGGAGGCACGGATCAGACTGTCGGGCCTCAGAGGGAGGGTAGGGGAGGGTGGGGGTAAAGGGGAGAGATCAACCAAAGGACTTGTGTGCAAGCATATGCACCTAACCAGCGGTTGGGGACAACAGGGGGGTGGGGGCATGTGTGGGGAGGGGTGTGGGATGGGAATGGGGGGACGAGGACAAATATGTGATACCTTAATCAATAAAGAAATAAAAAAAAAAAAAGAAAGAAAGTAGCCAGGGGGTCCTTTAACCGTAGGGCCCAGGAGCTGAAACATAACGTAGGTCAAGGTGTTATCATTAGCCTGCCAGAGGCTGTGACCATTCTTCCGGTCTGGGCTACTGTCTTTTCTGCCTCAGGGGTTGCTGATTATCTGGGGGGGGGGGGGGGGCGGGGGGAATTGGGGGTCTCTCTCTCTCTCTCTCTCTCTCTCTCTCTCTCTCTCTCTCTCTCTTGTATCTCTGTATACATACAGGGTAGGCAAAAGTAGGTTTACCATTGTTATACAAATAAATACAATAATTAATAAATACAAGAATAAACTGTTTTGCATATTCGCAACATTAAACCTACTTTTGCCCACCCCTGTATGTGAGAGAGAGCGGGCTAGAATGTAAAGCTACATTTAATCAGAGCCATAAGGACCCTCGGTTTCATCAGTATTGTAGCAAGATTCCTCTCGTGGCAGAGTGGAGGGTGGGAGGGAGGGAAACCAGGAGGAAGCTAAGAGTGTGGTCAGGATAAAGGCTTCAGCAGGGTCCGTGGTGGGGAGGCAGGGTGAGGAAAGGAGGGGTGATATCAATAAGTATTTAGAAGACAACATCCGTGGTACTTGGTGACTAATAATCAGTGTCTTTGAATAATAAAAATTGACAGGTTTGACGACTGATCCTGGCAAAATGCTGCAGGCAGTTTTCAGAAATGGTAAGTGAGCCCGGAACTTAGAAATTAAACTGGTAGATTAATTTAATGTCAGAATAGGTGGACTATGAACAAATCATACCAAATGTGGCTCACTTCTCTCTGTATAAAATAGTTATGTTTTCCACTTTAAATAATAAACACTTGTTATGGGAAACTTGGAAAATATAGAAAACTAGGGTAGGAAAAGTTCTGCCACCCACTAATAACATGTATGTCGTTAGTGTTTTTGTAGGAATATCTGTTAATATGGTTGTAATCATTCCGTACCTTGTGTCTGATAGTGGATCTATTTTTTTTCCTCTTAGCATTATACCTCAAACATGTTTGTCGTGTTAACAAAATCTGTAAATATCACTTTAATTAGATGTTGATTTTTTTATGGATGCACTTCAATATAGTATTGAATATTTAAGTTATTTCCAATTTGGGGACATTTAAAATAATACTTTGATTGATACCTTTATGTATAAAGCCCTTTGGATAGGAGGGACAGATTTCCTCAAGTTATATATCTAAAAAGTATTACAAGATATAAATGTTACAAGAAAATAATGTTAAAAGATATAAATATTTAAGGCTTTTGTTATATATAATCAAACACTGCCCAAAAAACTGTAACAATTTACAACACCACTAGTAATGTAGGGGTGCCCACTTCACAACATGTTTTCCTAAATAGAGTATTATCATTAAAAAAGAATAACAGCCAGTGGGCGTGGCTCAGTGGTTGAGTGTTGACCTATGAACTAGGAGGTCAGGGTTGGATTCCCGTCAGGGCACGTGCCCAGGTTGCCGGCTCAGTCCCCAGTGTGGGGCGTGCAGGAGGCAGCCAATCAATGATTCTCTCTCATCATTGATGTTTCTATCTCTCTCTCATATATATATATATTTAAAAGAATAAACAAAACCAAAACACTATGCCAACTTGATTAGCAAAAACAACTCTCAATTTTCTTTGTTTTTAAAAATATGAGTAGTACATGCATACAAGAAAAAGTCAAATAGCATAACAGGGCATAAAAGAAAAAAGCAATAGTCTCCCTCTTCCTGCCAATCTCAACCTCCCCTGCTCCCCAGAGCAGCCACTGTGAAAGTTTCTGGTTCATACCCTTCTGAATTTTTTAAATTAAAGTCTTTGCAAACTAGTCCGAGGTACTATTTATATCAGACTTCTCTGAGTCTTGAAAGCCTTCCCATGTCAATGCACACAGCGCTCCTCTTTGAATGTATAATAACGTACTGAACCAGCACCCTATTGATTGGCATTTAGGTTCTTTCCAATGTGTTGCTGTTGCCAACGATGCTGCAGTGAACATCTTTGAAGTAAGAGCTGGGTGAACGCATGTAGGATAAATGCCTGGAGGTGGCACTGCATTACATTTGAGATCTAAAAGATGTCTGAGGCCGTTTACAATCTCACCAACAATATGCAAATGCTTATTTCCTGGCCTTCAGTGATAAACCTTGCGTTATCCGACTGATTCGTTTTTGTCAGCCTGATAGATTACGGAATGTCATCTCAGCGTGCATTCATTCATAAATATGCATTGGGTTCCTGCTGTGTGCCAGGCTCTGCTCCAGATGCTGGGGACACACAGGGACCCAAAGAAAGGATCCCTGCCCCAATGGCGCCAACAGTCTAGAACCGTGGTCGGCAAACTCCTTAGTCCGCAGAGCCAAATACCAACAGGACAACGATTGACATTTCTTTGGAGAGCCAAATTTCTGAAACTTAAACTTCTTCTAACGCCACTTCTTCAAAATAGACTTGCCCAGCGTGGTATTTTGTGGAAGAGCCACACTCAAGGGGCCAAAGAGCCGCCTGTGGCTCGCGAGCCACAGTTTGCCAACCGCGGCTCTAGAACAATGAACAGTAAACCTAACACACCGGTAAGTCGTGCCGTGAGTCAAGTGAAGAGCTTGGCGCACCAGGATCTCTGCCTTTGCTGCCTCTGAGGCGGGCGGTCGGGGCTGCCTTGTCACAGGGTCACCTGCGTGGGTTTGGGGGGGTCAGTGCTCCTTAGCCTCGCTGGGTTCTGCTGCGAAGGTTGGGAGTAGACTATCTGACTGGTAAAGGCAGATCCTGTAACCACTCTCTTGCCCTAAGGAGGGTGGGAAAGAGTCTGTGATGGACAGGGGGCTCTTTCTCACAAGCTGGGGGGTTCCTCAAGCACAAGACGGGGTTCATATGCTGAGCAGCCAAAGGGGTTTCCAAACGTCCACACACCAGGTTGGATTCCCTTTCACAAGCGCCTGGGCAAACGTCCGGGAACAAAGGTCCCCCAAAGTCAAACTGGACCTGGGAGGGTGGATCCCCGGCGTGGCCAGGGGCAGATTTGTGTCATCTGACGGGCAAGGGCAGGCAAGAGCCAAGGTCAATACTTAGAAGCAAGACCAGCTGTTGGGCCTCAGGGAATAATGCAAAGTGTCACAGATGTGAAAGCCACGTCTCCCCGGACACTAGGAGATTTAGGGGGATGTAGCGCTTGCCTCCGTGTGTAAATGTGGGTCATATGTATTTTTAGAAACTGCAGAGGGCAAAGCTACATTCATCATGTATTTGACAAATATTTAGCGAGTACCTGCTATATACCAGTCACTGGTGTAAGCATCGGGGATATAATAATGAACAAGGCACATAAATTCCTACTAATGTAAACCTGGCATGCAGTGAGGGAGCAAGTATAAAAGGACTCACACAGAAACACACATTTATGTTAGGTACTAATGGCCAGGTGCACGAAATTCATGCACTGGGGGGGGGGAGGGTTGTCCCTCAGCCTGGCCTGCACACTCTCCAATCTGGGACCCCTCAGGGGATGTCCTACTGCCAGCTTAGGCCTGGTCCCACAGGACATCCCTCTCACAATCCAGGACCACTGGCTCCTGACCACTCACCTGCCTGCCTGCCTGATCGCCCCTAACCACTCTGCCTGCCAGCCTGCTCTCCCCCAACTACCCCCCTGCCAGCCTGCTTGCCCCCAACTGGACCCCCATGCCAGCCTGATCACCCCCAACTGCCCTCCCCTCCTGGCCTGATTGCCCCTAACTGCCTCTGCCTTGGCCCTGCCACCATGGCTTTGTCTGGAAGGACATCCGGAAGGTCTCCTGGTCTAATTAGCATATTACCCTTTTATTAGTATAGATGTTAGATAGTGCTAGGTGCACTGAAATAAAATAAACCAGGGGTTAAAAAATAAAGCATACACATGACCAATAAAGCAGTGGGAGAAGGCTTCTCTGATGAGGGTGACATTTGAGCAGAGACCTGAGTGAAGGAGGGAGCCAGCCCTGCAGGTGGGAGAAGAAATTCCAGGCAGAAACCACATGCAAAGGTCCTGGGGTGGCAATGCACGTGCATATTTGAGACCATCAGGAGGCTAGTGTGGCCACAGATCAGTGAGTACTAGGACATACGTTTGGAGACACAATCATGAACCAGGTCTTAAGGGCCTTATGGGCTAAGGTAAGGCATCTTGACTTAGTCTAAAGGTTGTGGGCACCCATCAAAGGTCCTTCAGCTGAAGAATGACATCATTTGGCCTATACTTTATAAGGGTTTTTTTAAGTGGCTGCTGGGCAGAGAGAATAGATTGTAGAACGCGCAAAAGGTAAACCCAGGATTAGTCAGGAGGCTGCTGCCTTGGTCCAGGTCAGAGATGGCGGTGGGGGTTTCAGAGAGACACAGCTTTGTATGAGGAAAACCTCCAGGTGTCAGAGCTGCCCAAATATAGAATGGGCTGGGGGCTGCAAAAGAGGTTTCTGCATTGGCTGAAGTTTGGGCTAGAACAGGCGTCAACCATCTATGGCTCACGGGCCAAATCTGGCCCTCCACCTGTTTTTATAAATAAAGTTTTATTGGAACACAATCAAACATTATTGTCCATAGTTGTTTTTGCTCTAAAATAGCGAGTTGACTAGTTGCAACGAAGTTCATGCGGCCCGCAAAACCGAAAAGACTTATTGTCTAACCCAGTGATCGGCAAACTGCGGCTCGCGAGCCACATGCGGCTCTTTGGCCCCTTGAGTGTGGCTCTTCCACAAAATACCATGTGCGGGCGTGCACGTACAGTGTGATTGAAACTTCGTGGCCCATGCGCAGAAGTCGGTTTTCGGCTCTCAAAAGAAATTTCAGTGGTTGTACTGTTGATATTTGGCTCTGTTGACTAATGAGTTTGCCGACCACTGGTCTAACCTTTTACAGAAAAACATTGCTGACCCCTGGTCCAGAGGGCTCTCCGGGTGCTCCCTCCCTCCCAGAGTTTCTAGAATGCCATATGCAATGTTCCCTTGACACTCACACGTTGTCTTGGTCCCACCTAGTTCATCGTTTCCTCATGGGCGTGACGCTTGTTTCCTGCCTCTCAAATATCTTCCCATTACCTAAGTCTAAACACTCGGCAGTTTCCTTAAGCTATCCTCTTGTTTAGCAGATCAAGACTAGAGGCCATCCTCACTTTGTGAAGGGAAAAAAAAATTTGTTCTGAGATCCCAAGGGTAATGCTAATAGTTCCCCTTAGAGAAAAAGTCTATGCCATTGGCAGTAACCATGAGGTAGCTTAGTAGCTGCTTAATACAGTGACCTTGACCATTTTCATCAAGAGGGAGGAAGGCCGGAACGTTTGGAGTCTGAAGATGATCTGGCTCCTGGGAACAGACCTCGGCCAAGAGTAACGGAAACAGGTACCTCACCAGCCAGGAGAGGCTGCCCCGGCTCCTTGGCCGCCGAAGACGCAAACAGGTCCCACGTTTGGGGACATGAGGACATTCCATGCCTGCACCGCCAATGACATCGCTCTTCATGAATGAGAGGAATGTTTGCACAAGACACGAACTAATCTTCATTGTAAGACAAACAAACAAACCAATAAACAAACAGCAAAAACGCATCAAGAGCTTCATCACCACCATGCCAACCCCGGCATTTGAAATGCAAACAGTCCTGATGTTCGCGCATGAGGAACAGGGCATTGGAAGAGCAGTGCTGAGCCAGAACGGGCCTCCTGGAAAGGAACGCTTTGAAGAAAGGGGAGGGTTTCTTACTCAACGAGACCTTGAAGATGAGGAGCGAGAACAGGGGCAAGGAGAGGGCAGCATGTTTCATTGATTCTTACTGACACTCACCGCGAGCCACGGCCACCGCGGCCCAGTTCCCAGGAAGTAGGCTTTCCTCTCCCCTGGGCCTCCGCTAGCAAAAACATCAGATGCACTTCTGTTCTCCAAATCATTTTCAATTCTACATCTATCTTCTTTAAAAATATTTTCTTTATTGGTTTCAGAGAGGAAGGGAGAGGGAGAGAGAGATAGAAACAGCAAAGATGAGAGAGAATCATTGATCAGCTGCCTCCTGCATGCCCCCAACTGGGGATCGAGCCCGCAACTCCGGCATCTATATCTGTCTTATACACACACACACACAAAATTAACTTAGAGATGATTATTCAGACAAAAAAAATCCTGTTATTTTGTGTTTCTTTGTGTAGATATAATAATGACTATATAGAAATCCTAAAACAATGTTCACTGTTTGCCTCAGCAATTGCCCGGGCCCTTCGCTTGGGCCGTCATAAACACTGCAAAATTATTCGTTTCCTCTGTATCTGCAGTGGTATGTTATAGTGACCTAATCAATTCTAAATAGTTTTGTGGAATATTAATAGGACTGTTGCATAAAAGCCTTTAGTTCTGGAGCTTAGCTTTAAAAATTCTTCCTAGGGCGGCTTTCTTCAAATACATCTGAGCTAATAGCTATTTGGTATGTGGCGGTTCATTTATGTACACACGCCCATGCTTACTCAGTGCTTGTGGGTTGCTTAAGGCAGATTAATCTAGCTAACCTTTACAAATGCAGAGTGAGAGATAATACAAATGCCATTTTACACTTTTTCACATAGGAGGGCCAGAGCACTGGGACAGGCCACGGGACACCTCCGAGCTGTTCTGTCCATCTATAGAGTGGAAATAGTCATCTATCTATATCTACCGATCGATAGATAGATTTACAAGAACACATTGTTCTGAGACCATCATTGTGAATGGGCCAATGATGAATGAGTAGCAGAGAGAGGATTGTTATCATTAGAAAATACCTCTCTCATATTGGATCCCAGACTTCCTTGGAACGATTCTATGTCTGGGGAAGAATGGGATCATTATCCAGGAATGGTCTTGGTAAGAAACATGACGAGTCGATAATTACGAATACCAGGGTTTCATTATGAATATGGAAGGCCCTGCAGCCGGTCATAGCCATTTTCTTACAGGAATGTGAAGTCTCCTGACTCCCCCAAGTGTGACTCTTTTAAGACTCAGGGTTCTGGTAGCCGCAGTCTCTAAACGCCAAGTGGGGATATCGAGTTTGACCTGGGATTGTTATCCTGTGACCAAGTATATGAGATATTTTGTGAGACATATTGAGGGCATCGAGCTAACAGGAATTTCTGGGACTTTTTTTCATAGGAAAGAATCAGAGTCTTTGAAATCTAGAAAGTCCCTGATAATCAGAGATGTGTGGACATGATATTAATGGCAGATTGCCTGCAAATGCCCAATTTTAAGAAATAGAGTTCAAATTTGAATGCAGAAAATCATCTGCACCATGGTTGGTACCAATTTTAATGAGGCCAGTGTGATTTCTACCTAGTAAATTAAAACGAGAGGAAGAAGGTAGAGCCCCGTCTGTGTGGCTCAGTGGTTAAACACTGGACCGATGAACCAGGAGGTCATGGTTCGATTCCCCATCAGGGCACATGCCCAGGTTTCAGACTCGATCCCCATTAGGGGTCAAGCAGGAGGCAGTTGATCGATGATTCTCTCTCATCATTGATGTTTCTATCTCTATCTCCCTCTCCCTTCCTCTCTCTGAAATCAATAAAAACATTTTTTTTAAAAAGAAGGTAGAAAAGCAAACACCCCTTTATGATCAAGTGGTTCTCTCAGAATTTCCCACCAAGCAATCCCTCTGAATCCTGTGACCCAAAGAAGGCATTGATTCCCCTGCTGATTTGTTGGCGTTTAATTTCAATAATTTTAAAAAAGAGGTCTGGGGTGAAAAAAGAGGAAAGGGTGGGAGGACATAGGGCAGAAATTATGAAAAAGGCAAAAGTCTGCACGGCAAACTACCCAGGTCCGATATTACAGAACATTCCCTATGAATGGTTACTGTTATTCTTAGTTTCTGTATCATAAACGTCGCAAATTTGGGTTCCAAATAGCATTCGGGTCCATCAGATTTCACAGGAGTAAAGGTGAGGAGGGGAAAAGAGAGGCGAAAACCATCTTTCAGCCAAACCCCGGAGGAAGAACGCCATCGTGTTTGCATGCAAACTTGCAGCTTCCCGGTAACCAAAGCCAGGAGGAAAATACGGTGAGTTACGTAACTTCTTTTTTTTCTGATAGAGGCAAACAAGCCGGTGGTTGAGGGGGGACAGGTCTCTTTTGACACCGAGCTCTGAAAAGAACTTGTCACGGAGGTTTTGTATACATGACCTTGAACCAGGTAATGGAGGGCATTTTCAGCCAGGAGACTGCACACATGTATGAGAGCTGAGCTGCCAGAGAGATGCTCTTCCATGCAAAGGAGGAAAGGGGAACCTCTCCCCCACACTCCCCCCCCTCCCCCCTCCCAAACACCTCGCCCTGGGCCATGCACACGGGCCTTAAAGGGCACCTGGGCGCGCCGCGGAGAAGCTATCCTTGCATCCTGGCTCCTGCTCTTTAGGGCGGTGTGAAGGGGTGTACTCATCCTTTGAAGCTGGCGTAACTATACTCCCCCCTCCCCCTCTCCCCCCCACCAGCAGCCTACACACTGAAAGTGGGATTTGTAGCAGCTGTTTCATTTTGCTGCCTCGTCTACCGCTCTCTCCTCTTTCAAGGAGCGAGAATAAAAGGTGGGGGAGAAAGGTGGCCATGCCCCCTCGTCACCCAGCAAGGATGTGGCTGGAAGGCATGAGCGGCATCTCCGTGCACGGGTCCCAGGGGAGCGAGACAGGGGACCGGAGAGGACGCCAGCTGGCGGGTGGGAATGTGTGGAAGGTTGGCTGGGCTCCGGTGCAGGGAGGCATGACTCCCTCGCAGGGAGATCAGAGCAGGAGCCCAGAGGTGCATGCTGAGCAGATGCTACCTGACCGCTTGTTCCAGGCCCAGCTGATTAATTCTTTAGGATTTAACAAGGCGGGGCGGGGGAGGGTCATAGCAAACTCAAGAATACAACATCCTGCCATAGCTGGTTTGGCTCAGGGGATAGAGCGTCGGCCTGTGGACTGAAGGGTCCCAGGTTCGATTCCCGTCAAGGGCGTGTACCTTGGTTGCAGGCACATCCCCAGTAGGGGGTGTGCAGGAGGCAGCTGATTGACGTTCCTCTCTCATTGATGTTTCTGACTCTCTCTCCCTCTCCCTTCCTCTCTTTAAAATATCAATAAAATATATTTTTTTAAAAAGAGAGAATACAACATCCCATAACTAATGAAAAGTAAGAACATGGAAGTCATGTGGCATCGGCCAAAGGTGATGTTTTCTTATAAAGATTCGGTTCCTTTCGGAAGCTCATAATAGTTGTTCCCTTCATGTGGCCCTACATCTTCTAAAAAATAAAAAATAAAAAATAAAAAATAAATTTTAATTGATTCCAGAGAGAAAGGGAGAGAGAGATAGAAGCATCACTGATGAGAGAGAATCATTGATCAGCTGCCTCCCGCACGCCCCCCACTGGGAATGGAGCATGTGCCCTGACTGACCAGGAATCGAACCGTGACCTCCTGGTTCAACCACTGAGCAACACCGGCCGGGCTGGCCCTACATCTTAAGAACCTTAACATTCGGCTAATTTCTTTAAAACATCACAATTCAACGTATCCTTAAAGTCGCCATGATCACCCTGGTGCTAATGACTTCAGGGACCGTCCGCCTGAGGGACATGAAGTCCTGGGCAGGAGGACTCACCTGCTTCCTCCCAGCATCCATCGCTCAGCTGGGTTAGAGGGTGAGGCCGCGTGAGGCCCGAGGACACGAAGGTTCACTCCCTCTGTCCCGCAGGGCTCAGATCCCGGCTCCCGCCACAAACTGGAAGGCCCCGGCTTCCCAGGCGCACAGCCTCGTTCCCAGAGAACCCCTCTTTACAACAAAACAAATCACGCAAAACCTTGGTTTAAGAGCCCAAACACACCACGCTCATTAAAGGGCACGTAAGGGAAACGCACTCTTTGAAGGAAGCCGCAGCCTTTGGACGTACGTCTGAGGACCTTCCTGTTATCACATCTGCATCTATTTATAACCCTATCTGGGCGCAGACACGTGCGTCACCACAGGTCCCTGGCAGGCAGTGGGCGTTGCGACGTGGGGGCGGAACGTGAAATGTAACTGCAAGATGACGCTGCTCGAAAGGCCAGTGGGATGGAGAAGAGTCATTGTTCCAGCCTGCGACTCTCCACAATACATGTCTGGTGCAAGGGCTAATTACTGCGACTCGTTTCTGCAGCAAAGGCGCCTGTCGGGCTAAACATATTTCTTTTCTCTTTCCCGCCCTCCATAGTATTTCAGGCCTTGGAGGAATTCCATATGTCGTCTTCCTATACTTAGGAAATGGGCTCTCGGATGCGTCCAGAAACGGTGAGCCCTGCTCTCCTCGGCGTGGTACCTGCTCTAGAAAGCCAGCCAGCGCCAATGGCAACGGTCAGCCCCCTGAGCGCATAATACCCCCCTACACACACCCCACACCCCGCGCCCGCGACCTTTGAGAACCCCTGTGGGGCGAGCTGTGCGCACAGCCAGTAGCCAAAAAGCTACATTCAATATCATGAGTGGACACATCATTTCCTTAGGAGGAAGTGATAATGGTAGAAGCTCTGGGTTTTTAAAAACTACGTTCTAGTCCCTGAAAAGTGATGATCCACAGTTCTTTTATATCAAAGACTAGTGGCCCGGTGCATGAAATTCGTGCATGGGGAGGGGGTGTCCCTCAGCCTGGCCTGCATCCTCTCCAATCTGGGACCCCTGTGGGATCGGGCCTAAACCTACAGTTGGACAAACCCCTTGCAATGTGGGACTACTGGCTCCTAACCGCTCACCTGCCTGCCTGCTTGATCTCCCCTAACCACTCTACTGGCTGGCCTGCTTGCCCCCAACTGCACCCCCCCGCCAGCCTGATCACCCCCAACTGCCCTCCCCTCCTGGCCTAATCACCCACAACCGCTTCTGCCTCAGCCCTGCCACCATGGCTTTGTCCAGAAGGACATCTGGAAGGTCTCGTGGTCTAATTAGCATATTACCCTTTTATTAATATAGATGGCCCTCTTTGCTGAGCATTTATCCACAGGAGTTGAAGAGGTTTTGGAGCTGACAGGCCCACAGCGGTAGGAAGAATAAAAGAAGAACAGAATAATAATTAGATACAAAGCATCATTTATAACGCCATCGCCCTCACAGCTCCTCACATGGCTATAATTTCTTGGACTTTTCCAAGGGCTTTCACACACATTCCTGTTTGCTCTGAGGACCAGGAGGTGACACACCTATCAATTTGAAACCAGATGAGCGTAGCTGAGACGCGTACGGCTCAAGTCGCGACCTGCGGAGAACAGCCCAGATTTCCAAACTGGTCTTCCCCAAACTTTTATAAAGGGAATTAAAAAGCTGTCTGGGTCTGTCCATGATGTTTGAATTCCTGGCGTTGTTGAATTCATCTGCGTTGTTTTAATTCCTGGTTTAATTGTCCATTGTTTTCTCGGGCATCTAGGAGGTTAATTTGATTTCTCAGTCTTGGAACAAAATCATCGGTGGTTTAAAATGCCCGATGAGTGCTAAATATTAGGATCCCTCTTTTTTTTTAAAATATATATATTTTATTGATTTTTTTACAGAGAGGAAGGGAGCGGGATAGAGAGCTAGAAACATCGATGAGAGAGAAACATCCATCAGCTGCCTCCTGCACATCCCCTACTGGGGATGTGCCCACAACCAAGGTACATGCCCTTGACCAGAATCGAACCTGGGACCCTTCAGTTCCCAGGCCGACGCTCCATCCACTGAGCCAAACCAGCTAGGGCAGGATCCCTCTTTTATTCCCCACATGACTTATTTCTGAGAATGATCACGCATGGGAATCAAACTCTACTTCATTTTGCTGAAGCCAGTTTAAGCGACTCGAAGCACAGCGCGTTCTTTTTGTCAATGACTTTAACATCCAGAACCCCAGAATTTTATAACCTGGGGACAGGGTGGACAATCCGTAGCAGGGGTGCGAAGATGTCTGTCTATTCGATCAAAGTATGTGAACGAGATGGTGAATGAATGAGTCCGGATTTCAGAAAGTTTGGCTTCAAATGGCTTACCGGGACATGCTCATCTCTCAGAGAAGACTATAAATGTCAGCATATTTTTTCCTGTCTTCACTCATCATGGCTCCTCTTATACCCAAATTATGGCTATTTATTACGTAACAAATTGTTTTTAAATGTCTCCAGTCTTATCTAGGATCCACCATGATGAGTTTCCCTTCCAGGCATTTTGGAAACTATCCAAAAATAGACGCTTCATCTTTGACGGCAGAGCATGTCTTAATGGGGCAGTGATGGTGGTAATTATTCATATTTATTGTGTTTTCCTCAAAGACGCCTTAAACACATATCTCCCTTTTCATTGCTTTGTATCATAATGCAGCTTCACACGCTTACACTGGAAACCACGTCTTGTAACCGCACAGGCACTACCCATCTCTTGTGACACGGGAATCCTCTTTACACCGCACCTTCTGCGGAGCGATTTTCCTCCGTCTCTCCGCGTCCCGCATCTCCTAACTCGGTCCTTCTCCATCTCAGCAGGAATGGCCTTGGGGAGGTACATTAGTGAGGGCTGCATTCCGCCACCAGCCCCAGAAAGCCGGACAGACAGCAGCCTAAACGAGCGTGAGGGTGAGTGGGTCCTGACAGCTCTGACCATCCTCTAGTGGCCTTGGTCTTCACCGCCACAGCACGGCGGCTGGCCTGCAGGCCTCGCCTTCGCCTTCAGGGAGGAAGGGGGAGGGGGGGAGGGCAATAGGCAAAAGGCAAAAGGCCTTCCTGGTGGGCCCACTGAGTCTGTCTCTTTTTTCTAATTCTCACCCGAGGATATGTTTTTATTGACTTGAGAGAGAGAGGAAGGGAGCGGGAAGAGAGAGAGAAACGTTGATCGGTTGTCTCATGTACGCACCCCGACCAGGGATGGAACCCACATCCTATGTATGTGCCCTGACTGGGAATTGAACCCACAACCTTTTTGCTGTACAGGATGGCACTCAACCAACCGAGCCACCTGGCCAGGGCTGTCTCTTTGTTCTTTTTTCATTGAGATATAATTCCCATACCGTACAATTCTCCCCTTTGACGGGTATCATTCGGTGGCTTTTAGAATACTCACAAGGCTGTGCGATCATCACCGCTACGTAATCCCAAAACATTTCAGTCATTCAGCCAGTGCCCATGGACCTCCCCCCCCCGCCCCCCGCCCCAGGCAACTGCTCCCCACCTTCCGTCTCTACGCCTCGTCTGTGCATTCAGCACAGATGGAGCCCTGTGACGCGAGGCCTTTTGTGTCTGGCTGCTTTCACTGAGCATAAAGTTCTCAAGGTTTAACCACTGAATGGAGATATCAGCACTTCACTCCTTCTCCTCTCTTCCCGGCCGGCTGCACTATTGTCCGATCTCCCCCCGCCGCGGGGATGGAACACAGTGGATAAGGCCATCGGAGTTAGTCCCACGTTTTGGCTGCGATGAATAATGCTGCTATGAATACTGCGTCTGAGTGCTTATGGGAAGGTGTCTTCTATTCTCGGGAGCATATAGCTAGGAGTGGAATTGCTTGGTAACGGCGTGATACGGCAACTCCCTGTTTTCGTTTTTTGATAACGGCCGCGTTGCTTTCCAAAGCGGCTGCACTGTGGTACGACCCCTCTGGCAGTGTCTGAGGGTCCCAGTGAGTCTCCTTGAACACCTTTTCTCAAAATCCTCCCCCATCTCTTCCACCGAGACGTCTGCTAACGTCCCACTGGTCAGAGCTGGCCCCATGGCCACTCCTACCTTTCCCTGTCTGGGAAGAGGGCACTCTATTCTGCACACCTCTATTGCACAGGAGGAAAAGGAGGTTGGCATCTCTGTCGGCTGAAGAAGTGACCCTGGACGTCTTTCCTTTTCTTTTTCTTTCTTTAAAATATATTTTTATTGATTTCAGAGAGGAAGGGAGAGAGAGATAGAAACATCAATGATGAGAGAGAACCATTGACTGGCTGCCTCCTGCACGCCCCACACGGGGGATCGAGCCCACAACCCAGCCATGTGCCCTTGGCTAGAATCGAACCTGGGACCCTTGAGTCCGCAGGCCGACGCTCTATCCACTGAGCCAAACCAGCCAGGGCCCTGGATGTCTTTTCTGATAGGAAATCCCCTCTTCAAAATCCCCGACAGAGGGGCAGCCCACTCGGCGTGAACACGGCCAGCGATGGGAACCTTCTCTCTTAAGGGAGCCCCCACATCACATCTGAATGGATCTTACTGTTAGCTCTTCCCGTGTACTGGGTATCACATCCGATCATTTCCTTTGTCTTCAGAAATAATAAAACGAAGGGGATCCGGAATGGAAATGAAACAGTCATTAGTCATGTAGATGCGATGTTCCAGCCGTGACGGCCTTGCTCACAGGAAGGTTTGGATAATTGTCTGTCTCCGTCCCTCCCACCTCGCGCCCCACCCCCATCTCTCCCTTCTTCCTCCTGCGATGGGAGGACGAGGAGGATGCGGCGTGTTGTTCAATTAGGTTACACGTTTCCAGGGATTTGGGGATGCTGTTGTCTAATTGACTTTGGCCCACACCTGCGACAGCCGGAGCCCGGATGTGAGCATTCATAATCTCCTTTTCCGACAGGCGAGCAGGAAGGCAAGTGGTGACACGGAAACCCTTCGCGGCCTCGCCACTGGAGGATCGGCATGCTGGGTGCTTAATGAGATGCTGATAGCGCAGCACTTCCTCCGTTCTTGGGCTGCCTCGTGATTAAGTGCTATAAATATGTATGATTTATTACTGATGTTTTGGATAGCACCGGCCTTGGGAGGCTCATGGATCACACTGATTCCTACGGAAAGTAAGCAAATAAAACCATAGAAAGCTGCTTATTGATGATGCGGCTCAAATGGGTGATGCAATTCCTCAGAAGCTGGCGGAGGTTAACGGTGTTCGGCGGCAGCACCGTGGATTCCATAGAAGGATACATTTAGAATAAACGGGAGTTAACGTTATGCCTCGCTCCTAAGGACTCCCTCCCTTTTGAAGGTTTCAGTGAGACGGCAAGATGAAAGGGGTCAACGTGATGTTTCCTGCCAAGTACGTACTTTTTTTGTTGTTGCTGATCCTCACCCGAGGATATTTTTCCGTGGATTTTTAGGAAGAGTGGACGGGAGAGGGAGAGACAGAGGGAAACATCGATGTGAGACAGGGCCGGCGAACCTGCTACCAAGGTACATGCCCTTGACCAGAATCAAACCTGGGACCCTTCAGTCCACAGGCTGACGCTCTATCCACTGAGCCAAACTGGCCAGGGCCCTGCCAAGTACTTTCTTGCTCTACGAGGACTGAATGAATTGATACACGCGAGGCACTTGCCAATAGCGAGTGCTCAATTAAAAGCTAGACATTATCGTCTCTAAAAGGAATCGTAAGCAAATCTTTTCACAATATTCCTTAAGAGGGTAGGCATCTATAAACATCGTACTAGAGAGCTTACTGCTCACACTTGAGGAAAATTTGGCACATGCAGAAAAAGAGAAGCATTAAAACATCACTTTCCTGAAACGGATTCTGGACCCTAATATACGTATGTAGCGAGAACAAATGATGGCGTTCGGTTGTTGCACATACCTCGTGTCATGGCATCCTTTGAGGGTGCTGTTTATTATACTTTGGAAGACGAAATGATTTGCCCAAGAGCACAAAACTAGCGACTAAGCTGCAGATCCAAGATTTGAACCCAGGGCCTCCGGTCCATCCGGTGTGTACACCAAGTGATGGCTGGAACACACTTGTTCGGTTTTGTGGCTGTAAGAAATGGAAAGACAGCCCTGGCCGGTGTGGCTCAGCGGTAGGTAGGGCGTCTGCCCACACACGGAAGGATCGTGGGTTTGATCTCCGGTCACAGAGCACACACCTGGGTGGCAGGTTCATTCATTCCCTCATTCCCTGGCCCCGTTGGGCACGTGTGGAAGGCAACCAACCGATGTGTCTCTCTCACATGGATGTTTCTCTCTTCCTCTCTCTCCTCCCTCCCTTCCACTCTCTAAAAATCAGTGGAAAAAAAATAGCCTTGGGTGAGGATTAAGAAGAAAAAAAAAAGAAATGGAGAGGCAAGTTTGGGAAAGGGGCGAGGAGGAATGAGAAAGAGCACCTTGCGTATTTCTCAGTGAAGGAAAGGGTCCAGCAGATAACAGCAGATAACCGGCGCAGGTCTGCAAAACAGACCTCCTTTTTCCTGGCTTCCCCAACCTGACGACTTCTAAATATAAAGCTCCGCTGGTTTTGAGTCACAAAGACAGAGCAGGGACACGAAATTGCAGTGTCTGTCTCACGGATCGGTGTGGCCTGCACAGAGCGTCAGGAACCTTTGCACAGAGGGCTGCCGGGTCTGACGACTGCATTGACTCCACACCGCGTAAGGGCAGGATGGAAACGTCACGATTTCCACTATGTTCACGCCGACAGAGAGCGCAGGAGCCTGCTGGGCCTCTGTGACTGACAGCTCGGTGCTCTGGGGCAGCTAATGAAGTCTCCGCCGCCAGCCCAGCGGCCGCGGGTGCCACGGCTGAGGCCAGGTACCCGTGTCCCTGAAGGAATGTCAACTGTGTCCTCATTTGAAAAGGGATCCTTCACACCTTGTCACTCCCATGTCCCCCCCCCCCCCCCCCCGGTTTCGCTCCAGACGAAAGGAACTGCGTTGCACACCGAGAAGAGAATATGGATAAGACCCGTGAAAGTAAAACCTTTTCGGGAATGAATGGAAGGGCACCCCGTCTCCCCAAAATATGAAGTCCTGGCTGGAGGGAACCAGAACGCCAGCAAAGCCAAGCTGGCCAGCTACTCCGTCAGGCAGAAGGCCCCGGCGGGGAAGCGGTAGCCATCCCCCCGGGTGAAGGCTGTGGCGATGGGTAGCATCTCTGAAACAGCTCCTATCCGCCGGCCGAGCGGCTAAACGCCGCATCTGGTCACTCCCGCAAACAGCACCGCGAGGCAGGGAATCTGACCTTCATGGTAGAGATGTGGAAACTGGGGTTTGAAGAAGAAATGGAACTAACCCCAGGTCTCACCAACACTAAACGGCATAGCAGGGACTCAAACCCACGGCTCTGCGTTACCTTACTTAGTCTTCTCTCATTGATGTCTCTCTCTCTCTCTCTCTCTCTCTCTCTCTCTCTCTCTCTCCTCTCTCTCTTCCTCCATTCCTCTCTCCCTCCTTCCCTCTCTCCCTCCCTCTCATCCTCCCTTCCACTCTCTCTAAAAATCACAGGAAAAAATACCCTCAGGTGAGGATTAACAAAAAATAACAATAATAACAAAACAAAAAGATACACGGCATCAGTTCCAAACCCCGCCTCCATGGCCTCCCAGCCCTGACCCTCCTCGGTCACCTCTGTGGGGAAGGCAGAGGGGACAGTTTACCGAAACGTTCTAGCCCACGGCTCCCGGAGGCCAATGGCTACGGTAAACAGAGAACAGAGTCCTACGATGAGATGATGAGACGAAGAGACGTCATAGAGGTGACAGCTTACAGTGCTCTTAGCATCCCAGGCCTGTCCGTCTCACTGGCGTGTACCCTGCCTGGATTATAGCAGCTTAAAAATCTCTTTTCATCACTGTCACCATCCGTGCGTCTGTGTGTGTATATATATGTGTACGCACGACACCCAAAATCTAGCACCGGGAGTCCCGTTGCTGCTGCAAAACTGTTCCTTCCCCCCCTCTTGATGAGCCCTGCCTCCAAAGAGGGGCTGGGAGTCGTCCAGAGCCAGCGACGCGGGGACGCGAGCCCCCCCACCTCCCGCCTCCTGCGACCCCCTCGGTAACTTCAGCATCGGCGTACGAGGAAAGGCGCACAGATTTTTCTCTATAAATAACTGGTTGGCAGGGCTGTGGTGACAATTTCTATAAGGGAACTCATGCTTAAATAATAAGGTAGCAGCTTTGGACTGTGAATTTCAAAAATGTTTTATTGAAATGTAGACTGATTAACAGGCAAGAGTCTCCGTCTAATTATTTTAATTATAGGCTCTTAATGACAAGAAGCTGTAGAAATAAAAACACGTCGAAATCGCATTTGAAATGAAGTGGGAGCCCCATCTTCCCCGAAGCAGGTAGGGGTGGGTGCCCTAGGGTTACCCCGAAACGGTGCGTGTGGACACAGGGTGAGGAGATGCTCGTTGGAGGAGCAGGGTTATTCCTGACCCAGTTTCCCTCTGAATGCGAGGAGGGTAGAGAGGATGTGATGTGGCCACAGGGCCGAGCACCCAGAGTCTGCTTTCTGGTCCCACCTGTTCAGCTACCGGGCAGTGTCCCCTCTTCCCTCCCCTTGGCCTCAATGTTTCATGTAAAATGTGGAAGTTGAAGCTCATGATCACTGAGCACGCCCGCCCCCCTTTTAAAACCTCACTCAAGGGTATGCTTTTATTGATTTTTAGAGAGAAACATTGATGTCAGAGAGAAACATCCATTGATTGCCTTCCATATGTGCCCTGACCAGGGATGGAGCCCACAACCTAGGTATGTGCCCTGACCAGGAATCGAACCTGCAACCTTTTGGTATATGGGACGATGCTCCAACCAACCGAGCCACCGGCCAGGGCTCAGCCCCCTTTTAATGTTCCATAATTTAATTATTCCACTATCAAGAGTGATAAACATTAGGGGAAATAGATTGAGCATATCTGTCGCTAAATATTCATTCACATGCGTACAGCAATGCCAGCTTTTAGGACACAGCCAGGGCTTTGCATAAAACTTATCGGAACTAAGCTGACCATGGATCCATGTACCCACACTGTGCCAGGTACCACGAACCTGTGGGTGGGGAGGTGGCGAGGTAGAAAAAGGAGAGTGTCGGCTCGTCTGCCCGTTCTGTCCTTCATTTCCTAAGCAAATATTTATGTGCTTCTATCAGGGCAGGTCTCCCTGATGAGAGAAATCTCAAGAGAGGGAGCCATGCAGAGTATCTTGGGGGAACGCACCTCAGAGAAAGAGCAGAGAGAAGCTGTCAGGTGGGTGTAGCCTTGTTTTGTTCAACTGAGCAAGGAGGTCAGCATGGCCAACGCAACGCGAGTGAGGAAGAGAGCTATGGTTGATGAAGTCAGCGAGCTAGGAAGGAGCTAGGTCACATAAGGCAAAAAAATAAAATAAAAGTATCCGTTCAGCACTAGTTGAACACATTTATCTGCCTTGGAGCCCAGAACATTATCAGCCGTGGTCTCCACAAATACGTCTTCTCTGCCGCCCTCTCGTTCTCTTTCTCAGGAGCTCCTGTTAGAGCCACCCCATCTTTTCTCCATGTTTTCTCGTTGCTATGTTGTCGTTGAATACTCTCTTTCTCATTCTACGCTGGCTTCTGGCTCAGTGTCTCAGTACTATTTTTCCAGTTCTTGAATGAGCTGCTCAAATATGTCCAGTCTAGCCTATTCATTATGATTTCTATTCCAATGATTTCCTCTCCCTTCCACCCCAGGATTTCCAATGAGTTCTTTTCATATCCACCTGTTTTGGTTTCATTGATTTTTGTTTTAGGATCTCGTGTCCTGGTTTTTTATGCATGCGATTCCTTCCTTTATCTCTTTGAGGACCTTAACGGTGACTACTTTAAAGACATCTTCGTATTATTGTCATGTCACCTGGAGTAAATGTATCTCCTCGTTATTGATCTCTTTCGTCTCCGTCCCCTCCACGTGTTTTAGAATTTGGGGTTGAAGGCACAGGGTGGGAGGCGGTTTCATTGTTTCCCTCCCTTTGTTCCCCCAGCTCTGGCCATGCTGTGGTTGCTTTATTCTGACCCAGTCTTTTTTGTTCTTCATTTTCTCCTTATCTCTCTTCTTCTTCTTCTTCTTCTTCTTCTTCTTCTTCTTCTCTCTCTCTCTCTCTCTCTCTCTCTCTCTCTCTCTCTCTCTCAGAAGTTCAGAGCCTCCTGTTCCATTGACATCGAAAAGAGCCAGTTGTCAGCCCAGTGGGCTGCTTGACCCATGCTCCTGCTCCAAGGTGAAATTCCTTATCTCCCACCTTTCAAGCTACTCAGCTCCGTAGGCCCCACTGCCCAGGCAGGGGTCCCGTGCCTCCTTTTGTCTTCCTTCTTTCACGGGCGCAGGCGTCCACGGAAGCACTGCTCTCACTCAGTGCCGCCTCCCACAGGACACGTCGGGTCCCTGTGACCACCCCCAACACGAACATGCACAGCCGGCGCCTGCCCTCGCACCCCCCACCCATGGCGTCAGCCTCGCTCACGGCATCGCCTATCGTTTGGGGTCCAGACAGAGATTTGTTTTGTCTCTGAGCATGCCCATTGGGGTTTGGGCTTCTTTGAAAATTATTTTTGTCTACCATTGCGTGTGTGTGGAGGCCTGGAACAGGGTGCGGGCCTACAAGGGCTCCCTCAGAGCCCTCTTCGCTGGAAATCTCTTCAGGAGGAACTGGACACAGAAGGCGGGCCTTAAAGAATTAACGAGGCCCGAGGAGGCTGGGTGGACGTGGTATCCCAGGCCTGAAGTCAAGAATATGTAGGACACATGCAGGGAAGCCGGAGGGAGCCAGTCTGGCTGGACAGTGGCAGGTGAGACCTAGAGGATCCCAATGTCAGGGTCAGACGCCCCTTGCTTGGGTTTCTGGAACACGCTGTAGTCTCCCTCTTCCTGCATTTTTCTTTCCTTTGTATCTGCCTGAAGGCAGAACCACGTGTGTCTTATTCGCCACTGTGTCCTCTCTGTCCTGTTCAGGGCCTGGCACATAGTACGTGCTCAGCAAACAGGTGTGGAATGAATGAGTCAACACCGGGCAGGCCAATGAGGGTGTGGAAAGATACATTGGCCACACGCAACTTCACTAAACCTGAAGCATGCGTCTCCCTCTCTTCAGCCACAGCGGAGCCGGCTGGGGTTGGGGTGGGCGGGAATCGCCTGTGAGCTCAGCACTCTAGCTGACATCCGGAGGTTGGGGCGCCCCCCGCCTCTCAGAAGTCACCTGACAGTGTCTTCCTGTCGCCGCCGTTTCCGGATGCCTGCCTGGAGTGTGGGCACGTTATCTCACCGCCGAGGTAATTGAGTCATCATCTGGTTCCGATCCCCACATTTCCCGAGTGGATGCTGCGAGCCATCAGCAAAGCGGGAAGCTGCCAGTGAACTCATGTTCTTTGAGATGCCTCATTGCGAATTCCCAGTCCAAGTCACTTCCGCGCTCCCCGGCTCTGGGTCTCACCCGCCTACTTCCTCGTCCTTGGAATCTGAGGGAGGGAGTCTGGGGGGCGTGCAGGAGGCAGCCAATCAATCTCTCCCATTATTGATGTTTCTATCCCCCTCTCCCTAACCCTTACTCTCTGAAATCAACAAAAATATGTGTTTTAAAAGGGTGAAAGCGCTAGAAGGGGGTACATGGATTCCTCGTCAGCTGTCTCCTCTTACGTATGTGCCAGGCACTGTGCTAGGCCCTGGAATTGTTTATAAGCACCCCCGCCTGCAGAAATTAACCCCCCTTCTATGATGTGCCCAACTTAGGGGGACATTTTCCCAGCCTCCTGTGCTAGCTTCCCCCTTGGTGCTGGGCAACCTCTCCTTGCACCTGTGATGAGTTGCCGGTGGCCACACAGAGGCCTTTATTGGAAACCTGGTATCTGGGACAAGAGGTACATGGGGAAATCCCACCACGGTACCTGCGCGAACGCAGCGCGGAACAAGGAATTCATTTGCGTTTCCTACAGAGTGTACTTGCTGGGGAACTAAAGTATTCCCCGGCCTCTCCGAACTCCCTTTACTTCTGTTCATCTGCTCCTTTATGATGCGTGAGAGAGGTCTCTTCTGACGGCTAGGGCTCCTCGCACGCGCATCTTCGCATCCTCTGGGCTTCAGCTCTGACCTCCCTCCCTCCCCAGGCCTGTCATCGCCCCGTGCCCCGCAGCCCTGGCGTTTCTGTGCTTTTCCTGGGGGTTTCTCATCTCTGGTGGCTGCTGTGCTCCTTCACTCACCTCCTCTGTCGGCACACAGAACCCTCCTGAAGAGGCTGCGCATGTCTCCCTGCTTCTTCACATCGTGTGGGTTTGGGGTTTTTTTATTTCACTTCGTTTCCCAAGTTCCCAGGACCATGGAGGTTGGAGTCCTCAGTGGGCCCGGCTGCCGGCTCCCCCTGTCCCTCTGGGGGGCTCCAGCCCTGGACGTGCCCTCTGAAAATGGCTTCCTGGGGCCATCACCTTCCCACGGAGACCACCTGTAGCTCATCCCCATGGGTCTCCTGTGCGCCCCCAAAATATACCAAGGGGACACTTTCAACTCCAGTTGGGTGCCAACTCCTATCGCTGCTGAGCCCTGCCGGTGGGAGGAAGATAAACAGGACTCAGGCCTGGACCTCAAGGGGCTCCACTTTGTGCGGAAAACATGCTCACAGATCCAACGATTACAATCCAGTGACTGTTCGGGGCTCTGGCCGCTGCATGCACAGGGCAGGGGGAGCCGGTAAGGACACAGGGGACTCTCCAGGGAAGTAGAAGTTAAGTTTTAGAAACAACACACTTAGAAGCTTTGACAAATTGCAAGTGCGAGTGGAATTGGGGGCAGGAGAGGAGATGGAGAGGCCGCCATGAGAATGTGCCACTTGAGGACATTGAAGATGCAATAATGCAGGACACAGGGCACCCCGAACAAATGGGAATTTCCCAGATGAATGAGGAAGGGAAGATTGTTATTGGAGGAAAAAAAAAAACAAATCGCAAAGGTGCAGCTGGGGCTTCGGGGTGATGGGGCTTCCTGGGGGTGGGAGCAATGTGGGTGGAGAGGTTGATGAGGTCGAGTGAGAACGGGCACCTCCGGGGAGAGACCCTGTGAGGGCCCATCTGGGGCAGGGCGTGAGGACCAGGTAGCCGTGGCGGAGTATTGACTCAGAGTAGCCAGAAGGAGAGAGGTCCTAAAGCAGTGTGTTTTCACACGTTTCAACTACATCTCACAGAAAACAATATATTTTACATGGCAAACCAATACATATACATTGAAATTGTTCTCTTATTATATGATTCACTCTGATATTTTCTATTTTATTCTGTACTATTTTTGTTGTTGTTGTTGTTGTTGCATTTCATCTAAAAAAAAGCCAGTCATGACCCAATGGGTTGCAACTCAAAGCTTAGAAAATGCCGACTTAAAGTTATAATCAAAGAGGGAAGCCAAGGTCAACTCAGTGTGAGGGGCAGCCAGAGCAGAGGAAACCAGCAACGTACCGGGAGAGAGAAAGCAAGGCGCCAGGCAGAGGAAATCGCTGGTGAAGCAGCGAGGGTGCTGGGAGCCGATTTGTACAGTGCTGGTTGCACATCACAGGAGCGGGCTGGTTAGCCGAAACGTATGGGGCTCAGGGAGACGATGAAACGCCTTATGTGTTATGAAGCGAAGGGGTCTGGGCTTTGCTGAAGAGGCCATTAGAGGCCCTGAAGGGTTTTAAGAGGGTGTATTCGCTAGCTCTTGCTGAATAACAAAGTACCCCAAAGCTTAGAGACTTAAAACAACTTTTAATTGTTTTCTCGCACGTCGACCAGTTGGCTGGGCAGTGCTGCTGCCCTGGGCTGGTCTTGCTGTGCGTTTGTGGTCAGCTGGCAGGCTGGCTGGGGCCTGGCTCATCCAGGATGGCCTTGTCTGGGACAACGTGCGACTGGGGGCACGTTCTGTGGCACCAGGAGGAGTCCAAGCAAGGAGACCACCTGCCAGGGACGGTTTTTAGTCTCTGTGTCAAGTTTGTTATGACCCCCTTGGCCAAAGCAAGTCGCATGCCCGAGTCTAGAATCTGTGTGGAAAGGCACTGTCCAGGGTGTATGCAGAGAGAGGCCTAACACCGATCACCACAGGAGAGAGAAAATAAGGTCGGATTCGTATGTTAGAAAGATGGCATTGGCTAGGACGGAGGTGACGCTGGAGGCAGGGAGGCCAGGTAGGAGGATGTCTTAGTGACTCAGATGAGAAATTATGAGGTATCTAATGAAGACACTAAGATTGGGAGACTGAGGAGAAAGAAATGGCTAGGGGTTCCGGGGAGTTAATAAATCATACTCTCTTTCCTCCTGAGCTCAGAATCAACTGAGAGATGGACACATGGGTCAAACAGAGATAGCCCATTAGAGAAAGTGGCTTTAAATCTGCCTTCTCAAACTCTCTGAAACCTGCTATTCTCTCTCCCCGCCCCCCCTCTCTCTCTCTCAGCCAAGGCCTTGGACCACCCCTGCCAAGAGCAAGTCTGGATCTAAAGAGAGGGTACCGTCCCTTTGGTCTCGGACAGAGAAGGAAGGAGGCGTGTAAAAGAAGAACAGCAAAATGGAGTTGGCATTGTCAAGAGAGAAATGAAAAATGGAGCCAGGATGCCTCTAAGAAGCTGAGCTAATACGCCCCTGTCTGTCCACATGAAACTGAACTTTGGAACGGGGCTAAACCACCATGGCTACGTCCTGATACAGTTCCTGGAAACCAGCTCTGCATTACTGAACTTTCTATTAAAAAAATGAAATTTTCACCTAGCAACAGACATAATGCCATTAATCATGCGTAGCACAGTATTCGTCAGCTGGCCAGCACTAATCACAGAGCTTTCAAAGCATCTTGTGTCACCCGCTTGGCAGCTCCTTTTTTTTTTTTTTTTTTTTTTTTCTGTCTTGATAAGCTCTGTCCCTTTCTTCCCCCGCTTGGATCAAGGCTGGAATTTCTACCTAGGTCCGTGTCTCCAAATTGCAATTCCTAAAGAACCCCAAATAAAGCATTGAGTGCCTTACAGTTCTTGGTCAAATTTGACCCAGGGTGAAGGGAAAGGCCAGGAGCGATATCTAGGTCAAGGGTCGTGACTTTTTTTCTGTAAAGAACCAGAGAGTCCACATGTTGCACTTTGCAGGACATTGGGTCTCTGCTGCAACTACTCAACCCTGCCGCGGCCGTGTGAAAGCAGCTCAATACAGAATGGACATGGCTGTGTCCCAATACAAGTTCACTTGTGGAGTCTGACATTTGAATTTTCACATATCACAGAATATTCTTCTTTTGATTTATTTTCAAGCATTTTTAAAAATCCTAAAAAAGTATTCTTAGCTTGCCTGGCTGGCGTGGCTCTGTGGTTGAGCAGTCGACCTATGAACCGGGAGGTCATGGTTCAATTCCCAGTCAGGGCACATACCTGGGATGCAGGCTTGATCCCCAATGTGGAACGTGCAGGAGGCAGCCGATCGGTGATTCTCTCTCATCATTGACGTTTCTCTCTCTCTCCCCCCTCTCCCTTCCTCTCTGAAATCAATAAAAATATTCTTAGCTCTTGAGCAGCTAAGACAGACAGACAGACAGACAGTGGGCTGGATTTTGTTTGCACAATCCAGTGGAAGTCCTCCCTCAAGAAAATACCAAGTTAGGGGAACAGAGTCCCTCCTTCTATTAGGGAGGGTCTCTGCAGGCGACATGTTCAATCTGTGTGCCTGAGGAACATGGGCTTGCTGACAAAGGTGCGGCAGGGTTCGGGGAAACTAACAAGGAACCAGGAGGGGCCACATTGGGAACTGCTCCTGTTTCCCAACCGAGGCGTGAACTGGCGAGGGAGGGAGCGTGGTTCTGACCCACCGGGAATGGCTGTCCTGGACAGGGCTTCCCCGCAGAAGCTCTGGCCATTGGCTAGAGGGCCATGTGTAACCTGTGGTGACCTGGCAAGGAGGGGTCCCAGGATAGAAATATCCTGACCTCACACCCTTCTGCCCTGGGATCCACTTGTGATGCTTCCCATTGGTCAAACGCAACTAGAAACCAGAGGGCAAGGGGGCCCACTGACGTGCTCCATCCAGGTGAGCCCCCAGGCCAGGGAGGAGAGTGGGCAGGAGGGAGAGTGGCTCTGAAGGGGCGAATTAAGAGCCTCAGCACGTCCCCTAACAGAAACCAACGGAGGGCTGCTGAGGGGGGATGGCTGACAGGACCGCCCCCCGCCTCCCCAGCTATAAAAGGAGAGGATGGGAGAAAATGATCTTGAGGAGCCAATCCGAACGTTCTTTGGTTCTGACAACGCTCCCCACATCCCTCGCTGCTAAATTAAGGAAAGAGGTCTAGAAAAGGCGGGTCTTCCTTCCTTGGACCCCAGACCCACAGACCTCCATTTCCTTCTAAGGCCTCACGCCAGCACCGTGTAACTGGGACCAAATGAAGGTCATTTCTCAGGCCAGTGTTGTTGCTTCGTCATAGGACGCGACTTGTATGATGAGAAGTTCAAGTCGAGGCCGAGGGGTGCGGTGAGGGGCTGGGAGATGGGAAAGGAAGGGGGGCTCTGAACATGTATTCGTGCCTCCTCTGTGCAAGACACTCTGCATGTGTGGCAGCCGTCGAAAGCCAGGGGAGGCTGTTTTTTCGATGCCCAATTTGTTAGGGAGGAAGCAGAATGTCACAGAAGTAATGAACTTGAGTTGCCCAGGGCCTCACCGTGAGTAGGCGTAAAGCTGGTTTTCAAATCTAATGCTCTTTCCTCCAGTGCACGGCCTGTCAGATGAGCCTTCATGGTGCCCAGCTCTCACCAGGTGGGCAAATCCCTTCCAGTAAAACCGCTCTTCCCAGGACTGGGTCCTATCCCAGAATGGCCAGAGAATCGCAACGTCTTCAAAATACCAGGTGCCCGCTAGTAAGACGAAAGAGCTCAGACACACGGGTATCGCAGGCCCCCAAGTGCCCCTTCCTGGCCAAGTGTTAGCCTTCTTATCTCCAGAGGATGGGCAAACATTCCCAAGGACACGGGGTTCCTCCTTTCTCCTCTGTGCCTCTTCACCATGAGGGAGGACGGGAGAGGGAGAGAGAGATAGAACTATCAATGATGAGAGAGAATCGTTGATCAGCTGCCTCCTGCACGCCCCCTATTGGGGATCGAGCCTGCAACCGGGGCATGTGCCCTGACCGGGAATCGAACTGTGACTTCCTGGTTCATAGGTTAACGCTCAACCCCTGAGCCACGATGCAAAATTCACATGGCATAAAATTAACCATTGGAGCGTGTACAATTCCCGGGCATTCAGTACATTCACAGTGCTGCACAACCACCCCCTGGATCAAGTTCCAAACTTCCAGCACAGTTGCCTCATGTTTAGGAGATGCTATCTACCACACGGGGCAGATCATTTCTTGAGGCCAAAGATTGTGTCTGTTTCATCTACGAATTCTCGGGTAATCTTATAAACAGCCCATGCCTTTCAAATCCTAGTGGAATGGAATTCCAGATACCTCCTCCCTGATTCTGTTTCTGGGAAGCACTTCAAAGGCTGGATTTGACATCAAAACCAAAGCCTTCTTCCCTCCGTGGACCTTCATTGCGTCATTGAGTCAAAGCAAGAAGCTTTGTCGTGAAACAGACTCTCTGTCCTGTCTTTTTTTGGAGACATTCTTTCCATCCCTTTTTCTCATCACCCATGCGGATGTTCACTTACATCAACCTATGCTATGGTTCCATGTTAAACGTGCCTCCGAATTTATATTCTGTTTCGAAGCAAACAAACACAAATCTGAATATGGAAGCTCATTAAGTAATTGATTTTTCCAGGATGTCTCCCACTTTGAAGAACAGCAAACATTACACACATAGATGTGAACTGAGATCTTGGAAATCGAGGCAGATGATATGTGTATATCTTCGGGGCAGAATTAGAAAAAAAAATAGTGCATTATGCTTTTAAAAGCATCATTTATTTGTCAAGGGTTTACTTTAAAAAGAAAAGCCCAGCCAGTGTGGCTCAATGGTTGAACGTTGACCCATGAACCAAGAGGTCATGGTTCGATTCCCAGTCAGGGCACATACCCGGGTTGCAGGCTCGATCCCCAGGAGGGGCCATGCAGGAGGCAGCCAATAGATGATGTTTCTCATCTGTGTTTCTGTCTCTCTATTGCTCTCCCTTCCTCTCTCTCTCTCTAAAAAAAAAAAAAAAAAAAAAAGACCCTCACTTACCTAATCTATATTGTGCTTCCTACAAATTATCAAGTAAGCCTTCCAGTTGTTACAGAATGTTTTAGTTTCTAGAAATAGATATAAATCAGACTCGCTCACCATGAGAAAGCCCTGAGTTTTCGGTGTGATGGTTCTATACAATTTACAGGCTAGGCAAATCATGCTCCACTGAATACCACCAAAGACATGTGTTCTTCTTCAACACCAGCTAAGCACAGCCTTCCCTCCCGCTACATCAACCCCTCTGCCAAGCAGGTGTGGGAACACCTGTCGGACACGTGCTGTCGCTTTTTTGCTGCTCTTTGCCAAAAAAAAAAAAAAAAGTATATATATGGCTGGGCAACAGCACACAAACACACACACACACACACACACACACACACACACACACACAAAATCTGTGGGGCCTCGTTTTTTTAAATCCTAATTGAACATCTGGGTGATGCTCCAGATGTGTTGGAGGAAAGCTGGAAGAACGGAAGGCAAGGTTCCCCGAGGTGGAGGTGGAGGTGGAGGTGGGGCCACGGGAACAGAGCACAGAAGGACAAAGACTCAATTGACTTGATATTGCTGTAACTTCTCCTTAATGTTTATGGGAAGAATTGACTTAATTCCAGAATAGCATTTCTCATCCCTAATTACGTTCTAATCATCATCTGTACCTATTGGTACTATTGGACTAATTCCATTATTAAGACGTGTTGGAGGGCGATCACTCTAAATCTCTGAGCTTCAATTACACCGTGTGATGGGACGGCGCTGGCATAAAGAGAAGATTATTTATACCCTTCCGGCCAGATATGCTGGGCTCAGCAGCTATTTTGCTGAGAAACAAGGCATCTCTCCTTAGAGCTGGGGAGAGCGAGAACGAGGTTTGACGCCTCTCGAGCAGCAGTTGCAGCGATCTGAAAGCGCTCGCTGCAGGAGTCATTTCCCTGGGACGGGGTCCCAGAGCTCCGTTAGGAAGCAGCCACGCCCATTAGCCACAACGCTTGTTCTGTAAGGACTGTGGGAGCCCTCGCCCTCCCGCGGCCCCTCCCCGATTCCGTTTATGGC
This sequence comes from Cnephaeus nilssonii, assembly GCF_951640355.1. NCBI lineage: Eukaryota > Metazoa > Chordata > Mammalia > Chiroptera > Vespertilionidae > Cnephaeus > Cnephaeus nilssonii. The sequence continues at coordinate 8,002,677 of NC_137092.1, read as the reverse complement.
TTTGAAGTCCAGGGGAAGGAAACTGTTCCAAGGAGGAATGGCATGCCACAGGACTTTACATGTGGACTGTGGGGCCTAAGAGAGACACGTGTATGCCATAGACCTCCATCCGTTTGTCCCATGTGATGGACTAGACAGCATGACTCCGTGTGTAATATAACCGAGGCTCTATGGACAGACAGCGTTCACGTCCCAGCATTTCTGTTTTAGCCTAGTGAGCTTGGGTGAGTTTAGCTTCCTAAACTTCAGTTTCCTCTTTTGTAAAATGCACATAAAGCTACTACCCACCTCACGGACTTTGTTCAAGGACCAACCTGATTTATCTAACCCATACCTCACCTTCCCCTAGAAATCCTTTGGAAAGGCCTTAAATGCAGTCGCATATTAAGTATCTAGACAGGCCCCCTGGACCGGCCTACACTCATCTTTGAAGCGTGCTTGCTTTTACAGTTGGGGTCATGATTCAATGCCCATCCCATGCTCCGCCTATAGGGGTCTATACACTGAGTGGCCAGATTATGATGATCTCTGAACACATAATAATCTGGGCACTCAGTGTATATCCTATATAATAAAAGGCTAATATGCAAATTGTCCCCTCGACCAACCACCCATGTCCCCTCCCCCTGGCCAGGCTGGCAGGACCCCACCCATGCACGAATTCATGCACCAGGCCTCTAATATATATATATATACTGAGTGGCCAGATTATTATGCATTCAGATATCATAATAATCTGGCCACTCAGTGTATTTCTGCTCCGGGTCTATAAACCTCTGACAGATTCTCTTCCTGGTCATAGGTTGGCCCTGACACCTTCCCAGGTACATCTCATCTTTCAGTTCAAGAAATGCTGTAGGTGTTTCACGTACGTGGTAGGTTTTTGCAGTCATGGCTTTCAGTGGATCCCCCCTCCCTGTACTCAGGCCTTTGGGTGGTGCCCTCCCACACTGATGCTGGACTGGGTCACATGACTTGCTTTGGCCAATGGCTCATTAGCAGATTTGGCACAATGAGGTGATTGAAGCAGGCTTGCACAGCAGGCTGGACTCTCTCTTGCGGGGGACTTCTTACCAAGTTAGCCTGCTGGAGATCATGGCCTACACGATGGCCAGCACCGACCCCCTTCCATCTGAGCGAGGCCACCTCAGACGATCAGGTCCCTCCTCAGTTGCCAGGTGACTGCAGCCACATGAATTGCCCCAGGCAAAGCACGCCCCAGAGGAGACCAGCAGAGACCAGCGGGGGTCCAGCCCTACTTGCTGACCCACCGAACAATGAACAAATAAAATGGCTGTTGCTTTAAGCCACTAAGTGCCAGTGTGGTTTGTTAAAGCAATAGATAACTGATAGAAAAGTTGGAAGTTATAAACACCGTGGCAGACACTTTTGTCCTCTGTGTTTCTAGCAAAGGCAAGAGGGAAGAACACATTTTGCTGCATGGTTAGAGAAGGGGATTCATTTGTGGCAAATCCAGAAAGCCTACTTATTCATTTCAGTATTTCAGTTGCTTTTGGATAAAATGAGAATATAAGTGGGGTCCGTGTCATTTCCAAAGGGTGTGGTCACAGAACCTTCTCCTGAACCGAGTTGAGACTGAGTGCAGGAGAGAGGACCGGCTGTCAGCAAGGACACGGCCCGCCCCGGGCAGAACCCCTGACCCGTGCTGTGTGTTGTGCTCCAGCTCCTCCTCCTCACAGGCAACTTGCACGATTACATCGGCATCTCCAGGAGTGTGGGAAGAACACAGATTTTCATCTGGCAAATGGATGTAACCAAGTGGTCAGGTAAAATCTGGGGGACACAGTGGAGGAACGTGGCTGCATAATCTGTGTGTGCGGCCAGGAAGTGCGTGGAGAATGAATGATGAGAAACAAGGGAAATGGATGCTCTCAGAGCAGGGAGATGAAATCAAAGCCTCTGACTTCCAGGCAGTTCGGGCCCAACACCCAGGGCCGAAGTGAACAACTGTCAATACTTGGCAACTTTCCCAAACCAAACACGCAAGCAGCATCGGAAAGGAGCTGTGTTCTTAGGTGAAGGCAACACCCAAATGGTCAGGACTGTGGGTGGGGAGCTGGAGATATAAGTAACAATGTTTCCCATTCAGTGCCGAGGCTGAGAGTCCAGCACCGATCTTTGTCCCGAAGGAGCCACTGCAGGAGCTGAGGCTGGTGGTAACGGAGCAGAAGGAAGGGCAGAGAACAGACGCAAGTGGGGAAACACTTGGGCTTCATTTAGCTTTTCTCCAACAGTCACAAACGACCCTTTTTTTCTATTGGGGACTCCTCCTTGAAGCGGGGGGTTGCGGCGGGGGGGGGGGGGGGGGAAGACTCCCCCTAGCGGGATTCAAAGGTTGTTTTTTAAATTTTAATTTAAGTACTACAAATGGTAGCAAGGCCACCACTGTTCCTCCCCGCACCCTGCACCCCCATCCCTCTTATGGCATTGCACCCCAGTTCCGCATTGAGGCAGCGCCCCTCCTGCTCACAGCCCCTGTGCTTGGAGTGAGATGCTGGCTCCCACGCTGGCCCCCTGGGTCAGGCATGTGACCTGGTTAAGCCAACCAGGCTGCGCTGTTCCAGCCACAGGGATGGGCACGTGACCCCATTGGGAAGCCGAGGGCCGCTGAGGTCATTTCTGCCGTGTGCATTGGTGGCCGTCTAAAGTGGACAGTGGCGTGAGATCTGAATCCAGCCACATCTGCAACTTTGCTTACCCCCGGGACATTTCATTTGCAGAAGCCAATAGATCCCATTTTTGCTTCAGTCACTTGCAATAAAGTGAGTACGAAGAATGCATCGCTTATCTATAGATTTGTCATCTGTAAAATGGGGTCGCAGCCTATAATTCTGGAGCCTATAATTCTGGTTTTAGGAGAAGAATGGGGGAGGAGAAGCCTTAAATATTCTGAAGCTAAACAAGCATTTCCCGAGAAACTGAATCCCGGGCTTGCAATCAATTTGATGCACCCACTGAGTGCCCACTGCACGTTAAGCGCGCGTTACCCCTCCCTTTCTGAACCACCAGGGAAGGTAAACGTATACAGCCACACTGAATGCCATTCATAGCACGGGTCGAAATGTGCCCCTGACCATGATATCGCTACCGTGATTAGAACCCAGTTATAGAAAAAGCAATTAAAGTGAGAAAGACCCATTATCATCTTTTCAATAGCATTTGCCAGACCTGTGGGATTGGAGTCTCTACCTTTTATCAGTATCGCCAAATACTGAGCCTTTAACTAGAGTTATGCAGGCATGCAGTATTCTTGTCTTGAAATTTTTCTGTTAACTGGAACATACTGGGAATGCTTAACCTCAGTGAAATCCCAGAAATGCCAAAGAAATGAATGGCTTGGTACTGCATTACTGAAACATGTCCACTAATATTCAAAACTCCGTGGTGTGTCCCCAGGCGTCACTCATAGCTGCTGGCTTAAGCTGGAAGGCCTGAATCTGCGAGGTGGATCAGCCCCTTTCTCAAGTCTCTGTCTGTTGGGCTTTTGTTTCTCTCTCTCTTCTTTTTTTTTTTTTTTTTTTTTTTAGATATATTTTTATTGATTTCAGAGAGGAAAGGAGAAAGATAGATAGAAACATCAATGATGACAGAGAATCATCGATCGGCTGCCTCCTGCACCCCCCCACCCCCCACTGTGGATTGAGCCCGCAACCTGGACATGTGCCCTGACCAGGAATCAAACCATGACCTCCTGGGTCATAGGTCAACACTCAACCACTGAGCCACGCCGGTCGGGTTCTCTCTCTTTTTCTTTTCTCCCTCCCTCCATCCTTTCCCCCTGCTCATCCCCAGTTTCCTGGGATTAATTGAGAGTGTTATTCACGAGGGATTGGAATAGGATTATACAGATGGAACGGGTTACAATTTTTCAGGATATATTTCGTATTTCTTAGGTAGGAAAAACCCCACATGTACTAACCATCCGTGCCTCGTTTTGAATATTCCTGTGACGTGTATGTTTCTTAGCCGTGAAATCCATCATTTTCAGTGTCTTTTAAGGAAACCTCACAAGCCGTGTGCAGTGTTCGTGTGGTCCTACATCAATGTCACCTCCAGGAACGACAGTCTGAGGCTCCCCGTTCACGCTGTCCCTCCCGTGACATCTGTCAGAGAAGGCAGTGTCGGTGCCAACCAGGCCACGCACCGACCTGCCCGGGGGCCCTCGGGGTGTCTGGTGCCATCTCACATCGCCAGAAGCACCCGTCCGTACTGCATTGTTTGCCTTTGAAAATAAGGCCGTGGCCTTACATGGGCATTTCATCCACTCACGCTGGCTCCATGCCTACTGGATGACCCTCCTTTCTTTCCTCCACAAACATTGTGCCAGGCACGGAGGTAGGCACTGGAAGCATGTACCTGCTACTCCACTTGTTGAGGGCGCCCTGCCAGTGCATCGAACTTGAACCATCTCCCTTGAATCTCATTACCCCACCCAAACGACAGGAATGGCTACACGAGCAGCAACAGCCAATGACTCACTTCTGACCTCTGCATCCTCCCCCTGGCTCTCGCCTCTCAAAGTGACGGCTCATTCTCTCCCTCACTCAGCACATCCAGTGGTCTCCCGAGTCCGTGACCACACCTCCTGTCAACAGGCCACTGCTCGTCCTGCCTTTATCCCGTCCCCTATCCTGGCCTTGGCTCGGGCCCTCAGAACCTCTCGGCGCTTCTCCCTGGGGTGTCTCCAACTGCGATGTATTCGTGTGCTGCTGCCAGAGTTAATCTTCCAAAATACAGACTTCACCATGTCACTTGCTTGCTCACCCCCCCCCCCACACACACACACACACACACACCCGCATGCTCCTGCCTGTCTTGTAGGATCCATTCTCATCTTCTTTGCATGACAAGGTCCTACCTCCCCAGCCTCCTCCCCCAGGGTTCTTTCCCACATATTCTGCTCTCTCCCCTCACCTGGCCTCACACATCCCGTGTATGCCTCTGGGACTTTGAACGTGATGTTCTCTGTTCTCGGTTCCTCAAAAGCCCCCTCAGCTAATGGAGCTTCCGTTTTCTACTCATCGCTCAAGAGTCAGCTCACGGGTCCCTTGGAGGCCTCCCCCGATTCCTCCAGGTAGTTGTCAGCGCTCTTCTGTGAATCCCAGAATCCTCTCGGCATAGCTTTATTCTAGAGCCGTGGTCGGCAAACTGCGGCTCTCGAGCCACATGCGGCCCTTTGGCCCCTTGAGTGTGGCTCTTCCACAAAATACCACGGCCTGGGCGAGTCTATTTTGAAGAAGTGGCGTTAGGAAAAGTTTAAGTTTTAAAAACTTGGCTCTCAAAAGTAACTTCAATCGTTGTAATGTTGGTATTTGGCTCTGTTGACTAATGAGTGTGCCGACCACTGCTCTAGACCATTTCCTACCCAGTCATGATGGTTTGTTTACATATCGATCTACACTATGAGCCTGTGAGCTCCTTAATGTATCTGGCTCCTCTCTGTGTTCCCAACATGCCTTGCAGCACTTAGCTACTGTAAGCTACTCACTCGGTGCTGTGTGGGAGGCAGAGAAACACAAAGCATGTTTTCTATCCACCCTCTCCCATCAAAAAGGCGCAATAAGATACAGACATTATTTGTGAAAAATTAACTAGCAATGTGTGCTCATAAACAGAGGCCAAGGAGAGGTATAATCTTATAGGTTTGGGAGAAGAGAAATAGTGTGGCTAAAAATGATAACTTGGACAAATAGGAAAGTCAACGGAAAGACTGTGATTTGAAGGAGGGAAGCGAATGTCATTTGAGACTGGTTGCATTGAAGAGAACTGCAGGATATGCGAAGAGAAACGTCCAGCAGGCGATTGGAGGTGAGCGATCATACCGTGTGGTGGTCAAGCCCGTAGAGCTAACAAGGCTGGCCTTGAGTCCTGGGTAATTTTAAGTCTCAGTTTCCTCATCTCTAAGATAAATATAATTATAGTCCTTCTCTCACAGGGTTGTTGGGAGGATACATGAGAGGATGTACATAAAAGCACTCCTCACACACAGTGTCTGGCACATGGTAAGAGCTCAATAGACATGAGCTATTATTGTTAATAGTGAAAATCTATATAAGTATTTTAGAGTGCAGAGAAAAATTTGCATTTTTCACCAATGACTATGTAAGGTGAGTCTTATTACTATGATTATTAACCCATTTGAGAGGGAGGGAATCATAGCTCAGCAAGGTTAATTGGCCACCTAACTAGTAGGTAGCAGGGCCAAAACTCAAATGCAGGCTTTCTATACCAAATCCTATGCTAGTCTACGGAGCATGCAAACTCTGATTTAGATTTGGGGGTTGGGGGGGGGGGGGAGGTTCAGTCACATAACCTCCAAGCACCACATTTCAGGACTGGGTTTTGATGTAAGGTTCTTATTGCCACAATGATAATCCTACTTGAAATGTACCAACGCTATCAAGTCCAGGGAAGAACAATCAATTCTTAGAGGAGGGGGTCCTTTAAGGTTATTTTTTAAAATATATTTTTATTGATTTCAAAAAGAAAGGGAGAGATGGAGAGAGAAACACCAAATGATGAGAGAGAGTCATTGATCGGCTGCCTCCTGCACATCCCTCCCTGGGGATCAAGCCCGCAACCGGGGCATGTGCCCTCCTGACTGGGAGTGGAACCGTGACCTCCTGGCTCATAGGTCAACCCTCAACCACTGAGCCATGCCGGTCGGGCTAAGGTTACTTAGTCTCTGCCAAGTGTTTGTTCCATGTAGGTCCTTCAGTGCCCACCTCACCCCGCCAGCCTTCCCAGGCTCCGGTATAAACTCGGAGACGGGTTCTCTCCACTAATTTAGAACACAGACTACTAATAACAGCCCGCTGCCTGTCAGCAAGAACCTCGCCCGGCCGGAACAGCTGCCCATAAATCTCCCATTTCAAGTGATTTCTCCGACATTAAGAAGGTGGGAAATCGTGCTGAAGAGGACATTGACAATGAGATTCTCCCTGGCGGTGGTGCAGAGGGTTCTTGCTGGCCCCTTCTGTCTCTGAATCACTGCTTTGCTCTCTGCCTGGACACATGGGAAGGAGCCATCTTTGACCTCGGATTCCTGAACCGATGCTTCATCTAAGAATAGACTCCAAGGGGGAGATGCCAGAGAGCGGAGTGGAACTCTAAGTGGGCATTTTGCTCACTTTTTCCAATAAACTCCTTTGATTTAAGAAGTGAGTAAAGTTCTGGCGTGAGGCCACACAGAATAGAGAGTCAAGAGCGCTGGAGAAATGACGGGCACTTCTGAGAAAGCTCTGCTATTAAAGGAATGTGAGGAACGAGATGGCCACATCGCATTCTTCCACCAAGGCACCAGGGGAGGAGGCCGGTCGGCTGGCCTTATGAGAGATGGAGACGGGGAAATGTCAAATTTGAATCCTCCCTTGGAATGCCGATCCCATCATGGCCAAGGGCATTTTCCACTTCATCTCCACGTCTCTTTTCCCACCTCTATAAAAAGGAGTTAATCAAGGGTGTTGCTGGGGGTTAATTAGCTAATGCTGGTAAAGTGCTTTGAAGAGGAAAGGAAGATGATTACATATCCACGGGTAAGTCCTCTTTTAAGAACTATGGGTTGAAGTCAAGGCTTAACAAATCACTGTCCCAAAATTGTGTGGGGCAAATGGGGGTGCTTTAGTCCTGGTGGGTGACCTTCCCTGACCTTTCATTATTCAGGTACTGAACCCCCCGGGGGGGGTGATGGGACCCCCTTCTAGGGCTTCTCGGAATTATGTTGAGAGGACAGAGAGGAACTAGTTTGTCTCCAGCAGGACAAGGAATCAGGGACTCTAAAGAACAGCAAACGTGGATACAAATCTTCCAGTGTGTCTCCACTCGCCCTGCCCTGGAGCTGGCTTTTCCCAGACCCTCAGACCAGAGGGTTGTGGGTGGTGTCATCAAACAGATAGCAGAGAGCCGTGGAGAGAGACTGTGGGTCCCAGGCTCACCTCAGCACCGTCTATTTTACTTCACTTCCTGTGACCTTGGTCTCTTCCTCAGCCAAATGGGGACCATTCCTTCCTCCCAGGATGGGGGAGGAGAGCCTGGGAGAGCTGGTAGGAAGTGCCTGGCGTAGAGTTTCTCTCTGACTTTTCATGGTTATGTCCCTCCTATTTCTCATCCTCCGTCAGCGCAGGTTGTCCTTCTCAGAAGCTTCTCAGATGCCCACGTGTTGGATAATCGTCTTTGCTTCGGAGCTGCGGGTCATTCTGTTTACTTCCCTCTGTTGACCTATGAACCAGGATCCCAAGGGCTCATTTCCACCATGAAGCCCCACTCCAGGGAAGGAGACTCTGCTTTCCGCCAAGGTCATCTCAGGGGGAAGCTCAAGTTTAAAACACACATCTGTACCCTCGGTCATTTCTTAAGTCCCAGATCTCGATGCAGCTGTCTTTCCATCCCACTGTCTTGCGACTGCCATCCTGGTATGACATTCCTGAGCGTGAAAGCTCTCCGCGCACATAACTCACTGAGCAGGGCGGCCTGGGCCGGCAACGTGGGTGCGGTTTGGTCTGCGTCTGTTGTCAAGGTGACCGAGGGCCTCTTTCCGGGGGAGCTTTTGGGAGGAAGCTCTCTGTTCCCAACAAATCCCAGCCACCGTCCTCGCCGAGATTCACAGGGACCCAGGATGGTTAGTGCTGGGGGGAGTTTAGAGATGGTGAAGTTGCCCCCCTGCCCCCATCCCTGATGGGGAGACGGAGTTCCAGGCTCCCCATAAATGTACAGAATACCATACGTCAGGGTCATTTATGGGGAGGATTTGCTGGGAACAGAGTGCTTCCTCCCAAAAGCTCCCCCGGACGGTGGCTGGGATTTGCTGGGAACAGAGTGCTTCCTCCCAAAAGCTCCCCCGGAAAGAGGCCCTTGGTCACCTTGACAACAGACGCAGACCAAACCGCACCCACGTTGCCGGCCCAGGCCGCCCCGCTCAGTGAGTTATGCGCCCGGAGAGCTTGCCCCCCTGCCCCCCATCCCTGATGGGGAGACGGAGTTCCAGGCTCCCCATAAATGTACAGAATACCATACGTCAGGGTCATTCACCAGCAGATAAATATCACTCGGCCCTACCCATCCACCAGCCAGTTTGTCAATGTGGGGCCACGGCTGCAGGAAAACGTCACCAGGATACACGGGTACAGCTACCTGCACGTCTGAAAAGCATGCGTGAACGAACACCTTCCAGAATGGATGGGGCAGGGGTCAGGCAGGGACTGTTGAGAGTTACCCCAGTGAGATGAGCGTGGTGTGGCTGCTCTCCCCGCTCCCCTCCCCGCTCCCCTCCCCGCTCCCCTCCCCGCTCCCCTCCCCGCTCCTCGTTTTACTGTGATGCTGGCAGCACTGGCACCTCTGAGCGCAGAGGACAAAGACGGAATGGCACGCAGAGACAGACTGGACACATTTTATACTTCGGCCATGCCGTGGGTGCCTGCCCACGCACCAGCTTTGCCAGTGGGCACCTGCGGCAGCGTGGTTCATAAAGGAATTCGTTGTAGAGGAAAGAGGCGTGCAGGCATCCTCGGTCCCAGGCTCCCTGTCTGAGCTACAGGGATGAGCAGGAAGGAGAGAACAGCAAGGACGCTTGTACCACGCCTCACCCCTCAGAGGTCCTGCCTGTCTCCAGGACACGTCGCCGTGGATGGACTGAGACCGCTCCGCGCCTAAGCCTTGGGCTGCCACCGAGAAGAGGGCGAGCCCGCCATGCAATCCCCAGTGAGATGGGGTCTGGGCTGAGTCCTCAAGGACGTGCTGCGGCCCGAGCCCTCACGGTGGGCAGGAGAGGTCTTTCCCGTAACCCTGGCCCTGATTCCTCTGCACGACATGTTTTTTACAGAATGCGTTTCATTTCCGATCTGTTCCAAGCCACGTTATATTATATTCTCACTGGCACCTGACCCTGCTGTCAGCTCGGGAGTCGCCAAAACAAGGCTAAGGGTGTTTACGGAAGTCTCTCCGAGCTCGTCATCGGATGCTTTGAGCTCGGGTTCACTCTTGCATCACCAGCCACCACCTCCAAGGCCTTGGACCCCCTCTGGGTGGCTCCATTCGCCGGATATTGCATCAGAGGGAAACGGTTACATGAGCCTTTTTGAGGGCAGGAAATTCGGTGATGTGTCTTGGGGGGGGGGGGGGAACAGGGCATAATTGCATTTAATGAGGAGAGTAATTCATGTCACCCTGATAAAATGGAAACAAGTGGAAATAAGTTATTTCATCCATACACAATCCACACACACACACACACACACACACACACTGACGTACAGGATGCCAGGCGGTTGACAGTATTAAGGCCATCAAGTACATTCCATAGAGTGTGGTTTCTCCACAAAGCCCCTGGGCCAGGCACCCTGTCACCCGAGGGAAGGTGTGACGGAGGGGAAGCCGAGGTGAGGAAAGGTGGGGTGGCAGCAAATAAGACCCAGGGACAATGGTGACAACGACCTCTTTAGCTCGTGGCCTGAGGGGCCCTTACCCTCCATCTCATGACAACACCCACTTAGCAAGAAACCACACACACACACACACACACACACACACACACACACACAACTAACCTGGAGCCATTACCCAGCACTTCAGAGGTGCATTGCCCTCCGCCCTGCGCCTCGCTGACACGCATTATTGATCAGCGCCATCTTACTAAACGGAGAATCGATAGATGCAAACACAAAGACCTGCGGAAACGGCTGGTGCCAAGCCGAGGGAAAGCTCCTCCTGGAACTGAGAAAGCACGTGTCCCTGGCTCCCCACGCGCCCCAAGCGTTCCGCCCGGGAGAGGGAGGGTCGCCTCCCTCACAGTGCAATTTGCAACCTTCCGTCTCATTCGAATCCTTACCTCTGGCGTCTGTATTCCGATCGGAGAAGCCATAAAGGACTTGGGTTTTGGTCTCAGACGTCTGCCTCTAATTGCTTTTCGTATCAAATGGTTCCAAAAGCCGGAACATAATGATTTGGAGGGATGCTAACCGCGGAGAATAGGTTTGAATACAGAGCACGGCCGGCCGAGCTTGGAAGCGGAGAGAGGAGGGCCCGGGATACAAATATGAGGAAGGAAGATGGCCTGGCCGAGGCAGCCTCGGCTGCGTGTGCTTCCCAGGCCTTGCTCTTTATCCTCCTCTCCCCACCCCCCCCCCCCCACCCCGGCTTAACGGCCCGTCTTCCATGAGGAAGGACCATTCTTTGGGATCTGGCTGCATTCTCCAAGCTGTTTTCCATTTGAGAAAGGAAGTCGTCATTGGTGAGATAAAAAGGATTTTTCCAGCATAATTCAACAAGCATCTGTAGAGAGATCAAGCACCACCACTAGGCACTGGGGGGTCCAAGTTCATCCATCAAATGTTTACTAAGCACCTGCTCTTTGTGAGGCAGCAGGCCAGGTGCTGGGGACACAATGATGAGGGAGACAACCTTTCTGTCTTAGTCCAGTCGGGCTGCTATAACAAAAACACCATCGATTGGGCGGCTTGTAAACAGCAGAAGTGCATTTCTCATGGTTCTGGAGATGAAAGTCTAAGATCAAGGTGCTGGCTGATTTGGGGCCTGGAGGAGAGGGAAGCAGCTTCCTGCTTCATAGCTGTCCGTCTTCTTGTATCTTGGCACGGCTGAAGGGAGCTCTCCAGAGTCTCTGTTATAAGGGCACTAATCCCATTCATGAGGGCTCCACCCTCACGACCTCATGACCTCCCAAAGGTCCCGCCTCCTTTCCAATCCCATTGTGGGGCAGGGTTTCAACAAATACATTTTGAGGGAACATACCATTCCATCTATAGCACCTTCCTTATGGAGCTTATAGCCTGGCAAGGAAGACGGTGACATTGATGGAGATGTCTGAGTGGTATGGAAAAGCATGAGGAGGGTCCGGTCTGAGTGCTGAGGGAGGCTTCCCGGAGGAGGTGATGATTAAGCTGAGAACCAAAGGCATCGGCTAGGTGAGGGAGGGGCACATTGGGAGGTGGGAGGTCGCATGGTCTTTCTCTCCCAAAGCTCCCAATAGAGCGGGGAGCCAGAACTACTGAGTGAGTAGTTCTGGTCCTATCTAGACGGAGTGCTATCCTGCAGATGTAGTGGGAGGGGTGGGTCTGTGAATGGACTGCTGCAGGGTGAGCCTGCCTGAGCCTGACCCCAACCCCTGGCTGCAGAGTGGGAGCGAGGACATGAGCAAGGCGATCCACGGGCCAAGGTGACTTGGTCGAACAAAAACAAGACAGAGATTTATTCCTCTTGGCTTGTCGGCTGAAGTCCTGTCGATGCTCAGTAAATGGAAAATAATATGATCACCCTTTTTACTATTTCCTCACTTGGGTAAGTACTTCAGCTTTTAATCTCTTTTTGAAGGATGAAAATGAGGACTTGGCAAAGATGCCACATATTTTAGATCTGAAACATTTAAAAATTCTCCTCCTTTAGCTCAACTGTAGCAAAATATGCCACGGTGACTGTTACTATTTTCTTAAGCAGGATGGTTTTATGAGGTAATGGAATGTGTGGTTGAAAGGCCAAATGTGTGAGTTGATTCTGTGAACTCTTCTTTTTCTTTTTTTCTCATTGATTTCAGAGAGGAAGGGAGAGGGAGAGAGAGAGAAACATCAATGATGAGAGAGAATCATTGATCAGCTGCCTCCTGCACACCCCCCACTGGGGATCGAGCCCACAACCCGGCATGTACCCTGACCAGGAATTGAACTGTGACCTCCTGGTTTATAGATCAACACTCAACCACTGAGCCATGCCAGCTGGGCGCCATCTTACAATTTTTAATAATATTTTTTGAGTTGTGATTGGTAAGTGATGGGACAATGTGCTGTGGCCTGGAAGCCTGAGCTCTCATGTGATCCCACCCCCTGCCTCCCCCACTGGGTTCTCGGCTGCCCACTCCCCCAGGCCCCACGCCACTCCGGCCACCCTCTGCCCAGTGGGAGCTGGGCGCAGGCACAGGGAGTCAGGGTGAGGCATCTATGAATGTTAGCCAAGGAGTGTCCCTGTGCCCAGAGGAGCGTGACATTCAGTGGCCAATCGAACACCCCATGACGGTCAAGAAAGACGGCAGAAGGAAAGAAAGCCTTGCTCCCTGCGGTTGGAACAGGGGCCCTGCCCTGCATTTTCACCGTGTCCACAGCCTGCACATTATGTAGCTATTGCTGCCTCTCGGGGAGGGGGCATCTGAGCAGAGGCCTGACGGGAGGGACGATGTGGGTGTCAGCACACCGAGCCAAGGAGACCTTAAGAGCTGAGGCCCTCGGGCTGGGCCAAGCGTGACGGTGCGGTGTTCTTAATTTGCCGGACCCTGACCGCCCACGGCTCTCTCCCTACCTCTCTGATCACCACAGTCTTTATCTTTGCAGCTTCCTCCTTCTCTCGGTCCCTCACCATGGCCACTGACTGACACTCAGTCTGGCTCTTTGCCCAGCCCAGTCACCTCGTTAGGGAACTTATCTACTGTCCTGCCATCAACTGTTCCAACTAACCTGGCCTCCCGGCTGAGTGGAGGAATATGACTTCCAAACACACCTTTAGCCCAAACTTCCTCTCCCATTCCAACCCTAAACCATCATGTCTAAGAAAAGCTCAGAAATTTTTTATAAAAAGATCTTTGCATGTTTCTCAAAAATATTAAAAATAGAATTGCCATATGATCCAGCAATTCCCACTTTTGGGTATAGACCCCCAAAGAGTTGAAAGCAGGGACTCGAAGAAATATTTGTACACCCGTGTCCATAGCAGCATTATGTACAGCAGCCCAAGGTACTTCCCGTTGATGGATGAACGGATAACTGAAAGGTGATGTAGCCATAGAATGGAATATTATTCGGCCTTAAAAAGGCAGGAGATCCTGACACATGCTATAACATGGATGAACCTTGGGGACAGGGTGCCGAATTAAATAAGCCAGCCACAAAATGACAAATACTGTATGACTTCATGTACATTAGGTATCTAGAAGAGTCAAATTCATAGAGACAGAACGTATAACGGCGGTTGCCAGGGGCTACGGGGAGGGGAGGATGGGGAGTCAGCAGTCAATGGGTCCAGAGATTCAGTTCGCCAGGTGGAAAGAGCTCTGTGAACGGATGTGGTGATGTTTGCACAACCATGTGAAGGTACTGAATCCACTGAACTGTACACTGTATGATGGTCAAGATGGTAAAACATTCATGGTTACATGTATTTTACCATAATTTTAAAAAATCACCCTTCGGTTTCTAAACTTCTATCAGTTATCACTATCTGACATGACTATATTTATTTGTTTGTTTCTATCTGGAGTCCACCATGCTCTCAACTGTGGAGCTGATTTTTACTGGGCCCAACCCTTATCCTCTACATACAATGTGTCTCATCCATTTTGTCCTTGAAGCACGTCACAGATGTTTCCTTCTTCATTCCTAGCAACTCAGCCACCTGAGACGCAGTGTTTGCAGTGACCTCAGAGGTCTATCCTCCCCTTCCTCCTTTGACTGGAAGCCTCTCTAATGTCCCTGCCCAAGATGATCCAATTACTTAGTCATTCAACAAATATTTGAGTCCCTATTAGATATATTGGGACTACAGTGCTGGACAAAGAAGGCAAGATCCCGGCCATCGTAATGTGTAGTTATAGTTAGGCAGGTCGACAACAAATAAGTAAATATATATAATAATTTCAGACAGTGATAACTGATAGAGAGAAAACAGAACTGTAATGTAGGAAGTGATGGTGGAGGAGGTGGGATGGAATTCTTCCAATTGAGTGGTCAGGGAAGTCCCTTCTGAGAAAGGGACATTTCCGTTCTCCCAGATGAACTGAAGGAGATAATCATGTGAGCTCCAGAGCAGCCGGTCGGGGGACATCTGGTTAAAGGCCCTTGGCAATGACCCTGGCTCGTTTGGGAAACCAATAAAGGCTGGTGTGGTGTGAGTGCAGTGAGCTAAGTGGGGAACCATAAAAGATGGGTCTGGCTCAGCTGGGATGGCTCAATTGGTTGAGCATCATCTCATGCACCAAGAGGTCGCTGGTTCAATTCCTGGTCAGGGTGCATGCCCGGGTTGTGAGCTGGCTACTTCCTGAATGGAGAATGGATTGTGAGGCTCATGAAAGAAAAAGCAAGTAGGAGGCAGCGGCAGGAGTCCAGCTGACAGACGAGGGTGGCCTGGCCCGGGTGAGGGCAGTGGGGTGAAGGCAAGTAGACAAATCTATATTAAAAATAATCTGAGGTAGAAATGATAGGATTTGCTGAAGAATCGGATATGGGGATAAAGGAAAGGGAGGAATCAAGGGTGACTCCTAGGTTTTGGCTCAAGCAATGGGTGGACAGTGATGTCATTTCCTGAGGTGGGGAAGTCTGGGTGGGACCGGTTGGTGGGTGGAGAGAATCAAATATCTAATTGCATACTCCTAACCGTGGGACACTCATTGCTCAGATATTAGAACAGCCAAGTATGGAGCCCAAATCTGTTTCCCTGAAAATTTACTCATTCATCCTAATTCTTCTTCCGCAAAATGAATTGTCTTTCCCACACGACAGTCCTTATCCTTTACCCATGTTACGGAGGCATGCTCTCGCCTTCTAAGTCTTCTCTCTTCTGAGCTCAATATCCCCCAACTTACTCCCATTCTTTTCTTCTGCAGACTCCAACTAGTCTTCCTTCTACCTCATCCCAGTCCATCCTGCCCACTCCGGCTGAGTCCACCTTCCTACAGCACCAGTTACTCATCACCGAGGGCCAGGCACTGTCCTGGGGAGAGATGGCAGTCGGTGCTGAAACTGGATTCTCCTGTCTCAGTGTTGCCTGGACAGGAAGGCAACAGGGGCTCTCTCTTCAAAACGCTACCAGGCAAGCATGTCCGTTAGCGGCCGAGAAGACGCTGAGACGCTGCCCACATCTTTCCTGTAAGAGTTGAGAATGGGGATTGAGAGGTCTGTGTGAAGGACAAGGTGTGGCCTGGCTGGGAATCCCATTTCTCCCAGGGTGGGGGGAGGGCTGCTGCCTCTTCACCTCAGGTCAAGAGAAGGGGGCTTCGGGTGATCATCTGCGAGCTTGACGTGCGACCCCAGGGTTAGGGGGCACCACAGACCGGTGTCTGACTCCTGGCCGGAAAGCCTAAGAGTAAAGGTGGGCTGGCCAGTTGTTCTGAGGGCCGAGGTGAAGGCTCAGAGACCTTGCAGAGTGTATGGGGCACAACCGTGAGGATGTTTCCTGTCTCCCTCCTCCCCATGCCCACGTGGAACTCACATGTACCACGTGGGCATGGGGAGGAGGGAGACAGGAAATGCTGCGGAACCTTCCCACGGAAGCCTCCCAATGATCTCAAAAGGGCCCAGGAGAGAGTCAGCTTTAAAACAGGTCCCCACGAACACTCTGTGACGTATCTGATTGCCTGCCCACCGTGCTGTACACCTGAAACCAACACAAAATAACACTGGATGGGAACTCTAGTTACAAAATTTAAAAGTTTCATAAAAATAAATTTAAAGATATAAAACAATATGGGTTCCCAAACAGGGAAGCCCTATTAAGATACGACTACTCCAGTAGGAACTTTTCCTCTTCCTTTAGCTGTTGTCCTCTGTCCCCCTCAAGCACAAGAGAGGCCGGAAATCACACTTAGCGAGACAGGTGCAGGGAGGTGAGCGCCCCAGGTGAGGGAGCGAGTCCACCCCTCCTTCTCCCTCCTGCGGAAGACCAAGCTGGGAAATAGGAGAGTCGACTTGGAGATTCTGATTACTACCTGGTCCTGCACACTCTCCATTACTGACTTCACACTGTGATTAGGATTTGAAATGACTCTCAGGGTGAGCCAGGGAGGAACTTGCCCCATTTCTTAAGACAAAGTGGAAGTTCAAAGTAAAGTCTCCTTCGGATTTCACTCCGAATCCTCCCTGTCCAACACTCTGGCTGCAAGCGGAAGAAAGAAGCCAGGTCTGTCCTTCTCCTGCTTTAAGAACTCCCGTCCAGGCCTCTCTCCTGCCTTCTAGACTAAACCTCAGCTCCAGAGCAAGAGCTTGATGCCCTCCATGACCCGATCTCACGCCTATTTCCCAACGACACCTCCCACGGTTCCAAATAGAACACTCGCCTTCGGTCGAGTGGCCCTCTGTGCTTTGTGGTCCAGGTACTATTGGGGGGGGACATTTGTGGTGCGAAGCACTAAATCATTTCATCCTCACAACAACTCTTGAGGTAGCTATTATTATTCTTAACCACCTTTTACAGATGAAGCACCTGAAGTCACTCATCAAGGGTGTGTCCGGGATTGGAACCCAGCAGTCTGACTCCTGAGCCCAGCACCCTAGCGGCTAAGACATTGTGTCCTCTGTCTACACGCGTGTTTTCTTTGCTCCCAACCTACGTTGATCCTGTCCCCCTGCCCCCCTCCCTCCGCTTATGCCATCCCAGACATCTTTCGAATCCCGGTTCTAACTCCTCCCCTGGGAGGCCTTCCCTGACTCCCTCACAGTTACCCGGATCCTCTGAACTCCCCAGACATGTCATCCATGTCAAGGACTTTAAACCTTGAACGTGGGCCATTTGTTTCTCTATTGTTTGGGGCAAGTCCCCTGCGGAAGCCCCAGTCGGCTCCTTCCGGGATGAGGCCTGTCTGGGCTCCGTGCTAGCTCTCGTGCACATCAGAGTGGTGGCCCTCCAACTTCAGTACAGAAAGCTCTCAGCAGACAGCCCACAGCCTAAGAAACGTAAATGACATGTAAATGTATGAAGAGATGCCGGGCCTCATTATAATAAGAGACAGGCCAAGTCTCACCGGGTTACTCTTTATCATCTGTCAGACAAAAATTGTAGAGTGCGACAACATATTCCGATGACAAGACTGGAGGGAAATAAGATCTCTCCTACGTCGCTAGTGGGAATGCAAAATGATACCCCTTCCGTAGCAAGGAATTGGGCAGCGCCTCCCAATGTTACATGTGCATTCCTTTTGACCCAGTCATCCCACTTTGGGGACTCTGTCCTAAAGATACACTGGCAAAGAAATCCGCGGTGCTGTATGCTCAAAGCTATTCTTTGCAATATTATTATTCATCAAAGCCAAAGGCTGGAAGAAAGCCCCAGTGTCAATCATCCGCCGAGTAACGGTGGTCCTCCCTGTGGAAGAGCGCGGTGCGGGAGTGAGGAAGGCGTGCCACAGGCTGCGCTGGGCGCTCGCCAGGAACTATTGTTCAGTGAACAAAGCAAAGTGAAGAAAAAGGTGTGCGGCATTCTACCACTTGTGTAAGAAGGACAGGAAAGTGACTATTTATATATTCGCTTACTTTCCTAAAGGAAACAATGGGAGAAGAAACTAGTAAGTGATGAAAATTGTTATTGCCTATGGGAAGAAATCGGTGGGAGGGCAAACTGGGGTAAGGACCGCTCTCCCTGAATGTACCTTGCTTTACGGTTTTGACTTTTGGAACGAAGTATTTTATATAATTCCAAAGCAAAATTCAACCAAAATAAAACATTGGAAACAAAAAACAGCTCTCCATAGCTACTGAAATTAAACCATTAAGGACATAGTTTGGAGCCAGGTGTCTGGCTGCTGGAATGGGAGACTACAGAAGAGCAAGAGGAGGAAGCCAGCATGATCCGTGTGGTAATGAACTGAAGTTGGCGACATTAGTATGAACTCATATTTAGCTTAATATTAGCTATTCTGTTGGACAACATAGACACAACTGATTATACATAAAATATTTATAGATATGTACGCATACACAGTTAGTATACATACCCAGGTTCATACACAAACACAGGTTAGTACACATACACAGATTAGTCTACACACACAGGTTAGTACACACACACACAGGTTAGCACACACACATACAGGTTAGTACTCAGGTTAGTATACACACACAATTAGTACACATTCACAGGTTAGTACACACACAGGTTAGTACACACACACAGGTTAGTACACACACACAGGTTAGTATATATTCACAATTAGTATACATACACAATTAGTATACATTCACAGGTTAGTACACACACAGGTTAGTACACATACAGGTTAGTACACATACACAGGTTAGTACACATACACAGGTTAGTACCCATACACAGATTAGTCTACACACAGGTTAGTACACACACAGGTTAGTACATATACATGTTTGTACACATACACAGATTAGTATACATACACAATTAGTATACATTCACAGGTTAGTACACACACAGGTTAGTACACATACATAGGTTAGTACACACACACAGGTTAGTACACACACACAGGTTAGTACACATACACAGGTTAGTCACATACAGGTTAGTTCACATACACAGGTTAGTACCCATACACAATTAGTATACATTCACAGGTTAGTACACACACAGGTTAGTACACACACACAAGTTAGTATACACACACAGGTTAGTACACACACATACAGGTTAGTACACACACAGGTTAGTGCCCATACACAGATTAGTCTACACACAGGTTAGTATACACACACAGGTTAGTTCACACACACAGGTTAGTACACGTACACAGGTTAGTACACATACACAATTAGTATACATTCACAGGTTAGCATCATTTCCTTGATCTGTCAGCTGAGAGGGCCTGGAAGCAATGACACCCCAAGAGCAACCAGCATACCCAACACTGAGACCCTGGTTTCTAAGACCGTTCTCCAACAAAAGGCACCAGGCCGCTCGGAGAGACGCTGGGTTCTAGAAGTGAGGCAGAGAACATACAAGCTAAGCCTGGAGAGTCTTGTGGTGCCAGAAAGCAAGCAAGTGCTCCAAAAAAATCTTGGGGTTGTATCAAAGGGACACAAACGCCAACTCAAGGACCTCCAAAACTGGACCAATTTGAGCAACAAAATAAAGCAGAATTGGATTATAACCCAAAGTATAAACATCTATGCATTCATAGTGCTACAAAACAATTGACTTAATCAATTGACCAATCAATGGAGAAGAGACAAATCACCCACGTAAAAGAATTCCAAGTAATGTATGTAGACATCCACCCTCAAGGAGATGGAGCGTAACTCCCACTCCGTCAGTGTGGGCTGCACACAGTGACTCCTTCCAAGGAGTACAGCATGGAAAGGAGGGGGAAGGAGTATTTATACTGTAGAGAAACCTGGCACCCATGACCTTGGCCAGGAGGCCAAGGTCAATGTCAGTAGCGATAAGTCAGGATGATCATATGTATCCTTGATACGACGTGATGAGAGCGACACTTCTGTAGTCTTCTTCCCAAAAGCACATAATCCCACCCTCAGCATGAGAAAACTATCAGACAAATCGCAATTGAGGGATATTCTACAAAATAGCTGACCAGTACTTTTCCAAATTATCAAGGTTATCAAAGCCAAGGGGAGTCTGAGAAACTAGGATGACTGAACGTACTGTGCTGTCCTAAACGGGATTCCAGAACAGAAACAGGATGTTAGGTAAAAAGCAAAGAAGTTTGAATAAAGTGTGGACTTTAGAAATGTATCGATATGGGTTCATTCATTGTGACAAATGCACCACATTGATATATGACTTAATTATAGTGAAAACAAGATGTGGGATAAATGGGAACTCTTAGTACTATCTTTAGAATTTTCTTGTAAATCTAAGACTGTACTAAAGTTAAAATTTTATTGAAAAAAATCTAAAACAAATAAAACTACCTGTATAAGATTTGGAAACAGCCTAAGTGTCCATCAGCAGATGAGTGGATTAAAAAACTGTGGTACATCTACACAATGGAGTACTGTGCTGCTAAAAAAAAAGAAGGAACTCTTGCCATTTGCAACAGCATGGCTGGACCTGGAGAGCATTATGCTAAGCGAAATAAACCAGTCGGAAAAAGATAAATATCACATGATCTCACTCAAATGTGGGATATAATGGTCAACATAAACTGAGGAACAAAAATAGAGCCAGAGGGGGAAAATATATTTTAGAATATAATAGAAGTAATCCTGTTATTTGGAGATTTTTAGTATTTCCTACAACTTTTGTGACATTATGCTATGTTAGTACAGTTTGGGTAATATTATTATACTTAAAATCTCTTTTTCTTGAAAAAAATAATAAATAAGCCTAGCTGTATATCAAGTTGATTCTATAAACATAAAGAATTATTTTAAGTGACTTTAAAACACAATATCAGAGTACAAACTTACATACAAGAAATCTTAGATTGCCTTCCGTGTTATTAGTGCTAGTTACTGTATTGGTATTTGGTATAGGTTTCCCACAGTGACTGCACCAATTCTATTTCACCGCAATCCTTACCAACAACGTGTTATTTCTCGTCCTTGTCATAACAGTCATTCTAACAGGTGTGAGGTGATTCCAGCTCATGTGGTTTTGATGTGCATTTTCCCGATAATTAATTATGTTGAACATCTTTTCATGCACCTGTTGGCCATTTGTATGTCTTATTGGGGAAAATGTCTGCCCATTTTTAAATTGGATTGTGGTTTGATTTTGTTGTTTGGTTGGGTTTGTTTTTTTGTTTTTTGCTAATGAGTTGTATGGATTATTTATATATTTTGGATATTAGTCCCTTCTCAGATATATGATTTTCAAATGTTTTCTCCCATTCATTTTGTTGATGTTCCTTTACCAGGCAGAGCTTTTTAGTTTGATGTAGTCCCACGTGGTCTCCACAAGGATGTGGAGAAAAGGAACCCTTGTGCACTGCTGGTGCGATTGTAAACTGGTACAGCCACTATGGAATACAGTATGGAAGTTCCTCAAAAAATAAAAAATAGAACTCCCCTGTGATCTAGCAATTCCATCAGTGATGAAAGCAAGAATTCAAAAGATGTACACACGCCTATGTTCACTGCAGCATTGTTTACAATGGCCAAGATATGGAAACAATCTAAGTGTCCATCGATGGATGAATGGGTAAAGAAATTGTGGTCTATACAGACGCGATCAAATGTTACTCATCCATAAAAGGAAGGAGATCTTGCCATTGGCAACAGCACATGGACCTAGCGAGCATTATGCTCAGTGAAATGAGTGAGACAGAGAAAGACAAATACCAAGTGATCTTTCTCATATGTGAAATCTAAAAACATACATATAAAAAGACTTAAGCTCACAGATACAAAGAATTAGTTGGTGGTTGCCAGAGGTGAGTGGAAATAGGACAAATGGTGTTTTGGTTTTTTTATGTTAAATAAATTAAATTCTTAAAAAAGGAAAAAAATTAAAATATAGTTTTATATACTTTTCTTTCTTAAAAATATTATGTCATATGACAGCTGTTTCTTAAAGTGTCACTGCAGTGATGGAGAAGAGAAATGTAGAAAGCATAATAAATTAATTTTTTTCAAGAAATATATTTTTGATTATTTTTACTAATCAATAAATAAATGAATCATTCTCTGGGGGGTGGGGGGGAAAGAATGATCTAGAGAACCTGGAAATATATAACCCAGAGAAGCAAATGAACTATACTAAAAACATGTTTATTTCTTCCCATCTCCCCTACATCTTACTATATTTGAATATTCCCAGAATCAATTCTTTGTCCTTCTCTCTTTTCCATTTATCCTAATTCCCTAGGTCAGTGATGGGCAACCTTTTGAGCTTGGTGTGTCAAACTTCACCAAAAAACTGAGCATAACTCGGGTAGTGTGTCACTTTGAGGAAAAAACATTATTTCGCAAATGTTTATCCTCAG
Organism: Cnephaeus nilssonii; assembly: GCF_951640355.1. Classification (NCBI taxonomy): domain Eukaryota; kingdom Metazoa; phylum Chordata; class Mammalia; order Chiroptera; family Vespertilionidae; genus Cnephaeus; species Cnephaeus nilssonii. The sequence goes on along the minus strand of NC_137092.1, from coordinate 7,980,041 downwards.
GAGCAGCAAATGTTTCATCCTCGGCATGCGGCCACCTCAGCGGCTGCGTGTCATCAGAAATGGCTACGCGTGTCAGTGCTGACACGCGTGTCATAGGTTCGCTATCACTGCCCTAGGTCATTGAATCTGGTCTGATGGCTTTCAGTTCCTTCAATAGGCTGAGAACTACCACATATACACTGAGTGGCCAGATTATTATGACCACCTGACGTTTGTAGGCAAATTAGCCGTACACTGCATCTTATGGGATATGGAAGCTGAAGGCCTGTTCAAACACCTTTGCTGTCTGCAGTTACCAAGATAAAACATCTCCAATTCGCACAGGAACACAAGGATTGGACAGTTGAGCACTGGAAAAAAGTCATGTGGTCCGATGAATCACGTTTCCAGGTGCATCATGCAGATGGCAGAGTGAGAATTTTACGGAAACAGCATGAAAGCATGCACCCCACATGCATGAGGACAACCCTTCAAGCTGGTGGGGGCAGTGTTAAGGTTTGGGGCATGTTTTCCTGGCATGATTTGGGCCCTTTAATTCGTGTGGAACAACGTCTGAATAGCACAACATACCTAAGTATCGTTGTTGATCAAGTTCATCCTATCATGTTGATGGCGTATCCCAATGGAGATGGCTTCTTCCAACAAGACAATGCACCATGCCACGGTGCTCGTATTGTGCAGGAGTGGTTTCAAGAACATGAGGGAGAGTTTACCTTGCTTAGGTGGCCCCCACAATCACCAGATCTCAATCCAATTGAGCATTTGTGGGACGAAGTTAAAAGAGCCATCAGGCAGCTGGTTCCACAACCATCAAATCTCACAGAACTGGACATCAGGCATGGTGTCAGATTCCTCGCATCACCTTTCAACATCTCGTGGAGTCAATGCCAAGAAGAATCGCCGCAGTATGGAAGGCAAAAGGTGGCCCAACGAAGTACTGATGGGGTGGTCGTAATAATCTGGCCACTCAGTGTAGACCTTTACCCCTGACTCTTCCCAAGAAGTCCGGATGTCTTATATTCAACTACTTACTTGATGTCTCCACGTGGATACATAGATGTTTCAAACATAATAGGGTCAAAACTGAACTCCTGCTTGCCTGCGCTCACTCCCTTCCTAGGCAGTCTCCCCACCTAAGTCAGAGACAACTCCCTCCTTCACTCAGTTGGGTCAGAACTCCTGGAGCCACACTTGGTTCCAGGGCTCGTCTCTGATCACTGCAAGGGGACGTGAGGCCTGACGGATGAGCGGGAGGAAGATGGGGGACCCCGAGAGATCCAGTCGGAGCCGATCTCCTCTCAGCATGGCCAGAGGAAGCTTTTCAAGTGTGTGTTTGGAGCAACGTTGGACAGTGCCAGTTCAGCCCGGCTGTGCATTTGAAGGAGGATCCTGCCGCCTGGACCCCTGCTGCTCTCACAGGGGCTGCAGGTGAGGGAGATCAGGCGGGATGAAGTCAGATTCTGACACGGGCAGCCGCCCAGAGCGGTGGTTTCGTGATGTTTGGGAAGTCTCCTCCTCTGAACACACTCGAGCAACGGGGAGGCCTACAGCGAGGCCTATTTTCTGCGAGACTGAGAACGGAGCTTCGAACAGCTGTTTCATCTACAGTGTGCAATGCAAAACCCAGCACGTGTGACTGCTCGGTCTTCGGTTATTGTGGGAGGAACTGCATTATTCACGGGACACGATGATCCACAACATTTCTCAGAGGAAAAGAGAAGCCAATCCTGCCTCTCTTGGTTCCATTTCCAGAGCAAAATTCAACAGACTTACTATCCTACACACACACACACACACACACACACACACACACACAGCCAAAGTAACGTAAATGACAACTCAGATGAATGGAAAACGCCTTCGGATCTCACGGAAGATATTTATTTTTAATTTTCCCTCTCGTTTGTCTTTTTTATAGATAGAGTATATTTTAAAGGCTAGCATTCAACTTACTATAATTACTCATTGTTCTGAGTATTCGATGGTCTTTCATTTCCCATGTACTGACAATGCCTTTTGATAAACATGCTATCATCAGTTGGAACATAATTGGAGTTTTCAATGCCCTGAGAGGCAGTAGTAAGGCCCCACTGATTCCAATAAATACAAGGCGCACGCAAGTTTACTTGTGTCTAAAAAAAAAAAAAAAAAGGCATACCAACAAAACACAATGTATGGATCTTTTTGGATCCTGATTTAAACAAACCAAATACAAGAAGACATTTTTGAGACTACTACAGAAAACTGAAAATGGAAGCAGAATTTGATAATATTAAGAAATTATTTTTAAAAAGAAAAAAGAAATTATGGTTAATGTTGAGTGTGATGATGGCATTGTGGTTATGTTTTTTAAAAAAAATTTAAAGACCTTTTCTATTAGAAAAACATATAAAGAACTGATGGGTGAAAGGATAAGATGTCTGAGATACACTTTAAAATATCCCAGTCCTCTCCCCCCACCAAAAAAATGGTATAGGACAGTGGTTGGCAAACTCATTAGTCGACAGAGCCAAATATCAGCAGTACAACAATTGAAATTTCTTTTGAGAGCCAAATTTTTTAAGCTTAAACTTCTTCTAACGCCACTTCTTCAAAATAGACTTGCCCAGGCTGTGGTATTTTGTGGAAGAGCCACACTCAAGGGGCCAAAGAGCCGCATGTGGCTCGCGAGCCGCAGTTTGCTGACCATGGGTATAGGAGAAACAAAAACAATGGAATGTTGATAGTTATTGAAGCTGAATAATGGGTACATGGGATCTAATATATTATTATCTCTATGTTGTGTATGTTAAAACATGTTCCTGATGGTTTTAAATTTTTTAAATTATTAAAAAAAATGGTGCAGGTTGGAGCACCAGCGAGGTTTTTATTCTAGCTTGGGGGTCTTTCAAACCAGCAGCGCAGGTGGTTCTGACCCTGACAGTCCAAGACGAGACGGAGGGAATCTGCTCCGGGTGGTGAGCCAACCGCAACAGGTGCTGACTGACCGACGACGAAGACCACGTTTCGATCAGGAGTTGCCGTTGGAAAGCTCTCTCCCAGTGGAAAAACCTGGGGAAGATCAAACACGCTAACAACTGGCGAAGAGAAGCATTCCGTGGCCTGGCTGCAGTGCCCGGCTCCCTGGGGTTGCATAATGCCATCGTCTCTGCCGGGGCCCATTTCACAACAGGGCGCTCTGGGTTCTGCAGACTCATTAATTGAAAGGATCGGTTGGGTTCCCAAAGAATTCCGCAGTGCGTGCCAATTCCGTAATTCCCTTTCCTGCAGTGCCTGGGCCGGGCCTGTGGGCAGTGTCTGCAGCCTGGTTTGTCTCATGGTCCAGCGGTCTCCCTTCCCCTTCTACCCAGACGCCAAGAAAAGCGTGTTTTCCGAGGTTCGCGACCCTCCTATCCTCTCCATTTGCTTATATGCATCTATTAGCTCAGTTACCGACAGCAATAAAGGAGGTTCGTCTGCACAGCGGTGCCCTGAGGTCCCCGGGAAGCAGATCTGTTTAGATAAACCAGGGCGAGAATCCCCCCGAGGCACCTGAGCTACCGAGTTTAATTGAGCCGCAGCTGCTTTCTCTCCTCCCGCACGCATTCCTGGTTCAGCCCGCACACCACCGGGATTTGCCGGTTAATGGGCTGTTTCTGTGATTGTCATTCACGTGGGCACTCTTCCCTGTTCCTTGTTACTACAAAATGCTCCTTTCAAAATGATTTGCTTTCCTGTGGATCCTGAAGGAAAATGTACAATGCTAAGACCTTTCGGATTTGTTTAGAGAGAGGCAGAGACCTAGCTGGGAGAGGGTGCAGTGTCGCGGGATTTGGGTGTTGCTGCAAACAAAGAGTGGATTGGATTGGGACTGGCATCCCGGGTTATATATTATATAAAGGAGCTGGGCACGTTTCAAATCCCAGAACCTGTTGGGCAGGTTGAGGGAGTTTCTTTTTATTCCTCCCCACTCCGTTGAACAGAGGAAACTTTCAACTCCATCGGGTGAATGGTTTACTTGGGATTGTTGGGAAAGGTTAGCAAGCTGGGGCTTAGGTTTCACGGCGCTCTCGTCCTTTCGGCGAGGTCTAGGCCCCCCAAAACAGAGGCAAGGCAACAGAACTGAGCAGGAGGTCTGCTGGACCCACCAGCCATCGGTTCCATTTTAGACCTAGACTGCCCATGGTTTTCCCACTTGGCTGGTCTCTGATATATATTAAAAAAACAAAACAAAAAAAACTGGGGGGAACCATCGCCAAAATCAATCCATCATGTTTGTTGGTGTGTCTGCCGGCCAAGGTTTGCATGGTGGTATTGGGTTTTGGTGGTCACCCCGTCTCCTCTTCTTATTGCCTGGAATCAAACTGCTTGGCCAACGTTTTGCCAAATGGACCCAGCACCTCCCTCCCTAACTTCCTCCAGTGGAAAGTTCCAGAGTAATTCTAAGTGTGCCTCTTTGGAGTGCTTTGCAATTTCTGTTTTTTTAACAGGAGACTTGCCATTCGGGAATCCGAATTGGTCCCTAGGAGATGAGATGATCCTTTTGGCTTCCACAGCCTCTGCATCTCTGCGAGCCATTCTCTGTTTACCACATGAATACCCCAGTCCTGCAGCCAAGTGTCCATCAGTTCTAGGCGCTCTCTACTTAAAGAAGAAGAGGTATATGTCGTAAACCGAAAGGGAAGACGGAGGGTTGGGTCTCAATAAGCGTCTCTTTTAACTCAGGAATATATCTCAGTGACAGGTGAGGTCAAATGGAGTAAATATCTTGCAAATGCTTATATTGTACTAGAGGCCCGGTGCATGAAATTCGTGCAAGGGGCTCGTCCCTCACAGCCCCTCGCAGCCCTGACTTCCTCTGGAAGATCATCCGTTCTGCTGTTCAGTCTAATTAGCATATTAGCTCTTTATTATATAGGATGCTCTTTTCCTTCCTTCCACTACCAGAGTGGGGAAAGGGAGAGGAATCCCAGCGCCCAGATTGCTGCCTGGCCAATTAAATCTCTACCTCTGGGGAAGCTTTTGTTGTTGTTTTTTGTGTTTGTTTGTTTGTTTGCTTGCTTTAACTACCCAGGTGATTCCAGTGTGCTGCAAGGCCCTGAACCACTGCTCTGGAAGAAAGACCAATGGGCTGGGAATAAAATGATCAACGTTCGAATCCTGCCTTTGTCATTAATGAGTGTATTGGCCCCTAAAGTTATGGGGACTCTATGGTAAGATGATTTGAGCTCTAACATTTTATGATTCTTGCCCGGCTGGTGTGACTCAGTTGGTTGGAGCATCGTCCTGTGCACCAAAAGGTGGTAGGTTAGATTCCTGGTCAGGGCACATACCCAGGTTTCGGGTTAGTTCCCCCATTGGGGCATGTGTGGGAGGCAACCGATACCCAGGCCAGCTCTTTTCCTGTAACACCTGGACCTTCTGTAAAGCTGTCTACAGGGTAAAAAGATCTGTCTAATTGGGTCAGAGTGTTGGTGAGTTCAGGTTGCCTTACCAGGCTTAAGTAAATAAGCAGTGTGGTTTACAAAGGAAAAATACAAGCGCCATAGTGTTTCTGATACCTATGGGCCTACTGACTAGTTTCAAGTGAGTCGTGGAAATTTTTCTTCATGCATATTTAAGTCCTCTAGCCCTGCTCGTTTCCAATTCCTCCCTCTGATAGTCAGTTAATGGGAAATACACCTTTCTCAAGGATGCCTTAAATAAAAATGGACACCCCCTACTTTCCCCCGCCGGTAGAAATGTATTAGGAAGCTAAAGAGACTATGTTATCCAAAATATGCATTTTTGTCTGGCCTGGATTTTAATTAGATATTACTATAGGTGCCTAAATGGATAGCAAGAAGCCCTAACTCTTGAGCTAAGGCAGTTCGTAGGGCCTGAAGGAACTCTAAAGGGACACGACAGTAGTCTGCAATGTTGCTTTCCACTGTTTCCGTTACCCTCAGGCAACAGAGGCCTAAAATACTAAATGGAAAATTCCGGAAATACAGGATTCATCAATTTTAAATTGCGTGCCATCCTGAGGGGCGTGGTGAAATCTCACGCTGTCCCGTCAGGAATCATCCCTCTGTCCAGCTCATCCGTGATGTACAGGCAGACCTCGGAGATACTGCGAGGTCGGTTCCAGACCAGCACAAGACAGCAGGCAGCCCAACAGGGCGAGCTGTGATCCTTTGTCTGGTGGAGGGTCTGGCCTCCATCCAATGTGTGACAAATGAAACATCTGTGGAGCTCAAGGGAACGACCTGCCTGTCTACACGCCCCGCCCGTCAATCACTTAGTAGCCGCCTTGGTTATCCAATCGCCTGTCCAGGTACCACAGCCCTTGTGGTCAAGGAGACCTTGTTACTTACAGCAAGAGCAGGGACGCCGGCAACCCAGATGTGCCAAAGGGAAGCCATAACGTGTGCGCATAGGGAAAGCATCGTATACATAGGGTCCCATGCTATCTGGGGTTTCCGGCACCCACTGTGGGCCTTGGAACGCATCCCCCGCGGATAAGGGGGAGGTGACTGTAATTGCCTTTGAAAAGGTGAGTGAGATTGCAAAGGGTAAGTGAGAAGAGAAGCGGAAAAGAACTGGGCTGTTTAAGAAAGGGAGCTTGTGAAATTGGGACCAGCAGACACGGCTGGCAGGAGCCCCTCGCCACTTTGTCCGCCAACAGAAATCGCAAAGGCAGACGCGCCAAGCTCCAGTGCCCCCGCTAAGGCCAGGCTGTCTCCCAGGCCCGGTGCCCTGCGGGCTCACCTTCCACCCGTGCGGCCACCCCTCCAGCTTCCAGCGGGAAGCCCTGTGTTGTTTGTCAATGTTCTCTCCAAGGGCGTCTCGGGAAACTATCCCAACAAGGGAATTTAAATTCAGTTTAATTTTTAAGTGAACCTTCAGGGCAGAGGCGAGGGGTGGTCCCTGTGTGACCTGCGAGGCCCTTTAGGGTGTGTGAGGCACAGGATGAGCCCAATGTGTGTAGAGACTGTCGCATCGATGGCTCTGTAGCAGCTGAAGCAACTGAACGTGGTGTGTCACAGCCGCAAAAATGTGGGGAACCCTGACCTCGGGGCACAGCCAGCGATGCTCTTTTAAGCAGGAGGCGTTTAGAAAAATCAGCCTTCCTGCCCCTGGGAATCTCACGGAGGCCCGGTCCTGTGTGCAAATGTCCCTTGTTTTACCCTCCCACAACATAGCAAAACTTGGAGATATTTACTTAACACCATCCACGGGTGACCACCGGACATTGGCCTGCCCTCATCTGCCTCCACCTCTCACTGCATCGGCACAGCCTCCAGTCCTGCCTTCACGGGCCCCTCTGGCTTCTCCTCCAACTGCAGGCCTTCCTTCTCTCCCGCCTCCTTGGCGGGCCGGGGGCTCTCTGCTGGCAAGCTGGTCCTGCGTCCTCCTCCTCTCTGTCACCCTCCCCCTTGGGCACCGCACCCCTGGCCTCCTCTCTGTCACCCTCCCCCTTGGGCACCGCACCCCTGGCCTCCTCTCTGTCACCCTCCCCCTTGGGCACCGCACCCCTGGCCTCCTCTCTGTCACCCTCCCCCTTGGGCACCGCACCCCTGGCCTCCTCTCTGTCACCCTCCCCCTTGGGCACCGCACCCCTGGCCTCCTCTCTGTCACCCTCCCCCTTGGGCACCGCACCCCTGGCCTCCTCTCTGTCACCCTCCCCCTTGGGCACCGCACCCCTGGCCTGGCTTTAAATGCCAGTTCCAGGCTGACACCTCCCCATCCGCATCTTCCGCTCAGACCTGGCCCTCACTGCCCGCTCCGTGTCCCCGTGTGGGGGTCTGACAGGCACCTCATTCCTGACTCCCGCCCTCCCTGTGCTCTCCATTCGGTGAAGTGGGACCAGCTAGCAGCTCCCACCAAACTTCATAGTCATCCTCACTCCTTCCCTTTCCCTCCTCCCCACATTTAGTCCATCAGCCAGTTCGGCAGGTTTCCTCTGCAAAATACAGTATTTCTAATCCTCCCACTTATCGCCAGGTCCACATTCCCATCATCTCTCGCCCCGGATTACCATAATAGCCTCCCCCCGCCCCCGCCCCCGCCCCCCGGCTGACCTGCAGGCCTCACTCTCGCTCCTCTGCAAGGCATTCTCCACAGAGCAGCCCGGTCGAACGTCTCAAAACATAACTCAGATTACATTCATCGCGCCATCAGAGCCCTGCAGTGCTATCCCGGGAATGCCAGGCTCTCTGGTTCCGTAAAACGCCGAGGAACGGGTCAAAGCACCCACAATGCACCACCATGCCAGCGGGCACAGGGAAAGCGCTCAATGACAGATCAACCAATGAACTCGTATGCGTGTATGCATAACCCATAGGCACAGACAACAGGGTGGTGAAGGCTTGGGGGTGGGGGGTGGGAGAGGACAATGGGGGGACAACAGGGGCATATATAATACTTTCAACAATAAAGATTTATTTTATAAAAAACAACACTCAGGTTTTCTCCCGGCTAAAACTCTTGGCAACCCAGAAATAGAAGAGGACGTCCTTTGTCTGGCAGAAGGTACACCTGTTGAAATACTGGAACAAACAATCCTATTTAATGGTCAGGCTTGAAAACCATGTCCCCTGGAGGCAGAGAGAAAAGAAACGTCACTTCCGCCATTGTTTCCAGGAGGCACTGTCTTGGAGGTCCTGGTCAAGGTCAAACTTCGACTCAACAAATACTTGATTTTTTTTTTTCAATTCAACAAATATTTATCAAGTGCTTACTATGTGCAAAGCAGTTCTCGGCGCTGAAGATTCACCTGTGGCTAAAACAGGCAAGAACAGCACTGAGCACACGGCTGTGGAGGGAGGCAGAAATGACAACAGATATTGCCACGGGCTACATCCCCTCCATTTTAATTCTCCCCCCACCCCCCCCCCCCACCCCCAGTTCTTTAGAATATGACTTGGTGACAAGGTCTTGAAAGAGACGATTAAGTGAAAATGAGATCATGAGGGTGGGTCCTCATGAAATCTGACTGGCATCCTTATCAGAAGGGGAAGTTGGGGCACACAGGAGACCCCAGGGATGGGTGGGCGCAGAGGAAAGACCACGTGAGCACGGAGAGAGGCACTATCTACAGACCACAGCGGGAGGGAGGCCGCGGGAGAAAGCGGGCCTGCCCACACCTAGACTTTGGATGACTCAGCCTCCAGAATTGCAAGAAAATAAACTTGTGTTGTTCAAGCCACCAGGTCAATGGCATGTGGTGATGGCAGTCCCAGCAAACTAATACAGCTCTTATAAGTAGATTAATTTGTTACAGAAAACCGAAGAAGAACAAAGCAATACTTAGAGAGATGGAGTTACATTTATTATGCGCGGGTCAAGAGGAAAATGTCTCTCAAATTCTGGGCCCCAACATGCAGGAATTTTCCCTATTTATATGATTTTACCTTCTTTGTCTCCCAAATATGGAGTGTTTCCGGCCCCTTTTGCAAGTTCTTAAAGAGCCCGTATGTTTTGGGCCTTGAGACCCCAACCAGAGGCCTAGCCTGGCGCCAGCACTGATAACCTTGTCTGGGGAAGGTTTAATGGCCTCTCTGAAGTGGGAGTAGTCTTAGCAAGCAAGAATTTACAGAAGCCAAATAGCGGGGTTAAAATTTCAAACAGCAGTTTTCATACAAGATGGATGCTTCAAATTCTGTACTGAGTTAGAAAGCAACAAAATAGTATTTTTTAAGATATTTTAGGCTGGTGTTGCTAAGTGGTTAGAGGGTTGGCCCCATGCACCGAAGGGTCTCGGGTTCAATTCCCGGTCAAGGGCATGTAGTGGGGTTGCAGGTTCCATCCGGGCCTGGTAGGGGCTTGTTCGGGAGGCAACTAATGGATGTGAGTACATCGGATCTCTCTCTCTCTCTCTCTCTCTCTCTCTCTCTCTCTCTCTCTCTCTCTCCCCTCTCTCTCCCTCCACCCCGTCTCCCTCCCAGTCTCTCTAAAAATCAATGGAAAAAATGTCCTCAGGCGAAGATAAAAAAATTTAAATATATATATATATATATATTTTTTAGAGAGAGAAGGAGGGAGAGAGAGAGAGAAAAAAACATCAGCGTGAAAGCTGAACATCAAGCATCTGCCTCCTGCACACCCCCTACCTAGGATCCAGCTCTCACCACGAATTGAACCAACAACCTTTTGGTGCACAAGATGACTCTCCAACCAACTGAGCCACACCAGCCAGGACCAAAATTGTATTTTTAAAAAAGCAGAAATAAAAGACATTCAAGGTATGGGAGGGAGGGATAGGATTACAATATTCAGTTGGGTGGTCAGCATAGGACACGTTGAGAAGGACAGAAATAAGGCGGATGAGAGGAGGAAAGGAAAAGAGAGGCTGAGGGTGGGGAGGGAGTCAGACGTGATACGCAGAGAGCTTCAATGTTATCAGGGTGACTGCTCCCTGTGCTTGGTCGTGGGCTCAGTACTTTATTATCTGTACCTTTGCTTGTCTGGAATCATTATACTTATTTTAAAGATTGGATTGGAAAGCTTGGCAACTGGACATGGGCTGGTTTTATCATTTCAAGAGCCCATGAGCTTTGTCAGAATAAGACATGGACTCCAATGAGGAGTTCCTGGGCCGGGACAACACGTGGCATATACACCCTTACTATGGACTAAATGTTTTGTGCCCCTAAATGCATATGTAGAAATCCTAGCCCCCCACGTCATGGTATTAGGAGGGGCCTTTGGGAGCTAATTAGGACAGGAGCGTGGGGCCCTTGTGAATGGGATTAGTGCCCTTCTGAAGGGACCCCAGGGAGCCCTCTCTAGCCCAGACACCTTGAGCTACTTGCAGGTCCCAGAACCTTACAGCCTCTTTCCTCGGGCCTCCAATGTTTTATACACTTTCCTCTCCTTGGAACATCATGGAGCCTTGTCCTCCAGGCCTCCTCTTAGAAGTCACCCCTGCTGCGGACACCGGCCTGTCACCTCTCTGCCAGGGGCTCCCCGGACGCACATTTTGGTGTGTGGTTGCCTCTACCGTGGAGCTCCCAGGCGGGAATTGGGTCTGGTTCACAGTCGCAGTCCCACTGCCTACTGAACCCCCCGGGACGCAGCCACCCTGGTTTATTTTGTATTAAATGGGCAGGTAGGTGGGAAAGAAAAGGCCGAGGCTCCGCTGAGGTCAGATCCTGTTTGCTCCCACAGACTTTTGTGGGGAATTTCCAGGAATTGGAGCTGCCAGGGGGTCGAGAGCAGCAGGAAATGCCAAGTGCAAGGACAGGGGTGAGTCAGAGAGGCCGAGAGAGACGCAGGCAGTGGGTGGGGCCGGGAGAACGGGTCTGGCCTCTCCTCGCCTTTATTGCCCGGCTGTGCTTGGGCCGGGGACCCAGCTCCTGCCCCCGGGGCACCTGAAAGGAACTTCAGGAACTCTGACTCCAGGTTCAAAGGTGGGAAAGTACAAGGTGTGTTTGGGGCGTGGGAAAGAATGGTGACTACAGTGTCGCCCCCAGTGAGAGTGAATGGAAAAGGGGCCAGAGGGGCAGGTGGGGGCAGGGGGTAGGGGGCAGGAAGGCCAGCGAGGAGGTAGTTTTTATCTGAGGCCGTGAGAGATCACACGGGGGAGGGTGGCTACCGCCATGGCCCCATGGGAGTGTGCACATTCTGGTATGTTTTTCTAGAAAGAAGACCAGAGCTTTTATCAGATTCTCAAGAATGCTGTGCCCAAGGACGGCGAGCAAACACTGTTGGAGGCGCTGGGGGCGCGGCCTGGCAGCGGGTGCGCGGTGGAATGGAGTCCCGCTGGTTCCCGGGCGGAGCCGTGCTCCGTGGCGGGACACTGAGCAAATATTTGAGGTCTGACATTTGCTGGTTTCATAAGCTTGCCTGCCGCTCCACAGTCGAGCTGCAATTTTTATTTTCTCATGGACGCAGCCCCCGACGTAACACACACGCCTGCCCCCGACGTAACACACACGCCTGCCCCCGACGTAACACACACGCCTGTTATGTTCCCGGGGACCTAGCCGCCCAGCTGTCTTGAGGGGACAGTCTTCCCTCCGTCCCTCACCCCCAGAGGACTTGGGCGCTGCCTGGGGCTCCCAGCCGGTCCTGCTTCTCATCTCCCTCCAGGCCGGTCCGTGCAGGGTCACTCATTTGTTTGTCCAACAGACAATCCTTTCCTTTGGGGCGCCCATTAGGTGCTCAGCACGGTGCTAGGGGTAAGTCCCGCTCCCTGACCTCAGGTGCCCCGCAGAGCAGTGAGGGAGGCGGGTGGGAAGCTGGGGAATCACAGCGCGGGGTGAGGGGAGAGTGCGGGGTCCACGCCAGCTCTAGCCGCCTGGGCCTCTGAGGCCGAACCCACGCCAGCAAGGGGGCGGGGCCGCCGCCCAGGTGAGCCTGTCCCTCTCTGGGCCCAGATGCCTGTAGGCCACCGAGTCGGACTGTCCTCTAATATGAATGGGATCTCAATGCAGCCCCCCGCGTGGTCTAAGAGCAGCCACTGCGGGCGTTTGCCCGTCTTGGGTTTCCTTTTCCCGTTCCCTGGAGGCGCTGGGAGGTGGCAGAGAAAGCAGCTGACCTCAGGAGCAACTCAAAACGTGTCGTCACGCCGTGGGGTTCACTGCTTTGGGGAACGAAGGCATGCGCCTCCCTCCCTCCCAGGGACGCCCAGCGGGCAGCGGCCTCTGCTCGCACCCGCACCTCTGCTGACATCTGTGCCCGGATCACCCGGGGGCCATGGTGAGGCGGCTGCCCCGCCCCTTCCCCCTGTCCTGATGCTCCACTCGGCACAACACCCACAGCCTTGGTGTGTCAGACCCCTCCCTGTGCTGGGGGGAAGAGGGCGTTGTGACATCGGAGGGAAAACGTGAACTGTTCCATCATGTGATTCTCCGAGAGGAAGGCACAGGATGCCCACGCTCCTAAGGAAGCCCGAGATCTCACCTTTCTCGTCTTGCTCTCTGGTCCTCGATCCCCCTCCGCCAGGCCCACAGCACAGATACCCACCCTCCCCTCGAGGGAGTCCCTTTCTCCACCCACAGCGCTGGTTTCACCCCGGAATACATCCTCCTCCGCTCCCAGGGTGGACGTGGTGATTCCCAGCAATGGACTTGACCCTGATCCACTCAGACCACAGCTGGGATGGGAGTGGGGCTCAGGGTGTGGACCTCAGCCGACAGCCGTCCGCGACTGCGAGCTCCTGTCCCGTGGCTGGTTCCGACCCAAGAGGCTTCCTGGGCGTCCACTGGGTAACCATCATTCAGGTACAGAGACGATGCCTACAGACCAAGCAATTCTCAGAGGTGGCAGCGTCTAGGCCCACGTGAAGGGAGCCAATCAGTGCTCCAAGTGCAACTGGATCTGCTCAGAGCCCCGCCCACCGTGTGCAGAGCTGTGCTCATCCCCCTGCGGCTCCCTGGCCCCCAGCCTGGCTTCTGGGCAGTGCCTCTGGGCCTGCACAAACCAAAACACACTCTCCTGTGCTCGGTGATAACAGTCCTTCTCTAGAAGATCAGAAATACACGCGGGCTGATGCAACCCAGAACGGAGCTAGAAAGCAAGTAGCTTGTGAGCGATGAGCAAAACCCATCAGACGTGTGGAAAACAGTAAGTTAGTCACCTGCAAACATGGGGTGAAGAAGGGTGTTCCTTGTAGATAGAAAGGGATGAAGAGACCAAGTCATGAGGTACACAGCATGTCACCTCCAGGGGGACAGCTAACTCACCCCCAAATTGGCCGAATTGAAGACCCCTCTATGGGTCTCACTTTAGCCCTGTACATGCTCTGCCCTAGAAATGCACATCAGACCCATGACCAGAGAGCAAGCTATTGGCCAGGGGTCCTTGCCCTGTGTCTGATGGAGCAGGTGCCTGCTGCTTGAGGCCTGTGTTCAACTTTGAATTAGTCAGGCTTCTCCAGCAAAGCCGAGGAGGGGGCGGGGAGAGAGAGAGAGAGAGAGAATGTGGAAAAGGGGAGTGGTATTTTAAAGAATTGGCTTATGCCGAAACCGGTTTGGCTCAGTGGATAGAGCATCGGCCTGCGGACTCAAGGGTCCCAGGTTCGATTCCGGTCAAGGGCATGTACCTTGGTTGCGGGCACATCCCCAGTAGGGGGTGTGCAAGAGGCAGCTGATCGATGTTTCTCTCTCATCGATGTTTCTAACTCTCTATCCCTCTCTCTTCCTCTCTGTAAAAAATCAAAAAAAGAATTGGCTTATATAATTATGAAGGGTGGCTAGTCAAACATCTGCAGAGCAGACTGGCAAGCCGGAGACCCGGGGAAAGTTGCAGGTGGAGTCTGAAGGCAGTCTGCTGGCAGAATTCCTTCTTTTTGGAGGGAGGTCCATCTTTCTCTTAAGACCTTCCACTGATTGGATGAGGCCCACCCACATGATGGAGTGCAATCTGTTTCCTCAAAGTCCACTGATTTACATGTTAATCCCACTCAAAATATACCTTCACAGAAACATCTATCGTAGTGTTTGGCCAAATATCTCGGTACAATGGCCTAGCCCAGTTGACAGATACAATGAATGATCGTGAACCTCAGTTCTGGTTCCCATAACCTCCCCATCACCGGGCACGGCTGATGGAGCTGAGAAAGAGACAGAAGTACAGCATTGCCCAACCCAGGAGTCAGATAGACTGTCCTTCCACCCCACTTATACCCTCCCCAAGTGTGCTCACCGGCCCCATTCCTCTCCCCTGGCTTCCTGGTTTAAGTTTTTTTTAAATATATATATATATTTTTTATTAATATTTACAGAGAGGAAGAGAGAGGGATAGAGAGTTAGAAACACCGATCAGCTGCCTCCTGCACACCCCCCACTGGGGATGTGCCCGCAACCAAGGTACATGCCCTTGACCGGAATCGAACCTGGGACCCTTCAGTCCGCAGGCCGACGCTCTATCCACTGAGCCAAACCAGTCAGGGCCCTGTTTTAAGTTTTAAATGGATTTAATAAGCCATATTATTGGAGTCTCCTACTTCGGTCTGTGAGCCCTTCTCTTCCGTGACCTCTGGGATAGCTGACCTGGTGGTGAACCAGGTTAAGGTAACTTCCTGTACCACATGCCCAATGGCCTGGCCTCAGCTTTGCAAAGACGCTGCGTGGCACCCGACGACACGTCCATCCTTATTCTCTGCGGGCACAGCTCCGACGGAGCTCAGTGGGCTTTCTGTCAGCTCCTCTGGGGACAGAACTAGCATCTATAACACGACTTTCCCACGGGACGTGCACGGCGAACTTGAACTAATCTACTCGGTACCATCTTCACTGCACTGCCACCCGGCCCCTGAATTCAAACGTGTCCCTACACTCAGTGTGCGTGGAAAGGGCCCGGCTTCCTCCTCACCGGCCCTCCCCCTCCACACAAGGTGCACGCCGGGATGTTGCACCTCGTAGCTGAGATGCCGCAAATCCCCAGGGCCTGGCGGCTCCGTGTCTTCACGCCTTCTTCTCCGTGTACCCTTGCAGCCCCCAGTACGTGTGAGTGCGAGAAACAGCATGAGCACTACCCTCACTTCCCACTCACACCTTCTCCCTGGAGCGGGGGAGGGGCGGTTGCGAAGGGTGGGTGCTGGGGAAGAGTGTGGGCGGCTGGGCTCACAGCCCCCCGCCCCCTGGTACACCCACTCACCCTCACGGAGGGGGAGCCAGGACGTAATGATCCTCCCGTTCCTTTCACTGAAATCGTTCTGCCTGACTTAGTTCTCTAGTCTTCACGGTAGAGGAGGCCTTTCTGCCCTTCAGAAGGAACGTTGTTAACAGAGAAAAGAATCCGTTTACTCAAGTCTAAATGTCTTGAATGACCAGAACATGCTCGATGATTGTGAACTACAGCGGTTCCTACAGCATAAGCTATGCAAACCTTCTAAGAATAGCCTGGGAGATTCTGGAAAATACTTTTGCAGCTCCATATATTAGAATTAGACCCGCGGTTCTCAGCTGGGGACAATTCTGCCCGCCCCCCAGGGGACATTTGTCAATGTTTGGAGACATTTTTGGTTTTTATCACTGGCAGGAAGGGGCCAGAGATGCTGTTAAATACCCTACTATGCACAGGACCCCCCACAACAAAGAATTATCTGGCCCCAGATGTCAGTGGTGGCAAGATTGACAAACCCTACGTTAGACGGGTATATGTGGTCTGTCAACATTATGACATTATTTAGGGAAACATCCAGAGACCATTAGTGTTCTAGTCCCCCCCTGGCACCAGATATACTTATCACAATATCATTGACTGTACAATGGCTTTGTTCTGAATTTTATTTCCTTAGCATTGGTTGACTGTACAGGTTTCTATACCATGATTTAAGAATTTTTAAGTTTTTCTTAAAATTTTTCATTGTGAGCTATTTTTCACAAATAAAGCAAGTTTGTATTACTCTCTGCAAGTAATTATTGAGGGAACAGAAGAAACTATAAAGTATTGAGATAAAGTGACTTCCTCACTCACCAACTAAGACTATTTTTGAAAATGACTGCATCAATGTCTCCCACTCTACAAACTCTTCTATAACACGGCATTCGCATTCCTCCTATCGACGGGTGGGGCCTACGTTCCCTCTGGTTGCATCTGGGAGGGCTTATGACCATGGTACAAGTTCCACTGTAGGACGTCTGAGGCTGGCTCATATAGAGAATACAGCTTCCTCTGGGTTCTCTTGGAACCTAGCCACCATGCTGGGAGGAAGCTCAAGCAGCCACTTACCAATGTGTCCTGGCCGACAGCCCCTACTGAGGAGTTGAGCTCCCAGCTGACAGCCAGCGTTAACCACCAGACATGTGACTGAGAAAGCACGCCATTAGATGCCCTCTGCCCTCAGCCACTGAGGCACCTCAGTCTTCCAGTCTTCTCAACTGAAGCCCCAGACTTTGTGGGGACAGAGACAAGCTATCCCCATCGTGCCCTTTCCAAATTCCCGACCCACAGCAGCCACAAGTATAATAAAGTGGTGTTTTTTACATCATGAACTTTCAGGAAAGCTGATTAGTGGCCAAAACGACAAGTTCTAAATTTTCAATGTCAAAGAGCTTCCGTCAAAAAGGTAAATAATTGGCACGCGTACTATCACTCTCCTATCCTGTATCTCTGGCAGGCATCACTAATCAATCATGGAACATTTTCTTGATGAGCAGGGATCCAGCTTTAAATCCCTTCTCCACAAAGCACGTGAGCAATCACATGATTGGGGCTCGCACGCCAGGCGAACCCTCCTTGCCCTCAATGTTCCTGTAAGAGCTGAGGCTGGTTCCCACTGGCTTATTCCCAGGCAGAAGGATTTGCTCTTGTTTAATTAAGAATGGATGGCTGTGCATCACCTGTTTGCAAAAATTCTGTTAGATTAACTGAGTAAAAGAATATGGCGGGGGGGGGGGGGAGGGGAGGTCTTTTTATCATGATTTTTGAGAATTTGGCCAGAATACAACAATAGCAATCTACTGATGCCAAAAGCCGCTTTTATTAAAAACAACAAGCCCAAATCCCTAGTTCAGCAGAAAAATATTTTACTGCTTAAAAAAAAAGTGGAAGAAAGGCTAATGTAATAAGATGGCCCCTCTGTCTGGTCTGTGATTGCAGATTGTCAGCTGTATGGGATAATTCAGAGGCGAAAGCTTTCATTTCAGTTTGATGAGCCGAGCCCACGGTGAAGGGGCATTGGCACATGTGTTATTTTGATGTTTGTTCAGTACACATTATTATACCGGGTCCGGGGAAGAGGCATGAAGTGAGTATGCCCTCTCTTTTTCAATTTTCTATTCGTGAATTTGATGTCTTCACCTTACCGCTGACAGCTGAATTTCTCTCTCTCATCTACCAGGGATTCTGGGAAGCCTAAAGTTGTTTATTTTCTCAAAGAAATGTCATAACGGTTATTTGAAGAAAATGACCGAGGTGATTGTGTTCCTGGGCAGGCAGTCAAGCCACGTGTCTGGGGTACTTTTTAACCCAAGATTTCAAGGATCCTGGAGGCGCCAGAGCACGCTTCGTCTCTCCTGGTGGCTTTCTGAACTCGGAATCAAGTCCCCTGTAAAAGTCGGTAGGAGCAGGGACAGAAAGGAGGTCACATGGGTGGAAATTCTAATTGTCCCCTTGAGAACATGTTTGCTTTTTGTTTGTTTGTTTATTGATTTCAGAGAGGAAGGGAGAGGGAGGGAAAGAGATAGAAACATCCATGATAAGAGAATCATTGATAGGCTGCTGCCTCCTGCACGCCCCCTACTGGGGATCGAGCTCACAACCTGGGCATGTGCCCTTGACCGGGAATTGAATCCTGACCTCCTGGTTCCTTGGTCGACACTCAACGACTGAGCCACACCGGCCGGGCAAGAGAACATGTTTTAAAGTCATAAGGTAACCAAGGCCATAACCCTGGGAATGCTTTTGAGATGATTAAAACTTATCTCCTGGGAAAAGGAATCCTCGTGCACTGCTGGTGGGAATGCAGACTGGTGCAGCCACTGTGGGGAACAGTATGGAGTTTCCTCAAAAAACTAAAAATGGAACTCCCATTTGACCCAGTGATCCCTCTCCTAGGAATATATCCTAAGAAACTAGAAACACCAATCAGAAAGGATATATGCACCCCTATGTTCATAGCAACATAATTCACCATAGCTAAGATTTGGAAACAGCCTAAATGCCCATCAGCAGATGAATGGATTAGAAAACTATGGTACATCTACACAATGGAATTCTATGCTGCCATAAAAAAGAAGGAATTCTTACCATTTGCAGCAACCTGGATGGAACTGGAGAGCATTATGCTAAGTGAAATAAGCCAGTCAATGAAAGAAAAATACCACATGATCTCACTCATTTGTGGATAATAAAGAACATTATAAACTGATGGACAAAAAGATAGATACAGAGACAGTAAAGCATCAAACAGAAGGTCAAATTACAGCGGGAAGGTTAGGGAGAGGTGGGGGAGATAAGAGATCAACCGAAGGACTTGTATGCAAGCATATAAGCATAACCAATGGATGTAAAACTCTGGGGGGTGAGGGCATATATGGGAGTGGGGGTGGCCATTGGTATTATATATACCCATATAATACCTTAATAAAAAATGAAAAAAAAATAAATAAAATTTTTTAAAAAACTTATCTCCTGCACCTGTCTGCCTGCTTGCCACGTCCTCTTCTCACTTTCAAACACCTCATTCTCCCCCCATCCCCGTTCCAAACAAACAAATGAACCCCTGTCCTGTCACTGGGACACCTGGGCTGTCCGTTTCCTCCCCCGTCCCCTTTGGGGTGTCCCATGTCTGTCCCACCCCTCTAGAAAACTGCGTGGCTCCTTGGCGAATGTGATGCACGGAGTCAAGCTGAGGTGCTATTGTGGTCTTTTCCTGTCAAGAGCCCACTGCCCTACAGGGAAAAAAATAAAGAATCTTTTTTTAAAATTGAGAACCATATACATTAAAAGCAAATTAATTTCCTTGTTTTACTTAAAGACTAGAAATTCCAAACCAGGTAAAAAAAAAATGTCTCTGGACATTACACATTAAATTCTCACAGTTCTTTCAAGATTGAGCCCATTTTCCTGATGTGCAAATGGAGGCTTAGGCATTCAAGAGATGGCTCAAGGTCCCAGGATTCAAACCCAGATGGACTCGACTGCAAAGCACATGCTCTTACCTCCTATGCCTCCCCGCCTCCTGCCTCCTGTCATCTGTCTTGGCTTTGAGAGAGGGAACAGGATGACCTTCCCTGGGCAACTTGAAGGAGCAAGGAGGGCACGTTAGCATCCCCGTTCCTCACCGTTGATGTTAAAAGCCACACAAGTGTGTGACTGTGGCTAGGCTGGGACCCTTAGCAAGGGGCTTGCTTTGGATAGCTGAGGGTTTACGAACTTAAACAACCAACTGTTAAATGTGCATGGGAATTTTTCTTACGTACATGAAGTGTAATTTCTTGCCTTCTTAAGCTGAATATCCTAAACGCGATGTTGCCTTTAGCCTTTCCTTCTACACCCAACGTCCTCCGATGTGAACATTCGCTACAGTTAACGAGGCTATAGACAGCAATGCCCTGGGGACACGCAAAGCACCGGGCTGTTTTAACCTACATTTTAAGTGGTCCCAGGCTACCGTGCTATTTGAGTTCCGTGTCTGCTTTTCATAGATTTCCTGCCATGCGTCGGCCTCTTGGTTAACTCTGGGAGCTATTATCTGTCTGCATTAGTCCTTCTTTGCCCTCTTAGATTTGCTATTTATAATCCGTGGTGGATGTGAAACCAGGGTATTTAGGCATATTTTTGTTAGGAAAAAAAAAAAAAAACACGAGCAAATACTCACTGAATGGTCATAGGGATTTCTTGTGAGTAGGAAACATGAATTTTCATGAATGGGATTTGTAACATCTATTGTACGTTTCTGACTCTCTGAGCCGATCGCGGGTGAGCCTGTTAGCTAACCAATGTACTAGAAATACCCATTGGTACTCGCCTGCCCACAACCCACTTTGAGGCGAAAAGTGCTGACCTACCGCAGCCCCTGCTCCTTCGGGGGCCATGCTTGACCCTATTTAATCACCCTCCGTCTGAGACGGGATGAATGCAGTCCTGGGCCCGAGGGCAACCAGACCACAGGCTAACCATACATGAGGAAAAGGCACCTGAGCAGAGCTGCCGTCACCGCTCGGGGGCACGTGAGTCGGGAAGCACACGGAGGCAGGTGCTTAGGCGAGGCATTCATAACAAAGGTCATGAGGCAGAGTTGTGGCCTGTGAGGCCACGATATATCCAGAGCCATAAGAAGGGATAAAGCAACAGGATGTCTAAGAAAATGGGTTGAAAGAAAGAGGAAAAGGTAGTAAATTGAGAGAGAGAGAGGCAGAGAAATAGAAAAAATAGAGAAATGGAGATGGAGATGGAGATGGAGATGGAGATGGAGATGGAGATGGAGATGGAGATGGAGATGATGGACAGACAGACAGACAGACAGAGGAGCTTCTTTCTGCCCCTGTGTCTTTACTTCAAACAGCAGTTCTTGAGGCAACTGGTGTGAGTGTCTGTATCTCCCACCCCCAAAGCAGCTAATTATAAAAATCAGTGTCTCGAGAACTGAGCTGTGTGTGTAACTTCCTGTATTTTCTGGATCCTGTGAAAGCAGAGAAACAGAAACCTCCTAACTCTACAGGAGAAGTAACAGAATTTGAAATGGGGACACAACGTCAGAATTAACACGGAAGTGTGCGTGACGGAAGAGATGATCGCTAATGATGATGCCAAAGCACAGGTCCAGCACCCTGAGGCCCCTCCAACACAGAAGCCAGGATGAAAAGTGAAACCATCGAAAGAAAGCCCTCGAGTCCTGCTAAGGCTCTTTCTTCATTAACAAAGCAATGACAACCTGCGTGCGACTCCTGGTTACCTGTGTGTGTGCATGTGGGTGTGGGTGTGGGTGTAGGCGCGCACGTGTGTAAGGGGAGCATCATACTGGGGGAAAGCAGGGATGAGACGTTCCCATGAGGCCCTACAACAGCTGTGCAGAGAGCACAGCTAGACAGGGGCTCCCCTGGGCGCTCCGTGGGGAAGGAGGCGGCCCAGAGGCAGACAGCTACAGAAATGAGCCAAACAAGAGGCCAAGACTCGCCGCTCACTCACGCTTCGTGGGTCTGGAGAACGTGGCTCGGTGGAGCTTTAGAACCTCCGCCGAGGTCCCTGAGGCCCCGGAGGTCCTCTGAACTCTGCCCTACACCCTAAGGCAGTCGACCTAAGATCAGAAAACGGTGGGCACACATCTTTCCCGGGCAGCACACGTCACTCAAGCCCTCTGGCCTCACGCACAAGGCTGGAGAGAGGCAGGTGGCTGCCATCCACCCAGGTGATGGCCAGTTCCGGGGTCAGGGGGGCGGGGGGTTGGAGGAGGAGGGTCTTGCTGGAGCAGAGAGGTAGAGGCCAGGCTGAAAGGGAGCCAGGGTTGCCCCTGGGAACGCTAGAGAATGGATCAAGTCAGGGGGCTGGGGAAGACGAGAAGCAAGAATGAGCAAGACAGGGATGGAGAGGTGAGGCATCCAGGGCCCAGTTCCTCGGGTCTGTATCTGAAAAACAGGACGGGAGGCTGGGGGGCTGGGAGGCTGGGAGGCTGCCCCCCAAAGGAGCCAGGGTGGGGATGGGCGGAAAACCATAACTTCCAGACACCGTTTTCTCTGCCCACCGCGGGTCGTTCAAGGAGAGGATTAAGGGGAGAGAAAGAGAGAAGAAGTGGGGTGGGGGGTACAGAGATAGGGGGAGAGAGGGGGAGTGAAAGAGAGAGAAACCATTTAAGAGAGGACAACCAGAGCTGACAAATGTGGCCCAGGCTGTTAATATCTCCCCCACAAAATTTCCTTCCTTCTGACAACAAGACAAAACCACTACTGAAACCTAAAAAAATGCCTGAGCTGATCCTCAAATAAAATGAAGCACATAAGAGGGTTTGATGGGACCCTACTTAACCAGCCAGCAACCTTTGGTCTAGACCCGTGGTCGGCAAACTGCGGCTCTTTGGCCCCTTGAGTTTTTAGCAAAGGCCAGCTTAGGAGTACCCTAATTAGGTTAATAACAATATACCTACCTATATAGTTTAAGTTTAAAAAAATTTGGCTCTCAAAAGAAATGTCAATCGTTGTACTGTTGCTATTTGGCTCTGTTGACTAATGAGTTTGCCGACCACTGGGCTAGACTCTGGGAGGGAAACTTGCATTGCCGTGGTGGCTTCACCGACTCCCCCTTGAACCCCGTGTCCACAGACCCATTAGAAGTGAACCCTACGGGGCATCGATCAGAGAGGGGGCCGTGTGACCCACATACCTGCCCCAGGGACTCGGGGTCCTATGCGCAGGAGGACAGCTACATGTTCTCGAGTCACAAAAGGCCGAGGCCTGGGAGGGGGACGCTAAGGGGGACGCTGCCCCGGACACCCTGACATGAGAGCGGACAGAGGTGGGGGGGCTCTTTCCCCAGCGACGCCGGGCATCATCCTTGGGGCTCAGCTACTGACCCATCGATGACCCCTGCCCACCTGCCCACGCCCTCCCTCCATTTCTTTCCCGAGATTCTTGGGTATTACACGTCCTCTGTTTTCTCTCGTCTTCCTTCCTTCATGGCTACTCTCCCTCAAAGTCCTTTCGTTTTTACTTTCATTATGGAAAACTTCAATTATTTATATAAAAGTGCAGGCAATAGTGCGATGAAGGCCCCTGGGTCCCTCATGCGCCCACGTGTCCGAGCTCCAACAAGGAGGCTTTGCCCTGGACCCACCCGCTCCCCTGCTCTGAGGTTTCCTTTGCAATAAACCCTCGTCATCACATTGGAGCACACACCTCTGAAGACCCCCTTGGGAAACCACAACCTCACTTCCACCCATCACGCCCCCCAGCCATCAACAACAACTCCTCCATGGCATCGGGCACCTAGTCACTGTCCCGTCTCCCCGCTGCCCAATAAGCAGTCTTTGCTTTCGCGGTTTCTCTGAATGGAGATACCAGTTGAGGGCCACACACCGCTGCTGCTTGATGTGGCTTTTAAGTGTCCTTCAGCTTGTAGTCCGCCACTGAGTCTTCTTCTCTTTTCCTTGCCATTTTCCTGTTGAAGAAACTGGATTGCTTATCCTATCGAATTTCCCACAATCTGGAGCTGGCTGGTTACATCCCGTGGTTCCTTTAACCTGTGACTCTGTCCCTTTTATGTCCTGTAAACTGGTCGTTAGAGCCAGAGGTTTCGTTAGATTCCATTCCTCCTTTTTGGCAACACGTCCTAGGTAGCGTCGGGAGAATGTAATACATGGCCGGGCCTTTTTAAAATGTCAGAACCCGTTGATGATCCCTCAGAGGTCCAGTCCATTCATCCAATGAGGACTTGCGAAATGGTGGCGTCCTCCCTCTCTGGTTTACCAGCTGAAATGCTTCAATCCAGGAAACTCCCCTGTCAGCTCTTGGGTGACTTGGAGGAGCTGCTCGTGCAGGGATGCCCCCTGCCTGGCGCACCCAGCGCCCCTGCCCCTGGCTCAGTGACCCCTGTCATCTCGTCTCCGGGAGCTCTGTCCCATTCACAACGTGAACACGCTCACGCTGCCTAGCTCCAGAATTGCTGTCAAGGCTGAAGCAAACGGTGCACGCACAGTGTCTGACATGCGAGCATTTCACGGCCGTGAACTGCTGTCCTTGTGTCATGGTTTGAACGAGGACTTCCTGACCCGCAGCCTGAGCACAGGATGCTGAGCGGGTTGGGCTTCATCACTTGCCGCCATCGATAGACTTGTTCGCAAGGAGGCGAGCCATCCCTTCGCCTGGCGCTTCTTCCTGGCGCCGGTGCCGGGACCAGCAGCCTGCTCTGCCGAGGGGGCCGCCGGGATCCCCGCCTCCGCCCCGGCGGGACCCAGGCCATCGGGTCAGCGGGTCAGCAGGTCCTGGGGGGCCTGGGGGCAGGACGGGTGCCCTGGTCCTCGGCAAGCTCTCTAGCCTGAAACAGACATGCTGTCTTTGGAAACTCCTGTGAGGAACTATTTACTCTGCCTCTGGTTTGGGCAAGTCCATAAATTCATTTCACCCCCCCCCCCTTTTTTTTTTTTGTCAGAACAGTCGGTTGCTCCTATATAAGGATGATCGTATTAAGGATGATTATATAAGCCTCTGGGAAAGCCACTCAGGCATAGTTAGGGCCTAAAGGCATTCGTCTCGGAATTGGCTCGGGGTCCGACTTCCGCATTTCTGTGCATATTGGATCTTTGCGTGGCCACTCGCTTCCCCTTAATGGTCTGCACTTAGCGGAGGATCCCGGCGTCCTCGGTGGGAGCTATAAAAATAAGAAGCCGTTTGGAAGTCCAGCGGCGTCTGTTGTGAAGATAAATCTCATTCTAGCGGCTTCACCCCCCAGAAGCCGAGTTTCTGAGTCTGTCAGCAGAAGCTGCTCTCCAGCCTGGGGTTGGAAGAGGATGGGCTGTGTGGGCTGAGAGAGCTAACACCCCCCGAGGGCACAGCCTGGGGCGCCCCCTCCTGAGGCCCAGGGAGGGAGTGCTGTCCTCTCTCCTCTGTGAAGAGCTGGACTTTGTATCAGACTCGCCCTGCCAGCTGCGTGCCCTCTCTGAGCCTCAGTGTCCTTGTCTGTAAGGCGAGGGGACAGATCCGTTGTTGTGAGGATGACATGAGCTCGGGGGATGAGGCGCTGAGCACAAGGTCTGGCACATGGTAATAAATCAATAATCGTTAGATACCATTACTGTTATTGTTATCACCGTCATTACTCGGCTGTGGCGCTGGCTGGCCAGGAGTATCACGATTTTTGTTTAAAACCATATTTAGTTGGAATATTACTCAACAACCAAGAGGAACAAACTCGTGCTACACACAACTTGGATGGGTCCCCAGGGCACTACGCTGGGAGCGAAAAAAGCCAACCTCAAAGGACCACGTACTGTATGATTCTGTTTATATAACAATCTTGACATGGCAAAGCTATAAAGACAGAGACCAGATGGGTGGTTGTCAGGGCAACGTTAGGGATGATGGGGGGTGGGATGAGCGTAAAGGGACATCTTTGTGGTGATGGACTAGCACTGTATCTTGACGGCAGCCGTGGTCACGTGGATCGACACGCGTGATCAAATGGCCTGGCACGACACGGGCGCCATGCACCAACGCCGCTTTCCTGACACCGGTTTACAGTTGCGTCAGATGCAACTACCCGGGGAAACGGGGTGAAGGCTATGTGGGACCGCTCTGCCCTCCGTATCTTAGCAACTTCTTGGGCACATGTCATTGTTTTAAGACGTACAGCTTTAGCAAAGGATATTTATTACCTACACTGTCGAGTCTAAACAGAGCTCGTGGCTGAGCCACACAGTACACTACGATGGCATCTCTTTCCTTGTGTGGTATTTTCCCTCTAGGTTTAAAAAGTGCCTGTTTCATTTGCTTTTGATTGCTATTTACCTTGTACCAATTCTTCCCGAACTCTGTCGGAACTGTGAAACCCCCCTTGGGGTGGTCAAATACATTGGGAAGCACAGCGGTTCCGTTTTTCTCTTGGGGACACCCTCTGGGAACGCTCTACCTGCTCCCACCCAGCTCCCCGTGGGCCCGCTGCGCTCCAGGCCGACTCTGGGCCTGTCTGTCCAGAAAACACCTGGTGGCCTGCAGGTTAGGTCTTATACAAGGTGCTGAGATTTCAGAATGTGTCATCTTTTTTCTGGGTGGGGGGAGAGGGATGACTACCTGTATTTTTTTTACTTTGCTGCAAATACCTCGTGTTATGCCATCATTCTATCCCTTACCACAGAACAAGGGAGAGGGGCATATAGTCCAAAAAATAAAAAAGTGAAAGGTCTGATTTAGCGGAGTGAGCACACACCTGGAATGCAGGGACATAGTCACCCAGGCCTGTGCCCCCTCCAACTGACGCCATCGCCACGCGGCGATGGAGGCCTAGTAAGGTGCTCATCTGCATCTTAACTTTGACCCTCCCTTGTGGGTGAGGACAGGGCTCCGGTCCCAGACTCTGGGCAGGTGCCTCAAGATCACCCCGTTCATAGCGAACCCGCACCCGCTGACAACATGCTGGCATTCCTGCTCTCTCATTTCCCTCCTCCAAATCCCTTACACACTGGTAGGCCCTTTGCTTCCCACCCCGCCCAGGCTCTACCCCAGTTCTAGGTCGTTTCCGGCTTTTTCTAAGCCTGCAGCTGGACGGGAGGGGGCCGCAGAGGAGCTGCAGACCCTGCAGCTGAAGGGGGGTGGGGGACACGCAGAGGTCTGGCCTCAGAATGGAGGATTTCATATGCGCAGACCTACTCGGTTGCTAACCTTCACCTCGTGTGACTCTCACATCCTATCAGACCAAAGAGGTTTTTAACTCCTTCCCAGACTTGGGTTCTTTTATAAAAAGGGAACTTCTCTTAGGTCCCACCGGAGAGGGAGAGAGAAAATGCCACCAAACTTAGGTAAAAGGAAATAGAAAAGCAGTGTTTCGGGGCGGAAGGAGGAGGCCTCTCCCGGGTGCAGGGGGGGCGAGCTCGGAGCCCACCTTCTCTCAGAACAAAGCGTGACTCTGAGGGGGCCTTGGGGCCAGAGGAGGGGTGAGGTGCACAGCTCACCACCACCCCCGCCCCCGACCCCAGAAGTTTCACCTCGAAGATGCTCGCTCGCTCCTTACAAGCTCAGGTGGGGGGGGGGGGGGCGCGGAGTCCGAAGTGTGTGTGTGCGCTGTGAATCCTCAAGAAAAAGAGCTGTAGCACTCAGGGCTCAGGTGGAAATGAGCCTCATCGCCTCTGAATTCCGCAGGCAAAACCATAGAGCACTCTCAGGGGCTGTCTGGGAGCGGATCTGCTGCCTTCTGATAAAACCAACACACGGCGCACAGCCCCGCAGGCCCCCCTGGATCCGTGTTGCGTTCAGGAGCCGAGTCATTAAGGGTTTCAGGATAAGTCCCCCTTTCTCCACCTCCTCTAATCTCTCAAGGTTCTTGAGTGTATTAAAGCCACTTCCCAGGGACATTATAAGGAAAGTGATCTCCCAAAGACCCGCTCTCCGGATAACAGGATTTTTTTCTGTCCATCCCATTGTTCCTTTTAACAAAATGCCACGACTCCAGGGCGGCGTCCCTGGGCCTCCCTCCGCGTATCAGAGCATTCTGAATCTGATTTAAGAAATCGGCCGGGTAACCTCTGTGGAAGACACATCCACTTACTATGTCCTATTTCCTCACGTACGTCAACGACCTTGGAAACCCTGCGTTTGATCGGGAACGCTCGCCTTGGCCCGGCGCCCCTGCGCACGCCGCCTGCAGTGACGGAGGGAAGACAGCCTGAGCACCTGCTCCAGCGAGGAGAGCTGGGGTTCTACGTGGAGGCAGGACAGGGCGGGGTGCCACCCCAATCCCAGGGTTCGCAGGGGAGACAGAGCAGATCTCTTTGCCATAGATTGAGAAGGCGTAGCGTCTCTGTTACTGTATTAGATTAGGAGCTCTCTCTCTCTCCTTCTCTCTTGCTCTTCCTCCCCCACTCTCCCCCCCCCCCCCTTGGCATTGAGCCACTTGTATAGACACACTGTTAATAACAACTATGGTTCTGCTGAAACTTTCAGAGTTTTTATTCAAAATCCCAGGAAGTCAGAGCCTTGTGGGCAAATGCAAGAATCACAGGGAAGAGGTGAGCAGCCCAGTGGGTGGGCTCAGTGGTTGCGTGTGGACTCATGAACCAGGAGCTCATGGTTCACTACCCTTGCACGTTGGGCCGTTATTATGTAAAACTAGAGGCCCGGTGCACAAAATTCGTGCACGGGGCGGGGGGGGGGGGGTGTGTGGAGTCCCTTAGCCCAGCCTGCACCCTTTCCAATCTGGGACATCCCTCTCACAATCCAGGACTGCTCGCCTGCCTGCCTTCCTGATTGCCCCTAACCACTCCCCTGCCAGCCTGATTGCTCCTAACTGCCCTCCCCTGCAAGCCTTGTCACCCCTAACTGCCCTCCCCTGCAAGCCTTGTCGCCCCTAACTGCCCTCCCCTGCAGGCCTGGTCCCCCACAACTGCCCTTCCCCAACTTCCCTCCTCTGCCGACCTGGTCACCCCTAACTGCCCTTCCTTGTGTCCACATGGGGGCAGCCATCTTGTGTGCTGGAATGATGGTCAATTTGCATATTACTCTTTTATTATATAGGATAGGGTCCCTTGAACACAAGCACCACAATACTATGGGGATGGGTCTGCTAAGCGAGATGGCTACTAAGTGACTGTCCTCCCTCGCACTGAAAGGTTTTGTATTCCTCCCGGGGGTTACAGAAGTCCCCTCTCTGTTCTGTTCCCAGGAGCCGGCCCTGTCCCCGATGCTCCCTCCACTTCCTCCTACGTTGCTTCTCCTTGAAGAGTGGTCTTCGATTCTGCTTGATTTCACTTCTGTTTGGCTGCCGTTCCCTCCACTCTGCGCCTCTGGGCCTTGGGGAGTCGGCTTCTTGCTCTGAGCTCACCCAACCAGGATCCGAATGTACTCCTGGATCCCCCTGCGGGCCCCCTTCCAATAGCACTTAGCATTTAGCCCGAGTTCCCACTCTGGCTCCTCTGTGTAGGGAGCCGCATCGGGATGCTGGTCCTTTGCTTTTCAGCCCTGTTAGCCCTGCAGCGTGCGCTGTGATGCCCTCTCCGGGCACCTCCTCGGTGGTGGAAGGAGTATCTGTGCCTCCGTCTCATTAGTCTGTGTCAGGATCTCTCTGGCAACGGCCTGACTGAATCTGCCTGTGATTTCATTGGTCTACTCTCAGAACGTCGACAGCTTGCTTGAAAACAAGACGAGAACTGTGTGGATACAGTGCCCAGAAACTCGCAGAGGAAGATGCTCACGCCGCTGCGTTTTTCACTGTCGGCTGGAGTGAGTGGATTGGCTTGAGTGTATCTTGGGGCTGGAGGGAGAAGTCCTCGGGGGGGACAGGGTGCCCAGCCCACCTTCTCCTAGCTCCAGACAGCGTGTAGAATCCCTGAGAACATTCTAGCACATTCTAAAGCCTGACTCCAAGTAAGCCTGAGTCTTCCTCAGGGGTAGGGGCCCCTTTGCCCTCAATTCCATCCATTTTTCCAGCACAGGAATTACCACCAATACTGCACCCACAAATCACAAAATTTTAGTTTCTTTATTTTATTGATTGCAGAGAGGAAGGGAGAGGGAGAGAGAGAAAGAAACATCAATGATGAGAGATAATCATTGATCGGCTACCTCTTGCATAAACCCCTACTGGGGATCGAGCCCACAACCCGAGCATGTGTCCCGACTGGGAATCGAACCGTGACCTCCTTGTTCAGAGGTTGACGCTCAACCACTGAGCCCCGCCAGCCGGGCACAAAATTTTAGTTTTTAATGACGACATCACAAAAGCCAAAAGATGGGATTGGGCGCCATGAAATTCTCTCTATGCCTTTTTCTCCGTCTTCTCGTCATTTCATGTTTTCTTTCTCTGCCTATTTTTGGATATGGGTCAGCCTGTCCTTCTCTATTGTTCCTTCTCTATATTTCATTCTCCTTTTCCTTCTTCCCACTCACTCGTGTTCCCACCCTCTCTCCCTCTTCCTAACACGTTGTCTGTCATACAGGATTCTTTCACCTTTTGCATTTTTGTTCTGGACATGGGAGAGCTGTCGGTTTCCAATTCTATAGCTTCCATTTGCTGTTCCCAATTCTAAAAGAAGGTCGCTGAAATCGTTTTTATGTTTTTCTCTTTAAACGATAAATGACTTTGAGTCCGTTGTTTCCTGGCTGAATTTCCCCCTCTCTGGGCCAGAGGCTCCTGGAGGCCACAACCAAGCCCCCTTGACAAATGTTTCCAAAACGCTGCGAGGATTCCCTGCTTGTTCCGGGCATTTCTGTGTGTCCACGTCGCCTTGTTCACGGTCATTTGAAAAGTTTTATTACGAACATCAAAGTAAGATCTATTTCAGCTGCAGATAATGAAAATAGCAGCTACCGTTTCTCGAGGGCCGGGCCCTCCTCCCAGGACGCGGATGCCCTCCTCTGAGCTTGGCTCCAAAGATCCCTTCCAGCGCGCCCTCGGCCTTGCCTCTCTCCTTGGCTTTATTTTTTTTTAATATATTTTATTGATTTTTTTACAGAGAGGAAGGGAGAGGGATAGAGAGTTAGAAACATCGATGAGAGAGAGAAACATCGATCAGCTGCCTCCTGCACGCCCCCTACTGGGGATGTGCCCGGGACCAAGGTACATGCCCTTGACCGGAATCGAACTTGGGACCTTTCAGTCCGCAGGCCGACGCTCTATCCACTGAGCCAAACTGGTTAGGGCTCTCCTTTGCTTTATGCTTCTCCTTGGTGATCACCTCTGTCTCGCATGCTGCACTTTCCACATTTAGCTTCTGGTTTCTCCCTCTCTCCCTAGAATGTGCTTCCTGGCGACGTGGGTCTCGGTGTGCTCTGACCATCGCTGGGTCCCCTAGGACAGGCCTGGCACACAGTAGGCCTTCAGGAAGTACTTAATGAATGAACTCACTCGGTCTTCGCCCCATAGTTTGTCTGCTATGGCTATCGGATTACAAAGATGAGAAAACGCAGGCACGGAACCGTTAGGTAACTGGCCACAGTTGGTAACATCTCACGGAAAAGCTGCTATTCTGACCCGAGAAGCCTAGTCCTATATCCTTGTTAGCAACCAAGAGCAGTCAGGTACCCCGTAGTCATATATATATATATAAGGTTTCTATAATGTTTTTTCCTTAATTTTTTTTCTTAAAAAAAAAAATATATATATATATATATACATATATATATGTATGCATGTGTGTGTGTGTATGTGTGTGTGTGTGTGTGTGTATATATATATTAAAAAAAATATATATATATACACACACACACACACACACACATACACACACACACATGCATACATATATATATGTATATATATTTTTTTTTAAGAAAAAAAATTAAGGAAAAAAAAATATATATATACATATATATATGTATGCATGTGTGTGTGTATGTGTGTGTGTGTGTGTGTGTGTATATATATATATATTTTTTTAATATATATATACACACACACACACACACACATACACACACACACATGCATACATATATATATGTATATATATATTTTTTTTTAAGAAAAAAAATTAAGGAAAAAACATTATAGAAACCTTTAAAGGCCCCCTTTTGCCCCTTCCCCGCGCTGCCGCCGCCAGCCCTCGCCAGGTGACGCTGGCCCGCAGCGGACACGTGGCCCGCGTGTCTGTGTCACTCGGGAGCCTCGGGTGAGAACAGTGCGCGGAGGCAGCGAGGATCCATCTACATAATTGAAAACTCCCCGAGCCCATCTCTCAAGTCGGGTATCGACTGCTTTTGTTCCTCTCGCTTTCCTATTATTTTTTTTTCCTTTTCTACTTACAGACACTCATTTTTCCAGCCGAAAATAGAAAACCTTATCAGATTGGAATAACAGTCCTCCGTGCTGCAGTTTATTTTCCCCAAAGACGGGATGAATTTGAGCCTCGTCAGAAAGCCATCTGCTGTGTGCGCACAGGCCTATTCAGAGCCAGAAAAAGCACACGAGGGAGGAGGAAAGCCCTGGCTCGCTCTTTTTTAAAACAAAGAGCTGCGGCTGGCGAACTCCATGCCCTTGACCAAGGCTGACCACGGGACAGTGCGCACGGGCCGAGCTCTGCGCTGCCCGTGGTGACCTGGCCGGACTTGGCCGCCCCTGAAGAAAAGACGGTAATGACCAGGGACGAAGGCTCCGGGTCTGGCCCTCCGGGTCTGTGCCACTTCTCCACAGAAAAGGGCCATGGGTTTGGGGCCCGCTGCCCTCTCTGGTCATTGCCACCCCCTCCACGGGCTGTATCAACTCATTGCTGTTCTTGCTGGCTCAGGCCTGGCCAGGCCTGGTTGGGGACCACCATGGAGAGATGCTGAGAGGACCTGCATCCGATCCGTGGGAATGCGCCGGCGGCCAAGGACCGCTCACCTGTGCTCGGAGACCAGCAGGCCCTAAGCTGAGGGCTCCCCGCTCCTGGTTTCGGCCGAGGGACTTCCCTTTCTCTTCCTCGAGCCCCCTCAGCAAAAAATAAGTGGCAGCACGAGAGCCCAGGTCTCACATCAAATATCCGCATGTTCTCGAAATGCTGTTCTATTTTTTTCCAATTTAATTTTTAATGTCTTTGTCTGTTATAAACACAAAAGCAATAGGGGCTGGTGGTAAAACATTTAAATAATTTATAAACATATATTAGTTAATCTAGAAAATAGAAAGCATATATGTTTTGTGTGTGTGTGTGTGTGTGTGTGTGTGTGTGTGTGTCTTTTAACTTAGAAAGTTAAAGGCCTCTGTTATCCCACCTCAAAGGAAATCGGTGTATGTTCTTCCAGGCTTCCCCACATTTGCACAGTTTCCCCGTATGTGAGCGCTATACGTTGTGGCACTCCGTACCTCTCCCGCTTCACCTCTGGGTACTCCTTCAACGCGTCTTTCCCGCCAGACCGCGATCTCCGTGAGCACCTGGAGCCTGTGTCTTGCGTGGCTATGGTGCCCCGTGCCCACCGCCGTGCCTGCACACAGTGGGCCCTCAGTCGAAGCCCGCAGAAGGAACGGTCCTCCCTCCGGCCACACGAAGCAGACAGAACAGGCCCCGTGGTGCCTTCTCGCCCATAAGGAACCAGACTCAGAAAGGCCTCCTGACTTGTTGCCGGTCGCAGCCATTCAGTGACTCTCAAGCCCAGCTCTTCGGTGCCTGGGAGAGCTCTTTCCCTCGAGTACATCTTCCGGGAACAACTGCCAGAAAACCAGGGCTCGGCTGTGTCTCCCCCCCACTCCAGCCCCAACCCCCAAGCCTCCATTTCACACCGAGGGAAAGGCATCCAGGTTTGACACCTTGGAGTTAGAAGTAAATACGTCCCGGAGCTGAGATCACCCGTCATTGTTTCAGAAGCTAACACGGTGTTCAGGGAGCGCCTTGGAAGGCTGCTTGCTGAGCCAGTGACACAAACACAGAGTCCAGGTGGGTTTGGCCAGAACTGCGGGCCTCTCTCCACTCCTGGCTGGCTCCCCCCACACCCCTGGGCTGCACACAGGAGCTCAGGCAAGCGTGGGTCTCCAGGTGTCCGCCGAGGTGAGGACCTACAGGCGTCCCTGCAGCACAGTGGGTCTCTCCACGGCCAATGGACGGCAGAGGACATTTCGGTCCCAACGCAATGGAGCTGCAATCGTCCAGAGAGTCTCAGGGACGTGGCTCCTGGGAAGAGACTGGCCTCCCCAGCGACTCCCTTTTGTGGTGTAATCCTTATGCGTGTGTATGTGTGTGCATGTATGTGTACGTGTGCATGAGTGTGTGTGTGCACATGTGTGTGTGTGTGTGTGTGTGTGCACGCGCGCTTGCCAATTGTACACAGAACTTAGCTCCTTTCTTTTCAGAGGGAAGAATTTTCTTTAGGGAGGAATTGTGCCAACTCTTCAACATTAAACTGCAACTCGAAGGACGTTTTTCTTGCTTCCCTTGTTGTGATTTTGCTCTGAGCCGGTTTCAGTTAGCGATTCTGATCTAGAAGAGCTACAGGCAGTCTCCTCAACACCCCTGCTTTCATCACAGGGAAAGACAGCCTCTGCCCTCCCCCTCCCTCCCTCCCTCTGGCTCTTCCTTTCTTCCTTCCAACATAAGGCATTTTTAAAATACTGCTTTGTAAAATGTTTTCTTCAGACAAGACATTAAGCTTTCATTTCTTTTTTTTTTTCTTCAAAATTACTATGCACAACTGGCTTAATCAGATATTTTTAAATCCCAGTCATTAAAGCAATGGGATTAGATGGTTTCAATCATGGACAGATCAAGACCGTAAAACTGTGATTCCGAGTATACATGGGAATTGAGTACAGTATGAAAATAGCATTTTTCCAATCAATAGAGAAAAGATGGACTATTCAGAAAATGGTGGTGAAAAACACTGGCTAGCCATTTGGAAAAAGCAAGCCTCGGTCCAAACCTCATTTTTTACATCAAAATAAAATCCAGAACTATCATCAAAAACTCATGTAAAAAATGAAATCATAAAAATAGTAGAAAATGATTGAACATTGTCAACATGTGGGAAGGAGAGAACTTTATAACATTGAAAACTTCAGAAGAGAAATAATTGGTAGATTTTTGCAGTATACAAATTAAATCTCACCAAAAGAAAAGTGCATATAACCGAAACCGGTTTGGCTCAGTGGATAGAGCGTTGGCTTGCGGACTGAGGGGTCCCAGGTTCAATTCCGATCAAGGGCATGTACCTTGGTTGCGGGCACATCCCCGGTAGGGGGTGTGCAGGAGGCGGCTGGTCGATGTTTCTCTCTCATCAATGTTCCTAGCTCTCTATCCCTCTCACTTCCTCTCTGTAAAAAATCAAAATATTTTTTAAAAAAGAAATGTGCATGTAAAGGAATGAATGATAAAGGAAAAATTATAAAAAATATATATGATCTACATAAGGTTAATGTCTTCAATATACAAAATGCTTGTTTAAATCAATAAAATTTGGTTATCAATACTGCTATCTGTGTATTAGGATTTGGGACAATTTTTACTTTTTTCTTTACAGTTTTCTGTACTTTTGAGTTTCTTAGACTATTTTTAAAACATTAAATCCATTATCAGTTTGAAAAAGCACTTTTTAAAAAATGTAGATGGGCATCTCTTTAAAAAGTACTTAAATCTAAAGCCCCAATTAATTTTTCCAAAAATTTCCACTGCTTCTGCTTTGTAATATTAATTATTACACTTAACCTTCAATATGCAAGCTAAGAACAACTGAAAAAATTAAGATACATAAGAAATAAAGGAAAAAATCGTAAGACAAAATGATTTTAATATGAAACAGCAGACTGCACATTGAGAACATTTGTTCTTTCAAAACCTGATTTAAATCTAAATCTTTGTATTAAAATTTGGCTCTTTTTTTTTTTTTTAGAAAAGA
This sequence comes from Cnephaeus nilssonii, assembly GCF_951640355.1. Classification (NCBI taxonomy): domain Eukaryota; kingdom Metazoa; phylum Chordata; class Mammalia; order Chiroptera; family Vespertilionidae; genus Cnephaeus; species Cnephaeus nilssonii. Next base: position 7,944,690 of record NC_137092.1, on the reverse strand, counting down.
GTCCATTGAACAAAAGCTCTTTCACCCCTCAAATAGCTACTTTTCTTCTTTATTTTAGAGAGAGAGGAAGGAAGAGAGAAAGAAAGAGACATCGATGTGAGAGAGAAACATCCATCAGTTGCCTCCCCATGTGCCCCGGACCAGGGATCGAACCCACAACCTGGCTATGTGCCCTGACTGGGAATCGAACCTCGACCCTTCGGTGCACAGGTCAACGCTCCAACCAAGTGGACCACACCAGCCCAGGCGGTATTTTCCTTCTTAATATGGGGCAGTCCTCTCCTCTCTCCTTTTTTCTCCCTGCCATCTAAGTTGTGCCATTAAATAAAATGTGTGATTTAAATTTCCATCTTACCGAGGCTGTAGGTAGAATTAAAGGGATCACACAGATGAACGGTTTCATTGAATGTCACTTTACATAAATTTATGTAAAGCTGCAAAAAATCTACCCAGCCTCTAAAAATGCCTCTGAGGGAGAAAAGTGTGTATTCACTGAGCACCAACAGCTCGGCCCAGCCCCCTGTCAGACGGCTCCGTGCGCATCCCATCAGCCCTCCAGCCGGAGCGGAGGCCCACATCCGCCTGCTCCTGTCACAGATGGGGATCCGGCTCTGAGAGATGCAGTGATCTGCTGGAAATCACACCCACCTGGTCCGAGCACCCAGGCCTGACCTTTCCCTGCACCCAGGAGCGTTCTCCAGGATGTGTGTCTTGCATGATATAAAACCACTGGCACAGATAAGGCCCCCACGGGGTCCTACGGGTCCAGGGCTGGTGTCTCGGGTGGTCTGCAGCCCACACACTCTGCCTTTCAGCGGCCTTGGGGCACCCACATGCCTCCCATGCTCAGGCTCCCTGTGGGGAGTGTCCGGTTACTGGGCCCACACCCCGAGTCCAGGGCGGGCCTCGGCCAAGGCCACGGGGGTCCGGGCTCCCCTCCCTGCAAAATCTCACCACTAGCAGCTGCTGGCTTCAGGGACACTCGGGTTCTGTGCTTCAGTCCTTTAGGTCTTGTTTGCCAGGACTTAGGCCTGACACCCAGGCTCTGGCAGCGAGGCCCAGGCACTGGCCTGGCCCTGCTGGTTCCTAGCTGCATGCCCCGCGCCAGTGACAACCTCTTACGGAGACATGTGCCTTGTATGTTACCCGGCAGCGCAGCGGCTTTAGTGATGAGATGCGTGAAAATGCCCCCCACAGTGCCTGCTGCTACCCACGCGCTTCATAAACCTGAGCCGATGCTCCCGCACACCGGGCACCGGGTGACAGCCCTCGGCCTGGTCTGCGAGGCGGGCCTGATGTCAGACCTCCAAAGCGCCCTTTCCCGCTGACCAGGCCTTTGGGTCTGAACCAAACTTGTGAGCCTGAGGTCCTTCCGGGCTCGCCGGGGTTCTAGGAACAAGCCTATCCGGCCGGCAGACTCCGGGCTGCCTGGGACCTACAGTCACCCAGGGCTCATGTGCTCACGGACTCGATGGTGAGTGACATCCTCCCCTCCGACGTGCTCCGGCGGAAAGACAGCGGCTAGTTGGTGAGCGTCCCCATCCAAGGGCGTGCCAGCTGCCGACGGGGCTCCTTCTACCTCTGCACCCAGCTGTCCTCCGGGGGAGGAACGGGTTGCTGCCAGGCACCCTCTTCCCAGGTCTCTCCCGCCTCCCTCCCGCCCGCCGGCTCTTCTGAGCATCCTTAGTGGTCACTGCCAAGCGAGGGGTGCGAGGGGCTCCCTCCCATTACTAGCGGCCTGAGAGACGGACGAGTGATTCACTATGAACTCGGTCCACATCTGACTGACCAGGACGCTAAGGCAGAGAGAGGACCCAGCCCCCCCACGTGCTGTTTCCCACCGAGCCCCGACTCGCTTCGTCCGTTTCTTTCCTTCGCACACCCGCACTCCTTGTTCCCGAAGGCCTGCGCCTGCTGTTCCCGCTGCACCCAATGCCGTTCCCCACCTGTGACCTTGGGAGCCCTAGCACCCCCTCCAGTCTGCACACGCCCCCACCCCTGAGAGCTGCTCACCCCGCCGCCTTAGCCACCACGCACCCCTGCGTGTGCGGGAGGCCCCGTGCACTCAGCCTCATCGGCTCCCTTTATCTTTTCTCATTTCACACCGTTGGAAACATTGTTCTGAGAAAAGGCTCCTGTTTCCCGGCTCAGCGTAAGAGTCTCAGGGGTCGGGTGGGGCCACGTCCGACAGTGCCCAGCACACAGCAGGCCCTCGGCCTGGATGGTGATCTGAACCGGCCTGGTGTGGGGGGACCGTCCCCGTGGCTGACCCGGCCGAGACCACACCAGGCTGGGGTCCAGGCTGGGGTCCCGCTGTGAGCCTGCACGCATCGCAGCACACCGCCTCGGGTCCCCCAGACGTTCCAACCTGGGGCTCGGCAGCTGAAGTCCTGAGACACGGAGTCAGCAGGATTGCCTTTTGGCCAATTGTCTTCCTTAGAATCCAAGGAGGAAAGCTGGACTCGTGGCTCAGCCCTTCATAAACATAAAATTCAATCTGGAGAAGCAGAGGCAAGCGGCCCTGTCTGCTCGGCTCTCGGCCTGCTTCTCGCGGAGCCTGATGGACGGCTGCACGCGCAGACAGAAACCACCGCACTGTTACGGCCCTCGACAGGCCTCGTTCCGCGTTCTACCCCTCCCTGAGGATGGTCAGCAGGGAGCGGTTCCCCGCCAGGGATGGAGAGGAGAACCACAGAGATCTGGCTAACGAAAGGCAAGAAGACGGGGTGGGGGGGGGGCGGGGGCCCGCTGTCCGAGTCCACAGCATCCCCGACCCTGCATTTCTCACTCATTCTCATAGCTCCCAGCCCTCGGGCCAAGCATGGCTCCTCGCTTACAGGGGAGGAAGCTGCGGTTCAGAGAGGGTAACAAACTTGTCTGGCCACACGGCTCGTGAGGAGCAGGACCGGGTTCCACTCGGCTTTGTCCCGGAATGACCAAGCCCGGGCGCTTCCCAGTCTGTCAGGCGGCCCAGGGCGAGGGCAGCTTTGAGCTTGACCTGGATCCGAGGGACAGATGTGTGGGTCTGTCCGACTGTCCACGGCCCCCGGTGCTGGCTGGCCCGGCCACAGTCCTTGCTGAGTGGGTGAAGGAAACAGCCACTACGCTGCTGACAGTGAACCGAGCAACAGGCAACGCAAATGCCCAGAAGCCCCCGGCCGGCGGCCGCACCCAGCCAGTCCCCCCGGAACCACGAAGGGCAGAGCGTGGCTTTCCCGAAATCCCCCGACTCCCGGCGCATCTGTGCTCCTGGGTGCTGCAGTCCCTCCGGCCACCGCCCTGTCTACTCTCTCCTTTCAACGTTTTCACGGTGGCTGCCTCCTCTTCTTTCCTGTTTTCTTGTTCTTTCAATCTGTTTTTATGAATATGCTATAAATATATTTTTATTGATTTGAGAGAGAGGCAGGGAGGGAAGCAGGGAGGGAGGGAAAGAGAAAGAAACATTGATCAGCTGCCTTTTGCACGCCCGCTACCAGAAATTGAACCCACAACCCGGGCATGTGCCCGGACCAGGAATTGAACTTGTGACCTCTCGGTGCACAGGTCAACGCTCAGCCAACTGAGCCACACAGGGTCCTTGTCCCCCGGCCCCAGCCGAGGACTTACGAGACGAACTCGCCCCAACTCCGCTAAGGCCTAGAGTTACCCCGCCTCCAAGACATCTCTATTTTCCCGGAAACAAAAAGGGCTTCCGCACAGGAAAGGAACTTACCACTGTGGGGTCTTTGGAGGCCACGGGGTAGGGACTCGGAGAGAGCATCTTCCCCGGGAGGCCTCTGTGTTGCCAACAGGAAAACTAGTCCCTTAGGAGGCAGCGTCCAGACGGGCACCTGGGCCTGTTCTCTGACCACCGGCCCAGGCCCCCCTGGACCTCTGTCCTGTGTCCCTAAAATTCCCGGCAGGGTGTGCACGCAGCCACATTGTCCCCTGGGTGCTGAGCTCCGCCGCTGTGGCAGCTGCCGATTTGGCCTCCTCCCCACCTGCAAATGGACACGACACCGGACAGAGGGGGAGTCTGCTGAGCCGGTGCAGGACGCGCCTGCGTCCCAGCCGGGATCTCCTTTGAGTCCGGCTGGGTCTTCAGGGGACAGAGGCCACGCCCGGTCCCGCCCTGGGAGCTTCCGGTCCCAGGGCACGTGCCTGGCGACTCTCAAACACGTCTACACGTGTCGGGTCCCTGGAAGTGGGGTTCTGCCATAACAAACCCTAACCCGGGAGGCTGGCCTTGGAGCTGGGCCTGTGGCGTGGCTGAGTGAACGGGTGGATGGCTGGGTGCGTGAACGCTGGTTTTAGAAAGAGAGGGCTGCATTCTGGGAGCTGGCGTGATTCTGGAATTGCTGCGGCAGAGGGTCCGTGTGGATGGGCTCGCCGGAACGCCCTTCACTGAGGCGTATTTACGGGCTGTTGGCTCCTGATCCGATGCTGCCAGCTGAGGCTGTGGGCAGGGGCCCGGACCAGCCGCTGAGGCTGGGGAGGTGGCTGACAGGACCGGGCCCAGGAGCTGGGCCTTCCTCGGGGATCCCTCCAGCTCCCCTCCTCACTCTTCAGTGTTTCGCAGGGTCTCCCCCCCAAACTCTCCGACTCTACCTCCTCATCCATGCCCAAGGCCCCCAAATCTGTATTTCTGGCCCATCCCCTGCCTGAGCTTCAGCGCAGAGAGCTGGTCCCACAGAGACAAGGCCTGAGCCTGCCGGTGGCTTTGTTAGGCGGCCGGGTGTGCGGCTGAGAAGAACGGCTCCATTCATGGGAGGGCGGAGAGGCCTCCTGGGGGAAGAGAACAGGGAGGCGGAGGGAAAATATTTATGTTTCCTCCATCTGGTGGGCAGTGTCATTATGATTCCCTAACTCCCCTGGAGATCTTTGGCATGCTATCTGTTAATCTATAAATAATATCTATGTATCATGACTATACGACCTAACTATTCATGTATTATTAATGATTAATGAGTCTATTATTAATAATGAATGAGTGGATGAATATATTCATTGATGCTAGTGATAACACATTAATATACTCTCTAGTTATAATGGAATATCCTATGTGACCGGCACAACTCGGGGGGTGGCAGAGTGTGCCGTGCAGGGCTAAGGACGGCTTCAGGGTGGATGTGGGCAACAGTCGGGGCCTTCCAGGGGGAGCCCCACATCAGAGGGTACCCCCACTCGTTCCACAAATATGTACTGAGCACCGCCCGTAGCTAGTGCCCCTGTAGGTACCCGCGCTGCTGGTTGGGCAGAGGAGGCAGAAAGCCCCGCCCTCCCGGAGTTTGCCGCCTCCTGCATGGCCGTCTTCTGGCCATCTCTGGGGGCCCCTCCTCAAATGCGACGCACCCCGCGCTGACCCCGCATCCCTGCATCCACCCAGCATGCTGCGTCGGTCTCTTTTCGTCTCCGTGTGGGGCACCTGTGCCCCAAGTCTTAGCAAAGAGCGCTCTGCGCACCACTCGCTTGTCCTCGTTAGCTCCGGAGGACTCGGAGCTGCCGCGGCGCCATCCACCAGACGGGCAGGGACTGCTGCCTGGCCCGCTCCCGTTCTCTGCACGCAGCGCCTGCACGGAGGAGGCGCTCGGGAAATGTGTACCCGGCAGAGGAGGGAAGAAGCTGCAGTGAAGTTGGCCTGGATGAAATGGACGCCCCAGACCTTGGGAAACGTGCTGTGATCATCCTCCTCCTCTCCTTCCATCCCTCTCCGCCCCCCTCCTCCCTCCTGCTTTCCTAAGGCACTGGCTCTGTCCATTACACCTGCCATTGGGCAGCATCAAACCACATCACTGTCCCGCCCCAAAATGTCCCATCCCGGCCTCTCGAACCCACGCTGCAGCCTGCCTTGGCCTGGCTCACCCTCACTCGGGGGCACCTGCTCAGCATAAAGGCATTTCTCGAGCAACCCCCCACCCGACGCTCCCGCCCTCCCTCCACCAGGGGTGCAGGACGCTCTCACCAGAACCGCCAGCTCCTCTCACCTTAGCAGTGGGAAGCCTCCTCCGACATCATTCATTCATTCCCTCATTCATTCACCCATCCATCCATCCACTCCACCGCTGACAAAGACGTGAGGAAGTGACAAGCGTTGACGGGCCACCACTCTCAGTTGTGCAAGGTGTTCACTGCACGAGAGCACGCACCGAGGGGGACGTGGGGCTGAGACCCGGCCTGCGGTCTGCTCTCCGGGTCCTGCAGCTCAGCACGGCCGACACCCGCCCAGAGGGGCTGCTGTTTCCAGTTTGCACAGAGTCTCCCATGGCCAGGGCGAGAGAAGAAAGAGACAAGACTGAGGGCAAAGGGCAGCCGGGTCATTAAGATGTAAAGCCCGCCTCCCCTCTTCCCCCCCAACCCCCCAATGGACATGTGTCCCAATCCCTGCCCGAGCGTGTCCCCAGGAAAAAGAGAGCCATCGGTGACTTCCGAGACACACCCATGAGGGGAGAACCACGGGGAAAGGCGAGCACGGCTGCCCGCGGGGAGAGAGGAGGGTCTCCAAGAGCGTCTGCCGCGCTGCCTCGCTCTCTGACTGCCTCGGCCTCGTTTCCCCGCGACACCGGGACTGGGGGTACCATCGAGGGCAGCAAACGCTCAGGAGGGCAGAGGCGGCGCCCGCTCCTCCCCGTGTGCTGAAACGCCAGCATCCCCCGTTCACACGAACAGAGTCACACGGGTCAGTGCTTGGGCCCGGGCACCGGCCCCGTCCTGCCAGCGTGGCTCCCCGGTGGGCGTGGGACTGCGCGGCTTGCTCGGCTCCTTCCCTTCGCACATGCCTATTTCTGACTCTGGCGTGCAGTCTGTGGGAGGAGAGAACGGAACTGGACCGATCCCATAAGCTACGAGACTCTCCAGGCTGAAAAAGAGAGATCAGGGGCAGTCCCCAGCCGGCCCAGGCCTGATCCCTCCTTCCCGGCCGCCCTGTCCTCGGCCAAACAAGTCAAAAGAGCGTTCGCTTGAGGATCTAAGCGTCAATACCGCGGCGTGAATCTCATCCCAGCTGACCACATTGTATTGACATGATGATAACTCAGAGCTGGTCGAGACTTAACTCGCCGATGGGTCTCAGAAAGGATTGGAACCGTCTTACTGGCTCGAGAAGCTCAGATTAAGCATTGTATCCATATCTTGCTTTGTTCAGGATGTGTAGTGCCTGGGGAGAGCTATTACGATACACCGAATGATGCTTTTGACCTAAGCCCGCATCTTGGAAGACCGATGAGCACAGGAATGTATTAGCAAACGTATTAGTAATCCACAAAAACGACCACGTCTACCATGAACTCAGCAGTGTTTCTGGAAGGCGACACAGCCCCTCACCTGCCTCCCCACCGGGGAATGGGTCTGGCTTTGTGGGTGAGCTGCCTACCCCCCCCCCAGAGAGCTGGGGTGAGGGAGGTTCCCACACGGCCACCTTCCTGGAGCCTATCCCAGGATCTCTAACTTCTGGGGGTCTCCACCCAGCCACCCCACCTGCGTGCTGGCTGCCTGCCCGCCCTCAGAAGCCTGGGGCCAGCTCTGCTTCTACAGGAGCTTTATCATTTCTTCCAGGTATTTCCACAACATCTCCGAGTTCGTTCATTTACACAACGAGACGAATACTCCCTCCCCTATTCAATTCTTTGGAGGGCTTTTTCGGTTTTCGCCGAGCACTTACGGTGCCTGGCGCATTAACAGATCCTCATCAAAGTGTAACCGTTATCCATCTTAGCAGAACGCGAGGGTAGAGGGCAGGGCTGAGGAGCCTGGTCCGCTCCTCCGCGCTCCTCCTCTGGGTGGGCTGGAACTCGGAAGCTGCGGCAGAAAGCGACGTCTGCCTGCCGCACGCCGGGCGCTGCCCGCGGTGAAGGCCTGTGTGCGGGACTCGGGCGGGGAAGGCTGCGTGTAGTCACGTCCCCGAGGGGCTAGAGGCTGAACACGGCCCGGAGAAAGGTGCCCGGCTCTGACCTGAATGAGCAGGGGAGGCTCCGGGGAGAGGAGCTCTCCATCAGTCATAAAAGGCTTTTTATGCCTCGGGGGCAGAAGACACACCGCCACGTGTTTTCCCATCCGCGCCAAAGAAAGGAAGTAACCTTCCCGAGAGCAATTTAACGGCAACACAAACAAACAGGAAGGAAAGAAGAGCAGGCCCCTGCCGAGCCCATAGCAAGGCAGACACCCACATTGCCGGGGTGGCCTGGGGGCGGGGGGTGGGGGGAGCCCTGTGCAAAAGGAAGGAGGACGCTGGGATCAAATGTTCTGGGGTGACTCCCGGGATCACCTCTGAACACTGAGTCAGAAAAGCTGCGTGAAGGCCTCGGAGTCAGGCGGGCTCTCGATGTCCAAGTCGAGACAAACGTGAAATTCGGAAGAGGAGCCACGCCCCTCGGTGCCTCGGAAGCCCACACCCCAAAGCCAAACCCCCATGCAAACTTCCCTTGTCGCGGGTGAGATAACCCCTGAGTGAGTCTGGTCCCCAGACTCTGCCCATCATTAGCCTTACAAGGACCAGGGATCCAGCCAGCAGGACACGCGACAGGCTGGCAGGAGGAAGTCCGGGGCGTCGTGGTACAAACCCTGCGGCAAACGTCAGGATGACTCCCATCCGGGTGGAAACCCAGCTCAGAGGAGGGGGAGCGGACTGGGAGATGAACAGGCTCCTGAGAAGGGATGGCCGCGGCGGCAAACACTGTCTCTCAGGTTCCCTGGAGCCTCCCACCCCTCAGCACTGTTTCCCTTTGCACGCTGGCTTCCTGCTCTCCAGGGAGATTTGCCCGGCGCCTCTCCACGGCTGTGCGCAGCCCCCAAATTCTCCAGGGCCTCCTTAGCCAACACAGGGCAGAGCCGCTCTGCCCGGCTCCCACATCAATGCCTGAAGCAGATTCTGATTGGCTGTGCTTGAGTCAGGTGCCCAACTCTATGCCAATCACTGTCGAGGGCAAGAGGGCTGCTCTCGCTGACCAGTCTGAGGACAGGTACCCTCCCCGCCTGAACCACGTGGAACGGGTTCCCCAAAGGAAAGTGTGGTTTTATTTTTTTTTAATATATATTTTATTGATTTTTCACAGAGAGGAAGGGAGAGGGATAGAGAGCTAGAAACATCGATGAGAGAGAGACATCGACCAGCTGCCTCCTGCACACCCCTCACTGGGGGATGTGCCCACAACCAATGTACATGCCCTTGACCGGAATCAAACCTGGGACCTTCCAGTCCACAGACCGACACTCTATCCATTGAGCCAAACCGGTTTCGGCAGAAAGTGTGCTTTTATTTCCAGGAGAAGCAGGAGGTCAGCTGAGCAGGCAAAAACAACCTAAGTCCTCTACTTCCGGTCAATTGGAGAGTTCCATTTCGGAGGGGGACAGATTAATACAATAGATCCTCTCTCTGCTCGAGTAAATCCTAGGTATTCAGCAGAGGGCCAGGCTGTTGGCCTTGAATTGGAATCCACGCTTCCATGAAGAATGCAGATCCTCTTCCCACCCCACTACCTTGCAAGTACTGGGATCTAGCGTGAGGCAGTGTGCAGGGAACAGGCCCCGTGCCACTCAGGGACGGTTTGTGGGTAATCTGGGCGTCTCCTCCTACGTTCATAAAGAACCTGCATAAGGTAGCAGGCCCAGAGAGCCTGCCTTCCTGACTGACAGGGCACTCCTGTGCCCCCACCCACACCCCCAAGCAAAGTCCCGGCTCCCGAGCCTGCCCTGGGCCCTCTCTCCTCCTTAAGGGCCAGAAAATGTCTGTTCCTTCCACGCCCAGACGGCGCTGGCACAAGGAGGTCCTTGAAAGATGTCTGTGAGGCCCTTGCCCAGCAGGCAGAAGTAAATACTTTGGGAAGCGTTTGAAGGAAAAGTGCCTCCCTCTTGGTAGTCTGTCCTTCAGCCGAGGAGAGCTTCTTATGGGACCTGGATGGGGCGTTCCAGAGACACTTACATGTAAACAAACACCCACAGCCCATGCACACCTGTTCCCCCCACACCCCCCACACCCCGAGCTGTTAAGTATTGACAGTTCCTCTTCTACAAAAAAAAATAACCAAAACCCAAAACATTCCAAAGCCAAAGGAAGCCAGCTCATTTATTTGCTGAACAAGACTGGAGACCGCAGGCCTCGGAGATCCCGGCCCCAGAATCAGGTGCAAGGAATGAGCTTGGCAGGTCGCCTACCCTTTCCTACCGTGATGCTACCATGGCAAACACTCAGCAGGGTATTCCCTGTTGTGTCCTAAATGCCCAGGGTGGGCAGCCCTGGGGGATTCCAGAAAAATAGATTGTGCTGTGACAGCCGGATCCTGTCCACACCCAGTTCGCAGGTTGAAGTCCTAACCCCGGTAACTCAGAATGTGGCTGCGCTTGGAGACGGGGTCTCTAAAGAGGCAACCAAGATAAACTGGGGTCCTTAGGGAGTCCTTATAAGAAGAGATTGGACACAGACAACACAGACAGAGGGGAGACAGGTGACCACACAGAGAGAAGGTGGCGAGCTACATAAGCCAAGGAGGGAAGAAACCAATGCTTAATCTGACACCTCCATCCCAGACCCGCAGCCTGCAGAATTACAGAAAATCAATGTCTGTAGTTTAGGCCACCCGCCTACGGCATCTTGCTATGGCAGCCCTCGCAGACAAAGACATGTGCGTGGCCATTTGCAAAGCCTTTTTTCACTTCATGTTCACAATGACCCAGCTGGGTAGAGACTGTTACCTCGTTTTACTGAGGAGGAAGCAGAGAAGCTATTGGCTAAAGTCACGCTGCTCCTGTGCGGCAGAGCCTGGGCTGATCCAGCCTTTCTGGCCTCAGGTCCGGCCTTCATTCCAGCGGACCTGCTTCCTGTCTGCAAAGTGCTCGGTGCCATTGTTGCCATTTGTTTTTCTGCCCATCGGCCATTGAGGGGCAGGTTGCAGCGGGAACCCTAGTCAGGAGAGCGGCTGTGACCGGCTCTGGCTCCCACCATGCGTTGGTGGCAGGAATGGTATTACAGTGGCTCCTGAAATTCTGGGTCATGGTTAAGTGATGAGGTCTTATATCTCCTGCTCACTCAGCCAAATCCAACGAGGCAAGAGCTTCCCTGGGGCGGCTCTGTTCCCTGCTCGGAGCAGCCACCGGCCGCACCTCTAAGGCAGCCGAGCACCTGAAGGGTCCCCGTTGTGTGACAGGCCTGGTGCAGGGGTGGGAGGGGGTGGGGTGCTTGGTCCCTGAAGGAGCTGCTTTCATCAGTCACCCCTACTGGGAGGAGCATTCAACAGGGAACCCGCTTCACCTGGGGTTTGCTTTCAACTTAAAATAGTCCCATCTCTTCCTGAAAATATTGATTGGAAAGTTGCAATCAAAACAAGCGAGGGAGCCAGGCCAGCAAATTCCAGTGGTTCGGGTTCTCTGTCCTTTTTGGGAGTGGGGTGGATGTGCGTGATACAGTAGTGAGCAAGATTTTTTTTCTTAACATACATATATTTCCGAGAGGAAGTCAAAGAGAGAGAGAGACAGAAACATCGATGATGAGAATCACTGACTGGCTGCCTCCCGCACACCCCCTATTGAGACGGAACACAAAACCCAGGCATGTGCTCCAACTGGGAATCAAACTGTGACCTCCTCGATCATAGGCCAATGCTCAATCGCTGGCGCTCACCAATCCTATCACCCCATTTTTCTCCTTTGGTGCTCCTTCCTTGCCCATATGCACATCTAATTTTTACAGGCAGACTCACGGCAAAGATGAGATTTTGTATTATCATTTAGCATCCTATCTAATAAAAGAGTAATATGCAAACTGACCATCACTCCAACACACAAGATGGCTGCCCCCATGTGGTCAAAGATGGCTGCCCCCATGTGGACACAAGATGGCCACCACAAAATGGCCTGCAGGGGAGAGCAGTTGGGGGGGACCAGGCCTGCAGGGGAGGACAGTTAAGGGTGACCAGGCTTGCAGGGGAGGGCAGTTAGGGTTTACCAGGCCTGCAGGGGAGGGCAGTTAGGGGTGACAAGGCCTGCAGGAGAGGGCAGTGAGGGGTGACAAGGCCTGCAGGGGAGGGCAGTTAGGGGTGACCAGGCTGGCAGTTAGGGGCAATCAGGCTGGCAGGGGAGTGGTTAGGGGGTGATCAGGCTGGCAGGCAGAAGCGGTTAAGGGCAATCAGGAAGGCAGGCAGGCGAGCAGTTGGGAGCCAGCAGTCCTGGATTGTGAGAGGGATGTCCGACTGCCCGGTAGGATCGGGCCTAAACGGGCAGTTGGACGTCCCTCACAGGGTCCCAGATTGGAGAGGGTGCAGGCTGGGCTGAGAGACACCCCCCCACCCTGTGCACGAATTTCGTGCACCTGACCTCTAGTCAGAATATAAGCATGTTTCCAAGTCACCACATTGCCTTCGTGCTAGTAATTTGAACGGCCTCATACTATCCCTTGGAGGAATAGAACCACCCTTGGCATGCCATCCTTTCTGCGGTCTTTAGGTTGTTCCTAACGTTTCGCTTCAAGTGAAACATCCCCGTGTGGTCTGCAGGATGGCGGGAGATGCTGACTCCGCTGGGACTCTGGTCTCCAGCAGGGTCTCCATTTACAGGTGAGCACCCAGGATCGCCCCGGCCCTGAGGGCTGATGGAGCAGTCACCCTGGAGGAAAGGTGAGGGGGAGGGAGCCAGCGAGCGGAGCCGGCGTGACCATCCATTTCCTCACCCCGTCTTTGCTGCCTCTCAGGGACCGCTGGCCGCTGCTCGGAGGCACTGAGGTGGGAAGCAGCCTAGGAACACAGAGGGCGCCGGAGGGTCCAGAATCACCTCCCACAAGAAGCAGAACCAGCAACAAGCTCCCTGGGAGGAGGCTCTGTGGCCTCAACTCCTCCCTCCCTCTGGGCATTGGGCTCCTGAGAACAAACACCCAGGATAGTGGGGGCCCTAACGGCTAATCCCAGGGTCCTGAGCAGAAGAAAAACCGTGTGTGGTGCTCACTGCGTCAAGTTCCAGTCTGTCCGACCAGATCCTGGCATAGTCTCTGCTTCTCTGCAATTCTGCCCTAGGGGACAGAAGTCGCAACCCAAACACAGCCTAGGTACCGCCCCCCAGGCCCTGCCGGGGCCAGAAATCCCTTGTGGCTCTTGGGACTCCTCGCCTGACCCTGTGGAGAACTGCTGACAGCTTTGGGGAATGGAAACAAGCAGGAAGGCAGAGGATGTTCCCGCTGCATCGAACGTCAGCTCCGTTTGGACACCACTCAGAAGGCAAGCGTGCTGATGCAGTCCCTGAAGGCCAAGTTCGCTTATTGCCGGCTGGTGGCTGCCTCGGTCCCGCCCTCTTAGAATGACTTGAGTTTTGGAGCCTAGCGGCTGGGAAGAATCCAACGGAACCTTTTCCACCATTCTCTTCATGGTCAAGGCCAAGGTCACTCAGGGCTGGCCTTGACTGGTAATAACGGAAGAATCCAACACTGACAGAGTACTTATTGTCAGGAACTACGCTAAATGCTTTACATAAAATATCTCGAATAATACAACAACCCTAGGAAGAGGGGATTCTTAGCCCTGTTCTATAGATGAGGAAAATCAAGGCTCAGAAAGGTCAAGTAACTAACCCCAAGGCACAGCAGGTGAGTGGCACTAGCTAAGACTCAGATCCAGGCCGGTGAACTTGAGCATGCAGGCGCCTTGCTAGGGACACCTCCTCCCGGCAGCCTGGCCACACCAAAGTAATAACAGTAATAACTGACCCCTTGGCACGTGCCAGGCAGTTTGCTGAGGCGTTTGCTTACATGCCTTTACCGCTTGAGTGAGGAAACTGAGAATCAGAGAGGTTAATTCGCTTCTCCAAAGTCACACAGTAAGTAAATAGAGACTGTTTTCCTCTAGAACCCAATGTCTCCTTCTTGTAGAATAACAGACTCTCATTAACTGAAATATGGGGCTTTCTAGAATTAAGACTCCATTCTGCAGGATTTTGTTGAAGCGAGGCGTGTCAACGGGACTAGATTGCGGGTAATAGGATGTAAGTAAAAATAGTATGCGCAACGTCCTTCTCTCCTGTCCTCCTTCCTGCTGGTAGAATGCTGACGGGACAGCTGGCGCTGCAGGAGGCCAGCCTGAGCGCCGACACGGCCAAGGCCACCAACAGCAGAGCCACAAGGTAGAAGGAGCCTGGGTCCCCAAGGAGGGCATGGAACCAAGTCAACTCAGCACTCAACGTGACCTCCTCCACACTGTCACAGGAAAGAGAAATGAACACCCGGCTTCCTGAATCCATTCTTGCTTGGGTTCTCTGTCATTTACAGCCAAACCTCATCCTAATTAACATAGTGGTGGAGCTGGAACTTAAACCAGTTGGACTCCAGAGGCCACACTTAACCACCGTGACTGACGTGTGGCTCTGCTGTGAAAACCCTGTGCCCACATGGGCGCATCTCAGTCACTTCGCTCCCTGCTTTGGGAGAGTCATGCCATAAAGGACTTTCCCAGTGCCGGGCCCGGTGCTGGGGAACAAACCAAGAATATAAATATGAATAGAACCTGCTCAGTGCCCTCAAGGGCTTGGCAGTCCATCTTGGAAGGCAGATGTCTGAGCTAATAAATAAAATACAGCGCGGCCAGCCCTGTGGTAGAGACAGGAGCCACATGCTGGGGGAGCACGGGGAGGGGAGTGACTCCCTGCCTGGGGGTCAGGGAAGGCTCCAGGAAGTGCAGCAGATGATCGGGACGTGCCAAGTGGCTGCAAGAAAGTGTAACGTGTGCTTGGTTCTCAGACACCGGCCCTTTAAACCGCGGGCCTCCGGTGACCACCTTTTTTATTTCAGAGAGGAAGGGAGAGGGGGAGAGAGAGAGAGAGAGAAACATCAGTGGTGAGAGAGAATCATGGATCGGCTGCCTCCTGCACGCCCCACACTGGGGATCAAGCCCGCAACCTGAGCATGTGCCCTGACTGGGAATCGAACCGTGACCTTCCAGTTCATAGGTCAACGCTCAACCACTGAGCCATGCTGGCTGGGCTCCCGGGACCACCTTTTGCCTGGAAAATCAACCCACAGTCCTCATTCTGGAACTTCAGACTGGAATCTGCAGCACTAAAGGCCTCCCCAACCCCTTTGGGACCTCACGGACCACCGATTGGCGACCGCTGGCCTAGACTGTTTCTGCTTCCTGGCCCCCAAGACCACCCCCCCTCGCCGCGACAGGGCTGGATAAATAAAGATTCTCGGCAGGGCTGTGAGAGCCCGAATGAGTTCTGTCCATAATTACTCTGCACTTGGAAAGGGTGTTTCCAACGTGACCTTTTTACCTGCAGTTCTCACGGTGCGGCTGCTGTCACTGTTAATAAAGCCGGGGCCCGGCTCGCTCTGATTGGAGACCATTAGAATCACCCGAGGATGGCAGCCAGGGCAGCCTCGCCGCTAATGAGGGCGGCTGATATGTTGGCGCGGGCTTATTCGCCCCTCGATTGCGGGGCTGGGAAAGTTGATCCCACCAAGTGGTCCCCCACCCCCTCCCACGGCCTCCAGTAGCTCAACTTCAGATCAAGGCAAGGGATCGACTGGGGAAGAGAGGAGCTCCTGGATAATGAGGCCAAGCAGCACTTCCACACACTCAGCATGTATTCATTAAGCAACTACTATGTGCCAGATGTGGTGCCAGGAGCAGCACGTAATAACGAGCGAGACACAGAGGGAGGCGAGTTTACCATGAAGTGAATGACGCTTAAGCTGTAGGTCCGCCCCCCTTCTGCCCCCCTCCCCCGCCCACCTGCCCCACAACGAGTTCTGAAAGGCGCCCTAGCAATGTGCTCACCGGGGCCACATGGTTTTTGTAAACATTTCCGTCAAGTGTCTTCCCACTCAGACTGGGTCCCACTCTCCCTAGGGGAGGGTGGCTCCGAAGAGACCACAGGCATGTGGGGAATCCGGCGAAGGGGAAGTCCCGCTGGGTTACCACTGGGTTTGTGTTTTGTGGGCTATTCCAGGTGCTCGGCAGTCCCGCCTGTGGATATTACGCTCATTGCTGGCCACCTCGGGGTGGAAATGACTTCCAGGAATCCTCCCACCGCCCATGGTTCCGCCTCCCCTGGCCTGGTGCCCAGGAGCAGGGCCAAGGATCCTATCAGATTGGAGGGTGCCCTGGGGAACCCGGCCCTGGAAGTGGGTGGGGAGCGGAGGAGAGAAACAAGGTTTGGATTGTCTAGAGCCGAGAGCTGGCCTCTGGGAAATTCCTCCCGTCGTCCGTCGTCACACGTGTCGGATTCTAAGTGCAGGATTCGGTGCTCGCAGACCGGCGGTAGACGAGGGATAGTCCATAAAACAGGGATACCAGTCTATGCTGCACTTCTCTTTGCTTTTCTGATGGGAACTATGCCAACTTCGCCACGGGGTTTATCAGACAGAACGCCTGGGTCTGCGGGGTACAAACTGCCGCAGTCCCAGAACAGCAAGAATGTCTGGTGGCGAAGTCACATGTTTTATGCATCCGTCCCAACCATCAATAATAAATATGATCTTTTATGATGCCGGAGGAAAAGACTTAATTCTCTTTCCTTTCTCTATATAAAAAACGTTACAAAACTGTCATAGGAAGAGGAGGTAAGGAATACTCAGCCCCCCCCCCCACAAAAAAAAATGCAGAGGAGAAAAGTATTACTGCAGTGTGCAAGGCAATTAATCAATAAAGTCATTCCACTATTATTTTCCTGTATTTTGTGATATTTGTGGTATTTTCCAGCTTTAAAAATTTGTATCTAGTTTGTTGTCATTTCTTTTCTCCATCTAAATAAAGGCCCACTTTCAATGCCTACGTCTGTTGTGTCATTTTGTATTTTCCTTAAAGGGGGCCCTCCAAAACGGCCAAGGTTCTGTTCCCACACAACCTGGGCTCAGCCCTGGGGCACACCCACAGTCCTTTATTCCTCGTTGTGGTCGAACGGGAGAACACCGCTGTCTCCCGCCCTTTACCACATCCGTGACCAGTGCCCACTGCATGCCAGGCTCTGAGCCGGGGGTGAGCACACAGCAGCGGATGAAGCAGATCTGAGACCTTCCCGTGGGAACACTGACATCAAATAAACCAAATCACAGAGGATGCTGTGGGGAGAGAATAGGAGAGGGACCTTCTGACAGGAAATAATATTTCAGCTGAGACACACAGAAGAAGAGGAAGAACAGGCTAAGCAGAAAGAGCAGCGTGAGTGGAGGCCCTGAGGGGGGAAGGGCTTGGTGCATGACAGGTATTCAGTAAATACCTATTGAATTCATTAAAAAGGTAAATATTAGGATTTGGGCTGGGCCACGGTGCATACAGGAGAGGCACTGAACCCTGGCCGGAGGCAGCCAGGAATGAAGGAATGAGGAATAAGAACAAGCTGGTCAGGTTAGAACTGATGCCCTGAGTTTCAGGAGAAGGAAGAGCATGTGCAAAGGCCCTGGGGTCAGAGGGAGATCAGAAAGCCGTGCTGCAGGGCTGGGCCCTAGGGGGGCTGGTTTGGGGGGAAAATGTGTGGTTGAGGGGAGGTTGAGAGCAGGAAGAGAAAAGAGCTGGGGTAAAGAATTGGTCATGGATGAGGCTGGAGAGTAAAACATGGCCAGAACATGAAAAGCCTTAAAAGCCATGGTAAGACCTTGGGCCTTATGTTGGATGCTACGGTGGGGTGGTTTTAGGTAAGGCGATAACATGCTCTGATCATATCTTTTTGAAAGGCCTGGTTGAAGGTCAACAGAGGACTGGATCAGGGGGCAAAGCAGGCAGACGAGACAGGGAGCTGTTAAGAGAAATGTGGGCAAGAGAAGGCGGTGGCCAGAGGTAGTGGCCGTGGGGATGGGAGGAGGTGGACAGGTCCAGAGAGCTCTTGAGTACAAGAGGGTTTCTTCCCAGGGACGGGACCGCCTGTGGCCTGGGCTAGTGGTCACCCTTTGCTGCATGTCTGCGGACCCCGCAGACCCCGCCTCTCTCCCGACTTCTCACAGGGTTTGGCCCTTCAGCCTCGTCACCCATCAGGATGCCTCTTCGCCTCGTCTCCCTGGTCCAGTCCCTTCCCAGCTCTGTCCCTGGGGCTTCCCTCTGCCCTGTGAGGCCTGGACAGCCCGTCAAGTGACCAGGGACCAAGCTCCCCGCCGGCCTCTCCTGGGAGGGCGGGACCAACCTGCCAAATTGCTGTTCTCAGACTCACCACCCTCTGGGCTCCCTGCTGCCTCGTAATCATCTTCTTTGTGTCTGTGTGGGTCCACGCGTGTGTGTCCTATGTGGGTAGTATGTGTGTGGCATGTTGACGTTTCTCCACCCCCACCCCGGGGGCAGGGACATCCCCGTGTCCCTGCAGAATCCCAGTGCCCAGCCCAGTGCCTGGGACATAGCAGTTACTGGGGAACTATTTATTGGCCAACCGACTGACTGACTGACCTCCCACCATCTGTTTCTAGTCTTGTGTGTGTGTGTGTGTGTGTGTGTGTGTGTGTGTGTTTCCGCCCTGTTCTGTTTCTAGCCTTCCCCCCTCAGACAGAGCACCGTGGATTAGGCTTCAGGTTTTCTAATCACAATCCTTTCCCGTCCTGCCTCCCTGACGCCAGCCTCGTGCAGCGTGGATATTCATTGCCAGCGGCTCCGCAGTCCTACCTCTGGGGTATGCTTTAAGGGACACCCACCGGGCCCCGTGACTGCCTTCAGCCGCCCTGAGCCTTGACAGGTTTGCGGCCGCTGACTTCACGTGAAATTCAAAGCAAACACTGACTTGTTTTTATCGGAGGATACACGTCAGTTTATGCTAAAATGCAAACAGGCTGCTGTCTAGATGTTCCGCCTGCAAAATTGTGAGCAAGCTCACCCCAGCTGAGCGTCCCCTCCTTCCTCCCCGCGGGCAGGTGCCCCGGGCGTGTGCTGAGTGGCTGCGGGGCGCCCGTGGGCACAGCACTAGGGCAGGTCCGTTCACTGCGTGCGGCCTTGACTGGTCAACTTGGCAAAGGCGAGCCCAGGCGAGGGTGGGGAAGTGGAATCCTTTTTTTTTCTCAGTTTCCTGTCGGGAGGGTGGAGGTGGCAAGAGGGGTGCTTCTCATCCCCGGTGCTACTGTCGGGACAATGCTTTGCACCAGACGAACCCACTGACTGCAAGACATTTATCACTTCCCATTCCAGGTGCCACGTGCTAATAGCACCCCTCAGTCACTGTGACAATCAGAGAGGAAAAGCCTCCAAAGTCTCCCCAGGCAGCGACGCCACCTCAGGTCAAGAAGCACCGGGGCCTGCTGTGTGGTTGAAGGCAGGCTGGGAAATGTCCCGGAATGCTCCTGCTTCCCGGTTCTTCTTTTTTTGTTCTTTTTTTCTCTTTTTTTGCATATATATTTTTATTGATTTCAGAGAGGAAGGGAGAGAGAGAGAGAAAGAGACATCAGTGATGAGAGAGAATCATTGATCAGCTGCCTCCTGCAGGACCCACACTGGGGATCGAGCCCACAATCCAGGCATGTGCCCTGACCGGGAATCGAACCCTGACCTCTTGGTTCATAGGTTGACCGTCAACCACTGAGCCACGCCAGCCAGGCGCCCCTGTTCTTTCCGTCTGGAATAGACGCCCCTTTCTGCCCCTCATTCTTGCTGGGCCACATCCAACCAGACCTTCCCTGGGCAACACAGACAACAGCCTCTCCATGCATCATAAGTATTCCCAGAGTCAAAAATAGCACTGGCGAGCAAGCAGGAGGTCTCGGTAGCACCATTCATTGAACATTCTGTCGTGTGTTATGTCTCATCATATCACCGCCTTCAATATTAATTGACGCTCAGAGCTTGTCACAGGACATTTCAAAATCTGCGTGTGTGTGTGTCTGCGGAAATTATCAACGCCTGGCGGGCAGAGCCCGTGCGTTAGCCCCCTTTCCGTGGGGGAGGATAAGGTGGGTTAGGGGTAAGGTAGCTCAGGAAGGGGCATCGAGAGGCCACGTCGGAGTGTGGGCTGAGGATGAGAGGCGGTGAGAGCCAGACCCACGGGCAGAGCTGACAGGTGGGGAAGGTGCCACGGGTCCCAAGACACCGCTCTGAGGAGTGAACACCCCGCGGCGGATGGCGATGACGCTGAGTCAGGGAACCCACAGGGAGGGAACGGCCAGTGGGACCAGGAGGCAGAACTGAGCAGAGGCTCCGGTGCCCGCTGGGAGGTCTGCGGTGCCCTGACCCTCCCGGGCCGCGAAGAGGGCGGCCACACTGCCGGGGAGCGGGGAGGCGCAGGCGAGAGCGCAGCTCGCAACAATCTCCCTCTGGAAAGAATGCTTGTCTCGCCACCATGCTGTACACATGAAACTGATACAGCATAACGCTGAATGCAAACTGTAATTTTTTTTTAAGAAAAAATTAAAGTCAAGAATATGTAAATAATTCAGCAGGCCTCAGAGCTTGAATGGAAATAAAATTGCATCTTCAAAAAAAAAAAGAATTTCAGAAGGGAAGGGAAGGGAAGGGAAGGGGAGGGGAGGGGAGGGGAGGGGAGGGGAGGGGAGGGGAGGGGAGGGGAGGGAGGGGAGGGGAGGGAGGGAGGGGAGGGGAGGGGAGGGGAGGGGAGGGGAGGGGAGGGGAGGGGAGGGGAGGGAAGGAAGGGAAGGGAAGGGAAGGGAAGGGAAGGGAAGGGAGGGGAGGGAAGGGAAGGGAAGGGAAGGGAAGGGAAGGGAAGGGAAGGGAAGGGAGGGGAGGGGAAGGGTGGTGACAAGAAAGGGTGGCTTGGCCGCCTCCAGCTCGCCGAGCTCCAGCCGAAGGAGAAGGGGGTAAGTAAAGAGGTCTCTGTACCATGGCTCGTACCAAGCAGACTGCCCGCAAATCGACCGGGGGCAAAGCCCCGAGGAAGCAGCTGGCTACCAAAGCCGCTCGAAAGAGTGCGCCCTCCACTGGAGGGGTGAAGAGACCTCATCGTTACAGGCCCGGTACCGTGGCTCTTCGTGAAAGTAGACGTTATCAGAAGTCCACTGAACTTCTGATTCACAAACTTCCCTTCCAGCGTCTGGTGCGAGAAATTGCTCAGGACTTCAAAGCAGACCTGCGCTTCCAAAGTGCAGCGATTGGTGCTTTGCAGGAGGCAAGTGAGGCCTGTCTGGTTGGCCTTTTGGAAGACACCAACCTGTGCGCTCTCCACGCCCAACGTGTAACAATTATGCCAACAGACACCCAGCTAGCACGCCGCATACGTGGAGAACGTGCTTAAGAATCCACTATGATGGAAAACATTTCATTCTTTTAAAAAATGTCTCTTCTTCCTGTTATTGGTAGTTCTGAATGTTAGGTGTTTTTTTTTCCCCATGGGATCAAAAGGTACCTAAGTATATGATTGCAAGTTGAAAATAGGGGACAGAAATCAGGTATTGGCAGTTTTTCCATTTTCATTTGTGTGTGAATTTTTTTAATATAAATGCGGGGACATAAAGCACTAATGCAAGTCAAATGTTTCAGTGAACAAGTCTCAGCAGTTCAACTTTATAACAATATAAATAAACCTGTTAAATTTTTCTGGGGAAAAAAAGAAAGGGTGGCTTGGCATAGGAGCATTCCATAAACGTGCCTACTCACATACATGTGCCATCAGTCCTTTGGGTTGTTTTTCTGACTGAGTCTGAATGCCACAGGAGAGGCAGAAACCGTGCCGGGCAGCGCTAGAAGAGCCGTCGGCGATGGGGTGTTGGAAGGCAGAGCCAAGCCCGGTCTGATGGGAGAGCACGGGACCCTGGGGAGGCCTCAGACTGGTACGCAGGGAGGGGGGAGGGGGAGAGGCCGCTTTCCTGTCAATTTCACCCAAAATGTGAACTAGCTCTGACCCTTTCGCGTCCATGCAGAGGCGGGTGGGGGGGTCCCAGGCCCTCCTGAGCCTCTTGCAGAAGGCAGAATGTCTTCATTGCTTCCCACGCCTTCCCCTAGTGCCGTGGTCGGCAAACCGCGGTTCGCGAGCCACATGCGGCTCTTTGGCCCCTTGAGTGTTCTAACGCCACTTCTTCAAAATAGACTCGCCCAGGCCGAAAACCGACTTCTGCGCATGGGCCACCAAGTTTCAATCGCACTGTAGTGCGCGCCCGCACGTGGTATTTTGTGGAAGAGCCACACTCAAGGGGCCAAAGAGCCGCATGTGGCTCGCGAGCCGCGGTTTGCCGACCACTGCCCTAGTGCCACAGCTCCAGCCTCACGGGGCATCGAGGGCAGGCTCAGGAGGAGGAGGCAACGGTTCCGAAGTGTCCACAAAACCAAAAGCTGTCTCCTTCATTCCAGGCACGGAGGTCAGTCATAAAAAAGCGTTTATCGCCGATTAATCTACAGCAGAGGGTAGATGGGGAGGGGCGGGGAAGCCACCTTAAACTCCACGCAGCGAGCACGCTTCCTTTTTACAACCTTGGCAACAACAAGCAGGAGACAAAGCCCATTTACAAGGACGGCGAGAGCTCGTCTCCTCGCTGACCCGAGTCCTCGCCACGCATCGCGAAGATCCCCACAGTCATAAATATCCCTGATGAGCAAGCAGAAGGCTCTTAATTGGTTCCAACTCATTTCATGGTGGAGGAAGCCGGGGGGATGCCCTGAATGAGAATAAGAGGGTGAGGGATCTCCCGGGAGGGGATTAAAATCGAATCTTCCATCAAAATGACGCTCCATCGCTGTGCTGACGGGAACCAGGAAAGCTCTGGCCCAAGGCCCCGGTGAGCATGGCCTCCCACCCGCCCAGGCCTTTCCTACCTCAGAGGTGCCAACCCCCTGGCAGGGGAGTTTTGTGGTGGTTGATATTGTTGAGGAAACACCACCATAAGGAGCTAAGGGAGATAACTGGCATTTATTAAAAATTCATTGCAGTCCTAGCCGGTTTGGCTCAGTGGATAGAGCATCGGCCCATGGACTGAAGGGTCCCAGGTTCGATTCCGGTCAAAGGCATGGATCTTGATTCCCTCTCCTGCAGGGTGCATGTGGGAGGCAACCAGTCGATGTGTCTCTCTCACATTGATGTTTCTCTCTCTCTCTGACTCGCCCCGGCCTTCCCTCCTCCCAGTCTCTCTAAAACTCAATGGGAAAATCCCCAGGTGAGGATGAGCAACAACAACAATTAATTGCGGAAACCCACACATAGATGGTCAATTAATTTGCAACAAAAGAGCCAGGAATATACAACGGGGAAAGGACCATCCCTACCATAAATGGCGCTGGGAAGACGGGACAGCCCCACGCAAAACAATGAAACCGGGCCCCTCCGTGCCAGCAGGCACAGACATCAACTCTGGGTGGATTAAAGACTTACGTGTAAGACCTGAGAGCATATGGCTCCTAGAAGGAAGCGTCAGTGATAAGCTCCTTAACATCTGTCTTGGCAGTGAGTTTTGGATTTGACACCAAAAATGCAAAATTAAACAAGTGGAACTACATCAAACTGAAAAGCTTCTCCACAGGGAAGTATCAACAAAATAAAAAGCAGCCTCCTGAATGGGAGGAAATATTTGCACACCATCTATCTATCTGATAAGGGGCTAGTATCCAAAAATATACGAAGAACCCATACGACTCAACAGCAAACCATCCAAGTTTAAGAGGGGGGAGGAGATCTGAAAAGAACATTTCTCCACGGAAGACATGCAAATGGCCAACAGGTGTACCTCGTTAATCATCAGGGCATGCAAATCAAAAGACAAGCGATAACAGGTGTTGGAGAGGCCGTGGGGAGAAGGAAGCCCTCGTGCCCTGTTGGTGGGAATGGAAATCGGTGCAGCCATTCCAGAAAACAGGATGGAGGCTTCTCGAGACATTAAAAATAAAACCACCGTAGGACCCAGCAATTCCACTGCGGGGTACTTTTCCAAAGAAAACGGCAACACTATCTCGAAAACCCATATGCACCCCCGTGTTCGTTGCCGCCCTATTTACAGCAGCCGAGGCATGAGAACAACCCGAGTGTCCGCCGACGGATGCCTGCGTCAAGAAATTGTGATACAAACACGCAACGAAGTATTATGGAGCCATAAACACAAATGAAACCTTGCCATTTACGACAACACGGACAGACCCCGAAGGCATCGTGCTAAGTGAAATAAATCGGAGGAAGACCAATACCATATGGTCTCACGTAGATGTGAAATCTAAAAATAGCAGCAACCACAAAACACAAGCAAGCTCGCAGACACAGACAACAGTGGGAATGAACAAAGGACGCCTGAATCCGAAGAGTCGGGGGGCGACGAGGAGTCTCACTCACCGAAGCGCACAGACCCCGGCATCCTGAGGCTCTCCTTCCCGCCCTGCACCCAGCAGCCGCCTGCTCACCGCCCAGGAAACTCCGCCACAGCTTCCCCCAATCTTCTCCTAAGACCTAATAAAATCTGGCCTCCGCTTTGTCTCCCGGACTTGTCTAAGGTTTGCCATAGCTGGCTTGTCCCGTATTGCAATTCCTCTGCTCTACCTGGATAAACTCAGTTTGGCTAAGCTAAAGTCTCTGTTATTTCTTTTTTTTTTTTTTTTAAATAGATTTTATTGATACTTTTACAGAGAGGAAGGGAGAGGGACAGAGAGCTAGAAACATCGACGAGAGAGAAACATCCATCAGCTGCCTCCTGCACACCCCCTATTGGGGATGTTGTGCCCGTAACCAAGGTACATGCCCTTGACCGGAATCGAACCCGGGACCCTTCAGTCCGCAGGCCGACGCTCTATCCACTGAGCCAAACCGGTCAGGGCTGTTATTTCATTTTTAAGGTCGACAGCAGACCGGTGGTTGCCGTGGGCGGGGGTGGAGGATGGGCAAAAGGATGAAGGGAGTTGAAAGTTCCCAGCTTCCAGTTATAAAATAAATAAGTTATGAGGATACCGTGTGCAGCGTGGGGACAACCGTTAATAATACTGTATTGCAGGTTTGAAAACTGCTGAGCGAGTACATCTTAAATGACCTCCTTATGAGGGGAAAAAATCCCGTGGCCATGCACGGCAGACGGCCTGTGGCGATCATTTCCCAGTATATACCGGTACTGGATCCTGACGTCGTACAACAGAAACGAATGTGATGCTCCGTGTCAACGGTACCTCAATAAAAACACAAGCTCTACTACATGCTTAGTGAAACCCTAGGCCTGTCTTTGTAGCACTGCTGGGCACGTGGCTGGCCATGGGCAGATTCCTAGTTGCACGCACCGTGCTGCACAAGGAGACTTTGCGCGGTGCCATATGAAAAGCGCCCCTCTATGGGGAGAACGGTCAGCAGCAGGACAACGATAAACCAACGGAGGTCTATTCGTACAGAGGAATACTCTTCAGCAATAATAATAAAAAAGGATGGACCCCTGATGGACATAACATCATGGGTGAGTTTCCAAAACATCCTGCTGAGTGGAAGGAGCCTTACGACGTAAAGGAGTACGTACGAGTGGCTCCATGTCTATGACGTCCTGCACTCGGTAAGCTGGAGTGGGGGAAATCTCCACGGGGGTTACCTCGGTGGAAGGGGAGCGGGAGGGGACTTCCTGGGGTGAGGGAAACGGTCTGTGTACCTTGGTGGGGGTTTGGATTACACGGGTGTTTGCACTTGTCAAAACGCAGCAAGCGCACGCTCTCAGACGCGTGCATTTTATTGTATCTAAATTTTACATCGGATGGAAAAACTAAACAAATATTGAACTCCGGTTAATGATGTGCGTGCTGAAGTCTTTAGGAGAAGGGGTTCTGCTGTCTACGATTTACTCTGAAGTGCGTCGCTAAAACGAAACAGATTCGCGGATGGATAAAGGGATAGAGAGATGGAGAGGTACATGGAAGAGCGATTTTGGTAAGTAAGGCCTTAATGGGAGATAGAACCTAGGTGGTTAGTAGACAGGTGTTCGTTGTAAAAATCTTTCTAATTTGCTGTGCGTTGGAAGTTTTTCACTCTAAAATGGAAGAAATAAGAGTGATGTGTTACAAAAAAAAAAAAAATACAACCATTTATTGGGTGCCTGGCTGTACTGGGTGTTTTACGTGTTTTCCTAATCCTCATATGATCCTGATTTTACTAACCATTCTTGGCCCTTCTTTCTCGAGCGCCCTCCGGAGGCTGGGTCTGGCGGGGGCAGCCCCCGGCGCTTGTATTTTGGGTAACGAAAGTGTTCTTCCGAAGCTGCCTCCCTCAGCCCTTCATTTTCCGCACTGGCTTCCGCTTAACCTCAACAATGAAGAAAAGTCTTCAACCACCGGTCCATCAGCACCACCACAGAGACTAACTGAACACCTACTGTGTCCAGGGGACTCAAAGACACACACACACAGCCTCTGCCTTCGGATTTGAGATCTTGCTTCCCAACAGTGTTGTCAGTTTCACTCAAACTCATTAAAAAAAAAAAAAATTTGGTTTTTTGTGTGTTTTTTTAAGTAGCAACCAGCGTATCCAACCCAGCCTGGGGGACTGGACGCCCCTTGTGACTTGGGCGCTAACCTTGGGCAAGTTGCTCGGTTCTCAGGCTTCGTCTGTGAAATAAGGGCTTGAACGAGGCCACCCCTCGGGTCCCCGGCCACCCTCCTGTCCCTGTGACTCGAGATCCGCAGTGACTTTGCAGGCCAGCAGCTGGTCTGGGTGGTGTCACACCTTAGGCTGGAACTGGGGCTGTTGTCTCACAAAAAGTGGGGTCTCTGCAGTGCCTGGCAGATCTGGGGAGGAGGAGGTGCAAACGCAGGGCCTGGAGAGGGGGTTAGTGTCCAGGAGCAGAGACAACGCCGAGAAAACAGTCTGACTTTAGCTCCTGGGAAGCAGGGTGCTACGCACGGGCAGTGTATGACCAGGCGCTACTGGAGGAAGGTTCATCCACGTATTTGCAGTCGTGGAAGAAAACGGCGGCACGAATAACCACTGGCGACGACACGCTGCTATAAAACTGTGAGGCGGACTCCAGAGTGCCCTGCATCTGCGGTTTGCAGGCTAGCATAAGGGAAGGACCTCAGGGACACTCGGGTGAGGGTGACAAGGGGGAGTGAGGGGGGCAGGGCTCAGCTCCCTCTCACACCTGAGAGTTCCAGGTCAGATTTATTTTGAAATGAGAACTTAGACCTCAATTGAACGGCACCAATTAATTACAGAAATGAGTAGCCAGGCAGGGAGTGTCCGGAGGGGGTGTTGGAGGATAAATAACGTGCCGGCGCGTGCCTCCCACAGCTCACTGAGACGCGGCACGTTCACCGGTGAGGTGCCGGCTCGGACCAAAGCCCGGAGTCTCAGGAAGAGGGCGGATTTGGGGGACGGCTGTGCCTCAGCCCCAGGAAATGACTGAAATGGTCTCACTTAGTGCAACACGCGTGCACAATGCACTTGGTGCGCTCAGGCCCCGGGCCCGAGTCAGTCCAGTGGGGCTCTCGGTCCAGACTTGCTTCCAGGGAGCTTGGAGTGGGACAGCATCTCTCCCCACTTCTGTTACCGGGTACCCTACACATTCAGGGCCTTTTCTCCCTGACACTGGACCAGGATCACAAAGCCACACACTTGGGGAAGCCACACGGGTGATAGAGATTCTTGCAGGGTTTGGGTTGGATCCCCTGGAGACGGATATTAAACCCTGCCCTCCACATTTAATCTTACTTAAATGGTCGCATTGAAGGTCTCTTCGTCCCCACCTGATCTTAGATGCCCTAGAGCAGGGGTAGGGAACACCGGCCGGTACAAGGCCCGAGAAATCATTGGGTCTGGCCCTGCCAAGGCGTTAGGGGTGAGTTAAATGTTTGAAAAACGATAGCAGGCTAATGTGTAAGCTGATAATTGTGCATGGCCCGCGAATGATATTATAAGTATCCAAATGGCTCTTGGCAGAGAAAAGGTTCCCCACCCCTGCCCCAGAGGCACAGCGCTAGGCCAGCCCTCGCCTCAGGTGCCCCCTGACCTCTGTCCCACCTGACAAGGGCTCCCTTTGGCACTTCCTCATAGCTGTGCTTCACCCACGGCTGCGGGCGTGACCTCACAGGATGCCTTCCGGTTACCTAACAAACCACCCAAAACCTAAAGGCCTAAGTAAACAATCACTTACTACCTCTCACGGCTCCTGTGGTTGGGAATTTGGGAAGGACTGGGCTGGGCGGTTCTGGCCCAGCATCTCTCCTGGGGTTGCAGTCATATGTCAGCTGGGACTAGACTCATCCGAAGGCTCGGCTGGGGATCCACCTCCAGGTGGCCACTCACATGGCGGGCTCTTGACCGGGCACTCAGTTCCTCTCCGTGGGGTCCTCTCCATGTTGCTGCTCAGTGCCACCCTGGCAGATGCCCTCCCCCAGAGCAAGAAACCCAAGAGACCAAGCCAGACGCCACGATGACTTCAGGACTTAGCCTTGAATGCCCTACACTGTGCCTCCTACCTTATTGTCCTGGTCACACGGCCAGCCCTGATTTAGTGGGCAAGGGGCCACCCAAGGAAGCAAAGGTCGCTGGAGGTCACCTTGGCAACTGGCCCAACACACTCTAAACTTTAGAGTTTAGAGTCTAAAGGATCTGAAGAAAAGGACCAGGCTCAATCATGAAGCCGCTTACAACCTAGCTGGGGGGGAGGAATCTTGCATACCCCTTTGTACATCTAATACAAAGGGGCTGAATAATAGCAATAATAATGATGATGAAAAGACAGTACATGCCCTGGAATGCAAACCAGGTATTGAATGAACAAGACAGATAGAGGCTCTGCCCTTCTGAAGCTTGTAATCTAGTGAGAATGACAGGGTTCTATACATAATTGCACTTGGAATACAATCCCATCTCCTTCCCCTGGCCATCCGTTTCTTCTGCTGCTCACCGCCCGTCTCCCTGAGCGCCAGCCCCGCCGGCCTTGTCTCCATCCCGCCAGCTGACCACGCTCCCGCCTCCCTCAGAGCCTCTGCGCTGGCCGCTCCCTGGAATGCTCTCCAGGTCTTCCCAGCGCCAGCTCTCCCTCACCACTCAGGTCCCTGCACTTGGCTGCCACCCGGTCTTTTCTTGAGCGTTTCTCCTTCACCTCCCCCAACTCTAACACAAAAGCTGCATGAGGACAGAGACTGGGGCATGCCCTCCCTGGTGTCTCCCGACCTGCAAGGTCAGTGATGAATGAACGAGAGGATGAAGTACCCACTCTCCGCCAGGCTGTATAAGGTCTCCCTTCTGGATTATGGTAAACGGGAGCTCCAGGCCTCGCAGTCCAAACCTCGGCTGGTGAATCGCAGACGCAGTGTGAGGTCAAGCCTCGCTGACTGCTTGATGCCGAGCAACGAGCATATGTCTGCCTCCCCGGACGGTCCACATTCGGGATCCCGCCCGGGCTGACTGTGTGCCTTGTACCTGTTCCCTGGACGGGCCCTCAGCTCCCGGCCCCCTCGGCTCGGCTCCCCAGCGTCTCGCCTCCAAGGGAGGGGGCCACGCCGGCCTGTTTTGCTGCCCTTGCGTGTCCAGCTTTCCTGGGCTGAAATGTGGAAAACAGTTTTTTATTAACACCCCGGCTTTCCTGCCTTTCAGGAGAAACGACACGACAAACAGAGGCCCCGCGCGTATTTGTTTTGAAAATATGTTTTTTCATTTGGGAGCAAACGGACGCTGCCAGTCTGCCGGCCCGTCACCTGCTGGGGCGTGTGATTAGCGAGGCCTTTTCTCTCCGGGCGGCGGTGTCCGCTGATGGACTCGCGCTCCCCATGCATGTTTATCTTCCGTTAATTAAAATGTTGCCAAGTCTTCCGTTCGGCCCTCGTGCACAGCAAGGCGGAGCCGTGGCCTGGGGCACTGATCCGGGCTGGCAGGCGGCGTGGGGGCGGTCACCCTATTAAATATTAATCTAAGAGGGCATCAGGCCCGTGGGCCTCCACCCCTGAGGTCCCGCTGGGAGGTCACAAATCAATGCCAGAGCCACTCTCCCTGCCGGGCCGCAGTCAGCCGCGGACGCAGTCTTTCGGAACTGTTGTTTGTCAGTAAATCTGAGCAGGATTCTGGGAGATGGCCCTTAAAAACTGGGATGAATTACCCGCGCACCTACCGTGGGAGGGGGTGCTAACCACCACGTGAAACTGTGTCTTATAAATGACGAACGGGCCAGGCTGCCAACATTTATTTCAAAGCGATGGGCCAGGTTAAGACGAGCACCGCATTCAATGTTAGCTTTGAAAATCTGCCTCCCCCAGGGATGGGGATGAGGACTGAGGTGGCGCTCAAGGCTCCATGCCTCCATTTCGGGGGGAATGTGGAAGCTGCTGCCCACATATTCACCTTCCCACACCCTCCCCCCTCCGGTCTCTGTTAGCTGTGTCTCCATTACGAAGTCATTTCAGCGGATGCCCTTGCTGGGCAGACTCTGAAGCTAGGGGGGGGGACACTCTGTTGTGTGTTGAAATGTGTACCCCCCAAATAAGTTGAAGCCCTAACCCCTGCGACCTGTGACTGTGACCTTACTTGGGAAGAGGGTCTCTGCAGATGTGATTAGCTAAGATGAGGCCATACTGGATTGGGTGGCCCTGCACCAAGGACTCGTGTTCTTGTGAGAAGCGATAAGCGACATTAAGACGCACGGGGGCTCCCTGGGATGTGGGAGGCGGAGGTTGGAGTGATGTGTCTGCCAGCCAAGGAAGACCCAGGATGCTGGCACCCCCAGAGCTAGGAGGAGGCCAGGAGGGACCCGCCCCTGGAACTCAGAGGCCTGATGACACTCCCATGTGGATTTCAGCCTCCCGCACGGAGAGGACACATGTCTATTGTTGGGAGGCACCCCGTGGGTGGTACTTTGCTATGGGCGCCCTGGGAAACGGATGCACACTCTACTCCTGGCCCTTCTGCTGACCCTCCTCACCGGCTCCGTCACCCCTATTCCTTTCCTTTTGGGGGAGGTCAGATACAGTGAAACCCCAACTTGCTAGAAGGCTTAACAAGTGGGAAGTCAGGCTGGGAAACAAGCCTCATCGTATGCCAAACCTTGCGTATAATTTTCGAAACATCCCCGTCCCCGTTCTTCCTTCGCAGAGGTCAGTGAACATGGTAAGATGGCTCTTGGATGATGGAGGATGTGACTCTGCCTCCAGGGTCATCCCTCGGAATTCAAGTCTCCCTGGCTGGCTCCACAGAGGCCGAGAGAAGACGTTGCTGGCCTGAGTTTGTACTGACCCAGCACATACCCGGGAAATTGCGTTTTTATTTTCATATTCCTAACCTTTTGTCGCTTCTAAAAGTTGAATGTAATCAACAAGTAATCATGACGTTAACTTGAGGGTTCCAGCTCGGTGAGTGTCTATTCATTGAGATGCTACAACATTCTGTTGTCTTGAGATAGCTGTGGGAAGAGATATGGAACTCCAGGGCGGGAAACCTGGGCCTGAATTCCAACTCCGCTCATCCTCACTACAGGCTTGGAAGGTAAGTATAATTAACCCTCACGTCTAATTAGCCATCTCCTGTGCCACCTCCAGAGAGATCCACTCAGGGAACCAAAAAGGTGGTTTATGCTTGGCCTTTGTTTTGCTGAGTGGAGCACACCAGCTGAGGGTAGAGATGAACTGCTCTGGGTAACCAAGATGTTGTGGACATTAAAAAGGAGGAGGAGCAAGTTGATGATTGGCAGGGAAGAGGCATTGGGAAGGGGAGGTGGTGAAGACAGGCTGGGATTTGGTTTCTATTGTGGGGAGTTTGGTCTGTGTCTTCTTCCCCATCTCCCCATCTGAGCAATGGAGGCGAACATCCCAACCTCCCAGGCCTGCTGGGTGGATCTTAGAAGAGGATGCAGGTAAGACATCTGGCCCATCTGGCCTCCTCCTTCCTTCCCCTGTTGAACGAGAGCCTACTGTGCTTTTTTTAAGAAGACAGGGAAAAGGAAGAGCAAACTCCCAAATCCACAAGCTGTTTAATGATCAGCTTTGACCTAATTCCACTTCAAAGCGTTTCCTTCCTGCCTCCCACCACCTCCCACCAGGCTGCCAAGCACAGAGACGACATGAAACCTTGGGCCCGATGGGCGCCCGGAACGTTAAAGCCTTTGAGAAAACAGCTGTTTGTTTGTTCCTGTGCCGTGTTTTTGCCCCTGCCTCTCTGGATGACAAGAGCCTGTGGGGAAGCAGAAGAATCTTTGCACTTTCTGTAACCGTCTACGCGGGGCTCTGGCACCCTCATTTCATGCCACAACAACTCTGAAAAAAGCAAATGTGCGTTTCAGAGACGAAGTGCTTTGGCCAAGAGGCACGTGGCAGAAATGGGGCTAGAACCCAGGTCTTCTCAGCCATTTCCTTGCCTTTCGCTGTCTCTGGTAGTTTGGAACCACGACTGCCTCGGTGAGGCTGCATTTGGCTGCAAGCAACAGGAAGCCCACGTCCCCCTGGCTCAGGTGGCCAGAAATCCAGAGGCTGACGGCTTCAGAATCGGCGTGAGCCCTGGCTCTGTGCTCTCTCTGCCCCTCCCTGGCTGTTTGCCTCCGTGCGGTGACCTCACTATCAGCCTGGCTTGGCTCATGCCAAAATGATTCACTGCTCTCCCAACTCCGCATCCACACACCCCAGGGAGCAGGCGAAGGGTCTCGCCCTGTGTCTCTCTTCTGAATAAGGAAGAGTCTTCATACGCAGCCCCGACCAACACCCCCCTGTGCCTCCCTCTCTCAAACGGGAGCAAACCTGTGGTCGGCATCTGTCATATTTGTGGTCACTCTGGCTCCCTTGAATGCTCATCCTTTGTTGGAACAGGTTTGAAATTATAAGTTCCACCTTCCCCAGGTGGAAGCCAGATTTTGCTCTCCCTCTGTTGGGACAAGTTTGATCATAAGCCCCACCTCCCCACGGGGGAAGAGAGACTTTGCTCTCCTGGCACGGAAATGGGGCTTTTACTCAGGAGTTGGTGATGCCAGGACACAAGTACAGAGACGCGGCCCCTCCTCTCCCGCACACGCAGCCCAGGTCTCCGTGGTTGTGGTGGTGTCTCCTGCACAGGAGCAGCGGGAATTCAGCCCAGAGCACCTGCGTCCAGAACTTGGTGGCGGGGGCGGTTTTCCTGTCACCTCTGACCTGTGGAATGGTTTGGGCCAGCCCTGCTCCCAGCAATCCCCGTGTCCTTTCATTAAACCTCTGAAGGGCTGAATCACCCAGAAGTGGCCTGTTTTTGCAGCTGAGAACCTGACTGATGCACACACCCTCCCTGAGCACGAGGCTGGACCTGTGCCCTCTGCTGACCTGTGCACACCCGAGCTCCCCAGCCAATGGGTGGCAAGAGAGTTGGGGTTACGCCAATCATGACCAGCTCTGAAGTTCAGGGGGAGGTTGGCTTCCCAGAACGCATAGGGGAGCCTGTGGGAACCCTAAATAACACTTAGACAAGCCCGCAGGCAAGGGACAGGGTTCACCGCTGTGCGCAGGCGCCCTGCAGTAGGCGGGAGGAGGCTGTGAACCTTCAGCCGTGGACCCCACGTGAATCCCGCATCCTCGGCCTAGCCAAGTGGTTTCTCTCCTATAACCCTCCTGGCAAAGAGCCACCTGGGGCTACCATGACCTTTCTTGAATTTTTTTTGACAGGGGGTTTCCCAAACTTGAATACCACGAAACTCCCCCTCCATGCACGGAACTGAGTTTGGGAAACACTTTCTATGCTCTTCCGTCTACTTGCCAATGGCTTGATTCTCTGTTTTGGGATCTGGCCAGGTCTTGAGCTCCAACTCGGAACCACCATCGGAGGTTCTGGCGCCGGCTCTCTCTCCATCGGACTGGACAACTGTCAGGTTCTACAGAGACTTGGAACCAGAACAGAACTCTGTCCCCACCCTTACTCCTCTTTGCCTTCCTTCCTGAGCTGGTACAATGTGGTCCATCTTGGTTTACTTAAAGGAGCATAGTTAACCATTCCGCCATCTCTGCTCCTCACTTCCGAGTAAACAGCCTCCTCTCCTCATTAACAGCTCAAGCAGGAAAATGCCTACCCCTCCCGGGGCTGTTTCCCTCCCCTGCACCTGGGACAGACCCTGCTAGCCCCCGATGTGATCATGTAGACTCAGGATCCTTCTCAACACAATTCCCCCAGGCAGCTATTATCCATCAATCAGAGTCGGCGTGCCAGGTGAGACAGTCCTACTTACCATCAATGACCTAGTTGATTAAATAGCTAATGTGTTTACTAGAAAAGCTCTGTTGGGTTTCGATTTCAGCTCCCTTATGGAACCTTAAACTAGAGGAGTCTCTAGTTACATCCTATCTACTCCAGGCCTTTCAGGGGGGGAGAATCTGGGTTGTGGGTAAGGATCTATTAGAAGTCTACTTTGGCATAAGCACCGGAATAAGACTGCCAAGGTCAGCAAAGCTTCTACCAAGAATTGTTCTAGCGCACTGCCCACTTCCCATGTTTCTCTGACCCAAACGCACAGAGGTATCTGGTGAGCTGACTTAGCCAGAGAGAAGAGCATCTGAGGCTACCAAATAAATGGCAAGCTACCCCGAGGAAGACGCATCTCCCGGGCAGACAGCAACTGGAGAAGCCCATGATGTCCCCAGCAGCGGCAGGGATTTCAACTTGGCCTGAGCCAATGGAACCATGTGCAATGGAACCATGGGCAGTGGATAGACTGATACCTTCCGTCAGATAACAGGCTGCTCCAGTTTCTTCCCTCTCCACCCCCTCCGCCCCCTCCAAGCTGATCACATTTCCTTGGTGATTTTCATGCTTAGTCAGTAGGTCTTAGGGGACAAGTGCGTATTCCATGAGGACCTTGTCCATACGCACGGGTTTGTGCTAATGTTATCCTCTGTACAGTGCCTTCCTGCCTGCCTGCCGTAAGCACTTATTAAACACCTGCGATGTGCTACGTGGTGAGTCCTACTGTGGAGAAGAAAGCCCTTGAACTCTGGAGCCGCCGGGGAAGGTTGTCTATTAAACAAAGATAATGCCACTGCTCTGATCAGCAGAAAACTGTATTTCCGGTTGCTTCCTCTCTTCTTCGGGTCTTAAAAGAGCTGAAACTGAGTTTGGGGAAAATGGAGAGAGCCAGGCAGCTAAAATGCAGGGATTCCAGGGAATTCTGCAAAATAATGAAAAGCCCCCATAGGGTGAACATAAACCAGTTCTCCATCCAGGACACTATAAAGAGGGTGAGGCAGAACACTTCCTGGCCTCCGCTGATTGCCAAGGACTATTTAGTTTTATATACATTAACTCCCTAAGTCCCCACAATAACGCTATGAGTTAAATGCTTTTATTATCATCATTCAAAAGATGAGAAACAGAGGCACAAAGGGGTTCAATGAGACCTGGCCAGGTAGCTCCGTTGGTTAGAGCACCATCCTGATAGTCCAAGGTGGCGGGCTCGATCCCTGGTCAGGGCACATACCAGAAGCAACCAGTAAATGCATAAATAAGTGGAACAACAAATCGATGTTTCTCTCTCTCTCTCTCTCCCTCTCTGTACATGTTTTAAAAAGAGAGGTAAAATGACTTGCCCAAGGCCTGCAGCTAAAAGTGGTGGAGGTGGGATTTGAACCTATGTAATCTCCCAGCAGAGTCCTAAGCTACCTGAAATATATACAACAAACAAACATAGACAGATCATGGATTGGAGTGGGGTGGGTTGACTAATACCTGGATGGAGTTTTTTTGTTGTTCTTTTTTTACCCCAAGACTTCTATCAGATAAAATAGAAGGGTTATAAATGGGAAGCTCGGAGTGCCAACCTCCCCCCTGCCCCCCAACCCCATACAGGCCAGCCACTCCTCCAAACACACCTCTCTAGCGCCCTGACACAGCAGACCGGAGCCCAGGGCCTGACCAGTTTTCAAGGCTTGAGTGCGACGTGGAGATGCGTCTGCACGGTCCCTCCTCCGTGCTCGCAAGCGGTATCTTTGACGGGAAAACCACGAGGTCATTAGTACCTATTGCAGCATTGTTGCTGGTCCTAGAAGACTGACCCATCTGTCCCTCCGTCGTTTTCTCACCAGTAACTATTGACTCCTTCACTAAACAACTGTGGGCGCCCCTCCCGGCCAAGCGCCAGGTACCAAGCCCTAAAACTGCTAGTTGGAATTCCAGAGCTGCCCCCAAGGAACTCGCCGTGTGCCGGTAAAGACAGACAGATGGGGAAAGCGGGTTTTAGGATGCAGTGCCCTAGGAGCAAGCCAGGGAGGGCAGCCCGCCCTGTCCCTCCTCCCCACCCTGCCCTTCCTTCCCCTGGGGGTTGATGAGCAGCAAATGAGATCACACTGGGAAAGTGCTTTGTAAACAGCCGAGGGTGAGAATGGGGTGTGTGGGGAGGAGGGGAAGGGTTTACGGAGCTGTCCTCCGTGTCTGGAGACCCTGTGCAGGCAGAGGGCCAAGCTGAGCGTTCAGTCCGGCCGTGAGCCTGGGCGAGGCCTCCTGGACCGGACAAAGCCCGAAGCTCTGGGCTCACCCTCCCAGCAGGCGGAGCCCACGCCTCGCTGCCCTGGCCACGCTGCTCTGGGCTCGGCGGTGGCAGGAACCCGGACCTGTGTTCAGTTGCTTGGAACGAAGTGCTTGTGCAGCCCCGCACCGACCCCTGACCTCTTCCCATTGTCCCATTGACGTGACAAAGGCCAGGTCTTCCCTCTATTGAGAAGCCAGAATCCCGTGAATTCCCTTATATAACGAGATCCCTAAGAAGTGTGGGCCCGGTGACGCCGGCCACTGCCATTCTCTGTGCTGAGGCGCCACCTTGAGGCCAGTTGTAGCTCAAACGAAGGTGCGGGGGTATTTTACAATTTGCCTGGCAGGTGGAAACAGAGAGGAAAAGATTATCCAAGAACTAAACGGCAAGGAAATGGCAGAGGACCCCCTAAGAGGACCCCAGAAGTCCTTTCACCACCTCCCCGCTGCGTGCTGATCAGACAGTAAGAGCTGAAATGTCTCAGCTCCTTGGGGGCAGGGTTTCCCCCACGTCCAGGGACCAGAGTGAGAAGGGCACCTTCTCACAAACTGAAAATCGAGACCCAAAGAGCAAACATGCCAAGAAAACCCTCGTTTGCCCTGCCGCTCAGACCCCAACCCATCCGCTCTGTACCCCAAAGTTCAGACGCCCTGGCCAGCTTGGGAAAAGGGGGTTTTCTGTGGATAAGGCCTCCTTTGGGGGAAGAGCTTACAGATTCTGCTTACAGTTCTGGAACTGGCTGCCCTACGCTGAGCATGAACACACATTTTCATGCGCCATTTATTTAGAAATAGCCGGGATGATTCTACAAAGGCATCGAAGGTACGCCGATGATTCAAATCAGCATGGAGCTCTTTTCGCCTGAAGAAAATCCAAGCCAGATGGTAGCAGCGCGTCAAGAAGAATAAGCCAAGCTCCCAAGCTCCCAAACTGAGCAAGGAGGGGTTTTTTTATACATCCTCTTACTTTAGGTTTTTCTGTTCAACCCTTTGCCAGACCAGCAATTTAGCTTCCTCCTCCTAGGCTTATTGAATTGTTACGTGCAACTGGAAAACAAGGTCCATAAAATATCCAAGCTCTCACTGCCCACCCAGCATCCTCACTCACACAGCTGTGTGCAGTGCCCAGGGAGTGACCAGAGGTGACAAGTCTTTGCCTGCAAGCAGCTGCTGGCCCCTCTTCAGACCGATGGCAATTCAGACAAGGGGCTCCCTTTACAGGGAACCCTGAGGAGCCTCGGGAAAACTAGAGTGCTGGTTGGATCTATTAAAAAGCTGCAGCTGGCCTTAGCCGGTTTGGCTCGGTGGATAGAGCGTCAGCCTGCAGACTAAAGGGTTCGATTCCAGTCAAGGTTGCAGGCTCGGTCCCATCTGCAGGAGGCAGCCAACCAATGATTCCCTCTCATCATTGATGTTTCTATCTCTCTCTTCCTCTCCCTTCCTCTCTAAAAATCAATAAAAATATTTTTTTAAAAAGCTACAGCCATTCCTTATGCATGAAGGGCAGTCCACTGACTGGCCATAGGGCCCAGACACGTGAAGTTGCCATTCCCGTTGCCCAACTCCCAAAGGAGTTAGATTTACTGAAACGAAGTGTTTGCTTCTCCCCAGGAGAACCAGCTCCACTGGCGATCGGGACAGGAGCATCGGCATCACTGCCGTCTTGCAGAGGAGGCAGAGTCTAAAGAAACGGAGTAACTGTTCCGTGCGCAAAGCAGCCAGGATTTGGTCTCGGGTTCCGGTTCCGGTTTTCCAACGCCACCATCTCTCTTGGCATGAAGCCAACATGTGAAGTACGGAAAGAATATTCTGAAAAGCAATTCAGTTTGCTGCAACCTTCTGCAAGAATTCTCACACAATCACTAGGACTGCACTGTAATGGTGGAATTTGTGGACCAGGAACAATGCTCACTGGAGGTCAGTTCACACAATACACATTTGGGGAGGCTCAGCACTTCACAAATGGAGAGATTTCCCCTGACTTTGCTTCTTAGCTTCACTCTTTTCCTTCGGGTTCCCTGTAAAACCCCACACAAGTGTTTGGGGGCTCCCTGCCTGGAAAAGCCAGGGCACCTCAGAGCTGGAAGGGCCTCGGCGAGCTTCTGATGACAGTGCAGACACTCTCTTAGCAGAGGACACCAAGAGCATATGGTCAGTGAGTGGCAGCTGGTCAGAATCCCTGTCCCTGACTCAGAGCTGAATTGAAGGCACTTTTCACTTAATCATAGTTTCAGGAGATTGTATCTTGTTTCTAAATAAAGCCCAGCTAGGAACAAAATCTCCAGGGCTACTCCTAAAGTGACTTTGGGAAAACTGCTGACATTCCTGTCTTGAGATGTGCTGAGGAGGGAGGGGAAGGGGGAGGGGAGGGGAGGGCAGGGGACAGCAGGGGAGGAAAAGTGCAAGGCTCTATGCCAAGTGCCCATAACAATAGCCAATAGCAGCCAAAAGTCACCTGGTGCTGAACTGGGCACTACGCTTAGTGCTCTGCAGGCATTAGCGCATCTAATCCTCTCAACAACCATGTAAGGTAGGCATGAGTGTTTCCACTTTACAGATGAGGAGAATGAGGCCCAAAGCTCCTACAGAGCTGGCTTAAGAGGTCCAGGTAGGAGTGGGGCCCAGCGGTTTCAAAGGCAGTGCTCTGACCCACTGCCCTTTAATCCCCGTGCGGTGTGTGCAGGGAGGGCCCAGGGAAACTCAAATTCCATTCTGGCTGAGCACAGGGAACCCTCAGACACCAGCCGGCTGTCCCGGCACAAAACTGCAGCCAGGCAACCTGAAAGGGGGGGGTCCACCACGGAGGACAGGTTGGGGACCTGGGAGTTTAGTTTCTTGAATCTCCTGCCAAAACTCGGGGGGGGGGGGCAGTCAGGAGGAAGGGTAGGAAAGAAGGGCAGCAATAAGGAAGTAAACACTCAGGAGTGTTTAGTGGGGACAAAACAGGTTTGTTTGCTAAGCCAAAGATATTCTAAAAGGCACACCCTGCCTTCTAGAGCTACTGGAAAAATTCTACACATTCTCACATTCTTCCACCTCCCTCGGTAACCATTTCACTAAAAGTCTTGCATCTGCTAGGACTTAAATTAGATGCAAGAAAGGATTTCTGGGCAAAATGAACCAGTCATCCCTGTAAAATGGACTTCCTCTTTTCAAAAGCCTCTTTCTTGGAGGGAGCAAAGTAACACATGAAAGCTGTGCAGAGGAAGGAACATGGACCAGAGACCTTC
This sequence comes from Cnephaeus nilssonii, assembly GCF_951640355.1. Lineage (NCBI taxonomy): Eukaryota > Metazoa > Chordata > Mammalia > Chiroptera > Vespertilionidae > Cnephaeus > Cnephaeus nilssonii. The sequence continues at coordinate 7,905,259 of NC_137092.1, read as the reverse complement.
AACGGGCAGACAGGAGTCTTCACTTCTTACCTCCCTAGGAACCACGGGCTTTTGCTCTCAAGGACCCACGGGAACTGGCACACACTGGGCAGGTGGGGCAGGCGACTACAAAAGGAGAGCGAGCTGGTGCCTATGGAGGAGTGGGGCCCAGGAGGCACAACTCGTGCCAGCAGGATGCTGCCTTCCCCCAAATCTTCCATTTACGGTGAGTCTGCACTTCTCCACAGGTCAGGTTCTCCCCCTGCACTCGCACCTTAGCTGTGAGCGCCGTCTCAGTCAGAACGCATCTGGCTGGCCCCTGAAGCACTCACTCCCCGTTACACGCAAGAGCAGGGCCCGGCAGCAGCAGGAACTCAGTCTGACGAGGATTCTAGTGCTCTGCACTGTTTCTGCCTGGAACAGACCCGAGCACTTGTCTCTGGAGCTTGACCAGAATAAATAATTCAAGCGAGGCTCCATCACGGCCGACCTCAACCACACGCCTATTGTATTTGAGACAGAGGGATTCACATTGGCCTTGATGGAGGATTTTAAAAGGACACAAAATTAGACGGCTTGATCCAAATAACTCAGAATAGCCAGTGATTCCACATGTGGGATTATACTTATTGATTTAAAAACCTGGTTTCTCCTTGGAAGAGAATAAAATAGGAGCTTAAAAGCACTTGCTCCAAACACCTTGCTCCTGTGTTCCCAGATGCACTCACCCTCCAGTCAGTTATGCTGTAGACGCACGTTAGCTTCTTGCTTTCCGGGCAGCGTCTTTCAGTGCGGCGGCCGCCTTTCGTTTCAACTTCTGTGCAGCTGGGGCTGTGCAGTGTCCGAACTGCAAGCACACCAGCAGCGTGTTCATCTCTGCAGTGCTTTTCAGAATAAAAGGCTCTGGCTGGGGCCAGAAGACAGTTATGAGTTGGTCGAAAGAGCATGGGCTTTGGAGCCTCTGACCTTAGGCAAATCACACAGCCTGGGGTGTAAGGAAACTACCAACCTGGCTCGGTTATCAGAGGATTGTATTAGCTTGCTCAGGCTGCCATAACAAAATACCACAGACTGGGGGCTTAGACAACAGGAGGATCCTTTTTCACATTTCTGGATGCTAGAAGTCCAAGATCAATGTCGGCAGGTTTTTCCGAGGCCTCTCTTGCTGGCCTGCAGATGGCCGTCTACTCACTGTCCTCTGTGCAAATGTATGCCTGGGGTCTAAACTCTCTCTTCTTAGTGGGGGCACACAAGTCAAGCCGTAACAAAGACTAAATGACAAAGTAAGGGGAAAGAAGTTGTGCTTAGGAATCATAAAGCATAATGCACCATTTCATACTGTACTTTAGGCAAGAAAAGACCAGGAAATCATAATGTATTTTAGCTTTATTGAAGACATATTACAACAGACAAACAAGTAGACAAACACATGCTTTATAAAATATACATTCTCATGTGTGAGAAAATATAAATAGATACGAGGAAAGGGCCACACTGAACAACTTGGCTTACAACTCTCCTCAGGGACATCTAGTACCAGGGCTGCTCAGACTGACATCCTCTGATGGGGGTGGAGGAAGCATAGGGGGAACATAGAAATAGTCTATGGATCAAGAGGCCACTTCAAGTAGCTAAGAAAAATTCTAAGAGCAGTTGACCACATGATGACCAATTTCTCTTTCAAGACAGTTACAGCTGATAACTATACTCCTTACACCTGTTTTTCACCTTCACCCCACCCATTGGTGAAGATTATTAGGACTGATAAACAATACAACCTTGAGGGAATAGGTCCAAATATTACTCTTCAAAGACACACACACACACACACACACACACACACACACCCTTTAGTACCCATAAAACCTTCAGAGGATGCATGGGCTTTCAGGTGTTGTTTTGATAAGAGCAGCTTGTAATATATCTCTGCATTCAGAACTTGTTATTCTTGCAACAAACAAGGCAGTGTCCAAACCAGAGAGAAAATGAAAGCTAACTGGCGTTGGTTTAGCTTGTACTCCCAACAAAAAAGTTAGAAGGAGCAGGAGGGGGAACATCTGCCAAACTGAACTGGAAAGAGACCATGTGACAGAAAGACGAAACATTCCTGGCGGACTGCCAAAAACCTTAGCTCGGCTGTTTCACAATTACCTGTCATCTGCATCGAGAAGTAAAATAGGAAATGGAAGACGTAGCATAAAACGACAGCAAATTTACCTCTGTAGCTCCATTATCCTCTTGGTATTTCTGTGGATAGTCAAGTGATTAGAAAAGGCCACCACACACTTGAGTGAAATACTGGGTATAAAATTAAACACTACAATTCCAACCCCGTTCTATATGGAGCCACTGATAAGAAGAAATAGGGATCAAAATTAAATAAAGAGTAAAAGGGAGGGATATAATACATTATAGGCTTTAAACTTTTTATTATGGTAGTGCTGTCTATGTTAATTACTAATTATGGATTTCCTCAGAATAAGCCCAGGCTTTCATGTTTTCAGCCTTTAACACAGAATAGGCCAAAACACAAAATTCTTTAGTTTAAGAAAAATTCTTAAGTGCTCTATATTTACTTTATATAAAGGATTCTGAAGGGCAAGGTTTTTCTGGAGATTTCCAATGATAAAATGAAAGTCGTCTTGTCCAGAAATTTCCTCAAAGTTACTAGCAGATGATTTCAGCCTCCGTGTGTACTTTTCCCCCAAAGGCTGATTATTCCAATTGTCAGACAAACCTAACAGGTTAGCAAGTGAGCTTATAAAGTACTAGAGGCCTGATGCACGAAATTCGTGCAAGGGGCTTGGCCCTCGGAGCCCCGGCTTCGTCCGGAAGGTCGTTCGGCTATCGGGTCTATTTAGCATATTACACTTTTATTATCATAGATTACTGGCAAGTGTATTCTGCACCTCCTGTAGCTGTTGCCCCACTAATATGATCCAGGTCCTCTGGAATCAAAAAAGTGAATCTCATCTTTATCTCATATGACAACCCTTTAAGTAATTAAAGACTTTTGTCATATCTCCCTTTTTTTTAGGAAAATGGCTCAGTCTAAGTTGCTTAACATCTTAGTATTTCTTTTACAATCTCCCAATGGGTAATGTGAAGGCAACTGTTTTTAAACATGAAAGTTACCTTACAGAGAAACACACATTTTAAGCGTTCTGAGATGGCACCTGGAGGGAACTGCACGTGGGCTGGATCCACGGAGTACCTTGCATTCTAGGGAAAGCACTTTAGAAGCTGCCGAGGACAGAGAGCCAATGGCTTAGGTGTAGAGCCCGTGCCAGTAAGGATGGAGTTCAAGGAAAAGGTTAGTTCTTCCAGGCAGGCTTGAAGAATCGGTCTGAGGGGTACAAACAAATGAAGAGAATTTATGCATCGCTCCTGAGAGGAAGTGGTAATTGGGTCCTAGCATTTTCGTTTGCCTGGCTCAGCCACATCCCTGGTTAAATTGGCAACAGGCAGACATTACGATGCTGGAAAGAAACACTGCTGAGCCACTAATCTGGGTTACAGTAGAGAGCTAAATGCTGCTTGGTCAAGAACAGATGCAATAATGAGAAGTTTCGGGGATTCCTCCTAAGATTAGAATTTATTAAATTCATTATTTTCTTTAAAGACCAGGGGTAGGTTATTCACATTTAAACAAATTCCTGAGTAGTATTTAGGTAAGTTTTTAGTTATGTAGACAAGCTAGGGATATCTGAGAGTTGACAAGACCCCTGGCCATCAGGAGACAGACACTGTAGAGAATGGCCACTGCCGACACCACGGCAGCACCCAGGTCCACGTTTCCTAGGGCACGGGTCCAGCCTGTTCTGTCCTCACACACGACAGCCGATGCTCACTTGAAGTCTAGCTCTACCTCCACCTTTTTCACCCAAGTCTCTCAGAATATGAGAAAGTACTATCATCATTGGGATAACTCTGAACACAGCAGAAAGGTCACAAACTAGTTACAAATGAGCGGTGGCACACCCTCCAACGCCAGCGCTCAGACCTGCCGTGCCAGAGCGCACTGGTGCTTGTCAAGGCAGCCCAGTGTCCTTGTTTACTGACACTGTTCAGAAGCAGAATATTTCTTCCCAGGAGGGTAGCTTATACCGTTAACTCCTGCTATAGAGGAAATAAGTCTGGCTCAAGTCAGAGTAAGCAGCGTCTTGTTCTCCTTAACAAACATCTCATGAAAGCAGCTTTTTATTAGAGTAGCATAATCCTCCTTGGTTCCTGGAGGGATCACAGGTTCATAGAATGTTACAGCTGGAAAGGGCTTTAGAGCATCAGTAAAGCGCCCTCATTTCATAAATGAGAAAACAGGCTGAGATGTAAAGGGACTGGCCCCTGATTACACAACTAGTAAGTAGCAGAGTGAGGAATGCAATCAGGTCTCTTGATTCTAAGTCAGTACAAATTATACTACAACCTAGTAAGCAGGAAGAGGGATCACAAATTGAAGGGTGGTGGGGGAAAGATATTTAAGTTCAAAGTGAAAATGAAGAAAGGCTGATAGTTTAAAAATGAACAAGAGAAAGGCATGATGGTACGAAACAGCTCAAGAGGTGCTGCTGCCTATGGGAGATTTAGGATTGAAAACAAGCATGAAATTCTAGCAAAAAGCTGAGAAATTATGTGAGTTTAGAACCCTTGAAATGCACAATGACTTAGATATTTTCACTGAAGTGACAGGTTGTGTAGTACATAGCTAGCACTTACGAGATGTAGAGGACAGAGTCTGACCGCCTGCCTGCCTATGTAAGGAAATCTGAAAGCACAAAGAACTTCAGTCCATTCCATTCCATTAGTGTTAAGTCCTTTGTTTACATAAAAAAAATTTTTTTAAAAGCTTTTGCTATCATAAATTCAGAAAAACTTTTTGGCTTAAATAATCACTTGTACAAAACAAGGCCCACTCCAAAGCTTTATAGTGTAAACATTTCCGCATGTCCTTCTACTTCCAAAAGCCTTTTCCCTTCTTAAGATGCACTGTGCATTGGCAGAAGGGACATTATAAAAAAACAAACAGAAAAGAAACAATCTTTGGTTTCCTCATCAACTAAATCCTTTGTTGAAAGAAGGTATTCCCCAAATGAGTTTTCCTTTATTTATGTACATATGGCAATGACAGGACTGCTAGTGTTTTCAAAGAGCCTTTTTACCCTAGACAGGGAATAGTATCTGGCACTTGCGAACAGGTGGCAAATGAGTATCTGTATGAACCTTTAGGTACGAAGTAAGTGGTTAATTACACCAAGACTGTGTTTGTGTGCACCCCATCACTGGGTACTTGCCTCTATACATAGACTTCTTAACAAACACATTTTTAAAACTTTAAACAGTCTTTAAAATCACTAAACCAAGATATACAAAATCTGTCTGTGGTCTGAGAAGCTGCTGTCAACATTATAACTAGATATCATATACAATTTTGGCATATCAAAAATATTTACATTGCAGCCAACACTTATGGTCAATGAATACAAAAAATTATTTATAAATGCACATATATTTACAATGAGATTCCAGGGTGATAGGAATCCCCTCCCCCACAAAGGAAAAAAAAAAAAGATTCACAAGAATACAAAACTCCTTGACCTGGTAACAACTGGTCAAGCCTGGGATACTTGCCAAAGACTTTGAATATCAAAGCCTCACCAATCCGCTCTCAACTATATGCTAAAACCACTGACAAATCCCCGAACACGTCCAAGCAAGGACCAAAGTTATTTTTGTTCTTTGGAAGGCAAAATAGACTCTGTTTTCTCAGAATCATTCTGCGGGTTGAGACAATCAGCATGTTAAGCAGCAATGAGACTCTTCCTAATATGCAATGCTCCCGGGCACATTCCCACAGAGCCCTCAGGAAGCACACCTGTCCTGTACCTTCCTCGGCCCCTCTGCACACTGCTTATTACATGTACCCAGGGCGGCCAGCCATTATCTTTTCTTTGTCAGGTAAAAGCCCAAACAAATGCCTAGCCCGCCTTGGAGTGGTCAAATGTAATTGTAGACAAAGAGTGAAGCAAATGCTGACTTTGGGGTTTCTTCTGAACTCTGAGGTAGTAAATACAAAATTAACGAATTTGGGTCTTTGCCCAGATTTCATCCTAGAATATTTCATGTGCCCTCGCTTCCCTCTTGAATGTTCCGAGTCCTACTAAAATCAAAAGCGTGGTCGTGCAACCTGTGGCAGGGCGTGGGGGAAGCGGAGCAAGCGGCACCACTCTCCGCCAGGCCCTCACGTTGATGGAGCTGTGGTGACTCAGGGGCAGGCTGCTGGGAAAAGGGAGCAGGAGGCAGGCCTAGTTCTCCGCTCATGTTCCACAGAGGCCGCTGCAATGTTTCTGAGAATCAAAGACAAGAATTGTCAGTGGCGAATACAAGTTCAAAATTAATTTCCTAAAACTTAATTTTCTTTTACCCAAATCCTCAAAGAAATAAAGATACCCAGTATTCCTGTATAAGGATGTTGAGATCAAATATATACTTGTCATCTTCTTAGCAACAACTAAAAAAAAAAATAAGACGAAAACTGGAACTATGGTCTTGCAAACCTTTCTACTCAACAAACTTAACCAATTATTTGTTGAATCCATGCGATATGTCTCCTACTTTTGCCTCTTGTTAATGATTCTGCTGCTACAAAACTTGAAAATAAAACTCTTTAGACACATGGAAACAGACTAAGGGACTAATAGTACTCACACTGTAATGGAAGTTGCATGAATCATAATAAAAATAGATTCAAAGAAGCCATTACAGGGTGGGGCAAAAGTAGACTTACAGTTGTGAGAACATGAAACACAGAATTATTCTTGTTTTATTATTTATTAATTATTGTATTACTTTCATTAGGAACAATTGTAAGCCTACTTTTGCCCCACCCTGTATATTTTTAAATAACAATTAAATGCCTATGTTTAAAAAAAACTATCTTAAAAATAAACAATTTCCCTCTAGCTTCTAGCATTCTAATAATTCCAACAATAAGATAACCAAAAGCAGCGATTTTAAATCAGATTATCTGTACTCTGAATTCAAAAGTGTGCATTTCTCATTCTCCTTATTCACTGCAGGGTAAGCCCTCTCCCCAAAGATCATTTACTGAAAGTTATGTTAACTTCATGGGGATGCATTTTGGAAAAAGTTTTTTGAAAAATTCTGGAAACAAATGCTCAGAAATAAAATGTTTCAAAACCCCACCTGAAGAGTGAATGCCAGCAGAGTTTCTCAAGCTTTATATGCATACAAATAAGCTGGGGTCCAGTTAGACTAAAGACTCTGGTTCACTGGTTGGGTGGAACCCACCATCTGCATTTCTAACAAGCTCTTGCTGACATACCACTCTGAGTGGCAAAGAGCTAGAGACCCTAGGCAAGGAATGAGCAATGCACCCACACACTCTCATCTGCTCATTTCCTCGCTTACAGACCAGAGTAACAACTACGATACCCCATTAGGAAAAAGATACACTGCATTTTGGGGTCTATGGGAAAACAGATTTAAAGCTGGTGCATTTCTTTCATGGACACTGAGATTAATTTTAAAGAGACTAATTTTAGGAACAGTATACTTTTCTCTGACCTGTACCCTCTTTAACATCTTTAGAGTTGGTCTCTTAATTAAAACACGAGCACATCTCAAAGGGCCCCATTTACTCCTGCCAGACCGCTCCTGGAAGCACCACCACACACTCTTCCTCTGTAAACTGCAGTGCTCACCCCGCCCTGGTTCCAGTGCTCTGGACCTCAGGCTCACAGGAGGATGACTGACAGCTCATGAAACACCTTTAATGGTCTTGAAAGAGTTTTGTTTTGTTTTGCTTTGTTTTACTGACCAAGTTGTTAGCAAGTGCTCCATCTGCACAACCTAACATGTATTCCCTTTCCTGGGCTATGTGGGTCTGAGGACACTCTCCCAAAACTGCTTTCCCACTTATGGCCCTGATCATCATACCTCATAGAAAAAAGCAAACGCCTGCCAAGTGATGCTGGCATTCAATACTTACCTGATAGTACAGCAACCAAGTAAAACACTTAAACATTTTCTCAGTAAAAACCTTCATCAAATTATGTATCCTTAGCATTTCAGATCTCCATCATTTAAGTAAGATGAAAGTAAAAAAGTAACATCTATGTTAAACTTTTTACAAACTGTTGCTATGTGGCTTCTGAATTTTTAAGAGGTGTGGTCTTGCTCTTTCCACAAAAGCTGTTTTCATCCAAAAGGTGCAGACTTCTCTGTAACTCTAGTCTCTAAAAATCTCTTGCTCTAATTCATACCATGTAATAGTAGCTAATGACTCCATTACACCAACTGGATTGCTGCTTCCTGTCAAACAAGAGTGCTAACTACATGACGGAAAAAAATCAAGTAGGTGAAAGTGAAAACAAAATGAACAAAAAAACACTGTGCCCTTTACCACTGCTCATCTGTGCGGAGGGGAGTTTCTTCTCATTCATCCTCTCGTGGTTGGTGGGAAAGGCAGACATCTCTCTATCTGCTGGTAATACCAGGCTCTCCAGGGTTGGGGCATCTTGGGAAGGATGTGCCAGATATGTCTCTTTGGGCATCTGGACCATGAGGCTCGACAGTGTCTGATCTAGAACATCCTCCTCAGCAATATAGGTGTACGGACAGTATTCTCGCGTCCTGGAGTAGATGTTGGCATTGTCGTAACAATCTGAGCAGATAACCCGGGTTCCAGAGCCACCTAAGGTCAACATGGGATAGAAGCCGAACAGCCTTCAGTTAAGGAACCAGCTTTACCATCATCAGTTTTCTCCAACAGTTGCCATCATTATCATCATAGCTGGCAATTATTCCACACTTACATTATAGACCAGGTGAAGTTCGAAGGTCTTCTGTAAATTAACTATTTAATCCTCACAACATCCCTGTAAGGTCGGTACTATTATTTCCCCCATCTTCCAGATGGAATAACTACAACTCAGAGAAGTTAAGTAATTGGCCCAAGCATACTGCCAGAGTGAGGAGTTGAAATCTGAACTCGGCACTCTGGCTCCAGCTCGTGCTCTTGACTAAGCCATCTTTGTCCAGCCTGGATAAGGTCATGCTCAAATCAAGGGAGCCAAAATAAGGCTGGCACTGTGCTACAAGACATGTTTGGCTTAAGCAAAATGAAGCAGAGAACAAGGAGTTATGATCGCTTCACTTCACAAAAGCCCATATTACTTTCATGAGTCAAGAGGTTAAGCAACACTAGCTGCGGAAAGTGCCCCTGAGAAAGCCAAGAGTCCTGCCCAACAAATATGTGTTTGGCAGAAGTAAAAGTTGAACAGTGAGCTCCCTGGGCTGTTATGTGCTTTGAAAACTGAATGATGAAAAAGAGTGAGGAATAAAGAGCAAGGTACTTAATTCACGATCAAGCAACAAAATGTTAGAACTGGAAGAAATCTAAATAAAATTTTGTTTAACCCAGAAAGCAGTGTTATTTCCCACAAATTTCAGAGTGAAGGCTTTACGTATTTTTTTAAGCTAAAAATACCCCCTTTTTCATGGAGAACCAAAAAATCCAACTTGTCAATTACATAGAGAAGTTGTCAACACCCAGCATAAAAAATCTCTAGAAATGGAATAGACCTTTCATTTGTATAGGACTTGAAGTACTACACAGATTTGTTGAAGGAATCTGCTAAATCCTGAGGAAAGTGGTTTATAAAATACTGTTTATTTTAGCTACGAGGAAATTAACTTGTTCATGGCCACAGAGCTGAAAAGAGGGACTGGAAATCAAACCCGATTCTATCCCTTCATTCACCTTCCTGTGGGAAGGGTGGAATGGGAAGAATAGCTGTGTTGAGAACATGGGTTCAATTAGGGAACATTTCATATTTCTCTGATATATGCTGAAAAACATCATCACCGTTTAAACTTTAGTGACTATATACCTGTCAGCAGGAGAAACAAACCTCCCCTGGACATGGTCTGAAGGATGTTCACACCTGAAATCAGATAAAAGACACCTAAGAGCTTCTCCTTCCCATAACAACACTGGTTTGGGAGATTGTGCTGTGTAGTACTCCCAATCCCTTTAGGATATGTTTCTCCTACCTGTCAGGTAACTTTCTTCTCTGTTTAAGACTTTAGTCAATTTTTATCCTATTTTGCATGGGGCCAAATGTTTTGAGTATCTCTTTAAAAATACTGCTTCAGGTTAAAGGGCAAAACTAGACACTAAAAAATAAACTCAAGCGGGTAGGGCTGCAACGTAAGCATATACAACAAAGAGTCATTACCATCAGTGCCTTTGTGTAAATATCCATTGGCAGGAGGCATGAGCTGCTGATGACTGCCTGCCTCAGAGTTGCTGTAGCCTTCCTGTGGCTCAGACAGAGTTCCTTGGGAAGACAAGTAGCTGGGAATGTCTGCAGGCAGGTTAAGCTCCTCTGCAAAAGAGAAATCTGTATGTAACTCACAAATAAAGTTAGGCAATTTAAGCCAACGCTCAGAAGACCACTTTATAAATGTGTTCCACTTGGATTCTATTGGCCAGGAAAATGTTTTATGTATACCTAGGAACTTAAACTTTCCCCTAAAATCATTTCTCACTAGAATTTCCCCTAAAATCATCTCACTAGACTTCTCAAAGCGTCATTGTAATAGTATTACCAAAAGAAACAAAACCTAAAGTCAGGAATCTTATCTGTAAGATCACAGTCTATGGCTGAAACTCCTCTCACAGAATTTCAGAGTGGGGAGTGTGAAAGACTGATCAGCCATAAGGGCTCCTCTTCCCCACAGAGAAATTCAATGGAAATGAGCTGTAGGCATTAAAAGAAGAAGAGTAAACTTCTAAGGGAGTGTCCACAAATTCTTAAAACTATTTATTGGAGAGGTTCTGTTATAACAAGGAAATTGGATATTTTAACAGAAAAACTCTTCCTTCTACCACATACTAGTGTAAAGTAACAAAATTTCCCAGTCTTTATATTTTACAGTAAATTCTATACTACATTCCTGATTCAAGTACAAGCCAAAGGTGTCAACTGGTGCCACTCACCTGTGTTCGTAATACTATAGTCTTCATTTTTCCTTCTCATGTGGTAAATAACAATGACCCAGATCAAAGAGGTGCCCACAACACAACAGACCACAACGATGATGACAATGCCAACTGTGGTCCAGCCATCGTCTTCATGCCCAATGCTACTCTGGGAAGAGTCACAATTGGGGGATGAGATGACATTTAGGTAAATGTGACCACGTTCTGTTCCAAGAGTGTTAGACATAATGCAGGTGTATTTCCCAGCATCTTCTAGCCCAGCATCTACAATGATGAGAAGCTGGTTGGCTGCAGCAAAGAAGTGCCGTTCTGTCACAAGCAGTGGTCCGTCATCTTTGGTCCAATTGAGGCGAGGGGCAGGACTCCCTCCAGCTATGCACTGTAATACTGCAGTTTCACCTCGGGTTACTGTCTTGTCCTCCAGCGGTCTAATAAATGAGGGCGTCTCTAACAGAGAGATGTATACAAATCATATTAAGCAATTTTATTCCTTAAATCCTATTGGAACAGACTAATGAGGTGAAAATGAAATAGGCAATTTCATATACTCATGGGAGGATTACAAGTTAGTATTTCAGGAAAGCAAAAGTCTCAAAAAATCTAAATCTTATCTCAGTAATTCCACCCTGGACAAGGTAGCCTAAGCTAAGGAATTCAAAAATTTCTACACAAAGGTATTTATTATAAAATTAGTTGTAATTTTTTAAAATAAAGGAAAAAATCTAAAAACCTAGCAGGAAAATTATTAATTACAGTACACAGCCACGTGATATTTTATGAAGACCAATAACAGGGTAACCCTGTGATAATATTAAGTGGAAAAAAGCAGGTATATATAACTACATAAAAATGAGTTAAAAAAAAAAAAGTCCAGAATATGACAAAATCTTTAACTGTTTGAGTGACTTTCCCTCCTTTATTCTAATTTTCTATATAGCTAACATTTTTAAACACAATAAACTTTTTTTTATTATTATACAAGTAAATAACACAAACCAATGAACTTTTAAAAACCTTAACATCTAGGGGAATAGAGAACTAAAATTAGAATTTCCCAGGGAGTTTAAATCCATGAGGAAAAGCATTGTCATTAGAAAAAACAGGCTTGTCAGGAGAAATCTTTAGGGGAAAGACGTTTTACCAGAGCATAAAATTAAAAGGAGCACACTGGATGGAAAACGGGAAATCTAACTAGAGGACAGGTCATTCTGTCTGTATTTAAAAAATTTTTTAAATGACCTGGAGGGAAAACAGGTTAAACTGTCTCAAGTTCCCTATGAAACGACTGAAACTCACTATTGAAGAGCAGAAAAACCATGTGTATGAAGCAGGCACCATACAGAAGGAGATAGAATAGGATACACATAGGGACTTGAGTTTTCATTTCATGTGATAACCCTCTCTAAATCCGCCCTCAGCATTCCCCCCGATTTCAGCTACCGGATCCACTAATACCCTAGGCTCACATAACCCTGCATAAACTGGCAAAACAAGATGATGAGATGTAAGGATCACAGCTGAAATCTCAGACTTTTCTTGTCATTAAGACCGAGATTAGGTCCCTAATGAAAAGGCTCCTGCAAAAGCTGGGACCCACGGCAATAAGCATACCTAACACTGTGAGTGAGGCATTTGCTGAGAGGCCTCCTGCTATATTCTGTGCCATGCAGCTGTAGATCCCCATGTCTTCTATCTTCACGTTTGCGATGAAGAAGACATCGTCCTCGGGCATGACATGCATTCGTCTTTCTCGGGCTGCAGGGAAGTCAGTCCCGCCATCTTTCTGCCAGGAAATCTGAGGTGCAGGGTGCCCTTCTGCAGCACATTCTAATCTGGCCATGGCACCGGTGCGAATAGTTAGATCCATTGGGGTTTTCAGAAAAGATGGCATCTCTGTTCCAAGAAAGATCACCAAGGAAAAGTGAGTGAGGGAAAACACACACAGGGAGAACCTGTTAGGCCAAATGACAGCTGCCGTCATGCTGCATTTCTTAGGGATGCTCTCTGGTCTGACAGTAAAATGCAACTTCAGAGGCCATCTTTTCTCTCGACTTGGAGTATCTGCAGTACAGTGATGACTCACCCTTCTAGAATACATGACACACCTCCCTGCCCCCTGATGGGGAGAGGGAAAGCAGATGGCCACAAACCTTTCTGAACTCCGTATTTCAGAACCTGGTATTTACTGACTTCCTTACTTAAGAGACTAAACGGTGCTTCTCACACTAACCTCTACCGTGCTGTCAAGGGAACTGTATGATAAAAAAAATTATGCCTTCAAAAATCTCATAAAACAACACACAAGCAAAATGTAAGTACATCTTTTGAGTGCACAGTCTAAAATGTTGTAGTTACTCAATCTAATGGGCGATAAATAGATCAAGCTGTTTTGGAGAAGTTTTTTATAGCCACAGTGAAGAGAGCATTAATTTCAACAATGGTTGTGTGTGACTACATTAAGACAATGATGATGATCACTGGACCTAGAAATGTGCTAAATACGCCACTACTGAAAGGCCCTGTGAACAATGCCAGGAATAAATTTCATAGTTCTCAGAACAGAATTATGGTCTGGGAAGAAAATGGAGAATTTCAAAAAGATTTTTTCAAAAGCATAAATAACAGTGAAAGCAGCTTCTCTCCTGGGACATGGAATTCATATTTACCCCTCAACCAATGACCAATTAGGGATGAAATGGACAAACTGACAATCCAGTCTATACATAATCACAACCCTAAAGACAGAAACAGTAAGATCCTCCTCAAACGTCAGGTTTCGCCTAATTTTCTTGAGTCAAATGTTTCAAAATGGAATGTGGAAAATCCTCCCAACTACAGAAAACTATTAGGGTGCAAATTCCTTACCATTCACAGTCAGTTTGGCTTTATAAGAATAATTAGAACCAAAGTGATTAGTAACGATGCACTGATATTTTCCTTCATCTGTGAAATTCACATTGAAAAGATGTAAGACACTAGTATATTCCAGAGCTTCTTCAGCCTGCTGTTGATAACGAACAAAATTCTCAATGTCAGCATCATACAGGATTTCACTGTCTTTGCGCCACACAGTAGACATGGGTGAATCACTGCTGCTCACTGCAGCGCACGTCAGAGTCACGTTCACACCTCTGAGAGCAACTGTGGTTTCAGGATGTCTTCTTATCTGTGGCTTGAGAAAATCATCTAAGGGAAAATAATAGGGCAGGAGTCAAGTCAGTTGTTTTAATTTTGCTTCTACAAATTCAATTTTAAAACAAGTAATGTAAAACTGTGTGTTCTATTTACAAGACGGCATATTAAGACTGAAAGAGACTATAGAACTAGAATCCAATTCCTCGTTTAAAGATGGAAGAATGAGGCCGATAAGGTCAAATGACTTGCTCAGAGACAAGTAAGTCAGTAGCAGAGCCTGGACCAGAACCCAGGTTCTCAAACTTCAGGGTTTAGCACTCTTCCCACTATCCCTTACTGACAGTTATGCCTAGAATGTACTTCTTAAGCATTAGCAGTTACTGGGAATAAAAGAAAAAACCTATATTAAAATTTCCAGACAAGTTCTAATCCTATTACCCTCTATAAAAAATTCTATTGTTAAAATGTAAGTGTGTAATATAGAAAATTTAAAAAACAAAAACACGAACCACAGACAAAATCCTTCAGATCCACATTCAGGATGCTTTGCCCTGCTAGCCACTCGGGGTGTGCACAAGTTGCATTCACAGAATGTTGAAAGTTATTATCAACGAGCCATTGAAGCAGCCACTTCAAATGGCAGTCACAGAGCAAACTGTTTGTGTTCAGAATCCTGCAGAAACAAAGAGGAAAAGAAGTGCTTTTTACTTTTCATTCTAAGTTTCTTCAAGCATTAAAAGTTGACTACATACCTATGCATTTTTCTTGCCAAAGTAACGTTTAACCTGAGTCTAACCATGAGAAAACAAATTGAGACTGTCAGCCTGAATTCCTCAAATACTGTCAGTGTCATGAAAGATAGTAATGGGGGGCGGGGGGATGGACAGGGGCCTGTTTTAGACTAAAGGAGACTACAGAACCATCACAACAAAATAAAATGAGTGATCCTTGACTGGAAAAATAAATCTACAAAGAACATTTTCTGACACTGGGGAAATTTGAGTATGAACTGCATATTAGATAATATTATTTTACCAATGTTAATTTCACTGGGTGTGACAACAGTGCTGTGGTTATGTAGGAAAATATCCTTGTTTTTAGGAAATACATGCTGATTGATTTTTAGACGTGAACTGTCATGATGTTTCCAACTTACTTTCAAATGGTTTAGTAAAATTGCAGTGTGTATATATATGTATCTATCTGTGTGTGTGTGTATGTGTGTGTGTGTGTGTGTGTGTGTGTGTAGAAAGACAAAGATGTAATTGGAGAAAGGGAGAGAAGGAGGAGGGGAGAGAGAAATAGATAACAAATTTAGCATAAAGTTAATTAATTGGTGAATCTAGGTAAAGGGTGTATGAATGTTCCTTTACCTTTCTTTAAATCTTTAAGGTTTAAAATTTCCCCAGAAAATTTAGGGAAAAAAGCTTAATATATATGTTGGAGCATAAACACATCTTTGTTGTGGAGCATATAATTTTTTCAAATTACTTCATCGAGACTGAACACACTTCAGCCTGTGGCAATGTGTGCTATATAAACTAAGAACCTCTGAAAAATCATTTGTGGTCTATAATAGGCCAATAAAACATACAGAGTGGGGCAAAAGTAGCTAAAGTTGTGAGTGTGTGAAACAACTTATTCTTACATTATTAATTATTATTTATTTGTACTATAACTGTTAACCTCCTTTGCCCCACCTTGTATATAAAAAAAATCAGTGTTTTCTTTTAATGGTCCCTCATTTACTTTTAAAGTTTGGTATAAGGTACCAAAGATCTGATTCCGAAGAAGTTTCAGTCTTTAAGGAAATATCAAAAGCCATGTTTTATCAAGGATAAGTTTAATTAAGCAGGCCAAAGGTTACCTTATCATTTAAGAATTCTTGATGAACAACATAGACTGAAGAACAAGAACAGCATTGATCAGACTGTCAGACCTCAGAGGGAAGGTAGGGGAGGGTGGGGACAAGGGAGATAGATCAACCAAAGGACTTGTGTGCTTGCATATGAGCCTATCCAGTGATCACGGACAACAGGGGGAGGGGAGCTTGCGTGTGGGGGGGTTTGGGAAGGGAACGGGGGGAGGGGGTTGATGACAAATATGTGATACCTTAATCAATAAAGTAATTAAAAAAAAAGAATTCTTATGTTACATTCATTCAATCAATCATAGAGAAATACGGAAGTCTACTACATGCCAGATATTGTAGGCTGTGGGAATATATCCTTCACAGAGCTTTTGTATTTAAACCAAGCAAAAAACAAATAAATGCCAGTATAATGTCAGAAAGTAAGTGCTATCAAGAAAAGCAAAGCTAGGCAATGGCCCTGAGGTAGCAGCTACGTTTAGGTAGAGTGGTCAGGGAAAGGTTCTTTGAAGCCATGACATCTGGACGAAGACCCAAGAAAAGTGACAGCAAATAGCGAAAAGACTTGCGGGTCAGAGTGTCGCCGACAGAGGAAATGGAGGGGTGGTGACAGAATGAGGTCAGAGAGCTGGGCAGGGAGAGCCAGGCCATGCAAGTGCTTTATAAACTAAGAACTTGAGTGTTTTCTCCTTCTGTGTGATGGGAAGCCACTGGATGGCTAAGAACAGAGGAACGATGTCTGATTTACGGTTTCTTAGCTATAAACTGGACCCGTGAGGCCTGGACTAATTCCGCTACTAACATTAGGCAAGATACTCAATGTCTCCAAAATCTGTTTCTCTCTCTGGAAAACGGGACTGAAAGTGCCTACCTCAAAAACAATTTTAAATAAAGTATTTAGCACAGTGCCTGGCCACAGAAACCACTGAATTCACTTTAGTTCCCCCTTCACTTCTATTTCTCTGCATCTTTCTACCCTTTGCATGCTAACCGACCCTGCCCACAAGTGCCTGAGAGAGTACCCTGCATTCTCTCAGTATGTGGATAGATGGATACCAAAACATTAACAGTCCTTGTCTTTAAGTAGTAGGGATTTGGGATCTCTCTCTCCCTTTTGGTTTAACAGTACTTCTAATTTTTCTACCATGATTATATAATTTCAATGCAAAATATTTTCAATTTATATGCAACTCTCCCATCTCCCCTCAAATTTACGCCAAGTATTGTGAACAATATCAAAAAATGTAGAGTTTTAAATAAGTGTTGATGTAAAAAGTATTATAAATATGACTTCAATTTAAAGTAACCATACACCAAAAGGTGGCAGGTTCAATTCCCGGTCAGGGCACATACCCAGGTTGCAGGTTCCATCCCTGGTCTGGGCATGTACGGGAGGCAACAAATTGATTTCTCTCTCTTCCTCTCCCCACCCCCTACCCCTTCCTCTCTCTAAAATCAATTTTTAAAAATTAAATAAAGTAACCAAAACTTCTCAGTAAAAAAAGCTGTATTATAGTTCCTGCATTAGCAATTTGTTCAAATCAATTCCCATATTACTGACATGACTCTCTGAAGAATAAACTATAACATGTGCTTTCATCTACTATCTAAATTACATTTTTAACTGAGCTCATATACAAGAGTTAAAAAAAAAAAGGCCACTTAAAAATTCTGGCAGAAAATAACTAATGATAATTACCATAACATTTTATTTTTGTTAATATTATTTATTCAGTTTTTTCAATGTCCCAGGCTCTGTGCTGAGCATCTTCTCAAAAACTCTCCCAAGTTTACTAATGTTGTGGGGGGCAAGAGGAGAGGGGTCCTAATTCCTCATGACCTATATATAAGGTGCTATATATCCTACATGCCCTGGCTCTTGTTTATTAACTCCCTGACCTCATCTCCTGCCACTCCTCCCCTGCTCTTGTTTTCTAGCCACACCAGTGTCATGCACAAGAAGCAAGCTCCTACCTTAGGGCCTTTTCAATTGCTCTTCCCTGTGCCTGGATGCCCTTAAGCCAGTATTCAATGGTTTGCCATTTCATCCCTGGCTCAAATGCTATTATCTTCAGAAAGCCTTTTCTCTATACTTCATATAAAATAGCAATCCCTGCCACTCTACATACCTTTGACCCAGCTTTGCTTTTCATCAGAATATTTATTACTTGATAATATAATACACTAGAGGACTGGGCCTAAGCTGGCAGTCGGAAATCCCTCTTTCAGTCCGGGGCTCTCGCAGTCCAGGACCCCTCGCTCCTTACCACCTGCCTGTAGCAGAAGCAGGAGAGGCTCCTGCCACTGCAGCACTCGCCAGCCATGAGCCCGGCTTATGGGTGAGCAACACTCCCCCTGTGGGAGCGCACTGACCACCAGGGGGCAGCTCCTGCGTTGAGCATCTGCCCCCTGGTGGTCAGTGCACATCATAGCAACTAGTTGTTCCCCGCTCTGTCAATTTGCATGTTAGGCTTTTATTATATAGGATATCCACTGGTTCATTACCTGTCTTCCTTACTAGAATTTATTGTAATATACTATTAAACAGAGACTTTGTCTTGAACAATGCTTTACATAGAATATGACAATAAACTCCTTGAATGACTAAATTAATCTCATATTATCCTCACTAGCCCTGAGGAAGGTGCTATTGTCATTTTAAGTAGGAAAACAGTCTTAGGCTAATCAGTTTGTCTGATGTCACACAGTTGTGAGTAATGGAGCAAGAATCTGAACCCAGACTGTTTGAACTAGCATACTTCCAGTGCATCTCAAACTACCTGGTGAAGAACCGGTTCTTAAAATTTCCCATCTGTTATAAATCAACACTTTTATAAAGTTGAACTAAGTATCACAGTAATGTCAAACTCTTTTAAACATTTTAAAACACTTGCATTTCTATCCATATCTCATCATGAACCAGTTCTGGTCCACAGACATTCCTTTAAATAGCTTTCAGGTAGGGCAAGATAAATGTTATTGGCCCTTGATTCTAACCACTGGCCGAACAGTTGAACTAGTTACCACCCTACCCCAACCCATCCCAATGAAATCTTGAAACCATTAAAAGCAATTTTTTAAAAAAATCATGAATGAAAAAAAGGTATAAGATATGTATTTTTCTATAACAACTATATGCAGTTTTAAACATTTCAGTAGCTTGAACAGATTAGAGACATCCTTTTTGACCATTATATTGGAAGTGCTAGATCATCTCCAAAAAATTACATAATCCCTAAGTGTAACCACCCCAAGGGGTAAGGATTGGATACACGTTTCCAATAATCCAAAAAGAAAGGGGGGGAGGGAGGAAAGGAACAGTCGGGTATACATAAAGCACAAGAATCAGTGCCAACTATAAGCAAACAGAGGTCCTGGTGCCACACTGTGCTTTTCAATGTTGGGTTATTTTTAAATTATATCCAGCCACTAAAATAACTGCATATTGACACTTTTTTTCCCCTGCCTGAATTGTGTGCTTTTGAAAACATCTGGGTCACATTCATCTCACTTTAAGTACAAGCATGGATAATGATCTAATTGATAAAAAAAATACTTCAGTTACATACAGTTCTTTCAAGCGAGTCTGGGAAAAAGCATTTTCTTGGATAGACATTATAGCATTGTTGTTCAAATCTCTGAAATGAAGAGAAACAAAACATTATTAGTCACCATTTCTACAATTAAGTTCTATGAAGACTTTAAATAGTCATGAAAACCTCTACTAATAGCAAAAATTATGTATACAGTAGAAAAACATATGCAAAATACTTACAGATGCTCAAGGGACTCAAGACCAATGAATGCTTTCTTTGTAATCGACTTAATCTGATTTCCTTGTAAGATTCTGAAATACAAACAGACCTTTCTAATAAAGTGTTCCACTAAACAAAATTAAATTCATTAAATCAAACATTTACCTATAAAAGGTGAAAATAAGCTAAACATGCATTTTTATGAAATTTGCAAACATTTATGACTAACCAATGCAAAGCAGAGAATGAAGGCCTGTATTAAGATGTGAGAGCTCAATGAGGTACCTGTGAACGACCCTCCTGACCACTAACACACAGGCAGTTTTCATGTAAGAAACTGGATGATAGTCCCAGTTTCTCCCTTCTTAGGGAAAGATCACCCGGTCAAAGAAATTCAGACAAGTGTGAAGCCTTGAAGAAATTCTCATGGGAAAAGATCTAAAATCTTACTTGAGAGAATCCTCTCATTAAATTACCCATCAATCTCACATGATTAAGTAGATTACTGGTTCAACTCTTGTTTCTCAGTGCATTTTTTCACTTAAACAGAAATTGTTGTTCCATAAACAACTTTTCTTTATGTGCCCATAGGAATGCTCTTGTTAGAAAGTGCCCCACCACAAAAAAAAAAAAAACAAAAAAAACAACAACTCAATAATCAACCAAATTTCTTCCTTTAGCCCTTGCTGGGTGGCTCAGTTGGTTGGAGCATCGTCCCATACACAGAAAAGGTTGCAGGTTTGATCCCCGGTTGGGGTGCGTATGGGAGCCAACTGATAGATGTTTCTCTCTCACACCAATGTTTTTCTCTCTAAAAATCAATAAAAACATATTGGATTTTTTAAAAAGCTTCTTCCTTTAGTGAATAAATCAAAAGGCTCAGACCTCCCAGCCACAGCAAACAGATATAACCCAATCCCATTTACAATTTGTTCCTGACAATATACCCTTATAGATTATACATAAATATTTTAAATACATACAATTTAGTGAGACTTGTGAGTCCAGTAAAGGCTTCACTAGCATCTTCTATGGCCCATGAAATTTCATTGTTTCTTAAGTTTCTAAAAAAATGTCAGGGAAAAACAGGCTATGTTAGTCAACATGACCATTACATCACCGAGCACCATTCTGGCATGGCAATAATTTTTATCTTTATTTTATCAGCTAAGTTATGATGAATAACTCTTTTTTTTTAAAAGAATATCTGCGATAAGCATATAAAAACTGATTCTCATAAGCTAATAAGAAGCTGGCCTTGATAAATTAAGCAACCTGCGAAGAGTATCAATCACCCTAGCTAATAGCCACTAAATGTGTTAGCATATTAAAAGTTATAGTCAGGATCCTGCAAAAAGCAGGAGGATTTCAAGATACAGGAGATATAGCCTACAAATCTGATGCAGACTAATGGGATTTCTGGGCGACTCAAGCCTTCCCCTGGGCCCTTAACCTAAAATGGCTGACAAAGAGTAATGTCCATAGTTTCACCTCTCCTCAGTAATTAAACATGCCCCCTGGGAAGCAAGTATGATATACCCATGTGCTTAGGGGGAATCACTGTTTTCTTTAAAAGGAAAAGTATGGATCTTTTAAAATCCCCTGCTCAATTCTCAGAGGAAATGCAACTGCACTACACCATGTCCTGATGGAAGAAACACCAGTTAAAGATGATTACTTGCTTCCTTAAGTCGTCTCATATTAAAGCACCAAGGTTTTCTCTTTACAAGATATACATAATATCACTAAGGAGATAGGAGATCACTCTTCCCATTTAGCTATATCTTTACTTGAGGTGAAAGCTAACAAAGCTCATTTTAATTTACTAAGAAATAACATGGCTCAAGGTCAGAGGAAGAAGAAAATGTGCATTCCTGACACTAGCAACTGTGTTTTGTTCCACAGTAACGGGCATAAAAGATGCTTTGTTGTTTAGCTGGTTAATTCAGAATTAAAGTACAGACAGAACTGGCTAGACATAAGTAAGATTTAGGCATGGGGATAGAGACAAATAAGACTGTCTTGCACTGAGGCATAGAATAGAAGATCCACAAAATATTAACATGTATAAATTTGCAGACTGATTCATTGTTTTATGTGCTTTATTACTTTTAAAAAAATTAGCAAAAAAAAGAGGACAGATGTACTTACAGTGTCTGAAGATTGGAGAGAAACCTAAATACACCATCGGCAATGTGAGTGACTCTGTTGTCCCCTAAATTCAATCTCTCCAGTAAACTCAGACCCACAAAGGCAGATTCATCCAGGCGGGTCAACTGGTTATAGGACAAATCACTGAAAACAGGAAACATGAAAGGTAAGGAATTCACTCTATTTTAATTCAACTTTCATAGGCTAATTCTATTTACATGATAAATTTAGAGCTTTCAACAAGCTTCTAATAAAGAGGGATGTCAGATTTTATTACTGGCCATGGGAATGATTTATTCCAACCTGCTCTAGCCTCAGAGACTCCGCTGAAATGCCAACCAACACTTACAGTTCAGACAGTCTTTGGCAGAACTCCCATGCATCAGGGCTGATCCTTTCAACAGCATTCTGATTCACATAGAGCTGTTGTAACATTCGCAAGCCATACAACCACCCCTTGTTCACTTCTGTAAGATTATTATGCTCCAGTTCTCTGTAGCATTAGAGAAATAAAGGAGAAAGTATGTTACATAACAAGCAGTGCAATGAGAACATTCCAAAAATCTTCATTAAGTCTTACTCAAAGAAACATATACCTTTCTTCAACCCAAGTTGAACGAGTTCTATTCAATAAATATTTATATCATACTTAAGATTTAGTGCTAGAAGGTAATAAGACCGTCTAAAATATCAGATCTATAAAATCAAGACACCAAGAGGTATAGTATACCTGTTTTGGGTAAATTCTAATGAATTTCACCAGCCAAAACAATAAAGGAACATAAACTATTTAGAGGAAATGCTTATGAGAATGATGGCAAAAATGCCAGTTATTTAATAAAACTTAAAGAGCTTTGTGTATACTTACTTCACATCAGAGAAGGGAAAGGACTACTGTAACTAGGTATAACTATCGCCGCTATCCTAGCTGTTTGGCACTAAAAAGTCCCAGTCAGACGCCATTCCTAACAATCTCCTATGCAGGTTCATAGTACTTACAATTCTTCCATGTTATCCAAGCCAAAAAAAGCGCCATCCTTAAGTTTGCTAATTCCATTCCGCTGCATTTTTAAAGACTTTAAGGAATCCAGACCTTGGAATGTTAGACCTTCCACAACTTTAATTCGGTTTCTTTTAAGCTCCCTTCAACAAAAAACAGTTTTACAATTACAAAACAGGTTTGCTGATTTGTTCTAATAATAATTAAAAAGGAAAAGACACTGTAAGAAAAAAATGATCTCATAATCTAACTATTTAGTTACTCACAAGAATTGGAGGTGAGGTAGCTTGAAGATCTTGGGTGGAATCATGCTAATTCTGTTACGGTTTAACTTTACCACTAATAAGGAACTCGATAAATTATCAAAGCAACCAGCCTCCAAAACGGTTATCCTATTATTACTCAAATTCCTAAAATGAAAAATGATTAAAAAAAATTAGTGGAACAAAAATTCTACCGGAGGAAAACTGCCCAAAGTCTATGACTGAGCCCCAGCTCTACCACTAGGCAGCTGAATACAACTTTACAAATCATTTCACTGCTTTGTTTCTTCAACTAGAAAATAAGGATAATAACTACTTCATTTGGGTTAAAACAGTATGTGTGAATATGCTTGTAAACTGTAAAACACTAATGCACATGCTAATTATCATCATCATTATATAGGTTAAGCTGCTGTTTAACAAACTACTCCTAGTTACCCTTACAAAACTGTTAATAAACACAATCCAGAATCTAAAAATTATCCTGGATACTTAACAATATTTTCTGAAAATAGTGCACTCTTTCTCTAAGGGGAGAAAAAAAAAATCTCCCAAACCCCAAAAACTGACCGTAGATTTGATTCACATAAGCATATAAAAATCACAGTAACAGACATGCACTTTAAAGTAAATCCAGTTTAAACTCTATTTCACTTACAGGTATTTAAGCTGCATTCGAGGAAATGAAGCGGTCTTGATTTCTGATATTATGTTTGAACTGAGATCTAAACTCTCGAGAGCAGGGTAAAACTGGAACTCCTCTGCATTTATTTCTGCAATTATATTATGGACTCTACAAAACAAAGATTATATTGAAGCTACTGCCAGTGATCCACCCCAGGCCACAAGAATGTTAAATAATTGGGATCAACAATAAGGGTACTTACAAGAAACAAACAAAAATCTGTGTACTATTTATAATTTAAGTAAAAGATCTGAAATCTTATTTACTTACAATGACAATGCAGTAATATTAGAGGTTGGTTCTCCAAAATATGGGATTTCTGTTAGTTCATTATAATTCATTTTCCTAGTCAGGAAGAAAATAAGATTTCCAAGTTTAGTGAGAGAAATGTTATGTCTTGAATTCTGGTTTACTGCCTAATACATATTCTTTAGGATGGATGCCACATCTGAAAGAAGCCTGTATGACTCAGAATGAGTTAGACTAAATGTCTCAAACTGAGAAATTAGAGGTTTTAATAAAAAATGCTTTTTCATGGTATAGATCTATGATTGATCTCAATATTTAAAAGGTTAGGAAATATTTTGCACATTAGGTATTTTTAATCCCACAAGAGTCTTTGAATAGTTATGTTTATGACAGCTGATCTGGGTCCTTCTTAAACAAAGAAAGAGTAATTAACACATCCATATCTATTTTATATATTTATAATGAAATTATATATAAATTTTAAAAATACAAACACATGCCCATATATTAAAAAATACATATATATTTTAAAGTTATTCAAAGTGAGGGAGAATTGCTTGAGAAAGATGAAATTAACCAACCCAGAGAGAGACTGTGATTAAATTTTACAGATGGCATGACATGTCACCATCTGATCCCAGCAGCTCTTTAGAACATATCATCTCAAATGTTTTCGTAGCAAATCTAATATAATCACATTTCATTAACCTAGTTTTCAATCAATGAACAAACCCAACAATAAAAAATACAGGAAAAAACCTGAAGTAAAAGGCCTCCAAAGAACCAACGAAGTTACAAAGCCCATGTAATGCAAGAGCTCCTGCACTTGCTGCTGAAGCATTTTCACCTCTCTCCTCAGTGCTGCTCTCAGCTAGTAAGCCTATCAACTGTGTGTTCGCTCTGCAGCAGAACAGAAGCAGTCACTTTAAGACAGGCAAGGAGAGAATGCAGGAACAATGCGTGCACAACTTACCCTGTCAGCAGGAAACTAAAAAGAAAAATAAATCTGAGGGTTCTGGGGGTGTTTAAGGTAAAGGTACAATAGGCTCGATACTTGTGCCTCTGGGAACATTACAATGCAGTAACTGATACTAATAATACCTATTTTAGAAAATTTCCTCCAAAGAATACATAATAATACATCTCAGTATTAAAAGAAGCACTTCAGTCAAGTGGAAAATTGAATTATTAACCATCACATTCCAAATGATACCAACAGTATTATATTTCACGTAAATCTACTGTAGACATGATGCTCCCATTTTAGATGAGTCAAGACATAAAAAAAGCCCTGGTCGGTGTGGCTCAGTTAATAGCGAGTGATTCCATGCACCACCAAAAGGTTGCTGGTTCGATTCCCAGTCAGGGCACATGCCTGGGTTGTAGGCTCAATCCTCAGTAGGGGGTGTGCAGGAGGCAGCCGATAAATGTTCCACCCTCACATTGATGTTTCTCTCTCTCCCTTCCTCTCTCTAAAAATCAATAAACTATTAAAACAAAACAAGACAAAAAAGACATAAAAAAGAGTTTACACAACAGAGCTTTAATGGCAAGAAACAAACAAAGCATATTTATTCTCAAAAAAGGAAAAATCTTACTTTTGGCCCCAAGGAAGACTGTTTCTACAGTTTGCAATTTAGGGGTGATGATCCCTACCCAACCCAACGGCACAGTGCCCAGAGTTTGTGACAATAAAGCTAAAGATGTCCGTTTATATTTTTAAACAATGTCTTTTAATGTAAATGTTTTTCCTTCAAATTTTTGACAGCATTTCTAAATCACCTCGAATTTAATGTAAATTTAAGTAAAATAACTTACACTTCTTGTAATGTCTGAGATTCCAAGCTGATGTTCCAGTTAGACAATCGATTATGACTCAAATCCCTAATGGAGGACAAAAAAATATTCTCAAGTTAGTGTTGGAAAGCAAACTTAAAGAAAAATACTAAAATAGGAATCTAAAAGCCCTATCAAATGTAAATTTGAGTAGGAAACACAAAAAAGAATGTTTATAAAGGATGAATAAAAATTTACCTTGTCTTCAGCCATCCAATTTCCCTCCTCCACATCAAGAAATGATAATATAACATTTCTTGTGTAACCTGACAAATATTTATGCATGTACCAGAAAATTTTTACGTAAATGGCAGAATAATTTGCACCCTACTTTGCCCTTGCTTTTTTCTCTTCATAATACAGCTTGTAGGTCATTTCACAGAATGTTATAAATTTCTTCATCCATTTTAGTGATATTATACTTTATTATAATATACTATACTTTTGAAACAAATATATACTTTTCAAAGTAATCCTATCTAATAATAGACAAATATGCAAATTGACCATACCTCTGCTACACCCAAGCCACGCCTACCAGCCCAAGCCATGCCTACCAGCCAATCAGGGCGAGTATGCAAATAAACCGAACCAAGATGGCTACAGCCACCGAGAGCAAGGTTTCCCAGGCAACAGAGGGAAACAAGCTTTCCGCCTGCCCTTGACAGGCCTAAGCCTCCACTCAAGCTACAAAGTTTCAATTATAGAAGGTAAACAAATTCAAACAGAATGGCGGCAGCCACGGAGCTGGAGAGACCAGGCCAGGGTTGCCCGCGGTAACGGAGAAAGCAAAGCTTTCTGCACACCCTGGCCGGGCTCAGGCCTCTGCTTAAGGCTACAAAGTTTCAATTATAGAAGGTGAATTAACTCAAACAGAAATGGCTGCCGGTGGAGCATGCAGGAGGCTTGGCTCCGCTCCAGGCTACAAAGTTTCAATTGTAGAAGGTAAATAAATTCCAGATACCAGTGCCTCCGCTTGGGTCGCCAGGGGACGTGGCTGGCCTGCAAACCACCACAGGCCCCTTGCTCAGGCTGCCCCATGCCCCAAGGGAACCCACACCCTTATCTGGGATACCCTTCAGGGCAAACCAGCTGGCCCTCACTCCTGCACCAGGCCGCTATCCTATCTAATAAAAGAGTAATATGCAGATTGACCACCACTCCAACACACAATATGTCTGCCCCCATGTGGTCAAAGATCCTGCCCCCATGTGGACACAAGATGGCCACCACAAGATGGCCAGCAGGGGAGGGCAGTTGGGAGGCACCCAGCCTGCAAGGGAGGGAAGTTGGAGGCGATCAACCCTGCAGGGGAGGGCAGTTAGGGGTGACCGGGCCGGCAGAGGAGGGAAGTTGGGGGCAAACAGGCTGGCAGGGGAGCAATTAGGCATCAATCAGGCTGGCAGCGGAGTGGTTAGGGGGTGATCAGGCTGGCAGGTAGAAGCGGTTAGGGGCAATCAGGAAGGCAGGCAGGCAAGCAGTTGGGAGCCAGCAGTCCTGGATTGTGAGAGGGATAACCAACTAACCATTTAGGCCCGATCCCCCTGGGATCGGGCCTAAATGGGCAGTCGGACATCCCTTGAGGGGTCCCAGATTGGAGAGGGTACAGGCTGGGCTAAGGGACACCCCCCCCCCTCCGTGCACGAATTTCGTGCACCGGGCCTCTAGTATGATATAAAGTAGCATGTACTTTTTAAAGTAATATCTACTTTACATAATATATAGTATAATATATAACACTGTAATACACTATATCAGCTGAAGATAAACTTGTAGATTTCACAAGTCAAGACAGTAAGCTTCTATATTAGAATTGGGGTTGACCACATCCTTGATAGAGATGTGGTCTTCCTTTAAAAAACAGCAACACAAAAACAATCTAGCATCAGGGAAGGTAAATTTATCTCACTCCCAACTACGTAGATGATGATGGCAGTGGCGGCAGCTAATGTTTAAGTGCCAGACAATCACTCTTCCATACACTTTATACGTATGAACTGCCTAATTCCACACAACAACTTTATGAGGCAAATACTCTTATAATCTTCCTTTCCTGGTACAGAATGGGCAGAGATTAATAATTTGTCAATCCAAGGTCACATAGCAGATAAGTGAGGAAGCCATCAACTTGAAATCTCACTTCTAGCAAATAGTTTATTAAATACAGCAGAGATTTCACTAAAATTAGCCATTAGTCTGAATATTTAAATAGGCTTTAAAAAATTCGCCTTGATGCTTCCAGCTATCTTTACAAGACTGAGGTGGAATCCAGCCCACACAAGCTATCTGCCCAAGAGATGTATTACACATTACAATATGGCTAGTAATAGCGGCACACTAGAGAAACATTACAGACCACTTGATCTCGCTGTGCCACCCAGGCAGTTGACAGATGCATGCAGGTTTGAACGATGTCTCTACCATGGAGTAACTTGTTCTCCGCCAGATTCATGTCTGCCCATCTATAAAACCTAGTCCCCTTCATTTAAGAGCTTAACTTACACCATAACATAACTAAGACTAGATCAAACCATCACTTTCCCACAACTGTTCTAAAACCTTTATTCCAAGATATATGGCACCAGGTATCAGCTCAAAAACACTCATGAATGGAAAAGAGTATTGAGAAATATAAAGGAAAAGTATATTAATTCGTTCCACATAAAAATCTTATATTCAGAAACTTGATCCAAATCATATTTGCTACTAAACAACAAACACACAATTTCATACAATTGAAAAGATGTTTATTTATTACAGTGTTTCAATTGAAGGAGAAATACAACTATTTCATTTAAGTTAGATATTCCATACTAGAGGCCCGGTGCATGAAATTTGTGCATGGGGGGGGGGGGTCTCTCAGCCCAGCCTGCACCCTCTCCAATCTGGGACCCCTTGAGGATGTCCAACTGCCCGTTTAGGCCCGATCCTAAAGAACCAACTGAAGTTACAAAGCCTGATAGGATCGGGCCTAAACGGCCAGTCGGACATCCCTCTCACAATCCAGGACTGCTGGCTCCCAACTGCTCGTCTACCTGCCTTCCTGATTGCCCCTAACCACTTCTGCCTGCCAGCCTGATCACCCCCTATCCACTCCCCTGCCAGCCTGATTGATGCCTAACTGTTCCCCTCCCAGCCTGATTGTCCCCAACTGCCCTCCCCTGCAGGCCTGATCCCTCCCAACTGCCCTCCCTTGGATGCCTGGTCCCTCCCAACTGACCTCCCCTGCTGGCCATCTTGTGTCCACATGGGAGGAGCCATCTTGTGTTGGAGTGATGGTCAATTTGCATATTACTCTTTTATTAGATAGGATTCTGCTACAAGGTGGCTGGTCTGGTAAACTAATATTATCTGTATAGAAGACTAGCATACTATGACTTAATTCTACATCGCATGCTTGCCGAAATTTAATTTTTTTCCTTTTACAGACTAAGGGCTGTCATTTTAAGAACAGTGCTTCTAATGCCTTTCCAAACCCTAATCTCCCTGGCAGTGTAACTCTTGACTGTACTCATCACTGACATCTGGACGTCAATGAAGACTAAATAATCAGTTTTAAGGAAAAACATTAATACCGAACTAGAAAGCAATCAAATTAAAACTCAACTTGGTATAAAGTTGGTAAACTCAACATGGTATAAACCACTTTGAATTTAGTATCAGTAAAAACTGTCCAGTGTCTCTATTGGGGGAAAGAGCAATTTTTTCAGTATCTTTAATGAACTCCTAAAGCATTTCAATGGAACCCAAAGGACACCTGAAATACTTCAGATCCTCTCTACAGAACAATGTTGTCTTAAAAATACATGCTTCATAGTTCAGAACCCCATATAATGAGGCTCTCTGGACCCTTCTGCAACAAATCCACATTCAATTTTAAAAAAACACTAACAGTGAACAGGAATACACTCCCAAAGTAGTATTATCATAGAAAGCAACTAGTATAAATCAGTGTAGCTGTTTAACTTATCAAAACACCAGATTTCTAACTAGAATTATATGGGCTGATTTCAGCATCATGTATCTATGCAAACTTGTACTGAACCATGTGCCAGGCACTGTGCTAAGTGCTAGGATTACAAACACTGTCAATGTTACTAACCTTTGTGACTTTTTTGAAAACAATATTTAGAGTACTAAGAAGTGGAATCACTCCAAAACTGTAAATATAAATTCAACATCAACTCCACTATTCCCCTTCAATGGAAAAGTGATTAACTTTCTTTTATAGCTAAATTTCACCCTGGAATTTAATTATATGATATGTGCATATATGAGTGTACAAATACACTCCTGCTCTCCATAGCATGCCTTTCCTATTTCTTTTTCTTTCTATTTTTTAAATAAATTTTATTTACTGATTGATTTAAGAGAAAGAGAGGAAGTGAGAGGGAGAAGTGGGTGAGAGAGGGAAGGAGAGGGGTGGGGAGATGAAGAGGGAGGGAGAGGAGGGGAGATAGAGAGAAAGAGGGAAACATCAATCTGTTGTTCCATTTACTTATGCATTAATTGGTTGTTTCTTGAATATGCCCTGACCAGAAAGATATCAAACCTGCAACTTTGGTGTATTGGGTCCTGTTTCTTTTTTTAAAAGTACTCCCAAAAGGCTGAAGAAGACTGATTCAAAGACTTCAAATATCAGATATAAAATTCTTAGATTAAGAATTTGGATAATTTTGAAAAAAAATAGAGAGAAAGAATTTAGGTAATTTTTTTAAAGTCACTATTCTTCACAGTGGCCAATCATTAATTCCATTTACTTTGGATAATTTAATGCTAGTTTGCCTGTGTGTTTTTTTAAAGCAAGAGTCCTGAAATGGAAATCTGTCTTTCAAAGATTTCTTCCCCTTTGACATATCCCTAAAATATACTAAAAAACTTGAAGTAATCTATGCTTGATAAACATCACCTAAAGAGCCCTAGTCGGTTTGGCTCAGTGGATAGAGCATCAGCCTACAGACTGAAGGGTCCCAGGTTCGATTCTGGTCAAGGGCACATACCCGGACTGTGGGCTCGATCCCTAGTAGGGGACATGCAGAAGGCAGCCAATCAATGATTCTCTCATCATTGATGTTTCTCTCTCTCTCTCCCTCTCCCTTCCTTTCTGAAATCAATAATACGTGTGTTTTTTTAATCACCTAAAGAATCTAAAGCTTTGTAACAGTCAACAGTCTTTCCCGTATTTTTTTAATATGACTAAGTATCTATTTATGGATATAATGTTTGGAAAGTAAAAGTTTCAGAGAAGGCCTTATCTCAGTGTTGTAAACTCAGCTCCCACTCATGCTAACCTACAGGGATGTATCTGTAATAAATGATGAATTATTAAAGTTCTTGATATCATGTGGAGCCAGAGGTGCCATTAATGTAGTCATTTAGTACCATCAGGGTGTAAATAATTTATAGGATGTACAGAGCAATCCCCACAGTCTAAGGAGAATCGGTTCTGCAAGCTAACTGCAAAGGATGTAGGGGTTTTCTCCTCCCCAGTCACACAGACACACTTTTGAGTCATCTGCAGCACTGATAGGCCAAACTGTGAACTTCAACAATAACAAAACTTCTTTAAAGGAGCCCTCTGTAAAGTTAAAAGATAAGGACCCAATGAGTATGATAATGCTTCATGCATTTATCCAGCATAATTTGCCTTCTTTTGTAAATGAAAACCCATCTCATTAGAGTCTATCTAGCATAATTTACTTTCAAAAATAATACTCAGGATTATCATTCTGATCAATTACAGTACTGATTTAATCGGCTGATGATCATGAGTACTACTCGTGGAGCGCACTAAAGAAAAGGATTGCAAAACAACTCTTAAAATCGTCTGCTTTTAGGTTTGCTTTTTCTTCACCACTAAGAGCTTTACACCAAAAGTCAGCCTTTCTATCTGTAGCAGCGCTGCTTGAAATTGTCCTCGATTTGTTGCTTCTAATCAATTGTCATAGCTAGGAAACCTCAGTGCCTGTTGAAATAGGACTAAATGAAATCTGAGACTCTGAGAGGCTTTATGAATAAATGCTTCCTGGAAACATACTTGTTTTTTGGTTGAACTAGAGATGGCTGGAAACATTAAGTAAATACATTTAGGATAAATAAGATTTTATTAAAGCATAATGCTATTCCAAATTAAACTTCCTACCCTTCATCTGCACTACTTATTTGTAACACAACGTACAACACTTCTATGAATCCAAAAAGTTTAAGGTGGTAGGAAGATGAGAGCATTCATTTAAAGAATAAGAGGCATGTTTTATTTTCTTCCATTATCCTTCCTGAGTTCTTAATGATTGAAAACATACAACCACAAAACAGGAAATATAAATTCTACAGTTACATTTAAGAATCAAATTTTGCATGCCCAATTCTGGGACCTTGGGCAAGTCACTTAACCTCTCTAAACTTCAGTCTCCTCTATTGTTAAAAGAATAGCAAACCTCACCGGATAGCTTAGAAAATTAAAAAGTATAAACAAAATGCTTCGCATACAGGTCAGTGTGTAAATAGTAAGTTATATAATACTAGATTTGAAATAGGATGATGGTCCAGTACAATCGCCTTTTCTGAGTATTTATCTCTTGTACATGCAGCCATTATCCACTTCCAAAGGTAAAATCTTAACTGACTGGAACTACTCCTCTACAATAAATTAAAGCAGTAAGCTAAATATTGCTTCTGGATTCCAATATCATGAGCTTACATCTTCTGTTTACCATTTCCCCAGATAGACCAGGATAAAGAATATGTTAACATCTTTAATGCAATGAAAGAAAAGCATATTGTACATGCTTTGAAATGACTGTTGGAAGTGAAACAGTTTATCAGAACAGTATGAAAACCCAAAACAACAGACATTAGATCCTGCAAACACGATGGTAGTGCATCTCCCTTCCCCCCAAATGTGCTTTAGACGCTTACCAGTAGGGCTATTTTAAAGAAAACTGGTGTTTCTGCTAGTGCTTAGAAAGATGGGTATGTGGAAGCCATCCACAATGCCTTTGAAGTATCCCAACTTTAGAAATGCATGTCTGGTATACAGGCTGGAATGAAGTTGTAGACTATTAAAAACTCCTCAAACTACAGCTCTAATCCATAATGACACTCTAAAGTCAACTGATTATTCAATAATACTTAGTAAATACCTAATAGATGCTGCAAAGCCCTGTTAAAAACAAAGATGATCAGCCCTAGCTGGTTTGGCTCAGTGGATAGAGCACTGGCCTGTGGACTGAAGGGTACTGGATTTGATTCTAGTCAAGGGCACATGACCTGGGGGCATGTAGGAGGCAGCTATTAATGATTCTCTCTCATCATCAATGTTTCTATCTCGCTCTCCCTCTCCCTTCCTCTCTAAAATCAATAAAAACATATTTTAAAAAACAAAGATGATCAGAATAATGAAAAATTATTTGTGCATGCAAAAGTTTTTGTGAATTTTAGTGCAATTAGACAAAACATTCCAGATAGTGTGAGATGGGAACTAGAGTAAGTAACTGAAGGGTCCCGGGTTCAATTCCCATCAAGGGTACATGCGCGGGTTGTGGGCTCGATCCCCAGTAGGGGGCATACGGGAGGCAGCCAATCAATGATCCTCATTATATTTTAAAAAGAAAGATGGGGGGAGAGATCAACCAAAGGACTTGTATGCATGAATATAAGCCTAACCAATGGACACAGACACCAGAGGGGTGAGAGTATGGGGGGGGGGGGGAAGGGGAATGGGGGGATATGGACACATATGTAATACCTTAATCAATAAAGAAAAAAACAGGAAAAAAAAAAAAGATGATCTTAAAATACAAATAATTAGCTAAGATAATGCTCAGATTCATTCAGAATGTTTACTACAGAGAATGAGGTACCCTGAAAAAAAATCATCTAATAAGATATGAGAGCCCATCCGTGGCTCAGGGGTTGAGCATCGACCCAGGAACCAAGAGGTTGCCAGGTCCTGGTCAGGGCACATGCCAGGATTGTCAGCTCAATCCCCAATAGAGGGTGTGCAGGAGGCAGCCGATCGATGATGTTCCTCTCTGGTTGATGTTTGAATCTATCCCTCTTCCTTCCTCTCTCTAAAAATCAATAAAACTTTTTTTTTTTAGTTTAAAATATGTATTAGAGAAGCAAATGAGAAAGAACTGCTTTAATTGCTTTCAGAGCTTCTCCTCATTTCCCTCAAAAGACATAGCCACATACTTTCTGTAATTAATCTACTGCATTCCATTCAACTAATATTTTTTAGTATCTACTGCTGGTCACCATTCATATACAGCAGCGATTTTCAACCTTTTTCATCTCATGGCACACATTAATTAAAATTCTGCAGCACACCAAAAAATATGTTGTATTTTTTGCCGATCTGACCCCAAAAAAAGTTAATTTTGATTCATTCACACTGGACAGCTATTGTTGTGTTGATTGTTGTCATTTTTTTATTTGACAATCTAAGGGAAAAGAGGTCAGTGCCCCTGACCTCAGGTATTTCATGTATTTAGAAATTCTTGTGGCACACCGGTTGAGAATAGCTGATCTACAGCAATGAATAAACATACAAAAATCCATGCTTTTAAGATATATTATAATCTCCTGAAAAGAAGACAAAGTAAAATATGTAGCATATCAAAAGATGATGCCTATTAATGACAAAAATAAAGCCACAAAGAGGGTCGGGGATGTCTTTGCGAGAGACAGATAACCTGAAGTCCTGAGATTCTTGTGGAGACTGTTAGAGAAGAATAGAGGGCATAATGAGACTGGTG
This sequence comes from Cnephaeus nilssonii, assembly GCF_951640355.1. NCBI lineage: Eukaryota > Metazoa > Chordata > Mammalia > Chiroptera > Vespertilionidae > Cnephaeus > Cnephaeus nilssonii. The sequence goes on along the minus strand of NC_137092.1, from coordinate 7,870,551 downwards.
CTGATAGTCTCATGGCAGATACTGGTTGGTACTGAGCATCTGAGGGTTAAGAGGAAAGAGGGGGTGAGGAATCTTTCCAGGAATAAGCACAGTTCTTTACTCTAGAGTACAGACTTGGAACAGGGTGATATTATTCAAAGCAAGAAGTTTCTCTTAATATCTGCTTATGGAGGTCTAGAGGCCTACCCCATGCTGATCAGAGTGAACCAGGATTCTAACCCACTGTATGCTCAGCCCCATGGCCAATCTCACTTCTCTGTAAGAAGTAAGGTGATGCCGAAACCGGTTTGGCTCAGTGGATGGAGCGTCGGTCTGCGGACTGAAGGGTCCCAGGTTCGATTCCGGTCAAGGGCATGTACATTGGTTGCGGGCACATCCCCGGTAGGGGGTGTGCAGGAGGCAGCTGGTCGATGTTTCTCTCTCATCGATGTTTCTAGCTCTCTATCCCTCTCCCTTCCTCTCTGTAAAAAAACAATAAAATATATTTAAAAAAAAAAAAAGAAGTAAGGTGAAAATACAATACAAATGAAAGGAGGAAATGGAAAATAAAGGTAGGTACTAACACTTGAGGTAAACATGAGGGACCTTAAGTGGAAGGGAAATTTAATCTGTACCTTTTTTAAAAGGACTCATTTTCAGTTCACCACTTTGTGGTTTGAAGCAATTACAGAAAAATTCCAAAGACCAAATATTAGAACAAAAGATGCTCCTATAGTGCTCTTATCACTTAGGAAATTACAAGGCTTTCAGGAGCTCTGTGCCAGGAACCCGGGGCAGAGACCACAGTGTACCCTCTTGGTGTGTGGCCATACACCGCCTTCCAGCAAAACAATACACAGGCAAGGCCACTCAGGTTTGCAGGCTTCCTTCTACTCAATCTTGTCAAGTTCCAAAGCAGGAGAGGTCTAAGCAAACACATGGTTTCACCCTTTCAGTCAACTGGTATAAGTGAATTAACACACAATACCATCTCTTACTCCGAGCCTCCCTCGAGGGATTAGTATTGAATTCCCCTCATTACAAAACCATTTACCCATTCCTTTACCCTCAGCTACTATTGCTCCTTCTCTGCATTTACACCCAACCTCTTCCACCTTTGGATGGGACATGAGGTACAGCCACTATGCTGGTCTAGATTACAAACAGGAATATCAGTAGCAAGTACCTCCCCCGCAATTCCCTCTATTCAGTTAGCATAAGGCTACAGAGGTGCAGAACCACTGAGCTATTTTTTTTTAATATATATTTTATTGATGTTTTACAGAGAGGAAGAGAGAGGGATAGAGAGCTAGAAACATCGATGAGAGAGAAACATCGATCAGCTGCCTCCTGCACACCCCCTACTGGGGATGTGCCCCCGTACATGCCCTTGACCGGAATCGAACCCGGGACCCCTGAGTCCGCAGGCCGACGCTCTATCCACTGAGCCAAACCGGTTTCGGCCCACTGAGCTATTTTTACCACCAGGCAATATATTGGTATTCATTATTAACCTCAATTTTGCTAGATGGGATGCAGGCACAATCTACTCCATTAGGCATTTAGGAATTGTGATCCAAAGTTTAAAAATATAGTTTCTTGCCCGAGCTGGTTTGGCTCAGTGGACAGAGTGTCGTCGGCCTGAGGACTGAAGGGTCCCAGGTTCAATTCCGGTCAAGGGCACATGCCTGGGTTGCCGGCTCGATCCCCAGTGTGGGGCGTGCAGGAGGCAGCCAATCAATGATTCTCTCTCATCACTGATGTTTCTATCTCTCTCTCCCCCTCTTCCTTCCTCTCTGAAATCAATAAAAATATATTAAAAATAAGTAAATAAAATAGAGTTAATTTAAAATATATGCAGCCATAATGCTATAACCACTTCAACAAGTAGGGGAAAAACAGTTGAGGTGTATGGAGAAGAAAAAGTAGTCATTATGCCAGCAGACTCCTCCCTTGGTAAGAATTGCATCGTCACTCCAGCATCCTTCCCCACCCCCTCTTCCCCATATCCACCAGAAAAAGAGGACTCATCTAGTGGGGCCACTTCTTGAGCGCCACCTGACGAGGAATGTGAGCACACTATCAGGAAGGTATGTAGTAAGCCAGTCCTTCCCATCTTTATTTCTTCCCTTTTAAGACAACCAATGTTTTAACTGCCCATTCCAATTCTCTATCAAACTGACCATCATTTATGCAGACCAGGAAATACACTTCAGCAGCTTGGCCTTGTGGCTCAGTGGTTGAGGGTCGACCCAAAAACCAAGAGGTCACCTGTTAGATTCCCAGTCAAAGCACATGCCTGGATTGCTGCCCGATCCCTAGTAGGGGGCGTGCAGAGGCAGCCAATCGATGATGTTTCTCTCTCATCCATGTTTCTCTATATATATCCCTCTCCCTTTCTCCCTCTCCAAAAATTAATAAAAACGTGTATTTAAATTTAAAAAAAAAAACAACTAGTACAGCAGGTCCTTATAGCATTGACGAAGTGCCGTTTGTATCAGTTAGCCTACAGTAAAACTGGTTTTATCATGCGTTACTTCACCACATTCCAAGAACCTATCGATGACATTAACTGAGGACTTACTATACTCTGAGGAGGATACCTGTCTGCCCACTATTGGGCATTTTGGGTTGTAAAGTATATTCCCTGGTCTGCATTAATGATGGTCAGCCATCCAAATTGGTACAATTATCTTCTGTTCTGGTTCTTTTATAGCACTGAGCATTTGCATCTACCATCAGACAAGCAAGACAGTCCACAGTCAGTCAGTATTCCGGCCAGGACCCATTTGTCGCCGCCTAGGGCTATATCAGTATCACTTGCCAGCTATGTTCAGGGCCTTCACACGCGGGAATATGCCACATAGCCATCTGCGATGTACCTTTTCCCAGCAGACAGAAGAGAGCTTACTGCATTTTGAGCCTCAAAGGGTGCAAGAGGAACACGTCTAGACGCAGCCCATCTTGCATTGCTGCAGTGCCTCCATATCCACCCATTTCACAGACCCAGGTGGCCATCTCAAGCAAGCACACAGGGATATTTACTTGTTGAATCCAATCATCTTCTGAATCTGGAAAGGGTCTGATGGTCACCAACATGTCCTACTTTAACGCACCCCTCAAAGTCTCACAGTGATCTCCACAGGACTATCTGTGCCCTATAAGGGCAGCCCTTTAATAAGCCAGGTTTTCACTGCTTTTCTGCCTGACCATATAGTCAGGCCATTGGCCATTGCCCAGGAGTCAGTAAAAACCCAAACATTGCCCTGGTAGGTGTGGCTCAGTTGAGCCTTGTTCCATGCACCTGCCCAGGATGAGGCTCGATCCCCAGTAGGTGGTGTGCAGGAGGCAGCCAAGGGTTGTTTCTCTCTCCCTCTCCCTTCCAAATAGGATGTTGTCTAGTCATCTTGGAACTGCCATCCACAAACCAAGCAGCTCCTTGTTGGTCACTCAGGAGCTGTTTGTAGGACTGCCCAAGGGACAATAGAATCTAGCAGCTCCTCACACAGTTCCAAAGTCAGTCGAGGGGGAAAGGCTCTCTGCTCTTGAGTATCTCCTCCTTGCATTCCCCAGGTATCATGATCCTGTATAAACCATTTCCATTTTATTATGGAAATTTCTAGGCACTGTCCTCCCTACTGGAGTGTTATCTGACATTATGCAAGATATCATGAGTATTTCAGGTTTCAAGATTATTTTATGACTTTTAGTCACGATGGTGGTTTCAATTAATGTCCAATAGCAAGCCAATAACTACCCTTCAAATGGAAATGCTCTAGTCCAAAGTCCTAGGAGTCGTTGCCAGTAGGCACTCACAGGCTTTTGCCCTAAGCCCAGCCTACCATACGCATAGAGTTATCCCACAGAGAATTTGTCCATACCAGCACTCCAATTTCTACTCTACACTGTGTAGGCTGGAGCAATCTTACTGGTTCCCATTTAGAATATCCAACTAATATTGTCTGAAGAGTAGATTTACATACCTTCTGTTTTACAATATTGAGTAGAGAAAACATTCCCCAGTCAGATACAATGTCCATCTCCATAACCACTTCTCCTACAAACTTGTACCTTACAATTCCTCACTGTAACCTCCTTTAGGACATTATTAACAGGCTTTAGTTTTACAATACCAGGTAAGGGTAATGTTCCCCAGCCAGACTTAATGTCCATTCCCACAATATATTCAGATAAAGGAGACACAACTTCTTTAAGTAAAGTCTATTTAAACATTCCAACTTTTGCCCAGTCGGCATGGCTCAGTGGTTGAGAGTCGACCTATGAACCAGGAAGTCACGGTTTGATTCCCGACTGGTGCACATGCCCAGGTAGCAGGCTCGATCCCCAGTGTGCGGCATACGAGAGGTAGCCAATCAATGATTCTTTCTCATCACTGATATTTCTGTCTCTCTCCCTCTCCCTTCCTCTAATATCAATAATATATATGAAAGTTGGAATGTTTAATTTGTATGTATGTAAACTTCCATAATGTTCCAACTTTCATTATGTTCTCTCAATTACATCATGGTTTCACCAATGGGTTTGGTACCATGGTATAAGAGGTTCCCATATTAAGGAATCTTGAAAACTTCTCTAATTCCTGATCATTGTACCCACTCTTGTATAAGAAGCTTTGGATCCCTACCACACCAACCACCCTCATGAGCTGAACCAAAGGACCCTAGCCCTTTAGTCAATTTTTATCTAATTTAATCTGCCTTACCAATGCCTCAAGAAATTGCTGGTCAGGTTTCTCATGGTAACCTCTGCCTTTGGATTTTTAAATTTCTCCAAACTTAAATAGAGCAGACTTATTTGGGGCTAATGTTGGGGGACTAGAAGGAAAGCCTCTTGGCCTGCTCAAACTTAGGTAGGCCTATATTAAAACCTTTGTTTTTACCCTCTCCATGTCTGCTTTATTCACCCATTTTTCCATTTTCTTTTTTTTTTCTTTTTTTTAGAAACTGTTTATTTGCTATCAACTTTATTTCCATTCTGTTAAAAGTCCATGGAAGAAGAGCTTAACAGGCGTCCTCAAACTACGGCCCGCGGGCCACATGCGAGTGTTTTTGCCGTTTTGTTTTTTTACTTCAAAATAAGATATGTGCAGTGTGCATAGGAATTTGTTCATTGTTTTTTTTTAAACTATAGTCCGGCCCTCCAACGGTCTGAGGGACAGTGAACTGGCCCCCTGTTTAAAAAGTTTGAGGACCCCTGGCTTAAGCCCACTCCGTGGCTATTCCTACCCATTTGGTGGCCTGAGCATGGGGGCTGCAGACAAGTCTTGAGTGGCAGGCTAAACACTCTTCTTCAGTAGGAAACGGCTGAATAGGCACAGAAGGCACCTGCGCACCTTCAGACCAGTCTGTGACCTCAAGCTGAGCAGCAGTGAACTCGGGAGCTGGAGCCATCCATTCACCCTGAAATTCCTCCTTGGTCACAGCCTTTCAATCTCTTCATGGTCTCTGTAAAGGTAAAAGTCAGGCATGACCTCCCATGGGTGTTCAGAGATGGTGCCATGCATGTGCAGTACTTCCTAGGGCAGCATCCACATCAGACCCACGGAGGGAGCCCACGTGTGTTGCAATGTCCTTCAGTGCAGAGGAGAGTCTGTTACACAGAGCAATGGTAGGCAAGTTAACATAAGACACCTCTGTGAGAGGCTGGTGGTCAGCCCTGCGATCAGTAACAACCAGAAGTCTCAGCTTCCAGAAGGCTGCCTGGATCTGGTTGGTGAAGGTTCCAGGAGTGAAGTGGCCGGCAAGAGGAGGGGCTCCAGTGGCAGCAGCAAACTTCAGCACAGCTCACGGGCCAGTCTTCCTGGACCATGTGACACTGACATCAGCCAAGTTTTCAATGGCAACCGTGGCACGAGCAGCTGACAGCAGAGGCTTCTCCCAGGTTCCCTTCAGATTTATGATCCATCCCTCTTCCTTTGTGGATGTACTGCTCCATCTAGAACTCAAGGTTGGTGCCACCAAAGTGGGTTCCTGCTGCAAGGAATTTGAGGACAGCCTCTTCTTTCATTTGCAGGACAGGACATCAAGGGGTCTGAGCATTGTGAAAGTTTTCCTTCAAGTTACCTGGGAACCGAGGCCAAAGCCAAATGGGCCCCTCCCTGGGTAGCACAAAAAGACCGCCACATTTTTAAAAACTATTTTTATTGATTTTTAGACAGAGAGGAAGGGAGAAAGAGAAACATTGATGTGAGAGTGCATATCAATCAGTTGCCTCCTACATGCCCCTAAAGGGGATCAAGCCTGCAAGCAACCCGGGCATGTGCCCTGACTAGGAATTGAACCGGCCACCTTTTGGTGCATAGGATGACGCCCAACCAACTAAGCCACACCGGCTAGTGCCCACCATGGCTTTTAAGGGAGAGGGAGAGGGAAAGAGAGAAACATCAATGATGAGAGAGAATCAGCTGCTTCCTACATGCCCACTACTAGAGATAGAGCCAAAACCCAGTCATATGCCCTGACTGGGAATCGAACCCTGACCTCCTGGTTCATGGGTGGATGCTCTACCACTGATCCACACTGGATGGGCTCACCTTCTTTCTTAATAACCATTTAAACCAGGTGTCCTCAAACTACGGCCCGCGGGCCACATGCGGGTGTTTTTGCCGTTTTGTTTTTTTACTACAAAATAAGATATGTGCAGTGTGCATAGGAATTTGTTCATAGTTTTTTTTAAAACTATAGTCCGGCCCTCCAACAGTCTGAGGGACAGTGAACTGGCCCCCTGTTTAAAAAGTTTGAGGACCCCTGATTTAAACTTTTCTGCCTTGCTAAGACCAGTCTACTGACTCTCTCTTCATTCTCCTATTAATTAACCTAATATCTTTATTAGCATCTATGAAACCCAGAAGCAAAGCTGAGAGAGCAAATTCACAAGGCTTCCCCAACTACCCCTTGGTTTACAGCAGTAAGGTTACGTGGGGTGTCCATGTAAAAGAGTCCCCCTTAACCACAGCATTTACCATGAACTCAGTAACAGGCACATTCAGCAAGTGCCTGTGGGATTATCACAAAGATAATCCCACAAAGTTTATACAGAAAACATATTATCTACTTCATCTGGGGTGTTCACTTGGCATTTATGGGGGAAATGGGCAGTTAGTCCCCTTTTTCAGAGTAAACAGATCTTACAGTGGCTTTTACGCAGTCCACCAGGCTGGCTGTTCCCTTGGGAATGACCTGCTTTGTGTCTGGATCACATAGAGCCATCTGTGATTGTTCCATAACGAGCTATAAATCCTGCATCAACCCAAACATGCTCTTCCCCTATTGTAGCATTTAAAACCAGATACTGCTCCTAAATTAATTACTCTCACAGAACATCTTACTAAAGGATGTTCTTCAGAAAGCTATTACTGAGCCACAATATGAAACAACTTCTTCACACTATACTCCCTGGTTTCAAATAGTTCCTTGGTTTTGCCCTTATCTCACACCAAGAGGTACTTTCTGTTGTCCTTGCCTAATTTTTCCCTTGGGGTTAGTGGCCAAAGCTCAGACTCACTGAAATTTGAGTTTGGTCTAGTATCAAGGTCTGACTCAGCACACTCTTTTAGTTTCAATTTAGCTATTACAGAAAATAGCCAAGGGACTGAACCAATGTCCTGGTAATTGGACCCATCTCTAATCTCCACTGGTGATAGTTATCTTTAGTACCTAAGAGCAGCACAGCTACTGCTCCATACCACGGGCAACCAAAGGCCACCGAGGAATCAAAGGTTCCACATTTTCCACTCTTTTATCCTTTCTTTTCCCAAACCACGTTTCCATGAGTCAGGGTCATCTAGCAAATCTCACTTAATGTGACACCAAATGTCCAGGAAAAATTCCGTGTTAAAAGAAAAATATATCATTTGTTAAAACCCAGTAAGGAAGACCTTATTCAAGGTGGTGCCCTGATATGTAATCTAATGAAAGCTGTCGACCAAATTTTAGGTGAGTGACCAAGGAAATATCTAGCAGCTGTCTGGATGTCTCCAAAGCCCATCTAGCTAACCAAAACATCCAGTCTATTCCAGGTTTTTCAGCCTCAAGCATTTGCTTCTGAGGATCCCTAAGTCCCTAGACAGCCCCCAACGCAAGGAACCCAACGTTTAAGTGACAATAGAGACGGGCAGGGAAAAAGGTCTGGCTTGGTGGACAGAGGGATGGAGGAGAAAGGGTTTGGAGGGAGACATATCATAGGACTCAAGGGAACTGAAGGGAAGACTAAAGGTGGTATGAGGAGAAAGGAGCAGCTTCTACAATGGGAAGGGAGAGGTCTTAGAGGAGCCAGCTTGAGATGACAAGTTTCCCCAAGAGGCCAATGAAGTTTCATATTATTCTCAGCAAAAGCATGCCAACAACAATGGAGGTAGACAGAGCTGGTGGAACAGGGGTTCAACCAGAGAGAGAGCCAGGAAGAAGAGTCTTCCAGCCCAGTTGGTATCTTTCAAACAAAGAAGCCTAGGACTCTAACCCATCTTTTTTCAAACAGCTGCTTGCCTGAGACTCTAACCCAGCCTGTGTTTATCTAGGACTCCATCCCATCTTCTGGAGCAGCGGTTGCCAACCTTTCAGACCTCACGGACCACCAGTGGTCCGCAGACCACCGGTTGGTGACCGCTGTTCTGGAGTATACACAGAATCTAAGAATCCAATCTGTCCTTACCAGCTTCCACGGACGTTTGTCCGGAGCAATGGTTCAGGAGTCGGACTCACCAATGGATCCCCGATCAATCAGTCAGGAGGAAGATAAAGGCTTCAAAGGTATGCACTTTTAGGGTCCTGGGTGAGAGGTCTGGGGGTCCAATGATGAATCTGATCCTATGGGTGTTGTGGCACCATAACTGTTAAAAGGAAAATAATATTCAATGATACTTGTTAAAGCATGGTAAGAAAGAACTTGGGGAATGGGGAGCTAGGCATAGGGACCACTGAAATAAATTTTTTTAAAGTAGGTAAGAAACTGGGCTCAATGCCGAATGCTGCCTGTATATATGGGAATTTAAAGCGAAGGAGCAGAGTAGGGTCAGTGGATAAAACATACTAAGAGAAAAACATCAGGGGTAAGAAGGCTTTAACTAAACAGACCTAACAGGATTCTTGCTAAAAAAAAAAAAAAAAAAAAAAAGGTCAGAGTGATCAGCTATCACCTGGGACATGGTATAGGGAAGGAACCCAATCCAATATCGAGGATAGGGGCTTCTTGCTAAACTGACATGGCAAGGTTCTTGCTAAAACTGTATTTTACAAGGATGTGCACAGATGGCCAAGGAGAAGGTTCGGGAACCTGGCTAAACTTTGATCAAGCAAAAAATGTTTATCACCTGTTTCTTCCTTTACTCACACACATAATACTTCTGATGCCAGATGTGTGAGTTTTTTCTCTTCCCCACACCAATCATTTCTCCAACACCAGCCAGGTATCCTGCAATTCAATGCAATTCCAACACTAACTACAGTTAGTGCAGATCTCACTGAGTAAAGGCTCAGTCCCACAAGACTGCACCCCCAGTTCAGGCACTAATCACAGGTAGTAATTACCCATGTTACCCAGACTTTCTGTCCAACTTGGCTACAAATCGGAGGTTCCCATGACCCCGTCATTAGATTCAATCGCCTGCAAAGCTCACAGAACTCAGAGAAACACTTACATTTACTGGTACACTTACATTTACTGGTTTATTACAGAACAAAAGATACGACCAAGGACACAACCGGCAGGTGAAGAGATACATAGGGTGAGATCTATCAGGGTCCAGTAAAGGAGCTCCTGTCCCTGATGGAGGTGGGGTACACCACCCTCCTGGCACGTAGATCTGTTCACCAACCCCAGAGATTTGGGGATTTTTATGGCGACTTTATCACATAGGCATATTCAACTATTAAACTCAATCTCCAACCCTTTTCCCCCTTCCAGGATGAAGGGGAGAGAGGCTGAAAGTCCCAAGCTTCTTATGACAAGATTCGTCTTTCTGGTAACCAGACCCCATCCTGAAGCTATACAGGAGCCAACCAAGAGGTGTCTCTTTAGATCAAAAGACACTCCTATCACCCAGGAAATTCCAAAGGATTTAAGAGCCTTGTGTCTGGAAACAAGGTCAAAGACCAAATATTAAAAAGAAAGAAGTTCCTAGTACTCTTATCCCTTAGGAAATTATAAGGGTTTCAGGAGCTCTGTGCCAGGAACCAGAGGCAGACATATTTCAAAAACCAGGATTAATGAATTGTGTCCACAATCTTTTTGATGATGGCCACAAATTTGAGCATTGGAGTTTGAATCACTAATATATTTAAGCATTTGCATGTGTTTTAAAAATTCAAAATTACATAAAGAAACCCATATGTATCTGGTGATTTTACAGCTGAAGGCAACTTATGAAAACTGTTACCTTTCTCAGTTTAAAAAAGCACAAGCCCACCTTCTAATATGTCGAGTTGTTCTGCTATTGTAAGACTTCCATCAATTACATTTCTACAACAGAATTGCTCTCCAAGGCATTTTACTTCAACTGAAAAATGTCTATTTCATTCTAGAACATTTAAAACTTTTTAATGTCATTTGGCTTTAGGAAATTTATCTCAATTAAACAAAAATCATACCTAGACATAAAATGTTTCTTACATAAAACTATATCTAATTATTGTTTACCTACCAATGGAGGATCTTAAAAAGTGGGGCATATTTATTTCAATTACAGATAAATAAAGTTGTGTTGTTTTGAAACCTGCACCAAATTTATTCTGTCATAATCAGCTGTTCCAAGAATTTTTTAGAAAAAGGCACTTGCTGCATTACAAAGACGCTGTGCTAGGTTTAAAAAGACTATGCTGAACATTGATATAAATTTTTAAATTTTATTTGCATCAAGAGAACCAAACTAGCTGCAGGTGTTACATCTTAAAACAACAGAAAGCATTTTATTATGTTGCAGATCTATGCTATTACAGCATTTGGTATTTTAAACTACCTTCATTTTCTCAAGGAATTTATGAGGTAGCTTTCTTTTCTATCTATCCTAACCTATTTGCAAATGTATAAATAACCTCTGTGGCAGACAGAGACCTTCCATTTGTACTCTATTTTCCACTGAAAATCCAAACAGACCCTCATTTTAATTGCACCTCAAGCTATTCTTTTTTGTGACTCTTTTTTGGAGACAGCTGTACTAGAAGTCGGTCAATTAATAAATGAATTACTCAGTTAGTGGCAGAGAAATAACTGTACGTTGGTGGTTAAGAAGGCCCATAATTTCAGCGTTTAATACCTACTGTTGCTCCTAATGCCACCAGGCTGACTCAGGCCAGTGCGCTCCTCGGTGCCACTAACACAGGCCTGTCAAAACGAGCATTCAGCAGCGGAGTCTCCAGAAGAATTCAACCAATCACTGCACTTGCCTCTCATACATAAACAAAGAGGGCTGGTTTTTTAGATTCTCTGCCACAAGAAATGCACTTGAAAACAATTAAAACACAACATGCTCTTGGAAAGAATACTCCTTTTCTAAATTAGACCAAGAATGCTACTTGCAAAGGCATTTGTTCGGGGTAGTACTAGCTCTCCTAACACGTCTAGTTTTAACCTTGTAACGTATCAAAACTGCAGCACAGAGTGAGCCAAAATGCAAACTAGGGACAAAAGACAGTTCGTGTGTCTTCGACGGTCGTGTTTATAAAATCCACATGCCCGGGGACCATTCCAGCTGAGGTACACACTGGATGAGGCACCCCCATCCACAGTCAATGCCGGTGCCCAGGCCCACGGAGTCCTTAATGCCCCCGCCCCAGCCCCGCCCACCCAGGCTTCACAGCCTCCCGGGCCCCAGGAATCTCAACTCAGCTCGTCATGAGTCTCCAGAACCTTAGCAGCAGGTTTCTGAGCCCCCTCTCCAAAGTTCACAACATCCTAACGGCGTTTCTCTTCAGAACCTGGGCTCCCGACCGCGCCCTCCGACCAGGCCGGTTCCCCGCTGGTCCGCCTTGGAAGGAGAGCGCCCCTCTCCTTAGACGCCCCCACCCCGGTTCGGCAACTCTACTCACAGGCTGGCGGCGTCGGGGGGCAGGGGGCTCGACAGCGCCCTCCAGCTCGGCGCCGGCAGTTTCCTGCGACTGCAGTCCAGCAGAGGGAGGCGGCAGGAGCAGGGCGCGGGGCAGAGGCCCGCCCGGGCGGCCGGCAGCAGGAGGAAGGCCTGGGCGAGGAGAAGGAGCCGGCAAAGGGGTCCGCACCGACACTGCAGCAGCGGCGCCTCCCGGACGCCTCGGGGCGCCGGCGCCATTTTCCTCCCCGACCTGGACCCGGCCGAGAAGAGCCGCCAGCTGGAAAGGACGGCTTCGCGGAGACGCTCGTCCGCTGCGCGACCACCCCGAGCCCTGCGGTCGCCCGGATCCTCTAGACAGGCGAGGGGCGGACACAGCGAGGCAGCGGGGGCGGCGACCCAGGACACACGGCTGAAGCCCTACAGACAACGCTCCTCCGCCCCGCCCCGCGACGCAACGTCTTCACGCACAGGAGCCGACCAATCGGTGCCACAGGACGGGATCGCGTCGGAGGCGGGACTCCGTGGAGGGGGCGGGGCCGGAAACAAGGAGGTCCTTAAGGAGGACTTCAGGTGTCTGGCACTTTGGGGCGCCCTTCTGTGGTTCCCCCACCGTTTCTCCGCTGGAGGGCGCAGTTGCTCCTTAAGAGGAAGCAAGGAGTGCCCAAGCGCTGAGAGTTGCAAGTTCCAACTTGGAGTTTATCTACTATAGCAGTGATTTTCAACCCGTGTGCCACAAGAATTTTTAAAGCATGGAATACCTATTTAGCCAGGGGCACGGAACTCTTTTCCCTTAGATTGCCAAATGACAACAACCAACACAACAACAGCGCTCCAGTGTGAATGCCCAGTCTTGAACCTTAAATACATAGGTCATATTATAGAGTCGCATCTTATCGGTCACCACGCATAAGATTGCGTCTGATTGGTTAATTCTTTGGTACCAGAAATCCTTATAGATAAGTATAGGCATTTGATTTTTTTTTAAGGCACTTTGGAGCAAAATGGGTAGGTAATTACGATTATAATTATTTGTTGTATATCAATCAAAATTATACCTATTTTTTGTCAGATTGTCCTATATATATTTTTTTAGTGTGCCGCCGCATAATTTTAGTAATTAGTTGATGTGTGCCATGAGCTGTAAAATGTTGAAAATTCCTATACTAGCCTAGCCGATTTGGCTCAGTGGATAGAACTTCCGTGGCTGCGGACTAAAGGATCCCGGGTTCATTTCTGGTCAAGGGCATATGCCTGAGTTGCGGTATCCCCAGTAGGGGGCGTGCATGAGGTAGCCGATCAAAATTCTCTCTCATCATTGATGTTTCTATCTCTTTCTCCCTCTCCCTTCCTCTCTGAAATCAATAAAAATATTTCCTTAGAAAAGAAAGAAAATTGCTATACTATATAGTTATAGAAAATAGTCGTTTATCTTCTCTGGGTTCTAAGAAAGGGGAATGGCAGAGGGACTGGACTACCTTCCAAGTCACAAACATAAAAAGGATTCTGGGGCCTCCATCTGGCCCCTAAGCCTCCAGAGCCCAGCTAGGGCCTCCTCTGCACCCTCCTACTTGTCTTCAGCTGCTGTAGTCCTGCGGGTGGGTGTCAACTCCACTCTCCTAACAGGAATCATGTCGTCACTATGGGAGATGGACCACGCACCATCCTGAAGGCAGAGGCCCGGTTCATTCACTCATCTGTGTACCTCCAGTTTCTATTCTAGCTTCGAGTTCAATAAATGATGGGACAGCACCTGCAAGGCATGTCTCTAAGGAAAATACTCTTCTGTCCTCTGTTTTGGAGAATGCTGTCTTATATACACACTCACAGAAAAGCAAATAGAACATGTAGATAAAGAGAGTGTTGAACAGTCAACAAAGTGGAGGCTGGGTGTGAGGACATTTTTTATTTATCCTGAAGCAGAGACTATGGAAAACCTACTAGGAACAGTGATGATCAACCACCTTATGCTCACTCAACTATGTATTATAGCCAAGAATATGAATAAGACTTTAGCTTTTATACGTTTCAAGGAGACTTTGCATCTGTTACTTTGTTTATTCCCTCAATGACTGTGAAATTGGCAAGACAGTTATTGCTGATGAGGAAACAAGCCCAGAGAGCTATTTGTTATTATAAAGGTATCAATTATTTCATGTTGATTTGTAGATTCACCCGAGACAGGCTGGCTGACATGACTATGGGTTTCCTGACTCTTCCAAATTAAAAACCTGCAGGTTCAAGAGACTGGCAATGCCTAGGTCACAGTATTGTCCTAGAAAGTAACTGAAATCAATCTTTCCATGGTGGGTTTGGAGTCACAATTATACTTTTAAAACTCTGTTTCTGTTTTTTTATCTGGAGAAAAAAAAAAAGCCAAAAGAATCTTCAGGTAAATGATTGGAATCAGTAAAAAGGTTCAACAAGATTATGACTACAAGATCAACATACATCAATATTATTCTAATAAATCATCAACTATAATGTATATTTTTTCAAAGCTAACATACCTAGAGCAAGAGAAAAAGTATATGGAAAACACTACAAAATGTTATTTAAAAGTATTTTAGCCCGACCAATGTGGCTCAGTGGTTGAACATCTACCTATGAACCAAGAGGTCACGGTTTGATTCCCATTCAGGGCACATGCCTCAGTTGCAGGATCGATCCCCAGTGTGGGATGTGCAGGAGGAAGCCAAGTAATGATTCTCTCATCATTGATGTTTCTATCTCTCTCTCCCTCTCCCTTCCTCTCTAAATCAATAAAAATATATTTTAAAAAATAAAAACATATTTTTAAGAAAGTATTTTAAAAAGACCTAAGTAGATGGAGAGTTACACTATGATTTTAGACTGAAAGAATTGTTATTATAAAGGTATCAACTATTTCATGTTGATTTGTAGATTTATACAATTCCAATAAAAATCCCCAATGGGCATGGCAGTGCAAGAACAAAATAGTAACCAAGATACTCTTCTTCGGTTGTTGGGGGCGGGGGGGAGGTGTGAAATGTAGAAGAACTTGTTTTATCAAATATCAAGATAGGTTTTGAAAGCTATTAGTAATTAAAAAGTGTAGTGTCTCCAGAGCGTAAGTTTAATAGACTTTTGGTGCATATCAGAGACTTCATGGGACATTTGATTTATGGCGTAGGTGTAACTTCAGAACAGGGGAGAAAGGACAGGCTTTTCAATAAATGGGCTGAGATCATCAGATAATCATATGGAAAGAAATGGAACTGGATCCTTTCTCACATCACATTCAAAAATCAATTCAAGACCTAAAAATGAGAGGCAAAACCATGCAGCTTTTAGAAGAGAATAGGAAAGACCATCCTTTTCACTTTGGAGTAGCAAAGGATATCTGAAAAGGGAAGAAAATCATTAACCATAAAAGAAAAGGATAAATTTGAACACATTAAAATAAAATTTCACTCACAAAAGACACCACAAAAAGATATTTGCAACATACATAACCAACAAATTATCCAGAATTTGCACACACAAAAAAAAAACCGCCTACAAATCAATGAGATAAAGGGAAACAACCCACATTCACCTGGGACTGAGGCCAGCATAGAGCTCATACTTCTAGGTGGTGAACACGAGTGCTGACAGTGCAGCAGGGAGGAGCCAGGTGTCAGCAGAATGAGTTTGATGTGAATATAAACTTTTGCCTAAATATAAGCCTGAACAGGTATGTACAATGTAACTGACTGAGGGAATAACTGGGCTGATTTCCCAACAAACCATGACCGCATGACACACCTCTCTCTCTCTTTCCCTCTCTCTCTCTCTCTCTCTCTCTCTCTCTCTCTCTCTCTCTCTCTCTTTCACACACACACACACACATCTGGCTTCCTCCCCAGCCTCAGCATAATCTCGTTTTGGGGTTGAAAATGCTGACTCCATTGTGCACCCACCCAATCAGCCTGTCCCTGGGCTGCCTGAGCTTCTGAGCTAACTTGTCAGTCCCATTATCCTCTATCCTTCTAAGACTGGGTGAGAACCTGCTGTCACTCTGGATGAGGCATTGTGATGGTTTAATAAGCTCTTGGGAACCTCAGGGTTTGCTTATTCTCAGCAATCAACAGGAGCAGTCGTGCGTTTCTGGGCCCTCCAAGCTCACCCTGTTTACCGCCTTCCAGGCCTGGAATGTACCCACAAACTCTTCAGCTGAGTGAAAGCTCAGGGAACTGGCGTGCGTGCCTGCACGTGCACGTGTGTGTATGTGCATGCCCAGGAGAGAGCTGAAGGCCAGTGCCCAGAAGGCCAGAGGCCTCAGGGTTGTCATTATCTCCAGGGCAGAACCTTCCAGTCCCTGAAAGGGACCCTGGTGCTCTGCCAAACAGCCGGACTCATTCTGTATAATGAAGCTCTCACTGATTATCCTGATGATGTCCCAGGAGACCCCGCCCAGGGAGGCCCATCTGCTGCCAACCCTGGTTCCTTGTTCCACTCCCCCGTGGAAATGAGGGTGTCCCTGCAGCTCCCCCACCTCACTTCCCCAGCATAATGCACATCCCCAAGGGACCCTGCTCTTGGGACTAAACTGAGATGACAGTAGCGGTTTATTAATTGGACTAATGAGAGGCCTCCTGGCAGGGAGGGAAAGAGAAGCCGGAGGAGGAGGAAGCGGTTGAGACAGGAACATCCTGAAACACAGGAGCTCAAGACACCTTCAGACTGGAACCAGCAGCTCGTTTTCTGAGAGTCTGAGGCCAGGGCAGGCAGGGGTGTGGAAGATGGTTTTATAAAACTTGTATTTTTTTATAGGAAACATGCTAATATTTCTTCAGCAAATTGTAACAGCCTGATTCCTGCATGCCTATGTTCCAGGCATTTCACGGTTGTATGTACCTATCTCAGTTAATGTTCACAAGGGCCAGGAGATGGGAATCCTTACGCTCTTATTGCCCATGAGAAAACTGAGGCCCAAAGAGGTCTGTCCAAAGTCACACTTGTAATAAATAACAGAGCCCAGATTCTTAGCCACGGCCACTGCAGGGAGTGGTAGGAAACGAGGCTCCCAGCAAACATAAAGGTGGCATTGATTGAGCATGCTTCTATATCAGGCAGAGAGTTAAGCCTTTACAGGTAGCAGCACCTCCAACCCTATAATACAAGTAGGTTGGTTTTCCCTAGCTTACAGGTAAGGAAATTTAGGTTCAGAAAGGTGAAATAATTTGCCTAAGGCAGTGGTCGGCAAACCGCAGCTCGCGAGCCACATGCGGCTCTTTGGCCCCTTGAGTGTGGCTCTTCCACAAAATACAGTGCGATTTTGAAACTTTGTGGCCCATGCGCGGAAGTCAGTTTTCGGCCTGGGCAAGTCTATTTTGAAGAAGTGGTTCTAACGCCAAGCCACACTCAAGGGGCCAAAGAGCCGCATGTGGCTCGAGAGCCGCGGTTTGCCGACCACTGACCTAAGGCCACACAACTAGAAAGCGTCAGAGCAAGGATCTGCTGTCCATCTACCTGAGTCCTACCCTATAGTATTGCCTCCCCTAATCTCTCTCTGCCCTGAGGTCCTGCAGGCACCTTGCATACGAGAAGGGAGCTCCAGTTAAACCTAAGGGATCCGGACCCAGTGAGACGTAGCTGGTGGGCCCGCAGCCCTCACTAAGCGTGGAGGACCCGAGGCTGGATGCTGGTCATTCACGCAAATGCAAGGCTTCCAGGGCTGTCTGGCTCGCTCCCCTCTCCAGGCAGAGGCAGGAAGTTTTCCTCAGTGTTTTAAGATTTAAATTATTTTCCTGTCAGTGCGGCCACTGACAGCTAGCTGCGTCCTTCCTGTTTGTCTTCCAGAAGCAGGTTCCAGCTGACCAGCCACCGGGAACCTGCTGCTTAAGCAGCTGGTAATGGACAGCAAAACAGCACGCGGAAGGCCTGCCAGGCAGGGGTCAGCGCCCTCCTGGGCCTGTGGGCCAGGGAGTGAGGACACCGGAGCACAGCTGATCTGCGCACATCCACTGGGCCTCTGCTCTGGGCTTCTTTTGTTTTTTTGCAAAATATAATAATAATAAATGCTTGTCTGTTAGTTCAAACTGTGCAGAAGAATATAAAGTAAAAAGTGGAACTTCTCCCAGGGATAGCCACCATTAACTACCTGTTGTCTATCTTCTCATTCCTTTTTTTCTACTAAATCTTGGTATAAATATGAGTTTACACTTGTTAATTTTTTATTTATGTTGGTCTTTAATTGGATAACTAGCTCTCCAAAATTGTAGACCAATGAACACTCTCACCAACAGTGTATAAAAGGGCCCATTTCTCCCATCCCAGACAACAGTGACTTGTTTTGTAGTTAAAAAAATAAAAATTAAAAATAAAAATGTTAGTATGTAAGTTGTAAAAATGGCTCTCCCACTCTTTCCTTCTGTTCTTTCCCCTGCTTTCTATTTAAATTCGCAACGCCTGACCCATGCACATTAAACAGAACTCCAGAGGTTCGTCCATAAACAAGGGGAGGGAAATCTATGGCTCATCAACTGGGATACACAGAGATGCAACGTTACCTATAAAAGGTGATGAAGACACGTCATACACATTTACTAGAGTTCATATGGACAGCTCATTAGCCAGCAAAAAATGTATGGTCGAGACTCCTTGTTAGGTTTGGGATCTCATTCAAACCTCAGATAGTCACAGTTAGAAAAAGCAAGCACTGTCTCCCCACTTTAGAGATTATAAAAAGCAAACTAACAAATATGGGTGTTTGTCTAAGGTCACAGTGCTAGTCAAAAGCGAAACTCTAAATCAACGTTCTGTCCCTTGTACTACATCCATAACTTTTATATGTGTTTAAATACAGGGGTGTGTGTATAGATATAAACGCTAAGTGTAATTTGTGAACACGTATTTGGATCACACCCCATTTTCTACCTATAGATAAATACTAGGAGTAATTTCCTTGGGTACAATACAGTGTATATAAAAGGTGGTAGATTGTGCAGGAGACTCTAAGAGGTGGTTTAAAAACAAAACCTCAGTGAATGTCACCTTGCAGGCCCTGACAGATCCCTTACAAAAGTGTCAGGGACCAGAAAGGATTGGGAAATGAACTATAAATTAATCTCTTATATTTATGGTTCTGAGACAAACACTGTGTAAAATGAGTTAAATGCAAGGGATCCTATCTTAGGCACACACTAGATCCATGACCTTGGACAATTAAGTTCTTTGGGCCTCAGTTTTCTTTCCTGTGAAAAAGATAATATTCTCTATGTCATAAGATTGCTGAGTGGATGAAATGCGATAATGCATGTAAAACACCTTGCAATGTGCCTGGAATATATATGTCTCCATAAGTGTTAGTTATTGTTTATTTTAATTATGTTGTGGGGGATAAAAAAATATTAATATTTTCCCTCCCACCTTCTAAGTTCTGGCTGGACTGATAATCAAATTAACAGATTAACAGGAGAAAATCAAAGTTTTAATACATGTGCATGGGGAATTCACATGGGAATGACAATTCCGAAGACAGTGAGCTAACACTGGGTATATAAGACAGTTTTGGACAGAGGAGGAAGGGGGAGGGGAGGGGGTATTGGATGTCAGAAGTGAGAATGTGCGATTTACAGGAAGCCCAGGAAGAGCACACGGGGCAGGAAAATCCCTGCTGGGTGACTGGGAAACAATGGGACACAAGGGGGGTCTCGCTAATAGGCCCTTCTGAAGCCCTCTATTTACCAAACTCAATTCCAATTAAGCTGAGTTGACATCCTAAGATCTCCTTCCTGAAGCAGTTTCTCTTTCCAAATCTCCAGGGCAGGAAAGGGGAGAGGGTCAAAGGTTCTTTCTGAGTCTCATTTCTTAATCAACAGCTTAAATCAATGTCCCCCAAAGCAGCTTTAGGTGGCAGGACTTAGGTCCCTTCAATATGTTGGCCGAATTCTTCTGATACGTTTACATTCAACATAGTTCAGCTACACAAACTCATAACTATGACTGAAGAAGTGGCAATAATGAAAGAGTAAAGCAATGTTCCTCAGCCCTGGCTGCCCACTGGAATCATCTGGTGAGCTGCAATCAGAACACTGAAGTCTAGGCCACTGAAATCACAATCTCTGAGGGAGCTGAGAATCACAGGATTAAATAGAGGCTGCCCTGAGTGTGAAGTTTGGGGGGCTACTAAGAACCAATGAGTCCGGCCGGTGTGATTCAGAGGTTGAGCATCGGCCTATGAACCAGGAGGTCACAGTTCGATTCCCGGTCAGGGCACATGCCAGGGGTTGCAGGCTCGATCCCCAGTGGAGGGGGAGCAGGAGGAAGCCAATCAATGATTTTCTCTCATCTTTGATGTTTCTATCTCCCTCTCCCTCTCCCTTCCTCTTTGAAATCAATAAAACATTTTTTAAAAAGAACCAATGAATAAGGTTATATGGAAATCATCGGGTTAACTGAGCAAGTCCTCTGCATCTCTGATACCTAACTGTGGAGGATGGTTGTTGGTTGACCTGTTGCTACTTTCCCAGCAGTCCTGTTTTAAAATTGGAGATCTATTTAGTCCTAAGGAAGATGACTCCTTCCCTCACTCCAGAGATCAAGCAAGAGGCCCCTGAAGGCTAAGGTAATCATTGCGTTTTATCCTCAGCCACTATGATGCATGCTACTAAAGAGGCTGTTGGTGGGAATACAGGGAGGACAATGCTGTCTCTCCTGCTGAGTGTGAATGAGAAAGCAGGTGGCCCTGGGGGTGCTTTTAGCCAGCTTAGGACCCCAAAGGGAGTCAGCTGTAGCACAAACACAGCTGAGAAGAAAGATCAAGCCTTATTTAAAGCTAGCTACCTCAGGACTTTCTAACATCATGAGTTGATAAATTCCGTACTCAAGTCTGTTTTTCTGTTGGTTGCACTGGATAGCATCCCAATCAAGTATTTTCCTCTCTAGGCAGCAATCACAATGGACAAAGAAGCATGCCTGGTGTTTCTATTTCACAGGAAAGGAGCAAGTATTGTGCTGGAGCCCCTTCCCGCCCCTTGTAGGACCCACAGCGCAAGGCTGACTCCCCTAAGCAGAAGCAAAACAATAACCAGAGTGGTAGCTCCTCTTCTCCCAACATCGTAACTGGTTTGAGCGCGGGGTCTCTCAAATTGTGGCAAAATCTCAGGTTCTCCTTGTTACGTTGTAGAGGTGGAGTTACCCCAGTACCCACACGGCAGCTCTGACCCTGCTACTCTCTGACACACTCCCTGTGGCTCCTCAATGCCCATGAAGGCCTCTCACAAGCTGCCTCCATTCTCATCTCCCGCTGCACCACTCGACTCTCTCTTAGCATTATCGGCTCTCCCCCCAGTCTGGTATGCTTCCATGTCTGATGCCTCAGTGCCTTGCCTGCAACACTCTTTCCCCTTTTCTACATGGCAAACCCCCCTATCCTTCAAGGTCCAGCTCAAAGGCCACTTTACCCATTTTCCCGAGGCAGGGTGGGGGTGTCTTCTTTAGTCCTTTTGTGGTACTTTGTACACACTTACAAGGCTCATCAATGTTAGGGTCAATGTGTTTCTATGCCAGTCTCCCCCACCAGACCATGGTGCCTCAAGAGCAGGGACTCTATCTTTTTCATTTCAGTATAAAGTGATGGTGAAGGCCCAGCTGGCGTGGCTCAGTGGTTCAGCATCATCCTATGAACCAGGAGGTCACATTTCGATTCCCAGTCAGGGCACATGCCCAGGTTGCGGGCTTGATCCCTAGTGTGGGGTGTGCAGGAGGCAGCCGATCAATGGCTCTCTCTCATCATTGATGTTTCTCTCTCTCCCTCTCCCTTCCTCTCTGAAATCAATAAAAATATATTAAGCCCTAGCTGGTTTGGCTCAGTGGCTAGAGTGGACTAAAGGGCCCTGGGTTCGATTCCAGTCAAAGGCACATACCCAGGTTTCAGGCTCTGTCCCCAGTGTGGGGTGTGCAGAAGGCAGCCGATCAATGATTCTCTCTCATCATTGATGTTTCTATCTCTCTCTCCCTCTCTCTTCCTCTCTGAAATCAATAAAAATATTTTTTGAAAATAATAATACCCATATCATAGATGACTGTTAGAATTGAAGAAGATACCGTATCTAAAGTCCTCTGCTATGACCATTACAATGACAACAAAGACAATTAGTACCTTGCATGTTCTAAGTGCTAATTACTCATTGTTAAACTTGAACAATGACCAGGTTTCTTAACCCCCAAACCTCTCATTCAATCCCAGAGAGGCAGGAGGCTATTCTCTCATTACAGCTGAGTCCCAAAGACTTCGCTCCAAGGGAAGAGGACCAGAGGAGACCTTTGAAAGAGCTTCCAGCTCAGCCTTTGCAGTCTCGGTAACTAGCTCATCTCTGAACAGATGTTATAGCAGCTTTTCTGTTCTACATGCAACCATTTTGAAGTTTTTCCAAATCCATTAACTTCTGGGCTCCAAACCGCCTGATTTTTTTTTTTTTTTGGCTAGTGTAAATAATTTTATTTTTAAAACTTTTCATTTTTTACTTATTTTTCCCCATAAAAATTTAAACAGCACAAAAAGGGAAAATTAAGTCATTCTTTCCCAAGTCCTAACTTCAGAGCTTACAGTGTCCCATACTGTTCCTTTCCACATTTTCCTTTTTAAATTTCAGCTTTATTGAGATGGAATTGACATATCATTAACTGCCTAGATATTTAAAGTTTACAACTGGGTGAGTTTTGACACCTGCATATACACCTGTGAAACCATAACCATGATCAAGGTAATGTACCACCCAGCCAGTGTGGCTCTGTGGTTGAGCATTGGCCCATGAACCAGGAGGTCAGGACTCGATCCCCAGTAGGACGCGTGCAGGAGGCAGCCAATCGATGTTTCTCTCATCAATGTTTCATCTCTTCCTCTCTCTAAAATCAATAAAAATATATATTTTTAAAAGATAATGTGCCTTCCCTTACTCCCCAAAGTGTCCCTGTGCTCCTCTGTAATCCATTCCCAACACCCACCAATCCTGACCTCTGTCTGTCTTCTGTCACTATAGATTAGTTTGCATAGTCTAGAGTTTTATGAAAATTAAATAGCACAACATGTACTTTTTTTTTTGGTCTGGCTTCTCTTATGTGATATAATTATTTTGCGGTCCATCATGCTAATGTGTGCATCAATATTTCATTCATTTTTATAGCTGAGTAATATTCCATGGTATGGGATGTACCTCAATATGTTTATTTATTATTGATGGATATTTGAGCCATTTCCAGTTTTTGTCTATTAAAAATGAAACTGCTCTGAATGTTTGTGTACAAGACTATGTAGGGGAGGTGGGGGAGGTGGAGGAGGTATGCACAGCGGGGATAAAGGTGATGGAAGAAGACTTGACTTAGGGTGGTGAACACACAACACCGTGTACAGATGATGTGTTGTGGAATTGTGCACCTAAACCTTTATAATTATGTTGACCAGTGTCACCCCAATAAATTCAACAAAAAGAATAATAAATAAATACATAAATAAATAATTTTTCAAAAAGATAATGTAGACATAAAGGCCAATTTTATTTGAATAAGTGTTAAAACAAAAACAGCAACAACTGTGAGTGACTGAAGAGGGAATGTGGGTAGAGTGATAGTGGTAACATGTGAGCTAACATTTGCATAAAATCTTAAAACAATCAAATTATCTAAATATTTACAAAGAAGAATCATAGAATTCACAAGTTCAAGTTTCCACCTAGTACAGACCCAACTCAAATGTCATCACTCCTGGGAGGAATCCAGAGTGAGTCACCAGCTCTCTTAAATATGCTTTGTAAGAAACTCTGAAGTACTGTCCCTGAGGGCGGGGACTTTGGTCACTGCCACATCCCAGCATGCACACACACTTTTTTCCTAAGCAGCTCATTCCATTTTGGGACAGTTCTACTATGTATCAAGTCTTTGCTGATACTGATCAACATTTTTGTCCTAATTATATCCCCTAGAGCCATATTTTCCACATGACACTAAAAATACTTTAAAATGCATATCCTGACTCTTAACCATTTGTGTTAAGGCACAGTTTAATTTAGGACTAAGGAGGAAGAGAGTTTGCCACCCCAAAAGATGCCTCTTTGGGATCCGATTATTTTAAACTGGCTATTTTTAAGAAACAAAAGACTCAGAAAAGCCTTTGAACTCTCCCCTAAATGCCTAAAAGAATTTACATAGAGGACCTGCTCCAGGACCATACTGAGCCACACTGACCTGATCATTCTTCTAAGCATGTGAGTGGAAACATCTGCCAGATCTGTGTATAAATCTTAATTACAGTTGTATGATTTAGGATAAATGCTTACGCTTATGCCCCAGTTCCTTTGCTTGTGAAATGATAGGAATAGCTAGCACACAAGATTATTGTAAGACTTATATGAGAGCCAGGCCGGTGTGGCTAAGTGATTGAGTGTCAATCCATGAACCAAGAGGTCACGGATTCGATTCCCAGTCAAGGCACATGCCGGGTTGTGGGCTCGATCCCCAGTAGGGGAAGTACGGGAGGCAGCTGATAGATGATGTTTCTATCTCTCTATCCCTTCTCCCTTCCTCTCTCTAAAAATAAAAAATAAACATTTTTTTTAAAAAAAGAATTATATGAGAAAATGTATTCTAAAGCCCCTTGCACAGTGTTATCATCATTGAATATCCCACAATTTTTTAAGGATCTTCCTAAAGAATGGCACAGCAAACCATATACAGAGCTCCAGAGTGGCCACCCAGGGGAGAGTTATTTCCTTTTTTTGTTTTTGTTTGCTTGTTTTTAGCAGGTATACTGGAAATAATGAAGTCCCACCTCAGGGATTGTCATAAGGTTTTCTTTTGAACCATCATCCAAAAGCTCCTACCTGTTCAATTTGTTTCTAGATTTAATTCCAGGATACAATAATATTCTTATTGGTTTGGAGTAATTATTCCAAAATAACAAGACTTCTTAAAAATCTTAACCCTATTATGTAATTCATTAAATTTTGCTCCCAAATTTGTCATCTACAAATTTAATTAAATGCTTTCTTAAGTCCTTGATAAAAACACCAAGTAGGATAGGGTCAAAGGCCCTGAATCAGTTCACACTGACACAAGCTATTCAACCCATACAGCCCAGCAAACAAATATTAGAACCTTGTCACATCTTTCATCATTTCCTTAATGACATGAACTTACTCTGTAAATGTCTTGCTAAAATCAAGACAGAGTGTAACTATGGCATTGCTCTAATTCACACTCCTAGTAACTTTATCATAAAATAAAATATAGATAACTTGACATGAAATAGTTCTAGAAAACTCATTTTAAGTGTCAACATCTTTCTTTTTGAAGTGTCCACAAAACAATTATTTAAATCGCTCGATTTCCCCCAAAACCACCCCCCCCTGTGATCAATATCCTACTTCCTGGTATGAGGTTCTAGAATCTGTCATTTTCCCATTTATGACATTTACAATGTTTTCATGTTTCCATCTGATACCCTTATATTTTTACCACAACTTCTCAAGAGATTTTTTAATATACTTTTATTGATTTCAGAGAGGAAGGGAGAGAAAAATAGACACATCAATGATGAGAGAGAATCATTGATCGGCTGCCTGATACCTCCTCCTCCCCCCTTACTGAGGATAGAGCCTGCAACCCGGGCATGTGCCCTGACCGGGAATCGAACCATGACCTCCTGGTTCATAGGTCAATGCTCAAATACTAAGCCACGCTGGCTGAGTTAAAGTACTTTGATTTTAATAGAAATAGATAATGAGCATACATCTGGGGGCTTACAGATAAAATTATCCAAATGTGGTTATCTGAAGATATAGATATTTGGTCTCATGTAGACCCAAAACCAACCAAACAACCCAATTTTTATCCAAAGGCATCTCTTTCGGTTGTGGGGCTTGGCATCACATGCATTGACTTACTCTGTGCATGAGGGTGTTTGGGAAGAGCCAGAGGGTTTCACTACACTCCCATCTTCACCCCATTCCTCATCTCCCCATCTCCCACCCTCTCCTCCTCCTTCCTTCCTCCACTCCACCCTAGCTCCTTTGGGGCAGGTTCAGCAATTTTCCTGATCTGACCCTGATGGTATCTCCCCAGGAGTCCTATGCTCTGCAAGAATCCAAAGGTGCAGGGTGCAGGGGTGTGGCCCGCTCGTGGCCAGCTCCAATCAGAGCTGGGAAGGGGCAGAAGCAAGGACTAGAAGGAAATGGGTCACTGCCCCAGGCTGGCAGCAGCAACTGCTGTGCTTGAGCTTTTCTTCTCAAATCTTTGCTCTTTTCGTGACCCACATGAACCATCACTCCCAAGAGCAATAAAAGGGGGCAATAAAGAAGGGCTGACTCACATCTGTGGGGTAAGAATTCCCTGGCAAGAGAAGAGGAAAGACCCAGTGCTTTCCTGGGACAAAAGAAACAGACTCTGAAAATGAGATTTTTTTTTAAAGTCTGAGATTTGACCAATTGCCCCTGGATGCCTCCACACCAAAATCCCCTCCCCTTTTTTTTAAATCCCTCTTCCTATTTTAAACACCCCTTCTTTTCAAGGTGAGGTAAGAGTAAGAAGGGGGAAACCATGGCTGCAAAGCCAAATCAAATAGGAGCTTGGACTCAATGGAGCTGGTGGAGATGTTGGCTGAACCCACTGTTGGGGTTTGGCTGGGTTCTGGAAACACCCACTGAACTGGCTACTTCTTCCTTCCCTGCAAACCAGATCCTAAGAAGAGTCTTCTACTGCCTGAAGTGGTGACTCTGTGACCTCTTGGCCTTAGTCACGTCTTCTCTCCCACCCCAGCCCCAGGGACTCTTCCTCTTTCCTGGACAGTTCCCCAAGTCCCTAGTGTTATTTATCTGTCAGCAGCAGAGGGCGATCTGGCCCTGGAGAATGACCAGGTCAGCTCACTGCCCTGAGGCTGGGTTGCTAATGACTTGCAGCTCCATCAACATAAAGCTAACTCTTCACAAAGGAGCATTGTCACTAAGCATGTTCCTTTTCATTCTTGAAAGCTCCACTGCCTTGGCTAGCCCTTCCCCCGCCCTCCAGCCTTCATGCTTGCTCTCTACCCTCTCCCAGCCTCTTAGAAGCAGCAGGAAATGAACAAGGTCCACAGTGGAGAAAAACAAACCCCACGGCCCTGCTGAGGGAAACTGCAGGGAAAGGACCAAGTGGCATTAGCAGCCGCGGGAGCTGAAGGCAGCTGTGTGTGTGAGAGTGTGTGTGTGTGTGTGTGTGTGTGTGTGTGTGTGTGTGTGTAAGAGAGAGAGAGAGAGAGAAAGAGAGAGAGAAGTATGTGTATCCAGTATAGCAGTGTTCGCCAAACTTTCCTATAGAAAATAATCACCTGGACACTTGTTAAAATACAGCTTCCTGGGCCTCACCCAGGAATTCTGATTTGCATTCTTAACACACCCAAAGTATTCTCACGCGGTCAGCAGTGGACCCCATTTTCAGCAGCACGGCTATACATCAAATGCACTGAACAGACTGTGTGGATCAAGGCCATCAGAGGGCGGGGAAGGCATCCTGAAAGAGGGGATTGCACTGAGATTTGAAGGGAGGAAATATGAGTTCACCAGGAGACAAAGGGGCAAGGCCAACAGAAGGGGCCATGTGAGTCTTGGGGTCTGAAGACATTTGGGGTAATGCTGAAATACGATGAAAAATGTTAGATGTCAACTTTAAAACGTGGTTCTTAAAGCTCTTTTAGAAAGAAGCCGGAGAAAAACAGTTCTGGCTAACGTCATTTCTGTCAGCAGCAGAGGCGGAAATCTACAGGGGCTGTGACTCAGAACCAGATTCTTCCAGGAAAGGGCCAGATCGGTCTTCAGCTTCCTCTTCTCCCTCTTCCACCCTTGCTCCCAGCAAGGAACACCAGTTACTCAAGTTGGAGTCACACAGCCTCCGGTGGTTGCTGACTCACTCCTGTACACAGATACCTGGGTACCGGTGGTGATTGGAATTAGTGGGTAATGGGAGGCACTTCTGACTCTATTGACCAGTGATTCTCAAACTTTAAAGCTCATGATCCCCTTTAATTCTAAATAATATAAACCCTTGCCCAGCCAGCGTGGCTCAGTGGTTGAGTGTCGACCTATGAACCAGGAGGTCACGGTTCAATTCCCAGTCAGGACACATGCCCAGGTTGCAGGCTTGATCCCTAGTAGGGGTGTGTAGGAGGCAGCCGATTGATGATTCTCTCTCATCATTGATGTTTCTATCTCTGTCTCCCTCTCCCTTCCTCTCTGAAAGCAATAAAAAAATATATAAAAGAAAGAGAGAAAGAGAGAAAGAAAGAGAGAAAGAGAGAAAGAGAGAAAGAGAGAAAGAGAGAAAGGAAGGAAGGAAGGAAGGAAGGAAGGAAGGAAGGAAGGAAGGAAGGAAGGAAGGAAGGAAGGAAGGACTCTTATACCGTCCTTTAACATGAGTTGAAACAATGTTTAGGATTAAAATATATGTTTTCAATTTATACTGATTTGCCTCTGTGGGAAGATTTGGGCTCCTGCAGACAATCATTCCACCCTTTTATTCAACCCGCCCCAGACCCCATTCCAACACACACTTCTTGGCTCCAAGGGTGGGAGGGCTACATGTGCAGACCACCAAAGATGGGTAGAAAGAGGTGTGAGCCAGACACCCTGCAGTATTTAGGACCAGTGCCTGCGTAGATATGTAGGTGCACCAGGATGGGGGTAGGGAGGAGTTGTAAAGGGGCAGGAAGAGGAGTGATATATAACCAAAGGAGAAGAGCAGGGGTGGGGCTGGAGGGAACGGCTCCAAAAATGTCAGTGTTCTTCCCAACTTGGAGAAATAGAGGCAACAGACAGATCAGAGATTTAAGGCCGGGAAGGTGGGGAAGGGTTCTTTCAAGGATCTCTATTTTGTACCTTTCTGGTGTTCTTCTGTTCCTTCCCCCTTTTCTGTAGTTAGCTTACTGTTTTGTGCTATTATAATTGATCTCTCTTTAATTCTTGCCAGTCCATCTTTCCCCTTGTTTGGATGAACACTATCGTCTACTAAAAATATCTGAGGTCTTTCTAGTTTATTTCAATGATTACTTCTTAGAGATACAGACTTGAAATTCATAAGAAAGTGTGAATGATGCAAGTTGACTAATTCTGAGGTTCTTAAATCAATACAAAATGGTAGTTCTCAAGACTTTTAATAAATGGCCTTTATTCAACACCTGTTAAGCCAGAAATTCTTTTTAACATATTCTATCTCAGATGGAACAATCCTGAGAAATAACTATTTAACTCCATGAGATGCAGAAGCTATGCAGGTAGTGAGAAAAGGCAGGAATTGAAATCTGAATGTGACCCTCTTCTGAATCCTCCCTCCCACACTGCCTTCACGACTGAACTGAAACAGGCTCTAATTCCATCAACTGGCTAAAAGCTACAGGCATCATCCTCAAGGCAGAGAATACCCAGAATGGCTCTCTCTCCCTCATGTCTCTCTCCTACCATCCCTTCCTCTCTCTCATCTCCTCAGGTGCCCCTCTCTTCTGTTTCAGCTCCCTCAGCCATCACATGGAGCTCTCTAAATACCAGACACTCAAGCCATAACTGGTTTGGCTCAGTGGATAGAACGTCAGCCTGTGGACTGAAAGGTCCCAGGTTTGATTCTGGTCAAGGGCATGTACCTTGGTTGTGGGCACATCCCCAGTGGGAGGTGTGCAGGAGGCAGCTGATCAATGCTTCCCTCTCATCGATGTTTCTAACTCTCTATCCCTCTCCCTTCCTCTCTTGTAAAAAATCAATAAAATATATATTTTTTAAAAAATACCAGACACTCAAGCATTCTAACACAGAAGGTTGGAGCAGGGATTTCCATTGGTGGTCCAGGACTTCCACTAACCTCCAAAAAGGACTAAGAGTTGTTCTCTCCATTTCAAAGAAGCCGCATTAAAACTGTCTTTTTAGGCTACTACCGTTCCTTTATGTGTGTTTTTTAAATATATTTTATTGATTTTTTACAGAGAGGAAGGGAGAGGGATAGAGAGATAGAAACATCGATGAGAGAGAAACATCGATCAGCTGCCTCCTGCACACCTCCTTCTGGGGATGTACCCGCAACCAAGGTACATGCCCTTGACGTCTATCCACTGAGCCAAAATGGTTAGGGCTACCATTCCTTTGTTTTTGTCTGGAGTCCCATCAACTCAGTGCAGTAGGCCTGGTTGTCTTATGGGAAATGGAAGTAATTAATAAATGATACTTGTCCGGTAGGCTAAAGTCTTCTGAAACATTAAGATCCACCCTTGAGCCCAACTGGCATGAGCATCGGACCTTTGAACCAGGAGGTCATGGTTCAATTCCTGATCAGGGCACAGGCCAGGGTTGCAGGCTTGATCCCCTGTGTAGGGCGTGCAGGAGGCAGCCGATCAATGATTCTCTCTCCTCTTTGATGTTTCTATCTCTCTCTCCTCCCTTCCTCTCTGAAATCAAAAAAGATTTTTTTAAAAGTAAGATCCACCCTTCAGAGCTACTTAGCAGTGAAAGGTTAGGACTTTGCAACTTAATCACCAGTAACAAAATCTTAATCTGAAGCATCAACTCCTTCAGTAAACTGCTACTGTGTTGGAGGAGACAGGTATGGATTGAAGAACTGATTCAAATCCTGAGTCTGTCACTTGTCATCAGTTATTGACCAAACTACTGAACTTTTCTGTGCATCAGCTTTCTCATCTATGAAATAATAGTTACTATCTCATAGGATTGCTAACTGGATGCAGTGAGATAATGCATTTGAAGTGCAAGATGCCTGACCTAATAACTGCTTAATCAATGCTCTTAACTTTTATTTTTAAAGGACCATAACCCAAAGTTGGTGTTTGACTATGACACAGGCACATCTCTTCCTCCCCCGTCTGCCTACTGATTATTTTCCCTTTTTTCACCCTCAGAATTATGAATGTTTTGGATGATGTTGCAAATGCCTGAAACAAAAGCAGAAGGAAAGTGTAGGCTGGGTCTGGAGGGCATGTGCCAATCTCTTCACTCTGAATCATCGTTTAGAAGGCATTTGGGCTGCTGGCACAGAGGAGGAAGGTGAAATAAAGGCCCTGTTTTCAGGAAGTTCAACCTCTAATTGGGGAGCCAGGAATCATGCTTGGGAAAGAAAGACCCACCCAAATCAGACTTGGGTAAGTATAAATATTTTTTTTAATATATGTTATTGATTTTTTACAGAGAGGAAGAGAGAGGGATAGAGAGTTAGAAACATCGATGAGAGAGAAACATCGATCAGCTGCCTCTTGCACACCCCCTACTGGGGATGTGCCCGCAACCAAGGTACATGCCCTTGACCGGAATCGAACCTGGGTCCCTTGAGTCCGCAGGCCTACGCTCTATCCACTGAGCCAAACCGGTTTCGGCAGTATAAATATTGAATACGTGCTAGGAGGGAAGTTCTCCCTTTAACAGAATTTGACACAGAGAAGACTTTGTGATGCTCTGCCATTATTAGTAGATATTAGTTAGGCAGCTAGATATTAATAAAGGGAGGGAGCAAAGGAAATAAAACATTAGCATAATCTACTAGGGGACATAGGCTTGCTTCCCTAGGAAGTCAGAGCTTCACACACTCCCCAAGAACTACTGGCCCTTCCCCGCAGATCACTGGGGGAGGGATAGAACAATAAAGGGGGGGTAAGCACATGCACAGTAGGAGCCACAGTGGCCACCACAGAGGCCTGTCAGTCTAGCCTGGGAAAAGAACAGGCTGGTTAGGAGGTGGACCCATGAAAGCTTGGGAAGTTGATTTGTCATTTTGAAAAACCTCCTGGTCCTTCCCAAGCCCAGGATAATATAATCCCAGCTAACAAAGTGTCCTCCTCCCCCTGTGCCCCGCCCCAATACTCGCTCATCCTGTTTGTTTGCATGTTCTCTCTGAAGTGGCCATGTGGCTCTGGCAGTCCCCTGGGGCCTGGGGCAGACTGCTCAGGCTCCAAGTGCAGGCCTGGACACGGCGCCAGCCCAAGTGCAGCTGCGCAGGGAACACAGACTAAGCTAGCCGATGGGGGAAAGGTTGAACTGAACTAGCCTTGACATGGCACAGAACTCTGGATGCTGGTCCTATTTCTGGGCCTGACGAAGGCAAGACTGGACTTTTTCCATGTGGGGTGGACGGAGATGGGACATTGGAACCGCAGGGGCACTCCTTTGATTTTGCATCTTGTGCCACAAATATATCTTAGCACCAGACCTCATTCTCCCCTGTGGGTCCCCGAAAATGCTTTTCTCACAACACTGCAGGGGCCCCACTTCCACCAGCAACACCATCACCCTCACTCAAGCACCTGTTCCTTTGATCTCTCCAGTATGTGCCCTCCACCACTGCAACTGCCACAGAAACGGCCTTAAAGCTACTTCCATCCAGGTGCTTGCTCCTAACTGCACATCTGTGATACCTATGGAACTAAGCACAGACCTCACATAGCCTCTCCAATGTGAACCCACTTGCCACCCCTCCCTCTCAGACCTACACCAGAGTGCTCACTACTCCCCTGCACTCATCTTGAGCTGGGGTTCCTCCACACCTTTCTTTCTTCTTTCTTCTTTCTTCTCTATCTCAAATGCTGCTCCTTCCTTTGGATCTTCCCCCAGTCCTCTAACTCCTTCAACATTCTTTCAGCTGAAACCTGGGCTCTTAACATTTGCTGCCTGGGGGTTAAGGTTCTTTGTAAATTTTTGTTTTGTTTTGTTTTGTTAACTAGTTACCAGATGGTTAACTCCTTAAAGGTAGATGTCTTACTCTGTTGTCTACCAGCACTTAAAATATACTCCAAAAATGAAATGAAATAAAATAAATATAATAAAATATACTCCAAGCCCTGGCCAATTTTGCCCAATGGTTAGAGCGTTGACCCTCAGACCAAAGGGTCTCGGGTTCAATTCCCAGTCCAGGGCACGTACCTCCGTTGCAGGTTAAGTCCCCGGTCCCGGGTCAAGGTTCATACAGGAGGCAACCAATTGATGTGTCTCTCTCATGTGGCTGTATTTCTCTCTTCCTCTCTCTAAAAATCAATGAAAAAAATACCCTCAGGTGAGGATTTTTTTAAAAAAAGTATACTCCGAAAGTGACAGTTGAATTGCGCCATAGCTGAATAACCCTTCCTTCCCCCCTCAAGAGCTTATTCATATTCCTTCTCCTACCAATACCTCTCCAAGTGAAACAGAATTGCCTCTTCCTATTTTACTGAGCAGGAAACTGAGGCCTGGAAAATAAAAATAATTGGTCCAGAGGGGTTAGGAATGTGAGTGCAGCAGAGGCCAATATAGAAACACCCAGACCACAGCACACAGTGACGCCTCTGCTCGTCATTCTCCAGTTTAGTCTCTCTCGCCTCAAGGCTATGGTGACAGCCTGGAACTGATTAGCAACTGCAGGTCTCTAGGCCTGGGATGAAGTAATAAGTCTCTTTAACTCTCTCCTAAGAGAGAATATTTTAAAATAAATGTGGATTTCAATTTATATTCTTAAACAAATAAGCAAACAAAATCACAAACGTGGCTGGAACTTTGGTTCTCCACCAAGATTTTTTTTTTTTCTTTTTCCACCAAGAATTTCCTCCAAAAGAGGAAAGCGAAATTTATCCTCAGAGAAAATTACTGCAATGTAAAAATCATACAGACCTTTAAAATGCAATGTTTTTATTCTCTGGAGATACCCTGGCCAGTCTGTCTCTGCTGTTTCTCATCATACTAATTGCTTTGCCTGAAAGGCAAGTAGGGGTAAATATAGCAGCAGTTTCTCTGATGTTACATTCTCTGACCAGGTCTGAACATGTCCTTGACACTGTCCCTTCAAAAGGAAAGAGGCGAGAAAGTATGTCCTTGCTACTGTGTATAAGGAGAAACTCCTGTTCCCAGCCATTACCAGGGTACAAGGGGGATTGGTGAGTAATAAAGAATTAAAAATAAAGAAGTGAAAGATGCTAGTAATTTGTCAGGTTTCCTGTGTCTGGCTGTCCCTGGCAGGCAGGCCAGAGCCAGACCCAGTCAGTCAGCGGTATTTACCGAGGTGGAGGTGGCCTGCTGCCCTGCACTGGAATCCACACGTGGTTCAACTTCCAGTTCTGCCTGTTGCATTTTGAAAAGTGTCCTGCCTAAAATGCTTTGTAGTTACTGAATCCGACTTTCTCCTCACTCTTTCTAGTCATATATATATATATATATATATATACACACACACACACATATATATATATATATATACACACATATACATACTAGAGGCCCAGTGCACGAAATTCATGCACGGGGGGGTGTGTCCCTCAGCCCAGCCTGCACCCTCTCCAATCTGGGACCCCTCGAGGGATGTCCAATTGCCCATTTAGTCCCTCTCACAATCCAGGACTGCTGGCTCCCAACTGCTCGCCTGCCTGCCTTCCTGATTGCCCCTAACTGCTTCTGCCTGCCAGCGTGATCACCCCCTAACCACTCCCCTGACAGCCTGATTGATGCCTAACTGCTCCCCTGCCAGCCTGATTGCCCCTAACTGCCCTCCCCTGCAGGCCTGGTCACCCCTAACTGCCCGCCCCTGTAGGCTTGATCGCCCCCAACTGCCCTCCCCTGCAGGCCTGGTCCCCCCCAACAGCTCTCCCCTGCAGGCCTGGGTCCCCCCCAACTGCCCTTCCCTGCAGGCCCAGTCGCCCCCAACTTCCCTCCTCTGCCAGCCTGGTCACTCCTAACTGCCCCCCCCCCCTGCAGGCTTGATCGCCCCCAACTGCCCTCCCTTGCAGGCCTGGTCCCTCCCAACTGCCCTCCCCTGCTGGCCCAATCGCCCACAACTGCCCTCCCTTGCAGGCCTGGACCCTCCCAACTGCCCTCCCCTGCTGGCCATCTTGTGGTGGCCATTTTGTGTCCTCATGGGGGCAACCATGTTTGACCACATGGGGGCAGCCATCTTGTGTGTTGGAGTGATGGTCAATTTGCATATTACTCTTTTATTAGATAGGATGTTCCTGTAGAAGTAAAACTTCAGAGGAGATAGACATGCAATGAAATCCAATATAAAAGTATAATATGCAAATCGACTGAATGGTGGAACGACTAGTCAACAAGCAGGCAGCGCCAGGCCAGCCAAGGTGCGTGCCAGCGGGCAGAGGGAAAGGATGGCGATCGGGAAGGAGGGGCAGCAGCAACCAGCAGCAGAGGGGCGATCGGGTCGGGGGGCAGGGCTGGCTGAGGGACCCCCCCCACACACTGCATGAATTTTCGTTCACCGGGCCTCTAGTCTTTAATAATCCAATTAAGTACTGGGCTGAATGCATTCTGATTTTTCCAGATCACAGCACACAGAGTGAACAGCAGGTGTGGGTTTTTTTATTATTATTATTATTATTATTATTATTATCTTTATTATTATTATTATTATTATTATTGTGCTGATGATGATGATTAGCATTATTACTATTATTAACATCATCATCATCACCAATTTGGCTTCCATTTGTGAACTGGGTCTTAACAGTGTGTCTTAAAAACCTGAGCTGCTGCTCTTGCCCTGAGGGAGTAAGCCAGCACCCAGGTAGCTCCTGATGCTGAACCTTTTGTGATGGTGGGGAAGGACTTTTGGAGGGAAGCCCCCCCCCCCCCCCCCCACACACACACACATAACATGCTGCAGGGTGGAGCTGCTGGAAAAGCTTAATTAAATTCCTTCTAGAAAAACAGAGCTCCCCGGTGGCATTCAAGCGCAATTTAGAGAGGCCAGAGAAATTCACAGCCTGGGGCCCAGTGTCTGCCTGGTGCTGAACCAACTAGTTTACAAAGCACTGTGAGAGGTAGGGGATCTCAGTAAAGGCAGGTTTTACAAAGTTAAAAGGAAACAAAACAAAAACAGAAAGAAGGTGGAGAGGAAAGAAAAGACAGACGCTAGCATGACTTGACAGGTGATACGTCCTGGACACATCTCATATCTCTCTTCTCTCTTTTCCAGTCTCCCCGATAATAAGATTTATCTCCATTTTCTAGAAACACACTCACAGGCCAGGCATGTCCAGGATCAGACAGCAGCAAAGTGGCAGAACCAGTTGAACCCACAGCCTTTGATTCCTGACCTTGTGAGTGTACCTTCCACAGCCCCACATGGGGAAACTGAATCCCAGAGTATTTTTCCTAAATTAAATGTATTGTGGTAACATTGATTAATAAGATTATATAGGTTTCAAGTGTACAATTCTATGATACATCATCTATTTATTGCATTATGTGCCCACCACCCAAAGTCAAATCTTCTCACCCCTTTACTACCCCCACCCCCCCAAATGTTTTACATGATCAGCAAGGTCGCAGAACTACTAAACAGCAGGGCTGGCATCTGCCTGTGATTCAGATCTCAAGCTTGTGTTTTTAACAAGGTATTTTGTTTGCTGATGAAAAACAAAAGTGCAGTGGAAGAAAAAGAGATGACACACATAAATAGACTTATTTAGATGAGATTTGTTAACTTGGAATGGGGGTGTGATTTGCAGGAAGAGGTCCCTAAACTAAAACTTCAAACACACTATGAAATCACAATTCAAATGAACAAATAGGGTCTGAAATGAAGTAAATCCAGGAGACTATGCTGATCAGAGAACAAACCCAATATTTCTCTTCTTGACCTTAATCAAGTCTTTAAAACAACTTAATTTTTTGAATAATGTTCATAATACAAAATTCAAAAGATATAAAATGAAAAGTCACTTTCTCTCCCTCCTCTGACCCTGAGCAAGCCTGACCACCACGAAGGATCCAGAAGACCTTGATTCAACCTGAACAGTGAGGCTTCTGGGTGCTCTTTACATGGTCTGATTTGAGAAGTGTGGAAAGATGCAGAGCTTGGTCTAAAATATATCTGCACAGGTCTGGCACCACCTTCCCCTTGGACCTAACAGGAAATTCCTCCCAGTGAGGGATAATCCTTACAGTAAGCCAAGATGGGAACATTACTTCCAGGACTAGACAGGAAAAGGGTAACTGTCAAACTCTACAGTTTTACCTAAAGGCATTTCTGTTCATCTTTTCCTGTGATGTGTTCTCTCCACTCTCCTCCTCAAAACAAACAGCCTACTGGGGAAGCTCCAAGCCAAGCCTCGAGTCTGGCCTGCTCGCTCTAAGGCATATCTGACTGCAGGATTTGAAGGGAACCTCATTTTCCCATGGCCCCACATTTTCTAAAAGAGCCAGCTTGACACCAACAGGTTTTGCTGATGGGTGAAATGTGAGGAACTTACAATCGAATGGCTTTCTCCTTTCCCCAAAACCCTGTTTCTCACCTCTCAGGAGCATAATGTCTGAAGACTCAGCCTTCGCTCCCTTTTGAAAGAAATGGAAAGAAAAAGGTGGAGAAGCTCTCTTAGGATGCTACCAACTCTCCACTGGTAACCTGGTCCTCTTTAGATTTACAGCTGAAATAGCCGAGGGGGGAGAGTCGACACCTGTTTTGTCTGTGCCTTTCCAAGGCTTTGCCCAATTTGATTGCTCTTTTAAAGATTCTGCCCTGTTTCTACTTGTCTTTGGCAAACGCCTCCAACAAGATCTGCCCAGGCAGTTACCTTCACTTCTTAACTTGCTTTTGGTCTCTATTGAAATTGTAATTAGGGGCCATTATCTACTCCTGAATAGGCACATTCAAATGCCCCTTCTCAGTCAGTCGTTCCTGACTCCCAGAGGACCCTATTGAATTTGTTACTACAAACCACACCCTTAGGGATGGTTCTTTTTATTTAGTTCTTTTTTTTAATTAAGAAAGGATTAATTACACAACAGCATAGCAACATTAATACAGTTCTAAATAAAAGGCAGAAAAAGTCACCCACAATGCCCACTACTCCCCCAAAGATAAATATTCAAATAGTTCATCTTGTAAAATGTTCATCTTGCAACATTTGAAAACAATGAGATAAATCTATAGACATGAAAAAAACCCCATAGTAATTACAAAGTGAATAGCATGTTGAAATCTGTGTACTTATTGATTTGTGTACTTATGAAAATCTATCAAAAATAGAATGACCTAGATGATGTGGCCCAGTGGTTGAGCATCTACCTATGAACGAGAAGGTCACAGTTCAATTCCCAGTCAGGGCACAGGCCCAGTTTCGTGCTCTATCCCCAATGGAGGGGCGGGGGGGGGGGGGGGCGTGGGGGGGGGGAGTGCAAGAGGCAGCCAATTATTCTCTCTCATCATTGATGTTTCTATCTCTCTCTCCCTCTCCCTTCCTCTCTAAAGTCAATAAAAGTATTTTTTTAAAAAATAGAATGGATAATTAATTTCATTTTACATTATTCCTAAAACGAACTATTGTGCAGCAATAAAAATGAGGGAACTATTGCTATGTGCAATATGGAGAAACTTCACCCTTTGATAAACCAGACACACACACGAAAGAGTACATACTACATGATTCTATTTCTGTGTATTTCAAAACCAGACAAAACTATCCTCTTGAGGAAGGAAAAAGGGGGTAATGATTGGGAGGGGGCATGAAGGCTTTTGGGGTACTGGTAATGTCTATTTCTTGACCTGGGTGGTGGTGATATAGATGTGTTTATTTTCAGCATTTCATTGATCTGTGTACTTATGATTTGGGCACACTTTTACATGTGTATTATAAATTTAAAATTAAGAGTAAAAAAGACATGGGAGATGTATTTAATTAACAACTCAATGTGTAGTTTTTGATTTTGAATTAAAGTTTTACCATTTGGTCATTTAGGATTAGAATTACTGTTGATTCTTAGTAAATAATCTTTATTATATTTAAGTATTTTCCTTGGAGTTCTTGTTACACGGGGATTTAACTAGAATGGGTGCTAAATACCCTGTAGGGATGTGGGGAAAAGGGTATTTTCATGGGCTGCGATTGAAATATATAATGGAAAGCAATCAGGCAACATCTATTATTTTTAAAACATTTATACCCTTTGACCCAGCAATCTCAGTTCTAAGAATCTATCCTATTGAAATAAAACCACTAGTTTCAATAAAACTATCCTACATAATAAAAAGGTAATATGCAAATTGCATCACTCCGCTACGCCCACGATTGGGCCGGCTGGAGGCGCAGGGGGAGGGACTCAGAGTGGCCGATTGGCCGGAGGGAGGAGTGGGGGGCGGGGACTCGCGAGTCCCCGACCCCCGCTCCTCCCGCCGGCCTAAACGGCCGACACTGCAGAAGGACCCATGGGGCCGGCAGAAGATGCTGGTTGTGGAACTTGGGGTGGCCGATTGCGTGGCTGCCAGTACCAGTTTTCCGCCAGCGGCAGTTTTCCTCTGGCCACCCGCCGATCAGAGCGCCTCCTGATTGGAGTTCCTCTCGGGGTAGCCAATCGTGCTGGCGGGAGGCACTCTGATTGGCGGGTGGCCAGAGGAAAACTGCTGCTGGCGGAAAACTGGTGCCAGCAGCCAGGTGAAAGTCTATTGCACGAAACTTCGTGCAACGGGCTTCTAGTTTAAGTATAAACATAGTGAAAAACATGTACAAGGATATTTATTAGTGCAGCGTTGTAAGTAACTACACACAAACTGTAAATACTATGCATGCCCATCAATAGGGGAATAGCTGCAAAAATTATAGTACATCTACATTTTGGAAGATCCATTAAAGGGAATGAATTAGCACTCTACCAGCTGATTTAGAGAGATTTTACACAAGAAATTTTTTTTAATTAAAAGAGGCAAAAATGTAGTCACTTTTCAAAAGACAAAAATATCTATATTGAATATGCATGCATTTGGGATTTGTCTATATGTGATTATATGAGCGTGGAGAAAAATGTTAACAGCTAGGATGCTAAAATGATTGCTAGAGGTGTAAGAGCTGGTGGGGTGACAGAGGAGGAGGGGAGAAGAGGAAGTGAGTCAAGGGGAAGAAGAAAATAAGAACCAAAGGATTTTCTGAAAGCTCTATATGAGACAGTAATCTCCTACCACAGATGAAAAATCAAATACAGTCCAATGGGCATTATTAGATGTACTGTGTCCAGATCAAAGGATATAATCATTGCAGTGTACTTTACGCTGTTCAGATCAAATGGACATACTGTATCAACTTTGGGACACAACACTAAAACAAAAGTAAATAATTGTTTTTCTTGTTATATAAGAGGGATGGTTAAGAATCAGGAAAACTGGGTTCCAATTTCTTTTCAGCCACTGACTTAGCTGGGTACCCTTGGCAACTTCCTTAATCCCTCTTGTCTCTTCATGTGTACAAGGGAAATAATTATAGTTCCTATCTCTCGGGGTTACGGTAGGAAAGTTATATATGCAGGCCAGGACTGGCATCTAGAATAAACTCAATAAAAAGAATTGCTGTTGTCCTTATTACTAAGTATTCATTGTTAGGTTGGAATTTACATATAAGGAGGAAAATAAAAACAGAACCATAATCTTACCTTCCAGAGTTAACTGTGGTTAACTCGCAAATGTTCGTGCATTTAATTACTCGATATGATCTGAAAAATTATTACAAAACCTGGTGACAGCTTATTGGGATGCATTACCAGCCACCAAATGTGTGAAGGGTTGTGACATGGAGAGGCGTAGACATTCTCTGAGGCGCCAAAGAACCTCAAGAAGCAAGTGTTACAATGAGAGCTGTCCAGCACCGAGATGGGCTGCCCAACTCCATGGGGAGCTCCTTGTTATAACAAATAACAGTCTTGGCTGGTGACCATTTGTCAGAACTGCCAGTATTGGCAGTTAAGCTATTTAAAACTCTCCCTAAAGCTAATATTTTATGATCAAGAAACACTTGCTGAGTGTACACATACATTAGATTCACCGTCCTCTTAAGACAAACAATGTGGTTCTTGCTATAATACTGGGTAGGAAGGACAGTTCTAAATTCATCCCGTGAAAATCAAGAGGAAATTCCTGGCATAGGTCAGGTAGAGGGCCTCTCCCTCATACAAAACAGGACTTGCAATTCCACCAGTTAATCTAATTCAATGTGGAGAATGAAATCAAAGAGAGGGATGGGCCTGAAAAAGGTTTACATTTTACCTTCAGGGGCTGTTTGTCTGCTTTGTTAATACTCATGGTCTCTCCCTGGAAAAATTCCTGATCTGGCAGAAATTCATAGTAATTTCTCAGGGGAAATGGGCAAGAACAAACAAACAAACAAAAGATACATTAATGTGGTTGGGAAAAAAACCTAAGAACATGGTGTTGGTGGGAAAGGAGGCTAAAGGTCTATGTAAGGACCACCCAGGTGCTTTTGATGTTTGATCAATTATTATTATATTATGCTTCCTGCTACAGATGTAGCTACAATCTCTGTAACAGGATGTTTAAAAAGATTAAAGAGAAGCTGTAGTGGGGTTCTGAGGTGATAAGAGTCCCTAGAATATGTATTTTTGGACATTTAGAGTATAAGTTCCTGTACATTCTTAAAATAAACCACCTATTTGTTTTTCTGTTTTTTGGGTTTGTTTTTCTTAAGAAACAAGTAAAATATGTATTCAATATGGCTGCTTCCTGCCCACAGTGATATAGAAGTAACAGAGCAAAGAGAGGGTGGTGGTGGTTCAATCATGCTGGGTTTTAATCAGCTTTGACTTTTGTTCCTATATTAGCT
This sequence comes from Cnephaeus nilssonii, assembly GCF_951640355.1. NCBI lineage: Eukaryota > Metazoa > Chordata > Mammalia > Chiroptera > Vespertilionidae > Cnephaeus > Cnephaeus nilssonii. The sequence goes on along the minus strand of NC_137092.1, from coordinate 7,828,999 downwards.
AATATCTTATCCCCACATTAGAAAAATATTTGGATTTATTTAGATTAAACCTGTTTATCAGAAAATGGATTATTCTATTCTGGAGAGTTGGGTGGAATTTGTGACCTCAATGACTCAATGTGAAGTTAAAGAAACAAACAATTTTGGGTGCCCTCTCCCTCCTGGGAGCAAGCTCCAGCCATTCCCTTTTCCCTTCTCTTCCCCTATAGGCGCATGTCTCCTAAACTCTAAGGGACCCCATGAGACTTACAACCAGGGGAGCAGTGGGCAGCAACAGCTCATCCCGGGCTAACCGCCTGACCCTGTCTCCGAGGTACTCTTTTCTCTGTCTTCTCTGAGCCAAAGCAGCCCCACCTAGACTCATTTCTTTCCTACAGCATTTCTAGAGAGTGAAAGCAGCCCCGCCTAGGCTCCCTCCTGTTATTTCTTCTATCCTAAACCCTTTCTTGCTTCACTGTCTCCAGCTTTAATAAATGTACTCGAAGGAAGGAAGGAAGGAAGGAAGGAAGGAAGGAAGGAAGGAAGGAAGGAAGGAAGGAAGGAAGGAAGGAAGGAAGGAAGGAAGGAAGAATTTTTGGTAGAGGAGTTTGTGGAATTGAAGTTGGTATGGACTGAACTGACTTAGGGTTAGAGGAGCGTTCTCAAACACAGGGAATGACTCACTGGTATTTAAGACTTCCTGCCATGTGGGCTGCTTATCTTAACTCACACCATACATTTTCACTGGGTATCCAATAATAGCATTTGGAGGTATGTTCTCAGAACTTCTGACATTAGGCATGAATAAGCTGCTTGTTACTTTCAATTCTTTTTTTCCAGCAACTTAGGCCAATGCCTAGTGTGTGCTTGTACACTCTCTCTCTTTAAAGACTCTCTCGGAGTATGTATCTATTTATTTATATTTTTTTCTGAAATGTTTTGTCTTTGAGAATAAGCTGCAGACATGATGCCCTTTTCCCTACTTCAGTGTGTATTTTCTAAAAACAAGAACAATTCTCTTTCATAACCAGAGTATAATTATAAAAATTACGTCAATACTGATTCAATAATATTACCTAAACTACAGACCTCATTCAAATTTTGCAATTTCCCCAAAAGTGTCCAATATAATAAAAGAAAATTACAGATCATGTCATGCATTCAGTTGTCGAGTAACATTGTTTCAGTCTCCATTAACCTGGAATAGATTTTCCACACTTTGTCACCTCTCCTGACCTTGGTGTATTTGAAGAGTTACAGGCCAGTGTTTTGCAGAGCTTTCTCAACTTGGGCTGTCTGTTATTTCCTCATGATTAGATTCAGGTTATGCATTCTTAGCAGGAATACCACAGAAGTGACGCTGTGGTGTCGGCACACAGTATCAGGAGGTGATTTGTTCCATTACTGTTGAAATTACCTTTCATGACTCGGTTAAGATAGTGCCTGTCAGGTTCCTGCACTTTAAATTACTATTTGTGGGGGAGGGGAGGAGCATTTGAGGTCTTGCTTCCCAGAATATCTAATCAGTTTAGCTCAAATAAAATTTTTTTTAAATATATTTTATTGATTTTTTACAGAGAGGAAGGGAGAGGGATAGAGAGTTAGAAACATTGATCAGCTGCCTCCTGCAAACCTCCCATTGGGGATGTGCCCACAACCAAGGTACATGCCCTTGACTGGAATCAAACCTGGGACCTTTCAGTCTGCAGGCTGATGCTCTATCCACCAAGCCAAATCGGTTTCAGCTCAAATAAACTCTTAAAAAAATAAAATAGCCCTAACTGGTTTAGCTCAGTGGATAGAGCGTCAGCCTGTGGACTGAAAGGTCCCAGGTTCGATTCCGGTCAAGGGCATGTACCTCGGTTGCGGGCACATCCCCACTAGGAGGTGTGCAGGAGGCAGCTGATCGATGTTTCTCTCTCATCGATGTTTCTGACTCTCTATCCCTCTCTCTTCCTCTCTGTAAAAAATCAATAAATATATATATTTAAAAAAATAAATAAATAAAATGATCATTTTTTCATTTTATTGTTAAAAGGTAGCTTGTGGGGAGACTGTAAACATTCTGTTCCTCATCAAACTTCACCCACTAGCTTTAGTACCCATTAATGATTCTTGCCTGAGTCAATTATTACTGTGATGATTGAAAATGGTGATTTTTATAATTCTATCGTCCCTTCTATATTTTTTAGTTGGCATTCTACGGTAAGGAAAATGTTTCTCTTCTCCATGGATTTGTTTGGCTATTTATTTATACCAGTATAGACTCATAGATTCCTACTTTATTCAATGGGTCATAATTTGTTGTTGACACTATTTATTATGATGCTCAAATTGTCCCATCACACTTGTCATTCTCTTCTCACCTGAGGATACATTTTTATCAACTTTAGAGACAGGGAAAAGAAGAGAGAGAGAGACAGAAACATCGACATGAGAGAGAGACATCAATCGGTTGCCTCCCTTATGCATCCAGACAAGGGACTGAACCTGCAACCTGGGTATGTGCCCCAATCAGGAATCGAACCTGCAACCTTTCCATGCACAGGACGATGCTTCAATCAACTGAGCCACACCAACTAGGGCTTGTTATTCTCTTAAATTATCTGAATTAACTGTTGAATTCAGGAATTCTTGAACACTATACCGCAGAAGCAGCACAGAAATAAAAGGACTACAATCCCATCCCAAGGATCTCGTCCAAGGTAAAGAACTCCCTCATGATTTTCCTGGCTAGTGGAGGCAGAGGAAGCCTGGAGAGCTTTCAGTGTGAAGACTGCCCGGGGCCACATTTGATCACAATGACACTATTGTCTCACAAGCCTCTTAGAATACCAGCATCTGGGTGTGGAGGTTAAACTGTTTTTCCAATAGTGCTAATAGACAGGTAATCTATCATTGCCTGGCTTCTCTTGTTTCCAATGGCATGCCTCTGAAGGAAGACTGGCCAGGTTAGCAAATTAGTCTGTGGGTATGAGCCTGAAGGGTATTAACGAACTTGTGCATAGAATAAGCCCAAGAGTTAATGACCTTGATGTCATTATGCCCTTCCCTACCTATTGGGCTAACGAGTCACAGACGTGTTACATTTGAACATCTTATTACTAAGATGGTGCTTTAATAACATGCAGTTGAGATAAAATCTCCTGATTACATGAAAAGTGTACATTGCAAGACAGGTAATTAAAGCCAGAGTATATTAAATCTTCGGCATGACAGACATTGACAACAGGCTGACTACTGTGGTTACTGAAATTGTTTCCTTTACTAGAATGTAGGCTTCATGAGAGCTGGAGCTTTGTTTTGTTTATTGCTCCATCTCCTGTTTGAATATGCCTGCCTCATAGTAGGTGTTCAAAAAATATTAGTTGAATACTTACCTGGCAAGGGAGATACCATGGTCACAAAGGTGGTCTTCCGAGAGCAAGGTTTATCCATTGCACTCCAGATGTGCTGACCCCGGTGATTTCCCCAAAAGTGGGAAACGCGACTGCATCATTTTTTCACGCTCTCCCCTGAAAAAAAAATACATTGAACATATCAAAATGTTTGGTGGCATAATATAAGGAAATTAAAAATTATTAAATGAGCCCTGGCCAGGCAGCTCAGTTGGTTAGAGCATCGTCAGAAACACCAAGGTTGCAGGTTCGATCCCACAACAAAGTGAGACAAGAACTATTTACATAGCCAACAGGTTTCCTCAGAATGGCCTTTACTCACCTCAGAAATTTATAGATAACTGGGTCATTTCATTTAAGTACACTGTGTGGAATTTTGTTCCAAAGAAAAAAAAGTTAAAACAATTGGAAAACTGGAACAGTGCAAAAACACTTGGGAAACTGGAATTTGATTCAGATAGTCGGAGAATGCATGTAATTGTTCAGGCACCTTTAGGTGGAAGTTTTTATTTGCTAAAGGAGGTGAATCATCAATTCTCCCCTAAATTTATAGGAGGACAAATAGAAAAAAACCCACCAGAATTCATGTAAATGAATTTGCTTTGAAAAGGCTTAGAACTCTGTGCATGGCCACCTATAGTTGGCATCTAAAGAGTATGGGGTAATAGATAGATGTCTATTTGAAGCCAGGACTGCCTTGTAGGAATGGGAAGAACGCCAGGGTAATAAAACTGATAAAAATCTCAACTGAGAAACCTATAACATTGGCTGTTGGGGATGGTGCTAATGATGTAAGCATGATACACATGTTGGATAGGAATCATGGGTAAAGAAGGAAGACAAGCTGCAAGAAACAGTGACTATGCAATAACTCGATTTAAATTTCTCTCCAAGTTGCTTTTTGTTCCTGGTCATTTTTATTATATTAGATTAGCTACCCTTGTACAGTATTTTTAAAAATAAAAATGTGTGCTTTATCACACCCCAATTTTTTTAAAAATATATTTTATTGATTTTTTACAGAGAGGAAGGGAAAGGGACAGAGAGTCAGAATCATCGATGAGAGAGAAACATCAATCAGCTGCCCCCTGCACACCCCCCACTTGGGATGTGCCCGCAACCAAGGTACATGCCCTTGACCGGAATCGAACCTGGGACCCTTGAGTCCGCAGGCTGATGCTCTATCCACTGAGCCAAACCAGCCAGGGCACACCCCAATTTTTATATCAGTTCTACTGTTTGCTTTCTCAACAAACACTGTATGACTTTATACAATATTTGATTTACTTCCCTGCCTATTCTGATAGATAGTCTACTGGAACAGCGTATAGATCCGCATGTATTACAGATTACATAACAAACCCACACTCTATATTGAGACATTAGTAAAAACCATCAGTTAAGAATTAAAACTTTTCCTTATTGGACCCTTCTGGGTTTCATGGATCCTATTTTCTAATGGGGAAAGATACATATCTGCTTGGAAATGGCCAGATGTTTGGAAACTGGACATTGGCACCTTGGTCTTCACAGTCATGGTTATTATAGTCACTGTAAAGATGGCTTTTAGAAATTCATTTTTGATGGATCAACCATCTTGTACTTGGGGATCTATTATATTCCATTTTGTATTTTTTGTTTGTTTGTTTTATGAAGGGATTCTCTGGCCATTTGGGGGTTCCCAGAATATGCACTTTGTATTTTTTCAGCTCCTATCAAGTGGTTGTTTGGTTTGCTATATCCTCATGGTTGTTACATGTCTATTTCTTGATATTGTGAAGAAAGTACTGGATAGACAGCTCCATCCTACAAATACTAAAAAGGCACAGCTTACTGCCCTGATCGGGTAGCTCAGTTGGTTGGAGCATCATTCCAATATGCCAAGGTTGCGGGTTTGATCCCTGGTCAGGGCACATATAGGAAGTAACCAATGAATTGCATGTATGGTGGAGCAGCAAACCGATGTTTCTCTCTCTCTAAATTAAAAAATAAAGCCGAAACCGGTTTGGCTCAGTGGATAGAGCGTCGGCCTGCGGACTCAAGGGTCCCAGGTTCGATTCCGGTCAAGGGCATGTACCTTGGTTGCGGGCACATCCCCAGTAGGGGGTGTGCAAGAGGCAGCTGATCGATGTTTCTCTCTCATCGAGGTTTCTAACTCTCTATCTCTCTCTTCCTCTCTGTAAAAAATCAATAAAATATAAAAAAAATAAATAAATTAATTAATTAATTAAAAAATAAAAATGTTGAAAAAGAAAAGGCATAGTTACTGAAACAAATTCAAGTATCAAGTGCTTGGACTCGATACACAGGTAACAATTGTTGTTGTCACCCTGGTCAAGAATAACACCCTTGACCCCAACATCCTCAAGAGCTAAAGTTCTGAGCAAGAGGCCATTGTAGTCCACAACTTTTATCTCATCCCTTCTCCAGCAAAGCCATGTACACAGGTTCTCATGTCCTCCATGGGCAACCCATCAGGTAACTGTCAGGGAGGGTTGAACTTGTCTTGTATAATAAACTAGAGGCCTGGTGCACGAATTCGTGCACCAGTGGGGTCCTTTGGCCTGGCCTGCAGGATAGGGCTGAAACCAGCTCTCTAACATTCCCCCAACGGGTCCCGGATTGCGAGAGGGTGCAGGCCAGGCCGAGGGACCCCACAGTTGCATGATCGGGGCCAGGGAGGGATGCAGGAGGTTGGCCAGCTGGGGAGGGACCGCAGGAGGGCTCCAGGGCATGTCCAGCCAGTCTCGCTCAGTCCTGATCCTGATTGGCTGGACCCTAGCAGCAAGCTAACCTATTGGTCGGAGTGTCTGCCCCCTGGTGGTCAGTGCACATCATGGCAAGCGGTTGAGCGGCCTTAGCATATCATTAGCATATTACACTTTGATTGGTTGAACAGACTTCTGGACACTTAGCATATTAGGATTTTATTATATAGAATGTGGTATACCTCAGCATAAGGTTCCCCGTCTTAAATAATTCACCACATCCAAGAACATCCATTTCTGCACACAGTGCATACTCGACCTCTGGTCTAAAGTAATTACACCATGATCAGTAATCTAGATTGATAACAAACTTATCCTGTCTTGTGGCAACATGAAGTAGTTTTTCAAGAGCATGATTTAACCAGGTAGAAGTCACTGTCATTAAACAATGATTAGTAGCATGATGTGTTTTTTGATATTCATCTCCACTACCTCCATAAATTTAGTGGTGTAATGATTGAACCCTAAAGTATTTATTTCCCTTTTCTCTTGAGTTCTTTCTCCTTAGGAAACAGACTGTGATATCATTTCAGAGTCCAATTTCACTGTGCAAATGGAACCAACATTGCGGGTACATTATCCAAATGACCATCAACCAAAGCTTTGACAAGACATTTGAAACCATGTTTTGCTAGATGCTGTATGGGTTGCTTGTGCTTTTCTCTGTATGCTACAATGCTAAAGTCAAATGTCCAGTGTTCCCTTCACTCTATTATGGACTTGGGGGATACTAGATTGTTGATATCTGGATTTAGGTCTAAGGGAATATATGATACATCTAAGGAAATACCTTTGAAGTCATAATACTTGAACTCCATTGGCCAAGTCGCAATAGAGCAGTAGCGGGCAAGTCTTGGTGACGAGATCTTGCACAGAGGCCATGAGTTCTCCGTGCTTATGTAGATGCCCCCTAATACAGTCAGCAAAAACACAATGCGCAGCTGAGATCCATATGAAAGGAGTGAATGTTTTCTTTCTCAGCTCTCATCTTGATGAACTGCTCAGTAACACCAGATTCTAAGTCAAGTCAATCTCAGGAAAGACGTATACTTTATTTACTGAGCTTATTTCCAAAGCCACAGTTGGTATAGTTGTTGAGAGAGTCTCTATAGTGTGCTTACACTGCTGGGATAATTTGCTTATGGCACTGCTTGTTACTTCTTTAAAGCTCGAGGAAAGCGATGCTTTATTATGTACTTGCGTAACACATCCTTGATAGAAAGGTAAAATTGATTTTAGCCCTTCAAAGTAGTCATCTGTTGTAAGGACCACAGTCGCACTGTCAGTCCATTCTAAGGCTTTTAGTACAGTCGGATAAGTAGATATCAAGGTACTGTGAACGAGTCACTGATGGAACTGGAAATCACAAAGTTCATCTGAGATTTGACAGTATCAGCAAATGCAAGGAAATGGCTATAAGTCATTAAATATTCTTGGTTTGTATAATGAGATTTTAACACAACTAAAGACTGGATGAGTCCGGCTAAGGCCACGCACCCCTGGGTCTGGGTGAAGCTGGATCCCGGGTCCGGGTGAGGCCGTGTGCCCCTGGATCCGGGTGAGGCTGGGTCCCGGGCCCAGGTGAGGCCACGCACCCCTGGGTCTGGGAGAGGCCACGCACCCCTGGGTCTGGGTGAGGCCACGCACCCCTGGGTCCGGGTGAAGCTGTATCCCGGGTCCGGGTGAGGCCATGTGCCCCTGGATCCGGGTGAGGCTGGGTCCCGGGTCCGGGTGAGGCCTCGCGCACTTGGGTCTGGGAGAGGCCACGCGCCCCTGGGTCCGGGTGAGGCCATGTGCCCCTGGGTCCGGGTGAAGCTGGATCCCGGGTCCAGGTGAGGCCATGTGCCCCTGGATCCGGGTGAGGCTGGATCCCGGGTTCGGGTGAGGCTGTGTGCCCCAGGACCTTGGTGAGGCTGGGTCCCGGGTCCGGGGGATGCCGCGTGCACCTGGGTCCAGGTGAGGCCACGCACCCCCTGGGTCCGGGTGAGGCCACGTGCCCCTGGGTCCAGATGAAGCCGTGCCCCTGGGTCCGGCCGAGACCCAACCAGAGGGAATCAAACCTGCATTACCACCATTTGTCCACCATCCAGAGCTGAGGGGTCAGTGCCGACATGTACACATAAGGAACTGGTGGACATTGATATTGGGTCTCAAAAGAACTGTTGGTCCAGAAAGAAACTCACTACAGACTGATTCATTTGCCTGTCAGCATAACTATTATTGCTCATCTCACATTCAGTTCATATAAGTATATCTCTAGTGACACATGATCTCACTCATCTAGGGGAAATGATGAACAACATAGACAGATGAAAAAGAACAGAACCAGAAACAAGGAGGCATCGATTGGACTATCGGGCCTCAGAGGGAGGATAGGAGAGGGTGGGGGGAGGGGGGAGAGATCAACCAAAGGACTTGTGTGCATGCATATGAGCCTAACCAATGGTTAAGTTCAACAGGGGGTTGGGGCATCCGTGGGGAGGGGTGTGGGATGGGAATGGGGGGATGAGGACAAATATGTGACACCTTAATAAATAAAGAAATTAAAAAAAAAAAGACTGGATGAAACTTAGTTCAAACTCCCCAAAGTTGCAATCCAGTGAAGTTTTTTGCATGGGCGAAGCTGATTTTCTTTATAATTTCTTACACACAAATATGCTTCTCAATAATTGTCATAATGTCTAGACAAGAGAGACAACTTTTGATTGCTTGTGATCCAACTCCCTTTAAGCCTATATCACATTGCCATGCTCTAGCTGTTATTGCCCAGTGCCTGCTGCTATGACAATAATAGTGAGAGCAAGGTCTGAGAGAGGAAATAGGAGATAAATATTCGATAGTATAATTCTGATGGAATCAGTTAATGTTGGTCACAGATTTTTGAACATGCTTATGGTAGTCAAGTTTAACTAGAGAGATTTGAGACAAAACTCTACTTCGGTAGAGAGTATAGGAGACTTAAGGGGTTTTTTGTTTTGTTTTGTTTTGTTTGTTTTTAAATATATTTTTATTGATTTCAGAGAGGAAGTGAGAGGGAGAGAGAGCCGAAACCGGTTTGGCTCAGTGGATAGAGCGTCGGCCTGCGGACTCAGGGGTCCCGGGTTCGATTCCGGTCGGGGGCATGTAACTTGGTTGCGGGCACATCCCCAGTGGGGGGTGTGCAGGAGGCAGCTGATCGATGTTTCTCTCTCATCGATGTTTCTAACTCTCTATCCCTCTCTCTTTCTCTCTGTAAAAAATCAATAAAATATATTAAAAAAAAAAAAAAAAAGAGGGAGAGAGAGATAGAAACATCAATGATGACAGAGAAACATTGATCAGCTGCCTCCAGTACATCCCGCCCTGGGGATCCAGTCCGCAACCCGGGCATGTGCCCTGACCAATAATCAAACTGTGACCTCCTGGTTCATAGGTTGACGCTCAACCACTGAGCCATTCTTGCCAGGCTAAGAGGTTGATCAGTTCTATTGATCTGTTCAGTTGTAATTGATAACTCTTCTGTTTCCATTGTCTTCATAGGTTGGGTGTCCCAATACTAGAGCTTCATATTAAAAGTAGTAAGGAAGGACAAAGAGAGAAAAAATTATATGCAGAGTCTCACAACCAAATAAATCAATCTTGAGTAATTGAGAAATAATTGCTGTACTAGAATACCTTTTCTGTAACCTGTGCCACTTGTTCTTGGTAGATTCTCGTATGTGACCTGACTGGGGATTGAACCCGAAACCTTGGTTTATGGGGACAACCGTCTAACCAACTGAGCGACCTGGCCAGGGCCCATTTGAGTTTTCTTGACTGGATAAGTCAGACTGAGAGAATGAACTGCTGGAAGCATCGAGAGACAGTTCCTAAAATGAAACCAACTAGAACTTCCCAAAGGCAGAAGGACAGCCCCATGGCAGAGCTCTTAGACCTGAGAGTAGGGTAGGAAGACTACACATTGGTTTATCTACAAGGCCATTTCCTTGGAAAGGTATAATGTCTTGTTAGCTTTCCTGGGACTATCAGAAAGGTCATTTAGCACGATTACCATTGAAATACTAAAACTAGGATGTAGAAAAATATATAACTTGATCAATCAAAATTACCAATCTCATTTTGTTCTCCAACCCCTATCTTCCTCTTATGGTTGAGGGTGTGTGTAGGGCATTTAATTTTGCTGGCCTCCCTTCTATAGACTTTTGTGCGTTCAGCAGGCTGAAATCACACTGACAAGAGAAATTTTAGAGTGGAATATGGACTTTGCTCTTGAAGCAGCAGTTCTATTGGTCATGAATCTACGTTTCTATTTAATGAAATCAAGTGGAGTATTGATGGGACTTCTAGAAAGACAGCTTACCTAGCGGTAAAGAGAGTATGATCCCTGATGGAGCAAATGGTCAGTGAAGAGCAGGTGATGCAACAGGCACCTGGGAAAAGCATGTAATTTCCAAGTAGGAAGGGGACAACTCAGAAGGGACATAAACCATTATGCCTCACCTGTTTTCTCCACTTACACTAAAGTAAGGTCAGGATAATTCTAGCATTAATTGTGACAAGCCCTGTTCTTTTGGTGCGCATTCAAATCATATAGAGGATATAACTTATTACATTGGTAAGATGTCTTAAGAGGGGTGGAAGAAGACTGTTCTTCAACAGCCTTCCCTCAGCCTAAAACAGCTTTGTACATTACTGTTAACAGAGCTTATGGAACTATAGCTAAAATAATCATATATTCCAAACTGAAAATTTTCTGCACTTCACATAGGCAAACTCACAGACATGCAATTACTTTCACGTTCTTGAAATAGTAATTCATTGAGCTCATTAATAAAATATTCAGATGACTTAAATATTAAAAAGTAAGGTTTGAATTAGGGTCAGACTGGTTATCTTTTTTTCTTTTCTTTTTTTTCAGTTCTGGGCGGTTTTTATAGTAATCTACAATGGGATTGGTACAGAGCCATGGGAGTGAAAAAGTTCCTGCTACTTTTTTCCTTTTGCCTTTTAATCATTAAATGAGCTTTGGCCAAATGATTCAGGAGGTTGTTTGCCAAGTAAAGACCAACCCTTCTGAAATTTGTCCCCAGCTTTTCCTAGACCTAGATAAATGCCCAACAGCACAATATCTTCTATGACTCTCCTAATATCACTGATCAACTTGGAAAACATTCTGAGAGGTGAACCAAACTGTGCATGTTCTCCCATGAAGGAGGCTAGCCAAGAAGAACTGAGACCTCTACTTTAAGAGTGAAGGCCATTGTATGTCAACTATACTTTAATTTTTTTAAATGCTATGGCTACTTAGAAAATCTGGAAACACTAAAGAAAATATTACATGAATTTGGTTTGTATGGGATCTTCAATTTCCCATATTAAATAAAATTAAAGCTAAAAGAAAAAGAGTGAAGGCCATATTCCATTCACAAATGTTTCTATTGTTTCACCCTAGTGAACTTTTACCCACAAAAGTCTTTCTTTGAACAGTCTGATCAAAAACAAGGTCTTTAAATTTTTTTTTTAGATTGTTTACTTACAGTTAAATCTTTAGACAGAAGGCCAACTCCCAGCGATTTCAAATAGGTTAACTTTGGACTGAAGAGATTTTTTTAAAACTCCGCATCTTTCAAACAGACACGTGAATGATGCCAGTAAACATTGCTTTATCTGCTCTTCTGAAGTATTTCCTATCTCCCAGAGGACACCTCAGGGCTGTACTTAAGAGAACAATGACTAATCTTTGCCCAGACCTGAAGTGAGGAATGCAGCTGGCTGAGTAGTGACCTACAGATTTGGGTTGCAATGGTTAGATCTGCAGGTAGAAAAAAAGAATAGGGAAAGTAAATAGTGCCATGTTCAGTGTGCCTCCATATTCCTATATTAATTTAGAGCCTTCTTGTGATTCTCGCTCACGTTTATCCACTGCTTTTTCAATATAGGGTCAATGGTGGAGTTATCAAGGAAAAATAATTACTAGCTTAAAAGTCTCATTCTTGGAGAAGAACCTGAACCAGGCCCTTTTGGAGCTGCATGCCCTGGATTCTACCTGAGTAGACCCTCATCTCTGTGACTTCCTGGAGAACCATTTCCTGATGAGGTGAAACTCATCAAGAAGATGGGGGACCACCTGACTAACATCCCCAGGCTGGCTGGCCCCCAGGCTGGGCTGGGTGAGTCTCTTTGAAAGGCTCACCCTCAAGCAGGACTAGGAGCCTTTGGAGCCCAGGTCCCTCTGCATTCCCCTGGTGTCTAGCTTTTTCCTGAGCCTCTCCCCGAAATTACTAGCCATTCTTTTAACCACCCTGAAGCCCTCTCCCATGCATTGGACCAAATGAAACAATAAAAGCTTTTTGCAGCAAAAAAAAAAAAAAAGTCTCATTCTTACATTTAGGAATGTTCCTTTCCTGTGCTTCCCCAATAAAACTAATCCAGTTCAGACGCACATTCTGTTCAAGTACTTCTTCAGTATTTGAGGACCCTTAAAAAAGAATAAGGACTTTTTAGGGAGACAAAATGGGTGGTAGAACTAAGAGAAGAGCCCTTTGTAAAATTATGTTTGAAAATGATTATTTTAACTTCAAACTGTTGGTAAAATTGGCAGATTGGTTTTTGTAATGCCACACTTATAGTTCACTAATGTTTCCAGAACACCTGAGTATTTGGAAAACAGTTCAGGGACTAGATATAAATCAATCAATAGCCATCAAAAGGCACATGCACTTTGCTCCTTAGGAGGTTTAAGTGCCCTCACACAGACATTCAATTGTGTTTAAAACAAAGAGATTAAGTGTACTGAGCAGAGATACTGATAGCAGACTGCAGAGTCTATTCAGATGATCTAGAAAACAATGCAACTTGGCTGGAGCTACTTAGCTCCAACAGTAACTTTGTTGGATATTAACAATGATAAAATACCACTTATTGAGAACTTATTATGGTCTACTGGGCTCTATTCTATGTAGTAGGTATGAATATTATACCCAATTTTCAGTTGAGAAAACTAAGATATAGATTAAGTAACCTTACATGCTCTAATTGACAGAAGCAAGTTCAAACTCACCTCTATCAATACTTACGTCTTAACTATTTTGCTTTATTGCCCTATATTCCATTTCTAATGTTTTGCTGATTTTTTAAAAAAGACAAATCTGTACTTCTTTTTTTAAAAATATTTTTTATTGATTTTTTACAGAGAGGCAGGGAGAGGGATAGAGAGTTGGAAACATCGATCAGCTGCCTCCTGCACACCCTCTACTGGGGATGTGCCCGCAACCAAGGTACATGCCCTTGACCGGAATTGAACCTGGGACCCTTCAGTCTGCAGGCCAATGCTCTATCCACTGAGCCAAACTGGTAAAGGCCAAATCTGTACTTCTTATTGCCTGATAAAGAGAACAGGGGACTATGTAATATGTTTTAGGACATTTTAAATCTACTATGTATAAATTTAAAAAGTAAGCTTCAAGCCCTGGCCAAGGAGCTTAGTTGGTTAGAGCAGTGGTCGGCAAACCACGGCTCATGAGCCACATGCGGCTCTTTGGCCCCTTGAATGTGGCTCTTCCACAAAATACCACGTGTGGGCGCGCACATACAGTGCGATTGAAACTTCGTGGCCCATACGCAGAAGTCGGTTTTCGGCTCTCAAAAGAAATTTCAATCGTACTGTTGATATTTGGCTCTGTTGACTAATGAGTTTGCCAACCACTGGGTTAGAGCATCGTCACCATATACCAAGGTTGTGGGTTCAATCCCTGGTTGATTCTTGGCACACATAAGAATCAATCAATGAATGCATACGTAAGTAGAACAACAAATTAATGTCTCTCTCTCTCTCCCGCCCCCTTCCTCTCTTTCAAAAAATCAATCAATAGGCCCAGAAAGAAACTCACTACATACTGATTCATTTGCCTGTCACCATAACCATTATTGCTTGTCTCATTTTCGGTTCTTATAAGTGTATTTCTAATAGCACATGATCTCACTCACCTAGGGGAAATAATGAACAACATAGACTGATGAACAAGAACAAACCCAGAAACAAGGAGGCATGGATCAGACTGTCGGGCCTCAGAGGGAGGGTAGGGAAGGGTGGGGGTAAAGGGGAGAGATCAACCAAAGGACTTGTGTGCAAGCATATGAGCCTAACCAGCGGTTAAGGACAACAGGGGGGTGGGGGCATGTGTGGGGAGGGGTGTGGGATGGGAATGGGGGGATGAGGACAAATATATGATACCTTAATCAATAAAGAAATTTTTAAAAATCAATCAATAATTGTTTTTAAAAGAGTAAACTTCAAATATTTAGAAATTTCATTTATACGGGGGAGGGGAAGTAAGTTTATAGTTGTGAGTACACGAAGTAGTTTATTCTTGTATTATTATTTATTAACTAGAGGCCCAGTGCACAAAATTCGTGCACGGGGGAGAGGGGGAGTCTTCAGCCCGGCCTGCACCCTCTCACAGTCCGGGAGCTCTTGGGGGAGTGGGCCTAATCTGGCAGTCAGACATCCTTAGCACTGCTGTGGGGGCGGGAGAGGCTCCCACTACCGCTGCTGCGTTTACCAGCCGTGAGCCCGGCTCAGGGCTTCTGGCTGAGTGGCGCCCCCCCCCGCCCGTGGGAATGCACTGACCACCAGAGGACAGCTCCTGCATTGAGCATCTGCCCCCTGTTATCAGTGCACATCATAGTGACCAGTTGTTCCGTAATTCGATCAATTTGTATATTAGCCTTTTATTATATAGGATTATTGTGTTATTCTCCATACAAACAACTATAAACCTACTTTTGCCCAACCCTATATTTAAGACAACACCTTCATTTATTCACATAATGGTTCAATGAAGTTTGGATTGCCTGCATATCTTTTGCTTCCCTCAACCATGCCTTCCAGGACCCACTTTATTGCAAACTTCCTCTCCTTTGGGGTGATCAACTCATCATGGTTTGCTTGGGACTTTTCCCAGGTTTAACTATAAATCCCACACCCCAAGGCACCCCTCAGTCCTGGGGAAATCGGGACAGTCGGTCACTCTAGCTTCACTGCATATGTGTGCTTTAAGGTTGTTTTTGGATGACAGTGATGGTTATAAATATCATCTGAGAAGCACAAGTCCTCTCTTGGGGAGAAAGAGTTGTTCAGTTCCTGTTTCTACAGGAGCACCTCAGGTCATGGGGAAACTCTTGTTCCTAAAACCTCATTTCATTGTTAGCTTTGTCACTATTATAGAACTCTTCTGCACTCTGAACTAAAAATCTTTCTTAAAAGCCCTAGCCCGTTTGGCTCAATGAAGCTTCTTATGCTATCCCTTACTGCTATATGGAATGAACTGAATCATTTCCCCATGCTTCTGTACATTATTTAAAGAAATTAATCATGTCCCCCAACTTTCATCTTCAAACAACATATCTAATTTCTCATTATTTTACCATCATGATTACTCTCTTTTTCCTCTCTATGTATTGATTTCAGAGAGGAGAGATAGAAACATCAATGATGAGAAAGAATCATCAATCCGCTGCCTCCTGCATGCTCCCTACTGAGGATCGAGCCTGCAATTTGGTCATGTGCCCTGACAGGAATTGAACTGTGACCTCCTGGTTCACAGGTAGACACTCAACCACTGAGCCATGCTGGCCGGGCTACTCTCTTCTGAATACAGTTGTTTGACCACATCCCTCTTAAATCAGTTTCTAGAATTATAATCACCAGAGTAGAGTGGATGTGTCACCTTCTTTGTTCTAGAATCTGTGCTGCCTTTTTTTTTTAATTTAAATATATTTTTTATTGATTTCAGAGAGGAAGAGAGAGGGAGAGAGAGATAGAAACATCAATGATGAGAGAGAATCATTGATCGGCTGCCTCCTGCATGCCCCCCACTGGGGATCAAGCCCGCAACCTGGGCATGTGCCCTTGACCAGAATCGAACCCGGGACCCTTTAATCCGCAGGCCGATGCTCTATCCACTGAGCCAAAATGGCTAGGGTGAATCTGTGCTTCCTTTAATTCAGCTTGATATCTTAGTAATTTTCTTGGCAGTCATTAACTCAAATTAAGTTTCTATCTACTAAAACTTCCAAGCATTTTTCTCATTGTTCTGTTAAGCTTTATTGCTTATCCTAAACATACATTTATTCAGTTATTTTTTTCTAACTTGAAGAGCAGGATCTTTCATTTAATTCTATTAAACTTAATGTTCCCCCCCCCCTTTTTTAGAAATCACCCATTTCCCACTTTGATTCCAAAGTTTGATAAGCATACTTTCTGTCAATAAAAGAACTATTAAAAGGACAAGACCTTCATTGGCAATCTTTATGTTTGTTTTAGTCTACTAATTAGTTACAATAATTTAACCTACTTATAGTTAACCTGATTTACTAATAACAATACATATTTCCTTACTTTATCTCATACAAGACCAACATGATAGGAAAGTCAGAAACAACAGAAAATGCTTTGTGACAAAGTATTTGCTAATTCTGTCAAAACTGAAATTATACACCCAGCCAGCATGGCTCAGTGGTTGAGCATTGACCTATGAACCAGGAGGTCACAGTTCGATTCCCGGTCAGGGCACATGCCCAGGTTGCAGGCTTAATCCCCTGTGGAGGATGTGTAGGAGGTAGTTAATCAATGATTCTTTTAAAATATATATATATTTTATTGATTTTTTACAGAGAGGAAGGGAGAGAGATAGAGTTAGAAACATCGATCAGCTGCCTCCTGCACACCCATTACTGGGGATGTGCCCGCAACCAAGGCACATGCCCTTGACCGGAATCGAACCCAGGACCCTTCAGTCCACAGGCTGATGCTCTATCCACTGAGCCAAACAAGTTATGGCTCAATGATTCTTATATTTGATGTTTCTTTCCCTCTCTCCCCCTCTCCCTTCCTCTCTGAAATCAATAAAAATATATTTAAAAAACAACAACCAAAAAAACCTGAAATTGCTTTCTATACCACACAATTCTCCACTTTATTTATTTTGTCACAAAAATAAGTTTTGGTTATTAAGAAAGATTAAATCTTCTCTTTATGCAAAGATTTGTCCTTGTTAAGAATGTTTAAAAAATATATCACTTCCTCAGGTAAGCCCAAAAGTGGAATTCCAAACAGACTTAGGAATAAGTATACAGTCTTCCAAACTTATTCCTTTAAAGGGGAAGAGACATTTGGGAAGTGCGGGTTTTGCCATGTTTGTTAAACCATCAGAGACAGTTTAACCTAGTAGTCAAATACATTAGCTTTGGCCTGGCTCAACTCCGGGTTCTACCGCTTGCCAGCTATTTGACTTGGTGCAAATATATCAATGCACAGTGCCTGGCATCTAGTAAGAGCTCTAAAAATAAGAGCAACTACTGTGTATTAAGCATCATTTTATGTTACCCACTACATGAAGACTTAACATGCTGCCTCATTTCTTCCTAACAATGCTATGAAGGAGACACTTTTATTTTCCCCAAATCACAGATGAGAAAAATCACAGAAAGATTAGGCAATTGGCTTAAGTTAACCATTAAAGAAAGCATATACACCAAGTCTGTCTCCAGCCCAGGATCTCAAACAAAATTCTATCCTGCCAGTCCTTGCATATAGACGGAACCCTCACTAAGTCTGATAACTTTACAAGTCTGAGTAGGAAGGAGACTGACCACCAGCCAGTCAGGGAATTTCCAGAGACCCCGGGAGGTCCTCCATGGTATGGTCTTACCTTGGTGATTCACCAGGGTGAGGTTCTAGTCCTCAGTCCTATAGGCTCAGAAATCCAATCTATAAACACACAGATGGTGGATTCAGCTCCCACAGTGAACTCAAGCTCCCACAGACTGGTATTCAAAACCAGGCTACCAGTTATGACTCATAATAAAATTTATGAATAGAAATAGAAAGAAATATAATGGCCAAGGGCCAACATATTCATGTCCTGTGACCAGCACTTATTAATCAGATGGTAAGAGTAGGTTGCTTGCAGAGCATGGAATAAGAAACAAGGGAGTCTGTTTTATGCTTTGAATGCTTGATAGAGGCAAACTCAACCACCTCCAAAGCAGCATTTTACCTGCCTCCAGCACTGAACAGGCCCGCGCAACCTCTGACCTACAAACTCTTGGTTAAACACCAGATTTGTCTCTCAGCTCCTCTTTCTCCTTAAATTTTCAGGGCTGACCAGCTGTGACTCAGATATGTTCTTTCTTGAGCTTAGGATAATTTTTTTTTTCAGGTTACAGCATATTCCTTTTTCATAAAGATGTTGACAATTTACTTTGATCCATTATGCACTGGCTTTAAGGTTTAAGTATAAAAGGGCAACTTTAATCTCAGGTTCTTGGAGGGGAGCCCTCTCACTGAGGCCCCGAAGTAATGACAGTGGCAAAAGGAGACAAAACCCCTCTGGTGGAACTGCCTCCCCCTTTCGGAAGGTGCTGCCGATGGACTCTCCACCTTCAGAAACAGAGACTGTTGCCATGGGTTTTCGCCCATCTACAGAAAATGAAAGGTAACACTGCTGCTGTGGCTACCAGAGACACGCTGCTTGGAGGAAGCGTTGTGTGGCTCTGCAGACTCCCTGGCAGGCTGAGGGAAATCCGCGCACACGGTGCGAAGTGATTTTTCTTGGCTCTCTTCTGTGGGTCCAGGAGCCACAGCAACAGCAGTGGTTCCTCTCTCATGCGGAGCTTCCAGATGCCTGGGAGTCTCCTGCTGATAACAGCATGGAATGCTCGGAACTAGTAAAAGAGAAGATTGGAAGCCCTACCAGTTAGAGCAGCCAAGACTTACGAGGAGGGCGGTTACCCCCAGAACCTTTGGGCCCAGGGTCACTGCAGAGCTTCAAGTCCAGGAATGGATGCCTCACTGCCTGTGGGTGCTACCTGACAGCCACGCACAGCAGACCACAGGGGAAGAAAAGTGTGAAAAACTCCTCTCGTCTCCTGCAGGGGAGGGCTTTACACATCTTCAGGGGACACGCAGAAGGAAGAGGGTCCTGGGAGCAGAATTTTTCCAGCTGCCACACTGGGAAGGGACAAGAACTGAGCCCTCCCTTTCGAGGCTTACCTTTCCTAGTTCCTGTATGCAGGATGGTAAGAATCTCAGGAACACTGGATGGAGCTGATTACGCCCGCAGCCTCTCCCTGGAAGATCTCTGGATGACGCTGGGAGAGAAGGGTAGAGGTGATCAGGGACTCAAGCTTTAGTTACTGATTCTCTTCACTGAAGGCCAGCCAGAGATCTAGATTGTCAAGTCCACTCATTCAAAATATCACTTTTACCATATCCTTCCTCTCTCCAACATTCATACATTAAATGATGCTCCTACCAGTGTTCAGGGGTTAACCAAGTAGGCAGCCTTGGCCCCTTGATGACTCCAGATTCTTGCAAAAGGCTTGTTTTCTGAACATTCCTTTCTGTGCACTCCCCTTTTGATTGGCCCTACCCATTGAGGTAGATTCCAGATCTTTCTCCTGTAATCTTTGGCTTGGCTCAAGCCTCTAACCTCTCCACTGCGGAGTCTAAAAGCCGGGAGATGGCCAAAATAGGCAGCAGGGAAGAGTGCAGGCATTCCTAGTACATCTGCTCAGTCTCTCAGCAATCCCGATGTCAGCGAGCCTCTCAGGTTTACAGGCTTGGGCCCGGGACAGGGGCTCCCCTTGCTCACTCACTGGGAGACACGGGGTGGGGCAAGGTCTCTCGGAGGCTGTCTGCTGAGTGCTGACAGTCGGAGACACTGATGTTGAATGTGGGTGTTCTCCAATGGTCTGTTCTGGATACAGTTCCTCGGAGCTGTTCCCGAGCACCATTGGACATCTTGCCCTTTCTCTTGTTGTCATCGGCTCTCAGGGGAGTTGCCTTTCATGGTTGCCACAGGGAACTCCTGTTGTTGTTGTTGTTGTTGTTGTTGTTATTGTTGTGAGAGCGGGCACACAGAGCTGAAAGACTTCCACAAAGCCAGCTACCACTCTGGCCAGGCCTGCTTGACTGATTCCAAACGTTTGTTGAGCTCTGGCATATGCTGTGTGCCACTTGACGATGTGGAGGGAAATGAAGATGAGTCAGAAAACAGGTTCTCTCCTCCAGGAAGCCACCTTCTAATGGAGACACAGGGTCAAACACAAATCACTGTAATGAAAGGTGAGGACTGAAGGGCAGGTGGCAGTTACACTCTCTAAACCTAGAAAAGTTGAAGAGCATTTTCATCTACCCAGCCACCAGGCAGACGCCTGCAGATCTAGCTCCTAGGGTACTCTGATTCTGTTTTTGCCTAAGAAGTCAACACCAAGGTTAAAAAAAATCAACACTGTCTTAGTTGGTTTGGCTCAGTGGATAGATAGAGCATCGACCTATGGGCTGAAAGGTCCTGGATTTGATTCTGGTCAAGAGCACATGCCTGGGTTGTGAGCTGGATCCTCAGTAGGGGGCATACAGGAGGCAGCCAATCAATGATTCTCTCTCATCATTAATGCTTCTCTCTCTCTCTCCCCCTCTCCCTTCCTCTCTGAAATAAATAAAAATATATTTTTTAAAAAAACAACACTTATAAACGCCCTATCCAGTGTGGTTCAGTTAGTTGGAGCGTTGTCCCATACAGCAAAAGGTGACGGGTTCAATCCCTGTGCAGAAGGCAACTGATTGATGTTTCTCTCACACATCGATCTTTCTCTCTCCCCCACCCCCCACCCCCCGCTCCTTCCTCTCTCTCTGAAATCAATTAAAAAACATGCACGGAGCATATGTAAAACTTTCAACAATAAAGATTAAAAAAAAAACACCACACACATACAAAACAATGATAACATATTAAGCACCATAAGAACTTTGTAATGCCCTATGTGCAAATAACAGGAGCTTAGTATGTTATAACTCTCTTTTAAATGGATCTCTTTTAAAATAATACAGTGGGTTAACTGTCATTCATTTCCATTTCATAGCAAGAGAAACAGAAATTACACATACCTTCCCTGCTCCTTAGGTCAACTAACCAGAGAACAGACAGGGTTCAGTACCAGGAATAAAGTTGACTCATACTCAGGCTCTCTCTCCTTTTAGAACACACTGAAGAGTTGGAATGGGATAACATTCATTCTCATAGGGAAACAGATGAAGTTGCCAAGGGAGAGAAGGTAGGGAGGGAGCAGGGAAAATGAGGTGAAGGAATAGGAGGCAGTGGCTATTGCACTGCTTTTGACAAAGCCCTTAATCCCAGAAGAAAAGGCTGTTCAAGAAAGATTATATTTTCCAGCCAGAATGATGGGGATGCATAGAAATCACATTATGTCCTGGGGGATGAGATTAAGTCTTGTGACAACATGAAGAAATACATATTTGTGGCCTGGTACCAGTCCAAGGACCACAGGACTAGAAAACTTATAAATCAATAAGAGTATAGGCTCTAATGTATAGAATTAGTAGTAACGAGAGGAAGAGGACCTACCCAAGGCAGGAATCTCATTGGGTGCCACAGAGTAATCTTAGGTCAAGAGGTGAGAACCTAAAACCCAGGAGATGGACCAAGGTACGTGAAAGATCTGATGGGACAGGACATCACACATTTCCCATAAGTGCATTATCAAAATAATGACACGAAGGAAAATGGGACATGAGAAGCTCCTACACTGGGCTCTCCCGGCTTTCTAGGTAAAAATGTCATTTCATCCTCCAGGGGATTCTTAGAGCCATTTTTTTGTATCATTGCCCTTCCACTACTTATAACTGTGACTTGCCTTTACCTACTATTGAAATATTCATGCTTGCTTTTATATAAACTACAAACTATTTGAGGGCAATGATCATATCCTTATACAGGCATACCTCGAAGATACTGCAGGTTCAGTTCCCAACCACCACAATAAAGCAAGTATCACAATTAGGTTGAGTTTTTCTTTTTTTGTTTTGCTGGTGGAGGGTCTTGCCTACAGTTTGTAAAAAATACAATATCTGTGAAGCTCAGTGAAGCACAGCACAATAAAACAAGGTATGTCTGTACCTTTGTTGGCAACTAGTCCAGTGCCTTAAGAAATATTGCTTGTTTTGATGCTTTAGATGCATTGAACTTCTAAGTCAACAGCTACAAGGGCTGGCAAATCCATAGGTCTGGTCAAGAATTTCCATGAGGCAAGGCAACATTTGGCAATTACAAGGGCATTCCAGTGAAGTAAAGAGTGTCAGATTTTGCAATAGTTCTGCAAATAAGATAGATTTTCTGGAGTGGCTGGGTTAGCAGAAAAACATGTTTTGAGTGGTAAAAAGTTACCTGTGTTCTCACCTTTATAAATCATGCAGGATATAATCTCAGCCAGATTTAAACAGGAAGGACTGACATTAATAAGTTTTCTTAGCATTACATTAGCATTATGCTAGGTATTGTACATACAGAATATTTTTAAATGTAAGATTCTATTACTACCCTTAAGCTTAAAATCTTAATAGGAAGTCAATGTGTATATACATAAAATTAATCAAAGAACAATATGAGTGTTACATTTACAAATTAAATACTACAATAATGGTGCTAGGGAAGGTGTCCTAAAGATGGTGGCCTTCAGATAGGTCTTGGGAGTCTCCCAATTTTTGTAGGTCTTTGCTCCTCTAAAACTTCACAAAGTCCTCTCTCCTGTGGACATCTGAAATATAATACAGTTTACTGCTTTAATAGCACCCCCTTCCACCATTAGTATTTCAAGATAGCATTTCATATATCTACTGTAATAATGTGCTTAGCTCTTAACCTCATATTCCTCTAGCCTTTGAGCTGAATCAATAACCCTAACTTGTATATTAAGCTTCAATCCTATTCAAAAATTCAAATTCTTCCTGCTAGAAAAAGATGAGATTAGGTCATTATTTCTAAGAGTCCATCTCAAAAGCAATCTAGCTTTAGGTGGTTCCTGCCTTATACTTCTATTCCCCCAGAACTAGATTTCTTGCTGGTAACTTGTCCTGCCATGAATAGAGTTATAGGTCACAACACTATATCCTTGTCACTGGGGCCCCAGGTTTCTATGGTCAGCTGTTTGGATGCCAACTTTCTATGAACTTACATCTGTTTAAATTGTCCAGTGTCTGTTTAGATCAACACCCTGAATCTTGGATTCATTTTGGACTTAAAACTTCCTGCATGGGCCTCAGGGGATAGTTTGACACCAGAGTCACAGAGAGGACATTGATAACCTGTGGGTCTCTTATTTCAAATGTTTCTGGCTATAAGTCAAGAGCAATTAAGGGGGTAGCTCTGTTAGGAACTCACCAACTTGTTTGTGATCCGATGAAAGAGGTATTTGGGGGAAAAGGTTTAATACAGCATAAAATGGATTAATAGGAAGTCAATGTGTATAAACAGGAAGTCAATGTGTATAGCAAGGTGACAACCATCAAGACACTATGTGTCTTAGAATTTATACCAGATAAAATGGGGCAATGCCTGCAAAACACCAAGCCATCAACACATATTAGTTCTCTTCCTTTTACATATAGACTTTACAGTGCACAGAGTGAACTTTAAACCCTCCCTAAAACTTCCTGAATTGCATATTTCCCACAGAGCAGTGACTTGCCCCTTAAAGCAGCACAAGCAGCACATCTGAAAAGTTGCAGGGCTAAGAGTCAGACTCAAGTCTTCAGAAACCACAGCCAGTTCTCTTTCCCCCAAACCGCAGGCCCTTCTTATTGGGCTGTCTTAGATTTAAGTCTGCGATGGCTTGGATTAGAGTGCTAACTATGGAATGGAGATCAAGGAAGGAACAGGGAGATCCTGGGTGACTGAGCTTCTTAGGGCCTCATCATCTATGCTTATTTATAAACACACACACACACCACCAATACTTTATTCCAAGACACATATATTTTCGCATTTTAACATCAGAAATTGAGACAATTGTGTTTTCAGTTGTTTCCACTGCTCAACTGTTGACACGGTGGCTATTGTTTGCTCATCTGCAAGTCTGGTTGTTATTCCTGGTGGCATCACTGAACAACTAAAACCCATGGACATTTCAGTCAAAAAAATCCCTTTAGCCCAGCAGGTGTGGCTCACTTGGTTGAGTGTCACCGTGAACCAGGAGGTCACAGTTCTATTCCCAGTCAGGGTACACGCCCAGGTTGTGGGCTCGGTCCCCAATCAATGTTTCTCTAACCGATGTTTTATCTCTCTCTCCCTCTCCCTTCCTGTCTAAAAAATAAAAAAATAAAAAATAAATCGATAAAACATATTTTTTTCAAAATTACGTAAGCACCATTTATGCAAGAAATATGAATCTTAGTTGATGCCTAAAAACCTTCAATTGACACCTGGTAAGACCAAGAAAATACCAGCATCAAAACTTGCAGAATAAATGCCACAAGCTTAGAAAAAAATCCCAGAAAAAAACAGTGGCACCCTCCTTAAGGAATGGTACATCACCCAGGGCACTCTTGAGGACACAGAGGCTGATACTGTATTGAAAATAGGCATCTATGACTCAGAGTTGAAGTTATTCAAAAGAGACTCTGACTGTGAAGACATGTTTGACTACCTTCACTACATTATTTCCCTTTTATTAATGTACAAGTGTGATATATGATAAAAATCAATGTTTAAATAGACCCAAATATGCCCTTTAATAAAGGCTGAGCGGTAAGAACGCACTGTGCCACAGATTAGCGTGCAGCATTATTTTCTTTCTTCGTGGCATACAAAATAAAGGTGTGCCCTACCATGGTTGGTGTCTTAGATTCAGTGAGAATGGTCATATTGTATTTGTATAAATGCTTCACAGCTCATATAGTTAACTCATTTTGGTCCTCATCATAACCTAGTAATATTAGGAGCAAAATATTAGCCCGAATGTTATCTATGGGAAAAATAAGACAGATTAAATAATCCACTCAAACAGCCGAAGAATCAGGATAAGGACTCACACCTCCAGAATAAGCCTAAAATTCCCCTTTCCCTCTAAGATTTCAAGGTTTGTATCAATCCTAGTGCTACTGTTGAGAGAGAGAAAGCAAGAGAGAGATATCTGGTGAAGAGGAATATAGTAGTTTGGAGAGATAGATAGATAGATAGATAGATAGATAGATAGATAGATAGATAATCTGGTGAAAACGAATATAGTAGTTTGGGATGAATATTGAAAACGCCTCCCTTTTGGCAAGGAGAATGGTCAGAACTTTAACAACAATAAATCACTATCACAAACAGCCTAGTCCTGTACCCTAGCACATAAAAGGTATTAAATGATCGGGGTTATATTACTCAGGGTAGTTAATATTGGCTGTCCCAGCAGTCAAACCCTGAATTTTAGTGGCTTAACCCATAAAATGTATGTCTCAACATGCCATAAATCTAGCACAGGTTGGCAGGTGCTGAAGACTGTAATGCTCTACTACACACCTTCACTCAGTAGCCAAGACGACGCAGAATCCACCATCTCATAGATGTACCCTGTGAACGTGTCACCTTCGATGTTGCTTTGAGGGGGAAAGAAGGGAGGTACATCAGCTTTTAACTTCCTCAGCTTGAAAGTGATGCAAGTTACTTCCTTCACTTCCTTCAGCCAGAAGTAATCACATGACCTCAGCCGAACTGAAGGGAGGCTGGGAAAAGCAGAGGAGCAATGGAATGTTTGAGTACTGTCTATACCAAAGCAGTCCTGTAATTATATCCTTGAGGGCAAGAACTTACTGATATTCCCAATTATCTAGAATTGTGTCTGGCCTTTAGTGTTCACTAATAATTATTGAATCAATAAATTAATGAATAAATGGCATGTGAAGCTGATGTTCCTCATTTCAACTATGAATCTACCCTGAAAAGTTTCTAGATTGGATTACTCAAGGTCAGGTATTTCAGAAACATCTAGAGTTTACAAGAAGGTATTTTGTAAGAATTTATTTGGAGTTGCCAAACTTGTTCCCAAAAGTAATTAGATTACATGAAATATTTTTAGGATCTTAATGATTTTTTATTTTTAAAATTGATTTTAGAGAGAGGAAAGAGGGGGGAGATAGAGACAGAAATATCAATGAGAGAGAACACCGATCATTTGCCTCTCTTACGCGCCCTGACCAGGAATTGAACCCACAACCTTCTGGTGTATGGACAATGCTCCAAGTGAGCCACATCAGCCAGGGCTTAATTTTTTTTAAAAATGTTTTGGTTGAGGAAACATTGATGGTTGAAACCTTCATGGGCTGACTCCTGTACATCCCTTACTGGGGATCAAGCCCACAACCCAGGCATGTGCCCTGACCAGAAACTGAACCAGTGACTTCTCCGTGCACAAGATGGCACTCAACCAACTGAGCTACACAGGCCCGGGCTTAGTAATTTTTTAAATTGACTAAAATATGAGGACACAAAACACTCAACTCAAAAGCTAGTTTTGATTTTTTTAAAAACATGTAATTTTAATGATTCCAGAGAGGGAGGGAAACACTGATAAGAGAGAATGATCAGCTGCCTCCTGCACACCCCCTGCAACCTGGGCATATACCCTGACCAGGAATCAAACCGGGGATCTATTAGTTCATGGGCTGATGCTCAACTACTGAGCCACACCGGCCAGGCTGTTTTGATTCTTGGTTTCATTTAAAAATGAAAACGGACTGCAATCTTCACAGAAATAGTTGCTTAGGGAGTTGAGAACAATTTTCCAAGATGGTAAGAATTTAGATTGCAGTGATATGCAAAGGCAAGTAGAAGTCAGGCATGGGGAACTGTGTAGTATAATCAGGAAGAAATTGATGTTTCAACTCAAATCCAAAGAATAAGGAGGATTTGTCAGTGGAAAAGTGAGGGGAAGAGAATTCCAGATGGAGGGAATAGTTTGTCCTCACAACCCCTACTATGGAGTCACACAGGATTACGTTAATTATATAGCTGGAGAAGTGGTACAAGAAAGTGTTCAAAGGACATTACATTAACAAGTTTAATTAGGACCATAGCCATATTCTTTACCTTTTAGGGCAGGACACACAATTGTCTAAGGTAGACTCTTTCCTGACCCAAACAGTAACTGAGTCCATCACTCCCATGGCCCATCAGGCACATCAAATAGCCATGAGCTAGACTGACGTAACAGATACACACAGTCTCTTTCAGAGTGCAGCCGTGCAGAGCCCTAAATGCCGTTCATGCAGGAAGAGGGTGGGGTGTAGTGGTAGAGGAGGAAGCTCTTCGCTGAAAGCCAAGTGCTAAAAGCAGCTGCGTGTGACATTTCTGTCAGTTGTCCTTCCTCCCTCACTGTGTATGACACACATCAGATGTTCTGGTTTATGATTTCAGCTGCAGAGTACATACCCTTTGAGATCCAAGCTCATGTATCTCTTCCTGGCGTGCCGCCTGCTCATTAGCAGAGCTTTAAAGCTCAGCTGAGAGTGATAACCAAATGCCGAGAATACAGGGACAACTTTCTCGTACCAAGGAAGCATGGACTCTGGTGGATTGGTTGTCTTAGGCCCAGGTACCTAGTCTCTATACTTGCTAGGAGACGACAAAGCACAGGCTACCAAATTCTGTCCAAATGCCAGAACCATGTCAGAACACAAGGTCACATACTGCTGCTGTCTCCCCGCATTTGGACCAGCCCAGAGGACAATCTACCCTCTTTCCTTTGGAAGACACAGTAGAGGCTAGCACATAGAGGTCCCAGGTAAGTGCCACTTTATCTATTAGGTAGTCCAGACCTAGGGAGGGCCAAGTTTTTGCCTATTGTTTACTTCCCCCAGGTAGTAGTTAATTAAGGTAGAAAAAGCTGTTATTTACAGGAGAGATAACAGAAGAAAGCCACAATGAGTTTTTTGCTTTTTTGATCCAAGAGTACAGATCCTGATTTGATTGAGATATCAGCAAATGAAAAGATACCATTGCATAACAATGAACAATCTCCAAAAAATTAAAAATTCCTGTAGTCCTAATCATTAAAAAATACATTACTTTAGATATTTCCATTAAGTATTGGCACCAAAATCTGTTACTTGCTTCTAAAAAAATGTTGGGTCATATAACCTCTTAGATTACTTCCCCAAATGATTTCATGTTACTATGGAAACCATTAAAATACATGTCAAAGGCTTTTCTTTTTAAAGAACAAAACTACAATAATGATGACAAAAATCTATTATAATTGAAATGACAGTAGTCTCTGAGCACCAAGGCTACTTGTTTTATCATTGGGTGGCCACATTTAAATGAGTTTTGTCGGAAATCTTTTCATAACCAGGTATAAGACCCAATTCTGGGTGACTTGACTGATGGGCTGGCTTTGGAAGGAGCATGCTAAAATTAGTAGTGAGGTTATTTCAGGGCCTCTTAGTCCACATTAATTTCTCAACTCCCACAAGTTTATGTTTGTTACATTTAGGAAATGTTTAGTTATGTTTAAGGCAAAGTAGCCCCCTGGTAAATTCATTCATTTAGTCTACAGTAGTCAAAGAAAAACTACTATATTCATTTTATTCACGAATAAGACAAGACTCCTGGCTTGTAATATGTAATTTAGTAGAGACTGTTATACACTAGACTGTGAGCTCCAAAGTCAGGGTTTGAAACTTTCGATTACTATTTTATGTTCAGGGTGTCTGTCTCACAGTAGAAGCTTAATAAATATTGGTTGAATGTATAATTGTATGAAGAAATATGTACCTGATGTTACCTTTCCAATACAAGTGTGTACTACATTCTTTGACAACCATATTTTAATTGTAGATTAAAACTGTATCAGACATTTCAACATCAGCCATCAATAACTCAGATTTTGCAACCTTTCAGTGCATGGGATGACGCCCAAATAACCGAGCCACACAGGCCAGGGCAAAACATGCATTCTTTAATAATATATCATAAACATTTCCTGACATTTTTCTAAAGTACATTTTTTTTCATGACTGCATTTGTAATCCATCATTTAGAAACACCAAAAAAACCCCACTCACCTATTATTAGAGATCTAAGTTTTTTATAGTCTTTATTTTAAATAATACTATAGTGAACAAGCTTGTACAAGAATAACTGATTATTTCCTAAGGATAAATTCTCATAAGCAGAATTACTTTTACCAGCAATGTATGACTGATGGTTTCCAGACACCTTGAGGGTAATAAAACTGGTTTTATAATTTAAAGAAACTTTTGCCAATACGCCAAATGAAGAACTCTTGAGGTCCTGGGCTTTATAATTTAGAGAAACCCTTTTCGATATCCATACCTGAATATTATTGAACATTTTCCTGTATTTTGTTTTGGTCACTTGCACTATTTTGGTTAAATATTGATTCCATTCTTTTTGCCCATTTTCCCACCTGTTCACTCCTTTTCTTTTTGAGATACCTCAAATGCCTCATTATTTTTAATGGGAGATTTTATAAGTACCCTGCATGTTTCAGGAAATTTGTTTGTTTGTTTGGTTATTTATTTATTTTAGGGACAGAGGGAGAGGAAGAGAGAAATAGAAACATCAGTAAGAGAGAAACATTATCACTCAGCTGCCTCCTGCAGGGGATCAAGCCCACAACCCAGGCATATGCCCTGACCAGGAATGGAACCAGTGACCATTTGGTCACTGAGCCACACCAGTCAAGCCTTGGAGACAAACATGGATCTAATTAGTAATGGTTTCTTCAAGTCAAAATGATAAAGGGAAGGTATTGGAATTCTAATTATTCTTGTTGGGGAGGTGAAAGCTGAACTGTGGAATTTACTGCAGCACAGATTCTTAAAGAGTTTTGCCAGAAAAATAAAGACAACCAGATAAAGTGGTTTTACATTGAGCAACTTTATGCAAAATGCTTGACAGTGCCTGGCACAGAGGCTGTGCTGTGTAAATGTTAGCTGCTATTTATCATCATCATTTTACATTGACACCCCCATTTTGAAATAACCAGCACATTTTTATTAGCCATATATGTAGATCTACCAAGCAATATGTATGATACCAAAAGAAAAAATGTTTGAAAACTGAAATCATTTTTTCCTATTACAAGTAATGTAAATGTAATTAATCTGTTCCAGACCCCCAAGTGATTTCCTGTTTTAACTTTTTAAAAAAATATATATTTTTATTGATTTCAGAGAGGAAGTGAGAGGGAGAGAGACAGCAATATCAATGATGAGAATCATTGATTGGCTGCCCCCTACTGGGGATCGAGCCTGCAACCTGGGCATGTGCCCTTGACCAGAACTAACCCAGGACCCTTTAGTCTGCAGGCCAACGCTCTATCCACTGAGCCAAACTGGCTAAGGCTTAACTTTTCTTATACACAGAACATGTCTAATGTACTGTTTAATCTATAAACACTTTAAAAACAAAAAGGACATGAAATGTGAATCTAACAAAAAAGAAATGACATGTACAATAAAAAAATGAAAATTTACATAAATACTAGAACTTAACTTTAATGTTGACAGCTATTGATGACTGAATATGGAAAGGAGGGATGTTACTGTTTGGAAGGGGAGTCCCCTTCCATAAAAACATCAGGTAGCTGTTCTTCTGGGGTTCTTTGTCTTTTGTCTCTGTGCTCCACTAGAAGTTGCTTCAGGCTCACTGAGCCTGGCTCACTAAAAACCTATCCAGTGATGATTGTTTTTGCCTCTGTTTTAACACTTGGCCTGAAGTGCAACACTGCATTGTCATTGAACAAGCTTATTGCTCGGTTTGCTACTTCTTTGTTAGGGTGATATTTCTCAACAAAACTTTGCATTTCTCCCCATTTCCCAAGCATTTCCTTGATTAGTGAAGTAGGAAAATCCTCCCTTCCCTCCTCCTCTGAAGAGAGCTCCTCAGCTGCTGTCTGTTGCTGCTCCTTCTGAAGGTCCTGGAGTTCCTCGGTGGTCAGGTCAGTGTTGTGGTCCTCCACCAATTCCTCCCCATCATCATCATCCACCTCCAAGCCATGGACCTGCCCAGAGACACAATATCCTCCACAACAAACACAGACCACAATTTCTTCCAGGCTGATTGCATGGTCCTGGAACACACTTCCCCCATGCTTTGTCTCTGAGCCTCAAGCAAGTGAGGATACTAAAATGCTCCTTCCAGAACTCCCTGAGGGTTAAATTAGTTTCAGAGGTCACCTCAAAGCACCTCTGTAACCGTGCCTTTGTGCAGTTTCTTTTTTGTTAATCCTCACCAGAGGGTATTTTTCCATTGATTTTTAGAGTGGAAGGAAAGGGGAGAAACAGAGAGAAAGAAACAGTGATGTAGACACATTGATTGGCGCATCCCAACCTGGGATCGAGCCTGCAACCCAGACCGAAATCAAACCCAGGACCCTTTAGTTCTCAGGCCAATGCTCTATTCACTGAGCCAAACCGGCCAGAGCTGTGTAGAGTTTCTTAAAATTAGAAATGACTTGCTGGTCCATGGCTGGGTAAGGAGTTGTGTCAGGTGGCGAGAACCTAGGCTGATGAACCTGTACTCCTCCACCACCTCGCCCTCCGAAAGCATGGAGGGTGGGCGGGAGAGTTATCTATTACAAGAAGTGCCCTTGAGTGGCAACTGTTTTTCCCAGAGGTATTTCTTCACACTTGGAGCAAACACTTGAATCCACTCAATAAAAAATTGGCTGGTTACCCAAGCTTTGCTATCAGCCCTCCTCATCACATTCAACTTATTTTTCATGACATTATTTTTTCTTGAAAACTTGTGTTTTCAGAATGGTAGTCAAGTAGAGGCCTCAATTTAAAGTCCCCACTCGCATTCCCACACAATAACATCAGCCTGTCCTTCACTGTCTTGTGTCCTGGCAACGACTTCTCCTGCGGGATGTAGGTCCTCTTTGGCACTTTCTTCCAGAAGAGGCCTGTCTTGTCACAATTGAACACTTGTTGGGAAACAAATCCCTCGGCCTCTACGTGTTCTTGAAATTCTGTCACGAAATTATCAGCAGCTGCTTTGTTAGAACTGACAGCCTCCCCATGGTTCCCTACACTATGAATGCCATTTTTCTTAAATTTATCCAACCACTCCTACTGGCCTTAAACTAATCACTTGCAGCAAATCACTCATTCCAGGGGTGTTTTGCAAGTCAGTATGCAGCATCTTCACTGTTCCTGAGCAACACCAGGATTAAGGTGCAACTGTTCAGGAGTTCCAACCACCTGCTGCTGCTGTTGGTCCACATTCTCGCACTGAAACATCTCACAACATGGAATATAGATGCCAGGTCACCAAAACGTCTGGAATGTAGGCGATCTTAAACCTTCTGGTTTCAGAGGCAACTTTCACGGCCAAGTTTTCATAATGAATGTTTAGCTCTACCAGGGGTAGAAGGAACCCAAAAGAGAGTCTTCCTAAATCAAGATGGCCTTCTAAGTCTATGGATTAGTCACCTATAATATTAACAGTTATAAATGATAATTTCATGCATATTTGGTGAGAACGAAATGATGACTACTTTCTTATGATTCCAGACAATACTGATTATTTGACCTTGGGCAAGTTACTTAAACTCTGTATCTGTTACCACTGTATCTGTATCTGTCTATAAAATGAGGTTTATATAGTACCTGGTTTATAGAACTTTATGAGTAAATGAGTTAATATGTATAAAGTGCTTAGATAAATGCCTGGCATATAATAACTACTTCCTAAATTCTAGCTATCATCAATTTATCCTTATTATAATTAGTAGTATTCACCAACCCTCATCTGCCCAGAATACTAAAGACAGGAAAGAAAGAAGGGAGGAAAAGAAAGAAGAATGGAGGAAAAGAGGGGATGGAGAAAGGGAAGCAGGGAGAAATAAAAAGGAGGAAGGCACTCAGGATTAGCCAAGGTCAAGGAGGTGGATGAGTCTGGCAAATACATTAAGACCATGCCAAGAAAAATGCTTGCTAGGAAAGATCCTGCACAGTGATGTAGGTTACAAAGAGCTTAGGCCAAAACTCTCCCTGTGCCAACATACAAGGACCAGAAACCAAGCCACATCACATTGAGGAATGGATTAGGGGCATGGGCACTGGAGGCCACAGGTAAAGCGATCCTCAGGCAATGTGTTAAAAACAAGTTACTTGTTACCCATATGGATTGTTTTGTAAACTTTAAACATTACTGTCAGTTTATCCTAATTTTTTAGGGCCTCCCCCCAATTTTGTGCTTTTGAATGTAAATTCATTTTAGATAATTATTTAAAAACCATGTAAATGTGCCTTATTATCAAAGTCATGGCAAATACTAAAAAATGTGATAAACAGTACATACAGTATGCTTCTTTGAAAAATATATACTTGTACATTAAAAAACTCTCAAAAAAACAAAGAAGCAGTAAAACAAATCCTTGACCACCAAAATTTATCAAACTCACAAAAAGCCAGTAAGTGGAAAAAAACATTTTTGACTAATTTGTCATACTGAGGAAATTTTTATTGCAACCAATTTGTTTTCTACCAAATTCTGTTGACCAAATTATCTCCTGCTAACAGAAAGCCAGGGAAGCCAACTGATTAGGATGCCAAACTGCAGACTGGTGAGATTAAGTGAAAGGTCAAAACAGAGCAAGAAGAGCCTGGGAGAAACAGGGAGGGGCTTGGAGTGCATCTCACCAACTTGCATCAGTCTTCCTCTAAAGAGTGGCAAGTTCATCTCAGATCCAGCCCTTGGGAAGCAGCAGGACTACACTTGACACAACATGAAACCAGAGGCAGATATTCTGAATGAGAATTCTCTACTTTAAAGAAACAATGTTTTTAGAATCGGCATTATCTCCTTTATCCTAGGCATTTGCCTGCAGACTTCTTTTTCATATATGGTACAAAAGAAAATTTCATTTTCCTTATTAAATGATTAATTATAAATGGAGGAGTGCTCTTAATTGATTAAGTATTATTGTGTTTTAAAAGAATCCCTTTCTACTTTGTTTGGTGAAATGGGAATAATAGCACCTTCCTATTTCCTATCTCACAGAAATAATGGAATAATTGAGAGAATGTAAGTGAAGTAGTTGAGTTCCAGAGAAAAAAACTTGGTAATTTTATTATTCTCCTTTCCACATAAAGTGATTATCTTTCACAGCTTGAATCATAACTAGTTGTTATGGATTTTCAAATTTTACATTTACACTGCTTATCCCATTACTAATTTCTGAAGCTATAACTCTTACCTTGAAATCTTCACAAGTTTTGCTCACTGAGTCAGCTTGTGAACAGCAGACTACCCACGCCTCATCCAGTCTATCAACCTTTAAAAGAAAAAAACGAATCTCGGGAATTTTGTGACAGAGCCAAAAGCCACTAGAGAGCAAGCACCATGCTTGATTTTGAAAGACCCCATAATGAAATACTTTTATTTAAAGATTTCACTTGCTACAGTAAGAACCTGGAGATCTGGTTCCTCTGATCATGCCATTTATTAGATGGGTGGCCTTGGAAAGTATGTTAGCCTCTCTTGGCCTTCATTTCCATTTCTGTAATATGTGGGGGGATATGCTAAATGATTCTGAATCTCCTCGCAGCTCTACATTTCTGATCCTATGCTTACTAGTTTATTTCTTCAATGTCTCCTGGATTAATCAGAAAGAAAACCTGGCAGAAAAGCAAGGATGTTACCTGTATCATTACATCATTTTTGCCAGCTCACCCGCCCTGTTTCTACTTTTTAAGCTAAAAACCCTAGTGTTGTTCTTGATCTTTGCCTCTTATATGCTTTATGGACAAACTGTAATAATATTAATTTGTAAACACTTATAGAGTGCTTTCCAAGTTTTACCAATCATTTTTGCAAGTGTTATTTTGATTATCACAACAGCTCAGGCTGGTAGATATTATCTTCAATTTACCTGGTAAGGAAACTGAGGCCCAGAATAGTTCACTGAATTGTCTAAAGTAGCACAGTTAGTAAGTTATGGGAACAAGCCTTCTGATTCCAAAGCCTATACTCTTCACAACAGCAGTTCCTACTAGGGGCAGATCCAGATTTTGTGAGGCCTCGGGCATATATAATTTTAGTGACATCTTCAAGCAAAGGAATACAAAATTACAATGTACACTAAGTAAGATCCTGTGAACAGATTGTTAGGACCCTTCTTGGGGCAGTATCAAGTGAGGGGCCTTTAAGGTTAATCTTTAGAATTTAGTTTTATGGTTTTCCATGCTTACATGTTTATTTAGTGCTTACTATATGCCAAACACTAAAGTAGATACCGTATTTTCCGGCGTATAAGACGACTTTTTAACCCAGGAAAATCTCAAAAGTCGGGGGTCTTATACACCGGAAAAGACGGTATTTGGGTTTTAAGCAATCTGATATACATTGTCAGAGATTTTTCTAACCTACCGTATTTTCCGGCGTGTAAGACCCCCGACTTTTGAGATTTTCCTGGGTTAAAAAGTCGTCTTATACGCCGGAAAGTACGGTACTAATTTTATTATCATAACAACCCTATGAGGTAGATACTAGCTTGTTTGACAGCAGAGAATGAAGCTCTGGGAGATAAAATGAGTTCCCTAAGGACACAGAGCTACTAAGTGCCAAGCTGAAACTCGGGAGATCTGGCTTCCAGATCCATATTGCGAACATACCACACTATGCTCCCCTATGTCTTCTTTTGAGGTTTCCTGGGAATCACCTTATTTCCATTACACAACCACAGTTCAGGCCCTGATAGGTTCAGGTCTGAACCAGTCCTAGTTTGTCTTCTTAACTCTCATATCATCTATCCTGAATGCTGTTGCCACCCTAAAAATCTTAAAGCCCTGCTGTTCGAAGTCCCAGTCACCACAATGACCTGAAGTGCCTTCCCCTTCTCAGCATTTATCAAGGGTAAAAAGCAATTATTGCTCATAAGCAGTACTTGGCTATATATTCTAAACTGTCTTAGCCCAGCCAGTGTGACCCAGTGGTTGAGCATCACTCCATGAACCAGGAGGTCACTATTCAATTCCCGGTCAGGGCACATGCCCAGGTTTCAGGGCTCAATGCCCAGTAGGGGGCATGCAGGAGGCAGCCAATCAATGATTCTCTCTCATCATTGATGTTTCTATCTTTCCCTCTTTCTCTCTTTGAAATCAATAAAAAAAAATTTTAAAAAATTTTAAATTATCTTCAACTACAAAGTTGAACTTTCTGTTGTGTGTAAGAGACACAATACAGTGGGTGGGAAGAACACACATGGAGCTCTCAGAACTGGATCCTTCATCCCCACTCCACCACAATCTCAGGTTCTTCATTTGCAAAACACGTAAGGCCAACCCCAGAGGGTGGTAAGAATTAAATGGGAGGGTGTGCCTATAGGGAAGGGAAGGTTGGGAAACACAGCAAGTGCTCATCAATGCTGGTTGATTTCTGCCTGACCCAATCTCTCCCAAACAACTTGGAAGCTCTTGAAAGGCAGGGGCCTAGGCTCATACATTTTTGACATTTCTTAAAAGTCCTGGACACCACAGACGCTCCGTAATTATACACTTTGGTATCTGGTCTTGCTCAAGAACCTACAATGGTTCTTAGGACAGAATCAGACCCTGGACTGGAGTTGGCCACTTACTAGCTGTGTGACCTCTGGAAAGTTACTTAACCTCTCTAAGCCTCAGGTTCCTTATTTGTAAAATAGCAGTCGTGAGACAGTAAGAAGTAAGAAGCTAGGAAAATCCCTCGGCACGTAGAATGGGGAAACTGAGACAGATAGCGGAACAAACTGACCGAGGAGTTTGCAGTCAGATACGGAAGGTCGCCTCACTAGAGAGGACATCTAGGCCTCAGGTGTAGTTCAACTCCAGGCCCTGAAAAGCAGCTGCAAAAAACCCACGGACCAGCTGCAATGATTAATGACCCTGGTGCTGACCAGTCAGTAGAGACCAGGACCCGGAAAGAGCACCCCTGGGAAACTGGTGAACATTCTGAAACCCTCCCGAGACCTCCCCTAAAATTCCCGCCAACAAGAGAGAGAAAGCCCTCAAAACAAAGGACCAGGCGCATGGTGGTGGCCTTTCCCTGCCCCCCTCTCCTTCCCCACAGGCGTGCATCTCTCAACTCTAAGGGTCCCACAGAGACTTGCCAGCAGGGGGCTGAACCCCTGCGCCTTTCTCCAAGGCCCCCTCTCCTCCCACTTCGCAGTGAGCATCCCCCTGCGGCTTCCTCCATCCTAGACCCCCCATCCTCGCTTCGCTGTCCCCAGCTTTAGTCAATGGACCCTCAACACCACCTGGATTCATGCTGTGACCTCTTTCGTGCACCGAGTCAAGCACCCACCCGCGGCAGGCTGGAGGGGGGGCGGGCGGGCTGCTCCGGGCCAGGCCCCCACTCTGGTCCGGGGATGCCTGCCTCACAGGGTTGTGAGGACCATTCAGGTGAATGGCTAAGGCGGCCATCTGCCCTTCGAAGCTGCCAGCTGTAATTACACTCTGTCCCAAGCGATCGGCGTCCATCGAGACTCGGTCCCTCTGCCTTCTCTGCAGGTTATACGTCCATGTTCCAGGCGCACACACACCCTCCCTCTCGGGACCGGCGTGGTGGCCCTCAGACCCGCCCCGCTCTCCTGACTCGTGTGCTTCACGCCCACCATTCATCGAATGCCTCAGGCCAGGCTCTGTGGGAAGAAAGCGCCATAAATTCTCTCGTCACCACCACCCCGGGCCCCGACGAGGTCGGTTCTGTGCCGGCCGCCGTTTCAGAGAACAGGAAACGGGCCCTGAGGGCTTGAATGGCTTCCCGGAGTCACTCAGCTCCAGCGAGGCCACAGCCAGGTAACCGCCCTCGGCTCTCCCCGGCCCCGGGTGGACCCGTCCATTCAAACCGGGCCCGGCCCGGCCCTCCACGTCCAGCCGCCTCCCTGCGCCTCTTACCCCCCGCCCCCCACACACACCGGAGTCAGGCCCCCGGGGCGCGCCGCCTCCGTCCTTGGCGGCTTTTCCCATTTCTTCCTCAGACACCGCGGGGGGGGGGGGGGTGAGGCCGACGTCCGTGCGCAGCCCGCGTGTGGGTCGCCACGAACCCCTCCGACGGCGGAGGGACGACTATCGCTCGGCGGGGCAGCGCGGCTGTGCCGGCGCCGCTGAACCGGGCCGCGGCGCGCGGGTCTCGCGGGGCTGCGGGTCACGTGCCGAGGAGGGGGCGCCGGCGCGCGGGAGAGCGAGCGGACGGGAGCGCGCGCCGGCGCCGGGCAGCGTGTGGAGGCGCCCGCGGCTGTTGGAGTGGATGTACCGGGGGGAGGGGGCGGTGGCTGGGAGGGCCGGCTCCGCCCCCTGTGCGCATGCTCCGGCCCCCCCCCGCTCCCTCCCCCGCAGGTTATAAAGGCGCCTCGCCAGCCGAGCCCACAAAGTGCTGGCGTGCGGCGACGTGACCGGCCGGCCGCGTGGGTGCCCGAGGGAGCCAACGAGGGAGCGGGCGAAGGACGCGACCGGGCCCTGGGCCTCGCGGAACTCCAGCCCTCGCCGCCGCGTCACGCACACACACGCTCGCCGCCGGAGCCGCACATAACGGTTAGTTGGGTCATGGCCGGGCGCTGGGCGCGGACCCCGGGGTGCCCTGGCTGCCTCTGCGGGTCGGAGGCAGCCTCGGGGGAGCGGAGCATTTGGTCTCCGGCGGAGGGAGGCGGCCCGGCGGGGCATCGTGGCGGCGGGCAGCCGCGTGGCCCCCGGAGCGGTTGGGGAAGGAGACCTTGAGGCGCTGGGGGACAGCGCCTCCCAGCCGCCACGATGCCGGTCAGGTGCCGGTCACCGGCCTGGCCGAGAAGTTGGGTCGTGGTACCGGTGACCTTGGGGAAGCGGCTGCCCCGCTCGTCTGCAGGAGGCTCCGTAAGAGATGCTTTGGATCTGGAAAAAGGGACGACGTGGGGCTGGTTCACGTGGTGCCTGCAGACTCTCTCGGCCCCGTGCTGCTCCCAGGAAGGGGACGCGGGCGGGCGGGAGTTATTTCGGACCCGGGCCCGCCAGTCCTGGTCCCACCTGGTGACCTGCGGTGGAGGTTTGGGACTCGGCGGTGCCCGCAGCCAGGGCGTGACTGCGGGGTTCGCGTGGACTTTGCCGAGGGGACGGTGCTGACGGGGCTCTTTGTCATTCAACCTGTGGCTGCGGGACGGCCGCCCGGCGCCCTCGGGGCGGCCCCGTGGAGGGGAACCTGGAGGATGGCGTTACGCGGGGCCGGGGGCACGCTTTTTGTTCCAAGTGCATCCTTTCCTTCCACGTGCATGCGAACGTTTCGTTTCTTTGTCACGACTTACTTGGTGCGACAAGCAGTTGCTGAAACTAGTTTGTAATTAATTCATCCTCACAAACGTCTTCCTACTTCAGCCGAGTGTTCTGCTTATAAACTAGGCAGTGTCTACTGATAACAGTACCATGTTTACAGGCTACTTGATCACAACCAGTTTTGAAATTTTTTTTTTTCTCAAATTGTCTGGTTTCAAAAAAAAAAAAATGTGTACAGCGCCAATGCCCTGATAAAATGAACGTGGGATCAGTAACTACTGGACTGTGGTGATAGGGTGAACTCTGAATTGTGTGAGAGTTTGGAAAGACTGTGAGCAGGAATTAGGCATTAATAATTTTGATGTCAGCTCACA
The DNA here is from genome assembly GCF_951640355.1 of Cnephaeus nilssonii. NCBI lineage: Eukaryota > Metazoa > Chordata > Mammalia > Chiroptera > Vespertilionidae > Cnephaeus > Cnephaeus nilssonii. Next base: position 7,789,410 of record NC_137092.1, on the reverse strand, counting down.
GCCCCATGAGGTGAAGCGGGGAGTCTGTGTATCTCCAGCTTTTTAGTTAAGCATTAAATGGTACCTATAAATCCAACTCTCGCACCCTGGGGTACAATTTGCCTTCAAATTGCCATACATAGGTAAAGAGTTCAAGACATCTAGCCCTTAAAACAGGTAGTGGGTTATTACTTAGACAGAAGTTGAACATACTTCAGTAATTAACAGTAAAGATGCTGTTCTTTCATCGGATTGCAGTGACTTTTGTTAAATATGCAAAGTTATGGTCTGGAGAGCATTTTGTGAGATTTTAGTAGCTGAATAGTTTTAAAGGTTCCGTTGTAAGCTTAACACAATAAGCTGTCCATAACATACCTAAACAGATTAAAAAGGGTGGAGGGGTCACATCACCATAGGATGAAACCAACAGATTAGTATTTCAATTGTAACACATATAATATAAACTGGAAAAGATCTTAATGAACAGTGAGGTTCCCTTATATTACAGACTAGAGGCCCAGTGTAGGAAATTCATGCACTGCGGGGCGGGGGCTAAGCCTGCAGTTGGACATCCTTAGCGCTGCCATTGAGGCGGGAGAGGCTCCTGCCACTGCTGCTGGCTCACCAGCTTTGAGCTGGGCTCAGGGCTTCTGGCTGAGCGGTGCTCCCCCTGTGGGAGTGCACTGACCACCAGAGGGCAGCTCCTGCATTGAGCGTCTGCCCCCTGGTGGTCAGTGAAAGTCATAATGACTGGTTGTTCCCCCCTTCAGTTGATTTGCATATTAGCCTTTTATTATATAGGAGGATAGGATTAGGAAACTGAGGTTGGAGAGTTTGTGATGTGTAATCTTAGTTCTGAAATCTTGTTAATGGTTTGGTGGGAATTATGTGTTCTGACTCCCATTGAATCAGATGTGCATTCCTGAGCTTTCTCTAAAATTACAAATATGGATATAAATTATTTCACACTAAAAATTGATATTTTTGGTTAACTTTTCCCAGCTTATGTCCTTCTTTTCCATTGTGTTTTCAATCCACTTCATAATTTGCATTCCTATGCAAGATTTAAGTCCCTGTAAATGCCTACATGGCCATTCTGTTTTTGTTGCAGATGAAGAGTATGAGAAAACCAGATGAGAAAGTTGTGAATTTTTATGTATTCAGCAATTTGTTATTGGCTACCAGGCACTCTGAGAGTCTTAGGATATAAGATTTCCTTTCAAAGCTTTATTCTCATTCTAAAAGTTTTCAAACCATATTTTGAAATAAATATTTCTTCTATCCCTTTCTAGTAAATTCTTGTACACATAGTAATTGTTTATTAATTAATATCCCTTGAAGGAATCTGAATGTCATTATGCTACCTTTGATCCTCATTATCACAAAGAACTAAGTTGTTTTCTTTGATTAGTAACAAACCACAAAAGTGTATTAAAATTGAGTATTGTTTGTCTAGTACAGCAATTTTCAACCCGTGTGTCGCAAGAGGCACACTGGTGTGCTGCAAGAATTTTTGAAAACATGCAATACCTGACTATTTAGTCAGGGGCACTGACCTCTTTTCCCTTAGATTGTCAAATAAAAAAAGGACAACAGCCAACACAACAATAACCATCTAGTGTGAACAAATCAAAATTATACCTATTTTTTGTCAGATCAGCAAAAATATTTTTTTTGGTGTGCCACGGAATTTTAGTGATCAGTTTATGTGTGGCATGAGATGAAAAGGGTTGAAAATCACTGATCTAGATGAAAGCATTATCCATCATTTACAACTTTTTATTTTTAAAGATTTTTTTTAGAATATATTCATAGACATTAAAGATGTATCAAAAAGAAGTCAGCATTATTACCTCAAAATACACCACAGTTAAACTTAGTCTTTTTTATTGCTGACAATACATATAAATATTAAGACTATGCTGTCATTGAGATAATTATCAGTTCCTTTATTAGAAATGAGTTTTCAAATGAGTGCTTTATTTTCTTGGAAACTACAGTAATTGTTAAACCACTCCTCTTCCATCTTCTCCATTAAGTAGTTTTCTAGGTGACAGAGTAAATACAAACATCATTACACACAACCATGGTAGACTGATAATAGGGATGTGTATTTCTAATCTACAGAGCAAGTATTTCAAACCTGAGGTACATCGACCTCTTTAGGGATCCCCTAGTTGAGCAAAACAAAGGCCTGCATCTAATGTAGCAAGCTGTTGAAAACAAGATTTGAAGAAATTTCAAGCACATTTGCTGATGTACCCAGAAGAGGGCAAGAAGATCCCCAAGTCAGTGAAGATGCCCATTGTTTTTAAGTTATATAAACATATAGTTCCTTAATACAAAGGAAAATCATTCTGCCTGAACTTGTGAAAATTTTTATATTCTCCTTTGCATTTTGTTCCCTCTCATTTTTGAGATCAGAATCTATGATTTAGTACACAAAAGTCAATGGCCAAAGGTTTACATAACCTGTGACATCATGATTACATAAGGCTGTGACACGATTCCGTGTGTGTTGCATCACAGGTTCTCGTTAACCTCACTCGCACATCAGTACCAGAGTTAGAGGCAGGAGTCCTGTGGCTCTTTGCCACGGATTCCTTTGCAGTTTGTTCAAACCTATGGGGTCCTTGTCAGAATAATGTTTTTAAATGCATAAAATAAAATACAAAGGTATAATTGTCTAATGATTTTAATTGGATATTAAGTGCTTTTAAAAATAACAGATACGATCTTGTAGTAGGTCTATAGTAATTTTGAAGTAGTGATCATATTAAACAATTTCAAGATAGCTGTAGCCATTGTATCAGGATATAAAAATGTGTTTTCTGTAGGTGACAAAATCACAGAAACTGCTAATGCTGCTATGGTTTGTTGCCTACATTCACAGCTGAAATTAATTCTAAACTTTACTTAGAGGCTAACTGAAAGATCTTTTAATGTAATTTTTTACCCCAACCAAGTTCACAGACTCCTTGAACTCCACCCACAATGGAGAATCAATGATCAAATATATAACTTAAAATGCCTATATATTTTGAGGAATTTCTTCTTTTTTATATAAAGGCTAAGTTATTGTAATCAAGTCAGATTCAACAAAATTATGAGTTGTTGTGATTAGCAATAGGGTAATGGCGGCAACCAACAGAGCTGTTTCCTACTTCTGCATAAATGATCAGTGGCGCTCTTCAGTAGATGTGAACTCCTGCTGTTATGGTGTATACTGTGACCCCCAAAGAGAAACACCATTTCCATAAGATCATTATTGCTCTTTTGATCACTGCTCTGCATGATACTGTCAAGTAAGAAATGTCCAAACCTGTCGAGAATTTTTATGAGTTTGAGCACAAAACAATGGACAGGGTTTGCTTAAGGCAAAGATAAAACCTTTTACTAAAAATGTGATATACTTGGGGCATGACCATAACCTGCCCAGTTAGGAATTTATGATCAGATTACCCTGCAAAGTTATTTTCCACAGAAATCTTTTTTCATCCACAATACCAGGCCTCAAACTTGTGTCCTATGCTAGTCTTCCTGCCATACAGATCCATTATAAAATGAATCCTACCATCAAAAAGGAAAAGGAGGGTGGGAATTGCAGGGAAAGAGCATGGAATAAAATATTCATTTGCCAGGGCAAATTAAAGGGAAAAAAAGGTATACAACTTAAAAAGGTAACTTGAAGCCATAATTATAGCAGACTTAAATCAATCCAGACAAATACTATATGTGGTAAGCACTAGAAAGCCCTGAGTTTTTTATAAAGAAATGACAAAGTCAGAACTGGCAGCATATTACAATACGGATTGGAGAAGGGGAATGACAGTGATAGCAGGTAAAAGGCCACTGCACCAATCGTGGCAGCAACCTAAACTGGGTAACAGTAATAAGAATGAAAAAGGGGGCAGGAATGGACACAAGAGATAACAAAGGGGAGATGGTTTGGAGGTTAATTGCATTTGGTAGGGCAGGGACCCCACAGGAGAAGTATTAACAGGACAGGTTTTAAGCCAGGTGCTTGGAAGAATGGTAGACAGAAGAAAAGACTAGGTTTAGGTTATAAAGGGAAGTTGAGAACAGGCAGAGAAAATGACCTTCAAAAGCAACATATAAGTTTGAAATGTCTAAGGTAATTGGAAAAGATCATTTAAAAGAGTCAATCCCTATCTTCAAGGAATTTAAAATCTGTAATCTGGTTACAGCTAGAGATTTTTTCCAAAAAATAAGTGTCTCAATCATTTGCATTAAAGCACACAAACTTTAACTTGCCCTTCCTCTTTATTAAGTCATTCTAGTTAACCAATTAAGAAGAAATGTTAAAATTATGCCCTAACCGGTTTGGCTCGGTGGATAGAGCGTCGGCCTTCGGACTAAAGGGTCCCGGGTTCGATTTCGGTCAGGGCATGTACCTTGGTTGCGGGCATATCCCCAGTGGGGGGTGTGCAGGAAGCAGCTGATCGATGTTTCTCTCTCATCGATGTATCTAACTCTCTATCCCTCTCCCTTCCTCTCTGTAAAAAAATCAATACAATATATTTTTTAAAAATTAAAGGCACAGTTAAATTATTGCCATTTGCAAACCACTAGTAAAATAATGGAAGTAGGGCGTTTATACAACAGAATGATGTTAATACAAACATCATATGCTACACCGTGTGATAGAAATACATACCACTACCTATGAATTATCTTTGCCCTCTCCCCCACACTGTCCCTTCTCTCAAGAAATCAAAACTGACCTGGTCTAAGCATGCTCAAAGCCTTCAATTTAGCTACCAATCTGTAGGAAATACAGGGGATAGGAGGACATGTTAAAACTATACCAGAAGGACACATTCAACAAAATCCAGAATGAGGGAAACTGTAGGAAAAATAACCTGGTTCCTTCAACAAATAAATTATGAGGAAAATAGAGAAAGGAGGAACCTTTACTAGTAGATTAAAAGATATACCAACCAAATGTAATGTGTGACCTTATTTGTATTTCAAATAAAAACAAACCAATTATTTAAAAACAATTTAGGAAAATTTGAACATCGCCTGTTTATTTGGTGATGATAATTTTTAAAGGTGGGATAATGGTATTATGGTTGTTATGATTTTTTAAATAGTCATATCTTTTAGAGATATACTGAAATATTTGTAGATGAAATAGGATTTGCTTTACAATAATCCAGTAGGCGCTGAGGGAGGGTTGAGTAGGTAAGAGTATGGATGAAACAGGTAGTAGCTCTCAGTTGTGCTTGAAATTTGCCATTATAAATTGTTTGGAAGGAAAAAATAAGAAAAACCATCACTATCAATAACATCAACAAAAACAGAGGACAGGAATGGATTTGAGTTTTATTTCTAAGCCTTAGAAGCTGAGCAGCCCTGGGCTAGTCACACAACTTCTTAATGTCCCTTTGGTTAAATGGAGACAAATACCACCTAATAAACTCCTATTTGTTCAAGCTAGAAACCTGAGAGATTTCTTTTCTAATTTTTATTGATTTGAGAGCGAGGAAGGGAAAAAGAGAAACATCAATTTGCTGTTTCACTTATTTATGCATTCATTGGTTGATTCTTGTTTGTGCCCTGACTGGGGATTGAACACTTGATCTTGACATACCTGGACGATGCTCTAACCAACTGAGCTACCCAGCCAGGGCTGGGAGATTTAACTCGTGGTTTCCCCAGTCTCCCACTTCCGCTCCACCACTGAATCCTGTCTGTTTCCTCTCTCTCCCATTCTTCCACTACCGTCCATCTTACCTATCACTATGGTCTTACAACACTCCAACAGCCTCCCTCCAACCCATTCTCCACATTGTATAAAGAGTGATGTTCCGAAAATGCAAAACCTGAGCATGCTGACTCCAGCCCCACTTACAACCCCATAAACTGCTTTCGATTAGATTTAAGACCAGAGTGGCTTCTTAAAATACTTTAAGGCTTTTTACTAACTGATAGTGTTTATTGATCCAACTTCCCATCTCACCCCATTCTCTCTGCTCCCTCTTTAGCTTTGGTAAAATTCTTTCAGGTTTGCAATGCACCCTGTATTCTGTAGCTCAGTACTTGTGTCTGGAAATGCTCTTTCCACCGTCACTCTGTGGCCTACCTAGCTCTTGTTTATCCTTCAATTCTCAGGCTAAATAGCATCTGCTCCAAAAGACCTACTCAGATCGCTTCTATACATACTAAATCGGGTGTCTTCTCACACCTACACAACACAATATTTTTCCCCATAGGAACCTATACTTCCTCTGTCATAACAGTCAATACTTGTTTGTAAAGAGTACAGGCAGTCCTTGGGTTATGTCGGACTCGACGTATGTCGTTTTGGGGTTATGTCACCATCTCCCATTAATTTATTTTAAAAAAAAGTTCCATCATTTTGACATATGTACATATGTGCTTTATGTTTTTATTATTTATTTACCACAAGTAAAGGTCAGGAATTGTTATCTTTCTTTTTAATTTTTTTTTTTTACTGTTTCACTTTATTACTGCTGTGTATGTGCTCCATGTGAGTGACGTAGGTGGTGGGTTCCTTACGGTGAAAATCATGTAACCCGACGACCTACTGTACTTGTAATTATCTATATATACAAAAAGCCAGCAACCAGAACGCCAGAACAACCAGTCGCTATGATGCCCACTGCAGCCAGTGAACCAGCAGGATCAGGGAGCGGGGCCAGCCAGTCCACCGCCCACAGCCCCTCCCTCCAGCTGGCCCGGCCCTGATTATCCCGTCTCCTCCTCCTGACAGGCCCAGCCCCAATCTGCTGATTGGGGCCAGGCCGGTCGGCCCCCACCTGTGCACAAATTCGTGCACTGGGCCTCTAGTGAATTTATAAAATGTATATTACTATGTTGTCTCTAGTCCTCAAAACTTAAGATATTTTTTATGTGAAACTAAGTATAGAGTTAATTTTTTTCTATGAGTGAATAGTTTAACTCAGATTTTTGCAAGAAAATAAAAGGCTTTCTTTGTTGTTTCATCTTTTAATGAATTGTAATCTTATTTTCCCCATTAGGCTTCAGAATACTGGAAGAGAAGTAGATTCTAGCAGAAATACCACCTGTTATATTCAAATACTCATTTATACTCAAAGTAATATAAAGAGCACAATCCTAACAACACATCTTTTTGTCAGTTTAATCCAGCCACTCCGTTTCTTCAGATTCTGGAATAAGGTAGGTCATGTATTCATCATTTGAAATGGCCCACTTAGATCTTGATTTGTGCAATATATTTTTGTCAAAAACAGAACAGATACAGGTATTCCAGAATATAACCTGGAATTGACGCGCATACCTTCCAACTTCTAGACAAAAATAGATAATTAATCTGTTACTATAAGAATATTACTTTTCATCTTGGGTGTTGTGTTTAATAGCTCTTGGACTTCCTTTTTTATTTTTTAAGTCCTAATTCACTAGGAGCAAAGTTAAACTGGAGATTTATATTTTTCATGAAAGTTTCTGCATATTACTGGGACCATACTTCTCCCTTCTATGCCTTTGTATAAAATCATGCATATTTGAATGAATAGATGCCCAAAATCATTGTTTTACAAGAAGAATTGAGAGTGTTTTGTTACAGTCTAGCTGGCATGGCTCAGTACTTGAGCATTGACCAATGAACCAAGAGGTCACGGTTCAATTCCTGGTCAGGGCATATGCCCACACATGGGCTAGATCCCCAATGTGGGGCATGCAGAAAGCAGCTGATCAGTGATTCTCTATCATCATTGATATCTCTTTTCTTTCTCATTGTTTCTATCTCTCTCTTCCTCTCCTAAATCTATCTATCTATATATATAGTGTTTGTTACAGATTCTTATTGAACATGACTGGCTGAGATTGACAAAAGAAGATTAAATAAATATATATACATGCATATACAGTATATACACACATGTACATATATTAATTTCCTTTCAATGTGCACAAATCCATGTACTGGGCCACTAGTCTATACTAATAATGGAGGAATATGCAAATTGTCCAGGACACCGTCACAGTAACAGTAACGACCAGCAGTCTGTGTGAACGACCAGGCTGGCAGGGGGGTTAGTGAGGGATGATCAAATGACTGAAGAGGAGGTGACCAGGCCAGTGGGCGGGGGGCAGTTAGGGGCAATCAGGCCAGCAGGCAGAGGTTGTTAGGGGGATCAGGCTGGCAGGGAGGGCAGTTAAGGGTGATCAGGCAGGTGAGCAGTTAGGAGCCAGCGATCCCAGATTGTGAGGGATGTCCTAGGGGTCCCGGATTAGAGAGGGTGCAGGCTGAGCTGAGAGGACACCCCCACCCCCCGTGCATGAATTTCATGCACCAGGCCTCCAGTATTGATATAAAAGTGATGTCCTGTAGGAAAACTTAACCCATTTCATCAAACAAGCCAGGAGTATTTCTGATACATGTCATTTGGCAGTGGCACTAAATTTCATCCTTTGATAATCTTTCTCAGTGTTGGGTCTTTATACCCACATATCTCCATGTTATTGGCAAATTGGCTTTGTTCATCTAAGCAAAAGTAGCTGACTAATATTTAGCAAAGGTCCTACATAGAAAGCTGTTCACAAGGTAGAAAAAAAGAAAAGTGTCATACTTTAACAATCTGTACAGAAGACTGCAGTGGTCAGAGATGGTAGAAAAGCTAGAAATTGGGGGGTATTAGTAGCTTATGTTGGAGAAACCCTCCCACCTCCACCTCCGAAACCTGTCTATCTTATTTTAGGTGGTGAAAGGGCCCTGAGATCTAACAAACACCCTCCATTTCATCACCTGTCCTTTGGCACGTGATATATTTACTTGAAACAGAATGTCCTTTTCTAGATCACAGCAGAAATGAGGATGGTTACAAATGTTAGTTTTCATCTGTTTCATGGTGCTTGGAGCTCCTGACAAGTATGTATTATGAGCTTTATGGTTGGGAAAAACTTTAAACAAATTCCTGGTTTGGGTAGAAAATACTCTTTAACAATATATACGGTATTTAGGACGAAAAGAAAATGTGAGGAGGGCCCTAACTGGTTTGGCTCAGTGGATAGAGCATCGGCCTGCGGACTGAAGGGTCCCAGGTTCGATTCCGGTCAGGGCATGTACCTTGGTTGTGGGCACATCCCTGGTATGGGGTGTGCAAGAGGCAGCTGATTGATGTTTCTCTCTCATCGATGTTTCTAACTATCCCTCTCCCTTCCTCTCTGTAAAAAAAATCAATAAAATATATATATTTTTTAAAAAGAAAATGTGAGGAGGACTACAGGGAACTCTTAAAGGAAAGGAAATATTAGTTATTTTGTTTTATAATAGCAGTTATACAAATCTTTACAATCTTTATCAAACTATTAAATACACATGTATGTAGTTTAAATAGACTTAAGACTTAATCCATTCTCTACCATCTCTTACCACCCTTTCCCATATTCATATGCATCAGCCTTTTCTGTAATTAATACATCCTAGTCACTTTTTAGTCACTTTTGTGATCACATAGAGTTAATGGTTTAAAACAACAGGCATTTTTTTAAAAATATATTTTATTGATTTTTTACAGAGAGGAAGAGAGAGGGATAGAGAGTTAGAAACATCGATGAGAGAGAAACATCGATCAGCTGCCTCCTGCACACCCCCGACTGGGGATGTGCCCGCAATCAAGGTACATGCCCTTGACCGGAATCGAACCCGGGACCCTTCAGTCCGCAGGCCGACGCTCTATCCACTGAGCCAAACCGGCTTCGGCACAACAGGCATTTTTTAAAAATACATTTTTATTGATTTCAGAGAGTAAGGGGAAGAGAGGGGCGGGAAGAAAGAGAGAGAGAGAAACATCAGTGATGAGAGAGAATCATCTATTAGCTGCCTCCTGCACGATCGATCAGCTGCCTCTTGCACGACCCCCAGTGGGGTCTAGCTTGCAACCCAGGCATGTGCCCCGACCGGGAATCGAACTGTGACTCCTGGTTCATAGGTCGATGCTCGACCACTGAGCCACACTGGCTGGGCACAACAGCCATTTTCAAAGTGTGGTTATGGACCTCTCCAGGACCTGAAGACTTTGGGACTGGAGTCCTTGTAACTAATCATTAAGAAACAATTACTTATCAAATTTTAGTGCAGTATCAAAGAAGAATATCCACAATTATCTGAAAAAAACTATTAAAATACGTCCTTTTCCAACTACATATCCGCTTAAGGTAACTGCAGACCAAAAACTTTGAGATCTGTTGTCTTAAAAAGAAATATACTTTATCATTTACTGGTAGGATGGTCTGCCCATGTAAATAATAAAAAAAATCTGGAAATTTTTAGTAACTAAAATAATGATGTCTTTAAGGATTATAAATATCAGCTAAATAAAAATAAGATCCAGAATCAATTTTCATATAGTCTAAAAGATAGACCCGAAATCCTGTTTTAAGCATTCTGGTAAGCAAACTGTTAAGTTCAAGGATAATACAGTATATTTGAATTCTTGTTATGTGTGTTGGATTTGATCAGAATGATAAGGGAGATACAAACAGTTGGAAGTTTGTAGAGCCAGGTTTACATATTTTTAGGTTGTTTATATACAGTTTGATCAAACTATACATTTCATAACTGCTGATTGGCTAGCCAGCTACAGTAGTTCTATTTCTTTCACTGGTGTTTTCTGGTTTGTTTGTTTGTTTGGTTGGTTTAAAAACATTTTTTTTTTCCTTCACTCTAATCAGTTTCAAAATGAAAGAAAGTAAGGTTCCTTGGACCTTGAATCTAGGAATCTACCTTGGGGAGGTGGTTCTATAAGCCATGAAGCTGCCAGTTATAAAGCACAGTAGACTTGCTACTTTAGCAGAAATAGCTTTAGTAAATGGGTCTTTCTGGATTTAAATGTTTCCAAGTGAATTTCAAACCAAAAACTGGTATATACTTAGCAACAAATTCTTTCAAGATTATTGATTTTAGATACTTTTTGCCTCCCCCCTCTTCACTGCCTAAACCACAGATGTTTATTATCTCACAGTTCTGGAGGCTAGAAATCTGAGATAAGGTTTCAGCAGGGTTTGTTCCTTCTGAGGCTGGATAAAGATCTGTCCCATGCCTCTTTCCTAGCTTCTGGTCTTTTGCTGGCAGTCTTGGCATTCCTTGGCTTGTAGAAGCATCGCCCAGATCTGTCCTCATGCTCACAGGGCCTTGTCCCTGAATGGGCAGAGCATGGGGGTGGGGGGGTATGGAGCACAACTTCGACGTTCTGGATTAGTTTATTTGGACAATTCCTGAGTTATGAGAAAAATTAGATTCTTTAAAGATGGTTCTTGTCACCACCATCATTGCCAAAGAAAGTTAGGGTTATTGTTTCCCATTGTACTTTTATGAGGCAAATTGATGAACTATGTCATCAGTTGTTGTTTTTTTAATGTCCCCATAAAATACACAGCTAATCTAATAGAAAGGCTACTGTGCTCATTGTGAGGATTAAAATCTTAAAGTTTAATCTCTTAGCCTCTGGACTTGAGGACTGCCTCTTCTCATTGGACTTTGAATACTGTACAAAGGGACCTGCTGTCATAATTTACTTCTTGAATGAAACCTTTTGTTTATAGCTGAGATTTGGTCAACTTTAAAAGAAAATATGTTTAGATAATGATATTACACATTTTTTTCCCCTATTACATACCCTCAGAATTTTGAAGTTATTAAGGACAGCCATTTGTCAGATGGTGGCAGAATTGTGTTGAATCCATGTCTGGTTTTTTGAAGTGTTTTTGTGTGTGTGTGTGTGTTTTGTTTTTTTTCAAAATTCAGATGCTCTTATTTCTTCTTGTTTGCTTCTGAATCTTTAAAGCTGTTTGAAGTTTTAAATCTAATTTTGACGCTATAGAATAAGGTATTATGAACTTGATGAGGCAAGTCTTAGTGACTAAAAACTGTTACTGCTTTAACTAACTGGGACAAATCATAGCTGGCAGCTAAGCTCAAGGTTTAATCACGTCCAGCACGTATTAGCTGATTGAGTCAGTTTGACGTGTTAAATAGCTCTACCGTCTGTGTGTGGGTGTCTCCCTCTGTAAACATTCTGAAGTGAATTAATCTTTTTAGTGGCTCTTTGATTGAAAAATTTCAAGTGCTTTTCTCTTTATTCATACTTAGATGAAGGGAAAACTCATAAAATTGATGCCTGGAATAGTTCTATTTAATATAATTTTAGAATCCAAACTGTCTCCCTTAGCAGAACTGAGCTGTTACCTTTTTTATTATAAGAGAAATTTTAGGAAGTTTCAACATATAAATATTTTTATCCCACCTGAATCCAAGGACAAAGATCTTTAATCTTTAAACTGGGTTATATTTTTAAGGGAATTATTCTCCAGATTTTCAGATTCAGATGTACCCATACCTAAAAATCATCTCTTCTAAAAGTAAATGGCTGAGGTCTTCTGCTTATCCTTTTCTCTTTTTTTATTATATATACATTTTTATTATTGATTTATGAGAGAGAAACATCAATAATGAGAATTATCGATCAGCTACTTCCTGCATGGCCCCCACTGGGAAGTATGCCTGCAACCCGGGATGTGCCCTGAACAGGAATCTATTTTCTACGTTAGAATTAGGTTTAGAAAGTGAGATAGTTATCACAGGAATGTTTATCAACACATTTATTTCAATGAAAATGAGATGTGGCCTTGACAGAAATAAATTTTGTTTGATTGGTTTAAAAATGTACTGGCCAGCCCTGGCTGGTATGGATAAGTTGGTTGGGTGTTCACCTGTGCACCAAAAGGTCATTGGTTCAATTCTGGTCAGGCCACAAGCTTGGGTTGCATGCTCCATCCTGCAAGAGGCAGCCGATCCATGTTCTCTCACATTGATGATTCTCTTTCTCCTTCTCCCTTCCTTTCTCTCTAAATCACTCATTATGATACTATACAGGTGGATCCATACCAGTATAAATTTATCCAAACCTGTAATGTACAATACCAATAGTGAAAGCCTAAGGTAAATTATGAACTCTTGGTAATGATGCATAATATACTGATATGCATACTAGGAGTAAAGCTTACTCATCAAGACTACAGTTCCAAGGAAAAGAATATTATTTTAGGTTGTGACATTGTTGTCACATAGGGAACAAGCTTAAGGATACTCCAATGGGCCAAGTACCTGAAATCAGGACAAGCCAGCAATTCTGACTATGCAAACAGTACTTTTTTGACAATCGATCTGCATTTCTAGTGAGGTTAGCAGTTACTTGGAAATGTCTACTCATACTGATTAAACTTCTTCTAAGAGTAAATAAATTTCTTCTATATTCCCTGCTCCCCTAGGGACTTCAGCTTTTCATCAGCCATCTTATGTTTGTATTAGAGGCGCGGTGCATGAAATCCCTGCACGGGGGGGGGGGGGGGGGGGGGAGGGGGAAAGGGGACGGGGCGGCTTGTCCCTCAGCCCAGCCTGCATCCTCTCCAATCTGGGACATCTCTCTCACAATCCAGGACGGCTGGCTCTCAATCGCTCGCCTCCTGCCTGCCTGCCTCATTACCCCTAACCACTTCTGCCTGCCAACCTGATCACCCCCTAACCATTCCCCTGCCAGCCTGATCGATGCTTAACTGCTCCCCTACTGGCCCGATTGCCCCTAACTGCCCTCCCCTGCCAGCCTGGTCACCCCTAACTGTCTTCCCCTGCTGACCTGGTCCCCCCCAACTGCCCTCCCCTGCAGGCCTGGGTCCCCCCCCAACTGCCCTCCCTTTCAAGCCTGGTCCCTCTTAAATGTCCCTCCCCTGCAGGCCTGGTCACCCCCAACTGTCCTCCCCTGCCAGCCATCTTGTGGTGGCCATCTTGTGTGTTGGAGTGACGGTCCATTTGTTTATTACCCCTTTATTAGGTAGGATATGGTCATGTGCCACATAAAGACATCTCAGTCAACGACAGACTGCAGATATGACAGTGGTCCCATCCTATATAATAAAACCCTAATATGCAAATAGACTGAATGGTGGAATGACTGGTCGTTATGACTCGCACTGACCATCAGGGGGTAGACATTCAATGCAGGAGCTGCCCCCTGGTGGTCAGTGTGCTCCCACAGGGGTGCACCTCTCAGCCAGAAGTTGGGCTCATGGCTGGTGAGCGCAGCGGTGGTGGCAGGAGCCTCTCCCGACTGCACGGAGCGGGCCTAAGCAAGCAGTCGGACATTCCCCGAAGGGTCCCGGACTGCAAGAGGGCACAGGCCAGGCCGAGGGACCCCCCTCCCTTGTGCACCGGGCCTCTAGTAAGATTATAATGGAGCTGAAAAATTCCTATTACCTAGTAACATCATAGTCATCATAAGGTTGTAGTACATTGCGCATATGTTTGGTGAACTGGTGTTAACAAATCTGTTCTGCCAGTCGTATAAAAGTATACCACATAAAGTTAGTTATGCATAGTACTTGATAATAAACAGCTATATTACTGGTTTATGTACAATTTACTCTTGAGCAACGCATTAGAGGCACCAACCTCCCACACAGTCGAAAAATCTACATATAACTACAGTTAGCCCTGCACATACAGATTCTCAACTGCGGAGTTGATTCTTGAACAACTTGGGTTTGAACTACACGGGTCAATTGAAAAATATCTGTTTATAAGTGGACCTGCTCAGTTCAAGGGTCAACTGTATTTACTATACTATACTACTTCATAATGTTATTTTTGAGCATTCTCTTTCTACTTACAAAAAAAGTTTGCTGTAAACCAGTATGCATGTTTAGCCTGCAGCAGCATGATACATCTAGTTTGCTGCATTTCTTAATTGTATCTTATCTTGTGTTATTTAATCTCATGTTATTTTGTTCATCATGGCCCCTAAGTGTATGGAATCCACTGCTAATGTTGCCAGTAAGAGGTCAAGTAATTAAGGACTAGAAGGTGGGAAATCAGTGATGGTTATTGCTCACCAGTCAGGCATGTCCCATTTCAGCATAGCTACAATCTTGAAGAAAGACAACAAAGTGATAGAAACAGTTGAAGGATCTGCTTCATCAAAGGCAATGAGACTAAGAGAAAATTCGAGAAGGACCTATATCAGACAAGGAGAAACTTCTAATAACCTGGATTGAAGACCAGACACAGAAATGTGTCCCTCTCAGTACAATGACAGTTATGGCCAAAGCAAAAATTTTGTTTGAGATGTTGGAAGAAAAGGCTGGACTACAGTGTTGAATTCACTGCTAGCTCTGGGTGGTTTAGACAATTCACGAATCGGTATTCCTTCCATAATGTGACAGTGACTGTTGATGTGAAAGTAGCAAAGGAATCTTTGGAAACTTGAGATAAGCTGATTGTGGAGGAAAATTACTTGCCAGAACAAATATTCAATATGGCTGAAACCTCCCTGTTCTGGAAACGGATGCCTAAAAGGGCTTTCATCCATAAGGAACCCAAGTCAGTGCCAGATTTGAAGGCGTTCAAGGGTAGGATAGCAGTCTTGCTTGGGGGCAATGTTTCAGGTTACACATTGAAACCCTTTGTCATCTGGCACATTGAGAACCCCAGGGCCTTCAAGCATATCAGTAAATGCACACTGCCAGCATACTACTGGAGCAGTAAGAAATCATGGGAGACACAGCTTCTCTTCCAAGATGCCCTTTTGAATTGCTATACCATGGAAATGAAGAAGTACTGTTTGGAGAATAAAATACTTTTCAAGATTTTGCTTATTGTTGAGAATGCTCCCAAGCATCCTCCTTGTATTGGTAATCTTCATCCCCAATATCAAGTGGTATTTCTTCCTCTGAACACCATCCCTTTGATCCAACCAGTGGACCAAGGAGTTTCAGCAGTGTTTAAAGTCGACTACTTGAAGACTATTTGCTCAGCTATTGCTGCAACTGAGGAAGACAGCAATGCTGGAAGGATTACATCTATAACTGCATCAAGAACCTTGCTTCGGGGTGGGGGATGATGTCACCAAGGAATGTATGAATGGCATATGTAAGAAAACACTCAAGAGGCTCATTCATAACTTAAAAGGAATTGCCAAGGATGAAGAGGTTGCAAAAATTCCACAAGGCTGTGGTTGAGATGACAAACACCTTTAACCCTGGTGTGAAGGAGGATGACCTAGCGGTGGTGCTGGGAATTGATTTGAGGGATTATTAGAACTGGGACATGAATGTATAGCTAAAGAAGAAGCAAGAGAAAAGAAAGCTGCAGAAGAAAAAGAAGAAAGAAAATACTTAAGAAAATTCACAGTGAAGGGTTTAGCAGAAACTTTTGCAGACCTCTGCAAGCTCTTTTAAAAGTTTGAAGACATAAACCCACACTGAAAGGCTTTCGTTAATACAGAGGAATGTTCATGGTACATTATCTGCTTACAAGCAAATCTGTGATTTAAAAAAAAAACAAGCAAACCACCATGGACATATTTCTGAAAAGAGTGACACCTGCTTAAGAAGAACCTCAGGCAGGTCTTCAGGAAATATTTCAAAAGAAAGCATTATCATAGGAGATGACAATTCTATGCATGTAAGATCTTCCAGTGGGACACGATGTGGAGGTGGAAGACAGTAAATGATATTTATGATCCTGACCTGTGTAGATCTAGGCTAATGTGTATGTGTCTTCTTTTTTTACAAAAAAAGTTTAAAAAGCAAAAAAAATTTTAAACAATTTAAAAACAGGAAAAATCTTATAGAATAAGGATATAAAGAAAGAAAATATTTTGGTATAGCTGCATAATGTGTTTTAAATGAAGTGTTTAAAAAAATAATAAAAAATTTGAAAGTTTATAAAGTAAAAAAGTTACAGTAAGCTAAGGTTAATTTATTGAGAAAAGAAAAACTTAATAAATTTAGCGTAACCTAAGTGTACAGTGTTTATAAAGTCTACGGGTTAAAGTGGTTTGCCATCTCAACCACAGCCTTGTGGAACTCCTGGGCCTTCGCATTTCCTCACCTTTCACTCACTGACTCACCCAAGAGCAACTTCTAGCTCTGCAAGTTTCATTTATGGTAAGTGCCCCATACAGATGTACCACTATCTTCATAACATTTTTACTATACCTTTTCTATTTAGATATGCTTTAATACACAAATACCATTGTGTTACAGTTGCCTACAGTATTGAGTTCAGTAACATGCTATATAGGTTTATAGCCTAGAGGCAATAGTCTATACAATATAGCCTAGGAGTGTAGTAGGCTGTACCATGTATGTGTTGGTGCATTCTATGATGTGTATACAACAATATCACCTAAGGTTTCATTTCTCAGAATGTATACCCATCATTAAGCGAAGCAATCATGACTGTTATTACCTATGTATGTCTGTAAACAATATATTATTGTTTTGCATGATTAAAATTTATTAAATGGTATCATACTACATGTGTCTGTGGAAATAGTGTTTGGCATCCATTACATCTTTTTTCCTAGTGTTCTTTGCTATATTGTCCTGGCTTTAAAGATAAAAACTACATTTCCCAGGTTCCCTTGCAACTATGTTTCTGAATTTGATTTGAATTCTGCTAGTCAGATGCATTTTTGTGACATTTGCAAGGCAGAATCAGAACAAATATCTCTAAGTCTAGATACTGGCTTTGAGATTTGACAAGCAGGATATGTGGGATCCATTTTTATGGTGCTGTCATAGGAGGCAAATGTGGATTTAGAGCTAACAGCAGATGTTGACAGCCTCTGATTGGTGACTTTCTGATTTTGGCAACTTATCTTACTAGCTTTCTATTTGTGGCAATAGTGATATGGAGTCAAAGGCTTTCAGGTTATAGAAAGAGGATCAGTTTCCAGTGGCCTGAGTAGTGCTTTGGAAAGCTTCATGGGCCCAACGGAAAAAATGTTTGGAGTCAAAGGCCCATCAAGAGTGAGAGCTCTGGTATCAAAATCCTGTTCTTTTGGGTTGGGATGCTAAAGGGCTGTGCTGTAGGACGAAGGATGAACTGGAGGCAAAGCAGTCCTCAAATGAACTGCAACCTAAAACATCTTGATCCTAGAAATATATATCTGGAGAAAGATAATATCCTAGGCCTCAAATTCTTCGTACAGCGAAACAAAAGGATGGAAAACACAGAAGAAAAGGAGTAGATACCATGGGAAGGCCCTGACCACATCCAGTTAGTCTCAAAAGAAAGGAAAGAGAGAATAGGGAAAATCAATATTTAAAGACACAGTGGCTTAGTTTTTCAAAATGGATGAGAATTCTGTTTTGTCGCTGATTATCTATGTAATCTGTATTTTCTCAATAGTTTTTTTTTAAAAGATTTTTCTCTATCTTGTTGGGTTTCCTCATGTAGGTTCATATTCATCAAGTCTATATCCTTAGCTATTAACCCTTTAAAGTTGCCTCTTTCCCACTCTTATCTTTTTTCCAAAGTCCCATTCTAAACTCCATGTTTCTAAACCTTTCTCTCATAGCTTCAGAATAAAGCTCTCCGCTGAATTCTCCCTTTTCAACCCTATCCTGCAGGTTTACTGTCTCTTTCCAGCTGTGTTCAGTATGTTGGTTAGCCTATTATTAATTTCATTGAGTATACTTTTCATTTCTGGAAGTTCTGTTTCAAATCAACTGCTTTTAGCCATTTAAATATCCATATCCAATATCTGTAGTTTTTGAGTATGTAATCTATGTTGAATTGGCTTGGCTTCACTTACGGTTGATTCTTGATGTGTTTTGAAATTGTAGATTGTCACTTTATATTTGGCAGGACTTTGCCTATGGGAAATCTTTGCTAGCAAGATCAAACATAACATATCTATGGAAGAACAGAGGTTTCCCACAGACATTGCCCTGCCACGCATAAGCTCACACAAGCCTGTAATACAATGGCCCTGAGACTTTTTGTGATAATGTCCTGAGAAGATAATGTCCATTGGACAAGTAACATTGAAAAGCAATACAGTTATCTGAAAGCTTGGTGTAAAGGGTGGGAGTGTTTGTTGTTGGCAGTGGTGGGCGGGAGTGCTTTCTTGCTGACATAACTGACATACTGTTTTAATTTTATATCCTTCAGATACTCACATTTGAACTGCCTTTCGGAATTCATCTACCCTTAAAATGCCACCAGCAGTTGGAGGTCCAGTGGGATACACCCCCCCAGATGGAGGCTGGGGGTGGGCAGTGGTATTTGGCGCTTTCATTTCCATCGGCTTCTCTTATGCATTTCCCAAGTCTATTACTGTGTTCTTCAAAGAAATTGAAGAAATATTCCATGCCACCAGCAGTGAAGTGTCATGGATATCCTCCATCATGCTGGCTGTCATGTATGGTGGAGGTAAGTACCCACAAAGGCCTGCTGTTTTAATATTCATAAAGCAGCCAGAGGCTCTATATTAGGTCACTTTTTTATGTCTCATTCAGTGACGTGTTTTAAAATGTTATTGCTTGAAGTTTTATGTTTAGAGTCACATTTTCATTCCTATTAGCAATGACAACTTTTGCTCTGTTAGTTCCATAGTAGTATGAAACAAAAGAGAAACTGTGATTTGCTCCTACTCAGTATCATTGAGCTTTAAAA
Organism: Cnephaeus nilssonii; assembly: GCF_951640355.1. Classification (NCBI taxonomy): domain Eukaryota; kingdom Metazoa; phylum Chordata; class Mammalia; order Chiroptera; family Vespertilionidae; genus Cnephaeus; species Cnephaeus nilssonii. Next base: position 7,769,939 of record NC_137092.1, on the reverse strand, counting down.
AGCTCTCAGAAAAATGACACATGCACAACTGATTTTTCTTGTTGTTCTCCGCTAGACTCTTAAAATGTAAACAAAGATTTTTTTAAATTGATGTCAGGAGAATCAAAATAAATCAAGTTGACTTGAATAGCTAATTCAAAGTCTTTGAAAAAACACTTTTCATGGTGTTAGAATTAAAGAAATGAATAAAAACTCCTTCCGGTTCCTTGTGATAATATACCGTATTTTCCGGCGTATAAGACTGGGCATATAAGATTTTCCTGGGTTAAAAAATCGTTTTATACGCTGGAAAATACGGTAGTCCAATATATCTAATCCATTATATCTAATCCCATCAATATAGTCCAATATACCTTATTTTCCGGCATATAAAACGACTTTTTAACCCAGGAAAATCTTATACGCCCAGTCGTCTTATACGCCGGAAAGTACAGCAGTAGTCCCAAAAGCATTTCAGCTGCACCTTAAGCTTAAGTTTTACTATTCCCCCCCCCCCCCCCCCCCCCCCCGCTTCTGTCTTTGACATGTGAAGGAAATGTGAAGAATAAGTTAGTGCTTACTTAATAACGTCATTTAAAATATTGTTTGTTTCACTTTGGAACACCAAATCACAATTTAACATGTACAAGTCAAAACCTACCATAGTACTGAAAATATATAGTTACTTAGTAAGCAGATTCTATAAAGCCAACTATACTTATTTACTGGGATTGACAGTGTCTCAAGTTTCTTATTTAGGCAAGTTTTCACTTTTGATAATCTTATTTTTGGTGGCTATTTAGTACCTCAGATTATTTTCATATGTAGCTCTTTTTTTTTTTTTAATCTTTATTATTGAAAGTACTAGAGCCCTGGTGCACGGAACTTGTGCACTGGCGGGGGGGGAGGGTCCCTCAGCCCAGCCTGTGCCCTCTTGCAGTCGGGGAGCGCTGGGGGGATGCCCGACTGAGGGCTTAGGCTCGCTCCCTGCAGGCAAACATCCTTAGCACTGTTGTGGAGGTGAGAGAGGCCACCGCCACTGCGCTCACCAGCCATGAGCCTAGCTTCTGGCTGAGAGGTGCTCCCTCTGTGGGAGCACACTGACCACCAGGGGGCAGCTCCTGCGTTGACCATCTGCCCTCTGGAGGTCAGTGTGCATCATAGCGACTGGTCATTCCACCGTTTGGTTGATTTGCATATTAGCCTTTTATTATATGCAAATCATGGTTCCTGCCCCACCCCAGGTCTTCTTTACTTCTCTAGTTATAGGACTTTTATTCAACCAGATTTCAGGTGATTCTAAATGATGGCCGTTCTGTATTTCAGTTGTATTTTTTGATGTGGTTGTGGGAGGCTGCGAGTACTAGCATTTACCTATGCCACCATCTTGGTTCTCTCTTTTTATCATTTGAATCTGTAGCTCTTTAATAGCCAATATAAATATTCTACATTTTAACTGTTAAACCTGAGCCTTAGGCTTCTAACCTGGTGTCAGCTTCAACCCATTTTTATTAAGCATTATGCTTGGTATTACATATTATCTACACTAATAAAAAAGAGAAAGATGCAAATTGACCGTACCTTTGTGACGCCCACCAGCCAATCAGGAGTGAGTATGCAAATTAATCCAACAAACATGGTGGAATAATTTGCATACACAGGCTCCCAGCGGCCGGGGCGGGACACTTGCGTTGTCACCATGGCGATGATGCAGGCATTTTGCACTGCCCCAGCCGCTCTGGGACTCTGGGCAGCATGGGAAGGTAGAAGGGCGGCTCTGGGCCGGAGCAAAGGCTGTGCTGGCAGCCAGGGTAAGGAAGGCCCATTCTGCATGAATCTTCGTGCATCGGGGTCTAGTATTACGTATACTTGGTTGAGTATTACATATTACACACTAGGTTAGGTGTTGTGATCCTGTTTATAATCCTGTTGAGACAATAACATAAACTCAGGAAACGGAAGTTAGAGTCATAATTGGATTAAGTGCCTAATTTCATTGCACAGAGAAAACAGGTAACCTGATTGCCTTAGAGAAAGATAAATTGAGTGACTGGGAATGGGTGTGGGAATACATTTTTTTTCTGCTGTATATCTTTTAAATCTTTTAAATTTTGAACCTAAACCTGTTTTGTCTATTAAAGTACTTTTTAAGAGAACATAAATGCTAAATTATAGTACTTTTTTATATATGTTTTTATTGATTTCAGAGAGGAAGGGAGAGATAGAAACACCAATGATGAGAGAATCATTGATCTGCTGCCTCCTGCACAGCCCACACTGGGGATCAAGCCCGCAACCTGGGCATGTGTCCAGTTCGGGAATTGAACCGTGACCTCCTGGTTCATAGGTCAATGCTCAACCACTGAGCCACTTTTTAAAAATATAAGTTTAAAGAAAAGAAAAGGAACTTTGGACTCTATCTGCCAGGATTTCTAATCAGGTTTTAATTATGATGGCTTGAAAAATTGGTATAAATATTCTCAAGAGGTACTCCAGTTGCTCAGTTATCTTTAAGCTGACTACAGACCAGAGGTTTGCTGTTGTAATTCTGAGCTGCCAAAGAGCTTGAAAGCCACTTGCATTTTGCATCAAAAGTAAGTCATGTCAGTTCTCCTAATTGCACATGACACTTTCTTTTGGGAAAACAGTTCCTTCTTTTGTCCTCATCCAGAGATAACTAACTAGCACATTTCCCTGAATTTTGTTATAATAGGCCTATGAACTGTACCCTTCTCTTTTTCTAATTATAGCTAATTGGGGCCATCCTTCCTAAAATAACTCGAAAGACAAATTGCCTAACATGAGTCTTGTGGCAGAATTTTTACTAAATGGGTTATTTTGTTTAGATTGGCTCCTAAGTAGTATATCCCCTAAGAATTATCATAACTTTTACAAGGGCCATAATCCTTTAACTTGTGCATTTGGGCCATACCCATCCTAATATGTTTTGAGCTGTGAGTGGTTTAGTTTGCTTTTCTTCCTTTTTTTAATGCTTTGGTTCATGATGCTTGTTGGAGTATGTTTTTTAGGGGAGGAGATCTTGGTTGCCTACTGTTGTTTTATTTCCTTGAGTTGTTCCTTTTTCTTTTTTTTCTAAAATGAAAAGTGTAAATTTACGTTTTCAGTTTTTCGGTGATGTCTTAACATTTTCCATCTAAAATACTGGACTCTGGAATGGCCAGTTTGGCTCAGTGGATAGAGCGATGGCCTGCAGACTGAAGGGTCCCGGGTTCAATTCCGGTCAAGGGCACATGCCTGGGTTGCGGGCTCCGGAGGCGGCTGATATATGATTCTCTCTCATCATTGATGTTTCTGTCTCTCTCCCTCTCCCTTCCTCTCTGAAATCAATAAAAATATTTTAAATAAATAAAATACTGGAAACTTTACAGCATTAACTTATACTTCACAGAATCAACAGTGTTTTTTTTAGATAACACTCCATTTCCTATCTTTTTGAGGCATTACACCCAAGAATATTTTGAGCATTATCTGAGTTAATTTTCTCCTACAAGCATTTTTTTTTTTCTCACAGTATTGGCTAATAACACAAAACAGTAATATAGGCATGGAACCAGGTTAACTCTCTAAAAGTCATAATCAGTTCAATACCTGAGACATCTAGATGTCACTGGGAACAGTTTTGTTTAATTTTGCTTTACATTTTAGATGTCCTAATTACAAAACTTTAAACTTGGAAAAAATAATTATGTATTTAGTCTTTTTCTTTATAAAAAATATGAAATAAGCCACATTTATAATATGTAAATAATGCTCTGAAATCATATCATCATATCCGTGTGTCTGTCCAAAATTTAAAACAAAGTAAACTTACAAAATATATGTTGGTCGTATCCTAGATACATCAAGAAGCCTATGAACACCTATTACCAAGGTATTTCCAGCCTGTTCTGCCTTATAAGGGAAAGATTAAGGATCTAGTCATTTTATTTTAGTAAAATTCCATCCAGAATATCCAGATATAAAAGAAAGCAATGTTCTTACCATTACCTTTTGTTGTATGTTCATTTTGGAGGACTTGCCACTTAGTGTCATTAATGCCTTTTGTAGATGCGGGGGGCAGGTTCCTCCTCTCCTCTTGCCACTAAATGTTTGGTCCTTTCTTAGGTCCTGTCAGCAGTATCCTCGTGAATAAATATGGCAGTCGTCCAGTCATGATTGTTGGTGGATGCTTGTCAGGCAGTGGCCTGATTGCAGCTTCGTTCTCTAACAGTGTACAGGGGCTTTACTTTTGTATTGGAGTCATTGGAGGTGAGTTGCTGTTGATTCATTTTTAAATTCCTGTGATAACAGGTGTTAATTGATGAATGAATAAATGAATTGAAAGAGATTATTGCATCCCTTGTCCTAAGAATAGTCAGTAGTAGTAAATGTGTCTTTAATTTTCATCTCTTTACTAGAAAAGTATTTTTATATCTTTGTGTCTGTGTGTTTTTGTTTTAAAGAAAATGCTTATTGACCACTTTTGTATTGACCACTTTTGACTTTAGAATAATGCATGAGCCCTGGCTGGTTTGCTAAGTGGCTAGTCTGGTTTTAGAGCTCACACTTTAACCACAATACAGTATGTCCTCCAATAACAAGGATCTTTGTCTCCTTCCATTACTTATACCTTTATTTTAATTTATTTGTCTGGTTAAGTAACTCCAAATATCTCTCTGACATTTATTATAGTATGTGATTCTTTTTCCCCTCTTTCTCAGGTCTTGGGCTTGCCTTCAACTTGAATCCAGCTCTGACCATGATTGGCAAGTATTTCTACAAGAAGCGGCCGTTGGCAAATGGACTGGCCATGGCAGGCAGTCCTGTGTTCCTCTCTACCCTGGCCCCCCTCAATCAGGCTTTCTTCGGTATCTTTGGCTGGAGAGGAAGTTTCCTAATTCTTGGAGGCTTACTACTAAACTGCTGTGTGGCTGGATCCCTGATGCGACCAATAGGGCCCCCCCCAGCCAGTGCGGAGAAATATCAGCCTACAGAAACCATTCAGGAAGCTGGAAAGTCTGGTTCAAAAGTGGCAGGTGATGCAAATACAGATCTCATTGGAGAAAACCCCAAAAAGGAGAAAAAGTCAGTATTGCAAACAATTAATCAATTCCTGGACTTTTCCTTGTTCACTCACAGAGGCTTTTTGCTATACCTCTCCGGAAACGTGATCATGTTTTTTGGACTGTTTGCTCCTTTGGTCTTTCTTAGTAATTATGGCAAGAGTCAGCATTACTCTAATGAGAAGTCTGCCCTCCTTCTTTCCATTCTGGCTTTTGTTGACATGTTTGCCAGACCATCTATGGGACTTTTAGCCAACACAAGGTGGATAAGACCTCGAGTTCAATATTTTTTTGCTGCTTCTATTATTGCAAATGGACTGTGTCATATGGTAGCACCGTTGACTAACAGCTATATTGGGCTCTGTATTTATGCTGGCGTTTTTGGGTTTGCATTTGGGTGGCTCAGCTCGGTATTGTTTGAAACATTGATGGACCTCGTTGGACCCCAGAAGTTCTCCAGCGCTGTGGGATTGGTGACCATTGTGGAATGCGGTCCTGTCCTCCTCGGGCCACCACTTTTAGGTACAGTATGTCTCCCTACCTCCCCGGTTCTGTTAACATAAAACAGGCACGAAGATTGAGAAGGGGATAGAAAGCAGAGATCGCTGAGCCTTTTGCTGGGGGAGAGCAGGTCTTTCTCATTTCTGTGTCCTCGTTGCTGGCACAATGCTTCGAGCGGTGTAATTGCTCAAACACAGACTTGAGTTAAAATGAACCATCAAGCTGAAAGGGGAGTGAAATATTTTTTAAATGATGCTGTCTCTTAAAATGTTTTCTCTTTGTAAAACTTCCATGCTTATTGTAAGAAAACATGTAAATACAATGCCACCTCTAAAGCACAGGTGGTAATTTCATTTTAATAAGGGAGTTTATTTTAATAGTAATGATTAAAGTAATAGTAGTAATAATGATAATAGCTACCATGTAAGCTCATAGTGCACTGTCCTATATCTTATATCTCACCAGTCTATGAGGTAGAGACTGTTAAGAGTTCCCACTTCGTTAGTGAAGAAAGGGGCTTTGAAAAGTAAAACAATTTGCCTTGTATCACACAGCTAGTAATTGAGTATATAATTGGGAAACTATTTCCTAAAGTTATTAAATGTTTCGTCTTTTAAGTCAATGCATAAGACAGTAAAAAAAAAATTTTGGCTTTCTGAAAAGATGTAACTCCTACTTCTTTCCACCATATCCAATGAGTTGACCAATCTTGTCAGTTTTCACTTCCTAAATCTCTAATCAATATACTTTCTCCGTCTCTAGATATCTCTTATCCATAGTTCCTATTTGAGCTGCTCCAGTAGCCTCCTAACTGGTCTATCTGTATCCACTCTAGCTAGCCTTCGATCTGTTTTCTACTCGACAGACAAATGCAAATCGGATATTTCCGATAATTAGAACTCTCCAGTTGCTTCCATCTCCTTAGGGTGAAGATCAGATTCCCTTATATGGCCCACAGGGCCCTCATGGGCCCGCCCACCTTTCTCTTCAGCCTCATTTCCCACCTGCTGGCCTGTGCTCTCCTCCAGCAGCCTGGCCCTTCTCCCTTCCCCTCTTGCCCCTGTACTTCCTCCCACCACTGCTTTTGAACTCAGTGTTCTTTGCCTGGATCCCTACCCCACCCCCTCTCTGCCAGATAGCCCCTTCCTCCTGTCAGACTAGGCTTATTAGTTTACTCTTTAAGGGAAGCCTTCCTGACCCTGCTTACTGGTCCTCCCCCTATTTGCTGCTTTCAGCCCTCCTGGTAGCACTGGTCAGTTTATATGATTACTTGATTAACATCTCTCTCCTCCACTAAACTGTAGATATTATTTCCTTTGCCCACCTTTCTCCTCAGGGCCTAAGAGACCCAGTGACTGGTGTATGGAAAGGCTCAGTAAATACTCAGTGAATAATGCCCTGAGTTAGAAAACCATGTGGCAGGGGTGGGGAACCTTCTTTCTGCCAAGACCCATTTGGATATTTATAGCATCATTTGTGGACCATACAAAATTGTCAACTTAAAAATTAGCCTGCTATATTTAGTCAAACATTTAATTAACTCACCCCTAATGGCAGGCCAGACCCAATGATTGCACCAGCCTTATAGGGCCCGCCTGCAGCTGGACATTCCCCACCCCTGCCATATAAAATCCTATATATGAATTGGTTACATGAAGTCCTTCCTAGGTGTGGAGTAGGATTTTCCAGAGTTTATTCCTTGAGATGCCAATTAGATGAGATGCTAATGAATTTTACTATAACAAGGATTTCATGGCCAAAAAAAAGTTTGGAAACACCAAGTTAAATAGATTTCTTTACTACAGGACCTTGCAAAGCCTTTGCCATGCTAACTTGCATTGTGCGGCTTTAATAAGAGAGAATACGATAGGCCATTTCCCAAAACTATTTGACTTTGGAGACACCAGGAGGTATCCTGCAGCTCAGAGGTTACAGTTGCAGCTTCAGTCACACTTCCTGGGTTTAAAGCCAACTGTTCCTAACTTTGTGACCTTGGACAAGTTACTTAAGGTTTCTGTGCTTCAGTTTTTACATTATACAATGAGAGTGATAGTAGCATCTGCCTGTTGCGAGGAAGAAGCACTCAGAATGATGCAAAGGTATTATTAACATTTGGTCATTTTTGTAGCATAGGACAAGTCTTCACAGGAATGCTTTTTGGGAAGTGCTGATGTCAGAGAAAGAGCAGGAGTCTGGGAGACTGAAATTAGCTCTGTGACCTTGGGCAAGATTCCTAAACTTTTTTTTTTTTTTTAGGTTTATTTGATTTTAGAGAGTGAGAGACATCAATTTGTTGTCCCACTTATTTGTACATTCATTGGTTGACTCTTGTATGTGCCCTGACCAGGGACCAAACCTGCAACCTTGGCATATTGGGACAACACTCAAACCAACAGAGCGACCTGGCCAGGCTCTTAAACCTCTATTGCAGCAATTTTCCCCCCGAATATGTATTGAGAAAACTGACTCCAGGTGATCTCTAGTTCCTTCCCAACTCAAATATGCCAAGATTTAATTATTTTCAAGTTGTTAAAAATGACAGTATGCAGGGCCAGCCAAAATCAAGTATGACATCAATAACAAAAGGTCAGACCACTTTTAGTAGTTTCTTTTTAAACTAATTTGTCACCTGTGGGCTATTTGAGAATTGGGTTGACATCTTTCTGAGTAGGTCCTTGAATTTTATTTAGGAAAGGATATTTTATCCACGTAACTGTTTACTGGTTGGTGTTTTCAGTGTGTTTTTTTCTCTTTTGACATCTTTAGGTCGTCTCCATGACATTTACGGAGACTACAAATATACGTACTGGGCCTGTGGCATAGTTCTCATTGTCGCAGGCATCTATCTCTTCATTGGCATGGGCATCAATTATCGAATTATTGAAAGAAAAAAGAAAGCGAGGCAGCAGAAAAAGGAGAGTAAAGAGGAAGAGGCCAGTGTAGAGGGTGAGACGCCAAAAGCAATTACCAGCAAAGCAGAATCGCCAGAGCAAAAAGGCACCGAAGGAAGCCCCGCAGAGGAGGAGAGTCCCGTCTGAGCCTGTGGGCTGAAGGGTAAATGGAGCAGCTTGTGACCCAAGATCTCTGAAACGTTCTCCTGGCCTGTCATCTCCCAGTGGTGCTCAACGCAAATAGTGGACATTTGTGTGGAATCCTACCAGGTGTTCCTGATGGAATTTTTGTTTCACTCCTTACCATTAGTCCAAATTTAAAATGCCATCCTTTGGGGAGGGAGTGGTTGGCAAAGAATGAAGGGAAGAAGTCGGGTATGTTTTTTGTTTTTTTTTTAAATCTTAGCTTTTAACAGTGTCATGAAGATTATAATATGTGCCTTAAGTTTTAGTCTTTAGAATCTTTAAGGAGCCTTAACTTTTCAAACCACTCTGCTGAATTCATCTATTTTAAGTGTTCCGTTAAAAAAGAAAAATAACTTGATCGAAGCAAATCTAAAATTTAAAACTAATCTTGCTTCAGTGTTATTTGTCATACATTATCATACATTATCACTGAAAGACTGAGTAGAAATCTTGGCTGAAAGTTGGGGGTTTTCTAAAATCCTGACTGAAATATTTTCCTAGCATCAATATTTGCCTGGCATGTGTGCCTGCCTGCTATATATATAGGAAACTTAAGGCATAAAATTTTGGAAATACCTTGTCTATTCTAAACACATTGTACTCATCAACACCCCATCTGGTTTCTTTCCTTAGGATGTTTATTATTCCTTTTCAAAGATATATTTTGAGTACTTATAGATCATTGTCCCTTTTGAGATCACTTAGTATTTTTTTTTCACTATAAAAGTTAGTATTAAAATATGCAAGACTATATGTTTGTGCCTCCTTAGTAAATCCAACATCTCTAATTAAATGTAGACAGATATTTCAAACAGCAGCTGATCTCAGCTTAGGTTTTTCTAAAACCTCAGTTAAACCATGAGACTTACAATCTTTTTGTTATTGTTTTTCCCCCTTTGATCCATAGTGGTTCCATTCATATCTATGTCTAGCTTAGAGCTGTGTGTGAGATTCTCGTTCTTTGTGTGCTTAGTTGTTTTTTGTTGTTGGTTGTTTTTTTTTTCATGTTTGCTGGTTAAAAAGAGCCAAAGAGATTTGGCCCCAGGCAAACATATAAGGATAAGATTGGGAGGGATGTTGCTGAGTGTTTTTAATTCAATAAATAACTCCTTTTTTTCTGAGAAGTTTCTTAAAGAAAATTATGTTTTGGTTAGAATTATTGGACACATTCGTAAGACACATTTTCTCCACATAAACCTAAAAATTTTGTGACTCATTTCACTTATTTGAAAAGTAAAGAAATAGATTTAGTATAAGGATAGAAGGGAAGATGGACCAGAATGAAAATGAAGTATTTTTAACCTAATATCTTTAAAATTGAGGTAGAACAATGACAGACATTCAGTGACTTATATATTGTATTAAATGTATTTTAAAATATTGTTGTAATTGACAGAGTGAAAGAATACATAAAAGCCTTGTATTAGAGGCTGGCTTTTCCAAATAAACTTTTCCCCCCATTTTTTTAGAAATATTTCTTCCTCCAAATGTTTTATTTGAGGAAAACATTACTGTCTTTGTTTTCATTATTAAGATACCATTTGGCCCTTGCTAATATTAAATTAAATCATTTGGCTTATGTGCTTTGAGCTTTGTGCATATGGCTTATTTTAATTTTTCTCCTTTCCTCTTCTTTACTTAAAGGCTAGCAGGAGAGGAATTTTGAAACAACCTCTCTGAAAGCATCCAGAGGAGTTAGCCTTAAAGACATAATGAAAACCCCAATCCTCCGCCCGAGTGTCATGGCAGATGGAGGTGGCGCTTACGGGAGAAGCCTGTGACTGCTGGCAGGCTTGGCTCTCGTTTGGACTCTGCCATTTCCCATAACTTCTGTGTGCCTCTTTCCCTTCTGTAATAACGAGGATCGCTGTCAGTGAGGGAATAGTAAAGGAAATGTCGGGAGGGGAGGGGAGGAAAGATAGCTGAAGCAGATGTATAGGATTATTTTCCCCATCCCAATTGCTGAGCTACACCCTCACATAAGCCCCTGCTTGTTGGTCTGGTCATTATCTGGTCAATATGTTAGTGAAGGGAAGGGTTTACCATGCAGACTGACCAGCACTTATTAGCAGGACGGGTTCTGAAGCTGCTGTATTCAGAAGCAAGGGCTAAACACTGGCTCAAAGCTGGACCTAAGGCTTTATTAACCCAGTCTAACGCTGACTTTCTCCCACTGAAGATACAGGCTTAAGGGATTGAATTAAGATCAGCTTTGGTAACAGAGCCAACACTAAAACCCAACTGGGCCTACTCTGTGCCATCTATTCTTGTTAACAAGCAGCTAATCCTCTGTTACAATGTTGCCTTAAACAATGAGGCGGCTAGGCTTTCTGATCCAGTCTGTTGCCAATTGCCCTATGTGGGAACTAAGTTTATTTCAGTTCACACAGTTTCAACGGCTGCTTTGGGAAAATAGATGTACACATAGAGTACCTGCCTATCTTTCTTTTCTCTGCCCCACACTCTGAAAGTCACAGAGGGAACCTGTGCAGCTCTTCCACAGTGGTAGTGCCCCAAAAAGCTGCAAAAGTCCGTGCTGAAGCAGGCTCCCAAATCAAAGCTAAAAAAGTTATTTAAGAAACTGAAACTGATGGTTAGATAGTTGCAGATGATCTGGTACCAAACAAGACTATTAGCATCTTATACTCAAATTCCCTGAGAACTTGAATAATCTTAACTAGCTAAGACAAATGAATAATTTATACAAAAAGTATCCAAGAAAGGATGATGTAAAACAAATTATGGAAAATTCTGAGAGGTATTTTATCCCTGATTTAATCACACTGGTGAATAAGCCTCTGGATTCTTGGATTGTCTGAACTTAGAATGTTATGTTTGTACCATAGATATTATTGTATTGAATTTCAGATTGATAAACTGGGTACAGGCAGTCCTTGGGTTACCTCGGAGATCCGTTCCTACGGCACGACTTAACGCGATTTTCGCCGTAAGTTGGAACCCACCTACATAAGCACCTACGTCACTCACGTGGAGCACACACAGCAGTAATGAAGTGAAACAGTACAAAAATTTTAAAAGAAACAATTCCTGACCTTTACTTGTGGTAAATAAATAATAAAAAACATAAAGCACATATGTACAGACGTCGAAATGACACAACTTTTTTTTATATATATAAATAAATGGGAGATGGCGACGTAACCATGAAACGACGAACAACGTATGTTGAGTCCAACGTAATCCGAGGACTGCCTGTATCGGTTTGTCTGAAAAATATAAATGTCTGGGTTTTACCTTCCCTAACAAATGGTTCACAGTATAATAAACTTAACAGTCAGTTGTGTCCCCTTCCCCTGTATCACACACCCCTCACCCCCACTTTTGGGGTGGAAAGATGAGGAAAGGTTAACAGCAAATTTCTACCTTTGCAACATGGCTTGTTTTAATAATCAGGTCATGCACCTGCCTAGAAGACGTGGAGAAAGAGGTTCAGGATAGACTGTGTCACTGAAAATTCCTCAACACCGGACAGGAAGGCACAGCCCACCTCACTTGCCCAAATGTGAGCAGTTGAGCCAAGCTGCTTCAGAGTTTAGAAGCATCTAAAGGGGTTGCAAGTACACACACACTCCTGAAATGTGTTTGAGCTTTAGAGTTTTAGATTCGGCCGCCCTTCCCCCCATCCAGTTTGGGCTCTAGGGACAAAGGCATTCATATGAGAGTGACTGGCAGAGTATCTTTCTCCTTAGTGCAACAGCAGTGGTTTGCTTACCTTTTGCTGACTTGCCTCTGACTTGCTAGAGGAGGCTGGGATAGTCTATTGGCTGCTTAACAACATAGGCTACCAAGGTTCAAACAAGTTACTTAGTCTCCCTACACATCACGTTTTTTCTTCTGTGAGGTGTTGGTAATAATGAGTATTAACCTCCCTCGGATTGTCATGAAGGTTAGTTGGTATGTGACATTTCATGTTAAGCAAGGGCTTAATAAGTGTAAGCATCTTACTATTTAAAAAAAAAATCAAAGAAAATTGATACTTGAGAAAAAATGAGCTCTTCTAATTCCCAAAATGGATCCTTACTTGCAGAGGATGGTGTGCGAGTGACTCTTAAAGATAAGAATAGCCCTGGTGTGGCTCAGCTGGTCAGGCGTTAGCTTGGGCACAGAAAGGTTACCATTTTCCAGTCAGGCACATGCCCGGTTGGAGGCACGATCCCTGGTAGGGGGCGTGCAGGAGGCAGCTGATTGATTTTTTTCACTCTCACATCGACGTTTCTCCCTCTCCCTTCCTCTCTAAAAATCAATAAACTATTCTTTAAAAAAAAAAAAAAAGAGTATTAGCTAAAGGGTCAAATTCTCCCTTTTGATCAGATCAGATGCTCCCTTTCGTCTAAATGAATGAATGAAACTAACTCACACGGCTGGTGCATGTATGTCCAGTTCTTTAGGAAGGTGGATTCGCATCCCAAAGGCCTTGTTCTTTCTACTCTAATAGTACGCTGCCTCCACAGGGAAGAGATAGGTGCCCGACTAGCAGGTAAACTTTCCCCCTCAATATTTGTGATGACTCTAAAAGAGAAGACACATAACTAGTAACAGGTCTTAATTCAAGTCCTTTTCCCCTAGCAGTGTTCTTAAATGCAAACTGAAAGACTTAGGAGGTTTTTCTTCTCCCTACTACATTGATAATACGATTTAAATGATAAATTATCATCGTTTGGTGGTTGAATAAGTTGGTATAACATATTGGCAAAGCAGTTTCATAATCTGTGTCAAGTACCACGAATTCCTATCTTTTCCTTAGAATTCCAGATTTGGGCCTCGTCTGCAGCTCAGTTGGTTGAAGCATCGTCCTATACACCAAAAAGGTTGCAGGTTCGGTTCCTGATCAGGGCACATAACTATGTTTCAGGTTTGATTGCTGTTTCTTATCAATAAATTAAAACAAAAAGAACTCCATATTAGGAATTTATATAAGCAGATTATGTCACCCTGGCTGGTTTTGCAAAGTGGTTAGAGCATCAGCCTGGGGACTGAATGGTTCGATTCCTAGTCAAGGGCACTTATCTCGGTTGCAGGTTCCCCAGCCTGGTAGGGGCACATGCAGGAGGCAAACAGTTGATGTGCTTATCTCATGTTGATGTTTCTCTCCCCACTTCTCCCTCCCTTCCACTCTCTTTAGAAACCATTGGGAAAAAATCCTTGGGTGAGGATTAAAAAAAAAAAGTATGTCTTTGAAATTATCAACTTACTTGAAAAATCCTCAAATGTGTATCAATAACTATTTAAATGGATCCTTATAATAAAACTAGAGGCCTGGTGCACGGACTCATGCACTGGTGGGGTCCCTTGGCCTAGCCTGCAGGATCGGGCCGAAACCAGCTCTCCAACATCCCCTGAGGGGTCCCAGATTGTGAGAAGGCGGTTCTCAGGTGAAGCACCCCAGAATCAGGCTCCATCCTTTCTGGTTCCGGGTGCGTCACCTGAGAACCGCAACTGCCAAGTCACCACAGCTCGGCAGCTCCTATGTTGAGTGTCTGCCCCCCGGTGGTCAGTGCACATCATAGCTACCAGTTGGAGTGTCTTCCCCCTGGTGGTCATTGCATGTCATAGCGAATGGTCGGATGATCGCTTAGGCTTATAGATATATATAGATATATACAGATATAGATTACATAAATGGATCCCTGTGAGGTAAACATGGCACAATGTTAAATGAAAAATTATCTCTGGCCAGTGTCGTTCAGTGGTTATAGTGTTAGACTGTGCACTATTGGGTTGCAGGCTCAATCCCCAGCCCTGGTTGGGGCGCGTGTAGAAGGCAATCAATGGATGTGTCTCACATCGATGTTTCTCTCCCCCCACCTCCCTTCCATTCTCTGTAAAAAATCAGTAGAAAAAAATATATCCTTAGGTGAGGGTTAACAGAAGAAAAATGGAGAACACAAATTACCATGATCTAAAAAAGACAGACAAACATAGCATAGTTTTTTCCTATATTTTCTCCATATTCTAACTTGTATTAATATGATGGTTACTTTTATGCTAAAAAACAACACTTAATGTAGCACATACTGCTGGTTTACAGAGGGAAGAGACACTACACTTGGTCTAGAAAATGAAGCTGAGGATTGTTACAAGCAGGTTACTTTTTCCTGCTTCTTAAGAGTTGCCTCTGATGAAAGGGAAGTGATTGTGACATGGTCTCAAGTTAGGATTTCATCATTCAGCCGCAAGTGAATGTTTAACTCAGGAAACCAGAGTATTCAGCAGTTACCCAAGTCGGTGTTGCAGTCTGAAACATTATCTTACTGAAATCAGCATCACAAAAACATATACTGATGTCACACACACAAAAAGCAGGAGACAGATTTGCTATCTCCCCAGCTATCACTTCTTTATTTGCCAACCAGCATTTATTGGACCCTTACTATGTTCTAAGCATTAATTCTTGGCTTTGAGAATCCAGCCATGAAAGAAACACAGTATGTCTCCCCATTGTTAAACAAAAAAAAGCCAAATTGTAGTCACTTTTTAAAAATATATATTTTACTGATTTTTTACAGAGAAGATGGGAGAGGGATAGAGAGTTAGAAACATTGATCAGCTAGCTGCCTCCTGCACACCTCCTACTGGGGATGTGCCCGCAACCCAGGTACATGCCCTTGACCGGAATCGAACCTGGGACCCTTGAGTCCGCAGGCCAACGCTCTATCCACTGAGCCAAACCGAATAGGGCCCAGGAGTGGAGTTTCAACCAAATCCATCTGGAATTTCCTGATCACTGCTTTTGAGGTGATCTGCCTGATAAGACCCATGGCCTTCCCTAACCAGGGGTGGGGAACATCTGGGTCAGGCCCTGTAAGGCCTGGGAAATCATTGGGTCTGGCCTTGTCAAGGCATTAGGGGTGAGTTAATTAAATGTTTGACCAAATTTAGCAGGCTAATTTTGAAGTTGATAATTCTGTATGGCCCAAGAATGATGTAGTAATAAATATTCAAATGGCCCTTGGCAGAAAACAGGTTCCCCACTCCTGCCTTGAGAGGTGTCCTTGCCTGAAATCCAGTCTTTTAACTTCTCAGTCCCACCCGTTTTCTGCGAATGAAACCTTCCATTTTGTACAGCTCATCTGAGCACCCTTCCAGTTGTTAGATAGGATCAATAGCTCGGTAAAGCCCATTAGACCTTTAAATCTACTTCACTGAATTTTGTGTTTTAACACCATGCATCTCACACTCTGGTAGGGGAAGACAGAACGGTCAGTTATGAGGAAAACAGTTTTCAGGCTAAAGCACTGACTATAAGAACAGCCTCCATTCATTCATCTAAACAGTATTTCTTGGAGCATCTTTGATGTGCCAGACTACTTGCTGGACAGAGGACATAGCAGTGAACAAAATCCAGTTCCTAGCACCCAAGGCTTCCAGTCTAGTGGGGAACAGTATGTATAGTAGGTGTCGTGATGGGCAGTACATGAGGAAATCTCTAACACAATTTCTTTTTTTCTTTATAATAGATACTTCCAATCCTCATGTGAAGACATTTTTCCATTGATTTTTTTAGAGAGTAGGAGAAAGGGAGGGGAGGACGGGGAAGAAAGAGAAACATCAATGTGAGAGACATTAATTGGTTGCCTTCCGCAAACACCTTGACCCAGACCAGGGATGGAGTCTGCAACCAAGGCATGTGCCCTAGACCGGGAATCGAACCTGCGAACCTTTGGTCCACGGGCCGACACTCTAACCACTGAGCAAAACTGGCTAGGGCTCTAACCCAATTTCAGGAGGGCCTAAAAAGAACAAAAAAATATATTCTTGAGCAAGTTAATTTCTGTGAGCCTCTTTGGTAAAATAAAATTATTGTGAGGACTAAGCATGAAAGTACACGGCATGCTCTACACTGCATAGTAGTAGTATATTGAGCACACAGTAGTATTAAAAATAAAATCTGAACCTGCTTGAATATTCTGCAATGCAGTCAAGCAAGTGTCAGTTAAATCATCAACCAGAACAACAAAGAAGAAGAGATGGCAATAGTTGGATAGCTCATCAGAGCTTACAAAAGCTTTTCAAGCATTCACGCAAAATCCCAGGTGGGTGGGTATGATGAGAAGTACTGGCCTGCATCCTAGCAGGCCATCTCCCCTGCTGTCAGAAGAATGCAAAGCAAGACTGCAGTCAGCTCAGTGGTGGAGCTGAAGGTGTAGTGGTTGGAAGGTGGAAACACAAGAATGGAAGAGACCGAATCCTGGGTGATCTTGAAGGGTGAATAATGACCAAACTAATCCACAGGGCGGGCCCCACACCAAAATGAGTAAAACGGTCTTGTCCCCAACAAACGCATAACCTTACAATCCTTTCCCTTGGCTCTGGAATTCACAATGTGCTTTCCTCACTTGTGGATTTCCTCTCCTTTTATGCTTTACTGATTTATGCTTTACTGTTCTAGAATTAAAATTTGCATTCCCTGAGCTTACTCTGGCCGGGTCCCAAGAGGAAGTGGCCAGCAGCCATTAAGAAGCCAGGAGGAGAACTGGGCTGGGATTTAAAAATCACCTGGTGTGCTTGCAATCTGTACGGGCACAAGGATCAAGAGAAGGTTTAATGGTGGTTGTCACTGTGGGTTATTTTTTTCCTTTCTCCGCGTTGCTTTTTCCCCCGAGGCCAAAAGAAAAGGGTCCGGATGCTTCTGTGTCAGGCCCTATTTAAATACTAGAGGCCCGGTGCACAACATTGGTGCACTGGAGGGCGGGGGGAGGGGCCTTCAGCCTGGCCTGCGCCCTCTCGCAGTCCGGGACCCCTCGGGGGATGTAGCAGTGCACCAAGCGGCAGGCGCCACCCCGCTGTGCTCACAGCCCGCTGCACCTGCTGCTACCACTCGGTAGAGCTTCCGCAGGGTCGGGAGAGGCTCCTGCCACCGCCGCTTTGCTAGCCAGCAGCTGTGACTTCTGGCTGAGCCGTGCTCCCCCTGTGGGAGCACACTGACCACAAGGGGGCAGCTCCTGCATTGAGCGTCTGCCGCCTGGTGGTCAGTGCACATCATAGCGACTGGTTGTTCCGCCGTTTGGTCGATTTATGTATTACCCTTTTATCATATAGGATAGATGCTCTTCAGAATGGGAGCTGTAGAGGCTTTTTAAAAATAAACATTTTATTGATTTTTTACAGAGAGGAAGAGAGAGGGATAGAGAGTTAGAAACATCAATGAGAGAGAAACATCGACCAGCTGCCTCCTGCACACCCCCTACTGGGGATGTGCCTGCAACCAAGGTACATGCCCTTGACCGGAATCGAACCTGGGACCTTCCAGTCCGCAGGCCGATGCTCTGTCCACTGAGCCAAACTGGTTAGGGCTGTAGAGGCTTTTTGATAACAACTTTTTTCCTTTTAAATTCCAAGTACTGTCTTGTTTCTCAAATGCTAAGAATGAGCAACAGCAGGCCTGAGCTAGGCACTTTGGAGGGCTCCTGAATGTCCACCTGGCCCCAGCCCTTCCCCATGAACTTCATCAGTTGTCCAAATGTGTAGATGAAACGGCTTGACTTTCTCCTTTCCATCCCCTCCTGTTCTCCCTGCCCTGCCACGGGCTTTGTTTGTAACAGCCGCCCCACCTCGGTTCTCACCTCCAATCTCACCTCAACAGTGCTGCCAAAATGATTTCTCTAAAAAGGCCAAATCTCTCGGCTGCTTTTATAACTTTAATGAAAGCAATAAAAACAATAAAGCTCACCTAATCATGTCACTCCTCTCCTTAAAATCCTACAGTGTGAGGATAAAGTCCGAACTCCTTAGCTTGACCCACGGCACCCTCTTGATCAGCTCAAGTACAGCCCTTCGGTCTTATCTGGGCGGTCCTCAGCCCACACCCTGCTCTCCAGCCCAACTGAGTGGTAAATCCCAGGTCGCTGGGCACAAACTCCATAGCAATGACTGACTCTGAGTCAGGCAAGTTCCTTCACCTCTAGGCATCAGTTTCTACACAGGTAAAACGGGACTGGTAATGGAACACCTTGCCCTGGCCGGTGTGGCTCAGTTGGCTGAGCATCGTCCCATGTACCAAAAGGTCTCTGGTTTGATTCCTGGTCAGGGCACATGCCCAGGTTCAGGTTTGATCCCCAGTCGGGGGCATGCAGGAGGCAGCTGATCGATGTTTCTCTCTCACATTGATGTTTCCCTCTCCCTCTCCCTTCCTCTCTCTCTAAAATCAATAAAAACATACTTTTAAAAGAAACCTTTTAAAAAAGGACATCTTATAGCATTGCCATGAGAATTAAATTAAGCAAAGTCTATAAAACCCCTAGTAGAGTACCTGACACAGAATAAATGTTCGGTATTATCACTACCTCTGCCATGGACAGCTCTTATACTATTAAAGAATAACTTTCAAAATGGTAAAATCATAACTCTCAAATAGATAAGATCAACATGTTTATATAACTCATTAGTTAAGGAGGGAATCGGGAAGATTGACATCTGTTTCAGATGAGAAGCTGACTTACAGAGACACATTCTCTACTGGCCAAAATGCACTGGCCCTGCCATGAACAGGAACAATTTGCATCACACATCAGCCCCCCCACAAGTTACGGTCCATCTCTGCAGTTATCAGATAACCCAGCAAAAGGCCATCCAATGTGCAGACCATACGGAATCCGGTCCCCTGAGCCCTGGGCGGACACAGCACTCCCCTGAAAGGACGCCCAGTCATCCTTTTGCCCGTCGTCTTAGCGTCTTTCCCTCTCTGTTCTGGCGCCACAGTGGACTGACCTCACTTGTTTGCTTTTGTAAACCCCTGCCGGGCTGTGAGCTTCTGGAGACAGCGAGCGGAAACAACACGCACAGTGAGAGATCCCGTCTGATTTCAGGGACTGACTGGGGCAGCTTCCGCGGGAGCTGGCGCTCGGCCTGGGCTGCGTTTGTCAGAGAGCCGTGCGGGACCACGCAGCTCGCCTGGCGGGCATGTGTCAGACTGTGTGCCGGGCCCTGGGCGGGGCGAGGAAAAGAACGAACATGACTGGGCTCCGTTCTGTTTCCTAGAAGCTCTCAGGCTGGGCCAGGAGAAGGATGACAATGCTCACAACATGGTGTGATGAGGGCCCTGCAAATCCAGAAGACGCACTTCAAGGACTTCCCCAAGCCCGGTGTGATGCAGACAGAGGAGGCGCCTCCCTCTGGCTGGGCCTTTGCTGGCAGACGGGGCGGCGGGCAGTGAGAATGAACGTCTCATTTCCCTCCAACCTCTAGGCCTGGCAGCCCTCTTGGTATGCAGAGAGGACCCCGCAGCATTCGCAAAGTGTCCCTTAGGGAACTAGCACACTTCAGTTACTGCAACAAGGAAACTCAGGAAAATGTGTTTTCCTTGGAACATGAACTCTGTGAGGCAGGGAGTGTATCTGAATACGCTTGTTCTGTGACAGCACTCATTTGTGGAATCTATAAAAGGAGGAAGGGAGGTAGGGAGAGAGGGAAGGAGGAGGGGAGAGAGGGAGGGATAGGGGGAAGGGAGCCAGTGACCCCTGCTCAGTGGCCTCAGATGCAATTGCACAAAAACTGGTGTCCTTTGAATACTGAGGCACCAACCATTTCCTTCGGCTTCTTCTGCTCCCACGAGACAACAACCCCTTGGCCTCGCCTATACTTACAGCTCCCGATCGGAAAGCATATGCTAGGCCCGTGGTCGGCAAACTGCGGCTCACGAGCCACATGCGGCTCTTTGGCCCCTTGAGTGTGGCTCTTCCACAAAATACCATGGCCTGAGCAAGTCTATTTTGAAGAAGTGGCGTTAGAAGAAGTTTAAGCTTAAAAAAATTTGGCTCTCAAAAGACATTTCAATCGTTGTACTGTTGATATTTGGCTCTGTGGACTAATGAGTTTGCCGACCACTGGCCTAGGACGTATACCAGCCAGCAAGACAGGGCCTCCCCTGGCGAAGTGATGAGAGTTGGGAGCAGAGAGCGGAGTCATAAAGGACGGGGGTCAATGTCAAGTGTGTCATACACGCCAGGGGAGCTCAGGGGGCTGAGGACGGAGGGGGCCAGGCCGTCTTGCGGAGGTCAGCGGTGGCTTTCCAGTAGCAGTGGCATCAGAGGCTTGGAGGAGGAGGAACTAGAAATTAACCGAATTAAGCAGGGGAAACGGTGCGCGTGTGTGACCGTGCTGAGGACCACCGAGAGGGCGCATACCCTTACACAGACCCCCGAAAGCTGAGGGGTGCTTGGCACGTCCCACAAGCGGCCGGTTCAGCCAGACGGATACACAGTGGTGGGCAAGAAAGGAAGCGGGCGAGGAAATGAGGGCCATGGAGACTCGTGGGACCTGACGTGTCATTGAAGAATCCGAGCTCTACCCTGTGGGCAGGAGGAGCTAGAGTAGGTACGAGGCAGAGAGCAGGACCAGCACCACCCTGGTCGCAGAATATCACTTTGAGGCGGGTGGTGCGACGGGCAGGGAGAGGGCGGGACTGCAGGCGAGGGCTTTGGTTACGATGGTTACCAAAGGCAGAGCACCTCCAAGGAAGCCGAGGGGGAGGCAGAGCAAACCCAGAGGAGTGGGAGTGGTGCAGGGAGGAACCCGGGTAGCTGCCAGGTTTCAACAGCAGGCACGCCCAGAAGGGCGGGGTCCCTATCTACTCCTGGCACTGGCTCCCGGGGTGGCACCCTCCCCCAGGCTCCCTGCCTCCGGACTGAGTTCACATCAGCTCTACGGCCTGCACGCAAGCACCAGGAAGGCTTCTCACCTAAATGAGTTTTCACTGGGTGACGGCAGGCTCCAGCCGGGGTGGGGTGCAGGGCGGGCAAGGAGAAGGAAAGAGCTGCGGACGCACAGCCTGCATTCAGGGCCTCCCTCCTCCCCCCGCCTGGAAGACTCCCCCGCCCCCCCGCCCCCCATGCTCGGAAAGGTCTAGGGACAGGAGCAGAGCCTTAGACAAGCCCCTGGCCCCTTCCCCCATTGCAGCAGGCAGCCACCTGGCCTCCTCCTGCGGTGAGACCAGGGGCAAGGAGTCCCCCACCTGCACGTTCACTAGGAGATTTAGTCCTTGGAGCCAAGGCACCTTCCCAGAGGCTCTGGTCCGCGGGGACATTGCCCGTCACTGCTGGGTACCGCTCACTTCCTAACCATTCCCTATCACAGGGGTGCAGGCACATCCCCGGACTGCTCTCGTCGGAGCTGAGGAGGGAGGCCTGGATGGAGGCCGTCGAAGGGGGTCTGGGCCTGGGACAATAACGATAGAAACAGCCTTCCCTACTGCCTGAGCACTCCACCGTCCTAGTGTCCACATCCTCCTGATCCTGCCGTGTAATTACTGCTCCCATTCTGCAGATGATGAAACTGAGGCCCGGTCAGGTTAAGTAATCTGCTTGCTCATTTAAGGTCACATGGCTACTAGGTGGCTGAGCTGGAAGTTGAACCACCCCAGGCCTGACCCCAGTGCCGTCTACTTCCTGGCCGTGTGAGGAAAGAGCAGTAACTTCCCGTCCGCTCTTCTAAGTTCTTCTGGCCGGTCTACGAGGCAAGCACACACGAGACCGATCCACGAGAGAAAATGGCCAGGCACATGTGGGGGTTCCAGAGGCACATGGGGGCTGAGAACGGATCGGCGGTTACTGGTAGAGCAGCTTATAGGCCATGGAGGCGGGAAAGCAAACACTGGTAAATAAGTGTTCGCTGGGCCATCTTTACAACGGGACCCAGGACAAAAGACAACAAACGGAACAATGGGCACAGGAAGACTGTGGTCAAAGGGCCCCACGAGGCCCCCCCTCTGAGACACTGAGTTGGAGCTAAACTCCACTTCTCTAGGGGGGTGGCTGCCCTCCCGGAGCCGGGTCCTCCCTCAATTCCTTTAGGCCCGTGGTCGGCAAACTGCGGCTCGCAGTTTTTGAGTGTGGCTCTTCCACAAGATACCACGGCCTGGGCGAGTCTATTTTGAAGAAGTGGCATTAAGAGGAAGTTTAAGTTTAAAAAATGTGGCTCTCAAAAGAAATTTCAATCGTGGAACTGTTGATAGTTGGCTCTGTGGACTAATGAGTTTGCCGACCACTGCTTTAGGCAATGAGGGGAAGGTCAGAGGTTTTTTTTTCCTGAGTCTTCTGTTTCATAAAAATAACCAGCTTAAAATAATATCCCAAAAGGCATATTTGGGGGTAACAAACTGCTTCCCTTTAACACGGTCATTAAGCCTTGCTCCCTGAACCCCAAAACTCTCTAGAGCAGTCTCACCAGGTGTTGTTCTCCTAAGTCTCTCATGGCCGCTGGGCTGGGCCTAGGAATCGAAGCCCCGGGGAGTGGCAGGGGTACGGGCCGAGGCCAGGCTGCTGAGGGGGAGGAAGGTCTGCCGGGGGAAGTCCGGACAAGGGCCGAGGGCTCCGCCAGAGCTCTGTGAGGCTCAGGCCTTGGTCTCCTTCCCCCGCGGGGTCTCCTAGGCTCGGCAGCACCCTGGGCTTGCTGTTCCTCCTCCCGGTCTTCCCCTGCCCTGGGACACTGCCCCGGGCCTCAGCCTGCTGGCCTGGGGCTCCCAATGGGGGTGCGTTCCACCAACCCTAATGCTCTCAAATCCCCGGCTGAGACACCAGGCCAGGGTACGGACCCCCCACCCGCAGAGCTCATTCACGTGCAGCAGCTGTCCAGTGACCACGGCGGGAGGGGACAAGACTCCAGGCCCCTGGTCGCGGTCCCCCCCGATGGGGGAGGAAAAGCAATTCTCCCTTCTGAGTTCTTGGCTAAGACCCCTGGAATAAAAGACAGAATAACTCGAGAAAAACCAACCCCAGAGTATAGATGCAGACCTCATGCGTACACGGGAGGTACCCAGGAAAAACGAGTTAACTCTCCCAGGTGGTCTAAGGCAGCGGCTTTTAAACACCATCTTCAGCTGAAGACCAGAGAAAGGAAGGGGGGAGAGGAGGAGGCCTGGGAGGGAAGGTCACCAGGAGAAGCCGTGAACGGGTAAGGTCTGTTTAGAGCAGTGGTTCTCAACCTTCCTAACGCCGCAACCCTTTAATACAGTTCCTCATGTTGTGGTGACCCCCCAACCATAAAACTATTTTCTTTTTTAAAAAATATATTTTATTGATTTTTTACAGAGAGGAAGGGAGAGGGATAGAGAGTTAGAAACATCGATGAGAGAGAAACATCAATCAGCTGCCTCCTGCACACCTCCTACTAGGGATGTGCCTGCAACCCAGGTACATGCCCTTGACCGGAATCGAACCTGGGACCTTTCAGTCTGCAGGCCGATGCTCTACCCACTGAGCCAAACCGGTCAGGGCCATAAAACTATTTTTGTTGCTACTTCATAACTGTAATTTTGCTACTGTTAGTGAGTTGTAATGTAAATATCTGATATGCAGGATGTCTTAGGCCAGTGGTCAGAAAACTGAGGCTCGCGAGCCACATGCAGCTCGCGAGCCGCGGTTTGCCGCTCTGTTGACTAATGAGTTTGCCGACCACTGTCTTAGGCGACCCCTGTGAAAGGGTCGTTCAACCCCCAAAGGGGTCACGACCCACAGGTTGAGAACCGCTGGTTTAGAGAGACTGAAGTCACTCCAAACCAGCGATAAGATTCTCTGAGGATTCAGAGTCATCTTCCTAGTGTGGAAAGGGAGACCCCTTACAAAGTAAGATTTCCTTTCTAGAAGTGCGTTTCCCTGGCAAAAGAGACATCTCCGCTCTGTTTTCAGAGCTCTTCCTGCGCCAGTCGTTTCTCAAAATAATCGGCTCAAAATAATCATCGTGCCCAAGAGGCGTGTTTTGGAGTGGCAGATTCTGCTACCCGGGAACCTGGGCTCCCTGCCACCACCTGGCAGCCTTCAGGAGAGAAAAAAAAAATGTTCTGGTCTAAAACGAGACCAATGGTGTTCCTCGGGTCACACGATTTCTGCTGGGCTATGCCCCTGGGCACATCTTGGTGACACCAGATTCCCGAGCAGCAGGAGTGGGCAGGCGCCAGGGCCTGGCGGCCGCTGTGAGCCCAGCCTCTGCAGGGCGCTTAGCTACCACCAGAAGGCTGGGGATCCACAGGCCCACAGGAAATCCCCAACACACCGTCCCGCTGGGCCAGGCTGAGGGCCAGGGCTTATGCCTCCTCTTTCAGAACGGGGGGGGGGGGGGGGGGCCTCCTCTAAAGGGGAAATGCAGCGGCAGCACGGGGCTGCTGGCTACGGGGCTCCCTCCCTGTGAGTTCCAGCCCAGGCCTGGGAAGCCAGAACTGCTCCTCCCCACCCCCCTTCCACCCTCCCCCACACCCACACTTCCACACACAGTCACTCCCAACACGGGACACAGGCATACCACTGACACCTCAACAAACAAGCACCGCCCGCCCCGCGCAGGCTGCCCTGACATACATATGCATGAACTTCCCCCAGCTGCCAGAGGGACTTCACACGGACCTTCAAGCCTGGGCCACACAGGAAACCTGGAGAGACGGACTCGCCTGGAGCAGAGAGGGAGGGCGTTCTGCTCCCTTCTCTCCCCCCAGAAGGCCTCCTCCCCACCTTCCTTGCAATCCGGGCTCCCCCACCCCATGTGAGTGTGGAGCGCCCTCGTGTGGGCGAGGCCGGCCCTGCAGCCTCGCCGCCAGGATCTCAGGCTGCCCTCCTCTCGGGTTGCCCTCTTCCCAGAGCCCTGGGCTCTGCTGTCCCTCGGGTGTCACCGCTGTGCCGCAGCCCACGCTCACTACTACCAACTGGCCTGCCTCCAACCTAGACTCCCTCCTTCTCCCTCCTCTTATCTCTCTTTTGTTTTATTTTTTAAATATATTTTTATTGATATCAGGAAGAGAGAGGGAGAGGGAGATAGAAACATCAATGATGCGGGGGGAAATCATTGATCGGCTGCCTCCTGCACGCCCCCTCCTGGGGATCCAGCCCACAACCCGGCACGTGCCCTTGACCGGAATCCAACCCCGGACCCTTCCGTCGGCTGGCCAATGCTCTATCCACTGAGCCAAACCGGGTAGGGCTCTTATCTCTCTTTTTAAGAATATTTTTATTGATTTTCAGAAAGAAAGGGAGAGGGAGATAGAAACATCAATGATGAGGGGGAATCATTGATCGGCTGCCTCCTGCACGCCCCCTACTGGGGATCGAGCCTGCAACCCCGGAATGTGCCCTTGACTGGAATCAAACCTGGGACCCTTCAGTCTGCAGGCCGACGCTCTACCCACTGAGCCAAACCGGCCAGGGCTGAATTGCTTTCATGTGGCCTCAGTTCCTCACCAGGGCCTCTCTGCAGGCTGCCTCTGCATCCTCAAGACAGGGCGGCTGGCCTTCCCCAAAATCTGAGTGTAACCACGATGGAAGCCACAGCGCTGTTTTAAGACCTTGTCTGTCTCTGTCTCTCTCTCTCTCTCTCTCTCACACACACACACACACACACACACACACACAAAACATCTCTTCTCCTTTATCCTGTTTGTTAGAAATGAGTCACTGGAGTCAGCCCACACGCAAGGAAGGGGAATAAGACTCCACCTCCTGAAGACAGCAGTACCAAAGACACGTGAACACGTTTTTAAGTGACTGTGGCTCTCTCACAGCCTCCCCTCACCGCACCCCGCTTCCCCAGGGCCCCCCGAGGTGAGGTGTGAGGTACGCAGGGCAGGCGCTGAGACCCAGGGAGGCTGAATGACCTGGCTGTACCCTCAGGACCTCGTGAGCCTCCTCTCGCCACCCCAGGCAGGACTCCCTTACCCGGGCACGGCACGCCCCCCTTTGTACCACTTCCTCCTCTCTCTCCCACCTCCGGTCCCCAGGACGATCCTGCGAAGTGTACCAGCGATTACGAAACATCACGGGGCGCACAGACAGCTGGGAGGGTTCTGGCCATGGCTTTGGCACAGCTGAACTGTGTGATCCCCTCCCCTCTCTGAGCCTCCTTATCCTTCTCTGACGGATGTTAAAGGATTCATATTGTAAAAGTCAATACACAGGAACCTCGTTTAAAATGAAATAGGGAGACCTAACCGGTTTGGCTCGGTGGATAGAGCATTGGCCGGCGGACTCAAGGGTCCCAGGTTTGATTCCGGTCAAGGGCATGTACTGTGGTTGCGGGCACATCCCCAGTAGGGAGTGTGCAAGAGGCAGCTGAATCGATGTTTCTCTCTCATTGATGTTTCTAACTCTCTATCCCTCTCCTTTCCTCTCTGTAAAAAAAAATCAATAAAATATATTTTTTTTTAAAGAAAAAGAAATAGGGCGGGCAGACTGGAGAGCTCTGACGCCCGGTGTCAATCACAAAGCACAGCCGGGGAAACCCTTGAAACCGCTCTTCCCCACTTCCTTTCCCCGCCCACAAAAGGGCCTCCCCCTCCTTTGTAGCGGACTTTGGTGGGCCCACTACGGTCGCATGCTCTGTGTTGCAAATTGGTTGTTGTGCCCGAATAAACCCATTTTGCTGGAGAAATGGCTGACCGACTTTTATTTCCGCTCAACCACGTTCAGAGAGGACGCAGCGGCAACTCTCCCCCTGGTAGAAAAGGCACCTGTGTCCGAGGGTCTCCCTCACCCACCAACGAGGAAGGCCTGAGATGACAACCTGTTCTGAAGAAAACACACAGACCCACACTCTTCACGGTCAGATAGAGATGCTGTAATAAGTGTATAAATAGTTGCAAAACTGGAAGAACTGCCAAAATCAGTCAGTATCCACAGAAACCGGTTGCATGCCAAAGGTGGGATGGTCACAAGGAGCATTTCTTAGAAAGGAGCACACTGCTGTACTATCAGCTTTTTTACAAGTGAACGCCCACCTCTACGGCGTTGTGAAAGAGCCTGGTCAAAGGAAAGCCGGCAGAGATAACCTGGTGGATGAGCTAACCAGGTCAGGACTCTCACTTAATTTCAAAGTCTACGGTTCCCCCTTGCTGGGATAAAAGCATGGGCGTTGAGCTCTGATTCCTTCCAGCTCTGAGATTCTCTGGTCCTCAGCCTCAGCCAGCAGGTGAGAAACCCGAGGCCCAGCTGTGGTGGCATCATGGGGGGGTGTCTCCATCCAGGGGCCCCCATGTCTCCCCTTCCCTCAGCTCAGCCCAGGAAAACAAAAAACACCAGAGACTTTTTATTTTCTTTTTTTAAGAACTGAGTTTTCTGGCTCCTTCTCTTGTCCTGGCCCAGAGGTAGGACCCTATCACATTGACGTGGTGGGAGCTCAGAGCAAGCCGCCGAGGATGTGCCTCAATGGTGTGCGGATTATTTGGAACTAAAGGCAACGGAGCCCCTGCGGGCTCGAGAGACACGTCTGCCCCCTCCCCCCTTAACCATGTAGCAGAATTTAAATTAGGAGACGGGCCCAGCAGAAGGACGTTTTACCTGTCTATATGTCAGGGTAAACTAATAATTCTGAACCTGCGCTCTCTCTGCAATTGCCTTCTGAAGCCCCAAGGTGCATGACCTCATCCCTGGCTAGGATGTTCTATAACTTCACCCCCTTCTCTGTCTCTGAACCTCTCGTGCGTGTGGGTCTCCGACCGTCTCATGGATGCAGGGTTCCCGCACATTTAAATCGGGTCATTTTCTCTTGTTAGTCTGCTCGTGTCTTTTATTAGAATCATGAAGGGAGAAGAAAGTCGTTTCCTCCCTGAGAAGTGTGCAATGAACAGCACGTAAGTCAAAACCAACCGCATTAGCAAAGGCACTCGTGTCGATAAGCGCCTTCCAATCTGTTGAGGGAAAGCCCCAAACGTCAAAATTCAAGAACTGACACGCAGCCTTACTCCACTGCATACGCGCTTTGACAGGAGAGGCGAACAGTCACGGGCAAAGCAGCTGCGCCCACTGGTGGCCGGTGGGGAGAAGTCCACGCCCTCCCAGGACAGGGTCTTTCGTCACAGAGACCCCGAGGGAAGGGGGTTAATGATAAAAGCACAGGGCGGGCCGTCACGTAGACCGAAGGCCGCCAGAAGAACAACGCCATCACTTCTGTCCCCTCACCCTTCAGTCTCCCATCACACCTGCCCATCAGCACCACAGCTCCGCAGACAAGATTCCTAGGCACGCAACCAGCTCTACACGGACAGGGCACCTGAGCTGAGCCTTCCCAAACCTCCTTATCTAGTTTCCTGTGCAGAACTGAATGCCCGGTCATTTGAGCCCTACCCCCAGCTATGTTCATACTGATCCCTCCACTTTCTCGTGTCCCCTTATATGACCTCAAAAGCCTGGTAGCATTTTCTTTAAAATATATTTTATTGATTTTTTACAGAGAGGAAGGGAGAGGGAGAGAGAGCTAGAAACATCGATGAGAGAGAAACATCGATCAGCTGCCTCCTGCACACTCCCCACTGGGGATGCGCCCGCAACCAAGGCACATGCCCCTGACCAGGATCGAACCTGGGCCCTTGAGTCCGCAGGCCGATGCTCTATCTACTGAGCCAAACCAGTCAGGGCCTGGTAGCATTTTTAATACTTAAAATCAAGGACTGGCCCTAACCGGTTTGGCTCAGTGGATACAGCGTCGGCCTGCGGACTGAAGGGTCCCAGGTTCGATCCCGGTCAAGGGCATGTACCTTGGTTGTGGGCACATCCCCAGTAGGGCGTGTGCAGGAGGCAGCTGATGGATGTTTCTCTCTCATCAATGTTTCTAACTCTCTATCCCTTTCCCTTCCTCTCTGTAAGAAATCAATAAAATATATTTAAAATAAATAAGTAAAATCGAGGACTGGAGAATACATCCTAAAGTGCCCTGATCTGCCTTCCCATGACCGCATGAGTCCCTCAGCAGAGCCAGCGTCACACTAGGGACAGGCCACACAAGTCCTAGGCCCGAAATGAGGGCCCTGGCCACTCCTCCCATCCTATTCCTGGACCACAGACCCCACCTTTGGCGTGGGAGGGGCCATTTGGCGCTTTTCCTGACACTCAGTTTGTGCTCTACACCTGTCCTGTGCAAACACACAATGACACCTGGACCCACCACGGAGCTGGAGGAAAGCCCTTGGTTTAGCCCGGTGACCATTCACACTGAGATGCACTTTTAGCTTTAACTGTTTCATGGCAGGTGACCAGAGCAGAACAGCCAGCGTGGTTCATGAAAGGCTCATCCCCCATCACCGGCAGTCGTCTATTTTTGCTGCACAGCTTCAAGGGACAAAATCTCATGTGGGCAAGGGGTACTACCCAACCTCACTTAAACTTTTGCCAAAACTTCTTCCAGGGACTCGGAGCCTTTCAACCAGCCCCCATGGGGCAGGGTGGGGGGCGGAGGGGGGGGTCCACCGTCATGTCCTAGGCCAGTGGTCGGCAAACTCATTCGTCCACAGAGCCAAGTATCAACAGTACCACGATTGACATTTCTTTTGAGAGCCACATTTTTTAAACTTAAACTTATTCTAACGCCACTTTTGCAAAACAGACTCGCCCAGGCCGTGGTATTTTTGTGGAAGAGCCACACTCAAGGGGCCCAAGAGCCGCATGTGGCTCGCGCGCCGCAGTTTGCCGACCACGGGCCTAGGCAAGAGCAGGCTGGACTAAGAAGCAGCTTTCTTTAGCAGATCCATGAATCTCTGACGTCTGAATTGGAGCTCAACACATGTAGCTGTTCCACAAGGGCTTGAAAAGAAGTCAGGCTTAGTTGTACGCTTAGCTGCATTAGGGGGGATTTAGGCTGCCGTGCGAGAAGCTCACAGGAATGGACAGTTTCCGTCGCTCCCACTGGAATGCCGTTTTCGTCCTGTGTCCTGTGAATCCCTGACACGGCCCCCTTGGGCTACCCTGTCCACCCCATCCAGCGGTTAGGATTCTGTCCACGGGACCAACACCCCTCTAGGTGTCCGCGGGACTCTGTGCAGAAAGGGATCTGATACGGGACATTCACAACTGCTGGGCGGGCTGCAGCAGAGGGATAACTCCCCGGACGCCACAGGACTGACGCCCTCTGAGGCTGGCCTTCCCACAGGCTGCTGTCATGCACATATCGACTCACCATCAAGGAAGTGAGGGAAGAATTGCACATATATCCTAAGAATAGTATAAAACCTATCCCGTGGTTTTTCCATCAAATTCTGGCTTTTCAAACATATGTTGTATCGATTTGTGCTGCTATAGCCCTTTTCACCCCAACTTCATCAGGATTGGGTATTTTCATTAAACACTTTTCTGAATTTTTTATAATTAAGAGACATTTTTATTGTAAAAAATGATTTTTTAAATCATCATAGAAGATGCCCAAGGAAAAACAATAAATGTATTTTTTTAATTAAATGCCATCATACTGGAAAGAAAATTCTTAAAGATTAACATTTTCCCTTTCACTGTGTAGTAGTCTGCTCTTTTCGTGTGAGTTGTCTCTTCACGTTCATTGTCCATCTACTCAGGGCCTGTTTTAATCATAACTACAAATGAGGTATTACGAGGTGTAGATTTTAACCCTTTGGGACCTCTTAATAATACAAGTGTTATTTCATATGTTTTTCCAAAGAGGTCCTTTCTTTTTATGTCATCCACTAGTATAGAACTCTAATCCTCCTATATAATAAAAGCCTCATATGCAAATTGTCCCCTCGACCGGGAGTTCGACCAGGGGGCAGGGCTGGCCAGCCAACCTCCGACAGCCCTCCCCTCCCCCCGACTGGCCCAGCTGATTGGCCCCAATCAAGCAGGCCAGCCGGACCCCACCTGTGCACGAATTCATGCACCAGGCCTATATATATATATATATATATATATATATATATATATATGTATGTATATGTGTATATATGTATAAATATATAAAATCTCCTATGTAAACAACATGACATTAATAACAGTTATCATGCATTGAGCCCCTATTCTGTGCTAGACAGCAAGTGGTTGATATACAGTATCTCCTTTAATTTTCCAAACAATTCATTTTACAAAAGAAAGAACAGTCTCTGAAAAGTTAAGCAACTTGCACAAAAGGTTTACTGACATGCTCATGATTTGAATGCAGGTCTTTCTGACTCTAAATTGTATGCTCAATTCACACATACTCTCCTCTTTCTAATTGAATAATCTTTCAGTTACATTTTTTAGTCAATAATTTTTCTGCATGTATTGAGCTGGTCATATGATTTCTCTCCTATATTCTGTTGATTGGTAAACTGCATTGATTTTTTTTTAAAGAATTTATCTTTACATTAATATTTTTAAATGTTTACAGTGAATATGAATATAATGAAAAGATATCTCTACCTTCAAGGGATGCTGGGCAGCCACGTATTTTGCTCTTCCAGGCTCTCCAGTTGAGTTAGGCTGGGAAAAGGGGTTGGGAATGGGAACTGGGCTAGGCAGTGCATGGGGTCGGCCACAGATGTAATGGTAATGCCAGGCCTGGTTCACAAGTCACCTTCTTTTTTTTAAATATATTTCATTGATTTTTACAGAGAGGGAGGGAGAAGGATAGAGAATTAGAAATATCAATGAGAGAGAAACATCGATCAGCTGCCTCCTGCACAACCCCCACTAGGGATGCGCCCGCAACCAAGGTACATGCCCTTGACTAGAATCGAACCTGGGACCCCTCAGTCCGCAGGCCAACGCTCTATCCACTGAGCCAAACCGGTTAGGGCCACAGTCCACTTCTGAAGCTGGGTGGCCTCTTCTCCCTTGGGACCAATGAACTGAGCATGATGGAGGGAAACTGGGAGCTATACACATGAAAGGAGGAGTGAATGCTAGTGGGAAATGGCCATTTTTATGTATGTATGAGGGAGCTGATGATCTGGCCTCCCAGAAGGACACAGAATCTATCACTACATATAAGAAAGCAAAGTTACACGTATTTGCCCCAGCATTATCTTAGGTGATGTTTCAGGTCCCTTTCAACTCTAACAGGTGAAGAAGTAATAAGAGCAACAACTAAACAAACACATCCAATTTACTGGATGGTAATCTACTTAAAATCTTCCTCCTCCGGGGGCTGGGTGGATCGGGGCAAAGGATCGAGGAAATGGAGGACATTGGTAATACTCTCAACAATAAATAAAAAGTTTTTTGAAAACTTCCTCCCTCTTCCTTCCCTCCCTTACTCAAGAGCATCTGCTGGCGTGTGAAGGAATATTGGGTTGTTGTTTTTAAGTGATTGTTTTCAGGTTAAGTAATATACACTAAGCATCATGTTAGGTGCTTCTGCGTAGATTAGTTTATGAAGCCCTTACCACTGCAGTCCATATACTGATGAAGAGACTGAGGTTAGGTGACTTGCTCAAGGTCACTTAGCCAATATATTCCCAGCTACAAGTCTCCTTACTCAGAAAATAGTATTCTTCTCCCCGTATCCCCATGCAGCCAGCACAGCTTCTCAGAACAGACTGGGCCCGTCCCACTGAGATCAGGTCCCTGGGGCAAAGTACTCCAGGAACTTTGCTTTTCTCCCTATAAAGTGAATACAGTGCCAATCACTTCTAGACGGACAGCTCTGCCTTAATTGAATGTGGTTTTTTAGAACGCCTTGCATGGGTTCTGTGACCTTTTCCAGCTGGGTTCTCCTGAAGCAAAGCAAGCCTGCCTGGGGGCCAGTGCGCTGGCTCCCAGGCCTCTGACCGTCCTCAGGGAGGTGTTGTCCTCCTGTGTGCAGGGCAGCGGAGGTGGCTTCCTGCCACCACAGCAGACAGCAACCACCGAGCAGTTCCTAGGGAGGAATCAGAAAGACTAACCCATCAAGTCTGCTGGGCCTGGCTGCCAGGGGTGTCTCCTTGGCTTCCTCAGTGTGAGGTTCGAGGATGGGGGGTAGGAGCTTAAATGGCCAGGTCAGCCAAGTGCATTTTCCCAACTTCTCTCTTGGAGAAACACAGTATCTAAACAGAGCTTCTCCTGCCGCTGCTGTACAGTCAACATGAACTTCTTTTTCATGTGTGGTTGACTAGGAAGGTGTTAACTCCTTTATAAAGGTTGTAAAACTATAGGTGAGTAGGAAACAATAGAATGCTCAATAAAAACACTCAATGAAATGCACAGGGTTCATCTATTTAAAGCGAAAATTGCATTGACCAATTGTACAATAACCAGTGAACACTTACACTTTAGTTTTTTAAAAAGATTTGTATTGATTTTCAAAGAGAGAGGAACAGCCAGGTGAGAGGGAAACATCGACCAGCTGCCTCCTGCACACCCCCCACTGGGGATGTGCCCGCACCCAGGGTACATGCCCTTGACCAGAATCGAACCTGGCACCTTCCAGTCCGCAGGCCGACGCTCTAGCCACTGAGCCAAACCGGTTAGGGCAATAAAATATATTTTTTTAAAAAGAATATATATGAATATCAGCCCATTAGCTTAGTTGGTTAATTAGAGCATTGTCCTGATACACCAAGGTTGCAGATTCCATCCCTGGTCAGGGCACATACAAGACTCAACCAAAGAATGCATAAATAAGTGGAACAACAAATCAATGTTTCTCTCTCTACAATCAATTAATAATAAAAAAATTAAAGAGTATATATGGATGTCAAATAAGCACATGAAAAGATACCAAACATGGTGTTTCTCATCCATGTCCCTAATTTCTGAAGTGAAAACTTGCTTGAAATCTTCCTGAGTTTGCAAATAACTCAAAGGTTATCTAAGGAGACTACCTTGCACCATGTCCAGTTCTCAACCTTTAAAACAGAAATGTGAGGGGGATTTGTAGGATAGAATGAAAACCACTAGAGGGCACTGTATCCCCTTTGGTTTGCAGGAAAGGTTTCTGGGCGGAAATTAAATTTTCTCTTAAAGGTTGTGGTTTATCATACAGTGAAGCCCAGAGAGCCGTTTCAAACCATGCTTGAGCTGCGTGGCTTTAGGTAAGTCTTTCCAGCCCCTGGTGTCGGCTCCCACGCCTGCAGGATGTGGGAGGCTGGCTATGTAATGTCCAAGCTCCTGTCAACTCTAAAACCAGGATGACGCCTGGGGAAAACATTAAAAGTCATACCTACTTTTCCTACCAACTTCTCCAGCGCCCTCAAGCCGGTTCCTCTTCACACCTTCCTATTGCTGTTTTTCCAGCTAACCTGCTTGGAGGAACTTTGGGCCTTTCTTAAGCACTGTGACTTCTAGAAACTTGCTGAACCTGAGCTTCCGGTTCCTTATTTGTTGTTTTTTATATATATGTTTTTTATATATATGTTCCTTATTTGTTGTTTTTTATATATATGTTTTTTATATATATGTTTTTTATATATATGTGTTGTTTTTTGTGTATATGTGTGTGTATATATATATATACACACATATACACACACACACACACACACATACATTTCTTTTTAAAATATTTTATTGATTTTTTACAGAGAGGAAGGGAGAGGGATAGAGAGTTAGAAACATCAATGAGAGAGAAACATCGATCAGCTGCCTCCTGCACACCCCCTACTGGGGCTGTGCCCGAAACCAAGGTACATGCCCTTGACCGGAATCGAACCTGGGACCCTTCAGACCGCCGGCCGAGGCTCTATCCACTGGGCCAAACCGGTTAGGGCACACAATACATTTCTTGTTGATTTCAGAGAGGGAGAGGAAGAGATGGAAACATCAATGATAAGAGGGGATCGAGCCTGCAACCCAGGCACGTGCCCTTGACCAGAATCGAACCCGGGACCCTTCAGTCCCCAGGCCGACGCTCTATTCACTGTGTCAAACCAGCTACGGCTCAGGCTCCTTATTTGTTAATAAAATCGACTTCCCAGGGTGGGCCCTGAGGATTCAGGTGAAGTGAATAATGCTATCCTGTCGCACACATGGAGCGCCCATACAAATGTGGCCCCCTGTGTTCCCAGCACACACCGCAGCCCCTCAGGTCAGTCTTGCCACCTCTGACTTGCTCCTTCCCCGACAAGTCTTGAACTCGCCCCATTCGGCGAAGACCACAGGCCAGCTCCCCCAAAGCGCCTCTGAGGTCGGCTCTACGACAGGAAACTGGCCCTGAGCGTCTGAGTGACTTCCCCGAGGTCACCGAACCCCAGAGGCGAGACCACAGCACCTCTTCCCGCCCGGGGTGCGCCCGCGTCCCTTCAAACCCGGCCGGGCCCCGCACGTCCAGCCGCCTCCCCGCTCCGCCCTGCGCCCGCGCCCGCGCACCTGAGTCCGGCCCCCGGGGCGGCTGTTCCCCTTTCTCCGTTGGACACCGGGGCCGGCCGAGGCCGGCGTCTGCGTCCCGCCCGCGGGCAGGGCCTCCCGGGCTGCAGGGGAGCACGTGGCGGGGCTGCACGCGAGGGAGGGCGTTCTTGGAGGGGAGGGGGCTGCGGTGGAGGGTGACCCCACCCCCCGCGCGCATGCTCCGACCGCGGGGGCGGGGCAGAAGGCGGGAGAGCTGCGCAGCGTGGGTGCGGCGTGTTGCGGGCGGGAGCTCCGCCGCGTCACGCACACGCTCGACGCCCGAGTCGCGCGTACAGGTCCGGTGGGCGGCGGCACACGGAGCGGACCCCAGGCCCCTGGGCGATCAGACACCTTGGTCTGCGGGGAGGGAGGCGGCCCAGCAGCGGGTGGTGGGCCCAGCGGAGGGTGCGGGTGCGGAGGTGCGCACAGGGCCCGGGCCCCACCCGCTGCGCGCATGCTCCCACCCCTGCGGGCCGAGACTGGGCTGAGACCCCTGCACACTGGATGACGCTGCAACTGCCTGAGCCACCTGGCCAGGTCTTATTTATCTATTATTTATTATTATTATCATTATTATTATTTAATATATGTATATGTTTTTATTGATTTCAGAGAGGAAGGGGGAGGAAGAGAGAGAGAGAAACATCAATGATGAGAGAGAATCATGGATCTGCTGCCTCTTGCACGCCCCACACTGGGGATGGAGCCTGCAACCCCGGGCATGTGCCCCTGACCTGGAATCGAACCGTGATCTCCTGGTTCATAGGTCCGTGCTCAACTACTGAGCCACGCTGGCCGGGCATAAGAATTTATTTTTGTTTCTTTGAGAGTCGCATTCTGGTGAGAGGGAGGTGAGTGTGACCTGGGAGAGCAGAGCATGAATGGCCTCAGGTTGTGATTTTGCTGGGACTGGACAGAGCTGTGGCATGTGGAGTCCTGCCAGCTGCCCCTGCTCCTTCCTGGAGGGAAGCTTCCTTGGGGACAGCACTCCTGGGGTTCCCCTCCTGATCGTCATTCGGATGCAAGTGGATGTTTAACTCAAGAAGGCAGAGGGCTCACCGGTTACCCACATCACAGCGTGGCAGTGGTTCTCCAGCCTTCTCTTACGGAGACAGCATCAGAAAAACAAAAGACGCGGGAAGCAGGGCCGCCCCGCTAGGTCCAGAAAGACTCACTACTGTCAGCTCACCCTTCAGATTCTTCCCACGCTCACCACCTGCCAATCAGGATCACAGCTCCTGAGCAGACATGATTTACAGACCTGTCAACCATCTCTCATCCACAGGCTATCTGAGCGTGGCCTTCTCAAGTCTCCAGCCAGCCAGCGTTTCCTGTGGAGGCCCCACTGCCTGGGAATTGGACTCCCACTCCCAATCTGTCTGGCCATCCCGATTCCCCCACTCTCCCAGGTTCCTTAAAGCCTTGAGAGAGTGGATGCATTTTATTTTTTAAAAATATATTTTATTGATTTTTTACAGAGAGGAAGAGAGAGGGATAGAGAGTTAGAAACATCAATGAGAGAGAAACGTCGATCAGCTGCCTCCTGCACACTCCCTACTGGGGATGTGCCCACAACCAAGGTACATGCCCTTGACCGGAATCGAACCTGGGATCCTTGAGTCCGCAGGCCGACGCTCTATCCACTGAGCCAAACTGGTCAGGGCAAGTGGATGCATTTTAAATGCTTACAGCCAGGGACCAGGGACGACATCCTCTAATGCTCTGACCTGGCTTCCCATGACCAGTTGAACTCTTCAGTGTAACTAGTGCCAGGCCAGGGCAGGAGTCCTGGCCCAAGTGAGGACCCTGGCCACTCCCCGATCACATCCTCCTGCACTGCCCGGGCCTGGCTCCCCGCCTTCTGCCCAGGGTCCGCCTCTGATGCCTTTTCCTGGAACTCTCCGCCTTCCCGCCACATCTGATCTGTGCAAGAAACGATGATAGAGCTTAAGCTCACCACTGATTTGGACGAAAGCCCTGGTGACTATTTAAATTGAAACACGTTGAATATTTCATGCCAGGTACATTAGAACAACCAGCATTACTTATTGAAGGCTGATCACCCATCATGGGTATTAATACATTTTGCTTCGGTGTCAGCCCAAGGGGAATTAGCTTCAAGGAGCAAGGTAGTAGGCTTTGGGTACTTTTGCCTCAGGAAATAAATCTTGCGTGGATGGAAGGTGTGGCCTAGTGGTGTCATCCAACCTCCCTCTGGCTTGTCAAAACTTCTCCTTTAAAAAAATATTTTTATTGATTTCAGAGAGGGGGAGAGAGATAGGAACATCAATGATGAGAGAATCATTGATTCGTTGCTGGGGATCGAGCCCACAACCCGGGCATGGGCCCTGACCAGGAATCGAACCATGACCTCCTGGTTCAGAGGTCGAGGCTCAACCACTGAGGCACGCCAGTCGGGCTGTCGAAACTTCTGGAAGGCTTATCAGGAGGGCCTTAAACCCACCGGGGAGCTAGGAGTCCCACCGTCACATCCTGGACACCACCAGGGCGGGCTGAGACGCAGCTCTCTCCAGCAGCTATTCATTCCCCAGGGTCTAGCTCCTCTGGTTTTCTGCAGAGGACAGGCAAGGAGTGAGCAGGCCTCCGTGATCAGAGAGGGATTTGGTTGATGCCAGAGAGAAACTCAGCAATGAGCGGCTCCGTTCTCTCTTGCCGGACTGCGGTCTCCATCATCTCGGGTCTCTGACGCCGCTCCCTTTGGCCTGTGTGCGCAAACTCATTTACAACCACTCAAGCTATTTTAAGCCGCCAGAGATTTCATACGGAGAATTGGATGCTTACAAAATTGTCGGAAGGGTTGCAGGAGTGGGCCCGCCGCTGAGCCCCCAGGGGTAACTCATGAAACTTCCCCCAACTGACCCACCAGAACTATGCCTGTCTTTCTCTTTGCCTGATTGTATGGCCATGCTGATGTTACCCTACAGTTACAGAAATTAAGAAACGATAAGGAAAATGTAATTTCATACAAAAGCAATGTAAAATTTTAGTTGTATTTTAAATATTATATCATAAATATATGGCTCTTTAAGCCTATGGATGTGTGTGTGTGGGGGGGGGGGGTTTCAATTAGAAAAGGTTTCCTGGGAACATTTTATGGGCTTTCTAACCCACAGGACAATTTCACTTGTACATTGCATCCTGCCTGTTTATCCCGCTTTGCTCCCCTCAGCATCCCTCCCCCCTTTTCAAGTCCAGCCTGTTAGCATCAACCAGGGTGGGGCCCTTCCATCAAAAAGCAAGAAAAAAATGCCATTAAAGTATTAAAGTTGCTAAAACATAAGGCCCCTTCCTTCCTTCTCCACCTTCTCTCCTGACTTGTTATGGCGTTCATTTGCTACTTAATGTCATTCTAAGTGTAAAAAAAAATTAAAAATTTGAATTATTAACATAGATTTTCCTATCCACCTTTACTTCATGCAATTCCAATTTTAGTGCAAATGTAAAGTCATTTAGTTCCTATGCAGAATCACCAAAGTTACATCACTTACATTTCATAGGTTGAACATCCGTGTGCATTTGGTTCTTACCAGAGTAGTAGACATACACAAAACGAATTCGGCTGTCTTTATTCTGCTTCCTGATGCAGGCACATCCTACCAGCACTCTCCTTACAGCTTGCCGACTGACGAAAGGACTGAAAGGAAAGGAACTCTGTTGTCCTGTCTTCCCCTTCCTTTCTAGGTCATCATAGAAAGGAAGGTTCCTTCGTGGCTCCTGTTTCTTAGGAGAAAGTGTAGCCTCTGGGCTGTGAGGGTGCTGCCACCCTCGCTCCGTCTCAGAGGGGACACGCTCGCTTTTTTACTTTGAAATGCAAATTACAAGAGCTGTCAATAAATATTGATCAGTTGCCCCCCCACACACACACACACATGACCCGGTCAGAAATCGAACTCACAACCTGGATATGTGCCTCGACCAGGAATCAAACTGGCCACCTTTGGTTGTATGGGACTACGCTCCGACCAACCGACCAAGCCATACCATCCAGGGCCCTTTATTACTGATAATTATGTGCCAGATACATTCATTCCCTTTCTTCAGATGGGAAAATTGTGGCTTAAAAACATTAAATGACTGGCCCAAGGTCACGCAGCTCCTAAGTGACAGAGTGGGACGGAAACGCATATCTGTGCAGGCCTTCTGACCGTGGTCCCAGGCAGTTGCCTGAATTCCTGGCACGCAGCAGGGGCTCCCTAAACGTTCCCGATGTGAGTAATTCTTAAGTCTCTGTCTTCTGCCCTGATTGCTCAGTCCGATGCCTATCACTAATGCTGGACATTCCAGTTAGCTGCCCCAAGGTCACTTCCACTGAATGTATCTTCTCATCCAACTAAATGTCCCTCTTCCTCAACGGTTCCATTTCTCCTCATAATACCACCATTTTCTAGTCCCCACGCTAACACTCCCACGGTATGCACGTATCATTCCTCAGCCCTCCCCGCCCCCAGCCCATACGTGATCTAACATCGAGTTTGGTGGCTTTTCTCTGTGAGGTGACTCTTAGGTTTCCATCTTCTCCACCTCTCTGAAACCACTCTGACCTCAGCTGTCCGCCCCTGAGCTCATGACCAGCCTCCAGTCTCAGAGCCCATCCGCTTGAGGACCCGTCTCCTTCCCCTGTCTTCTTGGATCCTTAACCACACACATCCCCAAATTCATAGAGTCTGATGGTGGGCCACATAGAAATGCATTTTCTGATGAAATGATATGCTTGTTTAGGCTTGGGTTAGACTGGAGTGGGACCTGTCTTT
The DNA here is from genome assembly GCF_951640355.1 of Cnephaeus nilssonii. Taxonomy (NCBI): domain Eukaryota; kingdom Metazoa; phylum Chordata; class Mammalia; order Chiroptera; family Vespertilionidae; genus Cnephaeus; species Cnephaeus nilssonii. The sequence goes on along the minus strand of NC_137092.1, from coordinate 7,729,551 downwards.
TGTTTGTTGGGGGAAAGGAGATTGGTGGTTGCATGTCAGCATAAATAAAATATAAAGGCATGCCCTCCAGATCTCATCATGCTACAAACTGCCCCGTTGCCCTCCCAGATCATAGCGTTCTGCCTTTTGCCTCTGACCTCCCACCATTTGCTCCAAGAATCCAGTTCCTATTATTATAAACAAATAAACAAATTTAAAAACCCCTGCTGTTTTTGTATATTATGCTTACTTATTATGGTTGTTATTCGTGGCACGTTTTCTAGGCACAAGAAATTGCATAGAATAAATATTTCTATGACTTTAAAATGTAAGCAGGCAATAATTCTATTCGTAATTGAAAATTATAAACATACTGTTAAGAATCAAGTTTGCTGCTACAGGGACTACAAAGATTTTGAAAGGTAATACTATTGGCTTATTGGGTCAGGAATTATTGGACAATTAGATTTGGGGAAGTGGGGAGGTAGCTACCCCCTCATCCTTAAGATATTCCTACCTCCCAACCCAGGGGATCCCTATCAGCTTTGGAGCCAGGCCACCAGGAGAAGGGGAAGGAGGGTCTGTGAGTGGGAGTCCAGAGAAGAAAGCAGGTCCGTGCGCCTCTTGGGGCCCTAAAACCACTGATCCCCTCCATCCCGCACTCTCCTCTTCTGTCCCAAGACCAGAGCACGTCAAAGACCGTATCTGTCAAGATCCATGAAGCCTTTGCAGACCATTCTGGAAGTTTACACAAATCTGATGATCTCCCGCAGTGAACCAAATTACAGTAAGTTCTTCCAACAAGATTAGCGTCCGATAGATCTGCTGAATGTACTGCCAGCAGCCTTGGCCAGCAACGGGGCAGGAGCAGAAGGCACACAGGCTCTGTGCCTTTCTCAGCCTTGCCTTCACTCCCCTTTCCCCTTCCCACTCTCGGAAACTTCTGGATCTTCAAAGGCGGAGGCTTGGGAGTCACACAGGCCATTCATTCAATGATCGGCATCCGCTGGGGCAGAGTTTGGTCTGGTCCTTACCACATCCTGCCCTGCCCTTCCCCTTACCAAAGCGTGAGCACCCCTCATCCTCTCTTCCCTGCAGTTGCTGCCCACAGGGGAGTAATAATGGAACCAAAGGTGGGAGCCGGCATGAAAGCGATTTTTCCTCCCAGAGGTCTGGGCGTGGCTTGGGTGTGAATTGGCCAGTAAAGGGGTGACTCAGAAATGTAATCAAGATACAAGTCTAAAGCCATCCTCCTAGGAGTCACCTGCCCAGCGTTTCCTTTGGCACCGGATTTCTAAATCCCTCCTTAGCATACAGGAGAGCGGGGCTTGTCACTAGCCGTGACCGTCCATCCTCACCATCCCCTCCACCGTGCCAGGTGGTGCCGCAGGCCTCCCTCTCCTCCCCCCTCCCCACAGCCCCTCTGCAGGCCTCCCTCCCCTCCACCCTCCCCTCCACCCTCCCCACAGCCCCTCTGCAGGCCTCCCTCCCCTCCACCCTCCCCTCCACCCTCCCCACAGCCCCGCTGGGGAGGTGGGCGGCCACCTCTCCTTCACAGAAAGTGAGGATGGAGCTCAGATGACACTGAGCTGGGCTGGACCCCAGCCTGATGGACCCTGCCCGGGCCAAGCCCACAAGCCCAGGACTTTCACCTCCACCTACCCAAGGCTGCCACTTGGAACATCTGCGTGCCTGGCAAACAGGAAGTGCCAGGGAGTGGAAGGCCCCAGGAGCCTCGGCCTCCACTGAGGACTGAGACCCCCCCACACACACACACACATACACCTCCTCTTCGGCAGCAGGCAGGGCTCCATTGCCCACAGTGGTAACCGGCTTAATGGGGGACAGGCACTCACGGGAGGGCAGTGGAGAGAGTGTAGCACTTGAGGTCGGGACCTGGCATGAGACAGTGGAAATACTTAGCGAAAACCTGGGTTCGAGGTGCATTTATTCAGCCTTTTGACAATGTTAGCTTTTAGGGTTATTATCCTAGCTGAGCGACCTCAGACAAGCCACTTAACCACTCTCCGTTCGTTCATCAGACATTTCCAACGCTGCGTGCTGGGTACACAGACGTAGAGATGGGCCTGCCCTGGGAGCTCCCAGCCTCGAGGGGCAGACGCCCCCACCCCCACCATCACCCCAGGTCTGTGCTGTAAGAGAAGCAAACTCAAGATGCAGAGAGGAGTGCACGGAGACTCCTAACCCCGGTTAGAGAGCCAGGGAGGGGTGCCTGGAGGAGCTGCCGCCCCACCCGAGTTGACGTAGCAGTGAATAAAGGGAACAGCATCTGCGTGGGGGAACAGCACACGAAGAATTAGGAGGGCAGCCCTAACCGGTTTGGTTCAGTGGATAGAGCGTCGGCCTGCGGACTGAAGGGTCCCAGGTTCGATTCCGGTCAAGAGCATGTGCCTTGGTTGTGGGCACATCCCCAGTGGGAGGTGTGCAGGAGGCAGCTGACGGATGTTTCTAACTCTCTATCCCTCTCTGTAAAAAATCAATAAAATATATTTAAAAAAAAGAAAAGAATTAGGAGGGGCAGAGAAACCAGAGAGATGGGTCCCGGAGCTGTTTCCCACGGTGTGTACCTGGCACCATCCCTTCCCCAGGCTGGATCTCGGTTTTCCCACTTCGCCTACTCTCTTCAGCAATTGGTATACGATTAAATAAGATAACGATGCCTGGCCAGCGTGGCTCAGTGGTTGAGCGTCGACCTATGAACCAGGAGGTCATGGTTCAATTCCCGGTCAGGACACATGCCTGGGTTGCAGGCTTGGTCCCCAGGGCGGGGCGTGCAGGAGGCAGCAGATCCATGGAGCATGGGGTGGGAGGATCAGACCAGTAAACAGGTAGTTTCCACAATCACATTTCCCCCTCACAGCAGCCACGGGGAGGCCCAGGGCTGAGACGCTGCGTCCCGATGTCAGTATAAATTAGGAAACTGAGGCCTAGAGAAGAGCGATGTCTTGCTTAAAGTCACAGCACATCATGGGGGTGCCAGGACCCACACTAAGGTCCCACCCTGACTCCAAGCCATTGTCTTTCCACAGAGACAACCCTTAGGCCAATCCCTAGGATCAGAGTTAGAATAAGGAAGCCAGGTGGGCCTCAGAAGGTGTGTGTGTGTGGCGGGGCGGAGAGGCCCGTAGAGCAGTGGCCCTGAGCACCCAGCAATAGCCCCCACATAGTGGAGTCGGAGAGAACAGGCAACTGAGCTTGGAAGGCTCTAGCCCTAAATGCAGTGCGATCATTCATTATTCACATGAAGTCCTTCCCGGCCTGCAGCCCTGAGTGCAGCTCGGCCCCGCCTTTCCCAGACACGAATAATCCGTGCTGAGAGGAAAGAAGGCATCCTTGGACCCCGTTGTCAGGCTGGCTCCCGCCACTGGCTCCCATCTGCTGCCTTCATCCCTGGAAATAAATAAAGAGACGGGAGGCTAAAAACAAGCCCGTGGGTAGGCTGCTGCCCGTCTGAATATCCTATCTTGAAATACCCTCTGCAGGCATGGCTCTGGGGCTGTGAGAAAGGTCACCAAAGCCCCAGATAAAATCCAAACAGCTGTGGGTGGGGCTTTCGCTGTTCCCGCCGAAGGAGAGGCATCAGTAAGCCTGCCCTTGGTCAGGAGAGCCAGATGTTGGGGCTGGTGGAGGGGGGCCTGTTGGGGAGCAGGGATTACAGGAGATTAGCAACCTCTTTCCCAGGAGTGAGAGGCACACGTACCCAGGTGCAGTGGGAGGATCCCAGGCCGGGGTCGGGGGAGTGACTGCGGGTTCCCTTGGCCACACAGCTATTTATTCATTCATTCATTCATTCATTCATTCATTCATCCATCCACCGGCCAAACGATAACTGGCACTGGCCAGGAACCAGGCACTGTGCTCGGTTCTAGGAAACAAGATCAATGAGGCACAGTCTTTGTAATCAGGGCCTTCCGGTTCCGGGTGGAGACAGACAGGTTAACTGCTGAGTGGACGGAATGCCGTCAGTCTCTGCCCAGTGGGGACACACAGAGGCCATGGCCTATTCTACCCGCCATGTCTTGAAGTAGGGTTTGGGAAGCAAAGAGGGAGGAAGGCGTCCCAACATTAATAACATTAAAGTCAACAACATATATCGGGTGTGCGGACATGCCAGGCAGGATTCTGAGAGCTTTACAACATACACCATCTTTCGCTGAACGCTCCCAATGGCTCTGTGAGGCAGTTTTACTGTGATCCCCATCTTACAAGTGAGGCCCCGTGTGGTGAAGAGACTCGTCCAGTGTCAGCTTGGGGAGCTGAAGTGATTTAGTGGCACCGGACTCACTAAAGTTTGGAGGTGGGCCCTGACTGGTTTGGCTCAGTGGATAGAGCGTCGGCCTTCGGACTGAAGGGTCCCAGGTTCGATTCCAGTCAGGGGCATGTACCTTGGTTGCGGGCACATCCCCAGTGGGGGGGGGGGTGCAGGAGGCAGCTGATCGATGTTTCTCTCTCATCGATGTTTCTAACTCTCTCTCCCTTCCTCTCTGTAAAAGATCAATAAAATATATATTTTTTAAAAAAAGTTTGGAGGTGGGATGTGCCTTTCAGGAGGAGGCCAGAAAGGCAGGCTGGGGTCAGGCCATGAAAAGCCTCCGCGTCTTGGCTGAGCAGCGTGGCTCTCGTCCCGCCGGGCAGGAACGCACGGCCTGCTTCGTGCTTTCTGAGATCTCTTGGGCAGCGGACGGGAAGCCGAATCGGAGGCAGCAAGGCCAGGAGGCCAGGCAGGAGGACATGTGAACGGTCCAGGTGAGACAGAAGGAGCTCATGACCACGTCGGCGACGTTGGCAATGGAGAAGACTTCAGCACCAGCAGACAAAATGGACAGGAATTTCTGGCCACCCAAGGAGAAAAAAGCACGCTACGCAGAGTCACACAGGCCTGAACGGGTGGCCTCGTCATGTCCCTTACCAGGCTTGGCAAACTGCCCCTTCAGCTGGTAAAATGGAGATGAAAAATGTGAAATGGAGCCCTAACCGGTTTGGCTCAGTGGATAGAGAGTCGGCCTGCGGACTGAAGGGTCCCAGGTTCGATTCCGGTCAAGGGCATGTACCTTGGTTGCGGGCACATCCCCAGGAGGGGGTGTGCAGGAGGCAGCTGATCAATGTTTCTCTCTCATCGATGTTTCTAACTTTCTATCCCTCTCCCTTCTTCTCTGTAAAAAATCAATAAAATATATATATTTTTTAAAAATGTGAAATGGAGATGAACATGTGGGCGCTGAACCCGCTGGGTTCTAACTGCTCTAGACCATGCTTTTCCTTCTGACCGTGAGCGCCTTGAGGGCAGGCGCCCAGCCGAGGTATTCTTCGTATGGCCAGCCCCCAGCACTGTGCCTGGAACACAGCGAGTGCATTGGAGGCATTCACTCAAAAAAAAGTGAAGCAGCTGAGACCGGTTTGGCTCAGTGGATAGAGCGTCGGTCTGCGGACTGGAGGGTCCCAGGTTCGATTCCGGTCGGGGGCATGTACATTGGTTGCGGGCACATCCCCCCCGGTGGGGGGTGTGCAGGAGGCAGCTGGTCGATGTCTCTCTCTCATCGATGTTTCTAGCTCTCTATCCCTCTCCCTTCCTCTCTGTGAAAAATCAATAAAATATATTTTTAAAAAATGTGAAGCAGCATCTGTCTCGGTTTGTGTAAGCCTAGAAGCAGATCCTGAGACTAGGGTTCATTTGGGAGGTGCTTTATTTGGGAGGTGACCCCAGAAGATGCCCATAGGGGACGGGAGAGCGAGACAGGTGCCCTGTGGCAACACAACTGCACCTCACTGGAGAACGTGGGCCGTGCAGGGTAAAGGTCAGTCACCCCAACGGAAGCCGGAGGAGGCTGGGCCTTCCCCACCGACTCCTGGTGGAGGGCTGCCTCTGTGGACACGGATTCTCCTGCATTCCCGACTTGCCCAGACCCCGGGTACGCGAGCTTCACGGTGAAGCTGAAGTCCTCAGGCAGCAGGATGCCCATCTGGGCACGCAGACATGAACGCCCGGGGCAACAGAGGAGCACCAGCAGCGCCGCTACAGTAATCATCGCTCCAGATTCAAGTACTAGTTTACAGTAGAGTAACACATTAACCACATTAGCCATGCCAGGAGAACAGTCAACTCCAGGACGTGACATGACGGTGCTTCTTCTACAAATTAATGGCTTTTTAAGAAAATAAAGGAAGGAGGGTGTTACAGATTAAAAGAGACTTAGGCGACGTATCAACCAAATGCAATATGTAAACTTTGGATCCTCATTTGCATAGAAGCACTGTAAAAAGACATGTTTTATGTAACCAGAACAAATTGAACACGGACTGAGCAGTAGATGATATGAAGAAATTTCTGTTCATTTAGTTGAGTGCGATGATGCTACTGGCAATGTTATTTTTTTTTAAAGTCCTCGTCTATTCGAGATTTTACCAAAAAAAAAGATGCAGCAATGGTGGCAAAATGTTAACAGCTATTAAATCTAGGTAATGAGTGTGTGGGAATTCATTATGCTCTTCTGCTTGCCTTTCTGCCTGTTTGAAACTTGATAAGAGGAGGAGGGAGTGAGAGAGGAGGGGACCCCAGGCTGCCTGGGTTCAAATCCTGGTTCTGCTGCTTTCTAGCTGAGTAAACTTGAACATGTCACTGAAACTTCATCTGGCCCTGGTTGGCTTGGCTCAGTGGATGGAGCGTCGGCCTGCGGACTGAGGGGTCCCGGGTTTGATTCCAGCCAGGGGCACATGCCTGGGTTGTGGGCTCGATCCCCAGTAGGGGGTGTGCGGGAGGCAGCCGATCAATGATTCTCTCTCATCATTCATGTTTCTATCTCTCTCTTCTTCTCCCTTCCTCTCTGAAATCAATAAAGAAATATTTAAAAAAAAAATAAAGAAACTTCATCTGCAAATTAGACGAGTAGCAGTGTATAACCCATCAGATTGGGAGAAGGATTAAGTCAATATCACTAAAATGCTTAGAACAGTGCTCAGGAAACATCAGCTATTACTTGTCCATCAAGAACAAATTCCAGTGCGTGACACGCAGGGGATGCTGGCCTCTGGACCGGGCACATCCGGCTGGGCCCGTGTGGTTCTGCAGGAACAGGGCAGCTCTCCCCAAAGCATGAGGCTGGGAGAGGAGGGGAAGCAGCACTCAGGCAATGGCCATGCCACGAGAAGGCAGGCTAGCCCTGGGCAGACAGCGCCTGTGACGGTGACGGGCAGGTGTGACTTCCTGGTGCACTTCAGGACCGGGGAGGAGCTAGCAGCCAACCCAGGGAGTGTGGGGGGAGAGAGAGGCAAAGCCTCAAGTGACAGCGCATCCCTGGGACCACGGGTCTGGAACAGGATGCCCCCGGTGTGCCTGCCATTAGGGAGGCCCTGACGATGGGGGTGTCCGCCGCGAGGCTCACGTGCATCTAATGACTCTCCTCCCAGAGGAGGGGTGGTGTGCATATGTCAGAGGCTGTTTCCAAGGGCCGAAGCTGTATCTCTCTGCCTCACTCAGGCCTCTGAAGCCCAAGGAAGCATTAATGCCCCGCCCCGGGAAAGAGGCTTACGTTTTAGTTCCTCTCTGGCGCCCTAATCCACTTCAATTAGAGAGTTTGGAGAAGCAGTTTTTTTGTGTGTGTGTTTTTCGTAGCCTCCCTTAAAGGTAGGCGTTGCTTTGTGGCTCTCGTATGGCCCATGGGTTGCAAACAGAAATCTGCCAGGAGCCTCTGGGAAAGCGTGTTCTCTTCTCATTGCCTTGAACCTGCTGTGGTTTCCGGAGCTGCAGCAGCCATGCCGTAACCAGGAGGCAAAGGCTAAGAGCATTTCAAGGTGTCAAGCCATTGCTGAACCTAAATTAACAGAGGCACCTGCCTACTTCCAGAGATCCTGATATACAAAAAAAAATAAAAATAAACCTACTTTTTATTTTTTAAAATATATTTTATTGATGTTTTTATCAGAGAGGAAGGGAGAGGGATAGAGAGTTAGAAACATCGATGAGAGAGAAACATCGATCAGCTACCTCCTGCACACCCCCTACTGGAGATGTGCCTGCAACCAAGGTACATGCCCTTGACCGGAATCGAACCTGGGACCCTTCAGTCCGCAGGCCGACGCTCTATCCACTGAGCCAAACCTGCCAGGGCAATAAACCTATTTTTTAAACACTTCTTTTCTCCGTGTTGGTAGCCAAGTTGTCTGTCTCTTACCGTTGAAAGAATTCCTAAGAGGGCACCTCATTAGCTACAATAATTCTCAAAGCCATAAAGAAAATATAAAGAGAGATCACTGCAAATTAGACATTCTTTTTATATTCTTCCCTGTACCTGTATCTTTAAAATGCCCTTCAGTGAGCATGTATTTACATGGTGATCAGGAGGGGAAATGGAAATGCAAACCATTGGAAAACAACAAACTAAACTTGCAAAACCCAAGGCATAGAAGCAGCTTGACCCACGGTCAGGAGGCAGACCCGGCTGTGACCTTTGATGTCCAATTTCCTTATCTATAAAGCGGAGATATTTCCTAAGTATTTCCTCCCTATGGATCTTGCTAGAATGAAATAAGGTAGTATTTATAAATGTACCTGGTGCTAAATAAAGATGCATTTTTGTGCTTCTTATTAAAATAGGAAGTCAGATATAAGTGGCTGGGGTTAGTGCTTGCAAGGAGGAAAGATCAGGGGGTGGGAGCCTGCACCAGCAGCCTCAGGCCACACCCCCTACTTCCAGTGCCTACTGTACCCCATCTTGGTCTCTGCTGACCCTGTGCAGGGGGCAGCCTCCGAGGAGGAAAATTCCCACACCAGCTCCATCCATCTCTCTCCCCACTTACTCCTCTCTGGGATCAGATGCTGTCCTTGTTACTTTATCGCCTTCATGAGGCCTGTGTGTCCTTGAGGTTATTGTGCAGAATTCCTGGCGTAGCGCCCTTCCCCCTGCTATCCATGCAGCATTTCAATGGCCCTCTCCAGCTCACTGTCTCTCTCTCCTCTCCTCTTTGTTCTGCCTCTCAAGGGGCTAATTACCATTCACAGGCATGTTCTGTACGGTTATATCTTCAATGTTAAAAAACGTGAGTGGCAAGCGAGGTCTCCAGTCTGAAGTTTCTCCTTTGAAGCCTTTTAACAAGTCACCAGGGACGGAAGGCACAGCAGCGATGTCTGGAATACCGAGTCAGGGCCTGCAAGCTGCTGCTGCTGCTGCCGCCGGGGAGGGGCGCCACGCCCAGTCCCAGACGACCCTGGAGGAGGCCCCTCTGGTTTCCTCCCGTGCTTGTCTGGAGGCCTCTACAAGCAGGATGGAGCCTGCGGACAACCTCACCTACAGAGAGGTCATGGCCTCCCAGACGCTCATAGCTCCAGGGACACCCAGCCGCACACCCCACACTCACCCTCCCACCCTAGGCACTTCCCCACCCCTCAGACGCGACACATACTCTGCTCCAAACCCTCACATACAGGTCTGTGCTCACACTCAGCCCACCAGACACAGACACGCCACAGCAATCGCTGTTCACCGCGTGCCTGCCGCGTGGGAAGAGGTCCCGTACTTTGCTCTCAATCCGCGATACTAATTCTGTATCGGGCAGGGTCCCTGCGCCCAAGGTCACACTGCGAGATGCTAGCCCAGGTCGGCCTCTCTCTCAAGTCCAAGTTCTTTCTACCTCCCCACACCTGGAACAGGCTGGGGGTGTCCACCCCACGCAGCTGCCTCAGGAGCACGTGTCCCATCCCCCAGGCAGCCTGACACCCCCCTCAGCTAAAGCAGCCCTGGCTTGCCACTCCCCAACTCCCCTATTTCTGTCAGCCTCCCCGCATCCAATGTGTGACATTCTCTGGTGTTTTCTGACCTTAAGACAAGAATTAAAATTTTAATCAGCAAATGACAATGTTCACTGAGTTCATGACTTTGGTAAATGTCACCAAGTGGAGTTCAACCCCCCCACCCCACCCCCTCCAGTCCCTACCCCACATTAATGAAGCCTGTGTCACTTGCGGCAGGGGGCGGGGTGGGGGGCGTGCAGAAGGACTGGGACGGGGGCTTCCCGTTAGCTCAAAGCCCAGCAGCTTGTGGACACAGCAGATGGACACAGGGCCGGAGCCTGCTCCCTCCCTCCCGGGCACAGTCCCGAGGGGTGGGGCGTGGAGAAGCCCACACCCTGGCCTCCGGGAGGGCAGGCTCTTACTGTCTGACTCTGCTAAAGCTGTCTCATTTGTAGCCTAAATAATTCACTCCCCGACCTCTCAAGGAGCATTAGAGGGAAAACAAAACCCGACCCAGACCTCCTGCTCAGGTTGCGGCTGCACGCCAGGCCGGCCGGGAGGCTGGGGAGAAGACCTAGGCTGCGGAGATGAGAGATGGTCCGCCTTCAAAGGTTCCTGGGGGCCGGCAACCTTCCAAAAGCAGCTTGGGGCCTGGTTCTGTATGGCACTCAAGCTAAGAATAGTTTTTACATTTTTAAAAAGTTCTTTTTAAAGAACGAAACAAATGAAATAAACAACCACCAAAGGAAAAGATACCAAAGAGACTTTTCGTGGCCTGAGAAGCCTAAAATAGTTATCACCTGGTCCTTTCCAGAAAGTTTGCTAACCCTAATCCACGCCCCAGCCTGGAAGGTGATGAACTTTGACCTACCCCTTGACCACCTCGCCCAGTGACAGAGCCTCTTCAGTCGTCAGAGTTTTGATATTTACAGTCTGGTGAGAAGCTGGTGTCCTTGTTCATCCCATTACCCAAAACAAAACAAAGTCAAAACACGAAGAGAAACCCTGGAATGGGATGAACAGTCTTAGTTCTACTGCACAGGGGGAGAGGGAGGGAGGGAGAGAAGCAGGCAGGGACTGAGACTCAAGCCCAACCCGTCGCCTGAGGGTCAGAATTCAGCACTGTCCACCCCTCTCCAGTCTTGACACCCCTCCTCTCCAGACCCCCCGCCCCCCACTCTGCATCCCAGCCATCCCAGCTGAGCCTAGCAGTCACTGAGGCTGGAATTCTCTTACCGATGAGCTACCCAAGTCGCCTGGGTCTCAGTCCCTGAAGGCTGTGTGTCTACCCGGGAACCCTGGACAGAGGTTCCGCCCAGCCCAGCGGGACCTTTGAAGGGCTGACCAGCCTGGACCCCACCCAGACCCTCTCTTAGCACCGGAGAGGTACAGCGTAAGGATTCTGGAAGAGATGGGTCAGAGTGGGCAACAGGGCTGCCAGCTCAGTGTCCCAGCTGTAACGGCTCCGTGACTCTGGGCTGTCATGGGGCCCGAGGGCAGAGTGGAGATCCAGCGGCCCCACATCGGGGTGTGTCGGCATTCTGGGTCATTTCAGGTAGGAGAGCAGTGACCTTGGTAAAATTCCTGCTGTGGGATCTCCCGAGAAAAATGTTGCTGCTGTCCAGCCAGTTCTTTGAAGGTTCCTCTTCCAGAGAAAAAAACAACATGGGCCCTGGCCAGCTTGGCTCAGTAGATACAACGTCGACCTGCGGACTGAATGGTCCTGGGTTCAATTCCAGGCAAGGGCACATGTCTGGGTTGGGGGCTCCATCCCCAGAAGGGGATGTGCAGGAGGCAGCCAATCAATGATTCTCTTTCATCATTGATGTTTCTTTCTCTCTCTCTCTCTCTCTCTCTCTCTCTCTCTCTCTCTCTCTCTCTCGCTGAAAAAAAAAAAAAGCAACATGGAAGGCGGGGTGGGAATCCCACATCCAGGCCAAGTGAAAAGGTCAGTAGTTAGAGAGTTGGAGGCCCACGCTGTGAGACCTTGGGCAAGTCACTTCACCTCTCTGGGACTGTTTCCTCACCTGTTCAAACAAGCAAACAAGCAATAACTCCAGGTGCTCGGATGGCGGTGATTTGAAGGTCCTGTCCATCCCTTGCCCAACAACGAACAGCCCAAACTGGCCCCACGTCGGCAGAAGCTTCGCTGGAAAGTTTGGTTGCATCTCTGTGTCCCTTCTGCAAGTCAAGCCAGGCCCAGGCAAAGGCTACGCAGCCAGTCTGCAGAGGGACACATGTCTTCCTCCAACATGTTAGCAGTTCTGGGATGTGGACTCACATGAGGGAGAGAAGCGGCGGGTGGTCAATGTCACCTCTTGTCTTTGTGCCCTGTGGCCAGGGAGTGGCTGAAGAGCTGTGGGAGTCTCACCCCCACTCCCCCAACACGCCCACAGCCTGGGGCCCAGAAGCCACAGTCTGGTACCACCTGCTTATGATCGAAAGCGTCTTTCGTCCATTCTCCCACCTGACTGGACACTCCTTGAGGGCAGGTGTTGTATCGTGACCTTCTGCTGGGTCCCCCAGGGGAGCCCAGCACACACTAGGTATAGGGCTGGAGGTCTGTCCATATCTGCTGAGCAGCTTAACTGAAACGCCCCTGGAAAAGGGGATGCTGCCTTTGACCTGGGGCGTGTGTCCAGGTAAGGGAACCTCCAAATTTGCTGGCTGATACCTTGCTTCAGTCCACGGCTCAGTCACGCTGTTCTGCCAAGGCCATGGCCCCCAGAACTATCGTGTCACCTAGAGAGCAAGTGAGGGGAGAAGGTTAGAGACGGGAACGAACACTCCCAGGATATGCAGGTCATTGCTGCCATCCCTCCCCGCTCATGAAGCCCAGCCTGGGAGAGCATGGCGGGGTGGCCCAGGCAAACAGAAACCAGGCACGTCTCATCACAGTGTGCTTCAGATTAGTTACCGAAATTGCCAAGCACAGTGATCTGCAGCCTACAAACCCAAACGTATGAAACAGTGACAGGCTGGCCTGGTGGCTCCATTGGTTGGAGCATTGTCCCATACACCAAGAAAGGCTGAGAGTTCAATTCCCAGTCAGGGCACAGACCCAGCTTGTGGGTCCCATCCCCAGTGAAGATGTGGATGGGAGGCAACCGATCCATGTTTCTTTCTCACATCGATGTTTTTTGTTCTCTCTCTCTCTAAAATCAATGAAAAAAACATATCCTTGGGTGAGGATTAAAAACTATATATAGTGACAAATGTTGCCAGCGCTGTGGGGAGGGTCTCCCTCTCCTCTGGTCTTAAATATTCTCAGGATGGCGGTCTCCTTGCCTGCCTGCAGAGAGGACGCTCTTCTTTATACGGAGAGCTGTTGCTCCCTCTGTTCTGTGCTCTGAAAATGTTGCTCATTCAGAACCCTGAAGGCAGCCTTCTCTTCTGTGTGTGTGTGTGTGTGTGTGTGTGTGTGTGTGTGTGTGTGGTGTGTGTGTGTGTGTGTGTGTGTGTGTGTGTTTGCTTACTGTGTGTGGGAGTGACCGGGGAAGGCAGAGGCAGAGTTCTGGCCTGACCCCGCACCCCCGGTACCATCATTTGTACAAACGGTGATGACAGAGCTACGGACTGGTTAACCGTGACCCTCATGGACTTGCTCCCAAGTCTGATAACGTTTTCATGACCCCTTGTTCTGTGGGGCAGGCAGCAAACCATGAATTCTCCCGGGTCACAGCCGGGCAAGGCAATTCAGCTAGAGGAAGGCAGGTGTGAGCCACGGGGAGCTGGGAATCCTGGGAGTGTGGGACGGGCCTGTGGCAGGGGTGGCCGGGAAGAGTGGCTACAGCAACATCCCCTCTGAATTACCTAGATCCATGGTCGGCAAACTGAGCTCGCGAGCCACATGCGGCTCTTTGGCCCCTTGAGTGTGGCTCTTCCACAAAATACCACGGCCTGGGCGAGTCTATTTTGAAGAAGTGGCGTTAGAAGAAGTTTAAAAAATTTGGCTCTCAAAAGAAATGTCAATCGTTGTACTGTTGATAGTTGGCTCAGTTGACTAATGAGTTTGCCGACCACTGGCCTAGATAATTGCCTCAACTCCCTGCTTTGTTCCTGTGGACCTGCCGTTTTCCAGGAGGCAAACTCGCTCCAGGCAGAGGAGGCAACCGAGGCATATGACGCATCAGGAAGTTTGCTCAGAAGGACAGGGCATTTCAAATCCAGAGGCCCTGGCTCCAGACCCCAGAGTCAAGACCGACCTGGGGGACTGTCTGGGGCTGTGCCCACATGGTTTGCAGGTCCCTCCTTAGGACACCCGACGTCTCCCAGGGCTCCTGCGCCCCCTTTTCCGTCCCAGAGGGAAGGGGAGCGGGAGGAGGATGAAGCATCCACGGGTGGGTACCTTGGTGGTTTTGACCTTGTGTCCCCGGATGCAGCTCCACCCCGACAGGTCCGGCAGCACCTTGCACTCCTCCCCCGGCAGGCAGGGCTCCATCTGGCACCACCACCGCTGCAGGACGATGGAGGCTGTGGGAGCAGAGCAATGGGGCAGCGCTAAGCTCTCTGGGAGTGCAGTGTGTGGTGGCGGGGGGGGGGGGGGAGGGGCGGTCTGTGCGGGATGAAGTGCCCACCTGCACACACCCCTGGCTTGAGCCCTGCATTTCCCTGTCTTTCCCCTACTCGGGCTGCCCAGCAAGGCCCGGCCACACAACCGTGTCAACCTCAACCCACGGAGCCCTGATCTCACCAAAGACAGTGTGGGGAGAAGGCAGGGGACCTGTGTTGAAGGCAACCCTCAAGCTGAGCCACCAGGTCATTAGCGGAGAGGCTCAGTCCCAACAAGCTCCTGGGTGTATGTGTGCGAGCCGTTTGGAGGGGTGCACAGAGCGGGCGTGCACAAGCAGGTGGGCATGTTCATAGTGCTGCCACGTGAGCGTGAGAAAATGGGCATGGGAGTGGCAGTGGGAAAGGAAGTAGGCCAGGAGTGAAGGAATGCACGGACGAGGGACTCCCACGTGCCCACGTGAGAGGGGGCAGAGGTCCAGGTGGAGGAGGCCTGGGAAGGAGGCCACAAATGCAGGAGTGAGTGTGCGGTGATGAGTCTAACGGGAGGTGAGAGGATCCGTGTGAGGCGGCGCGTCTGTGTGTGTGCCAGGCAGTGTGTGCCAGGCAGTGGGTGCCTGGCAGTGGGTGCCAGGCAGTGGGTGCCAGGCAGTGGGTGCCAGCCGGAGGGAGGTTTCTCATCTATGAAGCGGCATGGTCACGTCTGCCCGCCCCAGAGGTTGCCCCATCATCCGAGAGCTGACATGGAAACCCTGAGATGGGGAGGAAACTGTATCCCCAGCAGATGGCGAGGCCGAAAAGACAGACCTTCTTATCTCTCCCATCAGGCCCTCCCGCCAGGCCGGCCTCCCACTCACCGTCCACGCAGGAGGGCTTCGCCCGCGTGGTGCCAGCCACCTGGCCGGAGGAGCAGGAGCACTTGACGGTCTGGGAGCGCTCCTCGATGCGGTTCCGGTTGCAGCAGCGGTGAGAAGCCGTCACCTCGCAGGTGCCCTGCTTCACGGGGACTGGAGGGACCAGCAGAGGATCAGGGGACCCTGCTCCTCCCCAACCAACCCCCACCTGGGCACTCCTCCACCCCCTCCTCCCAGGTCAGGGGAGGAGGAAATGGAGGAGACCTTCCTGCTGCCTCCGAGTCCCTGTCCTTCCTGCTTCCCCAGCGAAGCCACACGCATCACACTCATGGCTTCGGGCAGAAGAGGACGCCCCACGCCAGCCCACACCTCCCAGCTCCCTCCGGGAGGGCAAGGGCCCCCGGGGCTTACAAAGCGTGGGAAGGATCATCCGCTTACACAGGCTTTACCATCCCAGGAGGAAAACCACAGAATTAGGCCAGGAGGCGAGACTGAAGCCCCCACCCGGGGCCTCTCTCCCTGCAGAACACCTTCTGGCCTGAAGGGGAAGGTGAGCCACGGCTCTGCCCACGTTTCCGGGGCCAGGGCAGCAGAGCGGGCAGCGTTTCCTGGGTGAAGAGCAGAGGAGGAGCCAGAACCCCTGGAATCTGTGGGCTTGACTCAGCCTCAGAGGAGATCTGCCTGCTGTCGAACGGGTGGGGTGGTGTCCAGCTCTCTAGTATCCTGGGAAACCTCTCCCCAGGTCCCACCACCTCCCCCAAACCTGTGGGAGCTGGAGGCTGCAAGGAAGCCGAGGCCAGGAGGGTCCACAGCCAGACCAGGCAAAGTGCCAGCAGCCAGCCGCCCGTGCTCCAGTTCCGCGCGGCCCGCTGACGCATCCTGCAGAGAGAAACGCACACCTTGCTCCACTCCGGGCACAAGCAGCCCCAGCCCCCCCCCCCCCCCCCCGCCCCGCGCCTCTCGAACATGTGCACTAGGAGGTAGGTAGGGTGCACCCCTTGTCCCCAGGCATCTCCCAGCCTGGCACAAACTCACGGTAGAAAGTAGTGAGTGCTTTCCTAGCTGAAAAGGGAGCAGGGAGGGAGACGGTCCTGCTGGAACCCGTTGTGGAGGTGACATTTAGGAGGGGCCTTGGAGGGTGAACCAGACATGGTCCCAGGGAGGGCGGTGCCCTGGGAGGAACCATAATGCTGACTCCCAGTTCTGGAGCACTTGACCCAGGTACTTCCCCAACAGGGTCTTGGATCCTCCACAGCTGTCCTACTACGTAGAATTATTTGTACCTATTTTACAGATGAGCACACTGATACTCAAGAAGCCCACAGACACACTAAACAGTCATCAATCAAGGACTGGCTAAATGTATTGGGGAGCATGGTACAAATGCCGTCCCATCCAGGCAGCTGTGGAAAAGAATGGGTGAACACTTTATGTGCCAGGCATGCAAAGATCTCTAAGGATAATCCACTATTAGGGGGCAGGGGCGGGGAAGGGCAGGACGGTGTGTATAAAATGTGTAAAAGGGAGGGAGTGTATGTGTTGTTCAAATATGCATAAGCTAGCTCTGAAAACGTTAAAAAAAAATCCTGATGACATTGGTTGTCACCAAGAAGGGGAACTGGTTGGCTGGGAGATAGAAAGGTAGAGAGAGACTTGTTTTTGTCCCTGTCACGCTTTTACATTTGGGATTTTGAACCCAGCAATTCAACTTAAACAAATTTAAATTTGAAAAGGAAGAAATGAAATGGAGGCGAATAGAAGTCAAATGACTTGCCCAAGGCCAGGCAGCGTGTGGGTGGCACAGCCGGGGAGCCTGCCCCATCCCCACTGCACCCCTTGCCTCTGCTCCCCTACCCTTCTCTTCGCCTCCTCCATCCTCAATGGTTCGGGCCTCCCAAATCCATCCCAGAAGATGGGCTAGAAATGGAGAGGACCCCAGGGAAGCAGAGGCACAGAGCAGCTGGGGGCTGCTGGGCCCCGGGGCATGGCCGGGCTCCCACAGGTGCCAGCACAGTGCTGGGAACAACAGAGGCCAAACCCAATGCCAGGACCTGGCAGCTCCCTTGGCAGGGTGCTGGGTCTCCCTACACCCCCGTTCTCCCCATCTTCAATGACCTCCTAACTCACCTTTATTGGGAGCTCCCAGCTTCTGTCTGTTCCTCCACGGGCCTCAGGCTCACTCTACCTAGACACGTAGGAAAGGTTCTTCGGGGGGGCTGCAAGGGACAGAGGGAGCGGTTGATTGGCGCTTCTGAGGGTGGAAGGGGGTGGGCTGAGCACTGAAGCAGAGCCCAGGATGCCAGTCTCTCCTGTGCCCTGGGAATCTGCAGGGGTCCGTGCAGGCTGTGGGAGCATGTAGGGTGCTGAGCCTCAGAAGAGGAGCTGAGGGAGTTCCTCTGTCCAGGAGGAAAGCAGGGCAGGGGGCGGGATGGCAGGAGGCGTCTAAGAACCAATGCTGTCACCTGTCTGGCCTTGGGAGGGAGCTGAAGGGCAGGGCAGGGGTCCGGAGCAGAATCCCACAGGACGCTGCTCAGAGGGGCACCTGGGACAGACCCCAAGGTCCTGAATCCTCTTTGCTTCCACCTCTTACCCCCCTCACACCTGCTTCCTGGACTCACCCAGGGATGGCTCAACTCTGACACCCTCACCCCCATTCCCACTCCACGGGGCCAGCCGGGGGGCCTCCAGCTCTCTGAGCCTCAGAGGCCCCAGCCCCAACAGCCTCTCCATTTCTTCCTAAGACCTCTCCTCCCTCAGCCTCCAAAGGGAGGTGGACGGAGGCAGGCAGGAGGATGCAGCCCAGCAAGAACCCAGACCTCTGTGTCCTGGGTCCCTGGAGTGAGAGCCCAGAGAAGACCCAGGGGGCAGAGGGCGAGGTGGTGCTGAGACCCTGGGGAACGGGTGCTCTGTGGGCAGAGGGTGCCCCAACTTCTAGGGGGACCTCTCCTCTGAGGGGGCATCTCCTCTCCCGGCCCCGTCAAGCACCTTCCCTTTCATCATTACAAATGCAGCTTCCTCTTCTCCCAGGGAGTCCATACCCCATTTCTCTCTGAGCTGCCACACTCTCCAACCCACCTGTCCTCTCTCTCCCATGAACCCCCAGACCCAAAAGACGTGGGGGGTCATTTAGGCTGGGTTTTTCTAGCATTCTGTTCTCTCCTTCAGGGAGAGCTGGAGAAAGAAGCTTCTGGGATTTGCTCTCGGGCTTCCGCACTCCTGCCTCAGTTTCCCAACCCGTTTCCCCCACCCCGATCCAGGCTATGGCGAGGCAGAGTTAGCAGCCAGCGTACCAGCAAGGGGTTGAGGATGGGAACCACAGACCTTTAACCTTCCCCTCCCTCCCCTCCCTCCCGGACCCCGAGCCCACTCAGTCCTCCCAATTCTGAGCCCCATCCGTGGGACCTACCTACCTGTCCCACGGCGGTGCCAGCGGCCAGCTCGGGTGCCGTCTAGTCCGGAGCCCTGTGACCCTCACCAAGTTGCTGCGTCCCCAAGGCGGCCAGGCTCCGACCCAATTGGCACCACCGCCATGTCGGCCCCTCTCTGCGCACTGGGGGAGCTCGGCCCGCCCGGCCAGCTCGGGAGGGCACAGCCAGGGTCCGTCCGAGGCTCCGGCCCGCGGGCCCGGGAGCGTGCAGCCGCCGCGCCGCGTCCTCCGCGCCGGGGGCCGCCCCCGTCCGCCAGCCCCGCGCGGGCGCCGCCGCCTCCTCCCGGGCAGCGCGGATCGCCGCGCACAGCGCCGGGGCCGGCGGGCGGCGGGCGCAGCGGCCCCTGGCGGCCCCGACAGGACGCGGGACGAGAAGACCTCCGACTTCAGTGGTTGGGTAAGGGTGCACCTCCCTCTGCAGGCTGGGGTCCCTCAGAGAGGTTCCTCCACATTCCCCAGGTAGTGCGGCTTCCCGGGGTGGGGGCGCTGAGTGTGAGGAGTGACTGCGCAGACCCTCAGGGCGTTTGAGCCTTGACGATTCTATGACTGCATTGTCTAATACTGCAGCCACTAACTGTTATGTAGTTTTAAAATGTAAATAGAAATCAGCCCAGCTGGTGTAGCTCGGTGGTTGAGCCTCCACGTATGAACCAGTTGGATTCCCGGTCAGAGCACCTGCCCAGGTTGTGGGCTCAATCTCCAGGAGGAGGTGTGCAGGAGGCAGCCAAGCTATGATTTTCATCATTGATGTTTCTGTCTCTCCCTTCCTCTCTGAAGTCAATAAAACTATATTTAAATAGAAATAGAAGTCAAATAAAATTTAAAGATTGAGATTCTCATTTGCACTCGCCACATTTCGAGTGCTCGGTAGCCACACGTAGCTAGGGACTCCTGTGTGGGCCGCAAAAAATAGAGAACATTCTCTCACCGTGGCACAAAAGGAGGGATGCGAACACCAACTTGGGAACCAAACCCTGGAGACCCAGTTTCTTCGTCATAAAAATTGCGATGTAATTGCAATTTTGTAATCGCTGCAGGGTAAGATTTTGGATGTGCACAAGCATTAGACAAGTGGGAGAAGGTGGTAGTCTGTGATTTTGTCTCTTTAGGAGGAGGGACAACCCTCTTAGGTAGGGAGGGCTTTGGGGTCAGGGAAATGGAGAGGGGAAAGGCAAGAGGAAAAAGCTCAATTCTGAGCTCTGAGCCACTGCGTGTAGCCTGGATAAAGCGGCCTTAAGGATGCCCAGCCCCCTCCGTAGCTGAGGCCTGACACTGAGTCTCATTTCTTAGCAGAAGAGAATATCTCACAAGTCTGCTTCTTCACAATCCCTCCCCTCACCCCCCCCCCCCCTCCTCCTTTTCCTTCTCAATCTCTGCTGCCTCAGGGAACCTTCTCACCAGGTTCTGGGGCAGTCTGAGGAGGAGGAGGCTGATGATGCCAAGAACAGGAAGTGAGAGATTCAGGGAGTGGAGAGCCTGAGGATTTGGCTCTGGTCAGCAGGCTGTTCTGGAGCCCAGGAGAGCTGTTGACATCCCTACTGACCATCTGGTGCTGGAACTAGGGCTCCCTGGGCCCTGGCTCTGTGGCCCGCTTGCAGCCACACCCCGCTGGGTGCTGCAAAGCACAGGGATTGGGGAGCTGGGCGACACAGAGAAGCGGGAAGCAACCTGTCCCAGAAACACTGAATAATAAAAATAGCCAGGCTGTTATATTTTTTTCTTCAGTCTTTGGCTTGCTGCTTATGCCACTGATCTGAGCACTGGCTCCAGCTTTCCTCAGGCAGGAAGGAAATGTCCATAGCAGCAGCACGTTCTTTATCCACGCAGCTGCCGGTGCCACTCGATGTGCCTGTGGACTCATTTGTCTTCTTCTTCTTGTGGCTTATTTTCCTTTGGCTCTCTCTGGCCTGAGTGCAGGCGTAATCACAGAACGTCTGAAAACCGGAGTGACCATTATGAGATTTCTATTTGAAAGCTACTCTTCTGGGGGCACAGTTTAGGCCCTGAACAGAGAGGATTAGGGTCAGGAAGCACACTGCCCACAAAGCCTAGAGGTGGAGTCCCAACCGTGAAAGGGGTGCGAGTGGCCCCTGAGGACTACCCCTGACTTGCATTAGGGCCACAAGAGCCTTGTCTCCATTTGGACCATGGCGGGGGGGGGGGGGGGGTGGGGGGGGGGCGGGGCGGGGGGAGAGGGGAGGTGTCCCTGGAGGCCTAGTGGTCAACTCCCAGATACCACTGTCCCCCCTTCCCAGGCAGGAAGCTTAGCCTGGCCTCTGTCTCCCCCTGATGGCAGACACAGAACTTGGTCAACATCCCCGGACTGCTCTCAGCCTCTGCCTGAACCCCCCCACTTCTCAATAAGCATTCACCTCCCTCTTAAGCCTTCCTCCCGATCCCCACAAATCAGCATGGTTCTTCAGACAGAATCGTTTGGGCATCCTGGGGCTGACATGAGTGTGAATCTTTCACTGGCTGTGTGACCTCTTAGGGCAAGTCGTGTACAATGACAGGAGCGTCATCAGTAAAATTAAAAAAATAAAATAAAGCCCATTTGAAGGGTTGGTGTGCGGTATCAATGGCCTAGTCTAGTGTATGGGAAGTACTTTGCAGAGGGCATCCTAAGTAGTGAGTCCTCCATACGGTAATTCCTGTTATCATCCCTGCTGTGGCCAGGGGTCCTGAGAAACACGGTGGAGGAGGAGTGGCAGCTACGCGCCCAGATCCAGGTGGTCTTCACGGAGCCCGGGGACTGGCAGCGCCTCCGTTCAGCACGGCCGGCTCCAGCCTGCGCGGTCACCACCCCCGCATCACACCCCGCACCAGCCCGCTCGCCCTCCCGCCAGCAGCCCCCATCGGAGGAGGCGCTGTCACACCCAGGGCTTCACACCCCGCGGTCCCCGGAGCGGCTGGCTGCGCTCCGAGTTCATCAGCCCCGCCCGGCACCCTCCGGGCGGGCCGGCCCGGGGCGCCGAGCGCTAGGAGACACCACCCTCCCGTCACAATGGGGAGGTTCTAGCCCAGGTCGGCTCCGGAGCTCGGCTGAAACCCGGGTGCCTGCTCTCCGTCCCCTCCTCCCCACAGCGGACCGGTCCTTCGCCAAAGAACCGGAGGCGGGGCGAAGGCGGAACGGGGAGGGCGGCGGCTGGGAGCGGGGGAGGCGGGGCCGGGAGCGAGCGCCGCCCCCCGCGAGCCCCATGGGGCGGGGCCACGGCCGAGGGCGGGGCCGGGCGGCAGCATGCTAAGCCGGGTGCGCTCAGCCGTGGCGCACCTGGTGAGCTCGGGGGGCGCCCCGCCCCCGGGCCCCAAGTCTCCGGACCAGCCCGAAGCGACCTCGCTGCTGCCCGCCGTCCCTCCGGAAGCGCCCAGGAGTCCCCCGGCGAAGGCTGGGAGCGGGAGCGGGAGCGCGAGCGCGGCGCCCGCCAAGACCGCGGAGGCTCGAGCGAGCTTCTCCCCGACCGACCTTCCTGCAGCTGAGCCCGGGGGGGGCTGCGTCGCGCCGACGACCACGCCGGCCGGGCTGTGCAGAGTCCCCCGGACACCGGCCGTCGCCTGCCCTGGAGCACGGGCTACGCCGAGTGAGCGTCCCTGGGGGCACCCTAATTAGGATGGGAGTCCCACCCACCCCCTCCTCACCTCGGCATCCCGGGAGCTGGGGTGCGCCGACCCCCCCCCCCCCCCGCGCCACGGTCGGTGCCCAGCAGCCCCCCTTTCCCCAGATCCCTTGCTATCGATGACCATGGGCTGCGGGCCGCACCTCTCCCAGCCCTTCCTCCAGCCGGTGCCGCCTTCCGCGGGACCTCCCGGGTCCTGGGCTACCCTCGCCGCGCCGCCTCCGGCGCCTGGTTCTCTCCTGGAGCCCGGAGGTGGAGGACCCCGCGAAGGATGAATGGGCCGGTTCTCAGTCCGGCCCGGTTTTAACGCCTAAGGGAGGAAAGGTTTCAAGGAGCGGGAGCCTCTTCTGATAGAGGCGATGGCGGCTGCGAAGACCCGCTCCCGGACTTCCCGACCCCCGCGCCCCAGTTCCCGGTCTCTCTTCTCGTTCCCCTCCCCCTCCACACCCAGAAATAGCCCGCGACACCTGGCGGCCGTGGCTTCCCCTGGGGCAGGGGCGGGGCCGCGCGGGGAAGCGGAGAGTCCCCTTTGAACGCCCCTCCGCGGGCGCACCGCGCGGGCCTGGCGGGGAGGTGGCCCCGGTGGGCGCGGCCCGCGGGCTCCCCGGGCTATGAGTCTATTTCATGCCTGTGCTGGGCGAGCGGAGCACTGAGGGCGAAGGGGGTGCTGCTGATCTCGCCGAGGGGGGTGGCAGGGGGACCCGTGGCCGCCCCGCCAGCTCGTTACCTTCCTATTTTGGAAGAGTGGATGGTCAGGGGACTCCTGCGCAGGCCAGGTGGACTTCCACCCCTGCCCTATTTCAATTCCTCTTCCGGATCGGGGCTGGAGCACTTCCTCCTTGCCAGAGCAGCCGAAACTTTCACCGGTGGTTTTAGGATGAGGGTGGGTGTGCCCATGAGGGTGGGGTGCTGTGGACCAGGCACTAGAAGAATTGATTGGGTTTCAGGTGGGAAGTAGGGTCTTGACGGGCAGGGAAGTAAAACCTCATGCTCCCAACAGGCGTCCCCCCCTCCTCCACACCCTCCCCAGCACCCTCAGGGATACCCGCTTAGCCAGGGATGGGGACCTGAGGCAGACAGGTGCTGCTGCCGGCCTTCCTGTGAGGTGGTGGGGCCTGACACCCTGACAGAACTCCCTGTGCCTCGCCCTGCCTCCCTTCTCCTCCTCACTCTGGCCTGGATCCCAGGAGGCCTTGACCTTTCTCGGCTTGGCCAGCAGGCCAGAGAGTGTGTGTGTATGTCTAAGGTGGGGGTTATTCCAGGGCCTGGTCTGGTGTCCAACCTGATGTGGTCACTCTGGCCTGGCAGGGTCATCAACGCTGGCAAGAGCCGGCACAATGAGGACCAGGCGTGCTGTGAGGTGGTGTATGTGGAAGGTCGGAGGAGTGTCTCCGGGGCACCTAGGGAGCCTAGCCCCGGCCAGGTAAGCCCCCAACGCCCTGCCCGGCCTCCAGAGACAGGGTGGCACCTCTGCCCAGCCATTCTAGGCATCTGCTTTTAAATCTGAAACATGCCAAGACCCACCTCCTACCTCCCCAGCTTTCTGTCTTCTGGCTCAGAATCCTTATCTGGCATAGATTCTACCACGTCAGTATGAATGTAGTTTTCCACTTAAAATGTAGACGCACGCGCATTTATGGATGAGCCGATTAATCACCAATGCTTATTTTTGCATTGGTGATTAATTAACACATCCATAAATACGTGAGCATCCTCCGAGTTTGGCTTTTTTGATGCTTGACTTTCTGATACAATCTAGGCCCTTGGTAAATGGGTGAGTAAATCTAACATTCTTTTATTACCAAGCTCCGACCTCCTCTCTCACGTGTGCGTGGATGCCCAGGGCTTGCTCTTCTCCCTGCATAAAACACACGCACCCACCACTCCTCTCTACTTTTCCTCCGCCAGGGACTCTGCTTCTACTACTGGGGCCTGTTTGATGGGCATGCCGGGGGCGGAGCTGCTGAGATGGCCTCCCGGCTCCTGCATCGCCACATTCGGGAGCAGCTAAAGGACCTCGTGGAGATACTGCAGGACCCCTCGCCACCTCCCCTCTGCCTCCCGTCCACCCCGGGGACCCCGGGTTCCTCGGACCCCTCTCACTTGGTTGGTCCTCAGTCCTGCTGGCCTTCACAGAAGGAAGTGACCCATGAGAGCCTGGTAGTGGGGGCCATTGAGAATGCCTTCCAGCTCATGGTGAGTGGGTGGCCAGGGCCAAGGGCCTGCTAGGCAGAGAGATACTCTGGTCAATTCTGTGTGGGAGTCAGGTGGCCTGCGGGGGGGGGGTGACCCTGAGGACCTACAATACCTTTGAAAGCCTGATCCTTGGGTCAGAGGGGAAGGAGAAGGGAGCGTTACACCCATGTCTTCCCTCCTGTCCTGCAGGGCAGCTTGGCTGGGCTGGTTTACTTTGGATGGAGGGGCGTGGCTGTAGGCCTGGAAGCTCTTCTTCATCCACCCCCTTTGACTCTTCCTCACGTGACAGGATGAGCAGATGGCCCAGGAGCGGCATGGCCACCAAGTGGAGGGGGGCTGCTGTGCCCTGGTGGTGGTCTACTTGCTAGGCAAGGTGTACGTGGCCAATGCAGGTGACAGCAGGTATGGGGGCCACACTCTTTGGGGTGGAGGAACAGAAGAGAGTGAGGTGGTGGGTGTTAAAAATCAAAGATGGAGGAAGTCAGGAGGGATCACAGACGGAAGGAAGGGCCTGGAAGAGCCTTATGGGAGGAAAGATAGGGGTGTGGTGGATGCTAGGTCCCTATGGGGGAAGGCCTGGTCTTTCTGGAATTCTCCACTAGGGGGCGGAAGAGAGACGAGCCCCATACCTTTCCTTTCTCTGGGCAGAGCCATCATTGTCCGGAATGGTGAAATCATTCCAATGTCTCGGGAATTCACCCCGGAAACCGAGCGCCAGCGCCTTCAGCTGCTGGTGAGTATGCACTGAGCTCCTGACTCCCATTCTTTGTTGAGTCTGTGCCTGTTGGTACCCTGCATCCTGAGGGCTCCCCCTGCCCCACCACACAGACAGCCCCTCACAGAGGAGTGCGGAGCCGAGCTGGTGGCTGGTGGAGGACGTAGCAGGAAGGAGCGTGGGCTGCTCCGTGCTCCCACGGTGGCCCCAGCTGAGGAAGGAAGTGGAGGCAGACGTGGGGAGGGAACCGCACAGGCCCTGAGGCAGTATGGTTTAGAGCTTTAAGCCCTGGCCTTGGAGCTGGGATTGAGTCCTGCTTCCAGGGCTTTGCTAATTGAGTGACTTTGGACAATCCCCTTGACTTGTATTTGTAGTTCCTGCCTTAAGGGTTGCAGTAGATGAGTTAATACCAGTTCCTATTAGACAGTGTGTGGCTCTAGTAAGCTCCACTTACGGGTCTGCCACAATTAAGATCATTTAGACACCAGGCCGTGCTGTAAGCCTAATGCCCTCTGGCCCTCTGCTCTTGTCTGGCCACTCCCGACCCCAGGGCTTCCTGAAACCAGAGCTGCTGGGTGGTGAATTCACCCACCTGGAGTTCCCCCGCAGAGTTCAGACCAAGGAGCTGGGCCAGAGGATGCTGTACCGGGACCAGAACATGACCGGCTGGTAACACTTCCCTCAGAGCTGGGCCAGTTCCCATGGCAACGCAACCAGTCCCTGGCCAACAGCAAGGTGGAAGCTGGAGGCTGGGCCAGGCTGGGAGCTGGGGCGGCGGGGGGGGGTGGGGGGGGGATGTGGCCCTTCTTAGGGGTTTGTGTGAGGAGCGTGGCTCCTAGGGGAGAGGGGCTTTGATGCCTGGGTGATGCCTCCTCTACTCCCCCCTCCCCAGGGCCTACAAAAAGATCGAGCTGGAGGATCTCAGGTTTCCTCTGGTCTGTGGGGAGGGCAAAAAGGTAAACTCCACGGTAGAGGAGGGAGAGGGCCGGAGAACCCACCAGGAGCTGTCTAGGGCGGTGGAGGCTCCCCCTGAGGGCAGGGGTGGGTGGGGCCTGGTTTCAGAGTCCGGGAGACAGATGGTGTGGGCTGCACTCCTCCCTCCTTCTGCTTAGGCTCGCGTGATGGCCACCATTGGGGTGACCCGGGGCTTAGGAGACCACAACCTCAAGGTCTGCAGTTCCAGCCTGCCCATCAAGCCCTTCCTCTCCTGCTTCCCAGAGGTGAGTGGTATGGGCGCCTCCTTACCCTCACCTTCCCTCTTCTGGGCTCCGGCCGGCTTTCGCCCCGGTGCCCTGTGCCCGCAAGCTCCCTCTCCACCCTCCTTCCCCGCCAGGTTCAAGTGTATGACCTGACACAGTATGAGCACTGCCCCGACGACGTGCTCGTGCTGGGGACGGACGGCCTGTGGGATGTCACCAGCGACTGTGAGGTAGCCGCCACGGTGGACAGGGTGCTGTCGACCTATGAGCCCAATGACCCCAGCAGGTAGGGGTTGCATGGGCAGTGAGGGGTGACAGTGGGGAAGGAAGGGGCCACGGGAAGCAATGAGGGCCTGTGTATCTGTCTCCCCACGGGCATGCCGGTCCATGACTGTGCGCGTGTGCTCCTGGCAGGTACACAGCTCTGGCCCAAGCTCTGGTCCTAGGGGCCCGGGGCACCCCCCGGGACCGTGGCTGGCGTCTCCCCAACAACAAGCTGGGTTCCGGGGATGACATCTCTGTCTTCATCATCCCCTTGGGAGGGCCAGGCAGTTACTCCTGAGGGGTTCAGCCCCTGACCCTCCCACCGCCATCCCAGCCTCTCCATGCTTAATCCGCTCCCAACCCAAATTCTGAACGTGTCCCTCCCCCTGACCTTCTTTAGTGGCAATTTAACTGAAGAAGGGGTGTCCCTTAGATCCAAAATCACAGCTACTGGCAAATAAACCAGATGGATAAAAATGTGTCTTCATTTCTTTGTGTAGAAATCGAAAGGTAACAAAAAGGCCCTTGGGCCGAAACCGGTTTGGCTCAGTGGATAGAGCGTCGGCCTGCGGACTCAAGGGTCCCAGGTTCAGTTCCAGTCTAGGGCATGTACCTTGGTTGTGGGCACATCCCCGGTGTGGGGGGTGTGGGAGGCAGTTGATCAATGTTTCTCTCTCATCGACATTTCTAATCTCTCTATCCCTCTCCCTCTCTGTAAAAAATCAATAAAATATATTAGAAAAAAAAAGTCCTTGGGGTGGTAGAAAGTATACCAGAACAGTCCTGGTGTACAAGCATTTCA
The DNA here is from genome assembly GCF_951640355.1 of Cnephaeus nilssonii. Taxonomy (NCBI): domain Eukaryota; kingdom Metazoa; phylum Chordata; class Mammalia; order Chiroptera; family Vespertilionidae; genus Cnephaeus; species Cnephaeus nilssonii. The sequence goes on along the minus strand of NC_137092.1, from coordinate 7,702,247 downwards.
TATTTGCCCCCTTATTTCTACCCCTACCAACACGAAAATGTAGTGTTCCCCGTTTCTGTCTTCTGCCCTTTGCTCTTCCCACTCCATGCACTCTCCTCCCTGCTGCGGCCTCATCCACCTGCTGATGCCATCCAAGTCAGCATTTCCAGCCCAGACCTCTCCTGAGCTTTAGACCCCCCCATGTCCCCCTCGTCTGCGGAACATGGAGGCATCCCCCAGGCACTGCAGCTCAACATGCCTCGGACTGAACTCACCACTTTCTCCACACACATGTGCCTTCCGGCTCGTCCTCTCAGCCGCTCAAGTTGGAAACTGGTCTTGGACTTGGTCACCCTGGCTTCCGTCTCTTCCTCATTAAGCTAACCACTATTTCTGATTATGTATTTTAAAAACATTTCATATTTCTCCACTTATTTCTACCCCTGATGTCACTACCTTAGTTTTTTTTACTGCATTAGCTTCCTAACTCATCTCCCATCCCTGTCTCCAGGCCACTCCCCTGTTTTCCCTAATATACCCGGGACATAACAGAGTGTCCTTTCTGCAGAGTGAATCTGAGTTGGCTATTCCCTTGAGAGAACATTTCCATGGCTCCTTCCTGCCATTTAGAAGAACACTCAGTTCTTGAGGGTGGTGGCATACAAGGGCCTTCATGATCTGGCCACTGTTTCCTCCTCTAGCCTCACCACCCACCACCACCCTCTCTTGGGGTTTCCTTTCCGTGACTGTGGGCCTGTGGTAGCTCCAACCATTTAAAATCTACACATTGCCTTGAACACTTCACCTGCCCTTCAGGGCTGGGCGTCCCACAGCCCATGCATGCCCCGCTACGGTGACTGCCTCCTTTTATTACTGTCTGTGTTAGGAGCTGGTATGAAGCAGCACTTAAGAGCCAGAGTTCTAGGGCCCTGCTGTTTGGGTTCTGGCACCAGACCAACACTAGCTCAGTCACCTCAGTGAGCCTCAAGCTGCTTCTCAGTAAAATGGAGATAACAGTACTACCTCATAAGGCTGTTCGTGTACATAGAGCCAGGCCCATGCAGTAAGGGTTCAATAACTGTTAGTTATCTTTAAGTTGTCTGTATTCTGAATTTAGACTGTAAGTTGTTTTAATATATATATATATATATATATATATATATATATATATATATATATATTGATTGATTCCAGAGAGGAAGGGAGAAGGAGAGAGAGAGCTAGAAACATCAATGATGAGATGTTTGCATGCCCTATATCAGGGATCCAGCCTGCAACCCAGGCATGTGCCCTTACTGGGAATCGAACCATGACCTCCTGGTTCACAGGTCTACGTTCAACCCCTGAGCCATGCAGGCCAGGCTAGACTGTAAGTGCTTTGAAGGCAGAGATTGATCTAAACTGAGCACACACATCTCCAAGTCCACACTCAAGGCCTGGGGACCAAAGTGCTCGGACCTCGGCTTCTCTATTTATTAAGTGTGGGTTGCACTTCGGATCTTAAAAGTCTCTATGGTTTCTAACATGCATTCACTCGGCAAATAATCTGGTGAAACCCATTGTGCCCCACCCAGTGGGAAGGGACAGGTTGGAGGAGCACGGGGCCAGCTGGGAGACAGCACCTGCTTTGGAGCCGAACAGACCCAATGTCCGAATTCTTGCTGAATCACAGAGAAATAGCAAAAATCGAGGCAAGCCACTTGGCTTCTCTGAGCCTCAGTTTCTCGCAGGCAAAAGGGGGTGGGTATACTTAACCCAAAGATGTGTGGTGCGTAGTAGGAGGGCGGAGCTATGTAGTGTGCCCAGCACAAGCTAATGAAACGTCCTCAGCTTCCACCCACCTCCTCAGCCACCTTTCAGGGAAGGACACACGCGTGTAGGTAAATACCCAACGCGTTCATCCAGACCAGGCTGTGTCCCTGGCGGCACAGAAACCATACTCTTCGGGTGGGAGGGTGGGCTCCGAACTCCCAGCTGGGGACCTGGATTTCCTGGAGCGCCCTTTGATGGGTAGGGAGGTAGAAATTGGACTCATGCAAAGTCCAGGCGAGGGGTGGGGAGGAAGGAAATCGTGAAGTGGACCGCTGGCCCGGGTCACAAAGATTCTGAAAAGTTCTCAAGACTGGGGGTGGGGGTGACACTGGGCTGGACAGACTTGGCCAAGATCCTAGGAGCGGAGGGTGGGCCTCCCCGCACCCCCTCCTCCCGGAGGCCGCTCCCCGGTCCCGCCTCCCGCGGGGTCCCAGGTGGTGCCGGCGCGGGTGGCTGGGCGGCCACGGGAGGGCAGCAGCGGCCCTCTCCCGGCCGCACCCCGAGCGCCTCGCAACTTTCCCGACGCCGGGCCGCCCCTAGGGGCCGGGGAGCGGGGCAGAGGGTCCTGGGGAGAGGGGCCGCCCCGCCCGCCGCCCACGCCTCGCAGCCCTAGCATCTCCTCCGACCCCGGCCCCGGCGGCCCCAGGCCCGGACTCGGACCGGCGGAGCCCGGGCCCGCCCCTCCCCAGCCGGCCCGCCCCTCCCCTCCCCTCCCCTCCCCGGGCGGCGCGGCGGAGGGCGGGGCGGGGCCCTCGGGTCAGTCTCTGCCTCGGGCACCGGCCGCGCAGCTGAAGGCGGCCGAGCGGAAGGTACCCTGGGCCGGGGGCTGGGGGTGCGGGCGTCCCTGGAGCTCGTCCCGGGAGAGCACTCTCCCCCCATCCGCTTGGCCGGAGCTCGGGGCGCCGGCTGGGGAGGGGGCCTGGGCCCGAGCGCCCGCCGCCTTCCCGCCCTTCGGACGCGGCGTCTGGGTGCGCGGGGGTCCGGCCGGCTCGGCCCTCCCGGGGCTGCGGCCAGGGCCCCGGGACCTGCCCCGCCGGGCCCCTCCCTCCTGGTGTCCGAGCCGGAGTCCTGTCCCTTCCCGTCCCGGCTTCCCGGAACCTGCCCCGCCGGGCGAGCGGACAACTTGAGTCTCCGCGGGAGAGGCCCGGCCCAGACCGGGCGGCCGAGGAGGACCTGGGTGCGGTGCGGGGCGGGTGCGGGCCCGGGCCGAGGCCGGTGGAAGTGGGATCTTCCCCAGGCGGGGCCGGGGAATGGCGGGAAGAGGGGCGGGGTGTGATCTGCGGGGGCTGCCACTGTTCTGCGGGGTCCGGACACCGCCCTAGACGGTTCCTGGAGCCGGCCCGGCCCGGCCGGGGTGGGAGGCCGGGGGGAGAGGGAGGGACCCAGCTCCTGTGTGTGTGTGTGTGTGTGTGTGTGTGTGTGTGTGTAAGGATCTCCTTTCTTCCAGCCCTCGCCTCCCCCTCCCCCTTCCCAACTTGGTCTGGGCTGGGAGACCCTCGGCCGAGTTCTGGCTGTAAAGTTGGGGAGATACCGGATTCCCCCCCTAGACCTCCGGGTGGTTGGCAGGGCCCGTTGGGCCTGGGTCATCTGGGAATGGAGAGAGTGAGGACGGACGGACGGACGGGGTGGATGTCTGCCTTGTCCCAGGGGAGGCCCCAGGAGTTCCAGGCTCCGTTCCTGGCCGGCTCGTGGCCCCCCTGAGGGTCTGTCTGTGCGGCAGTGTCTGGGGCTGCTGCTCCTGGGGAGCTGTTGTCCTTGCCATCTTGGCCTTCGTCCTCAGAGTCCGGGCCCCGGGCCGGCCGCTCTTCGGCCCAACCAGAGCCGTTAGGGAAGGGCTCCAGGCCGCGTAACGTACGCCCTGGTCCCACTGCCGGTGCCACCGAAACTGCCCTGCTGAGGGAGGGCACGGGCACACCGAAGCCTAAGCAACCGGTGATCGCCCCCCACCCATGTCCGGGCTGCCCCCCCCCCCCAGCCTGTTTCCACACCGCCGACCCCTGGAACTCGTGGGAGGCGGCCGGGGGAGTTGGCCGCCTGGGAGTTGGTTACCTTTCTGAAGGATGGTTTCCGTTTTTTGGAGATCTGCCCCTCTTGCCTGTCTTTTGGGGTATCAGGGAGAGCCCCCTTCCAGGCCGAGAGAGCGTGGCTGTGTGCCGGCAACTATAAATTCTCTCTCACTCCTATCTACTTCCCTCATCCCAGTTTGTGTGTGAAGCGGAGGGAGGCCACCCAGGACCCCGCTGTCCAAGATAACGAGCCTTGGGGCTGGAATATTCGCCTCCTGCAAGGCAGACCAAGGCTGGGGTGCGAGGCGGCGGTATGTGGGGAGAAAAGGAGTTCAGCCCAGTTTGACAGGATGTGGGACAAAGAGAAAAAGCTAGGTTTTGGGCAGAGATCGGGTTACCATCTCCTCCTTTCTTAACTGCTCCCTGCCTGTTTGCTGCTGGGCCTGGCCCTCATTTGTCTCCCCTTTGGGGAGCTCCTCCCAGCCGCGGTTCCAACAGTCTGGACTCTCTCTTCCTCTAGGCCTACCCCCTGGGAAGTTCAGCGGCTGGAGGTCAGCTCCTCTCCCCTGGGGGGGGGGGGGGCGGGGGCGCCAGGAAGTGAGGCTCAGCTCAGGGGAGCTGGGAAGGTGTGATGAACTGTGCAGATGCTCGCTGGTGTGTGTGCTGGGGCGTGTGTGTGTGTGTGTGGGGGGGGGGGGGGCATGGAAACCCCAGGAAGCTGACTCCTCGCCCTGAGTCACAGGGAGGGGTGGGCAGGGCCTTGGGTGAACCGGCTGGACGGAGGGGAGGAAGGGGCTGCTCCGTGGAGCGGAGCGGGCGGAGGTGACTCCCCGGTGGATTACTCTCCGCCGCTCCGCCGCCGTGGATGTGTGGCTCCCGCGACAGTGTGGTCATTGTCCCCTGCCTGCGGCTCAGTGACCCAGTGTTGCTGCCAGGCCCGGGAGGAAGGGGGGAGGAGGGCGGGCTGCCCGAGTGTGGGCTGTGGGCACCGTGGGGACTGAGCCTCCTTTGTGTGACGGGGCTCTGGGAACCGGGATGGGGTGGGCCGGGGACGCCTGCTGGCTGCTGCCCTGCCCTCTGTCTGGGTGTCCCTCCCTCCGCTCTGTCCCACCTCGGGGATGGTACGGAGGCTCGATGGAGTCACACAGCCCTGCCTGGAGTGCCATCCCTGTCGTGACTGCTGAATGCGTGTTTGAGCCTCCCTTTCCTAACTTGTCAAACTAGGAAGCTCTCCATTTCCCTGCTAGGCTTCTGGGAACCGAGGGAGATGACTTTTGTCACAATGCCCCCCAGTTTCCGTTACCCACCTACCACCTGGTCGCCTGTGCTTCTGGCCCAGGCCTTTGGAGAGGAACCGCTCAATTTGTGGTCGGGTGGGCATGACTTGAGCTGGTTGCGGGACAGCGTGTTCTAGATTGTATCAGAATCCCGGTGACAAGTGAAGTCTGGCCCTTTGGGACATGTCCCGAGCACCCCCTCGAGGTGTCCAGGGCCCCACAGTGGGTGAGTGGGTTCGGTCAGAACTCATGTTGTCTGGCTCCCACGTGGCTGGGTCTTCCACCTCCCACTTCTGTGTTCTAACCCATGGGGGGGGGGGGTGACCTGTTCCTGACCCTGAGATAAGGAATTTCCAGCCCAGTTGCCCGAGCAATTGGTTCTTGGCAAGAACATGCCTGAGCAAGCCCCTTGCCCTCCTTTTGCTGGATGCTTCGGCTTCCGGGGAGGTCTTGGGGGGCCCAGAGAAACGCTTTGGGACTTACTAGGCCTCTCCCCAAACCCGCACTGCCTCTCCCCTGCCAGCCCCAGCCATGGCTGCGATCCGAAAGAAGCTGGTGATTGTGGGCGACGGGGCCTGTGGGAAGACCTGCCTCCTCATCGTCTTCAGCAAGGACCAGTTCCCAGAGGTCTACGTGCCCACCGTCTTTGAGAACTACATCGCAGACATCGAGGTGGACGGCAAGCAGGTGAAGGAGGGCCCCTTCCCATGGCACCTGGGACCCCGCCCAACACTGCACCCAGCGTGCCCTCCTTCACCACCAGGGCCTCGCTGCCCTCTCCCTGCGGGCGCCAGTGACAGTCAGGAAGTGAAAGTGCAGACAGGAAATCCAGATGCACCTCCCGGCTCTCTCCACAGTGACCCTTCGCCTCTGAGCTTTAAGCTCCCCCAACTGCAAAATGGGGGTAACGATAAGGCCTCCTTCAAAGGGTTGTTGTGAGGATTCAATAAAACTGACGCTCACCATGGCCATTCATAAGCAGCACAAAGATTAAGCGCTGATGTCTCAGGATTTAAAAAAAACCTCACCTAATTGGGGGTGGGTGACAGTGATTCCTGGCACTATTCCTGGCACGTAGCAGGTGCTCAGTGGGTGTTCGTGGAGCCTCAAGGACCAGTGGCTTCCGAGAGGACCTCTCGGTGGCCGGGTGGGGTGTGGCCAGGGCCCTGGGGCTAGCTACTCACGGCCCTGTGTGTCAGGTGGAGCTGGCCCTGTGGGACACGGCTGGGCAGGAAGACTACGATCGCCTCCGGCCGCTTTCCTACCCAGACACTGATGTCATCCTCATGTGCTTCTCCATCGACAGCCCGGACAGCCTGGGTGAGGGCCTGGAGGGAGGGGGCCAGAACGCTTTGCAATCAACCAACCCGAGGTCGCGCTTGCCTTGGCTTATTTCCGCCATCCTCGGAGGCGGGGGCTGTGGGGAGGGGTGCAGAGGGCCGTTCGCTTCCTTCACTGTGGGAACGCTGGCCCTTAGGAGGGCTCAGGGGAGAGGTTTTGAGCTGTCAAAGGGACTGTCATGCTCAACACCCTCTGAGATTCTGCTGTGGGGAGACCAGGGGCTTCAGGGAGGGGAGCTTCCTAGTCTAAGTGGGGGCACCAACACCTGTTGGGTCTTGTCTGTGCAGAAAACATTCCTGAGAAGTGGACTCCGGAGGTGAAGCATTTCTGCCCCAACGTGCCCATCATCCTTGTGGGCAACAAGAAGGACCTGAGGCAAGACGAGCATACCCGGAGGGAGCTGGCCAAGATGAAGCAGGTGGGTGGACGGCCAAGCTGGGCCCGAAGCCAGCCTTCTGCCCTGTTAGAGGGGTGGTGGCACCTACCTCCCCGCCCCCACCCCCCTCCCCCCCGTGAGGGAGGACGAGGGGGAGCCATCAGAATGAAGTGACTTGTCCAAGGTCACTTGGCATTTTGGTTTAGTCGTCTGTGGTTGGGGCTATTAAGATGAATAAGAAAATAAACCCATTAAAAGTGGCTGAAAGAAAGGCCCAGAGGGAGGGAGCTGGCTCATCAGGGCACCTGGTAAACGGTTCTCTAGCCAGGATTCATTTATCAGAGAAAGCTGCCAGAATAAGGAGCACGGACTACCCTGAGGATAATTATGCCAGGGTTTTAAACGGGACAGACGTGGTCAGGTCTGTGTTAGGAACGTTGCTCTGGCAGCCACACAGCAGAGGTTGGAAGAAAGAGAGCAGGGAGGCAGGGAGGTCCGTTCCGAGGGGCTAGATACCTGTTCAGGGAACAGAAGGATTTAGCGCGGGTCTGGGGCAGTGGAGAGAATTTTAACATAAACACGAGTCTTGGTCGCTGGCCCTGCCGCTGCCCAGGGTGCTGTGCAGGTTAGGGCTGGAGGTGTTTCTTCTGGTTACTACACCTATGGGTGTGGTAGGGAGATGCACCTGCCACCAGCTTCCCTTGACTTCTCACCTTCCGTCCTCCCAGGAGCCTGTGCGATCCGAGGAAGGCCGGGACATGGCGAACAGGATCAGTGCCTTCGGCTACCTTGAGTGCTCAGCCAAGACCAAGGAGGGGGTGCGGGAGGTGTTCGAGATGGCCACTCGGGCTGGCCTCCAGGTCCGCAAGAACAAGCGCCGGAGGGGCTGCCCCATTCTCTGAGACCCCCAAGGCCTCGCCTCCATCCCCACCTCGAGTCCCTTCACAGGGGCGCAGGGACACCCCAAGCCCCATCCTCTTAGGGCTCCGTGCTGAAGGCTCCCTTTTCCAGTTCCCTCCAGCCCAGGACTGCATCGAGTCTCCCAAGGCCCCAGCCCCAGTGGTGGTGGCAGCGGCGGGGACAGGCCCGCCCTCCCTCACGGCACTCTGGGAGCCTAGCTGTGCCCCGCCCTCCCGGAGCAGAGTTCTGCTGCTGCCTGGGTCTAGGGTGGGGCTCCAGGTCCCTTTGGCCTCGCCCGGAGGATCATCACACCAGCACTTTATACACTCCTGGCTCACGTGTCTGGGGAAGGGGGTTTGGAGGATGTAACCCAGAGTCCTGGGGCCTGGTATTTCTGCTTTGGGCAGGGGCCCTGTCTCTGGCTATACCTGCTGGGGGGCATGAATAAAAGGGCCACAGGCTTCAACGTGTACATGGCAGCTTCCTGTCTTTCTCTCCTGGTCCCCGTGTTGGCCGTGAGCCTGTAGTCCCATCTCGCCTCCTCTTTTTCTAGTCGCTCACCAGGCCAGCCCCTGTTTGCAAAGGCAGGACTCTGGCAGGCAGGGTGGAGTCTAGGAGCAGAGGATGAGGTCAGGCCTGGCTCCGGGCCTTGGGGGCGGGTGAGGGGAGTGGTCTGGAGCAGAGGCTAAACTTAGCAGCCTGTGGGTGGCTTCCCTGCCACCTCCCACTGGGTTTCCTCCCCTGATCGCGGGGGCTGGGTTCAGCTCAGGGGGAGGTGGTATGGCCTTGGGTCGTATCCCATCTTCTGTGGGGTCAGCTTGGGGGTTTTGGAAGTGGGGACCAGGCCAAGAAGACATGGAGGCGTTTGCATAGAACAAGATTTTGTTTTCAGTTTTTCTTACCCCCCTTACCCCACACTGTTAGCAGCTTGTATCATTCTTCCCTGCAGGGGAGTGGGGGAAGGGCTTGGGTTGTAAACTCCCGCCCCCAGCCTTCCTGTCCCTTGGAGAGGCAGTTGGGCTGGGTTAGGGTTCAGGCTGGGTTCGGGTTCGGGGCAGGGTAGCTGGGCGCTTAAGGCTTGGCCGGTGTGCGAAGGCCGGAGGCCGGCCGCATCTCTTCAGAGCTCATTTCTCCATTCTGGCTCCACTTGCAGGGGCAGGTCGGCTTCACCCTCCAGATCCTGGGAGAGGTAGTCGTGACTTTGGGGCCCTGGAGAGAAAGGAGGCGAGAGGTCTTCCTTACCTCCGCCCCAACCAGCACTAGCCTGGCCCGGGCCCGCCCCGGCCCAGCCGTACCTGAGGTAGAGAAGCTGAGCTTGCTCAGACCTTTGAGTAAGTCCTGTTCGTGCTGCGGGTCCACTTTGGCCGGGAAGGGGCACCCGGTGTAGCCCCCGTTGTCTCTACAGAAGTCCAGGAATCTGGGGGGGACAGGGACACTCACACAAGTGTGCCTGGCTGAGGAGCACCAGCCGGGGCTTTGGACAAGATGCTTAACCTCTGAGTGGCAGGTAACTGACATGGGAGCGCTGTGAGGTGGGCAGGTCTGAGATGAACTGAGCCACAAGGAGGTCGTTATAAAGAGACAGCTTCCCTATTGGGGGGGTGGGGGGGGCACGTGTTGGGGATGCTCACGCCTTCCAGTCGGAGTCATGGCCCAGGAGCAGCGGGTTGCCCACCACGATGAGCAGAGCCTTGGCCCGGGTCACAGCCACGTTGAACCTCTGGAAGGAAGAAGGGTTGGCATCACCGGAGGGAAGGGACCTAAGGAAGGAGGAGTTCCTGCCCCCCTGCCAGCCCACAGACCTTGGGGTTCTTGAGGAAGCCCAGGTTAAAGTCCAGATCCAGCTGCACGAAGCTCTGGCTGCTGCGCACGGTGGAGATGATGATGACGCTGCGTTCTTGGCCTTGGAACTCTTCCACGGAGCCCACCTAGAGGGAAGGGCGGCCTGAGCCCAGGGCCTCCGGGGCCAAGCCCTGCCTCCGGGAGCTGGAGCCCCAAGGCAGGTGTGGAGAAGTCACGAGGCAGTGGTCACAGGGGAGCGCGCGAGTGTTTAACAGGCAGGGGGAAGGACAGGAGGATGCCCTGGAAGCTGCTCCAGTTAAAGGGACGGGGGCTGGAGAGTGTTCCAAGTAAAGAAGCCATGGGCCCTGGTCCGTGTGGCTCAGTGGTTAGAGCGTTGGTCCTCACACCAAAGGATTGCAGGTTCGATCCCTGGCCCCACTCGGGGTGCATGTGGGAGACAACCAATTGATGTGTCTCTCTCACATCGTCACATCGATGTTTCTCTCCCCGCCCCCTTCCACTCTCTCTAAAAAAATCAATGGAAAAAAATATCCTTGGGTGAGGATTAAAACAAGGAAAAAGAAAACATGGTAACTCAGCAGTGTTTTTCAAACTTTCCTGAAGATAATCACTAAGTACTTGTTAAAAAAATACAACCCAGACCTCCTGAATCAGAAGTTCCAAGAGAGAGGCCTCCAAATACTTTTTAAAACATGTTTTTATTGACTTTAGGGAGAGCAGAAAAGGAAGAGGGAGAGAAGACAGAAACATGGATGGGCTGCCTCCTGCATACTTCCTACTGGGGATGGAGCCAGCAACCCAGGCTTGTGCCCTGACCAAGAATTGAACTGATGACCTCCTGGGATGATGCCCAACCAACCGAGCCACACTGGCCAGGGCAAGGACTCTGAATCTTAAAGCGCAGGTTCCAACGCTGGCTGCATACGAGATCACCTGAGGAGCTGGAAACCATCCCGATGCCCTGGCTCTGCCCCCAGATGGCTGTGCTAATTGGCTGGGTGGGGCCCTGGCACAGGCGGTGCCAAAGCTCTCCAGGTGATTCTTATCTGCAGCCAGTGCTGAGGAACGTGGCCCGAGAGAGTGAAGCTACTGTCCCAGAGGGAGGAGGGGCCAGCGGGGCACTAGCACATGGCGGGTCAGGCAGGCCGGGGAGTCTGGACTTTATTCTTAGAGCAGAGGCCGCCAACCAGCCTGATCATAAAAACGGTGGGGGCTGTTTGCGAAACAAGCAGGCATCCTGGTAGGTCCGGATGTTCAGAAGTGAGCGCTCGGGGAGATTCAGTCAGGGTGGGATGGGCAGGGGCAGCCCGGAGCAGCAGGGCAGGAGCCGGAGGCTCTCTGGGACTGGGGAAGCGAGGGGCGCAGAAGGCAGGCCGAGAGCGGATGTGAAACAGTGGTCAGCTCACCTTCAAGTCCTTGATGTCATCCAGTCCCCGGAGCTCCCTGTCCAGCCTGGTGATGCAATCACGGATTTTTTCCACCTGGAAGATGGGGACAGGGGCCGTGCTCTCACCCCCTCACCCCAGTGCAAGAGGGAGTCAGGCAGGAGGCCAGGGAGCTGGGAGGCACACAGGGAGGGGCGGCTGGAAGGCACACTGGGAGGGGCAGCCGACCTCTGAGCTTCCCAGATACGGGCGAGCAGAGGCCTGAGCTCCGGAACCTCCACCTAGCGGTGTGCCTGGGAATGGGGTACCATGGTGTGGGTGTGTGTCTCACCCTCGATGGGAACTGAGGGCCTCACCTGCTTCCGGTATGGAGAGATGACGCCCACATGTCGGGGGCTCAGGCGGCCTTTGCCCTTCTTGGAGGAGGAGACCAGCAGCTTCTTCAGGTAGGAAGTCACTGTGGCAGCCTCTTCGGGGTTGAAGAAGGAGGGGCTGTTGCCCTCACGCTCATCCTTGCCCATTACGCCGTGAAAGATGATGGGAAAGCCCTGGACACAGTCAGGGGAAACCCTTAGCCGGGCCTTCCTGCCCCTCCTGCCTCTCACCCCAAACCCTTCCAGGCAATGTGGGCTCCCAGGCCCCCAGGCCAAGGTGACGAAGGGACAGACCTGTGGCTTCCACTCAGAGCCACTTCCTCCCCTGCACCTTCAACGGGAGGGAACGGGGTGGGAGCCCTCACCTGGCGAGGCAGGCCCTCCCACTGGCAGAAGCGTTCCCGGTCCACAACGTTGGCGCAGGGCTGCAGCTCCCGGTCGTAATAGAGTTGGTTAGGAATGTCCAGGATGGTGGGGTGAGACCTGAAGGGCGGAGGGGGAAGGGATTACTCCCGCCTCGCCCGCTCTGGGCCCGCACACCGTATCCTCCTGCCTCTGTCCTCTGGACAGCAGGCTCATTCACCTAAAACGTCTGCTGCTAGGACCGTAAACCACAGAAAATGGAACCACATGTGGTTCTGGAGAGGATCCGGCCCATGGGTTTCAAAGACCAGCCACATTTAAAAGAAGAAAATAAGGCATTAGAAACCCGTTCTCAGGTTTCAGTTTTGAGGAGGAAGGACAACACACACACACAAGTAGCATCTACTATCACCGGTATTTGATGAGATAATGTGTTAAATCCCCAAACATAAGAAGTACAGGCAGTCCTTGGGTTAGGTTGGACTCGACGTACGTCGTTTCGTGGTTACGTCTCCATTTCCCACTTATTTATAAAAAAAAGTTCCGTCATTTCGATGTCTGTACATATGTGCTTTATGTTTTTTATTATTTATTTACCACAAGTAAAGGCCAGGAATTGTTATCTTTCTTTTAATTTTTTTTTTTTTTACTGTTTCACTTCATTACTGCTGTGTCTGTGCTCCATGTGAGTGACGTAGGTGCTCATGTAGGCGGGTCCGACTTACGGCGAAAATCGCCTTACGTCGCGCCGTGGGAACAGGTCTCCGACGTAACCCAAGGATCTACTGTACTAACACAATAGCTAAGGTTTATTTAATTCTTAGTGGCCCCTCTAAGGAACTAAAGACTTGGGAGCTCGTCAGATGTATGAACTTGTTGATAAAAGGAAGGGCAGCTCTTTAATTTGAATACCAACGAGGTTAATAAAAACCTACACGGTCCCTATTTTTCTAATTTCTCCTTGGATTGCCTGGAAACTTCACCTGGGACCCGCACCAGCTACACCCGAGTGTCTGGGAACCCTGGCCATCCCTTAATATGCAGATAAGCAAACTGTTCTGGAGCAAAGCTGCTCATCAGGTCACACGGCCAAGGAGCAGGCGTGCGGGGTGACATGGGTTACAGCCTTTTTGCTCCCCAGCGTCGGAGCAACAGGCCTGCAGATGGAGCCTCCGCGGGGGCCGCACAGGCGTGAAGGCGGGGGTGGCAGGAGAGGGGAGGGCGCGGGGTACCTGTAGTTGCGCAGCAGCTTGGTTATGAACTGGGGGTTATAGCCGTCGGGGCCCTTCTTGTACAAGGCGTTGTAGGTAAGCAGCCGCTCCAGCAGCGAGTACCCCAGCCCGTGCTTCTGGGCCAGTGGGGAGCGCAGCACAGGCCCCAGCTGCCGAGGGTCCCCTGCCAGCACCAGCTGTGCTCCTGGATCGTCCGATTCCTTGACTTCCATCAGCCCTGGGAGGCAAGGCAGCGCGGGGAGAGAGGTAAGTGGTGGGACCCCCCCGGCCCCATGTAGGGTGGCGCAGCCGCAGCCCACCCTGAGCCCCTTACCTGCGATGGCCACCAGACTCTCGGGCTCCATGCAGTGGCCAGCCTCATCGATGAAGATGTGTGTGAAATGATCGATGGGAAACTGGGCCGAAACCAATCTGGGAGGTGTCAGGCCAGGCCGAGGTCAGACCCAGGGACCCGACCACCAAACCTCACCAAGCTGGGCCCTCACTCTACTCCCTAGCCTGCGACCTCTTTACTTATATACACCATTAGGAGACACACATATGCCCGGCTGGTGTGGCTCAGTGATTGAGCGTGGACTCATGAACCAGGAGGTCACGGTTTGATTCCCGGTCAGGGCACATGCCCGGGTTGCGGGCTCAATCCCCAGTTGGGGGCGTGCAGGAGCCAACCGGTCTATGATTCTCTCTCATCATTGATATTTCTGTCTTTCTCTCCCTCTGCCTTCCTCAATAAAAACATTTTTTTTTTTTTTTTAAAAAGAGATACACATACACACTTCCCACCTGCTGGCAGTGATGAGGGTGGTGATTAAGACTCGATATTCCTGCAGCTTCTTCTTAGCAGGAAACACGAACTCCCCCTTAGTCGCGTCCCAGTTACAGCAGGGCTGTGAGTGTGAAGGGAGAGGGCATCAGCATGGCGCTCCCCGCTCTCACCCTCACCCTGACCCTGGGCTCCCGGGCAATTTATTCACCTCTCATTTTACACACAGGGAAACGGAAGGCCAGCTCGGGGTCCTGGCCCAGGCGAGGCCCCACAGCGAGGGTGGGAATCCAGGTCACCTAGTTTCCTGGCCTCAGTGTCTACCCCGAGAGCCTCCCTGCACCTCCCCAGGTACCTTGATGTCCTCGGGCACCATGCGGATGTCCCTGCTGGGGGCCAGGAGCCGGTAGATGGAGCTGGGCAGGTGGGTGCGGAGCCGCTGACAGAGGAGGTCAGCCCCTGAGTTGGATGGAGCGCAGGCCAGGACGTGGGCCTCGGGCAAGTGCTTCACCACCTGGGGGAAGGGGATAGGCAGTGTGGGAAGCAGCTGCCAGATCTGGGGGGTCTGTGTGTGCGTGTGTGTGTGGGGGGGGGGGGGGGGGGAGGGAGTAGGCATAAGACTCAGTCGTGACGGTGATGCAGGCGGCGCACTGTGACATTTGCCTCCCCAAGCTGAGGGAGGGAGTGACACAAAAGGCAAGCGCTGACCCCAGCCTCCTTGCGAGTCCAAACAGCACGTCCCATGCTGGAAAACGTGCAGGAACTGGACACATGTGTGACGACGGACAAGGGAATGGCGGCCCTGAGAGTTGTGCAGAGTTGCACAGCCTACACCACCATCCCAACCGCCACACTGAGCCGTGGTGCCCGCCCGCTGAGGGGCATGCAGGAAGCTGGAAGGAACCAGAATCCGGGACAACTGCCTGGGCCTGGGGGAGTCCAGGTGGAGGCCCCAGGTCTTTGCTCAGGCCTCACCTGCTTGATGGCTTCCACCAAGGTGACCGTCTTGCCCGTGCCCGGGGGCCCGAAGATGATGTAGGGGGCTGGGCGGGTGGTGCCCATCACAATGTGCTTCATGGCCTGGAGCTGCTCTGGGTTGGACTCCAGACTCCGGTCGTACAGCCTGGCGGAGGGTGGGGAACATGAAGTTACCCAGTGTCCCTCCCAGAGGCGCCCCGGACTCCGTCCTCCAGGCCCAGGGACCCAGCCCACAGTCTCACTTGAACGTCACATCGGAGGGCAGCCGCCGGACCCCACGGGCCGCCTTAGGGAAGAGTGTGGGCCACAGCACGTGGCGCCCCGTCAGCTCCAAGGCCCGGTGCTGCACCCGCAGGGGCTGGCGGTTGAAGGTGAAGCTCACCTTAAAGGTCAGCCCATTCACGAAGCGGTCCAGGAGCCTTTGGGAAGGCGGAGAGATGGGGAAGACTGCCAGTTAGGAGGGTGGGCACTTCAAGGCCGGGATGCTCCCTCTATCCCGACTCCACCCCCACTTCCCAAGACCTCTCTGCAATCCCTGCAGGGGAGGGAGTTTGCTGAGGCACCTCTGGGCCCCCCCTGAAGAAAATTCCTCCTGTCCGGTCCCTGGGGTCCCACTCATCTCAGGAAGAAGCTCTCCTTCTCGTTGGCCTGAGAGGTGTCTGTAGACCCCTCAGCAGCTCGGGGTCCCCCCAACACCCACCTCGGGGAAAAGCTCAGCTTGACACGGTCCAACTCCACCCGGTGCACAAAGCCCTTGTAGGTGATGGGGTCATTCTGGTGAGCCTCGGAGCACAAAACGGCAAACAGGTGGTCTCCCCGGAGCACGGAGGGGCGGCTCTCGGCCACCCCAGGAACCTATGGGGTGTGAAAACAAGTGAGATTCTATCTCAGGGAGGCTCACCGGAGAGCCCCTTGCTACCCCAAGACTCGGGGAACTTTGCCTCTTTCCCCGCCAACCAACAAGCGCAGAGTCAGCGGACCAGGGAAGAGCCAAGTCTGTCCAAGCTGCTCAGGGAAGCTAAGCACAGGGATGCTGGACACCCTCCCATGCATCTCCCAGGACGTGGAGCCAGACCCCCAGCCTGTCCAGTTGCCCCCTTAGCTGGCTCAGTTCCTCCTCTGCCTTTAAGATCTCATTTAAAACTCAGTTCCTGCAGGAATCTCGCTGATCATCCTTAACCCCCGCTCCTCACCAGGTCCCTTCCTCAGCACGTGTGTGAAGAACCTGTTCTCATAGAATTCTGGGCGTCTGTGGGCACATTCAACATCTGAGAGCTGGAAAGAGCGCCCAGAATTCCCTGGTCCAGCTCTGTGTTTTTCAGATAAGGGAATGCAGGCCCAGAGAGGGAAGGCCACATAGCTGATGGCAGCCAAGTCGGGACTAAAACCCAGGTGCTTCCCACTGCCCTGCTCTGACCCTCTTTTTGGGCATAGGATGCCCACGCTGCCCCCTGCTGAGCCTTCCGGGGGGGGGGGGGGGGCCAGAAACATCTTCATCCTTCTTTTTGTCTTGCCCAGCAGGCAGGAGCAGCATTCTATTCTGCCCACAGCCTGTGGGCTGAGCCCCCCATCCCCGCCCCCAATCCAAGCCCCAACCTCCAACGTGAGCAGCTTGGGGTTCTGGGAGACAGGGTCCAAGTTCATGGGCACCGACTCCAGGTCATAGTGCCGGATGTCATGCTCCATCTGCAGCTCCTCCAGGTGCAGCAGTAGCTGGAGTTTCTTCTCGTAGTTTCTGCACTTCAGGGATGTCTCTAGCTTGGCCCTAGCAGTGACGGTGTGGGAGGTTGGGGGGAGGGGGGGGTAGGAGGAGGAAGGGTCAGGTAACCCCCATGCCCAGGAGCATCCACCCTCTCCCATCTGCAGCTCTGGGACTATGAAAGCATCAGGAATCCGAGAAACTAGAAGGACCTTGAAGAAGGGAACCCTGGCTCTTACTCCCCCGGCCCCCCCTTGAGTGGGCACGGGATCCCTGGGCTTGGAACATACTCCTCTTATGACCTCCACCCTCACCTCATTCACGTGTCACTCCCTGCTCAAATGTCACCCCTTCCAAAAGGCAGGGACTAACTGCCCTCTGCAAAGCAGCACAACCCATCCCCTCGCTTGCCCTGCTCGGGCTTTGGCTAAGCTTTACGTTAGTTCTTCACAGCATTCATCACTCCATGAAATTATAAGATAAATGGTCTTTTGAAGAAATTTTAAGATCAATGCTCATTTCTCCCCTGGATAATAAAGGCAAGGCCCTCATGTGACTGATTCACCTTGAAGAGTGCCCTGCGCATGCGCAGTGCGTGCTGCGTAAGGTAAGGAAGGAATGGAGCAGGGGAGGCTGCAGGGTGTGGGTGGCTGCGGCGCGTGGGTGGGAAGAAGCCAGCGGGGAACAGACTCAGACAGCATGAGGGTGCAGAGGACGGGTGCTTACTTGATCTCAGCAATCTCCTTTGGGGCCGTGAAGACACTTTTCCCCTGAAGAAGGGTGGGGAGCAGATGCCGGAGGCGGGCGGGCGGGTGGTATGTCCCCAGCACCAAACTTAGCTCCAGTTCATAGCCCTTCGCACTGTAGGAATGGGGGAAGAGAAGCTGTCACAAACACAGACCCCTCACTTCAGAACGCGGAGAACACCCCTCCCGGGGGATGCAGGGACCCTACACAGTAACATTGCTGGAAGGGGTCAGCAACCTTTGCCCAAGGAAGCATAACTCACTACCTCACGAGGCTGCTCACCCCAAGGCTGGACCATTCATTCTCAGTTCTTGGAAAAGCACAGTATTTGAAAACATTTAAAAATATACATGTAAGACGGGAGGTGTGGGTCAGTGGTTGAGGGTCAACCCATGAACCAGGAGGTCACCACAGTTCATTTACTGGTCAGGGCACATGCCTGGGTTGCAGGCTTGATCCCCAGTAGAGGGGTGTGCAAGAGGCAGCCAATCGATGATTCTCTCATCATTGATGTTTCTCTCCCTCTCCCTTCCTCTCTGAAATCAATAAAAACGTATTTTAAAAAATTAAAATATATATACGTAATACATATACACTGAGTGGCCAGATTATGATGATCTCTGAATGCATAATAATCTGGCCACTCAGTGTATATCCTATATCAGTGGTCAGCAAACTCATTAGTCAACAGAGCCAAATATCAACAGTACAACGATTGAAATTTCTTTTGAGAGCCAAATTTTTTAAACTTAAACTATATAGGCAGGTACATTGTTATTAACTTAATTAGGGTACTCCTAAGCTGACCTTTGCTAAAAACTCAAGGGGCCAAAGAGCCGCATGTGGCTCGCAAGCCGCAGTTTGCCAACCACTGTCCTATATAATAAAAGGCTAATATGCAAATTGTCCCCTTGACCAGGAGTTCGACCAGCAGGCAGGCCAGGCAACCGCCCATGTCCCCTCCCCCTGGCCAGGCTGGCCGGACCCCACCCATGCACGAATTCATGGACCGGGCCTCTAACACACACACACACACACACACACACACACACACACACACACACACTGAGTGGCCAGATTATTATGCGTTCAGAGATCATAATAATCTGGCTACTCAGTGTATATGTATATAACAATGCACATTCACCAGAAAATAGGTAATAAAACAATAAGCCAGGCATAACCAATGTTATGCAGCTGTCCACACTTCCCTCTTTGTAAATTTGCATTATACACATATATTTTTAACAAAAAGAGCACAATGGTCTATAGTTCGCTTTTTTGTGTGAACAGTGTTGTGTGAACATCCAGCCATGTCAAATTCTATTATTCCATTCACAGTAAATGTCCAGAAAAGGGAAATTTATGGAGACGGAAAGCAGACGAGAGGATGCCCAGGACTGGGAGGGGATAGGGAAAAAGGGGTGAGAGCCGAAGGGGACAGGTTCCTTTTGGGGATAGTGAAACGTCCTAAAATAGACTGTGGTGATGGCTACCCCTGTGAGTGAATATATGAAGAACCACCGACTGGTACATTTTAAACGGGCGAAGTGAATGGTATGTGAATTGCCTCAATAAAGCTGCTACAAAAGCAGGGCGATGTCGGTCGGCATGGGGGCTGCCTAACAACCCACCACAGAGTGGAAAAGCCTTAATTAACGTTTTTTTCACACTGTCCGCGTATCGGCAACTTTCTCCCTGGACAGAAAGGGTCTCCGAGGCCTGGAGGAGTTAAGAACTCACAGTTAGGAAAGGGGGGCCCACGCTGTCGCCTCGGGGCACCCCCAGCCTGGACTGGGTTGGAGGGAGAAGTTACCGGTCAGGCCTCTGTCCTTCCTCAATCCGGGCCGTCACGAGAGGGTTCCCAGTGATCCGGGCCCGCTTGTAGGGCGCCGTGGGCTTCAGCTGCGCGGCCAGGGGACTGTGGGCGACGACCGCCAAGAAGCGGGCGATGTAGAAAGTGCCGGCGCCTTCCGACCCCGGCTCCTCGGGGCCCAGCAGCTCCCAGATCACCGTGGCTGGGAAGTAGCCCACGAAGCTGGTCTGACAGTGCACGTGGAGCTCATAGCACTCACCTGGGGGAGGGGGTTGGGTGAGTGCGAGGGTGGCGAGAGAGGGGCCCCCTACCAGCACCCGTGCCCTGGAAACCCCCCCACAGAGCGCCATCCGCAGGCAGGAGCCACAGCACAGCACCAGCGTGGTTCCCAAGCCCCTGCCCACCCGCGGCTCATTCCTTGGGAGACCACTCACCGGGGCCCAGTGAGCAGGGCAGCTTTTGGTCTCCGTTGTAGAATTTAAACTGGGAGGTCCAGAAGAGTGGAAAGACGTGGGTGAGGGTGACGGGCTGGGTTCCTCCGTTCTGAAGCCTCAGGGTCAGCCTCTCCTTGCGGTTCAGATCCAGGCGGATCAGGAGCTGCCCATCCTGGGTTTCATGGGGCCCCTGGACTTCCACGTCCACCCCATGTTTCCCTTGGAGATACTCAGCCCTGGGGAGAGGGGGAGTCAAGGAGGGGCTGGGGCGGGAGGGGCCCGGTTGGATGTTGCCCTCAGGGAGTGGCAGCTGTCCTGGACAACCCACTCCCTCCCCTGACCGATTAGCTCCTTTCCTACCCAAACCCCCACTTCTTAAAGGAGGGCCTTACCCCAAAGGGAGGCAACTCACACTTTCTCAGCCAGACAGCTTCCCCCCAAGCCCCACTCCCTTACACACACACACACACACACACACACACACACACACACCTGTCATGGAAGATCTTGGCAAACAGTGACTTGTGGTGGTATGTGCTGGTATCGGACACGTCGGTCCAGCGGTCCAGTTTGAAGAACCTGACCCGAGTCTTGGTGACATAGGCCAGGTTGGCAATCTTCATCCCATACAGCATGGAGGAGAAGCCAGGGGCAGGTTTCCCAAAGCTGCCGGAAGCAGAGGAGACTGGGAAGTGAGGGCGGGCAGGGCCAGTGGGATGCAGGGGGCGTGCTGGGGAGGGTGTCTGAGGGTCGCTCTGCTGCAGGGCAGGGCCCGGGACAGGGACAGAGACTCAGGCTGGGGATCGTAGGACTTTCTAATGTTTTAAGGAAAGGCAATGGGACTTCCAGGACAAAATCCGACAGTTTTCGACAGCAGGTGTGTGCGTGCGTTTCTGAGGAGGGACGTCCCGTCGTGGCTGTTGATTTGGAGGACCAAGAGGGAGAAAGAAACGAAGGTTTTTTTGGGAGGAAAACTATTGGGGACAGAGAAAGACACAGACAGCCCAGCGGGAAGAACAAAGGCTAAGGGGGAAGCGAAGGAGTTGATTCTGAGGGTGGGCCTGGGGTCAGAGAGACAGAACGGGTGTCTGGTGGGGGCGGGCGAGGCGGCTGATCAGACAGCACGTTTGCACCCGAAGTCAAAGCGTGCAGGTAGAACCCAAGCAGGGAGAGAGAGGATCCTTGTCCAGAGATCAAATAGCTGGCTTTGTGCCTGGAGAAGGTGAAGACAGGGAAAACTGGTCAGAGGAGCAAGAACTCAACGTTCTGTGCCTGAAATTCGGTTTAGTCAACACAACCAGCGCTTACAGAGACCTGCTATGTGCCAGACACTGGCTGCCGGGGCTCAGAGCGGCCAGAGCCCCCGCGAGGGGCTTTCAGGGCAGCACTGGGCCCAGCCTGGGGGCAGGGGTGGGTGCTCACGAAGGTTTCCCCACGAGCCAGCGTCAGGTGCAAGGGTGCGCGCCCAGTGTGGGCTAGGCGGAGGCGGAGGCGAGAGCCGGGGCTGAGGGGCTCGCCACAAGCCAGCTCAACTTCAGGTTACTCCACCCGAGTCTCAGAGCCTCACTTTCCTCCTCTATACAACGGGGACCACGACAGACTTACCTGGCAGGGCTGTGAGGATTACCCGAGACGGACAGGGCAGTGACCCACTTAACCCAGTGCTTGGCACATACGGAGACCTCGGTAAGGGGTAAGGTGCGCTGTGATTAGTACCACACACAGTCTGGTTGTGCGCGGGTGAAAAGTGCAAGGAAGGGAGTGGCAGGAGGCAGCAGAGATGGGCAGGGACCAGGTCACACACAGTTCTGCAAGCCTGACCTTGACCCCTGAAGGCCAGCAGGCCTCCTCCCTTACTGGAACCCAGGAGCCAGAGGGCATCCCCACATGTGACATACTTCCTGGGCATATTCAAGATCTGGACAGCTCACCGCCCTCCCTCAGTGCCTTCGAGGGAATGAAAGCAAATCCTAGTTCATAAGAACCATGGTAGCCGAAACCGGTTTGGCTCAGTGGATAGAACGTCGGCCAGCGGACTGAGGGGTCCCAGGTTCGAGTCCAGTCAAGGGCATGTGCCTTGGTTGCGGGCACATCCCCAGTGGGGGGTGTGCGGGAGGCAGCTGCTCGATGTTTCTCTCTCATCGATGTTTCTAACTCTCTCTCTCCCTTCCTCTCTGTAAAAAAAAAATCAATAAAATATATTAAAAAAAAAAAAAAAAAAGAAACATGGTAACCCGTTTCACTATTTAGGCTGAACCAGCACGCTCACTCACTAGCGTCCAGCAAGAGAATTTACAGTCACAGACGTTTCCCTGGTGTCCCCTGCCTGGAACTCTGCCCTTTTCCTTCACCCCAAATAAGTGAGAATGTCACGATGCAGAAAACTTTGAACCAGCTCTGATTTGTGTTAAAAAGATAAGGCGTCATTTGAAAACACAACAGAAAATACACTCAGTAAACGCTAGCTACTGGTATTAGTGTTCACATTAGTAGTGAGAATGGTACTAATCGTTAGCAGCAGGAGCAGCAGCAACTTACGTTCAGCCCGAACCAGAGGCTACACTGTGGTTACAGAACCACCGGGTTGGTGGGTTTTAAGCAGGGGAGTGGCAAGACCAGATGTGCATTGCAGATCACTCTGGCATCAGGATTGGAGGGTAGATTTGCTGCAGGCAATACTGTAGGCAGAAGACCAGTTAGAAGGAGGCCCTGGCAACAGTCCAACTGAAAGGTGACAAGGGCAGGAACAAGGCAGTGGTCAGGAGAGAAAAGGGGCCAGATCTGAAAATACGGAGAACGCAAGAGGAGGAGGATTTGGTGACTGTCTGGAAGGGGAACGGAGGCGGGAAGGAAGAGGCGTCTAGGACAACACCGCAATCAGCGGCGTGGCGTTAGGGGCCATTCCTGAGATAGAAGGTCAGGACAGGAGGAGAAGGATGCTGGAGGGACGGACCGTGACATTTGGATTTGGTCACGCTCAGTTTGAGATTCCGGCGGCAGGTGGCTCCGGAGAATTCAGGCCAAGGTCAAAGGTGAGCCTAACATTGGGGTGGCCCCAGGTTGCAGTTACAATCATGGTGTTCAGGATCTCCCCAGGTGGTGTGAGTCGTCTGAGAACAGTGGAGGCCAGGACAACCCAGGGAGGAAGAGAAAAGAGAGAAGGAGCCCTAACCGGCTTGGCTCAGTGGATAGAGCGTCAGCCTGCAGACTCAAGGGTCCCAGGTTCGATTCCGGTCAGGGGCATGTACCTTGGTTGTGGGCACATCCCCAGTAGGGGGTGTGCAGGAGGCAGCGGATCAATGTTTCTCTCTCATCTATGTTTCTAACTCTCTATCCCTCTCCCTTCCTCTCGGTAAAAATCAATAAAAATATATTAAAAAAAAAAAAAAAGAGAGAAGGAACCTCCCCCCTACCCCCCGCCCCCGGAAGGAGGAGTATCAGGAAGAAGTCTTAAAATCAGGTAGCAGCCTCAAACGCTGCTGAGTCATAAAGGGACCGAAATCAGGAGGTCATCACAAACTTTCACCTGGGCTCCTTGGTCAGTGAGTCATTCAGTTCCATGGATTGGACACAAAACTCAAACGCAGACCGAAGGCAGGCTCCACAGGTATCTGACACCCTCAGCCTCAGGCGCCTATACAGCGCCAGCCTCAGGCACCTATAGGGCGCCATTGTCGAATCATTAGGGTAAGAAGGAGCGTCCCTCATCTCCAGACAGATGTTGTCAGCAGGGAAGGTAGGCCCAAGATGGCCAGGTCTGGCTTTTGAGGGAAGCCCAAATCAAAATTTTAATGTGCAATAGCCTATTTCTGGAAACTTCTGTGTGGGCACAGGGGCAGGAGGAACTCAACTTTGCAAGTTTTACAACCTCTACTGTGGGTGCTACCATCGTAACACTTCTCAAATTATTCCCCATGTCTGATCCTACTCCCCAGATTCACCTATCCCTGCCTGGTCTAAGGCGACAATCATAAAAAAAATGTGTGTTTTTTTTTTTAAAAATCACTTAGTACATACTGCTTGGGAAAAAAGCCCCAATTCTTGTATTATATATCTAGTCACCTAGATTTCTAGGAAAAAAAGATAAACAATAGAAAAGTTGAATATTCAACCTAAAGAATAAATCCAGATGACCAAAAAAGTATATAAAATATACTTCAAAAGTAGAGATGCAAATTAAAGTAAAAATGAGATACTATTTACTCAGCCAGGGTGGATCAATGGTTGAATGTCAAACTATGAATGAGCAGATCAACTCAATGCTCAGAAGGGGGCGTGCAGGAGGCAGACAATCAATGATTCTCTCTCATCATTGATGTTTCTATCCCTCTCTCCCTTCCTTTCTGAAATCAATTAAAAAAAAGAGAGAGAGAGAGAGAGAGAGAGTCATTTGTCAATCTAATGGAAATTTTATTTCCATTAGATTGACAAAAGTGGAAAAATAGTCATCACATGTATTGCTCAGTCCCGTATATATGGAAAAGTGAACTGTCATACACAGCTGATAGAACGGTGAAGTATTACAAACTCTGGAAAAACAATCTGGCAATATCCCCCGTAACTCAGGAATCCCATTCCTAGGACTGTATCCCCTGGAAAGAAAAGTACCAGAGTATAAGGACATGTGTACAAGGACGCTTACTGCAGAGTCACCCACGATGGCCAAGAACCGAAACAAAACACATGCCCACCAACAGGGAGATGGCTGGGTAACTATAAACACCTACTCCCTGGAATACTGTGCAGCCATTAAGAAGGTTGCTGGTTTAATTTCTGGTCAGGGCACATGCACGGGTTTCGGCTTCAGTCTTAATCCCCCATAGGGGGTTTGCAGGAAGCAGCTGACAGGTGTTTCACTCTCACATCGATGTCTCTCTCTCTTTCTCTCTCTCTCTCAATATCAATTTTTTTAATGTTTTTAAAAAATTCAAATCATTCCAGACTGTTATTTTATAGATGAAACAGATGCCAATGCAAACGTTAAACTGCTGGCTGGCACACAGCACCATGTGCAATGGCCTGGAATGGAAGGTGCCAGGCTATACAGATTGTCCAAACTTGGACAAGCTCTATAAAAGGAGAAAAAGCAAAAAAAGGGAATGAAATATATGAAGACATGGCCACATTACTTTTACTTCTTAAATTTAAGAATTATTATTTTTAATGGTCACACGACTTTCAGATGGAGTTGTAGGCGACAGAATAAATGATGGCGGATTTAAGTGATAAGAGCTTTATTAAAATTGCTGGGAAGCTGTGAGAAGCAGGTTCAGGAAATGGGCAGGAACTAGGGAAGGCTGAGCAACTTCCCCTCAGAAAAGGTCACAACAAAACAACCAAGACCAGCCCAGAAGACTTTGCTGTCACAATCAAAAAAGAGGTTAACCACCCTGGCCGGATAGGTCAGCTGGTTGTCCTGATGCACCAAGGTTGTGGGTTCAGATCCCGATCAGGGCACATAAAAAAAAAAAAATCAACCAATGAATGCATATCTAAGTGGAACAACAAATGGATGTTTCTCTCTCTCTAAAAACCAACAGAAAAAAGTTTTTTTAAAAAAAGAGGTTAAGCAATGTACCCAAGATTTCAAACAAACAAACAAAAATGGTAAATATTACCTACCCTATGACCCAGCAATTCTACCCCTTAGAGAAAGGGAAGTGAAACTATAAGTCCACAAAACAACCTGTACAAGAATGTTCATAGCAGTTTTATTCAAAATAGCCCCAAACTGAAAATAATGTCCATGAACAAGAGAATGGATAAACTGTGATTTGTATTCACACAAGGAACATTACTCTGTGACACAAAAACAAACAAACAAATAAATAAACACAATACCTGATGGATACACACAACGTGGTTGACTCTATAAAATGTGTACCCGTTAAATGAAGTTCTAGAACAGGCATATTACCTCAAAACACATCAGAGCAGCGGTTGCTTCCGGGTAGGTAAGGGCGAAGATAAGGAAACTTTCTGGAGTGACATCATGTCCTACATCTTGACAGGGGGTTGTACACAGTATATGCATTTGTTAAAACTCATAGAATGGTATACCTAAATCTGTCTGTTTCATTGCATGTAAATATTTTTAATATATTTTTACAGAGAGGAAGGGAGAGGGATAGAGAGTTAGAAACATCGATGAGAGAGAAACATCGATCAGCTGCCTCCTGCACACCTCCTACTGGGGATGTGCCTGCAACCAAGGTACATGCCCTTGACGGGAATCGAACCTGGGACCCTTGAGTCCGCAGGCCGACGTTCTATCCACTGAGCCAAACCAGTTAGGGCTCATTGCATGTAAATTTTACTAAAATTTTTTTTAAAAAAATCATAAACCATTTTGGAACTCTTAAGAGTTCGTGCTGAAGTGAACTGATGTCTGTAACTTACTTTGAAATGAATAAAAAAATAAAATGTTGGGGCAAACCCCCAACGATGCATTAGAGGTGTACACCAGACAATTAGGCGTTATTTCCAGGATGTGCTGTTAAGAAAATCAGGATGTGGAAAATGTGTGTAACATGACCCCTTAAAAAAAATAAAATAAAACAACAACCAAAAAAATACCCTGGTTGATATCATGAACTAGCTTGCATGCATAAAGAGATAAATGAACCCTGGCCGGTTTTGCTCAGTGGATAGAGCGTCAGCCCGAGGATTGAGGGGTCCCGGGCTCCATTCCAGTCAAGGGCATATGCCGGGGTTGTGGGCTCGGTCCCCAGTGGGGCGGGGCCTTGTAAACTCAGAGACCTAAAGTAACCATAAAGATGATCTGAAATGAAAACATTTAACTAAAAGTAGTTTATGGCAGGGCAGTCATGTCCTAGACGAGCTTCTTCCCTGACAAAAGTCAATCTTTACCTTGACTAAGCCCGTCTATGACAACAGACCTTTGGAATGTCAGGATCACCGCCCTTTTCCCAGACCACTCAGGGCACAACCATGCACCGGGGAGGAGACCGTAAATCTTCTCCCTGTCATTGTTATCACGTTCATCGCCGACTGCTAACTATCCTGTACCCACCTCCGTGAGAGATGTGCCTATCACTTTATTTCTCATCCAGTCCCGGAGGTTTCCCCTGCTTTGCTTCCTCCCGCCTCCCTCATCTGTCACCAATGGATTTCAGGTAACCCACCTGCTTCTTCTCTTTGGACTGTAATGTGTAACATGAGGCGCAAAACTGCCCTTCTCCGTGGACACTGATAAGCAAAAAATGGTGTCTTGTTTAAATTTGCATTTTTTCCCCTGGTCACTCTACAGTCGGAGGACCTTGCCTTCTGTGTAACAGTCATTTACGTTTCTTCTGTGAACGGCCTGATGGGATCATTTTCCCAAGCTCTAGGAGCTGGTTCCTCCTTCACACGCTCTCCTGGTCCATCTCCTAATAGGCAAGAACTAGCATCACGAACAGAGATCAGATCAGGCCCTCCAATTTATAACTCCACCGTGCACAGGATTAAGCCTACTGTTTTCATATGGCACGGTTAAGCCCTCCACATAACGGTGACAATGCGAATACAATCACATCAACCATAGAAAACACTGAGAACTCATATGCGCGGTTCTGAGCACCTACACACACACACACACACACACACACACACACACACACACACACACACACGATCTCCTTTAATCCTCACCGTAACCCTTTGAGGTAGCAACTATTATCATTCTATTTTAGAGGAGAATATAAGGGACAGGTTCTCACCCTAAGGATGGACAGTCCATCCTTAACGGTACCTCAGTCGCTCTCAGCTACTTGGACCCGGAGCTGCCCTCCAGACTTGGCTGCCACCGTGAACACCCCCGACTTTGGCCCCTGCTGTCTGTTGAGTGAACAATAACTATTCTTTTTAGACCCAGTTCAGGAAATAATAAGAGCGAGAGGAGGAGTATTTCAGAACATAGTATCAGAGTTGGAAGCCATCTTAAAGGGACATCTAATTCCATGTTTTTTCAAACTCCGGGTTGCAACTCTCATTGGTGGGTTAAGACCAGGGTTTTTATAAAATTGAAACAAAGTAGAATTAAAAACAGCAGCGGGCAGGGAGTGAGGCAACGGGATTGTTTCAAGGACACACATTGTTCTCTGAAACACGGTTTATCAGGCCCTGAAGTAAAATGCATTTTTTTTTTTTTACGGTGGATAGAGATCCAAGCACTAAGCCATTCTCCACGCCAGAAGCCCCAGTGGATGACTCTGCAGTAAGCGTCCTTGTACACATGTCCTTATACACTGGTACTTTTCTTTCCAGGGGATACAGTCCTAGGAATGGGATTCCTGAGTTTCGGGGGATGTTGCCAGATTGTTTTTCCAGAGTTTGTAATACTTCACCTTTCTATCAGCTGTGTATGACAGTTCACTTTTCCAATCTTTCTAAATCCCTGATTCTGTCGGTCTCCTAACTTTGAAACTTGGTGCTTTCCTGATTCTGTTAAGATTAAAAGACAATGAACCAACCCCACAATCTCTCTCCGGGGGGGCCACAAGGTCCTGCCCCATCCAGCCCCTGCCTCCCTCTGGCCTCAAGTCACCGGGTTCTCCCACGTTCACCCCAAGACTTTGAAGGGGTTACTCCCTCTGTCTGGAATGCTCTCCCCTGCCCCCTGCATCTGCTAGCTCCTGCTTATCTTTCAAGATTCCGTTCAAACATCACTTTATCCCAGAAACCTCAAATTCCTAGACTAGGTCAGGCCTGCAAGGTATACACTCTCCACGCACACTAGACTTTTCCTTACAAGCACTTGTCACAACAGTCATTAAATAATTATGTTTAATCACCGCCCCCTTCCTTAGACAGTTAGGTTCCCTTCTGTGTATTCACTGTGACTCACGCACGTAGTACCTTGCTCCCAGGAGGCATCCGGCCAATATTTGTTGATAAAATAATGAGTCTCCTGCCCAAGGCGAGAAACTTTTCAGGGCACCAGTCCCTGCTCCGCACAGGGGACTCCTACTAATCATCACTGTACGAACACGACAGCCACCACGCCCACAGCCCGAGCAACAGGCCACACAGGATGGAGGCCTTACCAACCATCGCTCATTCTGGTCTCACACAACCCTGAGAGAAAGGCATTTTTCACATACTTCAGTCAGAGATGTTCAAGAGAAAGAAACAACAGGCCCAAGGAGAGGTGCCTGCCTCCAGGACAACCAACCAAGGCCTGAGGGCAGTTTCAGCCAATACCAGGAATGTGACCTCAAACCAGCCTGGAATTTCCTGATCAACACCGGTGAGGTAATACGCCCGATAAGACCCCTGCCGCCAGCCCTCCGGCCCTCCGGCCCCACCCCCAAAGGTGTTCCAGCCAGAAACATCCTCTCTTTTCTTTTGCTAATAACTTTCTTGTCCGGCCCAGTTCCTGCCTAGTAAACCTTCCAGTTTGTACCGCTTCTTGGAGGGCTTTTGTCTTGACTAGATGGGATGCCGCCCCATTCGGGGAATTGTTCAATAAAGCCAATTCAATCTTTAAAATGCGCTCGGTGGGATTTTTGTCCTTTTAACAGATCGCTGTTCAAAATCTGTGCCACTAGGTTTGAACTCCAGCTGTACGGCGCGGTCTACCCATTTGCCACTCCTTCCTAGAACACGGTCACGGTAATAGTGACGACAGGAAATAACCAGCTTGCGCTCCGATGAACACTTGTGTGGTGACGTTAGGTTACGGACAGCCACCTGGGCTGCCGTGGGTCAGGACAGGCTTCAAAACGGGCCCCCGACTTCAGACATCGATCATCCTCTCCATCCTCTCTAGATCCACGCTCCACGCCGCCTTGCTCCACACCGGACGGCAGAAGAACGACCGAAGTCTCAGGATCGGAGTACAAGCTGGTTATCTAGCACAGCGTCACTCAGAAGGTGTCCGTCAGGGTTACATACGTCATTCCCAAGGGTGGCATTCAGCTCTGGTCTTATCTGTATGGCCCAGCGAGGGCTTGGCCAGAGTGGTTCCCTGTGCTCTTTAATATTTCACAAAAAATAATTTCTCTACATTTCCTATAACACTCTTTAGTTATTTTCGATTGCTATAACATTGTCACACTCTCTACTTATTTCCTGCCATTATCACTATTACTATGACAAATACACTTTATTATTTTTAAAATATATTTTTATTGATTTCAGAGAGGAAGGGAAAGGGAGAGAGAGATCAAAACACCAATGATGAGAATCTTAGATCAGCTGCCTCCTGCACGCCCCCCACTGGGGATCAAGCCCACAACCGGGGCATGTGCCCTGACTGGGAATCGAACCGTGACCTCCTGGTTCACAGGCCAATGCTCAACCACTGAGCCACACCGGCTGGGCTAGAATACACTCTTTAGAGGCAGGAACGAAGGCACAGGCACAGTGCAGAGTCTCCTTAAGTAGGTTTCCTAACTGAATGAAGAGATGGGAAAAAGAAAGCATTGGGAGCAGAGAATGTTGTAACATCCTAAAATAACCCTGTTGGAAAGGGCCAATTCCTAACAGTGTAGGAATCTCCCTAGAATTCCTGACAGTGAGGGGCTGGAGGGGACAGGGGTGACAGGGGCTATACCTCCCCTACAGTCTATTGTCTTATAGACCAACTATACTAATTCAATTAGGTTCCACAAACATTTAATGAGCATCTACTACATACAAAGCTCTAAGGCGGGGGGGGGGGCGGGGGGGTGCTGAAGGCAGGTGCAAATAGGATGAAAAACCTGCTGTGTCTTCAGAGGCTCTGACAGTCTGGTGGGGGAAGACAGCCCCTACCAGCTCTAACGGAGGCCAAGTGTCATCCTGCGGGAACCAGGGTGTGAAGGAGTTATGAGAGCCCCTGGAAGAAGCACTGAATTCCCACTGGGCCGATGAGGGTGGATGTCACAGCATTCCAGGCTGGGCTTGAAAGTACTAATTAGAATCCAAATCCCCACCTGGAGTGGGGAGCATGAGGGGGGCATGTTGAGTGAACCTAGTTTCCCCTTAAGGGACAGAAGTTTAATTCTTTCCACCGTGAAAGTCTTTAACATATTCAAGGTCCATTGTTCCTCCCATCAAGGCAAACATTTTTGGTTTCTTTTGACTGGGTCTCACAATTGACTATGAATCAACTGAGAACGTTCCTCCTCCTCCTCCAAATACTAAAACTCTGTCCTTAAAAGCCAGGGTCAATGCCACCTTCTCCACTGAATTCTCTTGTATACCGTGGGCACATCACAGCTTCTATGGCTCCCCAGGGATTGTACATTTTCCATCTTTACATTCCCCAAAGTGCCCAGTGTAGTGTGGGGACACAGACAGGTCTCCTCTTTGCTGCTGCTTCAGATGTAGCTCAAGCCTGTACATGTCCCTCTTCAAAAATGTGACACTCCTACGCCAAGGTTGTGGGTTCAATCCCCGCCAGGGCACATACAAGAATCAACCAATGAATGCTTAAATAAGTGGAACAACAACTCAATGTCTCTTTCTCCCTTTCTCTCTCTCTCTCTCTCAAAAATCCATCAATAAAAAAGGTACCACCCGTTATCGAAACCAATATTCCAGATATAATCTGGTCAATATGGAGTCACTCCCCCTCCCCCTAATACGTATTTCTATTAACACAATCCCACACTTCTTTCACTCTTTCTGCAGCCACACTGGCCTTCCGTCTGGTAAAATTCAGTTCTGTCCAGGTCTGTTATTAAGCCTAACCCCTTATTTATTTGCAGAAGTCTTTACATTTATCCCTGTTAAGTTGTTTCTTGGTTTTCTGCAGCCCATTGACAGAGGTGTTTTTGCAGCAGCACAATTCTACGGTGGGACCGAGTGAGGTCTCTTTGATTTCCACTCGGACGGCAGCAGGAAGGGCGACCCAACAGCCTTCAGCCACAGGATGGAAGGGGCCCCCTGGGGACTGGCCTGGCCTGGGTCTCCATGGAGAAGCCACAGGTGCTAATGGAGGTTTGGCACGTCTGTAGTTGGTGCCTTTTCTCCTTCTGAACTCCCAGAGGTTCTCCCTCCTACACCAGCTCGGGGGGGGGGGGGGGGGGGAGGGGGGGGGTAGGGAGAAACAGTGGACCCTGTGGCAGCCCCTCAACCAGGGGGCGGAGGTGCCATGCAGCCCGCGCCGGGGCTCGCCGCCGCCGCCACCAGGAAGCTGCTTCCCCGCGCGTGCGCGACGCCCAGACCCCCACCCCACGCGCCCCTCCCCCTCCCAGCGCTGTCCCCCTCGCCCCCCTGGAGCGGCGGGTGCCCGCTCGACCCCGTCCCGGGACGAGCCGCCGGGGGGCGCGGGATGCACGGGAGGCTCTTCGCGGGGACGTGGGCGCAGGAGCCCGGCAGGGGCAGGGCAGGGCAGGGTGGGCGGGCGGGGTGTGGGCGCCGCGCGGGAGGGGATGTCCGCGCCGCCCCAGGACCGGCCGAGCCGCCGCGGGAGCTGCATCCCCTCCGCTCGGGCGTGCAGGGCGGCCCCGGCGCGGGGCTCGTGGCGGCGAGGTGGGCCCGCGATTCGGGGCCCGGGAGTGGGCCGGCCCGTACCTGGACTTGAACTTTTCGTTGTAGATGTTCCGCAGGCATTCGCGATCTGTCTCCTTGTCCAGCCCCTCCGCGAGCAGGAAATTCTCGAAGCCTTGGCCGGTCTCCCGGAGCTTCCGGCAGCTGAACTTGGGCATCGCGGCGGCGGCGGCGGCGACGGCGGCCCAGGCAGAGGGTCCGGGGAAATGAAACTGAAAGTCGCCGCCGCAGCAGGAAGTTGGCTGCCCTAGAAGAGGGTGCAGCGGGGGGGAAGCACCCTAACTCTGACTCTTGATCCTGCAGGCTCCCCCCTGTCCCTACCAGGCTACCCGTCTCGGTCCTCCTCCTACCTGAGGCTTCCCTCCAGTCTCCGTCCTGTCCCCTCCCCCCGCCCCATTAACTCTTTCCTCAGGAGCCTGACCCCTCCCTCAGGGCCCTCCCCTTGCCCCAGCTCCCTCCCCTGGCTCCCAGCCAGACGAGGAACGCGGCTACCGCCTGGGGCCCCCGAACAGTCCGGGAGGACTTCAGAGCCCGAGCTGGGGCCACTCCCACGCCTCCCCCCGGGAACCCGCGGATTCAGTGGGAAGCCGGAGAGCAAAGGGCAGGGGCTGTGACCTGGGTCGGCTGCAGCTGGACTGGGGCAGCTCCCCCAGCACCTCCCCCAGACGGCCAGGGACACAGACCAGCACGGAAGCGAGCGGCACGCCCCCCTCCCCCACTTTCCCTTCTCGGGCTTTCAGACTCTGGGAGGAAGGCGTAAGAGCCAGAGAAGTTGGGAGGGAAAAGGACCAAGTGTCTCTGAGATAAAGGTGAATACGCGTGGGAGGGAGGGACAAGTCACTACTTTCCTCTGCTACACAGGCTTCCGTATGTGGAAAGGCCGGTGATGCTACTACACCTTGAGCCATATTTTTGGACAACTGCACTCCAGTCGGTATTGCTCTTTGTTACTGTTATATATAAGGGTTGCCCCAATCATCAAAACAACTCTTTTTGAGTGCAAGAGACTCCGTTAGGCAATAAATAGTTAATAGCTACAGCATCGGTACCAGGAAGAGAAGTCAAAGACCAGCATGCTTCAGAAAAAAGACTTCACAAGAAACATGCAACAAGCCTCTGCATCTATGCCTCTTCTGGCATAACATACACGCATACTAGGATGGAGCAAAGATAAAACAAGTTACACAAAAACATTTCTAAGGTAGGGCTGCTCTCCAAAGTAACTGCCTGTGGGAGGGCACACTCTCAGTCGAACCCAGGGTGAGGAATGTCCAGACCCCAGGTGGTGCTCTCCTTGTACCTTTTCCCAGGCCAACAACCCACTAAGGCCAGGAACAACAGGCTTTAGCAACAGGAAATGCAGTCAGTGGGAACCAATGCTACAGGGATGGGGCAAATTGTTACCTTAAACAATTGATTATTCAACGTAGAGGAAAAAACTGGGGAAGTAGCCATGGATTTTTTGCCTTTTTCTCCCCCAATTATCTGGCGAGACCGGAGAGTAATGAAGAGAGCGACTCCTCCGAAATGCTTTGTTACTTATTTCAAAAACCTACCACTCACCTTACCCGAATTCAATGTCTCACTGCATTTTGATGAGCAAATGGATGATGTCCCCATTCTTCTGGGTTACATAACCTCCTCCCTGTCTCTGGTGAGACCTATTTCCTGGATGTCCTCAAAACATACACAAATAGCGACGGTACAGTAAGAACTGTACTGTCATGTTATGTAGCTTTGCTCATAATGAAACCTTTCTAAACCAGTTTCATCTGGAAAAAACACACTTCGCAAGCAGTTGTAACTATTTTGAAACTTGGCTAGATGTCTAGAATGGTCTTCCTTTCTACCTTTCACATCTAGCTCAGGTCTCCTTCACTCTCGTGAAGCCTTCCCCAAATTCTCCTGCACTTGTAAGAAGCTGACTTGAAAGCAGTAAGGTTGATTTTAGTATGGGTCTCAAATAGCACCAAAGGCCATCTGAAAGTTAACTTTGCCCAATGATGTTACTGGGACAGACATATAGCTTCACAAGATAGCTACTTGCAAGATTGCAAGCTTTGTATTTTCTCATTACTCCAGAGTTAGCATGGGTTCTACAATTGTTAATCCTCACCCAAGGATATTTTTTTCCATTGATTTTTTTTTTTTTTTTTTTAAAGAGAGAGTGGAAAGGAGGAAGTGGGGAGAGGAGAGAGAGATCATGTGAAAGAGATATATCGATTGTTTGCCTCTGGCACGGTCCCTGACCGGGGCTGGGGATATAGAACCTGCAACTCAGGTACTGCCCTTGATGGGGAATCAAACCTGAGACCCTTTCGTGTGTGGGCTGTTGCTCTAACCACTGAGGCACAGGCCACGGCTACCATTCAGCATTTGAATGTTTTCTAACTTTATGTATACAAGCTAGACTGTACTCCCAAAGGCAAGAAGAAACAGCCCTTAAACAGAAATGCTGAAATGAGTCAGTTTACCACAGATCAAAGGAGTGGCTGTGGCAAATACAAGTTGATCATTACTTGCAAATTCTGTCCTCACAAATTCACCTACTCACTAAAACTTATTTGTAACCTTGAAATCAATACTTGCAGTACTTTAGCAGTCATTCATGGGCCAGTCCATGGGGGAGAGGGTAAGGAGGGGGGAATTGCCCACCCAGAGTGCCTGTTACCAGCTGTCCTTTCTTATTTCAGCTCATAAAACAAATGTCCTTTTCGTGATCAATTTTTGTCCTTTTTGTTGATTTCATTGCTTAAAATGGCCCCCAAGCCTGCATAGTACTGAAGTGCTTGCTGTGTAGGATTTCAAAGCACAAGAAGGCTGTGAAATGCCTTACAAATAAAATTCCTTTATAGACACTCCAGGCATGAATTATAAGTGCTGCTGTCAAGCTGATTTAAATAGAAACACTTATAGAATAAGATTATGTGTTGATCCGTTGAAAGAAATGTGACCAGAAGCTCATAGGAACCTAACTTTTTATTCCTCTGAAGAGCAATTTTTGAGTATTTGCAAATTCATTGTTCACTGGTAACTTTATAGAACATAACTACTATGAATAACCAGTCAACTGTACATTCATATACATAACAGATGCTTTAAAAAAAAGTATATTTATTGATTTATGAGACAGGAAGGGATAGGGAAACATTGACTGGCTGCCTCCTGCATGTAGATCAAGCCTACAATCTGAGCATGTGCCCTGCGGGGGGGGGGGGGGGGGGTTTGAACCAGCAACCTCCTGGTGCATGGGACAAAGCCACACCGGGCATAACAGTATGCTTTTTGAGACAATGGATTTGAGAAGTGTGAGATTGATTTCTGCCCTCAGGTGGCCTAGGTCCTGTCTTTTTATGTATAGCCTGTCTATTCAAGGGACAATTTTAGTTCAATTTATCTTAATGGGCCATCTAGTTTTGTGTTTTTAAAAAAATATTTTCATTGATTTCAGAAAGGAAGGAAGAGGGAGAGAGAAACATCAATGATGAGAGAGAATCATTGACCGGCTGCCTCCTGCACGCCCCCTACTGGGGATCTAGCTGGCAACCCGGGCATGTGCTCTTGACTGGAATCAAACCCAGGACCCTTCAGTCCGCAGGCCGACACTCTATCCACTGAGCCAAAATAGCTAGGGCTGGACCACCCAGTTTTATTCTGTATTTACCAATCTTCCTTTCTTTTTTTGATTTCCCACATAGTAGGTAGCTTGGTAGTTCTATATAAAATTATAAAATCAGAAATTGGCATTCAGGTATGTATGTCTTTTGCGAGTTTGGAGAGAATGTGCCAAGGTTTGCCAAGTATCTCACGAACCTAGATGAGTCCAGCATTAAAGTTCTAGATTATAAAACAGAGAACAATACTGGAACCAGGCAACTTACAGCACAGCTACACAGGCTCAAATGAAAGTCATCAGCAGTGTAATTTCAAATCAAAATACAGGAGTGAGGCCTCATAGAAAACTGTTTCATCCAGCTTGGGTATCACAGGTTGAATTCAACAGCGTGTGATAAAACAGACATAATTCAAAGCACATATTCTGCTGAAAGAGGTCCAGGAAGTCAGATCTCTGAAGGACTTGGCAAGGAGGGTTGACTTCCTCCCAAGTATACAAGTAAGCAAGAGCTTTAATGGTCAAGAGATTAAGTTCTTAAAAAAGTCTGTAGGGGCTAAGGAAACCCATGGCTAAGTTAATAAGTTAAAGGCAGAGGCCAGAATGTTTGCATCATGAGTAGAGTGTAGTACAGTTAAATGTCCCTCAAAACGGGGGGGAGGGGGGGAGGGATTTGAACTGGCCTTGGGTGGAGGGTGAAATACCAAAGCTCCTCTGCTCTCTGCTGGAGACCAGGATAAAAACCTTTCCCACATACCTGTAGCTAAGTCACACTTGTATGGAAGAAAAGCAGCACTTAGAGTTAAGTCAAAGTGAAAATATTACCTAAGTTGAAGGCACAGGAATTCTTTCATTTCTATGTCCTGTTTAATGTGACTACAACCATATTGGAGCCCTACTTCCTGAGTGATAGGTAGAAAACAACTAGATTTTCCTATTTGACAGAAATTGAAAATCCAAAACAAAACCTTTGAACCACTGGTAGTCTCTGAGTGAAGAGCAGTATGATCCATAGAGACATTGCTCCAAACAAACACACCCCCATTCTTTGCAAGTCTTTATATATTCACTATAACTAGAATAGTTGAAGGTAGGGACCAATTTCAGACCCCTGAATGCTTTCTTCAAATACACTTCCACATGTCACCCTGAGAACTAAGGCTGAAGGGATGGATCAAAAAGGAGACTTAGACCATTTAAGAACAAAACAGGTATATTTCTATTGGACTACCTGATACAGAGGATAGTGTGGTATGGATGGATAGTATGAATGACAAATAATACAAATATATTTTATTTGAAATAAACAAATAAGCTTACACAGCTCAATAGGTCACTTGGAAACAAACTCTTGCTTGACTGTATTACTGAGCAAAAACAAAGCTGAAGCACAAACAACCTTCTTTTTTGACATGTATATGCAGATAGGTAGGAAGACACTACTTGGTTTTTAAAAAACTGACCTTCCCTTAAGGCCTGGTCATAGAAGTGTAAACAATGTAAATGAATCCACCATTTCAGTTGTCATCTCATATCTATGTCACCTGTGTATTCTGAGATCACACATGTACCTGCCAATAAACCTGGAAGGGTTGCTATATCACAGTTACATTTAAGTTCTTGGCAGGCAGGACTGAAGAAAAGTAATTTAGAACAAGTTTTACATCCTATTTAGAACAAATCACTAGTATTCCCTTAAATAACAGGTTACAATAGAAAGATACTGCCTGGAAGTTATCCTTTTCACTTTGGTTCATTTTTAGGTTTTGTTTGTGATTTACATAGCTGTTTGATTTGTTTGCTTATAGTACAATCCTGCCACATGTATTAAAGCACAGATACCTATTATTTCTTCATCTTCATTTTTCAACTCTGATACTCTACTACATCCCTCGTATGTCAGCAGTTCTGGAATATTAAAAAAACAATAATGGGTAAAAACTCTGCTAAAAATGCAGATGTCTACAACTACAAAGGTACTAGACGGGAAGGAGACAATAAGGAAGGGAAAAAAGCAAACACGTTCATGTGCAGGGAATGTGGTTCAAGTCTTTGGATTTAAAAACAACTTCCCCAGAGAAGCTGGCTATAATGGAATTTCCAGAAAACTTCCTGTGCCCAACAAAAGGACCTGAAAAGCCCCAATCCAAACTTTTGAAAACTGCAGTTATGCAATGCTCTAAGAGATGATCAAGGCAGCTGAGGGAGAGGATGGATGTATCTTCCATTCGGCTACAGTTGGTAGCACAGCCTCTTTAGCTGTTGATGATCCATGGAAATACCAGGTGTGCTTTGAAGGACAGGGGTAGAAAAGCAGTGAACATATTACCTGTCTATACCAGAAACAGGGCTTTATGGCTAGGAAAATCTTCTAAACAGTAAAATGACTCCAGGATAGATCTTTCTTTCCATCATTAAATGTGGCAGAATTAAAAAAAAAAAAAATTTACAAGTAGATATAGTGAAAACAGAAAATTACAAGTCAGAGAACATAAAAGTATCAAGACAATGCTATAGGTTCAACAGTATTCCATGAGGCTAGAAAACCTGTTAACTTTGAAAGCCCTAGCAAAATATCACTCTTGTTTATAAATCACTTATTTATCATATGACCATACACTGAAACCTTTCTTTCCATGTACTGAAGAATCTTACATTCAGCCTTTAAGCATTCTGCATTTCTTTGCCAATCTTGTAGCTGAGTATCTTGTTCCAGTCGATTTTGGTGCGAGTAACTGGAAGCTGCCGGCGCAAGGCCTTGAATGTGGTGTCTGACATTGTTTGATAGTTTTCACTAATTGCTGTCTGCAATGGATAATTAAAGATAAGTTACTTGAACAGAAAGTAAAGTAAATGAGGTCAAGGACATGCTTGAGTCCCATAGGAAGAACAGACAGGGCATACTATTTCTACTGAACTCCTCCCCAATCTCTGAAGTGGGTTAAGAAGCCCACCTGTATTATTTATTAAACTACGGCTACAGTCCCTTTCCATATCAAAACCTGATTGTAAGCACAATGCCAAGTTGCAAGGTCTGCAAATTCTCCACACTTATAACACCGAACAACACATTTTTATGTTACAAGGACAAAGAGAAGTCTAACAAAATGTTAACAGCAAAATAAGAAGGTAGTAGGTCTAGAAAAGTTAGTTCTAAATCTTCTTACCTGATACTCATTTTCTGCATGTTCTATGATTTTAATAAACTCCTTGGCAGTTTGTGCTTCATTCTAGTGAAGGGAGGAGGAAAGAAAAATATGAATTTTTAAAAATGTGAAAGCAGTGAATAGAAAGATAGTGAGAAGTCTATCTTAACTAACATTTGCACAATTTATAGTTTATCAACTGTTCCCATGAACATTATCTTCTTTGATTCTCTTCAACAACCCTGTGAAGATCTGTTATCATTTCCATTTTGCAGAAAACAGAATCCTCTTAAGCGACTTGACCAAAATCATACAGCTTTTGAATGGTAATGATGGGATTTGAATCCAGGTCTTTGCCCCAAAACGGCCATGCTCTTTCCAATCTATCACAGTATGCCCATAGGCACCATCATGATGTCTTCATTTTTTTTGTTTTTGTTAATCCTCACCCAAGGATAATTTTTCCACTGATTTTTAGAGAGAGTAGGGGGAGGGCGGAGAGAGAGAGAAACATCGGTGTGAGGGACACATCAATTGGTTGCCTCCTGCATGCGCCCCGACTGGGGTTGGGGCTCAAGTCTGCAACCTAGGTATGTGCCCTTGACTGGAATCAAACCTGAGACCTTTCAAGTCAAGGGCCAACTCTCTATCTACTGAGCCAAACAAACCGGTTAGGGTGATGTCGTTAGATTTTTATGCCTTGAAAATATTTCTGCTTTAAGATGATATTAACAATGCCCTCAGATATATCGGTCATATATGTTTAGCTCATATATTCCTTTATTTACTATTTATGATGCTAACCCAACCAATCACATTTTGCTTTACATGATGCAGGTACAAAATGAACCGAATCTCTCTCTTCGTTTCACCATTAAGTACAACAGAATTAAAGGCAGGAGGGTAAGATTTAATGCAGAGCAGCAGTCCCAAGATTCTTTCAAATAGTCAAAACTATTTTCTTTTCTTTTTTTAAAAAAATATATATTTTATTGACTTTTTACAGAGAGGAAGGGAGAGGGATAGAGTTAGAAACATCGATCAGCTGCCTCCTGCACACCCCCTACTTGGGATATGCCCGCAACCAAGGTACATGCCCTTGAACGGAATTGAACCTGGGACCCTTCAGTCCACAGGCCAATGCTCTATATCCACTGAGCCAAACCTGTTAGGGCTAGTCAAAACTATTTTCAATCCTATATAATAAAAGCCTAATATGCAAATTGTCCCCTCGACCAGGAGGGATGGTGGAGTAGGTGAGTGGGCAACACCAGGCCAAGGCTGGTGCAAGTCACTGGTCACAGGGCGGCCCCGCCGCCGATTCAATTGTCCTGCTGCCACTGGGCTCCCAGGTGCTGAGAGAGCCGAGCGGGGGCGGGTGTGTGTGTGTGTGTGGGAGGTGGGGGGGCCGATGCCCTGTCAATCTGATCTGATCGCAGGGCGACCAGTGGCGGGAGGCAGTCGGCTGGGGGAAGGGAGGGAGTAAACTGGGCCTCGAGTTTTATAATAATTTCGTGCACTGGGCCTCTAGTTTTATAATAATACTAAGAGAAAGCTACTTGCCTTTTTTACTCTTACTCTCATGTATATACAGTATAGTTTCCTAGAAGCTATGTGTGTGATGATGTGATCACTCTGAGGCCAATGGCTTGTGTGAAGCACATGAGGATTTAGTTCTTTTAGTAAGCCAGACATTGCACGATTTGTGAAAATGTAAATCAATGCCATTCTTTTCATTAATTATTTTTGGTTTGAAAAACATAGTTGTTTTCCATGAAAATGTTATTTAGGTTAAAAACTAATAGGCTTGTTATTGCAATTTTTAATTAATAAAAATTTAGTATTTGTCAGTTTTAATTATTTTTACATTTGGAATTTTTTTTAAAAATATATTTTATTGATTTTTTACAGAGAGGAAGGGAGAGGGATAGAGAGCTAGAAACATCGATGAGAGAGAAACATCGACCAGCTGCCTCCTGCACACCCCCTAATGGGGATGTGCCCGCAACCAATGCACATGCCCTTGACCGGAATCGAACCTGGGACCTTTCAGTCCGCAGACCGACGCTCTATCCACTGAGCCAAACCGGTTTCGGCTGGAATTTTTTTCTTTAAAAATATTTTCAATTACCGTTGACACAATATTATATTAGTTTCAGGTGCACAACATAGTGATTGGACATTTACATGCCTTACAAAGTGATCATCCCAATAAATCTAGTTCTCATCTGGCACCATACAGTTTTTTATTTCTAATAAGGTAAATATTGACAGATATAAAATACATAAACAAAAGCTACATGAGAGTGCTCAGTAAGTTTTAGGAATATAAAGAAGTAGCGAGAATACAAGAAAAATTATATCCCTTCTTTCCAGGTACAGAACACAAAATACTTTTTGATGGAATATTCCTAAAAATGTTATTTCTCTAAAGATATGAATGCAGCCCGATAGGATTTAGTTTGGCAATCTTTTTTTTCCTCCTGGTTGTTACTGACTGAAGATACTGCTGTCCTTGAGCAAATCTCACAACTGAGAAAGAGAAAGACGGAAGTCTGAATTCTCTAAGGCCACTCTTCACTCTTCTGAGTCAAAGTCTTTGAACTAATATAGTTGGTTGGTTATATACTCTTATAAGCTGCCAAAATCAAAGCACTGAAAACAAACTGAATTTCTAACAGCAGAATCAGCCCTCAGGATCAAAACTAATTTTTAAAAGAGAAACAAGACACAAATGAGACAGACATTAAATACTTCACACTCACCGAAACAGTTACTGAATCCTGTACATCTTTATGACTAACCAACTGAACATTGCCATCTTCGTAATAGTGTACCTGTGTGAAACAATGTTGTGAGCAAGTTTATATGTAGTTCATATAGAAACCTGTTGCTTAGGGCACATATCCATGTCTTAAGCCATTTCCAATCTTTACCAATTCTGAATGAATAGTTACTATTACCAATGGTAATTTACTATGGCGGTTAGGATGCACAGAACACTCAAATTTAAGAATTCTCTCTTTCCTTTGCAGGGAAAACTGATTATTAAGTTCAACAAACATTTATTATGTCTTATTGCACTTCAGGCACCACACTAGGTATTGTGATGCAAAGAACTTAAATGATTCCACGCTTAACAGTTTAAAATAAAATCATTAAACATTAGTTTTTCTCTGTGAAAACCAAGGAATTTTAATGGATTCTAATTCCTTACACATCTTTCTATATACAGTATCATCAATATTGATAAGCAGATTTGATCAAGTGCAGGAAAAGTTTGAGGGGTAAAGACTGGATTGAAAAACAAATATTGGTAAATTAGGCTACAAAAAAGTAAGACAAAAGCAGTTGTAAGGATATAAGGTAAGTGGGTGCTATAATTATGAAAACAATTAGCAAAAAAAGAGGAATACACAAGAGACAGACTAATCAATCAATGACATAAGGCTCAGGAAATCTTGGCAACTTACAAGATAGGTTCAGTCATCTTAACATGGCTATAAACTGGTCATACAGAATAAGATGAGAATTTCCTTTTGTTAAGTGCATTTGCACAGGGTCTTGGAAACAGGAGTTGTCACCTAAGTGGACAAGGTAGAGAAGGGTATCTAGCAAGGGGATAAAAAAGTACAAGAGAATGGAGCACAACTGGTTTCGTTGAGGGAAGAACAAAGAAATGACTGCAGATAAGGATATGTGGAGGAGGGGAATGTGGCATTGTGAGACACTGCTATGAAGTAAGCTGGAGATAGGCTGTGAAGAGCAAACCGCCTTAGAAACCATGTTAAGAATTCAGACTTCCTCCTATTATGAGTGATGGGGACCCAGGGAAAGGGAATGTTTTAGAAAGATTATACTTGTGTTATGAACAAAATAATGGGAAGGGAACTAAAATTGGGGGCATAATGCCAGAACAATAGTCCAGGTAATGTCTGTTTCCTTTATCTAGTCCACACTATCAGGAGATAATTGAATAAAAGGAAATGTTTTCAGAGATAAAGCAGAAAAGGAGAAGAAAGGAGCAATAACCTGCAGTACCTTAGCGATTATTTATTAAGTCATTACTATGTGTTAGGCATTATGCAATACATTTTACTTATTCCTTATATTTTCTCATGCAATCTTTATAAAAATTCCTTTTATTTACTTGACTTTAAAATCTTGTCACTATTGTAAAATAAACAAGACAAAATAACCCATTCATGTAGCTTTCCTCAAACCGAAGAGCTAAGTTTTATATATGTATATGTAAATACTTAAATGAGACAATATACATGAAAGACCGTAAATTACAGTAGCTGCTATATAGTCATTTCTTAATAATTACTTATTTTTCTATTTCCTAGAACTGTTTTTTGATAATTTCTGGGAAGGCCTCAGATTATCTTTGAAAGAGGAAAATAACAAGCAAGCAGTTCACTCCACATGACTGTCCTTTATCAAGCTAGAATAGCTCTCTCTGTTTACTTCCCTAGGAAGGAAGCCTCTATTTCTATTCACTACCATTGGTCTCCCCTTGCATCTACATATAGTTGTTTCTTATTTTTCATAACAGAACAAATTCCAACTTGAATGTTTCTGTGGAAGATGTGACGCTTTAATATGTGGCCTATTAACATGTTGGGAATCTCACCTGAATCTTAAGTACTCCAACCACCTGGGCTGTAGGTGGCGTGATGGTGAACTTCCATTCTGATCTCCAACGACCATTCCTATTAAAAAACACACACACATCACTATAGAATTAGCAATAAGCGTAAGTAAAAGGTGATTTCTCACTGAGGCAAATAATTTGGGTAAGAGGAAAAAGGAAACAAATCATTTCTAGTTTAACAAATGAAATGTTTGTATACTAGTGGCCTAATCATAAGCCTTTTCCAAGTTATTTTGACTTTCATTTTTTTATATTGGAGTAAAAAACCATGCTATTCTGTTCATGAGAGCCTCTTCCACAAACAGATGGATGAGCTGCTGAGCTATGCAATTAACCAAAGTATTGTTAACCAAATCCAAGTAAAACTCAGACTCTTTATTATTTTTTTCTTTATTGTCGTTTTTTTTAGAGAGAGAGAGAGAGAGAAAGAAAGGGAAACATCGATTTGTTGTTTAACTTATGCATTCACTGGTTGATTCTTATATGTGCCCTGACCAGGGATCGAACCCGAAACCTTAGCATGTTGGGACAACGCTCAACCAACTGAGCTACCCAGTCAGGGTAAACTCAGACTTTTAACTGGGCACTTTATTAATCTGGTTTGGTTCCTTTCCAATATAAATGAGATACAAATAGAACACTACTTTCTTACCAGAAATTTTTAGGCTGAAACTGGTGGCTTTCAATACACGCAATAATGGTCTGTTGCCCATCTATAGTTTTAGCATAAACCTATTGTTAAAAAAAAAAAAGTTAGACTCTGAAAACACATTTAATTTAAACAACAAATACTGTATAAAAGCAGTGTGCTAAATCGCTAAATCTTTTGGGGAGATAAAGAATCAGAGAGGACGAGCTGAAAATTCAAAAGAATTCATGGGAGGTGCCAGTTAGGCTGGACCTTATAAGACAGATGATGTTCTCACAAGTAGAGACTGGGAATAAAAGATGAGTAAACAATCAGGTGAGAAACTAGGGGTTTGATATATCTTTGTTTGTTACATCGCCTCCAGAACTGAATAACCAATATTAATCAGGAGGCCATGGAATTAATCTAGGCAGTAAATTAGGGTAGTATCAATAAACAGCAGGATGCAGAAGCACATTCAAAAGTCTGGCAATATACTGCAACTGAAGGGCAAAAGCAAGAAAGTACTTGCATGCTTGGGCAACTAGAAAGATGGGTGGTACCATTAACAAATTGGGAAATTTACATGGAAGATGTCTAGCTTGTAGTTAGAATCACGTTTAAGCTAAAGACCTTTGATGACTTAAAAAAATTTTTTTTATTGATTTCAGAGAGGAAGAGAGGAGAGAGAGAGATAGAATCACTGATTAGAGAGAATCACTGATTAGCTGCATCATGCATGCCCCCTACTGGGGATCAAGCCTGCAACCCGGGACCCTTTAGTTTGCAGGCCGACACTCTTATCCACTGAGCCAAACCAGCTAGGGCCTGTTTTTTTCTTGGTGGGAGTAAGATAATTTCTGACGAAATGTGAAATAGGATAC
Organism: Cnephaeus nilssonii; assembly: GCF_951640355.1. Classification (NCBI taxonomy): domain Eukaryota; kingdom Metazoa; phylum Chordata; class Mammalia; order Chiroptera; family Vespertilionidae; genus Cnephaeus; species Cnephaeus nilssonii. Next base: position 7,657,554 of record NC_137092.1, on the reverse strand, counting down.
ATTGACTGAGATTTAAAATTTGTATGCATTGGGATTTAAGAAAATAATTTTCCATATAAAATTTTCTATTCATACCCCTTTCAAACATTATTCAGGGAATAAAATGCAGGAGACTGTAACTAAGAAAAAAGAAGTGATGTTTGGCTGGCCAAAGCCCTCAAAGAATGGGTAAATGAAAGCAATAAAACACTCTCTAATAATGAAACTGGCAGATACTTAACAGTACAGAAGCCACTGGAATAATGGTCTTTCACATAGGCTCTTAAAGCACTGTCACAGGATTCTCTCCAAGACTTCAGACCTCCATCTACTTCCTCTGGCTGGGGGTCACTTGCTTCTTTCCGTAAGTGATCAAACTTAAAGGAAATTTTGTTTCTGGGATCTAAAAATCTGCTGTTACCCAAGTCACCGTGTTCTGTAATTAAGACCTTCCAAAGAATAATTAAAAACATGAGTAACTTTTGTAAAAAAGACAATTGTTGACACATTTTACAAAGCAAATAAAAATTCTGAAGACAGTTAACTTTTCATTTAGTCAGATTTCTTCCTTACCAATATTTCCATCAAGTAATTTTATTCTTTAGTCTAACCCTCATAAAGCTTCTTCTTAATGTTGCAACTTTTGTAAATAAAAGGTAAATATAATCACATTAAAATTTTAATCTGCACTTCTTTAATTACTATTACTAGGCAATCTAACACTTTTCCAAGTTTGCTTTATATTTCCCTACTGGGTGCAGTTGGTTCATGTCTGTTCCTTATTTATTCAATGAACTCTTGACATCATCCTTAGGTATCTATTACTAGAGGCCCGATGCACGAAACTCATGCAAGGAGCTCAGCCCTCGCAGCTGCGGCAGCTTGCCTTGGCCCTTGCAGCCCTGCCTTCGTGCGTTAGGTTGTCCAGAAGAATGTTCGAAAGGTCGATTGGCTGTCCGGTCTAATTAGCATATTATGCCTTTTTTTTCTTTATTGTTTTTTCTTTATGTATTTCAGGTGCATATTTCCTCCTTTTAAAATCTTATTTGTAAAACTTTTTTATTACGCAGAAGCCACTTTCTTTTACAAATTTTTCTAATGTTTCATTATTACTCAAGTTATGATTCACTTTCCATTTCCTACTACAGCCCAGGAGCAGAGGCCAGGCAATGATTCAAGGTCAGTTTGCTCTGGCATGGAACACTAAGAGACACCCAGAGGGATGGGCTTGCCATTACATTTTTTTTTGTTTCAAAAAAACAACAACAGGTAAACTTTAAACCCAAGAAATAATCTAGATATATAGCTGGCACTGCAAGTCAAAGTTAGATTAATCTTATACATTTAAGAACTGTTTCCTTTTCCTTCTGTTTATGATACTTAGGTTTAAGGTTTCTCCAACCATTGCTTGTCTTTATGTTTGCTAGTAGTCTCCCTCACTGTTGTTCTTGATCAGAATATTGCTGTATGGTCAATAATTTTCACAAGAATTGTATAAAATCTATTTGAAAAACAAATGTTCCCATATCATTTATTAGAGGCCCGGTGCATGACATTCGTGCACTCAGGGGGGTTCCCTCAGCCAGGACTGCGAGGCCTGCGCCCTCTCGCAGTTTGGGAACCCTTGGGGGATGTCCGACTGACGGCTTAGGGGGGAGTGGGCCTAAGCTGTCAGTTGGACATCCTTAACGCTGCCGTGGAGGCAGGAGAGGTTCCCACCACTGCTGTTGCGCTTGCCAGCCGTAAGCCCGGCTTCTGGCACACTGACAACCAGGGGGCAACTCCTGCATTGAGCATCTGTCCCCTGGTGGTCAGTGGGTGTCATAGTGACCAGTCATTCCACCGTTCGGTCAATTTGCATATTAGCCTTTTATTATATAGGAGGATATTTCTTACGCTGATAAGCTTTCCATATTATTTATAGTTCTTATCATGAAATATGACACTTAGATCTATTCAGTTTTCCATTTATTTTTCTGATCAAAATGCGTGAGTATAGATGAACTGTGTGGCAGACTCTTGCTAGTTTCCTAATACCCACTTTCTCCTTTTTCCTTAACAGAGCCTCAAAGGTTTTCAAGAAGGTAATGTGTTCAATTAAAAAATGACAATTCCCAGCTAGGAATGATATGCATTCTGGCAAAAACTTGCCAGTGGAAGGGGCTTCTGGAATGACCAATAGCACCTTTCAAACCTACCTCCCTTTCCTTCCTCGAACACAGATTCACCGCCCAGAAACGGAGCAGCTATCTTGAGAGCATAATGAAAACCATATCTAAGAATGGCAGAATAGAACTAGAAGCAATTTGGGTTTCTGATGACATCACAGGGCTGCCATATCAGCCCTAAATATTCCTCTGGACTCCTACATAACAAAAATAAGATCTCCATTTAGTTGACCCACTGTGGTTGATTCTTTGTTACATGCAGTGATGATATCTAATAAACCATACATCTTTCTTTCATTGTCCAAGTAATATCTTTTTTTTGCTGTTGCTGTTATGGCTAAGAATCTGATCTCCTTTTGACTACATTTTTAAGTTGATTATTTCTTATATGGAAATGTTGACAAAGTTAGCCATTTTTATATCTACTTTGGTTTATAGGATTTCTATTATCTTTCAGGCATAGCCTATGAAATAGAAATAATTTTTACCTGATCTTCATATCCTTCTATCTTTACAGGCGTGAACTGATCCATGTTATACTGGGCAAATGCACTGTTTTTCAAAAGTGAAAAAAATAAAGAATTATATATAAACACAACACGTACTTCACATAATAGTAAAAGAGGAGGTGAAACACTCCCCGGTCTTTTTCCCTTTATCTCTAGGCAACTGGTGATACCATAATGTCTTCCAGCTTTCTGCAGGAACTCCTCTCCACAGCATCTCAGAAGTGCACTAAGTTCTGAAATTCCCTTTTCCTCTCCACTCCTAAACTCCAACACAGCTCACATTTGGACGGTTCCTAAGTTTTAAGCTATCTGATTATAGTGAAATACCAACAGTTTAATCATTTAGATAGGAGCTTTCAAAAAGAATCTTCAATGGAGGCACTATTTTGGAAATCTTGCGTTCTTTATTCTGGGCTCTGAGGTAGGAGAGACCATAATTAAAGGTACTGGAAGGCACCCTGGCCAGTGTGGTTCAGTTAGTTGGGGATCCTCCTGTGCATCAAAAGGTGGCCGGTTTGATTCTGTCAGGGTACATGCCCAGGTTTCAGGCTCAATCCCCAACAGAGGGCGTGCATAAGGCAGATGATGGATGTTCCACTTTTACACAGATGGTTTTCTCTCTCCCCCTTCTCTTCCTCTAAAAATCAATAAAAATATTTTTTTAAATAAAAAATACCAAAAAGCAAATGTACTGGAATGTATCTGACATGGGGAGAGTGAGGTGAGAGTTGAGCATCAGTCAAGTCTCAGAGGAGAACCTAAGGCAGAGTAGAGGTTATTAAAAAAAAAAGGGGGGGGGTATGCTAGATTTATGAAACTCTGCCTTTTCTTTTTTTATTATTCGTATTTTTTATTATTCATGTTTTCATCTTTTTTCTTCTTTTGCTTAAATATGCATTTTCAATTGCTTCCTAGTACATCTTACAAAATAAGCTAAAGTAAAAGATAAGGCAAAAGGAAGATGGAAATAAGCTTCAGTATAAGAAAGCATAATACACTTATATGCTTATGCAGTATCAGTCCTCTCACACAATTCACTTGCCAAGAGAAGAATTAAACATCTCTCCAGCCCAATTTTAACCCGCTAAAACATCTGCTAGACCACTCCTTTTAAGCAAAGCATAGAACCTTTCCTAGACTTTTCAAGAGAAACCAAAGTAACAAATATTTGAATTTCAAATACGTAAGGCTAATCATCAATCTTCTCAGCTTAAGTTATTGTTATGTCTTTCAATGAATCGTTTCCTTATAATACCACATCTCCATGTAGCAAAATAAGTCCTAAATATACTTGCTCTTTAGAATGGAATATAAATTAAGTGTTCATATTTATTATTTTTTTAAAAAAGCTTAAGAATAGGGAATAAATAAGTACTTCATTCTAGGATATGTCCTAGACTATAGATTACAAATATCAACACTAAAATTTGCTACCATGAGGTCATCCTTGATTCTTCTTTCTCTCACACTTTACATCCAATCCATCAGTAAATCTTGTAGTTCTACCTTGAATACATATTAAGAGTCTTACTCCTTCCCACCAATTCTACCACTGTCACTCTTAAGTATAATTTTGATTTACACACACACACACACACACACACACACACACACACACACACACTAATAATTACCTACCTTTTCTGCTCCAAAGTTACTTTAAAAAAATTAGGTGCCTATATTTGTATATAAGGATTTCTGGTACCAAGAATTAACTAATCAGATACAACCTTATTATGCAAGGTGACCAATAAAATGCAACTATATTATATGACCTATATATTTATGTTTCAAGACAGGGCATTCACACCAAACAGCTATTGTTGTGTAGGCTGCTGTCATTTATTAAAATTTGACAATCTAAGGGAAAAGAAGTCAGTGTCCCCTAATAAATGGTCACATGTTGAATGTTTCAAAAATTCTTGCGGCACACTGGTTAAAAATTGCTTCTCTAGTCCAAACCACCACCATTTATCTCTGAACCACTCGGTCTTCTAAGCACTTATTTTACTTCAATCTTTGCGGACCCCTGCATAGCAGCCAGTGATTATCCTAAAATATAAGTCTCATCATGTTATTCTCTGCTTAAAACAAATTAATTTCCTCCCTCTCTCAGAATAAAAACCTCCTCTTTAACTGGTCTACAAAACCCTACTTAGAGCAGAAGTGTTCGAATGACCAGAGAATGATTCTGGTGGAAATCCAGGAAAGAGGATAACTCCTAGGTTGTTTAGGCCTTCTTCATTTTACACAGAAGGCAATGATGAGGATGATAATTACTGGAACAACATTTACTGAGTGCTACCTACGAGGACTAGGACCAATGGACCAAAGTACCTTATTATTGGAAATAAAACTGAACTCTTCATTTTTATGGAAAATCAAATATTTGAGCATAGGACATTCTCCTTTAGCAAGAGGTTTTCCAAGAATCTAGAGTCCATAAGAACCAGAATATTAATAAATACAAAGCTTTGTCAGTGTAATTAGAACTATTGAAGCATCTGAACTACACACCAAATTCCACTGTCACTCCTAATTGGAAATGGACGACAGGCTTAGGATGTACTCACTCTTGGATCTTGACATCCCACTCCCAACCCCCCTTAACAAGTACAGAGAAGATTTAATTTTGGGTAGCTCTCAAAGATAAAACTAAGACCAATAAGGCAGGAAAATTGAAGAACTTGCCTTGTGAAATAGCGAATTCATTATTAGAAGCATTCAGATGGAATAACCAAGTGTTGACAAAACATAGGTGAGATTTTTTTCAATGACAGGGCAAAGGGTAAACGGGTTGAACTAGCCAACCATTAATGTTTTTTTCTATGGCAGAATCTATGCACCTAAGGGAAATCAGAATGTCTCTTTAGTGTGTGCCTAAATCAATGTGTAATTAGGATACCTTTCATGATGATTATTATAGTGATGGTGTGCAAATTTTAGGTTTGTAGAATCTGGTCCCAAAATGAGTTCCAAAAAGCAGTATGGTCAGGGCAGAAGATGACTGTTTCCCAGGCAGCAGCTTAACAGCTTTCTACAGTTAACATCTACACCAATTATGTTTCATACCAAATGCATTCATAATTATTTGATGTTCTGCATCAAAGTCCTTATCCCATCTCCCCACCTCACCCTTTCCCAGACATTATCCAACTACGTTTTCCTCTTTACAAAGAAACTCTGGGTCAGCGGGATAGAGTAACTGAAATAAAACTATACTGAAGAGTAAAGGAGAGTAGTGATAAAGCCAGATAACCAGGGGCCTTGAAAGCTAGACAGTGATTAAATCTGAAGACACAACAAAAACAAAACAAGCAAACCTACACCACTGTAACATTCAAAAAATATATATTTTTTTATTGATTTCAGAGAGGAAGGGAGAGGGAGAGAGAGATAGAAACATCAATGATGAGAGAAACTCATTGATCGGATGCTTCCTGCACACCCCCTTCTGGAGGTCCAGCCTGCAACCAGGGCATGCACCCTTGACCGGACTTGAACCTGGGACCCTTCAGTCCCCAGGCTGATGCTCTATCCACTGAGTCAAACCAGCTAGGGCCACCACTGTAACTTTTTAAAAACAAAGACAAAATGAAAATGCTTCTTTATAAAGATTAGCCTGACAGTGATAAGAAGTCAATGACTGGGTAGAATAACCGTACTATTATTCTACGATAAATTCTTTTACTTATTTTTTATTGATTTCAGAGAGAAGAAGAGAGAGAGAGAGATAGAAACATCAATGATGAGAGAGAATTATCAATCGGCTGCCTCCTGCATGCCCCCTACTGGGGAATGAGCCCGCAACCAGGGCATGTGCCCTGACTAGGAATCGAATCGCAACCTTCTGGCTCATGGGTTGACACTCAACCACTGAGCCACACCGTCTGGGCTCTACGGTTAATTTTTACCATAAAATCACTTTATGAATATCTGCTATTCTTTGGCAACTTGAGAAACATTTTCATTCTCCAATTGCAGCCTAATCTTTCTATAACTGTTTTTTAAAAATTCAACAGGAGCTAAAAGAACTATAGAAGAAAACCCAAGAGCCAACATTCAACTCTGCTGTAATGGGGGAAAGTCACACCAAAATAAATAACTAGTAAGTAAAATAGTATAATAAGCAAAATAATATAATAAGCTTTAAGAAAGTAAACATTTTGGAGGAACATGTTTTCTCCAAGAATAAAACAACTAAAACTGCTAAAATGAATTGCTTCATTTTGAAGTACTTTAAGCTAAGTTTTCAGGGTGTCAGTTTACTATTAACATAGTCGATGCAATATTAGAATAACACTGTCAACAGATTTTTAAAGATACTTACTGTGCTGCCCCTTCCCTGAGGAGATTGTCATTATTAAGTAGTAGCCGAACATCTGAGGAAGAAAAAAATTGTTAAAATTACCATGTTCAATAGGACAAACTTGAGAGAGTTTAGCAGATTTCTAAATTAGATTTAAAAAATTTTATGATTTGAGAGAGGGAAAGCGAGAGAAACATTGATTTGTTGTTCCACTTATTTATGCATTCATTGGTTGTTTCTTGTATGTGCCCTGACCAGAGATAGAACCTGCAACCTTGGTGGGACGACACTCTTACCAACTGAGCTACCTGGCCAGGGATCTAAATTTGATTTTTTAAAAATCAGATTTTGAAAGATTAGTCTTTGGATATATTATTTCTAAAAACGCAAACAAATAGCTGCTAATGTTCATAGATTTGCATACAATTATTTGTGGTGCAATAAATAACCCAACAATAAATTTTCAAAGAATTTCTTAGCAAGTGAAAAACATGGTTAACAGAAGGTTAAAGTAAGGACTGTTAATTTTGTATCTAAAGAATCCTTTAAAATCAGATTAAGAATAGCAAGTTTGCCCTAGCTGGTTAGGCTCAGTGGATAGAGTGTCGGCCTGGGAACTGAAGGGTTCCAGGTTCGATTCAGACCAAGGGCACATGCCCAGGTTGCGGGCTGATCCCCAGTAGGGGGCATGCAGGAGGCAGCCAACCAGTGATTCTCTCATCATTTATGTTTTTATCTCTCTCTCTCCCTCTTCCTTCCTCTCTAAAATTAATAAAAACATATTTTAAAAAAAAAGAATTGCAAATTTATCTGTAACATCAGACCAAGAAAGCTGAGCACAATTTAGTCAGTGGCAGTGAAATCGCTGAACATATCTTTCTTTGAATAATCTCACGTGGGAGCCTACAATCTTTTAAAAAAAGCTGTGCTAAGAGTCTAGTCACTTTTCTTTTGTTACTAAAAACTACCAAGAATTAACTCCAAGAGGGAACACTAATTACAAACTGAAGGCCATTGACTCTCGGGGCTTCTGAAAGAAAGGATTGGCAGAGGCCGATGTGTAGCAGGCCAATAAAAACCAGCCCTCAAGTCACAAGGAGCTTGCCAATTCTTTTGTAAAATATGTTTTTATTGATTTTAGAGAGGGAGAAGGAGAGGGAAAGAGATGGAAACATGGATCAGCTACCTCCTTCACGCTCCCTACTGGGGATCGAGCTCACAACCCAGGGAATTGAACCAGCAACCTCTTGGTGCACTGGAGGATGCCCAACTGAGTCACACCAATTTGGTATCAATTATTTTCATGGTATTCTTGCATTGTACATTCAGTTCTCAAAAATAAAACAAGGAACGTCTAATTATGAAGACCATTAATATTATTAAGAATTTATCTGAGCTAATCAGTCAGATAAAGTCAACTCAAAGGAGAATTTTCTAAAAGCTCAGTTGTTGAAAATTTACATTTAATCAATGTGGAAGACTAGAAAGGCTGCATTTGTTCCTCTTTGCTGTTAGTGCTCAAAATCTACAAAGTCTATAACAGAATGTCTTCATTTTTGTTGCATTATTTACTCCTTATAGTAAATGTTTATATGTTCTCCTAGTTACTCTTTCTCTACATCATTAATTTTATCAATGGAGATTATTGATTGTTCTATGATGTGTAAGGCTCTGGGTCAGATACAGATGAATATCACACAATCCCTCTCGAATAGGTAACCTTCTCATGTAAAACTAGAATTTAAAAATAAATGTTTGCTAAACTGAACCAAGATGCACAAAGATTATTATTTTACTTAAGGGTCCCCTTAAGATAAGTTAATGAGATTATGATGATTGCTTGTATTGTGAAGTTCAAGATGCCTCATCTACATTTTTCATCCTGTAAGCTGTGTTAAGACAGTGACTAGGCCCTGGCTGGTGTGGCTCAGTTGGTTGAGCATCGTTCCTTGCACCAAAGGATCACTGATTCCATTCCTGTTGAGGGCACATACCCAGATTCTGGTTTGATTCCTGGTTGGGGTGCTTACTGGAGGCAACCACTCAAAGTTTTTCTCTTTCTGTTCTCCCTCTCCCTTCCTCTCTCTAAAATAAATAAAAACATATTAAAAAAAAAAAAAAAAAGACAGTGAATAATATGGAAGGTTGTAAATGTATTAGAATAGTGATCCCCAAACTGGCTGTGACTCAGAATCACCTGAGAGAACTTGATAAGACAGATTCCACCCCAGATCTAATGAATGAGAATCTTGAGAGGGTAACAAGCTTCCCAGATGCAGCCCGTTTAGTCCCAATGGCTAGAAAATCTTCTATACTATGGCACTTCCTGAATGAAAGCACTGAAGAAATTTAAGCGATGATTTATAATGACAGATAAACCATGAAAACAATTTAATATTGTTTCTACATTTACTGATATTAAACTACTTTAAATCTTTTCTCACATAAAATAGGTATCCCAATTTATGTGTTAATACCATGTTTTTGACTCAGACCTCAGTATGCTCTGACACTTATTAGCTGGGTGACATTGAGTATGTTATTTTAACCTCTTTGAATATTGATTTCTTTAGCTATAACTATAATATGTTGTAAGGATTAAAAGATATAACAAGTACTCAATGAGTGCTTATATGTTACTAAGGAGGGCTTAAATAACTAAATACCAATCTTTACTCACCATTGAATACTTCATTAAATTCCCCTGGGGGTGCATGAGTGATGAATTTAGCAGCTATGCGTACCTAGAGAAATAAAATTTACAGAGTGTTATGAAGAGTAACAGATAAAAAGGAGAGGAATTAGCAGATTATAACATTTTCAATACTAGTAGCCCGGTGCATGGATTCGTGCACATCAAAAGGAAATTAATTAGAAGATTCGTGCGGTAATTACATTACTGCAAAAAATTATATGTCAAAATAGTATATATAATATAGTATTATAAAATTAAAACATGCATGCAATTGGCACCAGCAAGAGCTTTATATGTATCGTGCATGCACGAGTGAACGTTTATTTTTAAATTGCCAGTGCACGTCATATGTACTGGCTGGTCGGTCGGTCGATCTGACATATGCACAATCGGTTACTTAGCCTTTTATATATATAGACTAAAGGCCCAATGCATGAAGATTCGTGCAAGAATGGGCCTTCCTTCCCCTGGCTGCTGGCACTGCCTTTCCGCTCCAGCCCCGGAGCCGCCTTTCCACCTTCCCATGCTGCCCAGAGGCCCAGAGCGGCTAGGGCGGCGCGGAACACCAGTGTTGTAGCCATGGCAACGACACAAGATTCCACCCCCGGCCACTTAGTGCCTGCATATACAAATTAACCTAGCTTTGTTGGGTTAATTTGCATACTCACTCCTGATTGGCTGGTGGGCATTGCGAAGGTATAGTCAATTTGCATCTTTCTCTTTTATTAGTGTAGATAGATATCCTTTGTTTAGTTTTTTAAATAATTTTTTTTGATTGATAAAAGAGGGAGAGAGATAGAAACATCAATGATGACAATCATTTAATGGCTGCCTCCTGTACATCCCACAATGGGGATCGAGCCCGCAACTTGGGCATATGCCCTGACTGGGAATCGAACACTAAACCACTGAGCAACACAGGACGGGCAAATATATCATATCCTTGTTTAAACCTTCAGGTCCTAGTCACCTTATATTCTCCATTATTACAATCTTCATCAATAATTATAGATAATGGCAACTTTTTTTACTGATAAAAAAAAAGTTTTCCATAAAAGAGGAAAAACTCATGGACAATGACAACAGTGTGGTAATTGGTGGGGGAGGAAGGGAGGTAAAGGAGGGCGTAGGGGGAATAAATGATGATGGAAGGAGACTTGACTTGGGGTGGTGAACACACAATACAGTGTACAGATGATGTGAATAAAGACAATAGTAGTAGGAATGTGGACAGGTTAGACATATTGTTAACTGAAAAGTAAGACACAAAGGAAACTGATATAATGGCTGCCTCTCAGGGGAACTGGATGGCTGGAAAATGGGTGGGAGGGGACTTTTTACTTAAGCCTTTTTCTACCATTTTAATTTTAAGCATGTGGTTATAGTTCCTATATACCTAAAATATTTTTATAACTCATTCTGTTCATTTAAAATGAAGGAACAGAATCTAATAAAAGAAAGAATGAACGAGATTGGAATACTAATTGAACATGAGAGGAAAGACTAAGTGAAAAAGATAATGCCAATGTTCTGAGCTTGTGTGATTAAAAGAGAATAATGCGATGAACAGAAATGCTGAGGTTGACGGGAGGTTCTGATGCAGGCAGAAGGGAAAATAACAGTAAGTGCATATTAAAATTATCACCTAGTTCAGAAATCCCAAAGTAGTCACATTGTCTTCAGTATCACGACTACTTTCCCCTATCCAGGCTTATTTTCAGAAGATGATCCATATAAGGATATTTATTTATTTAAAGAAAATGAGAGAACTATACTCTAAGATTTGTGCTCTGGAGAGAGGAAAGAGCAAATGATATCTGATCCTCGTGTTTTTCTGGGTTCTAAAGGAGGGGATTTATAGCAGATGAAGGAAATACTTTTATTTGGGGTTTTTCAAGTCTAGAAGTATATACACATAGTCATTTTGGTATGCATAATGCTTTGCAGCTTTATAGGATTTACTAGGAAAAATGCTCCTGGGGGTGGTGGTGGTGGTGGAAGGGTGTCAAATGTTCCCGGCAGTGACAAGGCAGGGCACGAATAACGGCAGCAGATGCTCAAGGACGATGAATACCGAAAGAGGCACCCAGAGTATGGACACAACCTTAACATAAGAAATATCTAGAGATTATCAGAAACAGTTGGGGGTGGAGGGAAGAGAGAGATGAAGGAGCATAAGTTGGGGAAATATTAGAATGAATGAAGTGTAACTGATTGGTCTCTTTCATACCAATAGGTTGTGCCTACACTATCTACCTGGTCCTATGCTAGGCATTAGATAAAAACATGGTTTCAGTTACCAAGGAATTCTGTTTTGTTACTAGGGCAAATGTGCAAATGCAGATAATGACAGAAATTCTTCCAACATTTTAATGTTTCAATTTTAAAACATATTTTTAAAAATCAGAGTTTGAAAAAGTTCATTAAATTCTTTTTGGTTGGTTTCATCCAATTCCTCTTATCTCCCAATTTTATAGGAAAACTGAGGCCTATAGAGGTTAGTGATTTCTTCCAAAATCACACTGGTGGCTAAAAGTACAGCAGGGAGAGAGAGGCCAAATCTCCTGACACTCAGAATCATTCTTTCCCACTACATCACAATATCTCATTTATAATTCAGTAAATGAAGGCCTCTATTCTGTTCTTTTCAATCACTGTTACATGGAATAAAGTGTAGTGAAAAAAGCATGGCTTCTGAAACAGACAAACCTGGGGGTTTGAATTTTCTGACATATTACACTACTTTGCTTAGCATTAAGGCTGGTCCTAATAAAATAGCTAGATGTTTTAGAATAAATTATAATAAACCTATACTTAACCAAAGATTAGGTATCTGATTTTGTACTTGCTGAAAATTTATGCTCCTGTCCAAGGATTTTATAACAGATTATATGAATACTACTCAGCAGAGCTAACTGGAAAAAGGGAAGATAAAAGAATGGTAGTGTTAATACTAATTGATGACTTGCTAGAAAAGACCATGGCAAATAAGCTTCAGGGCTTACTTCATAAGGGTAATAACTCATCTAGTAAATCAAGGAGGTAATCAAAATCAAGGAAATCCAGTTTAAAAGTGTAAGTAGTTTTCAGGGCCTTTTGGCATTCATACACAACGTTTTCCACATCTCTCCTAAATAATTTTGATAAACTTTTCCTCAAAAAGTGCCTTAAAGATGGGATCATTGTCTAAACTTAAAGCATACAGATCCACTTTTCAGTTATGGTATTTTTGTGGTTGTACACAAATATTCCACTAGTTAGGCTGAAGGGAAAAAATATGCCCATCGCACTGTTTTTCAGCCTTAAAATTCTCTCTGCATTTATGTTTTTTAAGATGCTGAATCAGCTTTCTGTGCCCTTAGTGCTCTAGCAAGCACGGTGAATGTTCTTAAAACCCACGGGACTTTCTGTAAGAAGTGTGGCAAGCACCAACACCACAAAGTAACACAGCATGAGAAGGGCCATGATCCTCGGAATGTGCAGGGACAGTGGCGTTGTGACAGGAAGCAGAGTGGCTATGATGGGCAGACTAAGCCGGTTTTCCGCAAAAAGGCTAAAACTACAAAGATTGTGCTGAGGCTTGAATGTGTTGAGCCCAACTGCCAATCTAAGAGAATGCTGGCCATTAAGAGATGCAAGCATTTTGAACTGGGAGGAGATAAGAGAGTGAGCCCATTGATCCAGTTCTAAACTTCCTATTTTGTTTTATTATGTGACAATAAAATCTCGAGGATAAGAAAAATGCTGAATCATGAAGTAAAGGAAACAGACATGCAAAGAACCCAAACAAACTGCTCATCTCATATTTCAAGTTTCCTAATTACAGTATCTTGTCATTTTGGTCTTGTTAAGCACTTGGAACCAAGTAACTGAAGGGTCTTAGTAACTGGAAGTGTAGAGCTCATTCTTAGAAACTGAACCGGAGGAGAAGACTAAAAACGTTTATTTTGACAAGTTATTACACTTTCTACTTCCTGTTTTATTTAGGCAGCTCATCATGACCATTTCAGGTAACAATGCAGAAGTTAAAAAACCCAACTTCCTCTTTATAAAGTGGTAACAACGTCCGCAGTTAGTTATGAAAATGGTTGATCTTACTAGCTTTTATAGAAATATTTGCAAGGAAATCAGAGACCATCATCATCAAATTCACCTCTAAGTTCACTGCTTCCAGGAAATGTAACAAAAATAAAAAAGCTGTACTGGCATCATGACAAATATCCCTTAAAAAAAAAAAAAAAAAAAGCCCAAATCAAATGCAGTTGAGGTCTCGGTTAAAAACAGAAAAAATGGAAACTTCAGAGTTCCTTCAAGGAAGACTCAATACAAATTAAGGCTAAAAATCTTTTTAAATATTTGTTTGTAATAGTGCCTGGTTGTGAAATTTTTATAGGATAAGAATCTCATTTAAGAGTTACTTACGTTTCTGAATGCTAAGATATTCATATCAACAAGTCTTGTTAGAAAAATACTTTCTCAATTCTTGAGTTCAGTTAAAAGGACGCAGAAGCCCGGAAAAGGGGGCAAGTAGGGTATGAAGCTGAAGAGAATTGAAGAAATCTTACAAGCCAAAGCCCTCCCTTTTTACTTACAGATCCACAACAGAGAAATACTATCAGTTTCTTCTCTGTTTGTGAATAAGAATCTAACAAAATATCAGAAATCTCAAATCATATGGATTTATTGAGACATTTACTATAGCAGTTATTCTTAATTATCCACACTAATGAAGACAATGTGGTTCATTTAAAACTGTTAACTGAACGTGAAATCCATCAACTTTTTTGGCAGATTTACCTTACTAATTTTGATTTCCTTACTATGTCATTATTAAAATTAAGCAACAAATCAGGTGTGCTGGGAGATGAGAGGAACCTCATCTATTATTGAGGTCAGATCTATTATTATAAAATCAATACTATGAATGTTATTAAACACTGACAATATCCAAAGATATTTTAATTTGCACTTTGAAATACACATATACTTTCCAAATTTAATTAAAATGGCATTCTAACTCAGTGTCAAAGACAAAAACCTGACAGCACTGGTAAATGTAGGATTGTTTGGGCACAATAAACTTCAAAGTTTATTGTTATTTAAATACTTAGTGATATTTTGTTGTAACAATATTTTTGCTTAAAATAAGTGACCCATCAGTTGGACTAAAAAATATTTTGTTATCCTATGATTTTCACTGTAATTTAATTTCATCTGAATCATAACTGCCTTAGAAAAAGCATTTATTATAGTTTTCTCTCCAGCACAAGTTCATATAAAATGCTTCCTCCCTCCCCAAACTTACACGTTTATGGGAATTTCCAAGAGAAAATTTAATGCTAAAGTGCTGTTCAATGGCTTGTGAGTGTTTAACACATTCCTCAGTATTTCAAAATGGCATGCCATGTGTAGGTATAATGTATCAAATTATTCTGCACAGAGGACTCCTGGAGCATAAATAGTCCCCTCCACCATCCCAATCTTTTCTATTGGGGAAAAAAAAAAGAGAAAGAGCTGAAATACACTTACAAAGCACTCAAGCATGCACATTTTGTAAGCTACTATAGGAAACAAAAGACATAATTCTTGTCCTAAAGTGAGTCAGTCACCTGCCCTAGCCTCTCTATCCGTTTGGCTCAGTGGATAGAGACTGCAGGCTGAAGGGGCGTGCAGGAGGCAGCCGATCAATGATTTTTCTCTCATCATTGATGTTCCTATCCCTCTCTCCCTCTCCTTTCCTCTCTGAAATAAAAACACATATACACAAAGTAAGTTGTTAAAAAGATATAAAGTTGGTCACCTAATGAAATAATTCTACTTTCCACAGGCCCTAAAATCACCTAGTTACCCAAAAGCCTGACAAGCTGTTAAGAAAGATGCGCAGCGGTCAGAAAAAAGAAAAAAAAAAAGTTAATCCACCTAACACAGCAAATATGCTCTTGTATTTAAGACACTTCTGAAGAAAGAAGTAGGCAAATTACACACCGACCAACTAAACCATAATCAGACACCGCAGTGGGGGCATCAAAGGAGGCACGATGCTTTTGCCCAGACTCGAATGCGTCTATACTAGGAAAACCTTCCCGGAGTTAAATAATAATAATAATAATAATCCGTTGGCGAATATTAGTCATCGGTTAACAAGAAACTGAAAACCACTTTTCAATTATTATCGTTAAGAGGATGTAAGTCGCAAGGGATGGAGTCTCGGCGGGGCCCAGTGTAGACACATGCAATCAAGGAAGTGTCTACCGGGAAGAGGGGTGCTCACATTCTGCACCCCGTGTCCTGGGGCTCCCCCATTTACTACTGCGAACAGCCCGGCTCACAGGACGTGGGAAACGAGGTGGACCGCACGTAGGGACCTCTCTGTCGAGGAGTCGTGACAGCAAAGTCACTTCCAGGGGAAGGAGGGGCGAAAGGGAAGTGAAGAGGCCACCCAGACCAGGAAGTGACTCGCCCTAAACTAGCCTCAATCGTCGTTCAAGATGGGTGGGGGGGACGGGGACGGGGACGGGGTGAGCCCCAACAGCACCAGGCGGGACAGCTGCTTCTCCATAGGTCGCGACATCACCATCGGGGTCCCCTCTGTTAGTCACAGAGAAAAGAGTCCATAGCCACGACTCCATAAGGGAAAGTCTCCTTTCCTGCAGGAAAGGCCAGCGGGCTGTGCCTCAGGCCCGGGAGGAAAAGAGTTGAGAAATGGGGAACTGGGGCCACCGGGGCGCCAGGGGGAAAGACCCTCAGGAGGAGAGCGTCCCGACCGCGGCAGGCGGACGCCAGCAGGGCCGAGCGGCTTCGTCCTCCCGGGGGCCTTCCCGGGCTCCCCACGGCGGCCGGGCCGGGCCCCTGGTCCCTGGCGCGGGCGGAGGTGAGAGAGAGGGAGAGAGAGGCGCGCCCCTTACCTTCTCCTCATCCGACACCCGATCCTCGAAGTCGGCCATCTTGGGCTGCTCTGGCCCAGCCCGGCCGGGCGCGAGGCAGGCCGGGAAGGAAGCTGAGTGACGGCATCACCGCGGGGGCCGTCGGAAGGACCCGCCCGGAAACGCCGGCCGGGAGGGCGCCCAGTCAGTTAACGGGCGCCGGAGAGGGGCGGGAATGGCTCGGAGCGCCCGCGCCGGGAAGTCGCCTTTGCCTGAAATGGCTTTTAAGTCCCATACCGTCCTCACTGTGTTACATTCACTTCCCCATTCATCTAAGGGACGCGGGGAGCGTGTTTCGACTGTGGTAGGCGCCCGAGCTCCATCCGACCAAACGGCACTTGCTACTTCCGATAGGTTTTCCCGGTGCCAGTGACTTCCGTGGCCGCCGAGTCCACAGGGCTAAGTGCTGCTCGGCCCCCGTTTGGCCGGTAGCTTGGCAAAGCCCAGGAAAGGGGGGTGAAGGGCGACCCTCCCTCGTGTGGAAGCGAAATCACTTCACTCCGGGGTCACATCTCAGGCCAGTTTCTCCAGAGTTGGTGCCGCTATCCGCCCCTGGCCGCCCTCGGAAGGAACAAGGTAGCCCCCCGCCGTCCAGGGATGCTCCTTCACCTTCCCAATCTCGGCCCCCGACCCCCGAGGCGCTCAGCCTGCCCGGAGGCCAACGTCAGGCCCGCCACTATCCCAGGATTCCCGGCGCCCGGCTTCCTGCCCGGCTTCCCTCCCAGCGCCGGCGCCCGGGCAGCGCCAAGATGGCGGACGGCGACGGGCCGGGTGTTGCCGCCGCGGCCGCGGCCTCTCCTCAGGCGTCCGCTCCCGGCCCGAGCCCGCCGCCGGGCTGGAGGGAGCGGCTGCGGGCCGGGCTGGTGGGGACGTGGGCCTCGCTGTGGTTCGTGGTGGGGCTGGGGCTGCTTTACGCTCTGAGGGTCCCGCTGAGGCTGTGTGAGAATGTGGCCGCGGGTGAGAGGCCCAGACTTCCCCGGGGATGGGTTCCGGGGGGGGTGGGTGGGCTGGGGAGGTGCGGGGGCGGAGGGCAAAGGCCAAAGGGCAGAGGTTCCGTGGTCCCTGGAGGGCTTCGGGGAAGGAGGCGGCGTGGGCGCGCGGCGACCCCGTGGGTTTCTTTTCTCTGGGGCCGCAGCTCCGCCGCCGCCGCCTGTCAAAGCCGGGCTGTGGCCCCCGGCTCCTCCCGGGGCTGTGGCCCCCGGCTCCCCGCTGTCCGCGTTCCCCCGGGGAGGAGCCGCCACCGGACGGGACCGACCGGGGCCCTTGCAGACTCGGAGGCAGGATGTAGACACACAGCCCCCCACCATTGGTAGGACCCCTTGGCAATCAGGCCTTCGGGCCGCCCGCCCGCCCGCCGCTCCCCTGGCGGCGCCCAGCCCAGCCCACCAAGATGAGCGCTTCTCTGTTCGAATCCGTGAGGGCCCCGGGGTCCTAGCCAACCATCCTCCTGTTTTAAAGTAGTTCTGTCAAGACAAAGTTTTCGTGAGACTTTGTTTTTTTTGTCTGTTCTTTGTTAGGGCTTTATCCTCAGTAATAAACTAGAGAAAGGCAGGTAGTGAAGGGGAAGAGAGCCACACACAGCAGCGGGCCGTTTCCACGTCGGCGGGGAGCTCGCCACGTGGCCCGGGCGGAGGAGGGTCTGCGAGTCCCGCCCGCGAGCGGAGCCTGGGCCGCTGACCGTGCCCGTCAGCTTCTCATCGCATCCCAGCCCTGGACCGCGGCCTGAGGACCGATGGGGGCATCTCTGTTAGGTCATGACTGTAGCATCTTTCTATCCCAGGAGATGGCACGGAATACTGAGATAATGCTCTGAACTAGTTTTGATTTTTTTTTTAAGAACATAGTTATTATGTAAATTCAGATATAGCTAACACAAAAACAAGCTAAATAACTTGGCCTTCCTACCCTGTTTGATGGAGCAAATTTGGCGGTCTCTGTAACCGGTTAATGAAGTGCTTACTGGTGGTTATTACACTCGGTGAAATGTGTTTTGTTTTTTCACTGAGTATCATTTTTCTACGTGTTAACTAGGTACACCATTTAGATGAGACTAGTTAAGTATTATGCATTTTTTATTTCTAAAATTCTAAGCATTTATGAGACAATTATTTGGAGAGTCTGGTCCAGGCTTTCAGCAGAGTCGGGTGCAGGGAGGGAGCTCTGGGTTTGTTGCTACTCCCTTTGGGCTATTTCCCCTGCTCTAACCAACGGAGCTACCTGGCCACCAGCCGAGCTCCCTGGCCAAGGAAAGGCAAGTTTTTTTTGAGGGTAGCATACAATGGGACGTTAAAGTAGCTTTTTAAAAATTACAACTCTCTGAAATGAATGTCATACTAGATACCAATCCACTTATGTTCCCCCACTTGTAAAGACACCTGCATATTTGTAACTTGAGTACTTTGAATTTGCATTTTTTTTAAACTTTGATTTTTTTTTTCTCCTTTTGGCAGTGACAGTATTTTTAAATTCACTGACGTCCAAATTCTATGTGGCACTTACAGGGACATGTTCTTTGATATCAGGACTAATATTTGTAAGTAGTTTCCATTTCCTTCATGCTTTTGTATTTATCTAAAGATCACAACTCTTAACCATATAGTTACAGTAATTATAAATACTTGTAGATCAGCATCCTCAAAATGTGTTCAGCATTTTGAAAAAGCCACTGCATCTCCTCTCCACTTTTAGAGATTGACAGTATGCAGATGTGTATAAAAGACTTACATTATGTAGGGGATTGAGAGGTGAATTGCATTTAAATGCTTGCAGGGCCCATCTTGGTAACAAAAGTGAGTGAAATGGGCACAGTGTAAGAACTGAATTCTTACTTTGAGGGCTGGGTAAACTGGACAATGCATGCTACTTCTAGAAAGGGCTAAAGCTGATTGTTGCCATGTAGACTTGTGGACCATTATTACCAGATTTTCCAGTTTTTCAAATGATCCCAAGAGAACCTGGATACACAAGTTTTTTGTTTTTTAAAATATATTTTATTGATTTTTTTACACAGAGGAAGGGAGAGGGACAGAGTTAGAAACATTGATGAGAGAGAAATATCCATCAGCTGCCTCCTGCACACCCCCTACTGGGGATGTGCCTGCAACCAAGGTACATGCCCTTGACCGGAATCAAACCTGGGACCCTTCAGTCCGCAGGCCGATGCTCTATCCACTAAGCCAAACAGGTTTGGGCATGGATACACTAGTTTTTATATAAAATCTCACAATATGTTAATGTTGGCAACATTGGACAAATTAAAAATTTATGTGTGTCTTGAATTCCGCCTATGGGCTGCCAGTTATCTTCTCTGGAGTGTTTAAGAGTGGGATTTGAGTCAGGTTAACCCTCACTTTAGTGGTGTGACTTAGGGCACGTTAATTAGCTTTTCTATCCCCCAGTTTTCTGAGGTGTAAACTGGGGGGTAATAACAGTATCTACTTCATAGGATTATGATGACTAAATGAGGTAAGGGTGTAAAAGTTAGTAACAAACTGGTAGCTCATACAGAGTGAACATTTAATGAATTTGGGTTGTTGTTATTCTGAGAAGTCCTACAATAAAGAAGCCAATTTAACTTTAATTCAGCTTTTTCTTGTCTTATTTCATCCAGCTTGCATTTTTAATTCAAAATTTTAAAAGTATAATTTTTGTTAACACCCCTAGTAATGGAAGAAACTTTGGAAAAATACTGCTACACATAAGAATCTTAGGAAGTATTATGGTGTGCATGGCCAAGGAATTTTTCTGTACTTTTTTCTCATCTGTAGGTGGTGCTCTCCAGCTATAATAGAAATAACAGCATTTGTATTGGAGTGTTTTGGTTTTGTCTTTTTTTTATTAGGGCTAACACTTGACCATTTTGTTAAAGTGAAATGCCAGACAAGAAAGGGATTTTTCTCTTAAAAAAAAATTGAGGAATTCAGGATGAAAACTATGGGTTAATATAAGCCTCAAAATGTATTGATTTATAAAGCCCATTCATAATTAAGCATATTTAGTCAATACAATATGAGTCAAAGAAAATAAATTATCTTTAAACAGCTGTTGTAATAGAAAAAACATTGGTTTTAGAACTAGAAGATGTAGTTTTAAGTCTTGACTCTGCAACTTACTGGCTGATACCTGGGCAAACCACATAAATTCTGGGTCTTAATCTACTGATTTATAAGAGGGGAAATTTATACATATGTTATATATTATCTTTTAAATTTTTATTGAATTTTAGAGAGAGGAAAAGAGAAAGAAACATCCATTATTTGCTCCACTTATTTATGCATTCATGGTTTGATTCTTGCATGTGCCGTGACTAGGGATTGAACCTGCACCTTGACATATGCTCTAACCAATTGAGCTACCCAGCCAGGGATGCATACTATCTTTTTAAACCAAAGTTTTGTTTCGTTTTGTTTTGTTTTGTTACTCCTCACCTGAGGATATTACTCATTGATTTTTAGAGATAGTGAAGGAAGGGGGAGAGACAGAAACATCAGTGTGAGAGAGACACAGCGATGGGTTGCCTCCTGCATGTCCAACAAGGGCTGGGGATCGAGCTTGCAACTGAGGTACGTGCCCTTCACTGAAATTGAACCAGGGACCCTTCAGTCTGCAGACTGACGCTCTATCCACTGAGCCAAACTGGCTAGGGCTAAAGCAAAGTTTTAAAATTAGGAAACATTTTAAAGGTTAAATTTTGTCATCACTCTTGCAAAATTAATGAGTTTTCATTAGCAAAGGTTATGTTTATCATTTCTTTCACCACCTGTACTTACCAAACTTGTGTGTACACACACACACACACACACACACACACACACACACATACTATATACATACACTGTGGTATGTTTCAGAGGCAGTCTGTATAATGGTTAGAACCTCTGAAGTCAGGTAAACCTGAGTAAAAATCCTAGCTCTACCAAGTATGGATGGTGTGAACCAGAGCTAGTTATTTAAAGCTGGAATAGATGTTCTTTCTGAAATCAGTTGTGAGAATTAAATGACATAATGCATGTAAAGAACTTGGTACAATGCTTGGTAAGTATTACCAATTATTATTGCTCATTTGTGTTAAAAAGTTGACTCAAAAGGTAAATAAATACCACTAACATATTAACTAATTAAAAAACTGCCAACACTTCATATAGTGAAGGACAGACAGTTTGTCATTGGCCTTTATGATTAATGTCCCTGACTGATCTGATGTAAATCTTATCTTTTCTGTTACATGAATAACTTCGGCTTTGTGATTTCTTTTTCCGGTTGTTTTAAAGAAGTTTCATCCCATTTCTTAGTAAAAGAAGCCAATCTGGGGCCATATTTGGTGGTGATTAACTGCCTGCTAACTCAGTAAAAGAAAGCAGGAAAAGAAGCCATTCTAGACTCAGCATAAGATGTTAGTGGCATGATAGAAAAAATTCTGCACCTTGATTTTCTAGCACTGTCCTGTAAATGTTATAGCATTTGGTCAATGGAGTAATTGGGCTGCAATGTACAAAATGACATCATACTTTTGCTATCTTTGTAACACGTCTGTTCTGTTTACTGAAGCAAAAAATAATATTTCTAAAGGTTTAAGAACTGATACTTCTCTCTCTCCTTCTCCTCTCTCTTTCTCTCTCTCTCTGTCTCACAGATCATAGCAAAATAGTTTTTAAAGAGATTGTAGTCTCTTAAGTAGTGTGGATATGTTTGTTTATTCTTTAAGTAAAGTAATACATTTGTCTGCTACATGGTAGAGAATAGTCTATCAGTTGACTTTTTAAGGGAAGGTGGTCCACAAACGAGAGAAGGAAGATATTAAAGTTATTTTACAGTCAGAATATAGAAAACTAGTTACTAGTCATTTGAACAATTTTAATCTATAAAGTCCCTGATTGATTGATGATTCATTTAACAAATATTTATAACTAGCCTTTTATCTCTTAGGCACTCTTTTAGATGTTGGGGATACCATGGTAAGCAGATAAACACAGCTTCTGTCCTCATGAAATGTGGTCTACAGATGATTATGGACATTGATTCATTTGACATTTTTAAAATTTACTACCTACAGGCTTTCACATAGTGTTTCTGACTTATAGCAATGAACAAAACGGGGGAAAATCCTTGTGGAGCTTACATTATATTAGAGCAGTATATAATAAAAGATAAATAAGTAAAACAAATAGTATGTTCTTACTATTAGTGGTAAGTGCTAAAGGAGAAAATGAAGCAGAAAAAGGCATATGAAGTGTCAGAGGAGAAGGTTGACATTTTATACAGGGAAGTTGGGGAAGGCCTCACTGAAATAGTGATTCTTTAGTAAGGAAGGAAATGAGGAAGCTAGCTGTGCTGATTGTGTCACTTCTTCCTAAAGGGGTAGTGTTCTTTGGGAGCTTGAAAGATAGCAACAAAATCAGTTGTTTAATTATTACAAGTGAAACGATTACTATCAAAGGATAATAACAAGATCCAGTGGGAGTACAGCTTTCTGTTTGTGAATCAGGAAAAGACCCAAAGGAGTCAGGCAAAGGGAATTGAGAAAGTTGGAGTGTTCACATGTGAAACTTTCTGCTAATTTAGCACAGAGAGCTTCTTTTGGTTCCTCTTTCTGTAATAGTGATAAACCATGGAAACAGAAAGAAGTGAATATCCTGATTTTTAAATGGTCCAAAATTGGAATCAACCTGATCCTTAGCCTACATTAATAATACTGTCAAATACTGGAATAGTACTTTATTCCTCAAAGGACACTTATAATTCTTATTAACCATATTTAGTAGATAGGACATTGATGTTCTGAGAGGTTAGTGGTTAAGTGACTTGTCCAAAGCACACAGCTAATAGATAGCAAAATTGGGAGTCAAATGGGGGCATTCTAACCCTAGTCTAATCCATCATGCTAGTTGTTTCAAACTATTTTTTAAAAAATTATGCTATAAATAGAATAAAATGACAATGTAATATAACAAATAATCTATAGGTTAAACCTTTTTATTGCTTTTAATGCTTTATTTACAGATGTATTTCTTTTCATTTTGCCTAAGCTTGACTAAATTTCATGACAAAGCTATGAAAAAGCTATTTCACTTTTGCTTGTATGTGTTATTGGGTAATCTTATATTTGGCTTATTTTTTGAAGGAGAGTACATTTAAAATGCTGAATTAAAGGAGAGTACATTTAAAATGCTGAATTAAAGGAACATCTTGAGATAATGTTTTAATTTGAGCTCATATCTGCTCATTAGTTCTGTATTAAGTGAAAGATGTTTTCTGTTTGTCATAGATATTTGAATGGTGGTACTTCCATAAACATGGCACATCTTTTATTGAGCAAGTGTCTGTAAACCATTTGCGACCATTGATTGGAGGAACAGAAAGAAGCATGTCAGAGCCAGCTTCTCTTTCCAGCAGCAGAGAAAGTGAAACCAGCAGACAGAATGTGTCAGGTGATTACTTACCTAATGTTTTCAGAGCTATATAGTTAGTCTTCCGAGCTGTATAATTATGATTGTGTTTGGCTATGGGAGATAGAAACTCACAACAGAGAGAAGTTTGTCTGTCCATGTAAATATCGATCTAGAGAGTGAGGATCATCAGAGACACAGACTCCTGTTTTGTTAGCCTGCCATCTCCAAATGCCGTTTTGCTTTGTGGTCTAAGACAGCCACTCTGGCTCCAGCTATCATCTCCACAGTCCAATCAGCAGGAAGGAGATTAGGCCAGGTGGACAATCCTCATACTTGGTATTGCCTTGTTTTACTGGGCTGGGGGGTAATGAATCCAGTGACGACCAGTATGATTTGGTGTCGCTACCTTGACTCGAGCTAAAGTACTAGCAGTTTTACCCACCATTGATTTTGTACCATCAGCTCAATTTTGCAGTACTGGCACTAAGGTGAAGTAAGTCAGGTGCCTGGGCACAAAATTTAAGCCCTCACTCTCAGGGTTGAGTTCAAGTCAACACAATTAAAAAGGCAAATAATGGCTGGGTAGCTCAGTTGGTTAGAATGTCATCCTCATACATCAAGGTTGTGAGTTCAATCCCCACAGTCGGGGCACATACAGAGTCAACCAATAAATGCATAAATAAGTTGAATAGCAAGTTAATGTTTCTCTTTCTCCCTTCCTCTCTCTCTCTCTCTCAAACAAAAATCAATTACAAAAATAAAAGGGCCCTGGCCAGTGTGGCTCAGTTGGCTGAGCATCCTCCCTATGTACCAAGAGGTCGGCAGCTCGATTCCTAGTTCAATTCCTGGTCAAGGCACATGCCTGGGTGGCTGGCTCCATCCCCAGTAGGGGGAATGCTGGAGGCAGCTGATTTATGTTTCTCTCCCTCTCCCTTCCTCTTTCTCTCAAATCGATAAAACATTAAAAAGAAATAAAAGGGAGAAACTTAAAACCAAACAGATAATCACATTATAATATGGTAAGTGCTATAATTGAATTATGAACCAAATGCTGCGAAGACAGAAATAAGGAATGACTAGATTTAACTGTATGCTCTGACAGTAGGGGTGATCCATCCCTTACTTATCTTTGTGCTATCAGTGGCTAGCACTGTACTTAGTATACAGTGACTATACAGTAAATGTTGGTGAATTAAGGTTTAACTGCATTTGATTAAATTGTCTCACTTCCTCTCTTTTCTCCTGTTTTTTAGAATGCAAAGTATGGAGAAACCCTTTAAACCTTTTCAGAGGAGCAGAGTATAGGAGGTAATACATTTTGCTTTCAGTATAATTCTAACATTGGTTTTAGAGTAAAAGTATTGTGGAAACACTTGTTTTTATAACTATATCATAGATCTTTTAGTTGGAGATACTGATATATAAGATAAAATGATTAGCAGTTTAGTTGGCAGCATCCTGATAGTACTTATTATAATAGTGTTCATAATGCATAATAAGTATACATTTGACCCCCGGTTTATGGCAGAAAGCCTTTTCAAAGAATTTATGAGATTAAGAAAAAATTACTAATGTCAGTATATTCCTATGCATATGTGCTTGATTTCAAAATTTATTTGAGCATTCACTAGAAAATATCAATCTGAATGTGAATATAAACTTCATTTGTGCATTGAAGAGGGTATAGTACTTTTATATTGTATTTTATATTGCTATTTTCTATGTGCTCTACTGTTTCCATTTCTCTCCTGGCTTATACACTAAATGAGAAAACATCTTTTGAAACTTATGACCAAAGATACTTTACTTTTATTTTGTGAAGGGCTGTGTTTTACCTGGAGATAGACTGGGCATGTTATTTAATTCATTGAACAAGAAACATTATGTGTCTGTTATGTATGGGCACTGTGTAAAATGATGGGGATACTAAATGATTAAGTCAGTGATGGGCAACCTTTTGAGCTTGGTGTGTCACACTTCGCCAAAAAACTGAGCATAACTCGGGTACTGTGTCACTTTGAGGAAAAAACATTATTTCGCAAATGTTTCATCCTTGGCATGCGGCCGCCTTAGCGGCCGCGTGTCATCAGAAATGGCTACACGCGTGTCATAGGTTCGCCATCACTGGATTAAGTAATAATCCCTGTGCTTAAGGACTTGATAGTGTAGGACAGTCAATCCTGGGAAGTGAAAACTAGGCTTTTATGAGAGATTCCACTAGTCTGTAAGGGATTCTGCAAGAGACAGGTCATTGAACTTCTCACTGTGTTTATTAAAAAGTTTTTAGGCTATCCTTTGTTATATTTTACTAGAGGCCCGGTGCACAAAATTTGTGTATGGGGACAGGGGTCCCTCAGCCTAGCCTGCACCCTCTCGCAAGCCAGGACCCCTCAGGGGATGTCCATCTGCCGGTCTAAACTGGCAGTCAGACATCCCTCTAGCAATCCAGGTCCACTGGCTCCTAACCGCTCCCCTGCCTGCCTGATCACCCCTAACCACTCTGCCTGCCTGCCTGATTGCCCCTAACTGCTCGCCTGCCTGCCTCATCGTCCCTAACTGCCTCTGCCTTGGCCCCCGCCGCCGTGGCTTTGTCCGGAAGGATGTCCGGAATTACGTCCGGAATTACGTCTGGAAGGTCGTTCAGCTGTCTGGTCTAATTAGCATATTATGCTTTTATTATTATAGTGTCTATTTCATGAAGGTTTTAAAGAGAAATTTCTTAGTATCAGGAACACATATGCTTCTTTGAATGATTAGTTTATCTTAATGTAAAAGTCTAAATTGCAATGATAATAAATGTGTGGTCATATTGTAGCTAACCCTTAGCAAGTGTATACATTTCATGTTAGCCTCATTCCAGACTCCATTTTATGGCCCAATCCTAGTTTTTACTTTACTGAGTCTTTTTAATTTGCTTCTAGTTTATGTTATTGACTAGAGGCCCGGTGCACGAATTCATGCACCAGTGGGATCCCTTGGCCTGGCCTGCAGGATCAGGCCAAAACTGGCTCTCAGACATCCCCCAAGGGGTCCCGGATTGTGAGAGGGCGTAATCCAGGCCGAGGGACCCCACCAGTGCACGATTGGGGCTGGGGAGGGATGTGGGATGTTGGCCAGCCGGGGAGGGACTGAAGGAGGGTTCCAGGGCGTTTCCGACCTGTCTTGCTCAGTCCCGATCAGCCGGACCCCAGCAGCAAGCTAACCTACTGGTCAGAGCGTCTACTTGCTGGTGGTTAGTGCACATCATAGTGAGCGGTTGAGCAGCCTTAGCATATCATTAGCAATTACGCTTTGATTGGTTGAACAGCCGACGAGATAACCGGACACTTAGCATATTAGGCTTTTATTACATAGGATATTGTACATTATATTTTTCACTGCTTTGAATCATTTTGGGAATAATATAGAGTGTTAATAAATAATTTTTTATGGTTTTTGAATGTATAGCAAAACTGTTAAGTGAATAAGGATTTTCTTTTTCTTTCTCTATGATAATTTCTTGCAGAATAGCTAAAAATGTTAAATAACAAGGCAACTCATACTATTAAATAACAACATCTTTACTACTTATATAAATAATACAATGCGCTTTTAAAGTGCTTTTTCTTCAGATTATAAAATGTACGTATATTCATTGTAGAAAATGGGAAGAAAATAAATAGTTGTATGAAAAAGAAAGTAAAGACCACCTCTTTTTACTACTAAGTAATAATTGCTGTTAGTATTTCCATCCAGTCTCTCTTCTATATGCATGTATAGAATCAAAACTTAAACATCACAATGTGTGAATTTCCCACAGAATTTCTTCAAAAACATGATTTTTAGTGCTTGTATTTACCATACCTTCTCTACTGCTTGCCTGTCTGGGTCACAGATTATATTTCACTGTTAACATTTACACTAGAGGGATATCTCTCTATATAAATATTTAACCACATATATGATTATTTCCTTAGGGTTGATTTGTAGCACTGGGATTACTGAATCAAGGGGTGTGAACAGTTTTTTTCCCTTCCCTTTAATCTTTTTTTGATTATGGAAAATTTGAAAAATAAAAGTAGAGAGGATGGTATAATATACTATGTACCCATCCCTTAGGTAGGTGTAAATATTTTTAAGACTCTTGATAGATATTACCTAATTGATTTCTGGAACCAGAAATATAAATGCCAATTTGCATGATACCAGCAGTATATGTGAGTCCATATTCCACCTGACAATATATACATATTTGCCAATTTAATAGGTGAAAGTAAAAATTATTTCTTTTAATTTGCTATTTGTTAATGACTAATGAGATTGCACATTTTAGAATGTATTTATTAGCCGATCTGTTAACATGCTACTGTGAGTCTCAGGGGAATATGAAAGTTTAAATTTCTAATTTAGTAACATCTGAGAAAAGTTCCTCTTTGCTTTTATGTTTTGAAAGCCCTTTACCATCTTGATATCTAGTAAAAATCCACCTGTGTTTTCTTCTTTTTTTGTACTTTTACTTTTAATCATTCTAACTCACTGAAAATTTACTGAAGTATACATAAAAAGGTATATATCTGAAGCAAATTGTTTTATCCCTTCAAATCCAATTTTGAAACAATGTTTGTTGAATAATCTAGCCTTTCCCTTTTCATTTTTTATGTTTTATTATACTCTAAGTAGTTTGTGTAGGTTATCTCTTTTGTTTTATTCATTATAATAAGCTTTTAAAACATACTGAAATAGAATTTTTAGCAGTATATGTTTGAATTTTAAATAGTGTCTGTTATAGCAAATCAATGCTCTCTCATGTTTGATTTACATATTTTCTTGTGTTTTGGTAAAGACTCACTTGGGTGACTGGTAAAGAGCCACTTACATACTATGACATGAACTTGTCAGCTCAGGACCATCAGACCTTTTTCACCTGTGACACGGACTTTTTACGTCCTTCAGACACAGGTATGTGTCGTCTCTGTTCATGGGATAAGCAGTGGTCATGAAAATTATTTTTAAAGCTCTTTATAGTTATTTATTATAATATACAAAGTTATTTGGCGTGGAGTTGTTTGCATTATTGACAAG
This sequence comes from Cnephaeus nilssonii, assembly GCF_951640355.1. Taxonomy (NCBI): domain Eukaryota; kingdom Metazoa; phylum Chordata; class Mammalia; order Chiroptera; family Vespertilionidae; genus Cnephaeus; species Cnephaeus nilssonii. The sequence continues at coordinate 7,628,522 of NC_137092.1, read as the reverse complement.
AAAGCCAGATTAAATTGAAAATAATTATGATTGTAAACTAGGCTGTTACACTACCTTTCCTTCTTATAAAGAATTTATTTTATTAAAATACTGCTTCTATTATTACTTTAAAAAATCTTTCAGATAAAATGCAGCAACTGCTAATGCAGAGAAAAATGTATCCAGTTTGGTCTGGAAAATTAACACCTGCAATTATACATACGAGAAAAGAGTAAAAGAAAGTATAAACATTGGGGCATGGCATGTAGAGAAAAATGGGACATAATTTTATTCCAGTCATAAGTTAGAGATGCATTTAAAGTGGTGGAAGATCATAGAAATGTCTGTTTAATTCTAAGTTCTTCTCTATGGAAAGAATATTGAAACTCTTAAATGTACAGCTAGCTTTGTAATTTGAATGCCCTCTCCCTCCTTATCTATCCTTCTGCTTCTTTCTATCCTTCAGGGTCCAAATTAAAAGTCAAATTCTCTAGAAAATCTTCTCTGGGATCTTCTTTCTTCTCTGCAGTTCTACAGTATAGTTCAAACCTCAATGAAACAATTTTCAACCACAAACAATTGTTTGCTAATGTTATTGTGTTGCTTTAATGTTTGTCCTCCCTAATAGGGTGTGAAACTTTGGAAAGCAGGTACTATATTCCATCATCTTTGAATCCCTATCATCTGGCACAGTGCCTGGCATACTGTAAATACAAATATCAATATTTATTATCTGATGAAAGTATGAATGAATGAGTGGTGTTGATGTCACAGATGTTTTCAGCAATTTCACTAATAATAGTTAATACTTGTAAAGCACTTACTATGCATCAAGCATTGTCCTAAGAAATTTGTATAAATGTACTAATCACCTTATGAGGTAGGTACTATTATCAGACTTACTTTAAAAATAAAGAACCAGTGGTAGCCCTAGTTGGTTTGGCTTAGTGGATAGAGTGTCAGCCTGTGGACTGAAGGGTCTTGGGTTCGATTCCAGTCAGGGGAACATGCCAGGTTGCAGGCTTGATCCTCAGAAGGGGGCATGCAAGAGGGAGCCAATCAATAATTCTCTCTCATCATTGTTGTTTCTATCTCTTTTTCCTTCTCCCTTACTCTCTGAAATCAATTTAAAAAAAAAAAAAAAGAACCAGGTGTAAAGGGGAATCAAGTAACATACCTAAGTCACCTAGCTATCTTCTATCTATACTAATAAAGGCTGTAATATGCTAATTAGATTGGACGTCATTTCGGATAACCTTCCGGACGAAGCCAGGGCTGCGATGGAAGCCCGGATCCCGGGTGCCGGCTGTGGCTTGAGGGAAGCCTGGGTCCCAGGTGCCAGAGGGGAGCCAGGGCCGGCAGCCGAGGAAAGGAAGGCCTACTCTTGCACGAATTTCGTGCATCGGGCCTCTAGTTAAAATGATAAAGCTAGGTTTCAAATTAAAGTCTGGCTCTTAACCACTAAACTACTGCCACATTGCCACTATTACTCACCACATTGACAGGCAGAAGAAAATCACCAATAATAAGGGTCTGAAAAATAGCCAGTTTTCCAGCATTGAAGTGAGTTCATTGTGATATCTCTTTGCTGGATTAAATATACTAAGGGTGGGTGGTAGCAGGAGACCCTAGGATGTTTGGTATGCTTACATTAAAGGGTTTAATTGTAAATAGTTGAAAAAGCAATTGCTTTATGTTTATATGCTTAATGTTTACATTAATGGCAAAAGTGTAGCAACCATGGCTGTCCACTAAAGTTGTGGTCCTAAAACATTTTTGTTCACATACCTCCTAAGAGAATTTTGAAAAATGATGTATCCCTTTACACTTAAAAATAAAATCCACCAAAGGGTGTTTTTTAGAGAGAGGAAGAACAAGAGAGAGACAGAGAGGCAGAGAAAGAGAAACACCCATGTCAATCGGTTATCTCCTATAGGGCATGGGATCCAAGGGATCCAACCTGAAACCTAGGTATGTGCCCTGACTGGGAATCAAACCCGAAACCTTTAGGTGTATGGGATGACGCTTCAATGAACTGGGCCGCCTGGCCAGGGCTCCCTTAACATATTTTTAAGTTGATATCATAAGGTTGAATAATTGCAAAGAATATGGTTTTTGATATAAATATAGAAATTTGAAAATAAAACTAGAATACACTATATTTGAATGTATCTCAAGGAATGTAATGACTTGATACATACCATTATCTGTTGAAAAATACATGAGCAAATACCCTTTAACAGTAGTAAATTTCATAGAAGTCCTTTTTGTTCTAGAATTCATATCCATCCCAAGCTTCATATGATTTTAATATGATTATTTTGTGCTTGCGAGTCTTTTGTCACATGTATGAGTTTTCCACAATAAATTTTTAGTATAAATGAAAAAATTAATTTTCTTTGACCATAAGGTTCTAAATGGTATTGTATACTTTAATTATATTTTTGTCAAATCCTTGGAGCTCCATATTTGGCTCTTTCAACTTTGGAAAATGGCCTCTGTATAACCTAATTGGCTGGCTGAGTTCTCATTGTCAATCCTATTAACCAAATCAGACTTATTTTCTGACAAACTCTGACTTCATTTTTCAATTCAGATAAACATATTAACATGCATCCCATGACAGTCATCTTTCTTCTGAATACAGATTATAAGATAAAAAGATAGAGTCTCAGAATCTCATAGCTTTGCCTAGACCTTATCTCAGCCAAAATAAGATTCCACTGCCTTTATTATTTCTTACTAATGCCCCCTTGGCCTTATTGTGAGGGGACCTTCCTGTATGAAAATGCATTCTTTGATAGTAAGGGGAGAGGGATGCTGATAAATGGAGTTGGTAAACATTATCACTCCCTCCCCACTTTACAATATACTTGAATTTCAGTGTATCCAAGGGCCAGAATAATGATGAGCTTCACTGTTAAAAAAATAAGTTAAAGGTGGAACCCTATTATAGGTTCCTTGATTAAAAATGGCTACTCCCAAACCTGAACTTTGAATTGTCCCGTTGGCACCTGAAGATTTTTATACTATAGAGCAATGCACCTTGGGAAGATTCAGGATAGGTGAGAAGTAAGACTTCCTTTTATAAAGTAGGAGAAAGGAATATATCTTTTGGGGAGTGAGAAAGTGGATGTTGGGTAGGAATGGAAAACCTGCATGATGCACAGACCAATCAGAGGAACATTCTTCAGGTAGATTAGTTATAGGAAGGAGTCATATAAAATTAAGGCTTTAGAAACTGGTTTCTCTTAAAACCATGCATCCTGTTTTGGTCCTTGCAAAGGTTCATGTACTTCTAGAGGTACATAATCCCAGCTAAAGACCAAAATCAAGGGCAGACTTTACCTGTGAATGTTAATCCAGAAATGGACTGTTGGTTCCATATTGATCTTTTCAGACAAATGTGTATATATGTGTGATATGATAAATTTCTCTTGAATATTGTCATCAAAAATTACTACATTAGTAGATTTTGTTCTCATCCTATTGATTTATCTAAGACAGAGAACAAACATATCCTCAAGGCCAGCCAATAGTGATTTTGGATAATTCATATTCTTGGTATTTTTTTTTCAACATTTAAAAACTAGGAGACTTAACATTAAAATTCAGATTTACACTTTAGAAATTTGGAAAATATGGCATACTTGGACCTGCATTTCCACTTGGCATTAATTAGTTAGACCTGAGCTTTGATTCTTCTTTAGACAGTGCATATGTTTTTAGTTCATTCATTTATGTTCTTTACCTAGCCTTTGTAGGCATTAATATTTGTGACCCCTGATCTTGGAATAAACGTTAGTGTCTTTTCTGTTTATTAGCATGTTAGAATATTATTTAACTTGAAAATAAATAAATTTGATTGAATTGCTAACTGCTTGTGTTATTTTTAAGCATATTGAGCTCTTAAAGTGGACAGGTGAATACTAAATCAGCAGTTTGCTTTAAATTATTCCTTAACCTCTTTTTTAGAAGGAAATATATATTTTTCTTCCTTTACTTAATTTCCCCTTTGACTTAGAACTGCATTGGTTGTAAAGAATAATATTGAGAGGCTGGATAGTGCAGTTGAAAACAATAAGAAAAAATGCTTAAAGGTGGGTTTGATGACCTTACTAGAAATAAAAGACATCTAAGTGCAAATGAGATCATTTTCATGTATTAATAAAGGCAGATATTATTCAGTGTTGGTAAGGAAGTAGGGAAACAGTCACTCTCCTACACTGCCTGAAATAATGTAAATTAATGTAATTTTATTGGGAGGAATTTTGGAGTATAAATTCAGAATCTTTTAAAAGATGCATACATTTTAACCATTCCACTTCTTGGTCAGGTATACAAAGGTAGATATTGAAATGTGTTTTCACAATATTTCTGTTTAGTAAGAAAACTAGAGGCCCGGTGCAAAAAAATTGGATGTAACACAATTGTCCATCAAACGAGAATTGGTTAAATAAATTGAGATATATTCTTAATATAGTAGAATCCCAAACCATTTAAAATGTTGGTAAAGAGAGCCATCACAGTATATTGAACTCCATAGAGACAGTGCCAGGGCAGGTGCGGGCCAAACAGGCACTTGGTGATTGTGCTCCCTGAGGAAAAGTAATTAAACATGGGCAGTCCCTGGCCAGTGTGGCTCAGTTGGTTGGAGCATTGTCCCATACACCAAAAGGTAGAGATTCGATTCCCAGTCAGGACACATAGCCTGGTTGCGGGTTCGATCCCTAGTTGGGGTGCATGTGGGAGGCAGCCAATTGATGTTTCTCTCTCATTTCTCTCTCTCTCTCTCTCTCTCTCTCTCTCTCCTTCTTCTCTCTCTTTCTCCCTCTCTCTAAATCAATTAAAAAAATTTTTTTGAAAATGGGCAAAGGAGATCTAAGAAGCCGAGAGGCAAAATGTCTTCGTATGCCTTCTTTGTGCAAACCTGCCAGGAAGAGCACAAGGGGGAAGTGCCCAAGTACTTCAGTCAGCTTCTTAGAGTTTTCTAAGAAGTGCTTAGAGAGGTGGAAGACCACGTCTGCTGAAGAGAAAGGAAAACTTGAAGACATGGCAAAGGTGGACAAGGCAAATTATGAAAGAGAAATGAGAACTTATATTCTTTCTAAAGGGAAAACAAAAAGGAAATTCAAGGATCCCAATGCACCCAAGAGACCTTCAGCCTTTTTCTTGTTTGTTCTGAGTATCGCTCCAAAATCAAAGGAGAGCATCCTGGCCTATCCATTGGTGATGTTGCAGAGAAGCTGGGGAATATGAAATCACACTGCTGCAGGTGACAAGCAGCCTTATGAAAAGAAGGCTGCTAAGCTGAAGGAGAAATACGAGAAGGATATTACTGCATATCAAGCTAGAGCAGAGCCTGGTGAGGCAAAAAAGGGAGGGCTGAAAAAGAAAAAAGCAAGAAAACGAAGATGAAGAGGAGGATAATGATAAATAAGTTGTTCTACCGTAGTTTCTTTTTTTCTTGTCTTTAAAGCATTTACCTCCCTCCCTCCCCCATACACAAATCACTCCTTCTGAAGAAAAAAATTGAAATGTAAGGCTGTGTAAGATTTGTGTCCTTTTTTTTGTATAGTTAACACACTACCAAATGTGTTTTTAGATAGTCCTGTCCTGGTGATATTTTCAATAGCCAATAACCTTGCCTGGTACAGTATGGAGGTGTAAATTGCCATGGAAATTTAAAGCAGGTTCTTGTTGGTGCACAGCACAAATTATATAAGGGAGTAGTAATTTTTTCATCGTCAGTTGTCTCTGATGCAGCTTATACAAAATAATTGTGTTGTTCTGTTAACTGAATACCATTCTGTAATTGCAAAAAAATTGCATCTGTTTCGTTGACATTCTGAATGCTTCTAAATAAATACAATTTTAAATTTAAAAATAAGATATTGGTAAATATTCACAAAATTTGACTTGTGAATATCATGTAACTTATAGAAGAGAACCCACCATCAAAAATGGCAAATCTAATATTATATTTAATTTTATGTTGTATTTTAATGTTTCAGTAAAATGCTATTCTTTACCTGGTTATTATCAGATGGGTGCTGATGTGCATCAGTTTGTCAAGTTGAGGAAGCATTAGCTGTCAGCTAGCTGGTGACATGTTTGATATTAGAAACGTATTTTTGTTACACAAGTAGAATATATTGTCTTATTTTCTAAGCCAAGACTAATATTTTGTTTCCAAAGGAAAACTCAAACATTTTCCACATTATTCTTTCTGGACAGTTGTGGGTTTTGTTCCAAAAACAACATTTATAGATTCTCTATTTTTCTTATCAACCTTGAAATAGGCCAGATAGTTTCACGAGTCTACTTTATTTGTTTAATTTTTAAGAAACTTTACTTAGTGTGAAATTTTCATTTGGTACTGTAAATGATAGCTGATATTGTTATTTCAGAGATATTCTAATTCAGGTTTTTGTTGAATCTTTGTAGAAACTGACATTTTCCTTAAATGCACTATATTCTAAATTAATCCCCCCTTTGAATACAAAATGTAAATTCAGACATTCTTCCTAGATTGAATCATTGATTAGACAAAGACTTTGTTTTTAACTGTTTTTATATATTTCTAGCAGTTCCAAAGAATCTTTTCAAAATGATAAAGAGCTAGAATATTTCATGTTGATTATAATATGTCACCCAAACTCAATTTTTATATGCACATAGTATATAAATGTTCATGTATAATGATGTGATTAATTTGATTAAGTACCTTATGTGTTGTTATTGAAATAGACCAGAAAAACAGTATATTTCTTTTTATTATATGTGAAACTTCCAAATTTAATATAAATTTCTCATAAAGTTAATGTGAGCTAGCATCCCAATTACTTGTTTCTTACATTTAAGAACATGTTATTTAAGTCTTTGTTTACTCTCCTAGCTCATTCTTCCTGTGTTTTGCATAAGATTATTTATGTTTACCATCTCATCTACTTTTTGAAATATTTTTCCTACAGTTATGCAGAAGGCATGGAGGGAAAGAAATCCTTTATCTCGAATTAAAGCAGCCTACCAAGCTTTAGAATTAAACAATGAGTAAGTTTGAAATATATGGAAAATAAATTTGTTTTGAAGGAAACCCAGGCAAATGATTTAATGTTTCCTTTTGTCTGTTCCTTAGATACTTGGAGTCATTAACAATCCCCTTTCACTTTTTGCATACTAGAGACAAAATTTGCCATGTTCACCGACATATGTATTTTGCTTCTGAAAGTAAACTTATCTATGCATTGAATAGAAATTATGCTAGAAATACTTTTTAAAATGGAGAGTGCTGATCTAATTGGTGATAATACTTGATATTAAAGAATACCAAAATACTATGCCACTTGTTTTAATTTTGTTTTTCGTTTAAGTCATTCATTTAAAGCATTCATTCAGCGCTGCGAACTTTAGTTACTAATGGGATGGGAGGCGTGAGATGGGGATTCAAGATAAGTAAAATGTATCTCTAACTTAATTTTTTTCATGTTAACAAGCATTTTTTTATAGCTCTTTGTGTTAACTTTATATTTTGAAAAGATGAAATGTAAAATCAGAAGTCAACTTAATATTTAAATGAGACAGATCAATGTGTATTAATCTAATACTAAAATATGGCCTCAGTTGGGATTAATCAAGGTATGCTTCCTGAATAATGTGAACTTAGCATTGTCCCCTGTATTCCTCCTCCTTCCCTCTCTCTCCAGATATATTATCCTTATTAAGAAGACCTTCCCAAAGCAGAAGAAAAATGGTAGTGTAGGGAATTCCAAAAGCAGTAAATCAACTTTATTGAAACTCTGGAAACTAATCAAAACTTTATAGCAACTTGGAGAATGCTTAATCAATTAAAAAAAAACAACAGTTGAATTTCTGTAAGAGAGCTTTGTGATGTTTTAACTTACACTGGCCCCATCCCCTACTCCCTAGTTCCGTGGCACCCTTGGAAACAACTACCAGAAGAAGTAGAATGGACCTAATTCTCAAAGAATTGTGGTTGTTTATTTGGACCTGTCTGTTGGCTCCCTGAAGGACCAGCCCAAGGGACTTGCCTTTATTTAGGATAATTTGGAACTCTCCCTGTACTGACACAACTACATTGGGGGGAAGGGCATTTGTTAAAACATTTAAAGGCAAATACACTAATTCCTGCTGCCTGGGACAAGGGATAAAAGTTGGAGCAAACAATAGACTAATCAAAGCTTTGGAGGAAAGCTGGGGAATGAGATACTTTGGAAATAAAGGTTTTGAAAAGCTACCACATTATTCCTGGAAATCTCAAAGGCTGCACACCTGCCCAAGGTACATGCTTCAGACGACCCTAAGCTCTCATGTTTGTCTAACTCTCAGCCTCTGTACAAACAGAAAGTGAAGGCTAAGGCAGAATTATAAACTGGCTGATTGAATGTTGAAGGTGTGCCCCAACACACACACACACACACACACACACACACACACACACACACACAAACCCATCTGCAAAGACCTGTTTTTGGTTCCAGGTATTAAAGGCAATCTCTACCAAATTACTGCCTGTTCACTAAGCTGAAGGAATAGAGACTTCATTGGTCACACATGATAGAGAATATGAATTTTATAAAATTAGTTCAGAAAGTCACTAAACAAACAACTACAATAAGCAGTAACAACAAACTTTGGGGAGGAGAAGAAATCTGATTTCTAGAGTTTCCAGATTATAATATTCAAAATTCCTAGTTTTCAAGAAAAAAAATTACAAGACATGCAAAGGAAACAAAATATGCCCCATACACAGAAAATAAAGGAAATGAATAGAAATTGTCCTTGAGGAAGCCCAGACTTTGTACTTTCTAGACAGAGTCTTTAAATAAACTTTTTTTTTTTTAATGTGTTTTTAATTGATTTTAGAGAGAGACGAAGAGAGAGAGAAACATCGATGTGAGAAACACCAATCGATTGCCTTCCACATGCATCCTAACCGGAGATTAAACCACAACTTGGGTCTGTGCCCTGACTGACAATCAGACTGGCATCCTTACAGTGTACCAGAGAATGCTCAACTGACTGAGCCACACCAGCCAGGTCTAAATCAACTATTTTAAATATGCTCAAAGAGGTAAAGGAAGCCATGTACAAAGAAGTAAAGGAAAACAGGAGAATTATGTCTCACCATTAAAAAGTGGGTAGAAAGATATAGAAATAAGTAAAAGGAATTAAATAGAAATTCTAGAGTTGAAAAATATAACCAAAATAAAAATCTTTCTACATGAATACAGCAACAGATTTGAGCAGGCAGAAAAAAATCAGTAAACTGGATTTAGGTCAATCAAGATTACCTAGTCTGAAGAGAAATAAAAATAAAGGAATGAAGAAAATGAACAGAGCCTAAGAAACCTTTGGTACACTATTGAACATACCAATCTATCACTATTCATAGATGACATAATACATGCAGGATATTATAAAGAATACACACACACACACAAATTATTAGAGCTAATAAATGACTTTAACAAAGTTGCAAAAGACAAGATCAACATATAAAAATAAGTTATATTTCCATACACTAGCAATGAACTATCTGAAAAGGAAAATAAAACCATTCCATTTACAATAGCATAAAAAAATATTAAAATACTTAAGAAGTTTAGTTTAGCCCAGCTGGTGTGGCTCAGTGGTTGAGCATGGACCTATAAACCAGGAGGTCATGGTTCCATTCCTGGTCAGGACACATGTCAAGATTGCAGCCTCGATCCCCAGTGGGGGGCGTGCAGGAGGCAGCTGATCATTGATGTTTCTATCTCTCTCCCTCTCCCTTCCTCTCTGAAATAAATTAAAAAAAAAAAAAAGTTTAACCAAGGAGGTAGAAGATTGGACACTGAAAACTAAAAAGTATTGTTGAAAGAAGTTAAAGAAGACCTAAATAAATGGAAAGACATCCCATGTTCATGGATTGGAAGATTTAATATTGTTAAGATGGCAGTACTCCTCCAGTTGATCTACAAATTCAATGCAATTTCGATCAAAATGTCAGTTGCTATTTTTTGCAGAAAGGACAAGCTGATTATAAAATTCACTTAGAATTGCAAGAGATCTCAAATAGCCAAAACAGTCTTGTAAAAGAAGAATAAAATTAGAGGACTTTCTTCCTGATTTCAAAACTTACTATGAAGCTAAAATAATTTATAAGGGTAGATTAATTTAACCCAATGTAATGTAATGAAGAAGTCTCTGTTGATTAGTGAAATTATATACTTCAAATTAAGGTATTAGTTGAAGGATGCTGAAATGATGTGATTTGCATTTTCCAAATGAAAGATCTGTCTTGTCCCCAGTGAAAAAAATTTTTTTTAAATATGTTTTCATTGATTTTAAAGAAGGGAGAGGGAGAGAGAGAGAAACATCAATAGATTGATCAATTGGCTGCCTTCTGCACGCCCCTTACTGGGGATCAAGCCCACAACCTGTGCATGTGCCCTGACCTGGAATCAAACCTGTGACTTCTTGGTGCATGGGATGATGCTTAACCAAATGAGCCATATCAGCCAGGGCTTGTCCCCAATTTTTTGTTGCTATCTTGCCGTCACTTTTGTTCCATGCCCACCTTGTACTTTTATTAGTAATTTCTCCCCTGTTGTAATGCAAATCATATATTAAATTTTCTGGTAGCCACATTTAAAAAGTAAAAAGAAATATATGCAATTAATTTGAATAATATATTTTATTTAGCTATATTCAACATATTAATATGTTTTAACATATATTCAACATTAAAAATAAATTGTTAATGAAGTATTTTATATTCTTTTAAGTCTTCAAAATTCAGTGTGCGTTTTGCACTGACCATACACTGACTGGTGTGCATCTCAGTTTGGACTAGACACATTTCAAGTGCTCAATAACTACATGAGGCCAGTGACCACAATACTGGACAATCTACACTTAGATAATCAGAACTAGGACGTTGTCTCTAGAAGAGAGATGAACTAGTTATTTCTGGGAATAGAAAGGAAACTTTCTGTTTCTCTTTCTTTTGTCCCCAAACCAGTTGGTTTATTTTATTAGCCAGCTTTTGACTTAAAGGATATAAAGAGAAATCAGTGTTTTGGTGGGGTGAAGAAAAGGAAACTGGGAGTCAGCATGGGTGTGACAAGTGAGAGGAGGACTGTAGGAGGAAAGACTAGGCTGCAGATCAAGGGATGTTTTGTTGCAGCACTATTGTTGATAAGTCTGAGAGAGGATGGGGCAGCACAAAGAGGAAATACTCAGTGTAGTGAAAAAAGTCTAGTCCTGGAATATGTTTCTGAGTCAAATTGTAAAGGTGCCTAATTGGCCATGGGATATTCTTGTCAAACGTCACACTTTCCTATACTTCCATTATCCATTTGATAGATATTACAAAGTACATAGTGACTAAGAGCAGGCATGACCACTAGAGTACATCGTCCCTTGAACAACTGTTAGATAATTCTTTATATATCTTCCCTCTTCCACAAAAGGAAAACAGGATAATGGATCAGAATTAATATAGAAGTAAAAGAAAGTAAAGGGAGAAAAGAAAAAAAAAAGTAAAGGGAGGGAAAGAAAGATAAGAAATGGAAAAATGTGCAAATAAGACATAAAGGGTATACCAGTATGCCCCTAATAAAATACTGATGGAAGTTGTTTTTATTTTTCAAGAGATGGAAAATGTAGGGAAAGGCAGGGAAATATAACATAGAACAAAGGGACATACCCAAGAGATATACTTGCTTTACTGTTTTACTTAAAATTGTCTTGCTTGCTTTCTCCATAGCTGTGCCTCTGCATATATTCTACTGGCTGAGGAAGAAGCAACAACTATTGTTGACGTTGAGAAGTTATTTAAGCAGGCACTCAAGGCAGGAGAAACGATTTATAGGCGGTCGCAGCAGTGTCAGCACCAAAGTCCTCAGCATGAAGCCCAACTGAGTAAGCAAATTTGAACTAATTTTTATCTGTTTTTTAGGTCCTACAATTGGCTCTTTTATGTTTAAAACACAAAACAACAATAATAAACTTAATACTTAGAGGTCAGCTACTTTTCCTAAGTGATAATCTATTCATAATATCTACAAGCCAGAAAGACTGAAGTACGTATTAGCTAGAGAATGCTCGTGGAAGGAAACAGATCTGCTCTGGTTATTGAGAGATGTGCTGCTCTAAGACTTAATAGTAATTTATTTCATATGAGAATTGGGCTGGTTATTGGAGAAACACAACTCAGAAAGAACCATGAGACCCTTCTAGTAATGACAAGCAGCTATTACCTTTATCCTTACCTTACCCTAAGCAATCGTAGGGGGACATCAATTGGTTTGCTCTTCAGACTGTATGTATCTCTGTATAGTGCCATGGAGTGGCCCCTTTAGCACAAAAAGCAGCCTTACTTGGCATGGATTCTTTCTTTGGTTGATTTTTCTCTGTTGTGTTTGAGATCTTATGAGCCATAGCAGCTGAGGTCCTTTCTTTCTCCTTACAGAGACACTCTCTCAATTATGATGGAGACACTTTTACCAAAGATGTTAGAATATGTAGTACTGCTGCTTCCTGCTGTTTTTGTGTGGCCAGAGAGTTTTAGTTTCATGATTTTGGTAGATAGTGGGCCATAAATTGACATATGTTTACATAATGCATTATCTGCTAGCAGTTAAGTTCTAAATCTTTTATTTGTGGAAATTAAAATTTGCGTAACGTTTTCTCTCTAACTAAATATTGATGTATACAGTATATTTCATTAATGCTTGTTATAAAACACAACTGTGAGAATATGTGATTTTGCAGTCTGGAACTAATGAAACTGCATTTATAAAAAAGTTACACCATTTGTCCTTGTGTCGTCTCAAATATCGTTATGAGATAGTTGCAGAACTATTAGCTCTTTCTAAAAGTAATTTTATAGTTTATTAGTTAGTGTCTATTGAGCAAAAGTTTGCACTAGCCATGGAAATTTTGTCTTTAAAATCTTTTTTCAGTTAAAACAATAAATGATGTTAAAATAATAGATTGTTTATGCAGAAATGTAAAATAATAGGTTAATGTTACTTCTCCCTATTATATGTGCTTCTTTTATATTAATATTAACATGCATTTGTCAAGTATACACAGATTACTTTCGATATTCTCATATTACCTATTGGTAGAGGTAAAAGTAATTCAATGTGTGCTTTTAATATAAGAAACTTCAAACATATACACAAATAGAGCATTATAATGAACCCACATTTAATGTTCATCACCCAAATACAACAATCATTAATATTTTTCCATTCTGACACAATTTAATTTTAATTAAAGCTGCCAGAGTAAGCAAATAAAATTAATGGATATGTTAATGAAATAGAAAATCATACTACAAAAATGATAGCTGTGTCATTTTTTTTAAATAGGGAGAGATACCAATGTACTGGCTTATATTAAAAGAAGATTGGCAATGTGTGCAAGAAAATTAGGAAGAATAAGAGAAGCAGTAAAAATAATGAGAGATGTAAGTGAATTTGATAACTGGACCTTCATATTCTTCAAAAAACTAAAAATGTGGTTTGAGTTGCCAGTTATTTTAATGTAGAATCATTGTTTTTTAATTGATAGTTTTTATGAAAAGTTAATTATTGCTTAAGGATAGAGTCTCCACAGTTTTGTTAAGAAACAAAAGAATTTCTATTTCAGTGAATCTGATTCACTCTATTGAGTTTCTTTGCTGTAATTTTAATCTTTTTTTCCTTTTACTATACAGTTGATGAAAGAATTTCCTCCTCTTACCATGTGGAACATCCATGAAAATCTCCTAGAATCACTTTTAGAATTACAGGCCTATGCAGATGTTCAGGCAGTCCTAGCAAAATATGATGGTGAGTGATACTTGTTTTAGTTGATCACATGGTTAAAGAATTTTTTAAAATTATGTAATCATAAGTACGATCCTATTCTAGTATTTCTGTGATTTTCTTTTATCATTCTTACCAGTCAATATTTAGAATCCATGGGTACAAGTTGCTATTAAGAATCTTCTAAGGAATGCAAATTAAAACCACAATTAGAACCATCTCACACCTGTCAGTGAAGATGTGGAGAAAAGGGAACCCTTATGCACTGTTGGTGGTAATGCAGATTGGTGCAGCCACTATGGAAAACAGTATGGAGACTATTCAAAAAATTAAAAATGGAACTGCCTTGCCTGGCTGGTGTAGCTCAGCAGTTGAGCATGGAGCCAGGAACCAAGAGACCACAGGTTCCATCCTTGGTCAAGGCACATGCCCAGGTTGCAGGCTCCATCCCTGTGGGGGGCCTGCAGGAGGCAGCTGATCTCTCTCTTCAGTGTTTCTATCTCTCTTTCCCTCTCTCCTTCTCTCTCTCTAAAAAATAAATAAAAATATATATATTTTAGAAATGGAACTGCCTTATGACCCAGCGATTACACTTCTGGATATATATCCAAAGAAACCAAAACACTAATTTGAAAGAATATATGCACCCCTGTGGTCATTGCTGTGTTATTTACAATAGCCAAGATTTGGAAGCAACCCAAGTGCCATTTAATAGATAAGTGGATAAAAAAGCTGTGGTACATATATACAATGGACCATCTGTACTGTTGCAAATGGTAAGATTTCATTCTTTTTTAATAGTCAAGTAATGGTCCATTGACTGGTAGATTGATGGTTGCTGAGTGAAAAACGTGAAGGGATTAAGAAGTACTAATTGGCACTACTTCACAAAGTAGTCATAGGGATGCAAAGGATAGCATAGGAAATGTCAATTCAATTGTAATAACTATGCATGATGCCAAATGGGTACTGGATATATTGGGGGGAACACTTTGTAAAGTATATGATGGTCTAACCACTATGCTGTACACCTGAAACTAATACAAAATTTTTTAAAAAGAATCAGATATTTTGGGAATATCATGCTAAGTAAAATAAGTCAGACAGAAAAAGTCAAGAACCATATGATTTTACTCATGTGGGATATAAAATTAAAAGCAACAAATGAACAGACAAGACAGAAAAACACACAAAAAAATCATAGATGCAGACAGTAGTATGGTGGTTACCAGAGGGAAAAAGGAGTGGGGGGAGATAGCCAAGGAAAAAGGGTGTCAAATATACAGTGATGGAAGGAGATTTGACTTTGGGTGGTAAACACATAGTGCAATATACTGGTGATGTGTTATAGAATTGTACGCTTTATTTTTTTATTTATTTTTTTAAAATATATTTTATTCATTTTTTACAGAGAGGAAGGGAGAGGGAAGTGAGTTAGAAACATCGATTAGAGAGAAACATCGATCAGCTGCCTCCTGCACACCTCCTACTGGGGATGTGCCCACAACCAAGGTATATGCCTTTGACCAGAATTGAACCTGGGACCTTTGAGTCCACAGGCCGACACTCTATCCACTGAACCAAACCGATTAGGGCAAATTGTACACTTTAAACCTATATAATTTTATTAACCAATGTCACCCCAATACATTTAATAAATATTTTTTTAAAAAGAATCTTCCTAACAAGAGATAAGGAAGGCCACTTCATAATACTAAAGGGAGAAATCCAACAAGAAGAAATAATTCTGGTAAACATATACGCTCCCAATATAGGAGCACCCAAATACATAAAAAAACTCCTGGAGGATATCAAGGGAGAGATTAATAGCAACACAATCATAGTAGGAGACTTTAATACCCCACTATCACCACTGGACAAATCCTCTAAACAAAAAATCAGCAAAGAAACAGCAATCCTAAATGACTCACTAGACCAGATGGAATTAATTGACATCTTCAGAACATTTCACCCCAAAGCCACAGAATATACATTCTTCTCAAGTGCACATGGGTCATTTTCAAAGATAGACCATATGCTGGGTCACAGGCAAAGTCTCTTCAAATTCAAGAAGATAGAAATTATATCAAGCATCTTCTCAGATCACAGTGGCATAAAACTGGAAATCAACTACAATAAAAACAATCCAAAGAAATCAAACACATGGAGACTAAACAGCATGCTATTAAACAAGGACTGGGTCACCAGAGAGATCAAGGAAGAAATAAAAAACATCATGGCAACAAATGACAATGAAAACACAACAATCCAAAATCTATGGGACACAGCGAAAGCAGTCTTGAGAGGGAAGTTCATAGCTCTACAGGCCTATTGCAAAAAACAAGAAACAATGGTAATAAATTACTTAACCCTACAACTCAAAGAGCTAGAAAAAGAGCAGCAAGAAAAGCCCAGTGTAACCAGAAGGAAGGAAATAACAAAGATCAGAGCGGAGATAAATGACATAGAGACCAAAGAAACAATACATAAGATCAACAAAACCAAGAGCTGGTTCTTTGAAAGGATAAACAAGATTGATGGACCTCTAGCCAGGCTCACCAAGAAGCAAAGAGAGAGGACCCAAATAAACAAAATCAGAAATGAAAGAGGTGAAATAACAACAGACCCCGCTGAGATACAAAGGATTGTTACAAAATACTACGAACAACTCTATTCCAACAAACTGGACAATCTGGAGGAAATGGACATATTCCTAGAAAAATATAACCTTCCAAAAATCAATCAAGAAGAATCTAAACAGCTCAATAGGCCAATAACTATGGACGAAATTGAAGCAGTCATCAAAAAGCTTCCAGCAAACAAAAGCCCGGGGCCTGATGGCTTCACAGGAGAGTTTTACCAAACATTCAAGGAAGAACTAAAACCTATCCTCCTCAGACTATTCCAAAAAATTCAAGTGGAAGGAACACTTCCAAGCTCCTTCTATGAAGCCAGCATCACCCTAATACCAAAACCAGATAAAGACAACACAATGAAAGAGAATTACAGACCAATATCCCTCATGAACATAGATGCCAAAATCCTCAACAAAATTCTAGCAAATAGGCTCCAGCAGTACATCAGAAAGATCATACACCATGATCAAGTAGGATTTATCCCAGGAATGCAAGGATGGTACAATATCCGCAAATCAATAAACGTGATACATCACATAAACAAATTGAAAGATAAAAATCACATAGTCATATCAATTGATGCAGAAAAAGCATTTGACAAAATCCAACACCCTTTCTTGATAAAAGCTCTCAACAAGGTGGGAATAGATGGCTCATACCTCAACATAATAAAAGCTATATATGATAAACCCACAGCAAACATCATACTCAATGGACAAAAACTAAAGACATTTCCCCTAAAAACAGGAACAAGACAGGGATGCCCACTCTCACCACTCCTGTTTGACATAGTACTGGAAGTATTAGCCATTGCAATTAGACAAGAAGAAGAAATAAAAGGCATCCAGATTGGAAAAGAACAAGTAAAGCTGTCTTTATTTGCAGACGACATGATATTGTACATAAAAAATCCGAAAGACTCCGTCAAAAAACTCATAGACTTAATAAATGAATTCGGCAATGTAGCAGGATACAAAATTAACGCCAAGAAATCTATGGCCTTTCTATACACCAATAGTGAACTTACAGACAGAGAGACTAAAAAGGCAATCCCATTTACCATCGCACCAAAAAAATTTAGATACCTAGGAATAAACTTAACTAAGGAGGTAAAAGACCTATACACGGAAAACTACAGGACACTGAAAAAAGAGATAGAGGAAGACGTAAACAGATGGAAGAACATACCATGTTCATGGATTGGTAGAATCAACATCATTAAAATGTCCATACTACCCAAAGCAATCTATAGATTCAATGCACTCCCCATTAAAATACCAACGGCATATTTCACAGACCTTGAAAGAACTCTCCAAAAATTCATCTGGAATAAAAAAAGACCCCGAATAGCCACAGCAATCCTGATAAAGAAGAATAAAGTAGGAGGGATCTCAATACCAGATTTCAAGCTGTATTACAAAGCCACTGTTCTCAAAACAGCCTGGTACTGGCACAAGAACAGACATAGATCAATGGAACAGAATAGAGAATCCAGATATTGACCCAAACCACTATGCTCAATTAATATTTGACAAAGGAGGCATGAACATACAGTGGAATAAAGACAGTCTCTTCAATAAATGGTGTTGGGAAAATTGGACAGATACATGCAAAAAAATGAAGCTTGATCACCAACTTACGCCATACACAAAAATAAACTCAAAATGGATACAGGAATTAAGCATAAGACGGGAAACCATAAAAATACTAGAGCAATCCACAGGCAGCAAAATGTCAGACATATGCCAAAAGAAATTCTTCACTGACACTGCCCCTAGGGCAATGGAAGCTAAAGAGAAAATTAACAAATGGGACTACATCAAAATAAAAAGCTTTTTCACAGCAAAAGAAACCATCAACAAAACAACAAGAAGGCCCACTGCATGGGAGAACATATTTGCAAATGGCATCACTGATAAAGGTTTAATCTCCAACATCTACAGGCAGCTTATACAACTTAATAAAAGGAAGATAAATGATCCAATAAAAAAATGGGCAACAGACCTAAATAGAATCTTTTCAAAAGAAGACAGAAGGAAGGCCAAGAGACACATGAAAACATGCTCAACGTCACTAATTATCCGAGAGATGCAAATCAAAACAACAATGCGGTACCATCTCACACCTGTCAGAATGGCTATCATCAACAAATCAACAAACGACAAGTGTTGGCGAGGATGCGGAGAAAAAGGAACCCTCGTGCACTGCTGGTGGGATTGCAGACTGGTGCAGCCACTGTGGAGAACAGTATGGAGTTTCCTCAAAAAACTGAAAATGGAACTCCCATTTGACCCAGTAATCCCACTCCTGGGAATATATCCGAAGAAACTAGAAACACCAATTAGAAAGGATATATGCACCCCTATGTTCATAGCAGCGCAATTCACCATAGCTAAGATTTGGAAACAGCCTAGGTGCCCGTCAGCAGATGACTGGATCAGAAAACTGTGGTACATCTACACAATGGAATACTATGCTGCCATAAAAAAGAAGGAATTCTCATCATTTGCAGCAACCTGGGAGGAATTGGAGAACATTATGTTAAGTGAAATAAGTCAGTCAATGAAAGAAAAATACCACATGATCTCACTCATTTATGGATAATAAAGAACATTATAAACTTGAACAAAAAGATAGATACAGAGACAGTAAAGCATCAAACAGACTGTCAAATTACAAGGGGAAGGTTAGGGAGAGGTGGGGGAGATAAGAGATCAATCAAAGGACTTGTATGCATGCATATAAGCATAACCAATGGATGCAAAACTCTGGGGGGTGGGGGCATATATGGGAGTGGGGTGTGGGGAGGGCAATGGTAAGATATGTACACATATAATACCTTAATAAAAAAATTGAAAAATAAATAAATAAAATAAAAGGATGAGGCAATTTAAAAAAAAAAAAAAAGAATCTTCCTTATCAGGAATTTTGGAAGCAAAGGCCTGTAAGGAGGAACTTTTCTTTTGTCAAGATTTGTTTACTGAGTACCTAATATGAGTGAGGCACTTGGCATACAGTGGTGAACAAAAGGACATGGCCTTAGCTCTCGTAGGATTTACAGTTTAGTGGAACAGACAGACAAATGAATAGTAGTTATATTGAAACATGATGTGTTAGCTGAGATAGTTGGAAAAGTATGAGGTGCTGTGCACAAAGGATGGTACCTCATTTGTTTGGGAGTGTCAGGGAAGGCTAACAGAAGTTGCTTAGCAATCCTATATAATAAAAAGGTAATATGCAAACTGACCCTCACACCCTCACAAGATGGCTGCCTACAACCAGGCTGGCAGCAGGGTTAGTGAGGGACAACCGAACAACTGAACAAGCAGGCTGCGTGGGGCGACCAGGCCAGCAGGGGGGTTAGTGAGGGACGACCAAACAACTGAACAAGCAGGCTGCGAGGGGCGACCAGCAGGATGACCAAACGACTGAACAGCAGGATGCGTGGCGGGGCGGGGGGAGGCAGTTGGGGGCGGCCAGGCCAGCAGGGGGTGCAGTTGGGAGCAACTAGGCCAGCAGAGGGGGCAGTTGGGGCCAACCTGGCCGGCAGGGGGGGCAGTAAAGGGTGACCAGGCAGGCAGGCAGGTGAGCGATTAGGAGCCAGCGGTCCAGGATTGTGAGAGGGATGTCCGACTGCCAGTTTAGGCCCGATCCCTGGGATGAGGCCTAAACTGGCAATCGGACATCCCCCAAGGGGTCCCGGATTGGAGAGGGTGCAGGCTGGCTCCTTCTGCCAGCCTGAGGGAGCATGAATTTTGTGCACCGGGCCTCTCGTATGTATGTATAAGAGTAATTCAGAATGACATTTTTACAATGCTTTTTAGTTACAAAGCATAATTTATCTTATTTTATATTTATAATAATCTTGTGATGTGGTAGAACAAGTATCTCTATTACCTCCAGTTAGTAAAAAGGAAACTGGAGTTGAAGAAGGTTAAGTAATTGGGTAAGGTCTCCCAGCCAGGAAGTGGCAAGCCTGAACTTAAATCCAGGTATTCCATTTCTTCGTACTAGTCTTCTAATAGTAAGAAGTCAATATAATGCCTATTTTTATTATCCTATATAATAAAAGTCTAATATGCAAATTAACCAAAGGGTCGAACAACCGGTGGAACGACTGGTCACTATGATGTGCACTGACCACCAGGGGGCAGACGCTCAACACAGGAGCTTGCCCAGCCCTCAAGCCCCAGGCCAGCCAAGGCGGGTGCCAGCAGGGGGGCCCCCTAATCGCCCTGCTGTGGCGGCAGAGGTGGGGGGGCGGGGCTGGCTGGCTAGTGGGCGGTGCCAGGTCAGCCAAGGTGGGTGCCAGCAGGGACCCCCCCCCCCCCATCACCCTGCCAGTCGCCCCACAGATCGGCCCTGATCGCCGGCCAGGCCAAGGGACCCTACCAGTGCACGAATTTCGGGCCTCTAGTTCAGTGATGGCGAACCTATGACACGCATGTCAGCACTGACACGCGTAGCCATTTCTGATGACACGCGGCCGCTGAGGCAGCCGCATGCCAAGGATGAAACATTTGCTGCTCCTGAGGATGAAACATTTGCGAAATAATGTTTTTTCCTCAAAGTGACACACTACCTGAGTTATGCTCAGTTTTTTGGCGAAGTTTGACACACCAAGCTCAAAAGGTTGCCCATCACTGCTCTAGTTATACTATAACAGTGCAAATTTAACACAAATGGAGTTGGGAGAATTCTACAAAGCATAGCCTTTCTCCTCATTCTGAGTGAGTCATCAGCTTTTAAACACAAGCTGCATATATATCCTAACTAGCATAATGCTTCTGATCATATCTTTCACTATAAGAGAACATACTAGTTTTATTCACACTTGTCCATTTGTAAGTTCCTACCCATTAGCTTGGGAATCCCTATGACTTGGCAGGTTTGAAATGTGTTACACTTGGAAAGAGAAGTTTATTTCTTTTAAACATCTGGAATTCTTAGGAAGTGCTTCAGAATACTGTGGGCTTATGGAGAAATTTATGAGAAATTCTTTCCATATGTAACTGATCAGATGCATGGCCTGCTTATGATGCTTATGATGAACAAGCTTAGGAACCAAATAT
Organism: Cnephaeus nilssonii; assembly: GCF_951640355.1. NCBI lineage: Eukaryota > Metazoa > Chordata > Mammalia > Chiroptera > Vespertilionidae > Cnephaeus > Cnephaeus nilssonii. The sequence goes on along the minus strand of NC_137092.1, from coordinate 7,607,012 downwards.
AAAACAGCGGATAGGACCTGATTCATTAAATCTAAAATAAAACTCACAACTTAACAATTTTTATAATCCTATATAATAAAAGCCTAATATGCAAATTAGATATGCTTCTGTGTTTTCAGTTATTTTTATGAGTCCCCGGTTCTTACCATTCTAGAATTGTGAAGTTTTAAAAGCAATTTAGTTCTTTGGTTCTTCATTTGCTGGAACATCTATAAAATCTAAAACTTCAAAGGAATTCTATGGCTTTACTCTCCTAATAATATTATTTTAGGCATTATTTTTTATTTTAGTTGACATTTAATATGGCATTAAATTAGGTTCAGGTATATATCATATTGATTAGGCACTTACTATTATACTAGTATACCTTATGAGGTAATCAGCAGATAAGCCTAGTACCCATTTGACTTCATATATAGTTATTACAATATTATTGACTACTAGAGGCCCAGTGCACGAATTTGTGCACAGTGGGGTGCGGCCGGGCTGGTGGGGGTTAGGGGACACGGGAGGTTGGCCCGCCGGCTGTGGGGAGGGGCTGTGAATGGTTGAGGGGGCTGATCGGGGCCTGATTGGGCCGGTTGGCCATCGCAGTGCGTGCCATAGTGACTGATCATTCTGGTCATTTTGTTGTTCTGGTTGCTTGGCTTTTATATATAGAGATATTTTTTTATGCTGTACTTTACAGCTCCAAGACTAATTTTATAACTGGCAGTTGATACTTGTTAATCCCTTTCACCTTTTCCTCTCATTTTCTCCAAACTCCTCCCATCTGGCAACCATTAGTTTGTTCTCTGTATCTATCTGGTTGTTTCTGGGGTTTTTTTGTTTGTTCATTTATTTTGTTTTTTAGATTTAACATATAAGTGAAATCATACAGTATTTGTCTTTCTCACTCTGCCTTATTTCGCTTAGGATAATACACTAGGTCCATCCATGTTGTAGCAAATGGCAAAATTTCATTCTTTTTTTATTGTATATACTATGTATGACATCTTTATCCATTTGTCTATTAGTGCACACTTAGGTTGCTTCCATATCTTGGCTCTTGTAAATAATGCTGCAGTGAACATAGGAGTGCATATCTTTTTGAATTAGTGTTTTGGATTTCTTTGAATAAATACCCAGAAGTTGGATTGCTGGGTCATATGGTAGTTCTATTTTTAATTTTTTGAGGAACATCTATACTGTTTTCCATAGTGGCTATACCAGTTTACAATCCCTACAACAGGTTTCTTTTTTTCCACCTTCTGTCCAACACATATTCTTTGTTGTCTTTTTGATAGTAGCCATTCTGACAGATGTGAAGTGATTTATCATTGTGGTTTGATTTGCATTTTGCTGATTATTAGTGATGTTGAGCATCTTTTCATGTGTTTGTTGGCCATCTGTATGTCTTCTTTGGAGAAATGTCTACTTAGACCCTCTGCCCATTTTTTAATTGAATTTTTTTTTTTAATGTTGAGTTGTATGAGTTTTTTATATATTTTGGATATTAACCCCTTTTCAGAGAGATCTTTTTTAAAGAGATCTTAGTCACTAGTTTGCTTTTTTGTTTTGTAGATGGTTTATTTTGTGGTACAAAAGCTTTTTAGTTTGACGTAGTCTCATTTGTTTACTTTTGCTTTTATTATCTTTGCCCTCCGAGATATATTTAAAAAAATATTGGTAGGTCCATTGTCAAAGAGTTTATTGGCTATGTTTCCTTCCAGGAGTTTTATGGTTTTAGGTCTTTAATCAATTTTGAGTTTATTTTTGTATATGGTATAAGAAAGTAGTCTGGTTTCATTTTATTGCATTTATCTACCTAGTTTTTCCAATACTATTGTCTTTATCCCATTGTATATTCTTGCCTCCTTTGTCATAGATTAATTTGACCATATAAGCTTGGGTTTACTTCTGGGCTCTCTATTCTGCTCCATTGATCTGTGTGTCTTTTTTGTGCCACCCAAGACCATACTGTTTTGATTATTATAGCTTTGTAATATAATTTGAATTTAGGTAGCATAATACCTCCAACTCTGTTCTTTTTTCTCAAGATTGCTTTGGCTATGTGTTTTTTTGTATGATTCCACATAAATTTTAGGATTATTTTTTCTAGTTCTATGAAAAATGCCATTGGTATTTTGATAGGGATTACATTAAATCCATAGATTGCTTTGGGTGATATGGATTTTGACAATATTAATTCTTCCAATCCATGAGCATGGTATATCCTTCCATTTATTTGTATCTTCTTCAATTTCTTTCATCAATGTCTTATAGTTTTCATAGCAGAGATCTTTTATCTCTTTGGTTAAATTTATTTCTATGTATTTCTGTTTTTAAAAAAAATGTGTTTTTATTGATTTTTAGAGAAAGAGAAAGGGAAAGGGATAGAGAGTTAAAAACATTGATGAGAGAGAAACATCATCGATCGGTTGCCTTCTACATGCCCCCACTGGGGATCAAGCCTACAACACAGGCATGTGCTCTGACTGGGCATCGAATCATGACCTCCTGGTTCATGGGTCAATGCTCAACCACTGAGCCATACCGGCCAGGCAGTATTTTATTCTTTTTGATGCAATTATAATTGGGGTTGTGTTCTTAATTTCTCTTTCTGATAGTTTGTTACTAGTGTATAAAAATGCAATAGATTTCTGAATATTAATTTTGTATTCTCAGATTTTACTGACTTCATTTATTAGTTCTAATATATTTTTGGTGGAATCTTTAGGGTATCATGTCATTTGCAAATAGTAACATTTTTACATTTTCCTTGCCAATTTTCTTTTTATTTCTCTTTCTGTCTGATTGCTGTGACTAGGACTTCCAATATTATGTTGAATTATGTTGAACTAGAGGCCCTATGCACAAAATTTGTGCAAGGGGCTCAGCCCTCATAGCCCAGCTTCATTCAGGAGGTTGTCCAGAAGGACATCCGAAAGGTCATTTGGCTGTCTGGTCTAATTAGCGTATTACACTTTTATTATTATAGATAAGAGTAGTGAAAGTGGACATTTTTGTCTTATTCTCGATCTTAGAGGAAAAAAAAGCTTCCAACACTTCGTCACTGATTATGATGTTAGCTGTAGTTTTCATATATAGCCTTAATATTTGGAGGTATGTTCCCTTTATCCCCACTTTGCTGAGAGTTTTTATCATAAATATTAGATGTTGAATCTTTCCAATGCTTTTCTACATCTATTGATGTAATCAAATGATTTTTATCTTTCGTTTTATGAAGTGTATCAAAATTGATTTTCTATTTTGTGCATCCTTTAAGAAATATTTATATAATTTATTACAGTTCCAGATTAATCTTTTATTTTATAGCAAATTATCATTTAAGAAAATGTAGAAAATATAAAATCATAGGAAAAAGAAAAAATTAAAATCACCCATGGTTGTATTACCTGGATTTAACTACTATTAAATATTTCTATTGTTTTTTTAATCTTAGTTTTTCTCTGAATAGGTAGAGTTTTTACATAGTAGTTCCAGCTCTTTCCCCCTGAATAGTATTTTTTGAAAGCAGATTATTATAAACATTCGTTGAGTACTTTTTACCATTATGCTGAGGGCTTTCACAGACATACGTTAATTTAATTTCTTCCAGAAAAGTACCATTTTTTTATTTTGAGAAGAGAAAACTGAGGTTAAAGAAGTTGCTTATAGCCCTTACTGGTTTGGCTCAGTGAATACAGCGTCAGCCTGCGGACTGAAGGGTCCCAGGTTCGATTCCGGTCAAGGGCATGTACCTTGGTTGCGGGCACATCCCCAGTAGGGGGTGTGCAGGAGGCAGCTTATTGATATTTCTCTCTCATCGATGTTTCTAACTCTCTATCCCTCTCCCTTCCTCTCTGTAAAAATCAATAAAATATATTTTTTTTAAAAATTGCTTATAGAAAAAAACCTACTCCTGTCTCACTACAATTTGCTACATGTTTTAAACTTTTATACTGACTTCTGAATTAAAATGTGACAGCAACACTAAAAAAAAAATTGCTAGTTCAAGGATGCATAGCTAGTAAATAGTAGAATCAAGATTCAAACTCAGGTCTTCCAACTACATGTCCACATGCTTCTAGTACTATATTGTATCTGTTGAATTATTTTTATTAAAAACTGTCTTTAGATATTTTTGGTAATTCTTACCTAAATTGGAAATTATTATTACAGATATAAGCCTTCCAAAGTCAGCAGCAATCTGTTATACAGCAGCACTGTTGAAGACAAGGACTGTTTCAGATAAGTAAGTAATTATGGGAACTACAATAATTTAGAAAGACTGCTGAACTCAGTATTATGTTTGCCATCCACTGACTGAGCACTGCTCACTTTCCTTTCTACTTCCTTCTGAATAACCTTGATCTTAGGAGGCTCTGAGACTTCTGACAATGTGTAGTGGAAAGAGCAAGGTTTTTAGAGCTGAAGTAAACCTAGGGTCATATTCAAGTATACCGTATACCAGGTGTGGTTCTTTGGGCAAGTTTATCAGTTTGAGTCTCTTCCTCATCTGTAAAATAAGAATAATAGTACTGTAGGGTGGTTCTATGAGGATTATGTGTACTAAATGCGTAAAACAATGCTAGACAGAAAGTACATATACCAGGTGTACCAGTTAATAATGTGGATTTTGTAATCAAAGAAAACACGATAATTTCAAGAGAAACATCAAAAGTGCTTTATTCAAAGTAATGTCCATTGCTAGCTACAAATTTCCCCCATCTTTCAGATAATTTGTGGATTCTGTCCCAATAGATCTTTTAACATGTCTTTAACTGGTTTTGAAGTGTGTGATGGTACGTTATCATGAAGCAAAATGACTTTGCCGTGTCTTCTGGCCCATTCTGATCATTTTACGATCAAAGCATGGTTCAAAATGATTATTTATTATCGGTAGTGATCAGTATTAACGGTTTCACTTGGTTTTAGAAGCTCATAATACACCACACCTTCCTGATCCCAGCAAACACAGAGCATTGTCTTCTTTCCAAAGCGATTTGGCCTTGCAGTCAATGTTGATGGTTGATCTGGATCAACCCATGATTTTGTACATTTGGGATTCTCAAAATAAATCCAGTTTTCACCTCCAGTCACAATTCAATGAAAAAGGACTTTCTTTCATGCCGTTGAAGCAACATTTTACTGATGACTTTTAGGTTTTACATTTGTCTTTCATTCAGTGGATGTGGCACCCATTTTTCCTTCCTTTAAAATCTTTCCCATTGCTTGTGAGCTATCGGAAATTGTTTGCTGAGCAACATTTAATCTTTCTGCAAGTTGTTTTTGAGTTCTACACGCATCTTCATCCAATAATGCTTGTAATTGTTGGTCTTCAAACTTTTTCGGTTGACCTGGATGTTCTTTGTTTTTCACATCGAAAGCATCACTTTTAAAACATTTAAACCAGTGTTCACAAGTATCTTGACATGGAGCATGTTCACCATAAGCTTCCCAAAGTATACAATAACTTTCAGCAGCATTTTTCTTCAAAATAAAGTAATGAATTAAAACTTCCCACAAATGCTGTTTTTTTGGCATGAAATTCGACATTTTTAAGTGTAAAAATATCTATGACTAGAGGCCCAGTGCATGAAATTTGTGCACGGGGTGGGTGGGTGTCCCTCAGCCCAGCCTACACCCTCTCCAATCTGGGACCCCTCGAGGGATGTCCGACTGCCCATTTGGGATCGGGCCTAAATGGGCAGTTGGACACACCTCTCACAATCCAGGACTGTTGGCTCTCAACTGCTCACCTGCCTGCCTGCCTGCCTGATTGCCCCTAATTGCTTCTGCCTGCCAGCCTGATCACCCCCTATTCACTCCCCTGCCAGCCTGATTGACGCCTAACTGTTCTCCTGCTGGCCCGATTGCCCTCAACTGCCCTCCCCTGCTGGCCCAGTCACTCCTAACTGCCCTCCCTTGCCAGCCTGGTCGTACCTAACTGCCCTCCCCTGCAGGCCTGGTCACCCCCAACTTTCCTCCCTTGCAGGCCTGGTTGCCCTAACTGCCCTCCCCTGACAGCCTGGTCGCCCCTAACTGCCCTCCCCTGCTAGTCTGGTCACCCCCAACTGCCCTCCGCTGCAGGCCTGGTTGCCCCTAACTGCCCTCCCCTGACGGCCTGGTCGCCCCTAACTGCCCTCCCCTGACGGCCCAGTAACCCCTAACTGCCCTCCCCTGCCAACCTGGTTGCCCCCAACGGCCCTCCCCTGCAGGCCTGGGTCCCCCCCAATGGCCCTCCCCTGCCAGCCCGGTCACCCTAACTGCCCTCCCCTGCAGGCATGGTCCCTCCCAACTGCCCTCCCGTGCTGGCCTGATTGCCCACAACTGCCCTCCCCTGCCAGACATCTTGTGTCCACATGGGGGTAGCCATCTTTGACCACATGGGGGCGGTCATCTTGTGTGTTGGAGTGATGGTCAATTTGCATATTACTCCTTTATTAGATAGGATTTTAACACCTTCAGAAAATTTGACATATGAAAATTTGAAGCTTGTCAATACAACAAAATAGCATACATATCAAATTGCATATATATCAACATATGTGTAACTCCATCTATTGAAAAAAATCCGCATTAGTAACTGGTACACGTGGTAGTACATAGTAGCTATGATAATGACAAGATGTGTGCTAGGGGAAACAATTTCATACTATCTGTTCTGAGATTGTAATTCTGAATTTTTCTGTATTTCTTGCATTTGTGGCTGCCTTTAACGAATTCCACTTTATTCCACAAATAAGATGTCCAGAAACCAACCAAAAGGTTGGTTACTTTAGATTACTACTTATACGAATTGGAATGGAGTATTCACAGTCTGTTTCCTTTTTGTGAAAATTTAATAAGAATGTACTTCTATTTTGGGAGATTCTGTGGATATCCCCATGTAGCCTTACATATTTTATTCTTTTCCCCAAAGTGTGCCTTCAGTGGTCTTCTTCTGAAGTCTTTCGTTACTTAAATTTGAAGATTTCCATTTCTTACGCTGTCTTTATTATATGTTGGACCAAGGCTTTAATTTGATGTTTAGTAGTTATTTGGTTTTGTCTTTGATCATCACCAGAAACTCTGATTAGATTATGATCTAAATCCATATATTTTTTTAATATTCATTTCTTAATTTTGTGGTTTTCTTACAGATTCTCTCCAGAAACAGCCTCCAGAAGAGGGTTAAGCACAGCGGAAATTAACGCTGTGGAAGCAATTCATAGAGCTGTGGAATTTAATCCTCATGTTCCAAAAGTGAGAAACTTTATGATAAAAAATACTACTTTTATTTAAGTTTATCAAACTCAGGACAGTGTACAGACCTAAGTTTGGGTTTTTCGTCTCCATAATTTGAGTTGGAATTGTTTTAGTCCACTATATTTTGATGCTTATTATTAACCTTAAAGGACTTGTTAAAAGTTGTTTAGAAAGATGGGTAGGAACAGTAGTTCACTATAGGCTTTGTAACTGCTGTCAAAATAGAATTTGAAATTCACTTAGCTGTTCCTTCTAGTATAGTTTTAAAGAAGTAAAATGGCTTGGTCTTAATAAAAGATCATTCATTTTTTAGATCATTAAATCAAATTTCCTGTTACTGTGAAAGCTTTTTACATCTAAACAGATGCCTGGGTTTTGAACTATGGCTGAATAGACAAAGATTGAAAACAAATAGATTAAAATGATCAATGATAGGAAATAGATTGTGCAGGTTCCCAGAAAAACTGCTGAGTTGATGTTTATTTGGTCCCATCTCATTTGTCTTTATAATATGCACCTTGCAGACATACAGATTATTGGTTAATCTCTGTTATCATCCATAATTAAATTTTGCGTTTTAAAAACAATGTCCCATGTTAGGCAGTATAGAATATTCAATAGATGTATTTATGAGAAAATGTAAATTATAATGACTTATTTCAGTATAATGTATGTTGATAGAATTTGGAAGCTAATAAATATTAAAGAGATTAATCTCTAAAAAATTATCTCCAAGAAATGGACGTTGTGAGTAAAGATAGAGTTAAGAAAACTACTGAAATCTAAGAATGAGAGTCAACAAATATTTATACTATTCTCTTATTAAGTGACACTGGTCCCATATATTTAAATAAAATTTTTATTATGAATTATAATACACATACAGCAAAGTTTATGCACAGAAATGTGCATCTTAATGATTTATTATAAAGCAAATTAGTGTAAACTACCTCCTACGTCAAGAAACAATACTGCCAGACCCCAGAAGCCTACCTGACTGCCCTTCCCAATTACAACCTCTTCCCTCTTACCTAAGGATACCCATTATTCTGACTTTGTGTTTATTTCCTTCTTTTCTTTTCTTTTTAGTTTATATTTTTGTTGTTGTTGTTGGCTGTATAAAACAAGGAATGGTCCCTCTTTTTTTTATTCTGTGGAATAATTCGTGTAAAATTAAAATTATTTCTGCCCTAGACAACTGATAGAATTAGCTGATAAAACCACCTTATTGAGAAGGATTTTTATTATAAATTTTATTTCTTTAGTTTAATAGTTTAATTACAAATTCAGTTTCTTTAACCATTCCATAACTATTTAAATTTCTTATTTCTTTTTTGTGTTGGTTTTGGTGAGTTATATTTTTCTAGAAATTTACCTCATCATATTTTTAAAATTCATTGGCATAAATTTTCATAAAATTCTTTTATTACCTTGTTAATATTTGTGGGATGAGTTATAATATCCACTTTTCTCTCTAACACTAGTTACCTATTTTTTTCCTTGACCAGATTCTCCAGGGATCTATCCATTTTATTAGGAGCAAAGAACCGAGCTCTGGCTTTGTTGTTTCTCTCTACTATTTGTTTTCTGGCTCATTCATTTCTGCTCTTTATGACCTCCTTCAACTTTCTTTGGCCCTATTTTATTATTTTTTATTTCCTGTATCTTCTTACACAGGTATTTAATTCATTAATATTTAGCATTTGTTCTTACTAGTACATCTATTTAAGTCTGTAAACCTTTTTCTAAGCACAGTCTAACTGCATACTATGTAATATTTTTGCATAATTTAGTTCAAAATATTTTTTACATATTTTATCACTTTATTAGGAATAATTCCAAGTGGGTTATGAAGAAGACTTATCATTTGAGTTTGATAAGTTTTCCAAAAACTATTAATGAAGTTATGTTCACCAATAAACAATAAAACATCAGCAGAACTATCATACCAGTATACTGGGCAAAGAATAAAGCTGATACCAAAAGTAACATGCAATATAAGAGATACAGCATAAAGAAAGATAATCTGCTGGGTATTAAAAATCATCTCAAGCCCAGCTGGCGTGGCTCAGTGGTTGAGTGTCGACCTATGAACCAGGAGGTCACGGTTCAATTCCCTGTCAGGGCACACTGGTTCGAGTCCCTGTCAGGGTCCACATCCGGGCCCATGTCCGGGTTGCGGGCTCAATTCCCAGTATGGGGCACGCAGGAGGCAGCCAATCAATGATTCTCTCTCATCATTGATGTTTCTCTCTCTCCCTCTCCCTTCCTCTCTGAAATCAATAAAAAAGTATTTTTAAAAAATCATCTCAATATGAACTCTTTGCTACCAGCACAAAACTAATTAGCTCTCGAATCCAAACCATGCCAAGGTGAGCTTGGCTGATGGAAGCCAGGAGTCAATAATGGGAGTAGAAAATAATAAGTTCCCCAGTGCAACAGATCTCAATTATGTTTTGGAGTATTTCCCTGGCTGATACAAGCAGTATTAAAAAATCTTTTTGGGCCTTAGCCAGTTTGACTCAGTGGCTAGAGCTTTGGCCTTTGGACTGAAGGGTTCCAGGTTCGATTCTGGTCAAGGGCACATACCTGGATTGCAGGCTTGATCCCCAGTAGGGGGCATGCAGAGGCAGCCGATCAATGATTCTCTCTCATCACTGATGTTTCTATTGCTCTCTCCCTCTCTCCCTTCTTCTCTGAAAATCAATAAAAACATATTTAAAAAAATTTTTTTGGCAAATGATATAAGTAGTCATTTTACTGAAGAAAACACATGAATAGCTAATAGGCACATTAAAAGATACTCAGCATTATTGGCCATTGAGAAATACAAATTAAAACCACAATATGATATACTTGATACCCACTAGAATGCCCATATTATCAAAGACTGGCAATACTAAGTGTTGGCAGGAATGTGGAGAAACTTAATACATTACTGCTGTACATGTAAAATAGTGTGACTACTTTGGAAAACAGTTTTGCAGCTAAACATATGTACTTACTATATGACCCATCATTTCCATTCCTCGGTATCTACACAAGAGCAATGAACACATATTTCCATATAAAGACTTGTATGCAATTGTTCATAGCAGTATTGTTCACAGGATCCAAAAATTTGAAATAATTCACACAGATGAATAAATAAATGAATTGTGGTATATCCATAAAATGGAACACTTCTTAGCATTGAAAAGGAACAAAATATAAATACGTACAACAATATAGATGAACCTCAAATAAAGGAAATCAGACACAACATATCGTATGATTCTATTTATATGTAATTCCTAGAACAGGTAAAACTGTAGAAACAAAAAGCAGATCAGTGGTTCCCTGGGACTGGCGGTGGGAGTGGGGATTGATTGCAAACAGGAACAAGGGAACTTTTTGTGGTGATGGTTACACAACTGTATAAATTACTAAAAATCATTGAACTATATATACACTGAGTGGCCAGATTATTATGATCTCTGAACGCATAATAATCTGGCCACCCAGTGTATATCCTATATAATAAAAGGCTAATCTGCAAATTGTCCCCTCAACCAGGAGTTCGACCAGCAGGCAGGCCCGCCAACTGCCCATGTCCCCTCTCCCTGGCCAGGCTGGCCGGACCCCACCCATGCACGAATTCATGCACCGGGCCTCTAATATATATATGTACACACACACACACACACACACACACACACACTGAGTGGCCACATTATTATGCGTTTAGAGATCATAATAATCTGGCCACTCAGTGTATATACTTACATGGTGATCTTGTTATATGTATATGTAAAGTATACCTCAATAAAACTGCTAAATATATATATACATATATGTAATAATTGTCTATATTTTAAAATATGTATTGTGTATGTAATTTAAAATCATTTTTATTTATAGGTAGAAATTTACCTATTTCCCCCCCAACTTTATGTCATAGCCAGTTGACAATTCAACTCTATTAAAATATCCAGCTAAGTATAACCTTACATTATTATTTGTGAATAGACTTTTTAAGCAGGGTGTTATCAAACAGGATAATATCGCACTTAAATAACACTAGTGTTATATGAACTGGGAGTGCTCTGGAATCTGTGGCTGTCTGTGTTTGTTAGGATTTTACAAGTGATGAAGTATGTAAAGGTTCTTTCCCCGCCCCACCCCCACCCCCTTAAGGTCTCTATTCCTAACTCCCAGCTACAGCCAAACAAACATAAAGGCTTTATGGGTTTTATCTTCAAACTTCAACTGTGGGTCATAATTTATTTAACTTAACAAACAGTGACATTTAAATATATATATTAAATCTTTTAATCTTACAAATTTATTATGCAAATTTGTCAAATGTTCTATGAATCTTACCAGTAAAATGACAAAGGATAAAGCTATTTTAGCAGGAAACATTTTTTGGCAACTTTCCACATAACTACAACAGAAAGGCTGTAGGTCTAGAGCTATGCAATTTGTTAAAGCTGGAAACTATTAGATGTGCAATAGAGAAAGATCACATAAATCTCTTCAGGCTATGAATTTGCTTTAGATATTTCATTAATATTGATTGCCTGTACAGATTTTTTTAATCTACTGAATGAATTTCAGTGTACAGTAACTATAATAGTAATAGTTAAAAATTAGAACAGTATGTTTTCATAGTTTTTGACTTGTGCTTCATTACCTAACTATGACTTTGGTTCAGCAAACATTTTCTTTTTTAAAATATATATTTTTTATTGACTTTTTACAGAGAGGAAGGGAGAGGGATAGAGAGTTAGAAACATCAATGAGAGAGAAACATCGATCAGCTGCCTTCTGCACACCCCCCACTGGGGATGTGCCCGCAACCAAGGTACATGCCCTTGACCGGAATCGAACCTGGGACCCTTCAGTCCGAAGGCCGATGCTCTATCCACTGAGCCAAACCGGTTTTGGCACATTTTCTTTTTTAGTCACCAAACAAGAAAAGGATTGTTCATCTTTCAGCTACTATAGAAATGGTCAGATTTTTTATTTTGCAATAGAAAATCTTTCATATCTTCTAATGATTCCACAGTATTCTATTTCAGTCATTCTAATGTCTCATAGTCTTTATTATCCCACCATCAAGGACTTTTATAGAAGGTGTTCTTTTAATTGAGATAATTCACATATGACAAAACTCACCTATTTATAAAGTACACATTTCAGTGGTTTTTAGTCTATTCACAAGGTTGTATGATTATCACCACTATCTAATTCTAGATCATTTTCACTACCTCAAAAAGAAACCCTGAACCTATTATCAGTCACTCCCCATTCCTCCCTCCCTCAATCATTGGCAACCACTAATCTACTTTCTGTCTCTATGGATTTGGAATCATACAATATGTGGCCTTCTGTGTCTGACTTCCACTTAGCATAATATAGAGTGCCATGTTTCAAGACTTCATTTCTTTTTATGTCTGAATAATATTCCATTGTATGAATATACCACATTTTATTTTTCCATTCATCAGTTGATGGACAATTGGGTTGGTTCCACTATTTGGCTATTATGAATAATGCTGCTATGAATATTCAGGTGCAAGTTTTTACACGAACACATGATTTCACTTGTATACACTGAGTGGCCAGATTATTATGATCTCTGAACGCATAATAATCTGTCCACTCAGTGTGTGTGTGTGTGTGTGTGTGTGTGTGTGTGTGTGTATAGATCTAGATATAGATATAGATATAGATATAGATATAGATATAGATATAGATATATTAGAGGCCCGGTGCATGAATTCATGCATGGGTGGGGTCCAGCCAGCCTGGCCAGGGAGAGGGGACATGGGCAGTTGGCCGGCCTGCCTGCTGGTCAAACTCCTGGTTGAGGGGACAATTTGCATATTAGCCTTTTATTATATAGGATATACACTGAGTGGCCAGATTATTATGCGTTCAGAGATAATAATAATCTGGCCACTCAGTGTATATACCTAGGAGCAGAATTGACAGATGATATGGTAATTATATGTTTAACTTTTTGAGAGATGGCCAAACTGTTTTCCAAAATGGCTGTGCTATTTTACCTTCCCACCAGCAATGTGTGAGGGAGGGCTCCAATTTCTGTACATTTGTGTCAACACTTGTTATTGTCTTTCTTTTTATTATAGTTATCCTAGGAGGTGTGAAGTGCTATCTCATTGTGGTTTTGGTTTGCATTTCTTTAATGACTAATGATGTTGAACATCTTTTAATGTGCTTATTGTCCATTTGTGTATCTTCTTTGGATAAATGTCTATTCAGGTCTTTTATACATTTTTAAAAATTTGTCTTTTATTATAGAAGGTATTCTTTAGCATTTTTATTATAGTAGGCCATTGAGGTTCTTGCTTAATATGGTCTAAAACCATTGTGAATCTCCATAGTTAAAAATACCGTCACATCATTTAATTTCACCCATGAAATGTAAACATGAGGATGGGTAATGAACATTGCTGAGATGTGGATGCTGGAGAGCCAGTGAGGGCTATTCATTAGGTAAGTTACTCACACGTGTACACAAGCCTCGTGATTCAAATTTGTGCCTTAGCAAATTGTTGGCTTTATAAGTCATGGATGTTTAGAGATAGCATAGATGATTGAAATTGAAAACATTAAATCCATGCATGTTAGTGAGCTACTCTTTCATGTAATTGTTCTTATATGACACTCTATTTGTCTGGTTGATCAGAAATTGAAACCTGTCGGATGACACTTATTCCATTCATCATAGACGATACTAGCTCTTTAGCAGCAGGCTTACATTTCATTGGCCAAACTACCTATATTATAGCAGCATGTTTAAAAGAGAAGAGGGAATCAGGCACCTTATTGACATTCTAAGTGGCATAGCAGTAGTAAAAGGAGAAATGGGGAAGTGGTGTTGAAGTCTAGGACCCAAACTTAGAAAACAGGGAGGCCATACTGTGGCCTAGGTGAAAGAGTTGAGAAGTGAAATGCTCACCCACTGAGATGCTGCTCTGTAGGACCATGTGGGAAGGAGTTTTCCTGTGGCCAATGTCCTCTCTAGCCTCCCTTCCATCTTCTTTCAGTAAAAGATCACTTTCCTTTGCTCCTGAGGCTGTTAGGTAGTATTCTGTTTTCAGTTTATTCATAGAGAATTTGTTTACTTTCTATGTGGGAACCGTCCCTAGTCTCCCCCCAATACACACCCATGTGGACTTTTTGCATTCGGCCTGCCTGTCCAATCTCATAGAATGTGCACTGAGAAAACTAATTGCAGAGATAAATTGGTTCTTGGTGTGCATGACTGATCAAGACCAAAGTACCTTAATTTCAGATGCCTTCAGAGAGATTTTTCTTTAACCTTCTGCTTTTAAGAGGAAGATTATAAAGCATTATCATTACTTCAGGTCAGAATTATATTGCTTTTGGTCAAAAGCTGTTGTAAGATTTACAAAGTAGTAGAAACAAAGTAATCTAAAGGTAAATTATAAAGATCAAAGCAATTCAAAATTAAAGTGAATTTGAGTATAAGCAAAGGCATGGTTTTAGAGTTATAAAAGAAACCATCAGACCATACATCGTTATGTCTTTTTTATAGCTTCCAAGGTAGCCTTGATTTTTTATATTTTTAGGGAAAAGCAAGAGGCATGAGTAGTTATTTGAGTATATTATATTGTCCATAGTTTAATACTAGTTAAAATTGTCCCAAGCAGTTTCTGATTTATTCGATATATAACCATAAGGTGATTTGGAGGTAATATGGAAGGTCCTGTAGCACATACTAGGTACCAGCCTTGGATTATGTCTCTAACTCTATTTTATTTATTGATAATTTCCAAATCTGTATCTTTTAACTCTGACTTCCTCATCTATAGACTTGCATTTCTGTCTAGTTATGAAAAATTTTAACTAGATACCTAATAGGTATTTCAGATACTTTAATGTGTCTGCAACTGAATTTTTAAAAATTTAAGTCTTTTCTTCTACTTGCCTATCCTTTCTTAGATAAATATTCTAATTTAATACTTCATTATCCTTTTCTCCTCATTAACCTTTTCTTCTGCCCTTTCCAAATTACCAACTTGTATTGTAACCTTGGATATGTCTTTCAGATTTAGCCATCTACTCCACCCCCATGGTCACCATCTTGCACCTTCACTGTCTATTCTTTAAAAAATTATTATTATTATTATTATTATTATTATTATTATTATTATAAAGTAATGAGCACATTTTACAAAAAATTCAGACCCCTCAAAAGTTTGTAAAGTAAAATGTCTCCTGTTTTTCCCTTCCAATTCTGCTTCTCTTATGTAACCACAGTTTCTGTTTGATTTATTTAATGCCAGACATTTTTTAAGCATTTCTAAATATATAGATACTAGAGGCCTGGTGCACAAAATTCATGCAAGGGGCTCGGCCCTTGCAGCCCTAGCTTCGTCCAGAAGGTCATCCGGAAGGATGTCTGGTCTAATTAGCATATTACACTTTTATTATTATAGATATTTACTGTCTTTTGCTTGCACCCTTAAAATAGATTCCTCACCCTGGCCAATGTGGCTCAATGGTAGAGCATTGGCCTGCACACCCAAGGGTTGCAGGTTTGATTCCCGGTCAAGAGCACAAACCTGGGTTGCAGATTTGTTCCCTGGGTACTCACAAAAATGTTTCTCTCTCTTCCTCCCTCCCTTCCACTCTCTCTAAAAATCATTGGAAAACATATCCTTGTGTGAGGATTTACAACAACAAAAAAACCAGATTCCTCACTTGTCTCCCTGCCATCAACCCCTCTCCACTCTGGTTATTGCCAAAGTTATCTACTTAAACAGCAAATCTTACTCTGCTAAAGAGCTCTGCTTGTTCCCCATCACCCTCTATAAGATAAGGACCAATCCCTTAAACATTGCGTATATAGAAGCCCTTCACAGTCTGGGCCCATTGTCTATCTCCAGCCGTACTCCTTGCCACATCTGCCTTGTTCCTTATCTCCAGCATCACTATTTCCTGGATTGGTCATGTCTTATCATACCTCCCTACCTTTGTACATATGCCGCATCTCTTCTCTATCATCAGGTTTCTCATTCTTCAAAACCCTGCTTATCTGTGGCCTCCTTTATAGAAGCATCTTTCTCACTTTTCCCAAGGAGAGATAAAGGCTCTCTCCTCTCTGTTCTTTTAGTACCATAATCAAACCTTTTCTTTTTGTCTGTATGTCTCCCCCTTAGCAGAAATTCCTGAGTAGCAGTTTGTGAAGAAGATAAAATAAGTCATAATCCTATAATTTCCTTCTTTAAATATATTTTCCTTAAACTGAAAATTTCCCTTATATTTTGAGGGTGAAATTTTATTTTAGTATCTTATTGGAAACTGAAAAGTAAGGTTTGCTTTGTTTTAAAGTCAAATTGGAAAGGACATTTGGTAGTAGGCAAGACATAATAAAAAATAAGGTAGCATAAAGAAGACTTTTTAATGACCAAGATTTTAAAATATAAACTCCTGAAGTATTTTCTAATAAGCATGCCATGTGTGTTTGATTACTATCCAAATTGTCACTTACATTATTGAACAGTGAAAATATACATTATAGTTGCTGTTCACAAAGTATTTTCTTGCTAAGTGGCTACAAAGACAGGGTTAGTTTAAAACTTCAGGATTCTAAAACTCAGTGAAAATAATTTGGTATATTTTGTCTCTATCTGTAAAATGAGGCAGAATTTTAATAGAAATGAGTTGGTTTAAGTATTAAGCAGTTTTCTTCTGAAAATGAGATACTCTCTTTTATGATGGAGATGTCACTGTGGTTGCTGCACTTTCTTTGCTTCCTACTGAAGAAGCTCCCCGTGCACTTACAAAGAGCATAAGCAGTCATGTCAGAGGTCAGCTATTTGAGTCCATTTTCCCACAGCTGCCTGGTGCGAGTGATCTTTTACTGTGTTTTAAAAAAATGGGCAAGGATTAGAGAGGATTAGGAAGAATAGTACCCTCTTGAATATAGGCCCAGGGCTCTAAGGGGAGAAAACCCAACCAGGCAGCAAATGGGCTTTGCTTGACCAGGACACAACCTCTGCTGCATTCCTTTAAGAAACTGAATGGGAAATGTTAAGTCCCCAAACTGGATTAGTAAATAATCTCATAGCTTGTGACATCTGCTAAAGTAAATTGATGAGCAAATTGCATTCTTACACTTTGAGGAGGGGGCCAGCTACATCAAGACTAAGAATAATTATTCTTTTTTTTAAATTTCAGCTATATTGAGGTATAGGAGTAAGAGTCATTAAAGATAAGCATTAAACTCAGCAAGTGTGGGAAAACACATTTCATAAGAAAATTATTTAGATATATTAATATTATGTATACATATATATTGATTAATAACCTAAGGCTTAAATTTTGAAACAACTGCACTTTTTTGTTTTTAAGATTCTTCCTGCTTGTAGCAGTTTTACAAAATGAGTTTCATAAATTCAACTATTTAATTTATGTTGTTTATCTCATTAGTTGTGGAACAGTCTGAGGAATTTAGATTTTGAAATGTGAGAATATATATTTTGACACACCTCTGGCATGTTTCTCTTTATTTTATAACAGAAGTTAATGTGGTTTGGACCTTATACACATAACAGAATCGAGTTATTTAAAACTAAAGAGGTCATTTCAAACCTCTTTTAGTAGGGGAAGTGTTTGCAGAAAGTATTTAGCTAACTAAAAGAGTTTGTTTTCAGTTGACCATTTATATAAAGATGATGTTCAAGTGATTAATTTTGTATCTTCATGTAATTAGTGTATGAAGTTGATTAGTGTAATAACTGTGTTTATACTGATTTTGTCATGGATTATAATATTAAGGCAAACATGTTCTTCAAGAATTTAAGGTAGACTTTAATTTCATCAATTAATAAGAACTCACAGGCTCTAGCTTCTTTAACAAGCATCCTCACTAATCCCTCCAATGCATCTTGTTCTCTTGGCTCAGTGCCTTTGCTCAAGTTGGTTCTGTACTTTGACTATGTCCTCCTGTTCTTCTCTCCACCCCAACCCCAATCTGCCCATCCACATTCTATCCAACTTTATATATCAGCTCCAATCCCAAATTCCATCAAGAGGTTTATTTTCAGCCCCTTAAGCAGAAGTAGTACCTCCTAAACGTAGAATTACCATATGACCCAGCAATTCCATTCCTAGGTATATACCCAAGAGAGAGAAAAACAGATGTTCACATAAAAATTGGTATGGGGATGTTTTTGGCACCATTATTCAAATAGCCTAAAGGTGAAAGTTACCAAATGTCCATCAAATGATGAATGGATAAACTAATGTATTATATCCATACAATGGAATATTATTCAGTCACAAAAAGGAATGAGGGACTGATACATGCTGCAACATGTATACACCTTGAAAATACTCTGCTAAGTGAAAGAAACCAGTTACAAAAGACCATATATTATATGATTCTGTTTGTATAGATTTGCCAGAAAAGGCAAATCTATAGAGACAGAAAGGAGATTCATGGTTGCTCAGGGCTTAGCGGGAATGGTGGAGTTGAGGGTGGTAACTAAAGAGTACAAGGGTTTCCTTTTGAAGTGACAGTTGCACATATATGTGAATATTCTAAATACCATTGAATTGTGTATTTTAAATGGATGAATTGTAAAGTATATCTCAATAAATTGTAAATTACATCTCAATAAAGCAGTAAGAAACTAAATTAAAAAAATTAATACCTCCTATCCATATTCCTGTAAACATTGTTTATACCTCTAATAAAACATTTAGCACAGTCTGGTCATAATTATTAACTTAAGAAATCTGTCTTTCTCATTGCATTAGGAAGTTCCAAAAAATAGAGTTGTTTTTTTTTTTTTTTGGTATTCCCTAACAAGCAAATGCTTTGCTCTCAGTAAATATTAATTCAATTGAACTTCTTCATAATTAAGTTCCTTTACTGTAAAATGAGAATGAGAAAAAAATAATTAAATGTTGCCACAAAGTGTTGTGCCAAAACTGTAGTTTCTATTTTTTACACTTAATTAGTATTTGAAAAAAAATAAATATTTGCTCTCATATTATTTCTTCACTTGAAGTTTCCATTTTGTATTTAGCAAGGTCACATATAAGCCATTTATCACCTTACTTTTACCTATAGGAATAATGTTGTCATTGGAATTTGCTTACAAAGCATTTTATACACATTCATCAGTAGGACCTTAATGTTTGTATACATTTATCAGTAGGACCTTAATGTCATTTCAACTAGCTTAATAAGTGATTGTTTTTTAAGTAAAACTGACTTTATAAAATTAGAATCTACATTTTTGTGGATGTTTGAACTTAACATAATTTTTCTTTTTTTGTGTGGTGTGTCTATGTGTGTGTGTGTTATTTTTCTAGTATTTACTAGAGATGAAAAGTCTAATTTTACCTCCAGAACACATTCAGAAACGGGGGGATAGTGAAGCAGTTGCCTATGCTTTCTTTCATCTTCAGCACTGGAAGCGAATAGAAGGTGCTCTTAATCTGTTACAGTGTACATGGGAAGGCAGTAAGTATTCTTTTCCAAATGTAACCCTGATCTCTCTGACTATTCACTGCATTCACAGGCAGCTTTTTTAAGTGAGATTGTCTGAGTTTCCATAAGGATTTGTCCATCAGATTGGTTTCAGTGTGAACTCAGTGGTGTTAATTTGGTTTATTGGTAGAAGAGATGTTTTATGTACTTGGTGCCACATTTAGGAAAAGCAGAATGAGAACCTGTTATGCTATTTTGCCATATGTTCATTTAAATTGTACATTTGTAAGGAAAGAAAATAACTCATCATTCTTGTTTTATGAGCTTTTTAATGTAGTTGAGCTATTCTAATATTTTTAAAAATTGGACAGCGGTTTTGCTTTATTTTCAGATGTGTACAACATGAAACTATTTTCATCACAACTAATATCAACTCTATTTTTAAAATTTTTTAATTGTGGTAAAATACATCTATACTAATCTATACTAATAAAAGAGTAATATGCTAATTAGACCAGGAGACCTTCTGGAGACTTTCCAGACATCGTTCCAGACAAAGCCAGGGGCTTGGCTGGCCTGCAAACAGTCCCCAAACGGCCCTTGGCCCCTCGCCCAGGCTGGCCATGCCCCCCAGCAGGGACCCTCGCCCCAATGGCTGTGTGGCCAGCCTGCAAACAGCCATCAGTCCCTTGCCCAGGCTGGCCACGCCCCCCATCGGGACCCCCACCCCGATGGGGGGCATGGCCAGCCTGCAAACTGCCCCAGGCCCCTCGCCCAGGCCAGCCCCGCCCCCCAAGGGGACTCCCTTTAGGGCAGACCAGCTGGCCCCCACCTGTGCACCAGGCCTCTATACTAATAATAGGGTAATATGCTAATTAGACCAGGAGACCTTCCGGGAGACCTTCCAGACATCCTTCCGGACAAAGCCATAGTGGCAGGGCCGAGGCAGAGGCGGTTAGGGGCGATCAGGCCAGGAGGGGAGGGCAGTTGGGGGTGATCAGGCCGGCAGGGGGGGCAGTTTGGGGTGAGCAGGCTGGTGGGGGGGCAGTTTGGGGCAATCAGGCCAGCAATGGGGAGCAATTGGGGGCGAGAAGGCTGGCGGCGGGTGCAGTTGGGGGCGGGCAGGCCGGCAGGCAGAGTGGTTAGGGGTGATCAGTCAGGCAGGCAGATGAGCGGTTAGGAGCCAGTGGTCCCGGATTGTGAGAGGGATGTCTGACTGCCGGTTTAGGCCTGATCTCTATGAATCTGTCTCTATTTTGCTTGTTAGTTAAGTTTATTCATTAGCTCCCTTTAGTTTTATTCTAACTTGACCATTCACTATTCTCTAAATAAAACTTATTGTTCCTTTTATTCATTATTTTGCTTATCTTGTTTCTTTCATCAAAAATGTGTCTCTAAAAAAGAAAAGAAAATATGTGAAAAATCTATAAAATGTCTTAAAAATAGCTTTGATAGGTAATATAAAATGAAAATGAGTCTGAATTGAATGTCAACATGTTTTTTTCTCTCCTCAGCTTTTAGAATGATTCCATACCCATTAGAAAAAGGCCATCTATTTCACCCTTATCCCAGCTGCACAGAAACTGCTGATAAGGAGCTATTACCTAGTAAGTAAATATTCTAGTTTTCCTAAACGTAAAAGCAGTTGTGAGCCCTGGCTGGTGTGGCTCAGTTGGTTGAGCATCATCCTATGCACTGAAGGTCACTGGTTCGATTCCTGGTCATGGCACATACCCAAGTTGTGGGTTCAGTCTCCAGTAGGGGTGCATACGGGAGGCAACCAAGATTGATGTTTTTCTCTCACATCAATGTTTCTCTCCCTCTCCTTTCCTCTCTCTCTAAAATAAATAAATAAATCAACAAAAACATATATTTTTTTAAGATTTTAAAAAAAGTAGTTGTGAGATTGTTTTTCATAGTATTCCCCCATTTTTAAAGTACCTTTGGTTGAACTTCAGGATACTGTTTAAATACTATTTTAGCCATTTCTTGGATGTGCTTGCATAATACAATTCATTCTCAAATATTTTTGGAATAAAACCCTGTGCTAGATGCAGTGAAGGACACAAAGATTAAATATATTAAAAAGGGAAGGCATGTTATAAACATTTAAGAAAGAAATAATATCAATATTTCACAAACTCTTTTTCGGAAAATAAAGGAAGAAAGAACACTTCCCAACTCATTTTGTGACACCAAATCCAGACAAAGACATTATAAGAAAAGAAAACTATGGCCCTAACTGGTTTGGCTCAGTGGATAGAGCGTCGGCCTGCGGACTGAAGGGTCCCAGGTTCGATTCCAGTCAAGGGCACGTACCTTGGTTGGGGGCACATACCCAGTGGGGAGTGTGCAGAAGTCAGCTGATGGATGTTTCTCTCTCATCAATGTTTCTAACTCTCTGTCCCTCTCCCTTCCTCTCTGTAAAAAATCAATAAATATATTTAAAAAAAAAGAAAACTATCAAACCGTATTCTTCATGAATATCGACATAAACATCTTCAACCAAAATTAGCAAATTTAATATAAAATTCTGAAAAAAGTAGGTGTAAAAGGGAACTTTCTTAATCTGATAAAGAGCATCTACAAAAACCGACAGCTAACACCATACTTGATAGTGGAAGACTGAATGCTTTCTGTAAGATCAGGAACAAGGCAAGGATGTCTGCTCTCACCATTCTACTCACCATTGTCCTGGAGGGTCTGGTCAGTGCAAAATCCCTAAATAAGGATTATATTAAACCAATTTGGAGATCTGCAACTTTCCTCCCTAGACTTCAGTTCAAGCAAGAAAAAGAAATAAAAGGCATTCATGTTGGAAAGGAAGAAGTGAAACTGTCTTTATTCACAGATGACATGACTTTCCATGTAGGAAATTCTAAGCACTCCATAGAAATACTATTAGAACTAATAAACAAGTTCAGCAAGTTTGCATACAAAATTCAATTACATATGTTTATACTAGCAATGAACAGTCCAAAACTGAAATGTCTAATTAATTCTAATCACGGTAGCATAAAAAAGAATAAACAACTTAGGAATAAATTTAACAAAAGATGTGAAAGATTTGTACACCAAAAATTACAAAATATTGCTGAGAGAAATTAAAGAATATCTGAATAAATGGAGAGACATTCCATGTTTATGGAATGGAAGACCCAACATTATTTATATGTCAATTCTCTCCAAATTGATCTGTAGATTTAATATACTCCTTATCAAAATCCCAGCAGGGATTTTGCAAAAATTGACAAGCTGATTACAACATTTGTAGGGAAAACTAAAGGACCCAAAACAGGCAAAGCAGTCTTTACAAAGAAAAATGAAGTTGGACAGACTACACTTCCCAATTTTAAAAACAGTCAGCCGAAAAGTTAGGAGAAGAACCTGAACTGTGTAGGATTATAATGCTGAGAGCGTTTCTGTCTCATTCTTGCTCTCAGGAAGCTGAACTCTCAAAAGAATAGTCTATATTTTTTTGTCTCAGTCCCTATCATCCACTCACTGTTTTTCTCTGTGAACTGATAAATTTCTTTTAAACTTTTCTTTTTATGATTTAACCAATAAACCTGAAGGTTAGTAAACACTAGTACCATGTTTCCTTATATGATTTAAACCTGTGCCACAGTTTTTACAATTCTGGAGCCATTAGAATTGAAGTCTAGGGAGGAAAGTTGCAGTTTCACAAGCATCAAACATAATGAGCTGAAAAGTTCAAACAACAAAACACAATTTAGGGGAGATTGTAGAAATTGAGTGTGCTGATATTTTCTTCCAGGGTCTTTTATTTTCTTCCATGCTCTGAGATAAGTTATCTCTTCTTTCTTTGAACTATCAAAGTACTAATATTTTGTGTACTTCTTAATCTCCCCCTTCTAGATTTTAAGCTTGAAAGCCAGGATAATCTTTATTGTCCCTCTATGTATCTGTAACATTCACCATAAAATTGATTTTCAAGAAATATTACTTGAATTAATCATGTTTATTAATTTATTCTTATAAAATGCCAGGATCATTATAAGTACTCAATAGAAATGTTAACTATTACTACCTTTTCTTCCTTAGCCTGTTCTGAACTCCTAAGATGCTCACAGGTTAATAGAAAGACTGATAAACAATGAGTTGAGTGCTGTGTGTATGGAATAGATTATCAGGAAGCTGGAATGGGGAATGCCTAGATCTCCAAGGTCAGGGATGATTCCTAAATCTGACTTTGGTGACTTGAATGGTAAATCCATCATATGGCAGGAGGAGCAGGTTTGGGACTAGGTGGGGGGGAAGTAAATGAGTTCAGGCTTTGAGTATGTTGCACGTATTACATCTCACCCATATAGACACGTATACATGTTCATATAAAATGAAATATTTTATTATACAGTCATAATTTTCTAGGCATGAATGAGATCACTAAGGGAAGCTATAGAGTGAGAAGTAAACTAAGGGTGGAACCATGAGGGCACAAAAATGTCTCAGGAATGAGTGACTGATAAGGAGTCTGGAAGGCTCAGTGAAGGAGTGGTCAGAGAGACAGGACAAGAGCCAGAAGCAGATATCCTAGAAACTAAGAGGAGGAAAATATTTCCAAGTGAGGAGGAGTATCTGAGAGATTAAGTAAGGTACGTAATTACTGAGAAGAATCCATTGACTTTAGCAATTAGCAGGTCGTGGGTGAGAAATTTTCTTTCCTAGGATGATGGTGGTAGTAATTATTATTGTTTTTCCATTTTAACAGGAACAAAGATATTTAAGGCAAAGGAACATATTTTTAATTATGGAGCATCAATATTTAAGAGTGTATTATATTAAGCTAATACATTTAGCCTAAAATAATGTCCCCCAAATCATTACAAAGGTTGCCTGATATAAGGCCAACTTTACAGAGTAATTATATGACTAAAACCAGGGTTATTATCATGTATTGTCAGAGCCATAGGCTATAAGAACAGACAGTTCGCTTCTTGGCAGGACTTTATTATTTCTAGGGTGCGACTCATATGCAAATTCCAGGGATATATTATATTGCATGTTCTTAGAGTATTTTTTTTTTGTCTCTGACTGTGGTAGAATGAACACATTTTTAATAATGTGGAGTTCTAATACTCAGGAGTACTTAATATTTTTTGTTTTCAATTCTCCTTCAACCTTGATATGACTTACAGCATTCTGGAATTTGCTTATGAGCCTCATAAGTTCAGACTTGAACTATTCCCTTAGTTCACATAGCTCTTTGGTTGTCTTTTATGCCTCCTGATAAATTTTTCTCTACAAGCCAGTGATGAAATTTGAACTTACTTCCAAGGGAGTGTTTCTGTACTAGTCATCCATTATATTGATGTATTAGCTAAACATTGACTGAAATGAATCTACAGAAAGCAATAAATAATTAGGTCTCTTCTACAGTATAAAAATCTCATATTTTAGGAAATTATCTTACTAAAGCTATACAGTTTCCTACCTTATAAAGTGGGAATAATACTGTCTATTTCTTAGTAATTTATATTACTTTTACATTAAAAGATATAAAAGTAATATAAATGAAAAGGTACTTTGTAAACCATAAAATGCTGTACAGTTTAATTAATATTATTAATTTTGCTGTATCTCAAATGATAGCAATTATAGTAACCATTGGTATACATGACTATTTTTTCCCATCTTTGAGAATACCATGGTTTGGTTTTTGTGGTTTGCTTGAAGAGGTTGGCCTCTCATGGCTGAGGGATGGGGCAAAAGGGAATGCTGTTTTTTGGGTGCTGAAAGCACAGTGTTGTCCACAGCTTCTAATGTTTCTAACTTTTAAAAAAAAGTCAGATTTGTTGTGCTTTCAATTTAAACATGACTCAAGGCCCTGGACATTTTTTGGATTTTTAATGAGTTTGGTTTTGGGTCTATACTTTCTGAATGTAGTATAGGACCTAAAAATATCATGTCTACTGAAGGAAACTTAGGTGTAATATGTTCTGTGAATCATTATGTTTAAAGAAGTGAAATTTATAGCTGACCTTGATTCAGCACTGAATTAGTCATCCCTTACTTATGCAGGATATTACATTAGGAATTCCTCGGGTTTGTGTCCAGCTCTGAGCAGTCAACTTCCTGGACTAATGAAGTCCCAGAATAGCTTTCAGTTCAACAGACATTTATTGAGCACCAACTGTGTACCAAGCATTGTCATAGGCTCATCTTAGCATTGTTATACAAGTATTTTCAAATTTCAAATAAAATATAAGTACTTGAATACCATTGGTAATGAAATACAGGCAGTCCTTGGGTTACATCGGCCTCGACGTATGTCGTTTCGTAGTTACATCGCCATCTCCCATTTATTTATAAAAAAAAAAAGTTCCTACTCTGTGGTAAAAAAGAAGGAGTTCTTACCATCTGCAACAGCATGGATGGAACTGGAGAGCATTATGCTAAGTGAAATAGGCCAGTCAGAGAAAGATAAATATCACATGATCTCACTCATTTATGGAATATAATGAACAACATAAACTGATGAACAAAAATAGATCCAGAGACAGAGAAACATCGATCAGACCATCAAACCTCAGAGGGAAGGTAGGGGACGGTGGGGGTAAGGGGGAGGATCAACCAAAGGACCTGTATGCATGCATATAAGCCTAACCAATGGACACAGACAACAGGGGGATGGGGGCATGAGTGAGGGGGGATGGGGGGGTATTGGAATAAGGACACATATGTAACATCTTAATCAATAAAGAAATTTTAAAAAAAGTTCCATCATTTCGATGTATGTACATATGTGCTTTATGTTTTTTATTATTTATTTACCACAAGTAAAGGTCAGGAATTGTTACCTTTCTTTTAAACTTTTTTTACTGTTTTACTTCATTACTGCTGTGTATGTGCTCCATGTGAGTGATGTAGGTGCTTATGTAGGTGGGTTCCAACTTACGGTGAAAATCGCGTTACGTCGCACCGTAGGAATGGATTTCCAGTGTAACCCGAGAACCTACTGTACCCAATTATTAGAAAAATAATATCTGAGTAAATGTTTGAATGTAGTAAAATAAGACACAGGATTTCACTTATGTCTAGAATCCTTGGGCTTTGGTATTCTAGTTCAATTTTTATACTGCTCAATGAGATGCCACATCTCTCTATATAAAAGCCTAATATGCTAAGTGTCCGACCCAGCAGTTGACCGACCGGTCGCTATGATGTGCACTGACCACCAGCGGGCAGATGCTCCGACCAGTAGGTTAGCTTGCTGCTGGGGTCCAGCCGATGGGGACTGGGCAAGACGGAGCCAGACACGCCCTGGAGCCCTCCCCGGCCACCGGCCAGATGGGCCTGATCACCAGCCAGGCGGAGGGACCCCACCCTTGCATGAATTCGTGCACTGGGCCTCTAGTATAGAATAACTGGGTAAAATAAATAATTCATGGTTTTGGAAAATCTCCAACCATATGTCTATCTCTCGATCTCTATACTCCCCTCTGAGTTCCCAAAGAGCAAGAATTACAATAACTCACATTTATTAAGGGCTTAGAATGTTCATCATAACAACTCCTTAGCAACTAATAGAGGGTTTAGCAACTTATTCAAGATCACACAGCTAATAAGTGACAAAGCTCTTTTTCAAAACCACCTCAGCATGACTTTACAATTAGTGCTCTTTCCCACGATGCCATCCTATTCCCAGTGGCCAGCACAGTTCTCTGGCTATGTGGATACCCTGTGGATACTGGAATAAATAATGGATAACTTTTTTCTACCTTGCTTAGCCAGAGACTTCTTGTTCTTTTTTTTTTTTTTTTAATTAATTTTCTTCTTAGTTTTAGAAAATAGATTTTGTTTGAAGATATTAAAACTGGCTTACACTGTATTCTTAAATAAAACCTACTTTTACCTTTTCTCCCTTGCAGCCTTTCATCAAGTATCTGTTTACCCAAAGAAGGAGCTTCCTTTTTTCATCTATTTCACAGCAGGACTGTGTTCTTCTACAGCAATGATAGCTCTTCTCACACACCAGTTTCCTGAAATCATGGGTGTTTTTGCTAAAGCTGTAAGTATGATCTCAAGGACTTGTGTAGAGCACTTGTAAAACACACAAGAAACCATCTCTAATGTGTTTGTGCTAAACCAGTTGTGTGGTGGATGATACTTGTTATAGTAAATTACAGGAATTGATTTGTAAACTTGATGCCATAAATATGTCAAACATACGTTTTCGGTGATTTGAGCTATATTTTTATTGCTTAAAAGTTTGAAGAAAACAATGGCATAACATTATAAAGTTGGTCTTTGTGGATCACGTTTGGTGGTAAACATAGCACTTATTACTAGCTAAAGAATAATCCAATTATTTTAAATGCATTTTCTTGGCATTTAAAAATAATCCCTATTTTATAAACAAGCCATTTGATTTTTCTATTTAAATGAAATTATTAGTCCTAAGTATTTGCTGAACACTTAATTCAAGAGTGCGACTAAGATGGAGAATAAGTAAGTAATATGGGACAGTTAGGACATTCGCACTGGGTACAGATGTGCCTCTTCACTCAGAGCTTCTCCCTGTTAGAGTATCTGCATATTGACCTTCCCCGCCCTGGAGTGTAGAACCATGTGTAGACTTTTATTTTCATTTTTACCCTTTGGTTTTGAACTACTTCCCCATTTCCTTATCCAGGTCCAGAAAGTACTTGAGGACTGATTCTACAGAGGGTCTCCCATGTTATTTACTCTTCTACATAAACTTAAAATTACTATCACTGGCTCAAAGTAAAATTACCAAAGAGAATTCTTGTTAAGTTTCTAAGCCTTTTTAAAAAAATGTGTCTTTCTTGTACATCTTTGCATTTTTACCAGGTAATAAGAGTTCAGACCTAAAAAGAAATGACTGTTCCTTTATTCCCAAATAGAAGAGCACTGAGAACCATAGAAACACTAGCTCTTACTTGGTAATGTGATTTCAATATTTTTATCTAAATACCTCCATTCCAACTTCCTGTTTCCTCACAATTTCTTTTCCTGCCTTAAGAATAGTTTGTTCTGTGCCTTAAAGATTAGTTGGTTTTCTTCTGGCACCAGTAGTAAGAGCACTGGTTTCCCTTTTTCCCTGAAGGTCAACTGTATAATGTGTTAAGTTGCCACTGGCTGTAGGCCTAGGAGTCTGAGACCACACTTGATTTTGGGTCAAGCTTCAAGAAGAATGACTTTCTCTGTTGTTCAGGGATTATAGATATTTGGGTTGGAAGCTGACTATCCTCTTTTCTTTTAGTGTAAAAAGGAAGCTTAGTGATTATACCATAACTCTGTTGTTTGCAGTGGTGCTGATTGAGTGAGTGCATCTCAAACTGAAATGACCTTACTGTGTAATCCGGCATGGAAAAAATGGCCTAGAAAGGGAATCCCATCCATTTAGCAACTGGAAAAAAATGCAGCTCTGCATTTGAGATCATAGGCAAGCAATGGGAGAGCTACTTCAATACTGGGTTTGTCTCGGGGCAGTGGGAAGGAGGTGAACTAGAGTGAGGAGGGAGATGTAGAGTCTGTAGTAGAGATGTGGCAGATGTTAGTGGTGTACTTCCATGAGGCACTGGCTAAAATTAATGTGGAGTGTACTCGCCATCAGCTCTTCCATTGGTATTGGTAGGTAGTGTCTGCCTTACTGAGATCACGGATGCACCAGAAGCGCCTTGAAGATTGCATAGCACAAGCTCCTGGCACTCTTCTAGCAGAGTCTGAGAATGAATTATTAGGATTTTAAAGTGGAAGCTCCTTTTTTAGGCCAAAAGATATTAATTTACTGTGATTCTGGTTGATGAACAATGAACAGGCATTTATTTTCTATCTTCTGATATTTATATAGTTGGTGATATATAGTGTTAAAAATGTGCCCGACAGCAAACTTTTACAACCAATCCCTGTGGTTTTCATATATATGTTTTAAGTTCCTAAAAGCTAAGTATTTACTGAAATTACCTGCAAACCAATATTCAGTATGCAGCAGTTCCAAGGGCAGGTTCCATTTAAGAATAAATGGAAAATGATTGTGGTATGGAACGTCTCCAGCATATAGACATAACCTATAAGTGACTCTTATAGCCAGCCAGCCAGCAAGGGAATAAGAGGCTCACATCCTACATCTTCACCACTTAATAAAGTTTGTTCTCTGCACTGGGAGCATCACCATTGGTGACCCAGGAACTTGTTAGAATTGCAGAATCTCAGGCACCACTCCAGACTGCCTGAATCAGCATTGTAACAAGATCCCCAGGCCATCCTATATGCATATTAAAACGAGAAGCCCTGCTCGACTTTACCCCCAAAAGAAGATTTTAGAACACCTGGTTAGTACCACCTTTTCATGGTAGAAGGGGCAGCATTGCTGAGTGGTAATGAACAGAGGCTCTGGAACCAGGCTGCTTTTCTTTGATTCTGACCCTGACACTTATTGGCTATGCAACGTCGAGTACTTTACTTAATCTTTTTCCCCCATCACTGTCAAGTGAGAGTGGTACTACCTCACAAGGTCTTTTGTGTCTGTGAGGGTTAAATGTGTTTAAAACATGCCAAGTGTTTAGAACCATGTCTGCCCATAGTAAAAACTAGGTGAGTGTTAGCTGTTGTCGCCACTGTCATTGTCATCATCATTACCAAAGCACAGCTATAGCAGGAGACCCTACCCCTTTCACATTTGGGGGAGCTATGTACTAAGTGTAAACTCAAAATGCATTTCCCACAGTGTAAATGGTGGTGTAAACATGTAAACAATATTGTTAGTACTATACTTCTGTATATGTGGACCACAGAAAGTGGAGAAAGGTTTCAATCTAGCCATGGCAAACGTCTCATAGAACAGAACCTATTGGTAAGTCTTCAAAATGCCTTTGTTAGGATTTTCAATTAAGTCAGATATAGTAGAAAGGAATGAAGAATTTTCTTTGAAACATACTGCTTTTCTAGTAAGGCAAAGCAATTTAAGTAAGGCAAAGCAATTTAAGTAAATTTCCTTAGTTGTCACCATTGTCTCTTCCTCTTCTAATATCTTTTTGTATTAGCGCACATGCTAGAGTAAATTCAGTTTGAATTTGTTAAAATGTATTTGTTAACAAAAATTGCTTTTTCTCAAAGCAAGACACTAGGGAACAATGATTTTTAATGATCTATACTGCACATCAGATTTTGATAAATGGAAGGGAACCAATGGCATGGTTTGTGATTTTAGTTCCCTTTCTCTTTTTGTATGGTAGAATAAAGTAATGTGGGATAAGACCTCATTTTCAGTGAGTTAGGACTTTTTTTTCTGATTTTTTTTTCCTGGCTGAGATAAAACTTAATTTGACATTAGACATAGAGCAATGAAAAAAATTGCATAAATCCCTGGAGATGTGGAATGTGCTGATATTAGAGCTGATATTCTCCAAGGCTAGAATTCCTGAAAAAGAAAAAATTGCTTTTAAGTGGTAGGTCATTTTCTCACCTGCTTTGAAGCCTGCTGGGTTAAATATGAGAGTTCAAAGTAAGGGTAGCCAGCAAACAAGTGGACTGGAATCTGATTCTGCTTATCTGAAAGGAGCTTCTTTGTGCAAGAGCAGCACTGTCCTCTCCCCTCGAGAACCAGTCTTCACCTACTCTGGCCCTTTCATTTCTCTGTTGCATGCAAAGCTTTCTTCTCAGCAAGCCTTGGGAGGGCGTTATCACAGCAGTGAAAAGATAGTGTTGGTCTTTGGGGATTTCAATAATAGTGATGAATTCAGGCTTGTGGCATGTGACTTTGGTGCTCTGAATTCAGAAGTGTGTTTGAATATAAAAATCCCTGGTTTAGTTTTAACTAAATAGGGCAGCCTTTTCAATGTTGGGGCGGGGTGGGGGGGGGGAGGTGTTATGAGTAAAGACAGGAATCAAGAAAGTTCCCAAATAAATTGTTTCTGCTAAGGGAAAACGTTGTTGAAATTTGTTTCACTGAACACTGTGCTAGGGTGGGAATGGACCCTGTCTCCACATATTTCTACTAATCTTTATGTGGGAAAATGTGGTTGGACCTGCCAGTGATGAATTTCTGAGCAACTCATAATTGGCTGGCTCCACTGTAACTAGGGCCTAACAATCTACTTGATTAATTCTTTAAGGAGTACATTAGCCAAGTTGCATGATTTCCAAAGATATAGAAGGTCAGATGTTACACTAACGAAAGACCTCTCTACAGAATGTCTCACTGGGATTTCTTCAGCCTCTGCCCCAAAATAATTAACATTTTTCTCCCAAAATTACATTTTAAAAAATAATAAGCAGTTGTAAATGCCAAAATATCTTTTACTACATAGTGATCAAAATGTTTGAGGTTTGTTCACTATTCTCATCATTTTTCCAGGGCAAAGATTGTCCTCATAACTAGGGAACTTGATAGAAAATTATAACTATATGTTGATATATACTTGTAGAAAAAAATAAATACTATTTTTAAAGGTTCTTAATTTTCAATTGTCATAAGAAGTGACATGAAATATAAAAAACATTTTTATATTCTCCATCTGCCTTCATTTATTAATATTAAAACATGATAGTTGTATTTTTCTTTATTAAATACATAGGGCCACATGCAGAAATTAAACTGACAAGAAGTGAAGATAAGTTTCTTCACTTTATTTGAAAATTGATTATTTTTCAAAGCTATGAAACTTCTTTAGTTCATAAGAACTGATATAGTTTTTTAAATATCTTGAATTGTTACCAAGCCTATAGTCCTGTAAAATATTGTTCTATAGCCATGCTGTTTCCACAGCAATATATCTGAGGGATTTCCCAAAGACCATCCTGATAACAAAATGAATCTATTGTGTGACAGGTCAGAATCTTAATATTTGTTCTATTGTTAGTGCCACTGAAGTCTTTATTTGGGCAGTCTGGTATATTCCACTTTTGATTTTATTTATTAACTGACATCTGTAGCAAGAGAAAAAATGTTCTCTATTTTCTCTAAGGGTATTATTTCTCATGCTTCCTTCTCATTGTTTTCACTCCAGAGTGAGAAATTTGTGAAATCACTCATGTTCTTCTTTATCCAAATTTTCTAAATATGAACTCTTATTTCAAAGGAAAAAAAAAAAGAATAAAAGGTAGGACAATGAACTTTTCAATGCAAGTCTATATCCCTTCCTCGGAGTTTAATTCAGGTTTGAAGTTTGTGGAAAGCACCCTCTTACCTTGTTAACATGTGCCTGTTAAGTATGATGTTCACAAAAGCTCTCCCTGAATTTATTTGACAGTATATTTAATTATCTTTTCCCCTGGAAGTAAAAGTCTCAGTGCCAAAGTGTAGGACATCCTGTAGTAACTGCTACTAATACATTTATTGCTTAATCATTAGCATGTGGGCAAATGGGCTGCATAGCCATTTTTAGAAGAGCTGTGCTTAGATTCTGATGTAAATCACTCATTCCAAGTCCATGACACTAGTGATATTAGAATCACATTAGGAAACCTACTGATTTTTGTTTTAGAAAACATCTTTGTTTTTTTGGAGACTCGGTATAGTCTTCTAAACGGAGAGAATAATGGGATACAGAAAAAAATTATAACCTTGAAGGACAGTTTTTAACTTTTTCCTTGAATGGAATTTAGCTCCTTCCCCAACCAATCAAATTTCTAATGCTCAAAAGAACTACAATTAGTATGACTACTTAATGTATTTTAATTCCAAACCAAGAATAATTTGGACTTCAGTTAGCTATTATCTTTTTCTTAAAGAGATATACTTATATTCTCATTTACTCTTACCAGAGCCATTGGAGGACACATTGTGATCTTGCAATGTTATAGGGAAGTCTGAGTCATTAAAGTTAAGGGATTTGCTTGAAATCACACAATAGATAGCCCTTTAGTCATGGTATATATGCTTGGTTTCAATAATATGTCACTTCACAACTTAACAAGTACAAAAGAATAACTTTTAAAACAAATACAGTAATGGGGATACAGAATGATGGAGTGGAGATAGCAAGATGGTTTTGCTAGAGAACTAAGTCTTCCTATTGGAGATTAATGTGGAGAAGAGTTTTAAATGAAGAGGCTGAACTGGGTTGTCAGAAAGTAGAAAGGCACTCAGGGTGCAAAAATGCTCACTGCAAAGGCAGAGACATAAATAGACAAATAAGCTGCCTACAAAACTCTTCATAGTATAAGCCCATTTGATGAACTCGGATGCTTTAAAGAATGCACATTTGCTTTTCTGTCTTTCAAACTGATTCCTTCTCATTTCATTCTTGTTCTTGCTAGCAAGCCACTTAAAGAACTGTTTGGTCATTTATGTCACATACATAGAGAATGCCACCCTCCTGTCAAAAATGTACAGTAATTGCTAAAGAAGCAATAGGCATCGGTTTGTAATGATTCAGAGAGAATTTGATTAACTCTCTGAAATGGTCAAAAAAGTTTTAATATCAAGTAGAAATATATATCACTCTTCTTTTAAAATCAAAGTGTTAGTTTGGGAAGGATCATGGGGGATGTTAACTGAACAGAATATGTAAACCTTTTGGTTTAAAATATCATAACTTGGGCTTTTTTTGCTAAATTGGGAATTTTCAGTAGCTAGTAGTTATACCAATAGGTGGTAAACTTGGGTGTGTTCCTTAATTCTGATAAGGCCTCAATAAAAGATTGGGTGTTAATGGCATTCTATCTGAATTTGAGGGGAAATTAAATTACCTCTCTTAGTTCTGTAATAACATTAAGATTGCCTTAGGCCCATCTTGACAGCCAACTTCAAGAAAATAAATTATTTGGGCTTCAGATGATGCTCAACAAAATTAAGAGAACTGATATTCAGGGAAATTCAGACCACATAACCACTCTCTGACCTTATCCTATAATTTCAGGCATTCTGGAAACAAAATGTGTATGTACTGTTCAAAGTGTAGCAAAGGGCTGTGTTCCCATTGAGCACTCTTGCACATTACCATATGATACACGGAGGAGGAGGCGGAGGCGTCTGGGGAAGAATTTAGGAAGGGAGCATATTCTCACACTCGGTTAGTGACACGCTAGCTATTGTTTTCATCTATTCAATATGCTGGAGTCCCAATTTATTTCTGAAGCCAGAGTTCAAGCTTTTACCCCCAGGTAGCAGCAGCTTTACAATTAAATTTTAATCTCTCAGTGTTGGTAGGCTCCTATCTAGAGAATAGCTGCAACTATTGTTGGCAGGCAAATACACTGCTGTTTTCCCTGCAGTTACAGCGAGATAGAAGAATGTTCTCTGGCTGGGGTGTGGATGAAGGCACTTTACTAATCTTACACATAATTCCTCCTGGGTTGCTGGGGTACTCAGAATTGAAACTTTGCCCTCTGATAAAATTCAGCTGGATTTTTTATTTACTTGACTCTGATCCCTTTGGGATTTAGCCCTTATGGGGAGTCCAGGGACTCCAATTCAACTAAACCATAACTTTGTAGACTTCTCTTATTAATTTGCTCTTTGTGTACTTTAGCTATTGTAATACCTCCTTTTAAAACAACTGCACTAGAACTAGTTCATCCTCGATACCCTGAAAAAATTCTTCTTTCAGTATTGGCTTATTGAATGGAGGACTCCAATAGAGCATATTTTAATTTGTTTTTAAAATTTAGTTTTTCAAGAGCCTCAGCATTGAAAAATGTTAACTATTGTTTTAGAACATCCTGAATATGGTAACGATTATTCTGACATTTTAATTCATTATATTTAGATGTTAATACTAATGAATTTGTTCATTTATTGATTCAATGAACAGATCATTATTGTGCACCTTTGTGAAGTACAAAATACAATCCTAGTTCACAAGTAACTGATAGTCTAGTGGTAGGAGGTCTGAGGGAGGCAGCAGATGTATCAGTATAAGACAGAGGCTATACCACAACAATAGATTAGTTCATCTTTGCATATTTATTCATTTGAGTTTAAGTAACCAATGAATTATTTTCACGTGCCTCACACAAGATTTAGTGACCCAAAAAGTCAATTTAGACTCATGAAGACTTTTCCTTTTAGAAGAATTTATTTGGTTAGAATTCCTTTCAGTCAAATAAAAGGAGATAGAAAAAGGTCTCTTTATTTTTATATATTTTTAAGAGGACTTTCATCTTTACACCTAACTGGCAAAGCTCATGTTTTTTGTAAACTGGTATTCATTATATTTACCTAAATTTCAGAATTTATCAAAAATTAAACACTCCACAATTCAAAATTTAAATAAGAAAGGTCTTGCCTCAGATTCACACAGTAGCTGCCATAAGGTAAAAATCTCCATACTCATACATCTTCAACTTTCTCTTTTATATCTTCTCATTGTTAATAATGACAGGTTAATAAGGGCCAAGGGCCATCCTGGTTTAGAAAATGAAGCAGTGTGACTTCATTGTGAGCAGGATGGGCTAGCAAAAGTTAAGACTACAATTACTTGGCCCTGAGGGGAGAGAATGGGAATGAACCACTCAGAATTTCCCAGAGCCCACTGCTAATGTCAAAGATTCGTCCTGTAGTCACTGATTCTGAAAATAGGCACAAATCATGTTAATTTTAAGAAATAATGAAAGGCAATTGGATTAAGACACTAAAATAAGGCTCCTTGTCCCTCTCTTACAAGCTGAATTTTGCTGATCAATTCTGCATCCTGGACATTTCTCTCTTTTTATAGGGGGAATGCCATAAAGGCACATTTATATTTCTGGGTTGTAAGGAGAATCTCACTCTCCCCATTCACCTGTGTTCCATTCACACTAGATTGTGTCTGCTGGTACTAGTCTCTAGAGGAAGACTTGAATAACTCTGGGCCCCTGAGTTCCTGTGAAGCTACCACCTACTCCCATAGGACTCAGTTGGACAGAGATCACGAATGCAGTTACTTAACGTTTATCTTTCCGATGGCATTGAGAATAACCATATCTCTTGTTTGGCCGCAAGCTCCTTATTGAATTTTTTAAAAATTGCTTTTGAGCAGTAACTTTTCCCTGGTTGCTTACTTAACCAGTCATACAAGTTGAGCCTTCTGTCTCTATGCCTATTTTATAATAGCTGCTCTGGGAGAACAGATGAAAAATAATAAGTCAGTTAGATATTTTATGAGTATTGAAATCCCTTCCATTCAGAAATGTAAATAAAATAACAGCATGAGCAATCAGCTTATGTCAGATTCCATGGGTTTATGTTACATAGGGAAATTATAGTGCAACCTGAAACATGCTTCTTCATGAATTCAGTTGTGTCACAGTTGAATGTAAACCCTTGAGCTTTTCTATTGTGAAGGGTTTCAGAAATCACCTTTTATAATCTGCCTAGGAAAGGAGGAAAAAACTAAGATGATACCAACAAATGCTATTGCTGTTAAGTGGCTGCCTCCCTTCCAGTACCAAATTGTGCCAGTTAAGTAAAGCAGAAACTTAGGCTATTACTCACCTTTTGGCTTGTTTAATATTTATAAATATAAAATATACATCCCAATATTCTGTTTCTGAAAGTGGCATCAGGAAAGGGCTGTGAAAGAACAGGTTGCCCTGGTGGTTTTTGTCCTCAGAGGTGAGGGAAGTTCAGTTAGGAAATGTGGCAGACACCTAATAAATAGCTCTGCTTTATCTTCAACAAATGCAAGAAGCCAGGGACCTAATTGAAAGTCATGAAATTGGAATTTGTCTTGTCTTTAGCTGCTGCTCTAGCAGCCTGTATAGTGCACGGGAACTGTCTCCCTCTGATTAGGGAACTGGTTTTTAGTCCCTAAAGTTCTTTCAGAGCCCTCCTCACAGTCACTGGCCTCAAGTCAGATGAGTCGGCCAGCCACAAAAGTCCAGTGTGCCTGGGGCATAGGAGACCTGTCATGTTGTAAGGCTGGGAGTAAGGGAAAGAAGCGTGTATTTTCTGTATTAAATTATTCCTTTTTTATATTTCAATTTCTTAAGAGTTAGGCTTGATTTATGCCAGGTTCTGGGCTTGTAAACCTACATTAATGCATCACAGTTCTGGATAGGATATTTGATATCTATTTAGCCCAGAATCTCAAATGATAGTGGGCTGTAGTTAATGATACTTCACATTTTGTTGGGCTTTACAGGGTAGCTCTCCGTTAGTCCCTGTATGTGTAACAAATGGACTCATCTGTGCGTTCCCACAGGTGCCCTGGTGTTTACTGACATAGATCAAGATGCTGTGTGTCTCTGTAGGGGACTGAACCATTGACAGTCTAGGCACATGCAGTCACCTCACATTATTTAAGTCTTGATCTCAGCATTCTAATTTCTCTGTATTCCCTAGTGTATATAATATGTACTTGCTTGAAATTCCTTATATATTGCTTGCACATTCTTGCTTCTAAGTTTCAGCATAAACCAGCTCCTTCTATTTAGAATGTGTCTCTCTGACTGCCCTCAACCTGTCCATACCTTATCTTTTAAAAATCCAACTCAGAAACCAACGCTTGTAGAAAGCCTAATTAGGCTTATTCTCCTGATGCCTATATTCTGAGACTTCTCAGTCAGTTACTTAAACTGTTTCTTTATAATTATTGCTTCTGTACACTGCCACCTGACAGCATGATGATTCTGGAACTGATGCTCCTCCTCCATCCCGTTGTCGTTGTTTATTATACACAAGCATTTTGAAGTCCTACTGACAACCTTTTCAGGTTCCCCTGAGCTTTAGTCCACTTTCCGTACCCTTTCCCCTTCCCTTTCCCTCATAGCTACATTCCTGAAGAAACAGGCTTGGCCTCCACCTCAGCATGTGTGTGGCAGCCTGCTGGAGAGGTCCCTACAGTTGGGAAGGATTTAACCCTTTGGTTTGACATTCTCTGTATTCTACTCAGACACCTTCTGGAAGCAGATGTGAAGCCAGGAGTAGGTCTGAGGTGGGAGTGGGGAAATTTCCACTGAAAGACAAGTTAGCTCTTTCCTTCCTTTTTACACATGACCTATGAAGCGGCTGTCGTCAGCAGCTCACCCGACACTCTCCTGCTCTGCCTCTCTTCCAGGAGTCAGGGTTAGTTTAAGAAAAAGCCTCTTGCTAGAAGCCATGACCTCGTACTTTTATCCCCTCCATCTGGTGTGTGGCCTCATGGGGCTGTGCTGCTATGCAGGAGGTGAGCAATGGAATTCTTTAGATGATGACTTCTGAGCCCACATGCGGAGGCAGTGGGGGTGGAAAGCAGGGAGAGCAGCAAGAGCCAAGATCGATGGACCAAAAAATAAGGGTTGCTCTGGGAGAAATCCTGCCTATAGGTAGACTGTTTTCATGCCGCCTCCCTCTAGCTCCAGGGGGGGCCAGGGCAAGAAGCTGTAGCATCCCAGGTCGGTGATTGATGAGCACTGTGTTCCTGCAGCTTTCCCTCCTGCTTCACAGTTGGGGTGCCAGGAGTGGGATAGGTAGGGTGTGTGAGGGCTTATGCTGTCTCTTAACAAAATGCATTCCGGAGTTGAACAGGAAAGGGTTCCTCTTGCACACATCGTCTCTTGGAGCTGCTTTGTGTCACGGTGTTGGACCTAAACAGAAGTCCAGATTTTGAAGGAGCGTGAGAGGAAGGGTTGAGCTGCAAAAGTTTTTGATCAAGTGAAAATCTGTTGTCTGCCTCATCTTCAGGGGTTTCTCTGCAGGGTAGATATTGCTTGCCTTGGTGTAGATAAATTACCTGTCTGGGCTAAAGGTCCTAGGACCTTTACTAGGCCGGGAGTGGCATCTAGCCCGGGGTAGGATAGCTTTTTAGCACTGTCATTCCCTGTTTTACTTTCCTAGCCCAATGGTTGACAGCATTTAAAAAAAGAGTGAAGTCTCAAAGGAAATTCTAATACATACTTTAAAAGCCCAAAGCCTGTGGCTTTTCTTTACATTCAGCATCACTTTAAAAGAACTAGATAAAACTAAAACAAAGTTTTAAGTGTTAATCTGAAGAAGTGAAAAGGAATAGAAAGAACTAAGAGCCAGAGTTGATTAAAATGGAGCGCTTAGTCTAGTGATCATGTGGCAGAAATGGCAAAAGGGGGATCATTGATGAGGTTAGAGAAGGCCTAGGCTGTTCCTTCTGTCAGTTCTGCTCAGATGTACCCTCCTAGAATATTTGTACCCATTTGTTCTGAAGGGGCTGGGACGCTGGTGCCTCCAGCCCGAGGCATCCTCAATCTTTGAGGAGCACACAGGATTTGAAGTCAAAAGCTCTAGGTTTGACTTCTGGCTGAGTCACTCAATATCCAACGTGACCTTGGAGAAATCACCAAGTCTCTCTGAATGGTACCTGTAAAGTGAATGTAACTTCTACCTCACAAGGTTGGTGTGAGAATTATGTATGTGCTAAAGCATTTTGTACATAAAAATGTTTTTTATGAGTATCACATTTTTAAAAAAATTTTTTATTGATTACCTTAGAGAGGAAAGGAGAGGGGGAGAGAGAAAAACATTGATGTGAGCACGAAACAGCCATTGGTTGCCTCCTGCATGCCTCCCACCAGGGATTGAGCCCGCAACCTGGGTATGTGCCTTGACTGGGAATCAAAGCAGCAACCTTTTGATATACCAGATGACACCCAAACAACTGAACCACACTGGCCAGGGCGAGTACCACATTTATTCTTGGGGAAGCCCTACCTTGAAAAAGTTGTCAAGTAGAACAGCTGTGGATTAAACTGTATTCCTTTTTTCTTCACTCAGTTTAGCCTTTCTGTTTGGTCAGGCCTGCTTATAGGGGCTGGTGGTATTGAAATAAAGTCACCAGATTTCAGTTCCTTTTGGTCAAAGAAAGGGAACTGTGTGGCCTGCTGCTCCATCCATAGACTCAGGCAGAATGGAAATGAGCAAAGGCAAATTTGAAGCCAAGATAGTTCAGTTAGAGGGCCAAGGGTGCGGGGGGATGCTTACCTTGCTTTCTCAAATCCAGGATGACTAAAACATCTTAAGTAAATGAGGAAAAGCCACAAAGATGCTTAGAGATCCTCATGAAAGGGAAGTGGGAAAATGTGCTTATATATGCTCCCTCTCTTCTATCCCTTTGGAGGCAGGGATAGGATATTACTGAGACCCCACTGACTAGATCCTAAACCTGACAA
Organism: Cnephaeus nilssonii; assembly: GCF_951640355.1. Lineage (NCBI taxonomy): Eukaryota > Metazoa > Chordata > Mammalia > Chiroptera > Vespertilionidae > Cnephaeus > Cnephaeus nilssonii. The sequence goes on along the minus strand of NC_137092.1, from coordinate 7,566,268 downwards.
CCACCCAAAGAGAATCCTATCTTCTGGGGAAGCTCAGTTCAGTGTAGTAACTGTGACATATTTGCTCTAGTAGAGCCACTGCTTGCTGCTCTCCAATAACTCTCTTGGAGCGATCATCTCTGGAGCCCAAAGCTCTCCTGCTTCTAACCTAACAAGAGTTACGAACAATAGGGCATGAGCAGTCGGAGACTGCCTCACCATCCACAGCATACAGAGCATGAACTGTACTATTTCCAGCATGAATCAGCCCTGAGACGTCTCAGACCCCTCACTTGGGTGCTAATTGTCCATTGTCCATCCCTTTCTGGCTCCTTCTCCTCCCACCCCCAGGTGACAACTGGTCCCCAAACCAAACAGCTGCCTGCATGTAACTTTTTAATATTCTTTGGTTATAGCTGAACCTCTGCTGTTGGTATGAGTTTTGGAGAATTTGATTGAAATCTAGTTGCTTTTTTATTTTTTGCTGCTGGGGAAGGGGAGGATGACTAGAATAAGAGAAGCTATGTGTATGTTCATATATGTATATGTATGCCCGTATAGGTGCACCTCATATGTATGTGTATCCTCATGGTTGCGTGCAGACTGGGAGGGCAAATCGTGAAAAGGAAGCATCTCTTGTTTTCCAACATTGCTTCAAAGATGCCCAACCCCCGTAGTAGCAGGCAGCTCCTAAGTGGAGGGTGGGGGCAGAGGCCTCCACCAAGGCCATCAATAACCAGGTGTGAGCTATAGGTCTCTGTGTAATGTGAAGCTCTCCCGTATTTCATCTCTGCACCCAGGGGGCGGCTCTGCAGGATTGCTTACGGAGAGCTCTGTGTCTGGCACCTCTCTCCACAAGGCCCAGGCGCCCAGGGTCCCACCGACCTGCCCAGGAATGCATCACATTGTTCTCTGGTGCTGTAATTGGGCTGCAGGAGCCTCTCAGGGGTGAGAAACATACTCTCCCCAGTGTCCTCACTTGGGCTTCTGCCCTATGACCACTGAGGGCATTTAAATAAAACCTCAGAAAAGCAGAGGGGGAAAATCCTAATAATCTCTCTTGTATTAAGCCGATGTCCGGAGTGGGTCTGAGAATTTGGCAAGGACATAGCGGTTGGTGTTTTTGCTGAGGGAGGTGAGAGAAAGGAGAAGAAATTACTCTCTGCTACAGGGAGGAAGAGAAATGAGGCAGTGAGCGGTCATGAGTCAGACCTACAGGACTTTTCACAAACAGACCCTCACGGCCAGGCAGTACTTCATTCTTTTAAATAATCTAAAGTCTCTGATTGAATTTTTCCAGCATCTCTCTGAGGAAGAGTATGGATTAGAGCTGTCATTCAAGGTCGGCAATAATACAGGTTGGCTCTTATCTCCAAGGCAGTGAAGGCTGGCATCCTTACTGTTCCATGGAGAAACTGGCTACTGGCGTGCAGCGGGGGCACTGTAGTCACATGCCTTCCCTGAAAGGTTCTGAGATCCTTAAAGGATAGAGATAACCTCTTTGAAGTTAACTTTGTGTCCAAATAGCACTTTCTGTCCGCCTTTTACCTAACTGTTAAAAGTGAAAAGAAATGAGGACCAATAGGAAGGAGTGGAAGAGTGGAGAGGGGCTGTGAGACTGCTGGTCTGAGGGACAGACCGCTATTGGATAGGAGGGCTGGGAGAGGGGAGATTGGAGGCAGCGAGGGAGTAAGCAGTGGCAGAATGACATGGAGCCCCGACTACACCAAATAAAGTTCTCGTTTTGCTTCTCGTTCCAAATAAATTAGTTTCTGTTTGTATAGCACAGAATAGACGCCAGTTGTCTAAAGCCAATCGGAATGCACAGGCAAGCTAAGGAATAAGAGGCATAATTAATGGCTTGGCCATCATTCCTTCTTGGAGCCACATAACCTCTGTGGCGGGGCTCACGTGGACCTCTTTTCTCTCCCTACCCGCCTCACTTTTCAAACCGCTCACTCTCTGGACAGCTCACTCTTCGCCTAACCATTATAGGAAAATGCAAAATGTGGGTCTTTATGAATCACAATTTGGACGCCAGAGAAAAGCGTAGAGCAGTGTTAGATGTCAGAAGAGGCCCATTCCCTCCCTGGGGTAAGAACGGAAAACAGATAGATAATAGAGACAAGTCGATTGAACTCAGGTTGATGTCCCATGGAAGGCCCATGCTATCACTTACATGGTCACCTGGATATTCTGTGAGAGCAGGGGTTAACCGGGCCCGGAGGCTCTTCCCAGCAGCCCAGCATACAAGACAGCACCCTTTTAGAAATGCATTCAACTCTATCATTGAGTTCAGACTGGCTGTAACCCTCTTACCTTCGCACTACCCTGAAGCTTTCCTCCTCTTAATCCCAGCTCAAGATGTCAGAAGCTCTTCTCTTCCCTCCTGTGCCCCTCCCTCATCCCACCATTGGCTCATCAGTTATCCAGTTGCCTCCACTCTTCAAGGAAGACATTCCCCTGGCCTGACTCACTCAGTCCCATTTCTCCACAGGCATCCCCTCACCGCAGACCACAAGGGCCCTGACTAGCTCATGTTTTGTGTTAATGGATGTGAAATCGGAGCAAACCCCCTTGCCAAAAGAAAAACCACCCCAAACTCTCCCACACAGGTCTCCGCAGGTTACACAAATATTAGTCCTATCATCCAAATAAATCTGCCCCCCTAGCCCAGAGCTATGGCTCCTTCTGCTGCCTGTGCAGAGTGAAGCTGTTCCACAAACATGTGAGGACCCAAGGGATGTTGGAGAGGAACTTGGGAAAGGGGGGAGGCTACACTCAGAATTCCTTGGGTAGGCCCCTGAATCCACAGCCTGCTGTCAATACTTGATTGTCCTTAGTTGAAGGCTCTGAAGTAAGTCATGATGGGTGAGACCAGTTAGGGGCTTTGGAGAGAGTGTTTGTTGGCTAGAGTTTGGAGCATAATTAAAACTCAGTATCTGAGATAGTTTTATACCCTCATTTTACAGATGAGAAGGTAGAGGCTCAGAGAATTTGAGTATCTTGCTCAAAATACCAAAAACAGCTGTGATTCCAACCCATGTCTGTCATAACTGCAAATTTCTACAGTATTCTGCTCCTTTAAGATATCAGCAGGAAGAGATAATCACTGTTCAAATCACATAAAAATAGGACATCACAGTTTTGGAGACTTCGTTTCATACCCTCTAGCTTGCCTCTGGAGACTCAGCTACCGCAGGCTGATTTAGGGAGCGGGTAGTAGCATAGAAGGAACTCCCCTGTGGAAGCCAAACATGGAAGGAACAACAGTCATCATCACCAGGACTTGGAGAGTCGCTACATAAAGACGTGTTCTTGCTGAGGGGGGTGAGAAAATTAACGGGGAAAGGCTGCTTTCTAAGATGCTCACCACTTTGGCTCCAAGCCCCAGCTCTCCTTTCCTCTATAGTCACTGGATCCCACTACCAGCGTCAAAGGCTAGGATCCTCTCCTAAAAATTGCCAAAGCTGGAGATCTCTACCTGCTTAGGATACACAGAGGCCTATTGTGGACCCTCGAGATCAGGACTGCTGCCCTCTCCCTCCACGAGTCCTATACCTTTTTCTCAGTGTTTCCTCAATCTGGCTGACCACCAGAACAATGCGAGGGGAATTTTAAAAAAACACCCAAGGCTTACTAAATTCCTCTTTCTCAGGATGTTTCAGGGTATTCTGATGATTGTTAGGCATGGGTATCACTGCCTGCCACTCATTTAAACAGGCAGCAAGTGAGCAAAGGGAGTAGTGCTGCCCGATGTAGGCTGGAAAGGAGAGAGAGATGGGAAGAGAGTGTATGTTTGTATAGTTATATAATTTCCCCCTTACAAAACACAGCAGTTTAGAAACACATGAGCATATGAATGGAAACTTGTCCACTGTGGCTAACTCTCATCTCACTCTCCATAATGAAAGAATGTTGTAGCCTAAGAGGTTGTTTGGGGTACCAGGCCGTCTGCTCAAACTGACCTAGGGAAGAGATATGTGGTTTCATCTCTGTCCTATCTACCCTCAGCCAGGTAGGAGCGAAGGGAAGCACTCTCCGGGTACCTTTCCTCTTGCACACACAGAGGTGTCAGGAAGCCAGTGCAGGGAAAGGAGACACGAGCCTCGACCACGTGCTTTAGTGCAACTCATATCACACCTACACCTCTTCCGCTCCCCCTTCTAGCCTCCAGAGCAGGGAATCGGAGCTGCTCAGTTTCTTACGTCCCTGTCCACTCCTTCCAAGGGCTAAGGAACCAGCCAGGACACCAGAGTCCCTCTGGATCACTCTCCAAGTCCTTAAATAGAAGCTGTAGCAGCCCAGGGTTGAGGGTGGTGGAAGGTGTGCATGCAAAGATCTTGTGCTTTCGAGTCAGGAGGTTTGAAGTGGAGGGATGAGTGAGGTATTGACATGTTCAGGTCTGGTCCAGCCACTCTGCCTTCTTGGGGGCCTTGCAGGTGTGGACGTCCACAGTGTTTCTGCACTCCTTGCACCGCACGGCGCAGCACCAGTGGAATTTGCACTCACACTGGGTGACACGGGTGACTCGAGTTGTGTCATACCCTCGGCCACAGCACATGATTTCACAGCCGTCTGTCCCTTTAGATGTCTTGCTGCAGACACGGCCTGCAGTGCCTAAGGAACCTGGATTGGGGAAGAGAGAGAGAGAGGGCGAGAAAATCAAGGTACCTCTTACTTCAGCTGCTCTGGGTTCCCTTACCCACATCCTCCTGAGGAAACCATAAAGAATCTCTTTTCCTGAAAGTATACCCACTAGCCAAAATGATCATCTCCTCGTGGCCCTCTACACCAGCCTCATTTCCTCCCGCCAGCAAGGCCACCCCAAGACCACTGACTTCACCTGCCGTGCCCTCCCTGCCAGCACACATCTCCAGACCCCCTTCAAAGCCTAGCCTTAAAATGCTTGTCATTGTTAAAGCTGGCTGACGGCCCTCTCTTTTATGTTTGAATTTTCCCACAATAAGGAGTTAAAAGAAATAACAGCCTATAATTTATCTTTTCCAAGAAGCCTTGCCACAACTCTGATCCAGCTACTATTTGTTAGTATTTTGGTCCTTAGTTTATATTTTATTAAGTTGTACTATACAGAGAAGTAGTATAGTATGGCCATTAAAAGCTGGGCCTGGTGTCAGTGTCTAGGTTTAAATCCCATTCGGCCACTTTTTAGGTAGGTGATTTACAAGTCAGTTCATCTCTCTGGGCTTTGTTTTTCTCGTCTGACAATAGGCACAATAATAGCATCGAACTCAGTGGATCGTTGTGTTATATCTACAGTCTGTTCAACGGAGGAGGTGGATGGATTGGCATGACTGGCTGGAAGCACACCCCTAAGGAATTCCTAAAGACCCTACAGGGGGGATCTTGAAGGGTAGGGGAGATGCTTTCCCTCTGCACAGATGATGCTCAGGACCTCAATCTCACATTAGCACAGGAGACCCTGCCAACAGACCATAAAGCTAAAGAATTCTGGATGGGATGGACCCTAGGCAGTATCTCCTCTAGCCCTTCCCAGAGATGGGAAACACTAGCCTAGGGGTTCAAGAAGGGGAATCAATTAACTGATTTCTATAGCAGCAGTCTGACATTCCACTGGGATATGAAAAGAAAATACAAGAACCTCTATATTTGTTTTCTACCTCATCAATTTAAAATATCGATTCTGTATTGTTTTATAATATACATATTAGTATAGTGGAACATAGATGTAGTTTATAAGTAAATATGTATATACTGGAGGTGAATGCTCAGGTTTTTTATACACTAGGAATACACAATCCAAATGTCAAGAGACCACTGCTTGGGGCATGGGCTGACTAGGTCTCCTATGCATGTTACTCTCATAATTGCAAGGGCTGGGTCTTAAGTCCTTCCTGGGCATCAGAAGTCTCCCCTACCCTCTGGAGCTGAGTTATCTGGTGTAGTAGCCACTAGCCAAATGTGCTCATTTAGAGTTAAAAGAATTAAAATTAAATAAATTTTAAAACTTAGTCCCTTGGTCACCCATAGTCATCACATGGCCCAGCTGGTGTGGCTCAGTGGTCGAGTGTCAACCTATGAACCAGGAGGTCACGGTTCAATCCCCGGTCAGGGCATATGCTCAGATTGTGGACTCAATCCCCAGTGTGGGGCATGCAGGAGGCAGCCAATCAATGATTCTCTCATCATTGATGTTTCTCTCTCTCTCTCCTTCTCCCTTCCTCTGAAATCATAAAAATATATTTTAAAAAAATAGTCATCACATGTAGCTAAGTGGCTAGCATATTAGCCCTAGAACTTTTCCATTGTCACAGACTGCCCTGGAATTCTACCCTCTGGGATGACTTGGACCCTTTGAATTCCAGACCCCACTTTGGGTTTTATGAGCCTTAATTTTATGCCTCTGAGAAAAACCAACACACATATGACTCATCCTAACTCCAAAGGTTCTTCCCCAAATGAGCATTTTAGGTGTGACAGCATAGGCTCACACCTCAGAGGTTCTGGAATGATCTCCAGGCACTGGGAAGTAGTCCTCTCAGTTATACCACGTGGGCAGAAACTATACCTAGCCCCGCTCTGTGTCTATGCCCAGTTTTGCTCTGAGCCACTTGACTCTCAGTAAGGACAGTGATGGGTGAAAACCAGTACCGAAGACAGCCAAGGTTTCTAAGTCCATCCACCTCAGCCGACTCTGACGGTTGGGTCTGCAGGGAAGAGCCTGCGAGTCCAGGGCAGTTCCCGGGGAAGAGCGGTTCTGTGGCATTGCACATTGTTCCTAGATTAACCTATCTGAACCCGAAATCTGAGCCCAGATGGTAACTTCCATTCTTTTGGGGTAACACCTTATCACTTTTCAGCACCCCCAACAATCCCACCACAATATCTGGCACAGATGTTTGCTGCTCCCTGCCAGTGGTTCGCCTTGGCAGGAACCTCTGCTTTCCTTGCCTCCCTAGCCCCCCGTTAGACGGGATAAAACCTTTCAAGGCCACTGATGGTCTGATCACAACTGTCCTACCTTTAAGCTCCTTCACCCGAACTCTCCACTCAGGATATTAATCTGTTCTCTGTTCCTGGAACAGATCGTGCACCACCTACCATTCTGCTCTGTGTAGACGATGTCACCTGTCCTCTCTAGCACCCAGATAATCCCCACACCTCAAGAAACAGCTTACATTCCACATTTGCAGCTCAGCTTCTCGATTTCTCCAGTTGTCTCTTGCAGTTGCATCTGTCTACCTGTTACATCTCATTTCTTAGCTCAATTGTAAAGAGCCAATGACTTGGGGCTGCATCTTATGCTTTGGTGTGGACCATGCATTGCTCGGTACTGAGTTACTGAGAACGGGTGACTTATTTAACATTCACTGAGTAGTATCTATCACGTCTGTATACCACACAGACCTCAGGCCTGAAGGAGCTGAGCGACCTCTCCTCTCTGCTGGGACAGCACTGGGCCTGGCGGACCGAGGCATAAATCATCAATCTCATTATGAGGTTTTTTTCATATCAGGAGGAGACTAACTCCTCCCTCAGCTCCCCTCCCTAACTCCTGAGGCTGAACAAACCGTGACTACCCGGGGGTGCTGGTACTAAGAGCTGGGTCTCCATGCCCCTACATCCCCGTCTGCTTTCTCTACCCACCTGCAGCCTTGTCCAAGACACAGTAGTCTGGGGAGTTGTCAAAGTAGACAAGGTCGGTCCGGGTGGCACGGCGATAGCCTTGGCGGGCTGCTGTGAAGTTGGCGCCATCCTGGGTTGCTGTCACCTGCACGGCCCCATCATAGCGCCGCCGCAGGTAATCACCTGTGCGGCGGAAGTCTGAGAGCGCACGCCAGCAGGTGCGCAGAGTACAGGAGCCACTCACGCCATGGCACTTACACTCCAGCTTCAGAAACCGCCGTACAGCCTGGGAGGTGGGAGGCAGGTAAAGGAGAGGCAGCCAGTCAGGGCACTTAATCACCCCTAGGACTGAAAGCATGAGTGCTCTGCCCTCTGCGGGACCTGGTCCCGGCTAACTAGTGCAGCCATTGGTTGGTCTTTCCCCATCAATCCACCCATTCTTCCTGATCCAATGCAAGAAGCTCTCCTTCCAGGAAGCCTTCCTGGAGCAACAGTGTTCTCCTTTTTATGATAGGCCATTTGAACTTTAGGGCCACAGGATTCTGTTTACGATTTCAGGACGCTGGCACATCACTATTTTGGAGTTCAGGGTATCATGCCTTCTCCTTCTGTGGCATGTCACTTTGCAGCAAGGACCAGGCACAGAGGACATGCTCAGAGACCAGTGACTGACCAGAACAAGCCCTTCTCCTCCTCAGTCGTATGGAGGCAGCTTTTTCCTTCTTAAAGAGTTACTGTCCTGCTTTTCTCCTTCTCCCCCTGCTTCCCACCTGTGTGAGGACTTTGTGTACCTGGCTGCACCTCGGCATTCGCAAGCTCCCTGGGTTTACTGCTCCTGACCCAAGGGGTCAGGTCTTTTGGAAGTGACCCAGAGCCTTCAGCACTTCCTCCTCCACATTTAGTCCGTGATCATACAGAGCGTCGCCCACAGCAAAGAGGAAGGCACATGCACAGACATGAATACTGACCGTGCGACCACAGCGGTTGTTATGTAAGTTCATGAGGGCCCGGGCATCCTTGAGCCTCTTCTCCTTGGCATCCACGAAGGCCTTGGCAAAGCGAACGCCATAGTGTATGTTGTCACTGCAGCCACCCCAGTCAAAGTCCCCACGTTGGTCATGGTGTCGGCCACGGGTATAGGGGTCACAGCTGCACACACTCAGTTCCCCCTGGCTACAGGCGCGGGTGATAGCATGAACTACCCCTGCTGACGAGATGGCATATACAAACGCTGCCTCCCGGCTGCCTGGAGAGAGGAGGGAAGTGTGTCTCAGCAGGAGGCCCACAGAACTGCGACTGTGAAATCTCTTCTTTTCCTAGAGCAACCCCTGTACCCTCTTTACTCAAATTGCCCTTCCTTCCAGGAGCATCTCCAGACTGCCTGATCCCTCCCCTAGCCCTCACTACTTTCCATCCACTTCTTTGTACATCTGACCTCTTGGGCTGACCTGGGCTCTTGCTTCCTTCCAAACTCCTTGGATGTATTCATGAGCAAGTCGCAGGGCGAGTCACCCCCTCCCACCGAGTGCAGTCCTGGCTCAGCTAAGCCTGTCTCGGTCCACAGTCCATGCCTGTTCAGGCCCACTCTGCTGGACAGTTCCCAACAGGGGACACCCCAGCCCAGGGGTCAGCCCATTTGGAGTGACAGGCTCCTTTCCCCGCCTGTTTCCTTCCCTCCTTGCTCTCCCGGATCAGTGACCCATCTCTCCTGTCCCTCTGACACCTTTGGGTTCCCACCTCAATCCCTTCCTCCTAGTTGACTGTTTAGCCTCTGCTTAGCTTTATTGCTGAGCTGGGGCTAAGCCTCTGACTCTCCAAATATTTATGTATCACCTTTCTGTTTATCCTTTGCTCCCATTACTGTAGTGTTGGGAGTATTAGAGTGAGGGGAGTGATTGTGTGATAAGAACCTAGTCCTCAGCCTGACAGTGCTGGGGGCTGGGGAGGGACAGGAAAGGAAGGAAGAAAGATGGAATGCCGCTCCTTTGTCCCTACATCCCAGAATACTGGGACCTAGAAGGACCCCTGGCTACATATCTAAAGTACTGAGGGTCTGTTCCCACTGTATCCTGCGCTCTGCCCACAACTGTTTCTCTAATTATGAAGAAGTGTGCAGGAGATGGGAGAGGGGATCATGCCTACCCTCCCCACTCACCACCCCAAGCATAGGAAGGGAGGGAAGAGCTGGGCAGGGTGGAAGAGGCCCCTACTTCTGAGCATGACACGGCCAAAGACAGTGTGGTCCCGGTCCAGGGTGGTGCAGTTCCAGCGGTGGTGGCGGAACTGGTGCTGACACTCTCGGATCCATTCTCGGGCACCCTCGCCCACCGAGCGCATGATGTCTGGGTAACGCTGGCACAGCTGCCGCTGCCGGCTCACCAGACCAGGGATATTGTCACAGATCACTCGGGCCCCCAGTGCCCCGATGTACCTGCAAGGTGGAGATGGCCCTGTCAGAGCGTTCCGGCCCTTTTTCTGCACCAGGACAGGATTAAGGGAGGGAAGGCTTGGCATTCACACCTTGGAGTGGTGCCTTCCCCTTTCCCAGCCCACATTCCCTGAGGCTGATGGATAGAACCGGTCCCCACACGCTCCGGAGAAATAGTTGTACAGTTGCAGAGAGAGTAATGAGTGGTCTCCTAGCATCACCAGTTCCCCTGCCAAAGGCCAAAGTGACACACACTCCCAGAACGCAGGCCAGGCATGTGTCACAAACACAGAAAGCTGCGGGCATGTCACATAAACCCATTGCCTGTTTATTTAACAAACATTAAGAGCCTCATGGAAAAATAAACTAACAAAACGAGAGTCTGAGATAACACTCTTACTCCCACATGTAAGAGGCACGTCCTGCATGGCTGGTCCATGAAGACATGGTTTGGGGGAAGAAGGATGGAGACAGGGAGGGGCCAGTGGGAAGAGACATCAAGGGCAGCGCTGAGTAATGTTTATAGCCCTAGTCAGACCCATGCAGCTAAGATCCTCATTCCCAATGCTGAGATCTGGGGAGGAGACCCCACTCCCAGCTCTCTTCCCCATACTCTTTATTTCCAGGCCAATGGCCTTTTGTAGCTTAGGGGTCTTGATTCTTTCAAAACCCTCCTCCCCAACTTACAGGGCAGGGCATCCTGCATGGGCAGAGGGCTGTTGCTGTGGGAAGCCAAAGGCCAAGATAAAGCAAGAGGGTGACACTCCCATATTCCAGTCCCCAGTTTGCCCAGTATGAACTATTATAAGAAGATCATTTGGCTACTAGAAGATAGGTGGGTTGGTAGAGTCCTTCTCAGATTTTTCGCGGCAATCTTTTCATTCAAACACTCTTAGCCCGGACTCCACCACCAGCCTCAGGAAGACCATTTCAGAGAGAAGACCAGAATGTATCATCACTTTTTCTCCCCACAAGGCCACCAAATGAGATCTGACTCACTCACCCACTCCTCATTCCCTTTCTATCTCTCCAACACCTTCCTTCATTTGCTGGAAATTCACCATTCTCCTGTCCTAACACATCAAGGGACACCTTCTCTCCCTTTTCTGAACAGGTTGGGGGGCCTGCTTTTCTGCTGCTACAAACAGAAAAGATTTTGGTTTGGGCTGTGAATGAGCCCATGGCTTGGGAAAGCCCCCCAGATGGGCCTAGAAGTGGGTGAGGAGAAGGGAGGGTGGCCAATGGGTAAAGGGGAAAAGCTGGGCTGCCCTGGGCTCTGTGTACCCCCTCCCCCCGGTTCACACACTCCGCCCTCACCCACAGACTGGATCACCACTGGTGATACCAACTCAAACAAACACAAGGAGGGCTGATGCCTCTTCTGGAACTCAGCAGGGCTGATGGGGCCCATCTGTCCCGGGGGAGGGGTGAGAGGGCTGACCAGACACTGAGAAATCCCATGGAATCAGCGTCCCCAGCACTGTCCATCAGGGCAACAGCTTCCAGGAACAAACAAAATAAACACCCCGGGCTGGGCCAGGCCGGAAAGGGCCGCCTGACGCACAGCCCGGAGTTACACCCACTGCTGCGGTGCTTTGTTTGGAGATTCAAGACGTTGGAGTTGTGGAGTTGGAGCTCGTCCCTGTCTCACCACCACTCTGCTTCCTCAGTTCAGCCCGAGTACTGCCCTGTGCAATGGGTGTTTGTTTGTTTTTTACTGGGGCTTGGGAAGAGGGGGTTGAATGGGAATGGGAGACCAGTAATCCAGCCCTCATGAGACAGTCTGGAGTGAGGCAGGCCAAACTCTGGCAAAAAGTCCTTCCTGTGGTCTGACTTAAATCCATTCTGCTGTAGCCCACACTGGTCCTTCTTGTTACATCCCCACTGAACGTGGGAACATCTGTTCAGTATCTAAGATGGGAAGAATAAATAAGTTTCTCCTACTACCCCCCTCACCCCACCAAGTGGCTGCTTCAAGATTCTACAGAGCAGGGCGCTTGCCTGCTGACCATGGTCAGCCCCTTGTAGTTGGTGTGGGGACCTCCAATAAAACTGAGCCTGAGCCCCAGCCAATCCCCTTCTCAGCACATGCCTGCAAAATGCCTACCATGTGCCAAGCACTCAGCTCAGCTGTTAGGGTCAAAGAGATGTTTAAGGCATCCCCCGGGTCATGGGCTGGTAGTGGTGAGATACCCCTGATCCTCTAGCTTTGTTTACCCATCCAGAAGTTTCCCTTCCTTCCCAGCTTCCTGCCCCAGAATGTTTTCTTCACCTGCTTTTGACCCATTTACATCCCTCCCTCTGACAAAGTGATTCATATCCTACTCTCATAGCCCCTGCTACTCCAAGTGTGGTCCCCAAAACAGCAGTATTCACATCCCCTGGGGATCTGTTGGCAGTGCAGAGCCTCAGGCCCCAGCCCAGGCCGACTTGAGTCAGAGGCTGCACCTTACCAACATCCCAGGTGATCTGCGTGCACTGCTCCGTGAAGGCAGGGATTTGTGTCTGTTTTGTTCACTTCAGTATCCCCGGTGCCTAGAACAGTGTGTGGCACATAGTAGGTACTCAGTAACTACTTGTTGAATAAACCTAACTGCTCTGATATACCCCTTACTTTTTTCTCCCCGCTAGCTAGTCATAAACTTCATTTCAATTATAGCGTTACTCCTTGTGGACATTGCCAGCATATTTGCACATGTTTTGTTTGTGTCTTGTTAATGAGGTCAGGGAGCCTCTTTTTTTCCTCTTTTCCTTTCTTTTATAGTCCCTAGTGCACATGGTTCAGTCCAGCTCATATAAAGCTTTGAGCACAGGGATAAAACTATTACCTCCCCTTAATCTCTTAATACAACATCATTTATATGGTACCTTACAGTCTATGAAACATTTTTCTACCCAACAATCCTCTGAGAAAGAGAGATCTCCATTTACCAAGTGAAGAAACTGAGGTTCCGGGAGTAGTAAGTGATAATAGCCAGCTCTTTCCATCAGAGCCAGTCAGGAGAACTAGGTGAACTCCAAAGTCCAAGGTCATCTTCACTCCAAGGGAGGCTTAGCCAGGAGTGGGCCCATCTGACTTCAGAATTGGTTGAACTTGAGTTTCATGCCATTCCCTCCTATTCCTCACTTTCTTCTTATGTGAAATGGGGATAATAACAGTACCTACCATGCTGGATTATTGGGGGACTGAAGATGATGTTAATAAAGTGTTTAGCCATAGTGTCTGGAGCTTAGTAAGCGCTCATTACGTGGCAACAATAATGCTAATGTTGTGATGCCACTCTGTTCCTCTCCCTTTGTGGATCCCTGACATGTCCAACCCGTGCAGAATGGAACAGGGAAGCACATGTCAGGAGCCCGTTCCTTGTTTGCTATGGATTCCGAAGAGACCCTCACTTCCTCCTCCAGTGAGAGGAGCAGAGGGAAGCAGTGGCCGGGAAAGAGGGGAAGGGCGTGAGGAAGAGCAGCCTGTTTGCGGGTGAGAGCGGAACAGGGATACACACAGCCAACGGCACCTCCTCTGGGGAGAGAACCCCCTTGGGGGTCTGACCAGCCTTTAGAAAGCAGCTTTCCACTTTATCCCAGAAGTGATGCTCACAGAGGCAGGCACCAGGGGCCTGCAGCTACGACCTGCAGGTGTGCAGCCAGGAGATGGAAGTACCCTCCGCACTCACTCCCCGTCCTGACCTGCTGCTGCCTCCTCCCCACCCCCCAACCCCACCCCCACCCTGTCACAGGGACTGCTGGATCCCTCTGCTTCACCCGCCTGCTTCCCACCCAGGACTTTTTCCAAAACCTTTAATATGAACCACGTGGGGGGCATGTAGTAGAGAGAGAAAGGAAAAGGCGGAGACAGTCACCACAGGGACAAAATGGGGACTAGAAAGAACTCCAGATGGGTCTTTGGGAACCACCTCTAGCATGCTGAAACTACCAGACTGACTTGATACTTCCTCACCTAAACACCACATGGTCCCCAAGACAGCATCCCAAACTGGAAGGAAGGCATGGAGCGTCCCTAAAAGCAAACTGCCATCTGGGTGGGTAAAGTTGTGCAGCAGCCACTTCATCCTTTCTCTGCTGGGCCACTGAGGGTGCTTGTCCCCAGCCAAACAGCCCTGAAGGTAAAGGGATGGCTGTGTGCGCACTCTGAACTTTGAAAGGTTTTTCTCCTCATCCCCCGTCTTCCCTTTCCCTTTCTAAAGGAATGTTTCAAGCCAGATGTAAGATATGGGCCTCCCTTCTCCCCCATCCAGAACCCCCCTCCTTGCCTTCCACAACACTGCAGAGATAAAAAAAAAAAAATCCAAGAGATTTTTCTGAAACAGGAAAACGGGGTGTGTGTGTGGCGGGGGGGGGGGGGGGGGGGGGGCGGGGGGGGAGGGTAGTGGTGGTGAGAGACGCATCTTGAAATGATAGGAATCTGCCGCCCAAGCTTGCTGGCCCCTCAGCCCGTACCCCTCACCCTTCCAGCCAAGATTCCAAGTCCTGAGGAGAAAAGCCACAGGGTGGAAGGGGAGAAGAGACCACACTTTGAGGTGGGGGGGGGGGTAGGGAGGGGGTAGAGTGAAGACAGGAAGGCGGGCACTGCATGGGTAGAGAGGGGCAGAAGCCCAGTCCAAGAGACCATTTTGGGGGGTGAAGAGGAAAGATGAGAAGACAGCCTTTTCTCAGCCCAACTCTCCCCCTGCCCTGCCCCCAGAAGGGAAAAGACGAGTGCCATCCAGGGCCTGGGAGCAGGGTACTCAGGGAAGAACAGACATCGAGTCGGTTTGTAACGCCTTTTGGCTCATCTGCCCTCTTATGAAGTGTCTGGGGTGTAAGGCCTGCAAGAAATCTAAGGGGAGGGTCTCAATATTTGGGGGCCAGAGGCGCCTAGTTCTCGGAGGGGAGAGAGAGACGTGGGGAAGAAAAGAAGGAAGCCGAGAAGGAGATATCAAGGTTCGAACTGACGTCCTTAAAACGGAGCCTGAAGGCAATGCCTAATTATGCAAGCCCAGTGTTTTGTTTTAATTGTGTGAGTTAATGGGGTCGGCTTTTTGCCCCGGTTCCACTTCTAACCCTGGCGCTGGGTGCTGCGCCGCACCAAAGCCTGGCTGCGTGACCGAATGGGTGGACTAGAGGCTCCTCCACCCGCGCGCAGCCCCTTTCTCCACCTCCCAGGGCGACGGCCATAGGTGATCAGGGTTCCTGCTGGACGGTCACCGAAGGCCCCAGATAAGCGGTTGCTTTCTTGAATCCACCCTGAGCGAAATTCGGGAGGTAGCTTTTGCCCTAAAAGGGTTGAGCTGAAATATGGGCACGGCATATGGGGTTCTGGAAAGCCTCGACCACCGGGCGTCCTTGCTCCAGATACCCTGCACCCACCTCCTCGGGCGGCGCTCCTCTGTCTCCGCCGCTGCCGCCCCCGCCTCCGCCACGCCGCAACTTCAGTGACAGCCCTGCCGGGACGTCTCTAACTCCGTCGAAGCGACAACCTGGTCCCCTGAGCTGCGGGTGCCGGGGCTGTGTATTCCTCCCCGCCTCCGGCCTCTCCGACCCGGAGCCTCACCCTCCCAACCCGGAGAGTCACACTCACCACCAGGACGTGTCTACGCGGGCCGGCAGCGTCAGCAGCAGCAGCAGCAGCAAGCAGGCAAGGCTTAGACGGGCCGCAGCCCGGGAGCCGTCGGGGGCCGCAGGTCTGGGCGCGGGCGCGGGGACAGGAGCGCGGGCGCGCCGAGGGGGGAGCTGCGCGGCGTCCTCCGCACCACCCAGCTTCAGCATAGCTCCCCAAGACTCCCGCCGCGCGGCCCGGAGGGGCGTGGACGCGGCACCGGCTGGGGGTACTCCGGCTGTCCTTACTCACCCCCCTGGGGGGCCATAGGCTTGCCGGCGGCTGGGGACCTAGGGGCACCTGGATTCCCGGACCGGGGCGCAGGATTCCGGGGAGGGGCGCAGCGAGCTCGGGGACTGGGGCGCACAGCCGGGACGCGGGTTGCGATGTCAGGGGGTCGGTGGCGTGGAGTGGGGCTGCGGGTAGAGTGTGCGGACAGCCCCTCCGACCGCGGACTCTCATTGGACAGCGCGGGGCGGGGCCGAGGCTGGGGACACGCGCGGCTCTCAGGGCGGCTCCGCCCGCGTAGCCCGGGCGCTTCGCTGCGCCCTAGGTGTGGCGGCCTTCGGCGCCCCGGCACTGCACTACTCCGCGCCCCCACCTGTTAGGGCTGGACGCCGTGGGCGCTTCGGCGCCCCTTTGAGCCCTGAGCGCCCAGTCCCTGCCGACACCGCGCCACCGGGTCCTAGCGCCCTTCATTCGGCAACCCCGACTAACGCGGGCGACGGCCGGGAGCGGAGCAGGGGCCGGCAGACCCTTCCGCTGTCCGCGGACCCGCAGTGACACTGGAGCTGAGCGGAAAGGACGCACTCCTTCTCTCGGGTCCTCTCTCCGTCCTTGCGCTTCTGTGAAATGGGCAGAATCGGCAAGTTGCGGGAGAATCTTACTCCCTTTTCAGCGGTGCCAACAGGGCGCTGTGGGCAGCCGACTCCAGGTAGGGGCTTCTCTTCTCTAGGGCTCCTTGCCCGGTTCCTGCGGCCCACTGCCCACCGCACCCGCCAAACGACGTTTAGACTTGGCTTCCGCGCGCCTGCCCGGCCCGGTTGCTTCCCTCTGGCCCGTGGACCAGCGACCGATGGCCGAACCGGAGGGGACACACCTGCGGACCGGACGCCCTTCACCGCGGGGCTCAGAAGAGCTTAGTCTCCCCCGACTTCCCTGCTGCCTCGGCCCCCACCCCCTCGGGCGGGGCTGCGAGTAGGAAAGAATCAGAAACAGCTGGGCGGCTTTCCCCGAACAGAGGCCGGATGGGGGTCCTGCCTAGAGAGTAGAAGCCCGAAGCCATTTCTCTCCTTCGCCTTTCCACCCTTCCTCCTCCTCAGTGCTCCCACCCCTCCCACCCCTCGCACACTGCCTGGGGGCGTGGCAAATCGGGAAGGGGTGGGAGGTGTTGACTGCTGAAAGTGACTCTTCACATCCCCCACCCCCACTCCACTCCTCACACCCCGCCCCACACACATCTCTCCCCCCACACCTACACACACACACACACACACACACACACACACACACACACACACCTCCCACCCCGCCCGGCCCCGCACTTCCCAGGCCCGCAGGTAGAGTCTCTGGGGGCAGAGTGGCCTTTAAAACCCAGGGTCTTCCAACTTTGGGAGTTCGTCTGGGATCTGGCCCCAACCCCTTTCGGGCCTCAGTTTCTCCCGCCTCGCCCCTCATTTCCAGGTGTCTTTCGTGCCTCTCCCCTTGATTTATCTAAACTATAAAGCCTTGGTGTAAACAACGCGCTGGAAATTGCTCACCCCCCCTCAACCCCAAACTCACTGTCAGTTCTTGGTTGGGGGGGTGTTAGAGACGCCTGAGTGTGAGCGGACAGGGCGCAGCTGGCCACAGACATCCCAGAAGCTGAGCTGGGGAAGAAGGGCTCAGAGGGACCTTCATCCCTTCTCCCCACTTCTTACTCCTCTCACTCACTTGCTGTGTCAGGGGACCGAGTGCATTCATCCATTCAACAAATATTTATTCCCTACCACGTGCCAGATGCTCAGCACCAAGGACACATCAGTGAACAAAGCACAATTTCTGCCCTCATGGAGTTTACTGTTTATTGGGAGAAGATAGACAATAAACAGGAAACATCCTAAGTAAATCATAGTATAGTATGTAGGAAAGCCATTAGCAGGAAAAAAACAGTTGTAACCGGGGTGATCCAGTGGGTCTCATTAAGGTAACATTCAAAGGCTTGAAGGAGGACCCCAAACAGCCCGCACAGACCCTGGTATGCAGAGCTAGAAGGGGCCAGCCAGCTGGAGCAGAGGAGGCTGGAGTGGAGAAGAGGAGTCCAGGTGGGGAGAGGGGTAGGCCATGCTGTGCAGGGTAGAAGGTGCCCACCTTTCGGGGGAAGGTGGAAAGTTGGGTGGGAGTGGGAGAGGATTGAATACAGAGATCAACCAGCCGACCCTTCCCCTGCCCTTCTGTCCTTTGTCTCAGTCTGGGAGGCTCTTGAAAAGGCAGCAGACTTTATGCTGAGAGGAGCAGGTGGGAGGAGCAGCCCCACCCCTTCCCTTGGACCACCCTTTCCCCTCCTCCCAGCCAACCCCACCTGGATGCTGGGCAGCAGTCAGCACGCTCCAGCAGCCTCTCCCGGACTCCGCTGGGTGCTCAGGCCTGGGTGTGACTCTGGCCCCGTTGTCTGTTTCTACATATGGGCCGAGGTTGCAGGGTGGAGGGCTGCGGATGATCACATCAGCCCTAACCTTGGGTGGACTCACCCACATGGGCCCCAAACTCACTGATGAGGCCCTTTCCTTGGCTTCAGCTGTCTTCATAGGCAAGTGGGACTGTGTCTTGGCACAACATAGATGCTCAGCTATTAAGGCATGTTGCTGAGCTGAGGCCCACCCCCACCCCCCACCCCCGCCCAGAAACAGCAACTCCAAGAGGGAGGAAAGTGGGTGAGGGGACAAGACTCCTCCCCGTGGCTCACAGGCTACCTCTGCCCCAGAGTGGACAATCCGGGATGGGGCTTCACTCCTTCCTTTTCTTCTTCCCCTTCCCTCGAGCCCCCAGCTCCCCAGGAGGAACCCCAGATGCAGGAGCCAGCTGACTGCAAGAGCAACTCTCAACCACTTAACTAGAGAACAACTACGGAGCCAGAGAAGAGGTTTTCTGGGATCTGCCACTTTGGAGTTTCAAATCTCAAAATAAACTTCCAGGCTCAAGGTCTTAGACACTACTGGAGCGCTCAGCTCCTCACGCAAGGGCTTGTTGTGGGGCTTCCAGGCAGAGGGTCAAGGCCAGAGGCTCAGCGAGCGCCTGACCTGCTCCTCCCTCCCTTCTCCACCCCCACCCCCACTCCGCCATCCATCGTAATGGGAGCCTGTGAAAAGAGCCACTGATTTTCAAGTCACATTTTGGTCTGGAGGGGCCTGCATGGAATTGTGTAGGCACTTATTGAGCACCTACTGTGTGCCCAGCACTGACTAGGACATTTAAATGACACCGAGGTTGTGAAAGGTCGTTTTCTGACATGTACAACGAAGCCATCTGAGGGTGGCACCCTAGGCTTAGCTGTTCATGCTCATGCTGCAGTTGTCAGCAGAGACCGGGAAGAGAATGCAGGCGCCTTCTCCCCCAGGCTCCCGGGTCCCCTGGGTCTCCGGCAGGACGGCGCCCACCCAGCCTTAGAGTCAGGCCTTCCTTCTTCCTCCAGGTGGCATCACAGCCTCCGCCCTCTCCCCGTACTCTGCTCCCCATGGGGCCACTTAGACTTAGGATTCACCTTCCATTCTATTGTCGCGGCTGTGTGGGACTGGGCAATTTAGAGTTTCTGCTGGCTCTTGGAGGGGAGTGGAGGTGAGCTCTAGGAGCTCAGATGTGGGTAAACAGTTCCTACTCCACAGGGCCTGCCCTCTCCAGGAGGCCCCCCTTCCCTGGGCCCCTTCAGCGATGACCTTCTCTCTTTCCCAGTGGGTGGGAGGTGGTGTGGATGGTAATGAGCAGAGAGAAAGGCTGAGAAGGGGCTGGGGGGAGGTTTGGATGGGAGTCAAGGAATTCCTGCGCCTGCTGCTTGCACAAGGGGCCCTGAGCCGCCTTTCCTGAGATTTCTTTGCAAACCGAGGCAAGTCTCATTTGAAATGGGGCCAGTTTCACACAGGGTTCCCCCTTCCCATGCCCAGCCCCTGCCCCGTCTCTCCTTCCCCAGCCTCTCCATGCAGGTGTCTAGGGAAGAGAAGGGAGCTTGCAAAGAACCCAGGGGCTTCTAAAGGGGTGGGGTGCGGATCGACGTTTTGTACACAGCTGACCGACCTCGTCTTGGTATTTATGAGCTCCCAGGCGAGGCATGGAACGTGTCTCACAGAGGCCAGGCCGAGAGGGCTTTGAAGGAAGAAGCGTCCAGTCCCAAACCATGGAAGGGGGCTTGGTAGGGCAGAGACCCCCTTCCTCCCAGCCAGTGACCAAATGGGGTGGACTGCTCCCCCCAGGGGCCTGGGTAGAAGGAGAAGAGGGAGCTGAGGGAGAAGGGGAAGGAGGAGGGGAAGCGTGGGGGGTGGGACCATGGGGCGGGGCTTGGGGGGTCTGGAGCCTTTTAGCACTTCGGCTGTAATCAGACTGGAGCCAGGCGGTGGGCGGGCTGACGGCCATCCTGGGCGGGTGGCCCAGGTTCTGTGTGAGGCCAGTGGGCGTGCTGCAGGGATCCTGGGTGGTCACTGACCAGCCTAACCCCCAGGGGTGGTGGTTCCCACTTTGCCTCCAGCCCCCCTCTCCCAATCAGCCTGTATCACATACGCTAAGCACTGAGCTTGCTTTCTCTCCCCACCACCTGTTCTGGGCCCCAGAATGGTCTGGAAGCGAGGTTTGCTTCTAGGGGACCAAAATCTACAGTCCCACTATCTGCCTCCCTCCCACCCTGCCTTCCTCGGTTCCCTCTGCCTCTCAGTCTCCCCACGTCTCCTCTCTGTGTCTCTCTGGGTCATATTCCTGCCATTCTGTGTCTATTCCTACCTCTCTGTCTTCATTTGTCCCTGTCTATGCCCGCCTTTCCTCCTGTCTGAATCTGTCTCCTCAGTCTCTGCCACTCCCCGTCTCTTGGTGTGTACCTGTCTCCCCCTTTCCTCTGTATGAATCTGTCTGGCTGTCTTTCTCATTTGTCTTTTATTCTCCCCATCTCTCTCTTCACCTCTTTTCTGACTGTGGCTTTCTCAGTCTCTCTGTGTGTGTCTGTGTTCCTCTCTGTGTTTTTCTTGGTGTGTATCTTTGTTTCCTTCTCTCTCTCTCTCTCTCTCTCTCTCTCTCTCTCTCTCTCTCTCTCTCTCTCTCTCTCTCTCTCTCTCTCCCCTGTCTTACACCTTCCCCTGCAGTCCCGGCAACACAGTGCAAAGTGCACTAGACGGAAAGGAATCAGAAAACCTGAGCCCCACCTCCCACCCCCGCCTCAGCTCAGCCAGGCACAGTTTGCACGACTCTAGCTCCTGGCCAGCTCCTGGCCTCAGTTTCCTCTCCGTTGAAACAGGTAGGGTGGAGGTCTAGTTCCCTTGGTGGGGGCCTCTTCCTCTCTTTCCCTCTCTCATTTCTTGTAGCACAGCCCACCCACCCTGCTCCTCGGCTACCTAAGTTTGTCCCTGAAGTCAGGAACCTGTCATCCTTCGGTCCCCAGTGGGAAGGAGTCTCATACTGTCAGCCAGCAGCCGCCAAAGGACTCCCCACTCCTTCACGCCTTAAACATCAGGGTAGACAAGGTCCCTTTCTGGGGCCGCGTCTGGGATACAAACCAGATTAGCTCATCTCTCTAATCCTCTTTGTGCTGGGGCCTCTGCCAGGCAGGGACACCCACGGCGCAGAGCTCGGGTGAGTGTGTGTGTGAGTGAGTGTGTGTGTGTGAGTGTGTGTGTGTGAGTGTGTGTGTGTGAGTGTGTGTGTGTGTGAGTGAGTGTGTGTGTGTGTGTGAGTGTGTGAGTGTGTGTGTGTGTGAGTGAGTGTGTGTGTGTGTGAGTGGAGTGTGAGTGAGTGTGTGTGTGTGTGAGTGTGTGAGTGTGTGTGTGAGTGTGTGTGTGTGAGAGTGAGTGTGTGTGTGAGTGAGTGTGTGTGTGAGTGTGTGTGTGTGAGTGTGTGTGTGTGAGTGTGTGTGTGTGAGTGTGTGAGTGAGTGTGTGTGTGTGAGTGTGTGTGTGAGTGTGTGTGAGTGAGTGTGTGAGTGAGTGTGTGTGTGTGTGAGTGTGTGTGTGTGTGAGTGAGTGTGTGGAGTGTGTGAGTGTGTGTGTGAGTGTGTGTGTGTGTGAGTGAGTGTGAGTGTGTGTGTGTGAGTGTGTGTGTGTGGAGTGTGTGTGTGTGAGTGTGTGTGTGTGTGTGAGTGTGTGTGTGTGAGTGTGTGTGTGTGTGTGAGTGTGTGTGTGTGGAGTGTGTGTGTGTGTGTGTGAGTGTGTGTGTGTGTGTGTGTGTGTGTGTGTGTGTGTGTGGAGTGTGTGCAGCTTCTTGGAGAAGGCAGGACCAAGGTTTTCCTCCCTCTGTTCCACCCTCCTGCCCGAAAAGCCCAAATGAGCAGCCCTCACTGGCTAAGAAACCTCATCAGACTTGAGCCAAATCAGGTTTTTCCTAATTCCAGTCTGCCCTCCACCCCCATCTCCTTTTTCACGGCCTCTCGACAGCTGGAGACATCACTCCAGCCGCCCGGTTCTGAACAGCCCAGAACCCACCCCTCCTGCACACAGCACGTGGCCCATATGCGCGTATTCTCCAGTCCTTGGGGAAAAAGGGTCCTCGCGTCCCTTCTTGAAAAGCCTGGAGTGTCAGGCAGGGAAGGGGGTTGGGGGGGGGGGGATTGGAGGGAGGGTGAGGCAGTTTCTACGCTTCACACTCCAAGTTGGAGGCCTCCAGCCCCTCTCTGAAGTTTCATTTGGAAAGAGAGGTCTTTCCTGGCTGATAAGATCAAAGTATTCCCTCTGCCAAATCATTACCTTATTTTTTAGGCAATTACAGAACTTATTGTATCAATTAGCCCGGTCTCCAGCTGCAGCCATTTATCTCTCTGTCGTGCGCTTGCATAAGAAAGGGTCTGCCGGGCGCAGCCCGCCGGGCTAGCGAGGGGAGGGCGGGGGGCGGGGAGCGGGGACCCGGGACCCGTCCCGCTGCTTTCAGCCCGACAGGCAGGTGGGGGACGTCGGGGCGCCCTTCGGGGACTGGAGAACGGGCCGGCTCCTCGGTGTGCGCCCGCCCGGCCCCGGCTGGCTGCGGGAGCGCTCTTTTCCGCTGGCACCGCACCTGCGTCGGATGTGGCCCAGGAGGGCGAGCCCACGGAACCGGAGTGAGTACGAGACGGCTCGGGTCTGGCCTGGACCGGGCTCCTCCGCGGAGGAAAAGGCCGGGCAGTAGCCCAGATGCCGGCGGGTCCTGACCCGCGGGTGGAGGACTCACTCTGGGGGCCGTGCGCCCCGCAGTGGCGTTTTCTGGAAAGGCATGGCAGGGTGAGGTGCGTTTCAGACTCCCCGGAAACCTTAGCAGCGCTTGGCCCAGAGAGGTGTGTGTCCCTGTGGGCACGGAAGTGTGGCCTCCTCTGCTTCTGTCCGGTCTACGGCCCCTTCCTGCAGGAAGGCCACGCCCACACCTGGGGTGGGGCTCAGGTAGGGTTCTCAAACCTTTTGGTCTCAGGACCCCTTTACACTCTTAAAAATTATCAAGGACCCCAAAGAGCTTTTGTTTATGTAGGTTATATCTACCCATATTAACAATTAAAACGAACACAGGGGTGAACTGAAAGCACCCCCAGTGGTCCACACTAGACAATTTGAACAAAATAGTTTTAAATTATAACCCAAAGTATAAAATACGTGAGTCCATACCGATATAAATAAATGATTGCGTAAATAAATCTATGGGGAGAAGACACATCGCCCATGCAGAAGAATTCAAAAAATGTACGTAGCTGCTTCACCCTTAATGAGGTGGAGTGGAACTCCCCACTCCTTAACTTGGGCCACAGGTTGTGACTTTCTTCCAAAGACTACAGAACGTAGCATGGTATAGTGTATGTGTGTGCCTGGGGAGAGGGGAGGTAGGAGTAGCTAGATTTACAGTGAAGAAGCCTGACAAACCTCAGTCAGGCGATCAAGATCAACATCAACAGTGATGAGGCATGTTGATGGCAAGTACCCTTGATGTGAAGTGATGAGAATGACACTTCTGTGCTTTTCCTCCCCATAACCCCATTCTAATAATAATAATAATAAATAATAATGAAAAGTCCTGGCTGGGTGGCTCAGTTAGAGCATTATCCTGTACACCAAAATGTTGCAGATTCGATTCCTGGTCAGGGCACATACCTAGGTTGTGGGTTCCATCCCTGGTAGGGGCACAACTGAACTATGTTTCTCTCCCTTCCTCTCTCTCTTAAAAAATCAATAGGAAACATGCTCCAATGAGGATTAAAGAAACAATCTGTTTGTTAATTTTACCTATTGTGTTCTTTATTGACCATAAATCTTTAGTCAGACTTAGCAATTTTTGCCCCATAGTTTTGTGCTTCTGGGGTTTTATTTGAGAAGTCTTTTCCTCATGCAAGAATCACAAAAATATTCCCTTACATTTTTTGTTAGCTTTATAGTTTTATATTTTATACTTCTGTTTTTTTCCAACAAGATTGTATTTTGTGTATGGATCAAGGTCTGACTTTTCTTTTTTCCATATAATGGCCAACCTATCTCTGAATTTTTTACATTTCTCACTCCATTAACCAATTACTCCTGGTCTAAAGATAAACTCTGTTTTTTCAAACTTTATCTCAAAACTTTTTCAAAGCTAGTTACCCTCCCTTGTCCTTTCCTAACCTAAACTTCTTAAAAATAGTCTACACTCTCTATTAAGGAGAAATCCAAATTTTCCATCTGTGTGTTCTTTTTAAAAAAATTCCTTTTTGGCTTTGAGAAACAGAGAATACTCTCTTTAAAAAATATATTTTTTAATGTATTTTTATTAATTTCAGAGAAGAAGGGAGAGGGAGAGAGAGATAGAAACATCAATGATGGGAGAGAATCATTGATCACCTACCTCCTGCATGCCCCCTACTGGGGATCAAGCCGGAAACCTGGGCATGTGCCCTGACTGGGAAATGACCCGAGACCTCCTGATTCATAGGTTGAGCTTAACCACTGAGCCACACCAGGCAGGCAGCCATCTGAATATTCTTAACTCCTGTTTATTTCTCAATTTGCTATAATCTGGTTTTAGTACTCAAAAGTATATTTGGAATTGTTCTCAGTATCATCACAAAATGTCTCCTAATTGCCAGATTTAATGGCCTATTTTCATCCTGTGTTTGCCTAAGTACTGCTTTATCTCTGTTCCATAAATATTGATAAGCTGTGTTTTTACTTTCATTCATATCAAAATATTTTATAATTTCCCCTTTGATTTCTTCATTGACTCATGGTTATTTAAAACTGTGCTATTTTTCAAATATTTGGAGATTCTCCAGAGACATTTCTGTCATTGACTTCTGATTTAATTCCATTGTAGTCAGAGGACATCCTTCGTATAATTTAGATCCTTAAAAATGTAATATTTAGGCCCTGGCCTGCTTGGCTCAGTGGATAGAGCGTCAGCCTGCGGACTGAGGGGTCCCGGGTTCGATTTCGGCCAAGGGCACATGCCTGGGTTGCGGGCTCGATCCCCAGTGGAGGGTGTGCAGGAGGCAGCCGGTCAATGATTCTCTCTCATCATTGATGTTTCTATCTCTCTCTCCTTCTCCCTTCCTCTCTGAAATCAATAAAGAAATATATTTTAAAAATGTAATATTTAGAAATTTTAATGGTGAGTCTCACTGTGAGTGTTCTGTGTGCACTCAAAAATATTATGCATTTGGTTGGAATATTGTATAACAATTTACCCTATGATGTCTTTGTATGTAAAATGGATTTATTATAGGCAGCATATATTTGGGTCTTACTTTTTTATACAATATGACAATCTCTGCCTTTAATTGGATTATTTAGATCTTATGCATTTTAAGTCATTATTGAGATGGTTAGTTTTCAATCAACATTCTTGCTATTTTCTACCCTCTGTTCTTTGCTCCCCTTTTCCTTCTTTTTCTTTGTTTTGGATTGAATATTATTCATGATTCCATTTTTATATCTTTTGATGCCTTATTGGACTTTTTTTGAGTGGGAGGGTTTGCTTGCTTTAGGGATTGCAGTATACATATTTAACTTATTGTGGTCTATGTTCATACAATATACTGATCCATGTATAGTGTAAGAGTCTTACTATGGTATACTTCCATTTCTCAGCCTTTGTGTTATTGTTGTCAAACATCTTATTTCTTCATATGTTATAAATCCCACAGTATATTTGGATGCATTTTTAAAGAGATTTAAAGACAAAAAGAATAATCTTTTATACTTATCCAAATAGTTACATATTTTGTGCTCTTCATTTCTTTGTATAGATCCAGTTTTCTGGAATCATTATCCTTTTGGCTGAAGTATATCCTTTCACATTTCTTGTGCAGCAAGTCTGCTGGAGATGAGTTCCTTCAGCTAGTGTATGTTTGAGAAAAATCTTTACTTTTGAAAGGTATTTTCACAAGGTATCAAATTCTAGGTTGACAGCTTTTTCCTTGGTACTCTAAGGTTATAGCTCAAATGTCTTCAAGGTTGTAATGTCACCAATGAGAAGTCTGCTGTTATTCTTATCCTTGTTCATCTGTACATAATATGGTCTTTTCCATCTGGCTGTTTTGAAGGCTTTCTCTTTATCACTGGCTTTAAATAATTTATAATTTTCCTTGGTGTAGTTTCCTTCATGTTTCTCATGCTTAGGGTTCATTGACATTTTTGTATCTGTCGGTTTCTCATTTTCTTCAAATTAGGAAAAATTTGGCTATCAGTGATCAAAATTTGGCTATTAGTGACTCTGATTAAACTTACATTAGGTCATTTGATTTTGTCTCAAAGGCCACTGATACTCTGTTCATTGTTAAAAAAAATCTTTTTTTTTACATGCTATGTTTCACTATAGATAATTTTTATTGCTATTTTTTCAAGTTTAACAATAATTTCTCCCATAGTGTGTAATCTGCTATTAAAACCACCCAATGTGTGTTTGTTTGTTTTTACCTTGAGATAATGTGGTTTTCATCTCTAGAAGTTTGATTTGGGTCTTTTCTATATTCTTCATGTCTCTAGTTAATTCAATATTTCCTCTGTCTCCCTGAACATATGGAATACAATTATAATAGCTGTTTTAATAGAATTGTCTACTAATGATATCATTGTGTCATTTTGGGTTAATTTTATATTTATTGTTTTCCTAATTATTTTCCAGGACTATATTTTTCTGTTTCTTTGCAATGCCTGGTAATTTTTGATTGTGTGCTAGATTTTCTGAATTTTAATTTTTTGGGTACAGATGTTTTTTGTTTTTCTATACAAATTCTTGAGCTTTGTTCTAGGATGCAGTTATTTGAAAAAGTTTGATCCTCTTGAGTCTTGCTTTATTAATTTATTTTTTGGGTGGGAGCAGAGAAGAATTTAGTCTAGAGCTAACTTGGGCCATCATGGAGACAAAACCCTCTGAGTACTCTACCCAGTCTCCCATGAACTGTGCGAGCTGTCGTTCTGCCTAGTGAGAACAGAAGCTACTCCCCGTCCCATGTGAGCTCTAAGTGTTATTCCCTCTTCTCCTTTGAGTGGCCCTCTCATTGGGTCAGTTTCCGCACGTGCCTATGGTGATCACTACGCAGTTGAAGACTCCAGAGGAAGCACCTGAAAATCCCTGGAGGTCTCATTATAGCTCTCTTGTCTCCAGGACTCTCCCCTCCCACCTCCCAGCTTCATCTCCTCAACTTAGGGCCGGGGTCGGCACACTGCGGCTCGTGAGCCACATGCGGCTCTTTGGCCCCTTGAGTGTGGCTCTTCCACAAAATACCACAGCCTGGGCGAGTCTATTTTGAAGAAGTGGCGTTAGAAGAAGTTTAAGTTTAAAAAATTTGGCTCTCAAAAGAAATTTCAATCGTTGTGCTGTTGATATTTGGCTCTGTTGACTAATGAGTTTGCCGACCACTGGCTTAGGGAGTTGCCAGGCTATGCTTTGATTCCTCTTCACTTCTGGGCAATCAGAGAACTCGCATTGTTTGTTTCCTATCTCTGTCCTTTTTTTCCCTGAGAGCCAATGTCTTGAAAATTGTTGTTTAATATATTTTGCTCAGTGTTTAGTTGTTTTAGGTGGGAGAATAAACCCAGCCCCTGATATGTCATCTTGGTCAGAAGCAGAATTCTCTAAAATTAAAAAAAGAAAACCCATATCTTTTGACGCCATACACTTTGATTACATCTTCATATTTATGGTACATTTATAATTGTGTATATTGAATTATTGGCTATTTTCCTGACAAGAGACACATTTTCTTTTGACTAGGCATTGATGAGAAATTAATTGCCCATTTATAATTTTACACATACAATATCGAACAATTTTCCAGGACCAGCTAGCTCTGGCTCCAAATATTTAAAACCCTTTAATTAAAAAACTTTTAGTGCCTCTCAGATATATTTATAGCAATATAACCTTAGTGTTGCTTCTTTATGTCACTGTGCAGAGTGAGGCAGCCTGATGACAAGTAAAGGCATTCCTGCACTGGGATGATGAGCAAAAAGCTCACCTCTACATGGAGTGACTGCAAACTACATAAATACATTTCACTCAAAAATAGTTTCTTATTCAACTTACCTTTAGCTGAATTCCCTACATGCTGCGGCTGCCACTCCAAGGCCCCCCAACATGGTGTGACATAGGTTAAGTCAGAGTAAAAAGAGCCAGCAGTCTTAACTGATTGCCGTTAAGACATCTTACTTTAGGAAACTTGAGAAAAAATATGAACGCATTGCTGGGGTCCTTCAGGATTGGGAGAAGCTATGCCAGGAATGGTCCTTGAAGCTTAAACATCATGGCACATCTGCCTCTGCTCGTGATGCTTCCTCAGTTCAGGCTCCTAGTGGTCCACTGAATAGAGTCCACGTGATCCCCTGGGCCTGTGGTCGGCAAACTGCGGCTCGCGAGCCACATGCAGCTCTTTGGCTCCTTGAGTGTGGCTCTTCCACAAAATACCATGGCCTGGGCGAGTCTATTTTGAAGAAGTGGCGTTAGAAGAAGTTTAAGTTTAAAAAATTTGGCTCTCAAAAGAAATTTCAATCGTTGTCCTGTTGATATTTGGCTGTTGACGAATGAGTTTGCCGACCACTGCCCTGGGCAGACCACACCCTTTCTGTTCCCAGCTACTTCTCCAGGCCCACACGCCAACCCAGACTTCTCACCTGACAGCTCTGTGCATTGCATATGTTGTTCTTATCACCTGGAATGCCCTCTGCTCTTCTTCACCTGGGAGATCTACCCCCTTCAGGACCAGGACAAATGTCACTTCCTCTGTGAGACCATTCCTGACTCCGCCATTCCTGATTGTAATGCCGCAGCTTGTTCCTATATTTATTACAGTCAGCACTGGACACATACCACCATGTTTTGTGTTGGTCTCTCCCACCCGCATCTAAAGCCCCTAAAGGGCTGTAACTTATTTACTTCTCTACCCCAGTGCCTAAGTCAGTGAGTGGCACCTAGTAGGAGCTGTTGTATGGGTGTCTGAATGAATGAAATGTTTTCCTCCCAGAGGGTGCTGGCTCTTGATTCCTTAAGGTTTGTTTTGTTTTGTTTTCCAGCAAAGACAGTATAGGAGGAGCAAGACATCTTTGAAGCATAATTAAATGGGCAAATGAATAAACAAATAAATGCTGATAGGCTCCTCCTGACCCCTGTTTAACCAATAGTTATGACACCTACTATGTGTCTGTCATTGTTCCAGCAATTACATAATCGGAATTGCTATCACTTGCTGAGTGCTTACTTATGCCCTCACTAGTCTGAGGTCTATTTGCTCATTTGAGGCTCACAACAACCCTATTACATTGTTGCTGTGGGTTCCCTTTCACTGGTTTGGACCCCCATCCATGTGTGAGGCAGGGACTGTGGCTTTGCTCCATCCTTCGCCATTGGGGAAGTGGCAGAGCCTCGACATGGGGAGGGGACTCCTGAGGAGGGAACACATCTGTGCCCATACCAGCGTCTCTGAAGTGGGACGAGGTGTGGCCGTACCTCGGTGCAGAGAGCATTACAGGAACAGAAACACCAGGGGGCGCAAGCAACTCAGCTTTCGGAAGAAGGGACTACAGCTTCTCACTGAGGCAGCCCTCTCATCGCTGTGCCTTTCTTTCCCCAAAGGCAGCAAATCCTTCCACATCCTCCTGCCTCTGGGGCTGAAATGGAGGCTAGCAGAGGTTGATTGCCCGAGGCCACAGAGAATGGCAAAGCTCCTGTCCTGACCTACTTTCTTGCTTGTCCCCCTTTTTGTATCCCCATGCCCCGGGTACAGAGAGAGTACACATACCCTTGTCCACGCAAGTCAGTACCCTTCCCTCGGTTTATTTAAATCGGTGTCTCTAGACCCACAGATCTCCCTGTCCTGCTGAACTTCTAGGCACTCGGGGGTCCCATCACTCTTTTGGGGCACCTGCTGCATCCTGCCCGGCACTGCCCTGAGATGTCACAGCTGCCCAACTTGTTCCCCCTAAAAGTTGGCCCGTAGCGTGAGCAAATAAAAATGCTGGCTAAATGATGGGCAGGCACATAAGTGGGAGTGCGGGGGGGCGGGGGGGGGGGCAGTGTCCTCAACATAGCTCAGGGGTCTGCAGAGCCAGCAGCGACCAATGCCGGCCGGAAACTACGTGAATGAGTATTTAATCGTTTCACAGTTCTATGCTGTTCCACCTTCTGTATGTTTGTGTTCAGCTGCGACTGCACACTCCAGAAGGTATGGATGAGGAATGAGGGTGTGTGTGTGGGAAGGGGGGCCGGGGGAAGAGAGGAGGCACAGGGCAGGGAGCAGAGCTTTCCCATGGAGAGAATAAGGCCTACACAGAAAATGAGAGGGAGAGAGATGCCAAGATCCGAGTTCGGGCCGGAGGAAAGTGAGCCCTGAATAGGAGCCTTGTGTGTGGCCCAGTGGTGTTGACTCACCAGGACTCAGGGGAGGGGACACTCACTGGGATGAAGAAGGAGCCTGTGTGCTGTGGTCACCACCCCGAACCACCCTATCACGCCGAGGACACCCTGTCTGCTCTGAGGCCGAACAGTCCCGGAAGGCTTTGATTTGGGCTGGGGGCTGGGGAGGAGGGGCGTGGGAGGGTGGGCGTACAGAGAAGGGAGAAGGGCGAATGTTTGGAGAATGAAAGGCCCTTTGGGGAGAGCTGTGTTTGCGCCAGGACAGGGAGTGTCTCTCCCACACAGGCAGGTGTGGCCGGTCAGACTCGGGATAGATGCTCATGGCTTGGTGACTCCCTGTTCACACCTGAGCAGCAAAGGCTGCCTCATGAGTAAGTGCTTCGCAGAGCCGCTGCGAGACAGAGGCGCAGCCTGGGAGTAGACACTCCACACCCTCCCCTCCAGCCTCGCCTCAGCCGTCAAACCCGTTCAGAGGTATGAGGACAGGATTTTTGTGGCAGCAAGTCCGGCACTCAGCCCTCAGCCGGTGGACAGAGGGCAGGGCTGGAATCTGGGGCAGCTCAGGTGAGCAAGACCGGTGCCCAGACATTGGAGAGAATCAGGTGAGAGGGAGGAGAGCCCGAGGGAGCAGCCAGGGCTGAGGTCGCCATTCCTGGTCCCAGGGCAGCGCAGGGAGGTGCAGGAGGCCGCAGCGGAAGCAAGGGAGTCGGACTGAGCTGTGCCGCGAGCCGGTCATGGCAGCTTGGCCGAGCCGCCTGGCCTTTCCGGGCTCATTCTCATCTGTACTGTGGGAGCTAGAATGAAGGGCCTCTAAACTTCCTTCTTGCTCCAACCATCCCCCTCCTTTCTCCCCACCGAACTGCGTCCCCAGTGTCCTGCT
Source organism: Cnephaeus nilssonii (assembly GCF_951640355.1). NCBI lineage: Eukaryota > Metazoa > Chordata > Mammalia > Chiroptera > Vespertilionidae > Cnephaeus > Cnephaeus nilssonii. Next base: position 7,534,778 of record NC_137092.1, on the reverse strand, counting down.
TCTGGTGAAAGTCTCAAAAGCTAGCTAGCTATCGAGTGGATTCTCACTTAGGTGTCTGGCTGACAAGGAGCTAACGCTCTAGACTCCCCAGATGTATTTTTCCGTAGTTTTGGCTACAGTATGGCCAGTGGAGGGAGTGGACTTGAAGGTCAGTTGGATGGTTTGAATTCCAGCGGCGCCCCTGAGTCAGCCCCGCTCTGCTGAGGGACCCCGGGCCTTTCCTGGCCCCGGGAAGCCTTCATTACCCGATGGGCCAAGTAGGAATACCTGCCTCTCTTAGGACTCGTAGTGACTAAGTGAAGGGACATCAGTAAAATACCTATTGAGAGTTTGGTACCAAATAACTTACCCAGAGTGTGCGCACCCTCCTTTGATCATGACCAAAGGAACAGGGAGGAGTCGAGATGGAGACCGAGGCAGGAGGTTTACCAGGGACTAAGTACCCGTGGGATCCACACGGAGGGCGGGGGAGGAAAAGAGGGGAAGAGAAAGTTGAGTTGTGGCTCAGCCAGTCCTACTGGGGGGTTTGAAGCTGGGATGACCCTTCAGAGATCCCTTGATTAGGGACAAGGGGCCAGGTCTTTATACTCCACACCAGCCAGTCTTTGGACGTGAACTGCCCATGGAAGGAGATGTGACCTTGGGCAGAATGATTTTTCAGTTAAGGCAGTTCCCACAGGGGCTTAGGCCGAGCGAAGTTCACTGTCAGTGTTCCCCACAGCTGGGGAAACAAACCCTTCACTCCTCAAGGGGATCTGGTGTCTCCCATGCTGTTAGTGAGTAGGGCTCTTATCAAATTAAGTAGGTGACTCCCCAGGGATAAGGCCAATCTTGTTGGGGCACTTCCGGTAATTTCTCAGAACCAACCACTTCAGCCATGTGGACAGAGCCGCACGGTACTCCGTGTCACCTGTTCCACCGTAGTGCTTTTGCCAGGGCACCTTCAATAACCCCACTGTGTTCTTCTGTCGTCTCAGTTAAGTTTCTGTGTTAATGTTTTGCTTCTCCCAACTAGATTGTTTAAAGGAAACTCTTTAAAACTTGTTTTCCGTAATAGCTACCTTGGTTTCTGTCTTAAATATTAAAGGAAAATCTGTTGCTTGAGGGGAATCCTTGGTTAGGTCTGATAATCCACTCCTGGGGGGGGTGGGGGGCGTAGGGTGAGTAGGAGGCGAGTGTGGTGTCTTGCAGGGTTTAAACCTGCTCCAGTCCAAGAATCTGCCCAGACACTTATCTAGAGCCCAACTTTAGTTTACAGTCAGAACCCACCCCTTCCATCCCCCGCCCCCCCCCCCCCCCCCCCGCCGCCTTCCCCCTACCAGAGGGCCTGGGGTCAGCAAAACACAGGTAGTGGAAAGAGCAAAGCCCTGGGGGTTAAGTCCAGGCCCTGTCCTGGTCCTCAATGACCTCACAACACCCTTGTGAAGTTTAGTAAGGCAATGTGCGTGTGAAATCATCAGCACGGCTGGGAACCCAACTAGACACTCTTGACTCTGAATGCCTTCTGGCAAACTAGACTCAGGAGCTTAAGACATCTCCTTAGGTCAAAGGCAAGAACCAGTTTTTGTGAGTGAACGTGAGGGCTAGGAGGCACTATTTCTCAGGAGATTACCCACATCAACTGGTCCCCAGGCCATCCCCAGGAATCCGCATATTTAGCAGGCTCCCATGTTATACTGAAGCACAAGAAAGTTTGAGAACCACTACCCTTTCTCCTCTGCTTTTACCACTGAATTGGCCATTGATATGCCAGCAGATGGCTGGATATAGGTTCTCAAATAGTTTTATAGCAATTACATCAAAATGACTTCTGTGGAACAACGCTCACTGCCTACCTCTGACTCATGGGTATGAATACACATCCAGTGTTTCAAAAGACATTTGAAAGTTTGTTTCAAGTACTAAGCACCAGAATCACTCTTTATAAATCACACACACACACAAATTGACCAGGCAGCATTGCTGACAGGCTATTATGGGAAACCAGATATGCCCAGTGTTTGTTGAAATGATCATTAATTGGCTTAAATGCTGGAAACTTAAGATATGTAAACACCCACACTGTTTGAACATCTTTTGTACATCAAGGGACTTCCAAGTGCTTTTGTCTGGCTACAACTCGCATTTACTAACAAAGTAGCAGCAACAGCACCGGACTGGAGACACGGGGTGCATCAGTCCTGGGTAAAGTGAGCAGAGGCAGGACAAGATCAGTGTTTTGAAGTCAGGGCATGAATCATGGATGGCTGCAGGGTCTGGATCCTGTGAAATCATCAACCAAATTTGTACATATCCATTTTTTCTGGGGATAGAGTCTAGCTTTTCTTAGATTCTCAAAAGGTTCAGAGTCTCCAAATGGTTTAACAATTACAGATATTGGGAAGGCTCCCTCCAGCTCTACAGTTCTAAAGAAAACCAATGTCCCAGCTCCCTTTGGGGTCTGACTGGATGGGTCACTGACTTCATTTGGCTTTTTAAAGCCGTGAACCAATGCTCCCTCTACACCACTTGCTTCTTCCCGGAACAAAACAGGCCCTTGTTGGGCAACATTCTTCACTTTGTACAAACAAGACTACTTTCCCCCAGACAGTATGATTTAACTTGTTTTAATGTAGTCTGCTATAAAAATGGATGAAGATTTCTGCACGGTGCATTTGCTTTACAAATGTTAGTGACTAGTTAATGCCTGTGTTATGGGTTGCACATCATTATAATCTGTTGACCAGTAACACAGCTTTTGCAACATGGGTTAAATACCAAAACTGTGAATCATGGAACCTTTACTTAGCACACACGATCTACGGCAAACTTAAATACTATTCTATAATACCTAACTGGATTATTGGATCCATTGCAGTATTGTGCTTTTTATCTCAGAAGATAGGCAACTAGCAAAAATACACATTTCTTTTTCATCTCCCCACCCCCATATTACACTGTAAAAGAAATACATTATTCAGTGCACTTCCTAAGAAATAAACTTCCCCATAATATCTCTCTCTATATATCTATGCCAAAATAAAGGAAGAGCATAATGCAACCTTTAAGATTACCATTTAAAGCAAGGGAGGTAATAATACTCTGGGACTATTGCCCCTCAATTTAAAAAGTTCAGCTATTTTATCATCAACACCATCATTTGGCTTCGCTGGGAATAAAGCTCAGTGCATGACTGCTTTGGGAAGTTTCAGATACTCCCTTCATCACTGGTAGACTCTCTGGGGCATTAATAGTTTTTAATTGTTAAGTATTGGCCTTCATGAAACCATAAGCTGTGGAGACACCGATGTGGTCCCCTGTGAGTTACACATTAATTTCCGTCACCTGCCCATCAACTCATACTGGATTAAGAGGAAACAGACTTAAATGACAGCAGGTCAGGGGTTGCTGGGTAGAGGTCGGCAAGAATGTATGCGAGGACACCATGTTCTGTGACGCCCATCCCTGTGGACACAAAATCCGGTAACCACGTCGGAGCTGGGTTGTGGGCAGTCTTGTTTGGAAGAGGGAGATGGTCATTCTACTCTATGGACTTTGTTTCCTGTACTAGCCTACAGGTTGGAAAGTCTGGAGGCTTTTGCCCTCACACGCCTGCCATGATGGAAATAATTTAAAGGGATTGCAACTCGGAAGCTGTGGGCTAAATCCAGCTGCAGAAGTGTTTAACTAGCAGTGCTTAAACTGTTTTGGAATCGGTTCTTGGTATTTAAAAATGAGGATGTTTCTCATGGAAATTTGGATTTTATAAAATGTGAGGAGCTGGTAACCCTGGCCCAGCATTCTTGCACGGCAACAAGCTGCTGGACGGCAGGAGGGGACCTTTAAGTGGGACTGGGCATATTCAGTGCGCTGCGGCTCCTCCTGCTCCCGCGGCCTTCCACCACGGGCCGAGTGACCACCTCACTCATTTACACGGCCCGCTCCGTTTTGTGACACTAGGGTTAGTTTGGCGCTGCCTTTTTAAAAAAAGACTTTTATTGATTTCAGAGAGGAAGGGAGGAGAGTTAGAAACATCAATGATGAGAGAGAATCATTGATGGGCTGCCTCCTACACGCCCCCGACTGGGCATTGAGCCCACAACCGGGCATGTGCCCTTGACTGGAATCAAACCTGGGACCCTTCAGTCCGCAGGCCGACACTCTGTCCACCGAGCCAAACTGGCTAGGGCTGGCTCTGCCTTTTTATGAATCTGAAGACCTGACTTCATGTGGAATTTCCCCACCTCCTTGTGGATACCATTGCTCCTTTGATTGACTGGGTTCCAGACCCATCTAGTTGCTTTGGTAGGTAATCTTAACATGCATTTCTACTCATCCTTTATGTGATATTGCAAACTCCAAAGATATAATCACACTAATATTTATGTGTTAAACACGTAAAGGGATGTGTCTATACAGATAGGTGATACTTCCATTTAGGCAAAAGTTAATTTGGTTCCACAGACAGACACCAAGTGCTGGCAGCCTGGAGAGTAAGAGTAACAACTTGGTAAAACCTATATATATAATTTTGATTTATATTACAAAGAGCGAATTTTAAATTATTGCTTTTTGATTTCAGAATAAAGACCTCATTCTGTGGCAAAACTTTTATACAGAATGAGTAACCAGTTCCTATTCAAGTAATAGCAATCGGAATCAGAAGTTCCTTACAAACAGTAGATGCCTGAAGACATTTTTTTGAATGGAGATGTGATTTCATTCTATTCAAGAATGTATGCAGGACACTGGGAGTGACTTATTCTTTCAAGAAAGAGTACAAGAAAATCAGCACCCCAACTACTTAATGCTCAGGAGGGCTTCTCAGGGGCTCTAAAAAGCTCCGGTTGGTGGTGAGTTCACACCCACCTTAGGATCCCCACTCTACTTACGCAGCTTGTAGTATCAAAAACAGTAAAAGAGGATTAAAAGCAGTGCTTGTTTTTAACATTCAGGATTCACAGAGGATCTAATTTTCTGCAATTAAACGAGCCGTTTCGTGTTTTTGCTGCAGAATCACATTCATATGGCAGTCTTATTTCAGGCACTTTTAAAACATGTTCATCTGGAATAAAAATCTGCATGAACCACTTCTGCATAATTCAAAATGAGTGAGAGTGATTCTAGTCCTAAAATAGACAGCAAGTCACCACCTGCTACTCAGCTCCCTCCATCACAACACCACGGTGACTGCTGCGCCTGGGATGTCTTTGAGGTGCCCTTCTAGCTTTATAGTACAAAGAGGTGAGTCATAAAAACCCAAACTACTCAAGTCTCTACTTAAAAAAAATACAAAAAAAGTGAAATACACTAAATGTATTATACAGATGGTTTCAGCTACTATCAAAATAAATAAGATGATCTGACTCAACGGTCTGACTCCGAGCTCTTGGACAAGATCTGATGGAATGTCAACTGTGCAGACCCCTCAGGGACTAGCTGCTGGGAGGCAGGAGTATCTCAACGTCCTTGCCGTTGGCCATGGCAGCATTGGAAGAGCAGCTGCTCGCAAGGTCCTCGGCGGTGGCCCCAGAGGACACCTGGGAATGAGTTTTGGTCAGTGGAGCGGTAGCGGAGGGAGAAGGCGTGAGGCCAGGTTTTTTGGGTGGGATGGGTGGAGGGTTTCCTCTCTCAGCTCTGGGGATGGTGGGGGACTTGATCCCTGGAGACAGGGGACTCAGAGGACTGGACACTTTGCCTGGAGTAGGTGAGTGGCTGGTGTCACCCCTTGGGTTGGCAGCACTGGCCAGGTTTCGGTAGTCTGTGCCGAAGGGAGAGCTGTTGGGCGAGACGGGCTTGATGGGCCCCTGTTGGCTGGTGAATCTGGAGAGCACCTGAGTGACCGTGTTTCGGGCCAGCTGCTTGGCAGCGGAGTTGTCTATGAGGGTGGGGGACAGATCCCTGGATGGAGGGCTTTGCAGACCACTGGCTTGCTGGTCCTGATCTGCCTGGGACTGAAATTTGTGCCGAGCTGCATGGAACCGCTGGTTGATCCCTACTTGGTAGGATGACTGGTAGCCGGGGCTGCTGGCCGAGGACCCCAACAGGCGCTTGGTTAGCACTGGTGACGAGCAAGGTGAGGACGTGAGGGAGGAGGACGCAGTGCTGCTGGGGGACAGTGAGCTACTGCTGGACGGCAGCTGACTCGGCACTGGGCCCGGGCTCTCGATTCCCCCGGCACACCCACCATTCTCCACGGCTTTCTCGTGGGCCGAGCCCACAGACTTCTCTCGTGGAGGCGTCTGGTTTTCCACACTGCTGCCTGGAACGGACTCCTTGGTCGCTTGCATCTCTGGCTCAAAATGGCCATTGGCTTTGGCATAACAGTAACTGGGAGTGGTGGGACCGGGCAGCCCAGTGGTTGTCGTCTTGGCTACGCTGCTCCCATGGGTTCTTTCTGTCTGAAAACCCTCCGTTTGGCAGAATACAGACACTAGCCTGGGAGGCTCGGTCACTGTGCCTTTAGTCGTGGTCACTGGTTTCTTTGATTGCTCATTAGAGCTACTATGCTGGTGAGAAGCTTCTAGATCCTTCACGATCTTCTTCAAACTCTCCATCTCTTCTTTCAGAGTTTTGGTCCGGTTCTCTTCTCGGTTCAGCTTTGCTCTCAGTTGTTCTCTTTCGATGTCGAACTCAGACAGCTGCTTCTCCACCCGGGCCTCCGTCTGCAGGCCCCGCCGCCGCTCGGCCGCCAGCGCTTCCTCCAGCGCGCCCACCCGGCCCTTCTCCTTCTCCAGCTGCAGGCTCAGCTCCCCGGCCCGCTGGCCCTCCTCGGCCGCCTTGCTGCTGGCCTTCTTGCACTCGAGCACCAGCATGGACGAGAGCTGCTTGTGGCGGGCGCGCTCCTCCTCCAGCTGGCCCGACAGCTTCTTCTGCTCTTTCTCAAACTTCTTCACTTGGGACTTTTCAAATTCCAGCTAGGAAGAAAGAGCACCACACAGCTTGATTAGAGTAAAAACACAAAGAGATACACTGAACAGGTACAACTAGAGTGCCCTGGCTAGCTCTTCTTGCACGCGGGATGACACGCATGCCACGTGCCTAGGTCACTCAGATATATATATATATATATATATATATATATATATATATATATATAATATTTTATTGATTTTTTACAGAGAGGAAGAGAGAGGGATAGAGAGTTAGAAACATCGATGAGAGAGAAACATCGATCAGCTGCCTCTTGCACACCCCCTACTGGGGATGTGCCCACAACTAAGGTACATGCCCTTGACCGGAATCGAACCTGGGACCCTTGAGTCCGCAGGCCGACGCTCTATCCACTGAGCCAAACCGGTTTCGGCCAGATATATATTTTTTAATATATATTTTTATTGATTTTAGAGAGGAAGAGGGAGAGATAGAAACATCAATGATGAGAATCACTGATTGGCTGCCTCCTCCATGCCCCACACTGGGGTTCAAGCCCACAACCCGGGCATGTGCCCTGATCAAGAATCAAACCATGACCTCCTGGTTCTTAGCTGAGACTCAACCACTGAGCCATACCAGCCGGCTTAGGTCAGATATTGCTGAAGTGTCAGGACACCTAACAAAAAGACACACACAATGTAATCTCTTTGATGACTTAGGAGGCACCTCTAGTTCTTGTGAAGCCTCAGGGGTATTGGTGGGAATCAGCCACCATCGTGGTCCAGGTGTGTGGCGAGTTCAGAGGACCGAGAGCACATGGAGGAGGCTCTGTGATGAGAGCCGCTGGAGAAGAAACCTAAAGCTTCAGCAGTAACTCTTTCTGGGCTTAAACACAGACACCAGTAGTTGCATTTAAATCATACTTTTTACACAAACGCAGTCTGTTTTAATCATTATCCCAACCCCACTTAAAGGGAAGGGTTAAGGAACCCTTTTAGTCAGTATTTGTCAAATGTTGAGACCCATTCATGGATGGGGAAACCAATTGAGTAAGTCATAACCAGAACTTTTAAAAGATAAAACAGAAGAGAAAATATGTATTTTAAGGACTATGTCTGATTTCATGATATTTTTGTTTCAGGCCTGTGCGTATATAACTGGGCTGTGATGTAAAATGTTTTGCCCTGGCCAGTTTTGCTCAATGGTTACAGTGTCAACCCATGAATCAAAGGATCTCGGGTTTGATTCCCAGCCAAGGGCATGTACTTCGGTTGCAGGTTCGATCCCAGTTGGGGCCCATGCGGGAGGAAGTAGTCGATGCTTCTTTAACATCGATATTTCTCTCTCTCTTCCCCTTCTCCCTCCCTTCCACTCTCTCTCTCTAAAGACCAATGGGAAAAAAATATCCTCGGGTAAGGATTAAAAAACCCACACAAATAAAATGTGTTTCTATCAGGAGTCCTAAGTCAGAAAGTCAGTGTTTGACGTTAGTGTTCCCCAAAGTGTATTCTAGGGAACAGTAGCCTCACAGGCAGTGATCTATATTAAGAAAAGATTTCATGAAAACACAGATGTGCTCGACGCAGAATACCCTGTCTTTTCCTTGCAGACTCACAGTGTGCATTTGCGTACTAGAGGGTCTGAGAAACTGAAGTTAGAAACCTGCTTAGCTTTGTTTAGTCCAGTCATTCCCGGACTGGTCGGACTACAGGCCCTTTTTCTTGAGCAACACCAGTTTACACCTGGCAGGACAGTCTCTGAGAAAGGCTATTCCAGGCCGGTGCTGCGCGAAGCCCTCCCCCATTACCTGCTGGGTCAGCCTCTCTCTCTCCTTCTCCAGCATGTAGGTGACGTCATCTCCCTCTGCTGTGTCCTGGGCGTGCCTCTGCCTTTCCTCCTCAAGGTCTAGGATCACCTTTAAAGAATTAAAAAAAAAATCATTCCAAATACCAAGGGATCACACGTATAATACAATGAATACTAAGTGCCTGTCTAACGAAGCACCTAAGACAGTTCCAGAGTCAGACAGTCCCCGTCAGGGCGACCGAGGAGCACACTGACGTCAGCAGACAAGGAATTTAAATAACACTTGGGCGAGAGAGAGGCTGGAGGAGTGGTGACTACTTGGGAATGGGGAGGAAGCTGCTTTGCCTAAGGAACCTGGAGGTGGCGGGGATGCAGAGGAGAGGTATGATGGCGCACAGAAAACAAGGGGCCTGGCTCAGAGGCTGTATTTCCCAGAACAGTTCTTTGTGCCCTCAACTTTATTCTTAGACATAGAATGTTGGCAGCCAGGCATCTGCTGCCAGGCCTGAGCCAGGGTTTATCCTCTAAGACACAGAATGGACAGGCTCAGGGCTCGGGAAGAGCAGATGCGACAGAGAATGGGGTGAGGAAAGGGGGTTATGTTTGGGGAAGGTGGTAAGGGTGGAGAGAAAAGGGAGGTGGGGTGTAAGATAATGAAATCCACATCTATAATACAAGGAAGCAAGGAAGTGTCTAAACCTGATAAAGGGAAGAGCCGTATATTTTTTAGAAATATGGAAGTTACCTACCGAAATAAGTGGTTATTAGAAAAAGTGGCAGTCTGAATGTTAAGGAGTAGGACTGGGAAGAGGTGGACTAGGGAATCTATAGTAATAAAAGTGTCATATGCTAATTAGACCAGATGTCCAGACGACCTTCTGGATGAAGCCAGGGCTGCGAAGGAAGCCTGGGTCCCGGGTGCCAGAGGGAAGCTGGTGCCGGCAGCCAGGGGAAGGAAGGCCTACTCTTGCATGAATTTCGTGCATCGGGCCTCTAGTTTCATAATAAGCAGAGTAACCATGTAATTCAGTGCTCAAACAGTGCTTCTCAGAGTCAGAAGGGGCATGCCAAGGTGACAGGCAGAAACTGGACTCTCTCAGGCAAACTGGGACTGTAAGCACCCTCATTATAAGCCTCTAGGTACTACTTGATGTCCAACAAAGTCAGTGTTCTACTCTGATAAAACACGTAAGGTAAGATTAGATAGGCAATTGGTTTACAATAGTTAACATTCTAAGACACTTACGTTGAAATACATTCTTAAGGAATTTGGAATTATTTCTAACGTCTTCCTTTCCCCAATCACCCAGAGCCACAAGTCACCCCTACACTCAGTACCCCTTCTGTGGGCTCAAAAGCCAGCCAGCCCTTCAGCGTCAGTTACTTCCTGTCTGAAGTGGGAAAAGGCCTGCCTCCCAAACAAGGATGCTTCGAGACTTTCTTAGAGGATTATGTACCCACTCCCCCCACACACACTTTAAAGCAGAGGCAGGGAACTGTTTTCTGCCAAGGCCATTTGGATATCTATAATAATAAAAGGGTAATATGCTAATTAGACCGACATCCTTCCAGACGACCTTCTGGATGAAGCCAGGGCTGCGAGGGAAGCCCAGGTCCCGGAGGGAAGCCAGTGCCGGCAGCCGGGGGGAAGAAAGGCCTACTCTTGCACGAATTTTGTGCATCGGGCCTCTAGTTTATAATATTATTCGTTTAATATAATTCACTTAATGTAAGTTTATGTTGCTATCAATAAAGCTCTTAGATTTATTGAATTTCTAGTCTTGCCTGTGGTTGCCTTGGCTGGGCCAGACCAAATGATTTCTTGGGCCTTATATACAGGCGAATGTTCCCCACCCCTGCTTTAGAGCAACTAACTCAAACCCATCGACACCTTTTAAGTTGGTAAGTTGGGGCATAAATGTCTTCAGGTTATTTCCGTAGACCAGAGGTTAAACTTTTCTGGATCTTGTACAACTCTGAGAATTCAATGAAAGATATGGGGAAATTTTCATTTTCTATAAGAATGCATAAGCTTTTGGCATTCTGTGTATTTTTAGGGGGACCATGAACATCTGAGGCCCATCCATCATTGAGAACCCCCACTCTGACCTTTCATGTGGACTCTGTGAAGGGACAGAAAACCCATGGGCGAGACCTGAGTCTAAGCAATTTGTCACGTGTTTTAAGCAGATGGCACCTGAATGTAGGTAACCATAAAAGTAAACTAAGGTCCATCAAGCTGCAGCTGCTAATCCAGTTTTTCAGAATAAGTTGCTTCCTACTAATTGCGCTGATGTCCTCCCTTGTGGGCATAAATCTAAACCAATGGTTAAAAAAAAAAAAAAAAAAAAAGCAGATTCTAGCCAAGCATGTTTTACAGGCCAGATCTGAGCAGTAAATGACAAGAATGGGAATAACATCATAAGCACTAGAATTCCAATGAGATGAGGAAAGCACAGGTTTGCCTTCCAAACTAGGGCTATAAGGCCTACACACACACACACACACACACACACACACACACACACACACACACACACACTTTCCTACTAGGATAGAACAGTTTTAAGGTAAACAACCCTTGGTACTGTTTATGGTTTCATGAGAAATGAAATGCAATGAAACTCAACACTAGAAATAAATGAAAATAATTTAATGGCTTATAGTAAGGTAAATTCTCTCTTGATTGCTCATTCCCCAAATACCTGTTAATCTTTCTATTTATCACATAAGTAAGCAAACAGAATGCTCCGTTCAGCTACAAGCTTGGTTACACCCCAGTTTGTTGCCAAAGTTTGAATGGTCGAGAGCTGAAAAAACATACCAAGTGTTTGGAGTGCCCTAGCAAGAAGGAATGCTGTCTTGGATGTGTCTGGCACACTCCCTAAACTTAGCATGTGCAACAGCCTGGTTTTCTTTCCTACCTCCTGGCTCCACGGTGAGCTAAGGGGCTTTTTGAGACCTGGGGAGCCTCCGATTGAATTACTGTGAGAACTGGCAGCTGACAAGCAGTATCAGGCATTATTTATAAAGTCTCCCTAAGAGCTTACGCAGCCCACGCCACCCGGGCGAGCCCACCTTGCGATGCCTGCTCTCGGCAGCAGCCAGCTGGGACAGCATCCGTTCCTGCATGTTCTTACACTGCTTCATCACCACCTTGAGAATCGACAGTGGGTTTGTGCAGACCGGCTGCTTTTCGCCATCATTTTTCTCCTTCAGTGTTTCAAAGTCTCTCTGTAGAGCCATTAAAGGATCGCTGATGTTATATTTTCCATAGCGTTCTTCAATGAAAGTATCTCTGTGTTGCGCCTGGGAAGAGAAAAAATTGCATTTTGCTTTTTAAAATTACTGAGGAAAGGGATTTGCTAGTAGTTATACATTAAAGGTGATGGGTTAGTATGAATAGAACCTGTTGGCTACAGATCCGATGGAGCCAGCTAGATGTAGAAATGACATCAGAATGGGGGCACAGTATGATATTAACGAGAATACTTATACAGAGCTAACTACGTATTAGACGTGTTCTAAGCATTTATATTAACATTAACTTATTTAAATTTTACAACCCTCTTAGGTAGTGACATCATCTCCACTTTGCAGCTGAGAAAACTATTAGGAGAGGTCAGGTAACCTGTTCCAGGTTACTCATCTAGCAAGTGGTCAGACTGGGATTTAAACCCACGCACCTGGCTCTAAGGTTTGTGTCCTTAACCACCACACTCACGGCTTCTGCTGGTGAGGCGTATATTACCCACAGGGGTATCTGATCTTTTCTTTCTGAGTTATAGCTCTTGCATTTCTAAAATATGCTAAGCATGAAATGTGGTGAGCTTACATATTTGGAGCCCTATCAAGGTGGCTGTAGATAAGTAAAGCATGCTAAAAATGCTTCTGAATTATAATCTAGGACTAGCTGTGATTTTTACAAACAGAACTTCACTCAGTTGGTGGGTCGAGAGGGCAGAGGCAATTAGAACCAGGGGTGCAGACAAATCCCTTCTACCTGCTGCCAAGTTCCACGCCCTCTTCTAGTCTCTGTTCAGCTGCTACTTCTATTCCCCTCTGCCCACTTCGGGGTGGTGAGCTTTGAGGATGAGAGAGGTCAGCAGGGAATGCAGGCTGGTGCCCATCGGGTCTAAGGACCAGGAAGGGAGGGGAAAGATATTCTCAGGCTTCCGCTTCTCTCCTCTCTGCTAGGAAGGATGGAAGTCCTACTGCGCAGGAGCAGCATATAGTATGTGCCGGCAGACAGAGTGACATTAGCAACTACTTCACTCCACACATTAAAATTTTCCCAAGACATTTTACAAAAAGTGTTAATATAGCACCAAGAAAACTTTCTCAAAAACCACAGCAAAGTACCATGTAATTTAAACTTTCAAATGAAATCTAGTTAAGAAAATTACTGTCATGTATCAATTCAAAAAATTACTTCATCAGGGGCTATATTTTCTTATAACCACCATCCACAAATAGGAACCCATTTGAAAGGGGAATTCACAATTCAATGGCTATGCTTAAAACAAACAAACAAAAAACAAACCCTAAATAAGTAAAGCATGGGTTTCTTTAACACAGAAGTATGTGTCAGTGCTGAAAAGCTGGTGCTTCCTTTTTCCTTAAACTGTCCAAGTCCAAGACCCAGGAATCACAGCCTCTGCCTCTCGTTGGTGTTGGTATCAGTTGGCAGGTGCTCAGTGCAGAGTGAGAAGCACTGGGTTTTACTTCTGTCTTGCCAAAAGATGACATTATCGGGGTCTCTGGATAATATGTGTATCCTGGGACTAGGAAAAGGGAACTCCATTTGTTCCTTTAAGTTACTGATAGCATCTTCCTTACCCTGCTGTGTGTGTGTGTGTGTGTGTGTGTGTGTGTGTGTGTGTGATGCGCATGTGAATTAAACAGGGGAGGGGAGGGACCTGGAAGACAGAGTCCAAGATTTTTTTCCAGTTCCAAATAACAAAGGAAATTTTCAGTAAAATTTCAAAATAAGCTCTAGTCCACTCAATGCAGAAAGACAAGACCAATTCCTGAATTGCCTATTTACATTTTATTATTATATTTCAAAATCATGGTGAGAGTAAAACAAAAAAGCTAATTTTCAGTTACATTTAATTTTAAAAAAAATTAAGGACACACATTTTAAAAAAATGTTTTATTTTTAAATTGATTTTAGGGAGAGAGAGAGAGAGAGAGAGAGAGAGAGATCAATCGGTTGCTTCTTGCACTCGCCCTGTCGGGGGCTCGAACCCACAGCCTGGGTACTAGTATGTGCTCTGCGACCTTTCAGTGTAGGGGACGCCACTCCAACCAACTGAGCCACATTGGCCAGGGCTTCAGTCAAACAACATGGGACTCATCAGTGTTTTCCTTTCACCAAGAACACTTGTTTCTTTATTTTCAACTATAAAAAGATTGATAACCCAGGATTCAAGGAAAGTATCGATTTACAGTTATTCATGTCCTAAGGCAAATCCATGGTTAGAAAAATACTTGGACAAAGCAAGTAAGAGGAGAAAAAACTCGTTAAGAGGTTGGAATTCCACTTTTCTATTACCCTTTTTTATTCATTTTTATTCACCATTTCTGTCTGATTAGCGAAGGCAAAGGAATCAAAGGAATGATTACTGGTACCGACATTGGTTTCATAGGGCAACCCCCTCCCCCAAACAAACCCTATAAACCTGCGTGTTTTGTGACCTTTCCCTTGTCAGAACACCATGGAGAAGAGGGATGAGAGCAGGAGCTGGGGGACAGCTCATGACCTTGACATTAGATCTGCTGAGAAGCCGTCTCTCAGGTTTGAGTATGTAGTTAACTAATCCTTAAAAATATGACTTTTTAAAACCCGCACTGTTATTATCCTGTATAATTAATAAGCACCACCGAGCTACGAGTAAAGGACAGGGAGCTTGTCTGGTGAGCCTCAGACTTCTGAGAACAGTTGTTAAGCTGTCTGTTTTCTCTTGAAGTTTCACAGTAATTCCATAATCACTTGCATAGTAATTACAAGTTGTACAAAATTGGTGGCTTTGCACATAAATGAAAAGAATCTGCGGAATAATTTTAAAAAGGCTCCTTGTCACAAAACAGTTCATTTAAATACATTCTCATATGGGAACAGTGAATTTGAGGTCTATATTTATTATACCAAACATTGGATTGGAAAATGGGAGACAGAATATAGTATTTTTCAATCAATTTAATACCTCAATCAGGCCAATTGTATGGATGACAGGTTTACTAGTAATAGCACAACTAACAACGACAATAATAAAAAATAGATGTTAAGATTTGAAGAATGAAAGAAGAGCTTTAGTGGAGGTGTGTATTGGTCATCTATTCCTGCATAACAAATTACCCCAAAACTTAGCAGCTTAAACAGTAAACATTACTTTTATTTCATAGTTTCTGGAGGTCAGGAACCTGGGAGGGACTGGGCTGGGTGGTTCTGGCTGGGTCTCAGGAGGCTGCAGTCGAGCTGTTGGCCAGCACTACATCGTCAGAAGGTGGACTGGGGCTGGTGGGTCCATTTCCAAGCTTACTCACATGGCTGTAGGCACAGACCTTGGTTCCTCGCATGTGCTGCTTCTCACAGCAAGTGAGGCGAGAGACACAGACAGACACACCAAGATGGAAGTCCCAGGGTCATTTAGAACAATCTTAAAGTGACATCCCATCACTTCTGATATATTCATTGGTCACACAGACCGACCCTGGTAAATGTGAGAGGACCCATATATAAAGGTGGGACTATTAGGAGGTGGGGTCACTGGGGGCCAACTTGGAGGCTGGCTGCCACAAGGTGAGTGACTCAATATGCTCCTATCTATCTATCTATCTATCTATCTATCTATCTATCTATCTGTCATCTAAATATATTTTTATTGATTTCAGAGAGGAAGGGAGAGGGAGAGATAGAAACATCAATGATGAGAGAGAATCATTGATTGGCTGCCTCCTGCATGCCTCACACTGGGGATAGAGCCCACAACCTGGGCATGTGCCCCAACAGGGAATCGAACCATGACCTCCACTGACCCACATTGCCTGGGGCCATGCTACCACTATATCTCAGGTGAAAATTTAGGAAAAACTATCAAGGTTGAGGTTTAATACTTTAATGGTATTTCAGCTATATTATAAGAAATACTAGTAGCCCTGCGCACGAATCTGTGCGCCAGTAGCTCTGCTGCCTTCCTGTAGCTCTCAGCCTGCTGCCCCACCCTCCTGTAGCTCCCCCTGACCCCCTCCTCCCCCACTCATAGCTTGCTGCCCTGCCCCCTCCTGTAGCTCTCTGCCCCACCCTCCTGCAGATCCGTGATCTGGTCGTTACACCTCACGGGGTAACGGATAATTAGCATATTCCTCTCTTATTATATAGGATATAAATGATCTTGATTTGCCTTTTGGGGGGAGGAATTCAGTAATACAGCTGAAACCAATCACTTTCTTGTAATTTCATTTCAACAATAACATATACTTTAATTGCACAGAAATTCCTACATTGTCAGAAAACATAATGCTCTTTAATTTCAGACAACAGGAAAATAATCGGCTGGATAGACAGATTCAATTATACAGGATATTACTACAGCAGACAAAGCATACTGGTCATCCAGTACTCATTTATTTTTACTATCTCAGGCTGAATGAAACACCGCTACTGAGAGCTTAACATAAGCCTCACAATACCCTGGGCGTCTGCCATGCTTGCTCTCCAAAACTTTTAGCTTTCTGTGACCAACTTCAAAAGTACACATGAAGCAGTCACCTCCTTTCTCCTTCCCAATATTATCTATACTATTATAGGAAATTAACCTCTTAATTTTAAAAAAAGTAAGAATTTTAAAGAATTATTTATTGAGAGAGAGAGAGAGAGAGAGAGAGAGAGAGAGAGAGAGAGAATTGTTGTTCCACTTATTTATGCATTCATTGGTTGATTCTTGCATGTGCCTTGATCGGGGATCGAATCCGCAACCTTGAAGTATTGGGATGACACTGTAACCAACTGGGTCAATGTGGTCAATTAGTGTTTTTCTCTTGCATTGATTAAACATTTCCCATTTGTCTTTTTTCCTTCCTGCCTAAATTATAAGCAATTTAAAAGCACTTGCCACACCTCTTTCTTCCTCCTGTATCCTGTATTATGCCAGAGGCAGTTGAAATTTACTTTTCGGTCTCTTTCCTGATGTCTCAGCCTCTCCTTACGCTCATCTTTTTTGTGAGGTCAATATTTTATTATGCTATTAGTAAAATCGATGGTTTACTTGTATAATCATTTAAGGTAACAATAATTCATACATTCAGCAAACTGACTCTGGATAGAATGAGCTTCAAAGATTACTTCTGGAGTCAGTTGGCATCCACATATTTATAAAAGCAATTATTTACATAAGGACAGATGATCATTTATTAGTATTTGACTCAAGTGCACTAAATTCTTTGGAAGTTTAGTACAAATAGCTCCAAGGGTGGTACTTCTAGCTGGTGAACTGCTTGTTGATAGAAAAAGAACATGGGTAAATAGCATAATGTAGCTGCTTCAACACTCAAATTCCAGAGTCCTATGAAAATTTCTGGTAAAATGGAAATAAATGTGTTAAGGTTTTGGGGGGCTATTCCTATATATGTGGTTGAAACAAATTATATATACTTTCTGGACTGAGTCTATAATTTCTCCAGGCGAGGAAAAATGTGTAAAGGGATTCAACTAGTCCTGAATAAATTAGTGCTCTGAACATAAATCAAGGATTTTAAGTATAATTTTAGATCCTAATCTCTTTTATTCAGGAGATCACATATCTCTTAAAGTGAGAGTTGACACCTGCCTTGTAACATACACAAAAAACAGGGATAGATCACGACCTCAGGATAAGATGGGAACGGCCAAAAAGCACATGGAGAAGTGCTCGCCTCCCTGGTGATAGGGAGGTTACATTCAAACAAGAATAAGACACTAGAAAAGCTGAAACCTAAAGGTTGACAACATCAACTGTTGGAAAGCATATGGAACAACTAGAACATTCACACAGTGCTGGTGGGAGAATAAATGGTGTAACTACGTTGGAAATTAATCTGGAAGTTTCTCATAAAGTTAGAAAAATGCCTCTCTGAAATTCCACCTCCAAGTATTTATCCCAAAGAAATGAAAACGTATACTCACACAAAGACTTTTACACAATTATCCATAGCAGCTTTACTCATACTAGCTCCAGTGGAAACAATGAAATATCAATCAATAGAACAAATGTGATGCATTCATACAATAGAATACTATCCAGCAATGAAAAGGAATGAGTTACTGATGAACTTGAAAACAATAATGATGAACCTTAAAATTATTATACTGAACAAGACAAAACCAAAAAGCCAGATATAAAAGAATACATTCTGTGTGATTGTGTCCTAACAGGCAAAACTAATCAATGGCGAAAAAATCAGAATAGTGGTTGCCTCTGGGGAGAGGGAGACAACTGACTAGGAAGGGGCACAAGATTACTTTTTGGTATGATGAGAATGTTTCTGTCTTTATAGGAGAGTAGGTGAAAAGGATGTATGCATTTGTCAAAGTTTATTAAACTGACCACTTAAGATCTGTACATTATACCAGCGGTCGCCAATCTTTCGGACCTCATGGACCACCAGTGGACCGCGGACCACCGGTTGGTGACTGCTGCATTACACTGTATCTAAATTATATCTCTAGTTAAAAAATATAAAAATATATGCCGAAACCGGTTTGGCTCAGTGGATAGAGCGTCGGCCTGCGGACTCAAGGGTCCCAGGTTCGATTCCGGGCAAGGGCATGTACCTTGGTTGCGGGCACATCCCCAGTAGGGGGTGTGCAAGAGGCAGCTGATCGATGTTTCTCTCTCATAGATGTTTCTAACTCTCTATCCCTCCCTCTTCCTCTCTGTAAAAAATCAATAAAATATATTTAAAAAAATATATATATATAAAAATATATAGTGAGCACTAGTGGGAAAATTAAGTTATATGTACTATAAGCTTTATATCTATGTATATATATTCCAGAAACATGGGAAGTTCAAACCAAAGTTATTTTAGTCATGCTAAGAACAGCAGAAACAACACAGGAGGCATTGACAGTGGAGTGCACATTGCCTGTCAAGCAGAGTACCCAATTTTTACGCATCTAATCTAACCTAACCTACAGTATTTCCTGGAGGTAGGCGTCACTCTATCTGCATGTCATAGAAGAAACTGAACATTAACTTGTGGCTTTCCCAAGGTTACAAAGCCAGTTAGTTAAGTGGAGAACAGTAAATGGTATACTAGGATAGTAAGTACTGAATATGTTAGCTGAATGAGTAATACATAGATAGGTACTCCGCAGGACTCTGTAGGAATGAACTTCAATTTAGTTTGTCTCAATCAGTAGGTTAAAAATGAAATAGAAAACATCGCAAAGCACTGAAAAAAGCCCGTTCGAGAAGGACTTCTTTTGGCACAAGAATACAGGGGTAGGGGTGTGTGTGTGTGTGTGTGTGTGTGTGTGTGTGTGTGTGTGTCTGTACGTTGGTGTGTCCCTTGGGTTACAATATAAAGTCTATTTTTCACGGTGTCCCTGTCAAATAGAATAGAATGAAGAACCCACAAGTCTGACTCCTGAATCTATGAGTTTAAACAGTTTAAGCTATAATAAATATGTAAAAATGAAAAGTAACAAGGAATCAGTATAATTATTTTAAACTAACTAATGTGATAAAAGTCTACCAACCAGAAGTTCAGCCTAATATCAAGTATACAAAACACAACAAACAAACAAAAATCTCTCTGTGTTATTAGGGCTAGATAAGCACTGTTGACGTCTGGGAGAACTTTCTGGACTATGGGTGCTTCACAGGGCACATGCTTTGGATGCTTTCATTGAACACTTACTTTGCTGGGGACCAAATATGCTAAATGATGTAGGCGATGATCTGGGGACACAGATTTGACTAAAGTAAGATTTCATCCTCTGCTTTTAAGGAGCTGACAATTTGCCAGGCAAGTTTAAGACCTAACAGCAGAAATAAACAAGTTGCCTTTGCTTGTTAAATGTTTTCTAAACAATATCATTAATGTTTAAAGGAACACCAAGTACAGTTTGTTTGGTCAGAACTTTCTAAGATCAGACCTTACACTTACAAGGAAAAGGAAGGAAAAGGCCAACCCTGGAAGTGGGCAGGTTCTGGCAGATAAATGGGACTCTCAGCAATTTAATGAATAACAGGAAACACCAGGAGGTTGAGAGGGCACACAACCCCAAACCGGCTCTGAAGTATATATAGAGGCCCAGCCTGCAGACTAACTGTGTGTGATACTTGAAGTAACTGTGACCTTGAACAACCTCCTTCACTAATGATGTGCGCAGGCTCTTCCGCTCACTGTGTGGTAACTGCAGAAACTAACTCCACGATTAAAATATTGAAGAAGAGCTCACTAAATAAGATGGGAAAGGATATCTTCTTCCTCTTCCAGAGGATTCTATGGAAGGAGATGTGTAATTGTGGGATGGGTCTGAACTCTCAAACGTCTTTCAAGCAAGATTCTTCCATGACAAACACAGCCTGATATTACAACGAAACATGGCAGGAAACCAGCTGCTCAAATGTATGATCCTGGGAAGAGGGCCCCTAGCTTGGCAGAGGAGGAGAAGTGTTCACATTTAGAAGTTTATTAAATAAGCAGGAGTAAGAAGTTAGTGGGGTAGAGGAGGGTGCAGGGAGACGGGATAGAATGAATAAGGAGGACCTGCATTGCCCAGCTGGTGCGGCTCAGTGGTCGAGCATCAACCCATGAACCAGAAGGTCATTGTTTGATTCCTGGTCAGGGCAAATGCCCGGGTTGCTAACTTGATCCCCAGTGTGGGGGGTGCAGGAGGCAGCTGATCAATGATTCTCTCTCATCATTGATGCTTCTATCTCTCTCTGAAATCAATAATTGTCTGATATCAGTTACTTGCTATCCACCGTTTTATCACATCACCGTTCACATTACAAATGGTGACATTTAGGGGTTCAAGGTGCCAGAAGAATAAGCAAATTTCTCATGTAACTAACAGCATGCCTTTGAGGAAAGAAAGGAGGCATCCTGCCTGTCAAGTGCTACCCACTGAGAGCACACACCGCTCTCTAGCAGCGGGGAATGTTCACGAAGATGGCAGCAGTGGGGGACTTCACTGCATTCATTCAGCCCGAAACTAAAACAAATAGAAAAGGGAAACAGCTTATTCCTGTTCCTTTGACTTCCTCCTATTGTGTCTCGCTTGCATGTGTTAGCCTTGTGATGTGGGATTAATCAGAGGTTATTTCTAGTTGCCCCCATAAAAAAAAAAGAGAGAAAGGGAGACAACATGCAGTTGGCAAGCTGATTCTAAAATTTATATGGAAACACCAAGGACCACGAACAACCAAAACAACTTTAAAAACAACCCAACTTGCCCTGGCCAGCTCAGTTTATTAGAGGGTTGTCCCCAAACACCAAGGCCAGGCTGTCCTGATCCCCAGTCAGGGCACACACAAGAACCAACCAATCAATACATAAATAAGCAGAACAACAAATCAATGTTTCTCTCAAATTGATAAATTTAAAACAAGAACATAAGTTGGAGGTTTAACACTACCTGATTAAGACTTACTATAAGGCCACAGTAATTAGGACAATGCGGTACTGGCTTCAAGATAGACAAATACTCGTAGATCAATGGAACAGAACAGCGATCCCAAAATAAACCCACAAACATGAGACACTGATTGTGCCAACCGTGCCAACGCCGCTCCACAGAGGAAGACAGTCTTTTCGAAAAACGGTGCTAGAACAATCGGATATCCATATGCAAAAAAATAAAGAGAGGATTTTCATCCACATGTACCATGTAACAAAATTCATGGAAGTTGATCATAGACTGAAGTATAAAAGTAAAAGCTATAAAACTATAGAAAATAATAGGAGAAAATCTTTCTGACCGTGGTTTAGGTAAAGATTTCTTACATGTGATACTAAAAGCAAAATCCATAAAAGAATTAATTGGACTTCATTAAAGTGAACACCTTATGCTTTTCAAAAAGATACAGTTGAGAATGAAAGGACCAGCCACAGACTGGGAGGAAAGGCGTATATCTAATAAAGAGTGTGCATTCAGACATAGAAGAAATGCTCAAAACTTAATGACAAAACAAGTAATTCAGTTTAAAAAATGGGCAAAAGATTTGAACAAATACTTCAGCAAAAAGGACAACACAGATGGCAAAGAAGTACATGAAAAGATGCTCAACATCATTAGTAGGGAACTGCAAATTAAAACTGCTATGAAATATTATATACCTACTAGAGGTTCGTGCACCGGTGGGGTCCCTTACACCAGTGCACACTTGGGGCCGGGGAGGGTCTGCAGGAGGGCTCTAGGGCGTGTCTGGCCCCTCTCGCCCAGTCCCGATCTGCTGGACCCTAGCAGCAAGCTAAGCTACCAGTTGGAGCAGCTGCCCCCTGGTAGTCAGTGTACATCATAGCTACCAGTCGAATGGTTGTTTAGGCTTTTATACAGTATACTAGAGGCCCAGTGCACGAAATTCGTGCATGGGGAGGTCCCTAGGCCTGGCCTGTGATCAGGACCAATGGGGTCTTCCTTCCCCCGGCTGCTGGCTGCTGGCCGGGGCCTTCCTTCCCCTGGCTGCCTTTGTTCCGTGCCGCTCCCTGGTGGTCAGCACACGTCATAGCGAGCAGTTGAACTCCCGAGGGGACAATTTGCACATTAGCCTTTTATTGTATAGGATAGAGACTAGAGGCCCGGTGCACAAAATTCCTGCACTGGGGGGGGGGTGGGTACCTCAGCTGGAAGGCGGACATCCCTCTCCAGCCTGGGACCACTTGCTCCTTACCACCCACCTGCTCACTGCTCCTGACTGCTGGGCTTGCTGCTCCTTATTGCTGCCACAGAGGCAGGAGAGGCTCCCGCCACCACTGCTGTGCTCGCCAGCTGTGAACCTGGCTTCTGGCGGAGCGGCGCTCCCTCTGTGGGAGCACATTGACCACCAGGGGGCAGCTCCTGCATTGAGCGTCTGCTCCCTAGTGGTCAGTGTGCATCATAGTGACTGGTCGTTCTGGTCATTCCACTGTAACAATTGCTTAGGCTTTTATTATATAGATTAGAGAGGCTAAAATGAAAAGACTGGCTATACCCAGTGTTGGTGAAGATGTGGAGCAACTGGAACTCTTACACATGCTAGTGGGAATGTGAAAGGGTATAGCCACTTTGGAAAACAGTTTGGCAGTTTCTTAAAAAGTTAAACATGCACCTACCATACAGTAGAGCCATCCCACTCCTAGGTCTTTATCCAAAAGAAATGAAAGCACATGCCCATACAAAGCCTGGTATATGTATGTCCATAACAGCTGTATTTTTAAGAGTCTCAAACTGAAGCAATAAAAATGTTCATCGATAGATGAACAGATAAAACACACTGTGGTACATCCATATACTGGACTACTACTCAGCAATAAAAGGAATGAACTACAGTATTAATACAACAACAAGGATGGATCTCAAGATAATTATGCTGAGTGATGAATTTGTTCATCATCTTGATTCTAGTAACAGATTCATGGGGAATATATATATCAAAACATCAACTTGTACACATTAAATATATGCCGCTTACTGTATATCAGTTACACCTCAATAAAGCTAGTTTAAAAAACAAAATATAACAATATGCCAAATCAAACAGAGAAATAAAGAAATCAATGGGAAAAATCCATCCTAAAAAGCGTCCACACTGTCCCTGTATTTCCTGTTTTCATTATAAAGAGAGAAACGGGAATATAATATAACATCTGCTTCATGCCCCGGAGTGCACCCTTAACCCTGCCAGCTGTCTCAAAAGACATGCTTTTGGTTGTGGGGGTGGGGATGGATCAACTCAAAGCCATCAATTCCCATAAGAAAAACAAGCTAACGTGCAAGCCCCGTCAATTAACAAAGATTGAAAGCTTCATCTTTCTTACGAAGGACAGCATGTTACAGTATTAGGGAATACAGTATACTTCACGGAATGTACCTTGTTCCTAAATGGATGGACTTAAAACCTATGCTCTAATAATAACTAACAGAGAATGAGCTCTGAGCACCTTCATTAGCATTTGCTCTCATTTAATCCTCACACTGACCATACAAATGTACAGATACTGCTTACAGGGTAAGTAACTGGTCTAAGCTCACACACAGGGACTAAATGGCAGAGCTCAAACCGAGGTCTGCCTGATTTGAAAGCTCATGCTCCCAACAGCTACACTTAAATGAATGTTCTAGCTGATTGCTTTGGAGAGTACATCGTGATTATTTTTATGTCTCTTTTTTGAAAAGCTAGGATTTCATGTATGGACTTAGAGCAGGATTAAAAAAAAACAAAAAAACCCCGGCCATTCCAACTATAAAAAACACATTAAAATATGGCCCCAAATGGCCACTGATTAATTCCCTTCTAAACCATATTTCATTGGAAAATTTATGAATATAAATCTAAAATCTTATAATTCAACTTCCTAAATAAAATTGTTTGCTTCCTAATTTTCCAATTCTTTTATCCAAGCAGAAACTGGACTTCTCTCAGTTTCAGCTTTTACATGCATGTGATTTTTATCAAAGGTCTAAATTACCTACCCCAATCCTAAAAGCTCTTCTGAAAAATCAACTATCAAAATGAGATCATTTTGGCCAAAGAATAATATTAGATCCAGGCTTATCAGAACTGGAAGAATGCATCCACTTTTGAGTCCATTCAAGCACATTCACAGTATATTCTGATTTTTTTCTTTAATGCAAACACTCTTGACAGGCTTACTAATATAGGACAGTGTATGCTGCTTGCTAAATTCAATTTTACCTTCCTCCTCTCAGCCCAGCCTTTATAATAATCTGCTTCCATAATAGGCACAAAACCATGACCAAAAGCAGATGTCAGCTCTGCTTACAGTGAACTTGTGTTTGTGGTGTTGAGCTACAGACCTTACCTAATACTTTTTGTTTTGTTCTGTATCTTTGCCGCTTTATAATTGTTACTAGAGGCCCGATGCACAAAATTCGTGCAAGAGCCTTGGCCCGGCCCCTGCCTGCCGCGCCCCTGCCCGCCACTGCTGCTTTGTCTGGAAAGAAGGACGTCCGGAAGGACGTCCAGTCTAATTAGCATATTCCACTTTTATTATTTTAAGAATATTTTCAGCAAAAGTACAGGCATACCTCAGAAATATTACAGGTTCAGTTCCAGACCACTGCAATAAAGTGAGTATTGCAATAAAGCGAGTCACATGGGTTTTTTGGTTTCCCAGTGCAGATCAAAGTCATGTTTAGCCCTGGCTAGTGTAGCTCAGTTGGTTGAGCATTGTCCCATGCACCGAGAGGTCGCTGGTTTGATTTCATGTGCCTGGGTTGCAGGCTCAATTCCCAGGAGGCACCCGATCCAAGTTTCTCTCTCTCCCTCAACCTTTCTCTCTGTCTAAAATCAATAAAACCATATTTAAAAAATTTTAAAAAGTTATGTTTACACTGTACTATAGTCTTCTAAGTATGCAATAGCATTATATCTAAAAAACAAGGTACACACCTTAATTAAAAATACTTTATTGTTAATAATGCTAACCATCATCTCAAGCCTTCAGTGAGCCGTAATCTTTTGTGGCAGGATTGCCCCAAACCTTCAATTTGTAAAAAACGCATTATCTGCAAAGCACAATACTAAAGCGAAGCACAACAAAACAAGACATGACTGTAAATCATTTGTTGTTTCAACACAGACCTATATATAACATTTGGATTTTTAATTTTTAATCCCTGGCTGCTTAAAAAACTCAAAACAGTTAAACCAGAGTTTAACTAAATATATTTCTAACTTTGTCCTGTCTACCATGTTTTTGTCTATAAATCTTCTTGCTTGGGGAATTCTGCAATGGCCAAGGGCCAAAAACAACAAAACTCTACCCTGCGCTTTAAAAGTTATACCTGTTTTACGATGGAGACATCAGGGGAAAGGAATTCAGGACTCCTCAAGTTAATTCTACATGGAAGTTGTAATACTTTAACTTTTATTACTGTATAAGCAATTTAAATAATGCTTTAACATAACATGGTACTAGTAAATATGGGGGAGATTCTACTTAGTCATAGCTAAGTGTGGCTTTGCATCTGATCTAAGATGTGCAGATATACCCGATGTGCAAGAGTCATAAATGAACTATTTGATTTAACTTTTATTCGCAGTCAAATCTACTTTCTAAGTTTCTAAATGGCTATCGATCAAGGTGTGTCCCCCCCCCCCCCCCCCCCCCCCCGTCTTCTGGAGGAGCCAGACCAGCTCGGAAGCCATTTCCTCGATTTGCCTGGAATTAATGAGCTGCGCACTCTTGCTAAATGGTGTGACCCAGCCCAGCCTCCTTTGGACACACAGTTCACCAGCAGTGTGATTCGCTTTCACTGCGGAGGGGATTTCTCTAGTGTTTTCATTCATGAAAAGAAAGTGGTCAGAGGGAAAGACTTTCATAAAGAATGTTTTCCTGTGATGTAATCCCTTCTAAAACAGAAAATCACTTTATATAAAGTCCAATTAGGTCCAAATACAGAATAAATGGTCTCTGTATAACAATTAGACTTCAAATACAGAAGAGGCTGAATATTACATTATTTTCTGTTGGCCTCCCTGGTTCTATGCCAAACGTGTCTTGGCTGCAACAGAAGAATGAAGAGGCTTTTGTATTTGGGGGAGAAAAAGGAATGTAACTATGGGGGCTCTGGAAGGGTATAGTTGCAACCTGGCGCTTTGCAGAAAATTTGGAAAATGAGTAAAGCTCTTATAATTACAACTCCAGCCCTAGCTGGTTTGGCTCAATTGATAGAACATCAGTCTGTGGACTGAAGGGTCCCTGGTTTGATTCCAGTCAAGGGCACATGCCCAGGTTGTGGGCTCGATCCCCAGTAGGGAGTGTGTAGGAGGCAGCTGATCAACAATTATCTCTCATCAATGATGTTTCTATCCCTCTTTCCCTCTCCCCTCCTCTCTGAAATCAATAATATATATATATATATATATATATATATTTAAAAATAGCGATATTAAAAAAATTAAAAAATAATTACAACTCTATAGGTAGGATCTACTTACACACTCTGGGAACTTGATAACATATTCCTGTATAAACCTAACCCTTGTCAATGTGACCTACTATTTATTTAGCAGCTACAGTGAACCATAGGTTTTGTTCAGAGATGCAAGACATTAGATTTTATGCACAGGAAAAAAAATCTATTTTGAAGGTAAGAAGAAAAAAAAAAGATAACCTATTTTACTTAAACAAAAAGGAAAAAGCATAATAGCTATTTAGAACACAGACCGAAACCTTTTCAACTCACTACACATGAGTTTAGAAAGAATACTAGCCCTGGCCAGGTGGCTCAGTTGGTTGGAGTATTGTCCCATATACCAAAAGGTTGCAAGTTTGATTTCTAGTCAGAGTACATACATAGGTTGCACGTTCGATCCCTGGTTGGGGGTATATGGGAGGTAACCAATGGATGTTTCTCTCTCTCTCAATCAATTAAAAACCAAAAAACCCTCACAAAAATATGTCCTTGGGTGAGAATATACTAAAAGGAATAAAATGAGTAAGCTGCCATATTAGTCAAGAAGTTTAACAAGTGTTTGCTGTTAAGCAAGAGCTACTGAAATAATGCAGTAAATCCTGATGTATTATAGAATCAAAACAAAGAAACAAACAAACAAAACAAAATAAACACTCTCCCACAAAGAAAATGAGGTTTCATTGTAACTTTGAGGCATCTGTTATGGCAGTTGCTTTTTTTCCAAAGGACGGAAACAATTTGGAGCCCAGTTGCTACTTACTTTATCTAACAATAGACTCTTAAAGATGTATGACTCCTGGGGAGGCTAAACTCATGCAGCTTAAGCCTCTGAAGATAACTTTATTACCCTGAGCCGTATGCACTGACTAGATACAACACTTGTGCTGGACTCTGAATGGTATTTCATATCAAAATGCTCCCTTAATTATAGCTCTAGCTTCTCAAGCTTTAGGCAGCTTAGTCAGAAGCTGCCTAAAACAACTAAAATTGGATCCCTGCAGAAAAAGTATATTTTAGGGAAACATGTGCACCAACCACCTACGCATCTGTTAACATTGAAACCAGAAGGCGGCAAGCACGTTAACGCATACATAAGAACAGGCTGTAAAATTTAGTAATTCACAACATTCACTTAGAAATATTATGGCAATCTTTTAAAGCAACATGCCACAATGGCACAACCAGTTCCTCTATTCAACAGACATTTATTGGGCATCTATGTACTAGGCACTATGCTGGGTGCTGAGGACATAAAGATTAGCAAAGCAGACATATAAAGCTCCATAAGTTTGTATGGTTTCTAAGGCTGAAAAGCAAAGAGAAAATAAGGTCATCCTTTGATTTTTTTTTTTCCATTAGAGGTAGTCACCCCCAAACCCCTACCCCAGTTATGAGGGGGCTGAGGCCCACGAGTTTTTGTGTAGGTCAACTGTGATATTTATGGGCAACTGCTTCCTGGAGTCCCAGTATGGACAGCAGTAGATCCTCCGGAGAGCCTATTTAATGCAGTTTCATAAACTCTGATTGCTATTTATACGATTGCTGCTCCTGGAAATGCTTTCTGAGTTCTAAAGGGGTCACCACGAACCAAGTTCTTCCTGGCTCAGCCAAGGAGTGAGGGACACTCCGCCAGTTCTCAGTGGATGACTCCTATGGTGAGGAGAATAGGGCGTCTCAGAGAACCAGGGGAAGGAAGTGGGAGAAACAACAGGCATTGGGAGTGAGGATTAGGAACCAGCTCAAACTTGCCCCGTCCTCCTTTTCCTTTTCTCCTCATTGACCAGATAAACATGGGGTAAGAAAGGGGAGGGTGTCCTGGGTTTCAGCAGGTTGGGACTGCTGGTGTCAGTGGGACGGGGTGAAGGGAATAGAATACAGTGTTCAGGGAAAGGAAGAGCATCACCAACAGTGTCAAAGGAGAAGGTCTGTGAATGTGACAGAAATGAGTCCCACCCAGAGTGAATAATGACATATGTAGTATATGCTGGCAGGGGCGTCATTAAAAAGTTGGGCAATTGTTGAGGGCATCCAGAGACATCCAATCCAAAGATTAGCAACCACTGACTGGTTCTTGGATACGGGAACATGATATGCGCTGACAGACTATAACTAAAGGGAAAAAAAGAAATGAACCCTACACTGTTGGAGTTTTTGCAATGCCATGGAAATTGTAGTTACATATCAATATTAGTTATTAATCATTTATTTTATTTTTAATAAGTTTTTATTGATTTTAGAGAGGAGGAGGAGGAGGGAGGGAGGGAGAGAAAGAGAGAGAGAGAGAGAGAGAGAGAGAGAGAGAGAGAGAGAGAGAGAGAGAGACATTGATGGGCTACCTCCTGCATGCCCACCACTGGGGATGAGAACCTGCAACAAGGAAGCTTCGCTCGAGACAGATGGAATGACTGGACTGAAGTCACACATTTATGCTCTGGCATGACAAGCAGACTCAGGCAACGCACTTTAACATATGAGACTGGGCATGTGTCAAAGGCATAAACATATGATTTTTATTTAGAAGTCCCACAGGGAAGTCATGCGAGACTGAGGCAAGGAGGGAAGGGAAGGAAGGCAGGCTCCCTCCCCCGACACCGTAGGGGAAGTGCCTCTGGAGAAATGAAAGCACTGACAGTGACTTATCACACATTTCAAAGCTCCAGGAAGACACACAAGCAAGAGTTCCCAGTGAAAAACTGCCCTGAAGCGTATTTAATTAGATAGAAATGTCAGTCTTTTTCAGTCCGCCTTAAGTAACATAAATTAATGTCACTCAAAACTTAACAGCATGTAGAAATAACGGGTTTAGATTTCATTTTTATCACAATTATAATTTCAGAGCAATACCAGAAAAGACGACCCAGATGGAGTAAAGGAACACATGTGCTCTGTTTCAGCGCGGGCAGGGAGGAAAGACAAGCTCAAGAACAGGAAAGATGCAGCCTTTTGTCTGAACCCTAATGAGTGGGTGACTTAGGAAGTCACCGATTCTCTAAGCCCCCTAGAAAGGCAAAGAGAAAGTGATCTTTGTTGCTATAAGGAAATCTTCAACAAAGGCGTTTCATATGAACTCACATGATATATTAACATAATATCTATAATAATAAAAGCGTAATATGCTAATTAGACCGGACTGTGAGGGAAGCCCAGGTCCCAGGTGTCTGCTGGCGGCTGGAGGGAAGCCTGGGTCCCGGGTGTCAGAGGGAAGCTGGTGCCGGCAGCCGGGGGAAGGAAGGCCTACTCTTGCACGAATTTCGTGCATCGGGCCTCTAGTTTCATATAAAGAGCTAGGGTACTTTTGAAAAAAATGTAGTAAAGCACTTCATAAACCTAATGAACTTTAGGATGTACATCAATATAACCTCTAACTATAATTTTTAACTATAAAAATCTTCCTAGATATTTAGACACTCAGTTACTCTCTTCAGCACACTTAAGTCTCCTCCTCTTTGGCCGCTTCCCGCCTCCTTCTGGAGTGTCATTGTCCTACTACTCACACAGACACCCTTAAAATCTGGTCTTCCCCCTCCTCAAATATCATCTCAAGCCAGATTGGGGCCTGTCCTGTGTGGCTCAGTGGTTCAGCGTTGATCCCTAGTCAGGGCACATACCCAGATTGCAGGCTTGGTCCCCAGTGTGGGGTGTGCAGGAAGCAGCCAATTGATTCTCATCAATGATGTTTCTCTCTCTCTCTCTCTCTCTCTCCTTCTCCCTTCCTCTCTGAAATCAATAAAAATATATATTTTTTAAAAGACAGATTGGAAAACATTCTTACTAAGGTGTAAAAATTTATGACACTTAAAAGGAGTTATTCCCCACCCCTTATATTTTTTAAAAAATTAGACTATAGCCCTAGTGGGTTTTGGTCAGTGGACAGAGCATCAGCCTGCGGACTAAAGGGCCCTGGGTTCGATTCTGGTCAAGGGCACATGCCAGGTTGTGGGCTTGATCCCCAGTGGGGGGCATGCAGGAGGCAGCTGATCAATGATTCTCTCTCATCATTGATGCTTCTATCTCTCTCTCCCTCTCCCTGCTCTCTGAAATCAGTAAAAATAATAATAAAAAAATTAGACTATATATTTTAGAGCAGTTTTAGGTTTACAACAAAATTGGGTAGAAAGTACAGTTAACACCCCTCTCCTTTTTCATTTTAATGGTTATAAAATACTGAAACAAAAGTAGGAATTTTTAATCTGGGGTCTAGAGAATCCATGGATGGTCTTCATGGGATCCTTGATCTCATAGATACTATATCCTGAATTGTGGTATATGGGTCTATATACATTTTTTGGGGGTTGCATATACTTTATTAAATAAAAAAAAACTTCACCCAAGGCCAAGGGTATGTTTTTAAAATTGATTTGAGAGAGAGAGAGAGAGAGAGAGAGAGAGAGAGAGAGAGAGAGAGTCACCTGGCCATGGCTGTATATACATTTTTTTTTTTAAGGAAGCAGGTCTCAGCAGGTTATCAAGGGGATGGCATTCAAACACAGCTAAGACCACTGAGCTAAACAATGAAGTTCAAGGTCCAGACATCAGGTAGAGAGATCAAAGGAACTATTTTGGGGACAGAAAGGCTTCACCGGTGTCCCTAAAACAACACCACACAGGTGGCTGCCACTCCAAGTGTCAGTAAGTATACCCAGGCCTCTGACTTCAACAGGGCTATAGAAATACCTGGGTTAAATAAATTACAACCAATGAAACAACTTTCAAAAAACATATGATGACATCTCCCTTTTCCCTTATTAACATACCTTTAAAGCTTCTATAACAAGGTCCCTGGCTTCTAGCTCTCCTTCAAGAATACTGAACAGTGTTAGGAGTTCAGGCTTGCTGAGTTTTTCCAGATTCATCCTGAAGGCCTAAAACAGAGACACAATCAGACAATCTCTGAAGACAGAGTTAACTTGATATGATCAAAGAAAAATAAATTGAGACAGACAAGAAGTATAACTATTACAGTATAAAAACGCTTTCAGAAAATAAAATTCACTTTATTGAATTCATCATTACTCACAAAAATACATTTTATCATTTTTCCTCTAGGCATATTTGCAAGCATCCTAGAAGGTCTCAGAATGAGTTAGTCACTAATTTTGTTCACTAGAAATTCAGGTAAAATTGTGTTACAATTAACAGTATTTCACCAAAAATTGTTATACCCTAAAAAGATTTCCCACCTTTAGATAACCAGATTCAAAACCCGTATATAAAACATGCTGGCATCCCTCTGAAATTGGTTGAGATGAAATTTGAGCAAAGATAATGTTTGCTGGGGGTATGGGAGAGATTTTTCTTTTAAATTGTCTACTTTCAGAGAGAATATCACAATATTTATATTTCATATAGCAAAAGAAGACTTAAATGCAACCAATATGCAAAAATAATTTTAAATGACTTCTTAAAAATATATTGTTTTAAACATTTTTTAAAAAAATGTATTTTATTGATTTTTTTACAGAGAGGAAGGGAGCGGGACAGAGAGTTAGAAACATCGATGAGAGAGAAACATCGATCAGCCGCCTCCTGCACACCTCCTACTGGGGGATGTGCCCGCAACCAAGGTACATGCCTGTGACCAGAATCGAACCTGGGACCTTTCAGTCCGCAGGCTGACACTCTATCCATTGAGCCAAACCAGTTGGGGCTTGTTTTAAACATCTTAATTGGCCAGACTACTGAATGTATTTCACTTAAGTTCACATTTCTATAAAGAATTGTATCTTTTGCCAAAACCGGTTTGGCTCAGTGGATAGAGCGTCGGTCTGCGGACTGGAAGGTCCCAGGTTCGATTCCGGTCAAGGGCATGCACATTGGTTGCGGGCACATCCCCCGGTGGGGGTTGTGCAGGAGGCAGCTGGTTGATGTCTCTCTCTCATCGATGTTTCTAGCTCTCTATCCCTCTCCCTTCCTCTCTGTGAAAAATCAATAAAATATATTAAAAAAAAAAAAAGAATTGTATCTTTTGAAATATGTTAAATGGGAAATCTCATGGCACAAATCCTATCTTTTCCACGAGATTAATTTCTCACAAACCACACATAGAAAATAGATGGCTGTTTTAGGGTCTTTTGACCAGCATTTATGGTAAAATACATTTTATAACTTCCAAAGTAGAGCAAATACTACTTTCCTATAGTATTCTGTAGAATGATTCACGGCATGACTGGTTCACACACCCTCCAGTAATTCCTAGCTCTTAAGGGAACATTACATTTTAGGAAACACACAAAAGACTCATTGATTCCCTCCAGAGCTATGCCTTCAGGTGAAGGAAAACATGGAGAAAACTCTTACTTCACTGTGTTGTCAGATTATGTTTTGAGACATGCTGTACAAATCTTTTCGCCACATGGTAAAATATGTTCAATGTAACTTCACCTTTGAAGGGCTAACTTTCTAACAAGGGAGTTTTAGCGACGAGTACGTAATTCTCACACCAGTGCTAGAGAGATATCTCAAAGCAGTTATTTTTTTATTTTTTAAAGACTAGTTTACTGATTTTGAGAGAAAGAGGAAGGGAGAGGGAGAAAGAGAGACATGGATGTGAGAGCGTAACAGTGATGGGCTGCCTCCTGCACGCTCCCTATCGAGAATCAAGTCCTCAACCCAGGCATATTCCCTGATCAGAAATCGAACCGGGAACCTTTTGGTACATGGGATGGTGCCCAACCAATTGAGCCACACCGGCCAGGGCTCATCACAGTTATTTTAAAAATAAGAACTAAAAAACAACAATAAACCTCATAAAGCTAAACTTAATATAGATGGAATGTTGGAAAGAGCACGTGGCATTGCAATCAGATAGATGCCAGGCCTGCGTCTTCCTGGTTGTGTAACTTTGGGCAAGTTTTCAGATTATCACCTTTCTTATCTGAAAGGGGGATGATGATATCTAACTCATAGCGTTACTGTGGAGATTGCGTTAATGAAAGTAGAAGGCAGTGCCAAGTTCCTGATACAAACTGAAGAACGGTTTAATTATTAATCACTACTATCCTCTCATTTTCCAAAGCAATTCAAAGAACAGTATTACCACAGTTAGGGGCAGCCAAGACCAGTGACCTCAGAAATACCTTCAGCGGCCCTTTGTAAAAAGGCGCCAGCATCCTGAGTGAAGAATGGCGCGGACGAAGCTGCCAGCTGAGTCACCTGGCTTGTTATCTCTACATTTGTAAATCACTCCGGCACACAAATGTTAATAATATCTGGAACATTTTGCTAATATGTACCAACCCATTTAGCTTAGTGTCTGCCTGAAGTGAATACAATAACAAATATGACACAGAAGAAAAAAAAGGGCCACAGCTGTATAATAATTCAAAACCCAACAGATCCGTGTTTGTATATTCCAATAATCTTTCTTTATAAATATTAAAACTTATAAAGCAAAGAACTCTTTGCTTTTCTATTCATTTGAACGTAATCTCAATACACAAAACATTGCAATACATTTTTGCATGAAATATAAATGGAAGATAGTAAAACTGCCTTATGTTTTAGGATGGCAGGGATACTGCTGAGGATGGGGGTGGGGGTGGGGTGGGCGTGGGGTAGGGGTGGGGGACGATGGGGGTGATACTGACCTGATAATTGGCAGTCACACTTCAGTCCTCAAGTAGAAACTCCAAGTTTTCTTCAGTTAAAATTTGGGAAAACTGACAAATATATTTAAAATGCCGTCAACATGGTGAAAAAGTGTCCAATGCTGCAAGATAATAAGAAATTAATTGACTATGTGACCACACTATAAACAATTTCTAAATCTCATGAATGTCAACTGTGTTATTAGGATGAAGAGGCCTGACAGCTGTAGGTTGATGTGAACAACAAAGAGGAAAATAGCCACTTCTTCAAGTTGAAGCTGAGTAATACAGGACCAATAGCAGGGATCCGACTTCCCTTATGCAATTATAATTAGGGAAGGTGAGGGCTTTCAGAACCTTTTTGACTTTAAGGTGTCCATGGCCATTTCAAGGACTAACTTACGCATGTCTCTAGAAGAGACTGATTTGCTTCCCCTGAACGGACAAAAGCCTATTTGCTTGAGTCACCATGACTTAGGCACAATGGACAAAGAAAAATAAATATAACTGAGTTTTTCAAATTGCCAAATCTGTGAGAGAATTCTCATCCCCTCACCTCCTGCCAGTCAAAAGACAAATAAACCAACCTGTCACCATCTGGACTTTGTAAGGCTGATCACTCATCCCAAGCTTCTACTTTTCCCCATTGATTTTCAAATATGAAATGTCGAATTACATACAAAATGTGTTTTACTGTCCTAACAGTGGATTAGACCCAGCAGACTTAAAAAAACGATAGGTTTAAAATTTTACTTGATAAAACATAATTTTGGTCTTGTATTTTTAGGCACCAGGCCTGAAAGCCTATTTGAGTTGCTAGAACATGACAGTCAAATAGGGACAATATTGAAGGAGGCATAATGCAGCAAAAAATGCTTGTGTCTTTAACCAAGAAACAGCCGTTAACCTAATTATGGGTCTCTCCATTTAGGAGAGGAGTGTGTTGTGCAGTCAGTAACAAGAGTATAGAGCCATCATACAGGCAAACCACTAAAAAGCCCCACCCCAAATTTCTGCCCAATATATAAATTATGTGGCCCAGGATTTTCAGAAAAAGGCCGTTTCTAACTCCGCAGTCATTATCAGAGACACGAGCCAGCTTTTTGGCATGCCGTGTTGCAGTGTACAGACTCATTCTGTGCTCAATTTCTAAATGAGCTGTTACTTGTCACTGTCATCATCCATTAAGCAACTTTGAAAGACAAGATCATTTCCACCAGATGCTCAGCTCATTCCTTCCCTTAGAACCCGAGACCTAACTTTCCCTTTCCTTCGAGTTTAGCCACAGATATTTCTGTCTAAGGAATGCTCCAGTCGATAAATATGAAATAAAGACCACTTGTGTAAGACCACTTGTGGACAAGTTGTCTGGATACATTATTATACACTGGGACACAGCTAGCTGTAGCTATTTTAAGCCTCACAGTTTTCCCAATTACAAAAATATATAAATATCTAATTAAAAAAAGACAAAGTTATATCTATTTTAATACTCTGGAAAATTTGCGCCTATTTACGGGCTAAGGATGAAACATTTTTGTTATCAATATGTGATTTCAAACATTTCATCTATTCACATGCTACTTACTTCCCACCAAGTCAGGGCCAACAACCGAGAGCATGTCTTTTCTACACCAACTTTCATGTGCCCACAGTCACAGAGTAGGGGTATGGAGAAAGCCTCCCAGAACCCCTCGGCACCTTGCCACGGAAGTATGCTGTGGCTTGGGCTCTGTTCATTTGATCCTGACCTTGTGCCCTTCCTAGATGACACCCGGGCTCCACTCATTCTGGTTCTGGTTGTGCCTTTTTCTTGAGCAAATCCCAGCTTTTGCTCTGGAACTCTGAATTAATTCGATGGGACAGCAGGCTCTGTTGCCTTTTTACCACATAGAGATTGGGTGGCAGAAAAAGAAACACCCCAAACAGCTTCTATAGCTATGTAAGCAGTGGGCAGGGCAGGGTGGAGTACAAGTAAGATGTTTGTCTATCTAGTATCTGGGTGTGTGTTATGTTTTCACGTGGAACTAAAGGCTTTATTTATTTCTAAGTGGAGGGTAACTTGAGACACGAAAGAGGAAAAATAATATTTTTCAATATATCTTAGATAGAAATACCTTAAGAAAAAAAAATAACCAACTTGGCTAGTATAAAAACAAATCAGTTGTTTTACCCAGATCACTCTTGCAAAACTGGACAAAAATCACTTCTTTATTAATATGCTCAGACATAAAATTAAGAGATTTATACTTGAGCTACAACTGACTGATATTCAAGCCATTCAATAAGTTTTTAGTATCAGTGATGATACTAAAAGTAAAGACTCTTTCATACACATACAAGCAAAACCAAAATGTTGGAGGCCAGTTAATTCTTAAAATTCAAAGAGCCAACACTAACATACAAAACGGGTGTTTCTGACAGCTTTCCACTGGATACTGTACTTCCTTAGAAATCCAGAATATATGAATTTAAAAAAATTTTTTTTATTGATTTGAGAGAGGAAGGGAGAGGGAGAGAGAGAGAAACATTGATCCGTTACCTCCTGCAAGCACCCCAACCAGGATCAAACCTACAACCTGAGCATATGCTCTCACCAGGAATTAATTGCAATCTTTCAGCGCACGGGATGATGCTCCATCAACTGAGCCACACTGGCCAGGGCTAAATGAAATTAAAAAAAATAAACCTGTCACATTTATAAATACTAAATCTAAATATGGACAAAAATGCACCGCTATTTTAAAGAATGAATCCAAAACAACAAGCCATCTGGGGATGGAAGGTGTTGACATGTTCTCTTGACTATCTCAAAAGATTTAAGTTTCCCCAGCCTCTGGCTTTCCAGTTTTTCAGTATTTATGTATTTGGGGGTAAAAGAATGACAACATTCTAAACTGTACCTCTCATCCCACTTTTGGCATTTTAGGATTAGCCTGGGGGACAAAAACATGTCAAAGTACTATCAAAAATTAATTTTCTGATCAAGAAAGCAGGTCTTTTGTACATTTACTAAAGGAGCTGTTTTTGCTATTATTATTGACAAAGGTTCTAAAACCACTGTAAAAAAGCGAATCGCGTTTTACTGAATTCTATGATACTAAGCAATGTAAGCTTTTACTACAAATGTCAAATTAATCTTCTGAAGGTAAAATATATTACTGGACTATTTGGGTCTTTATGAGTCTACATGTTATAACATACGTTATGGGCTGACCTGTGTCCTCCCTCCCCCAAATTCCTATGTTGCAGTCCTAAGCCCCAGGACCTCAGAATGTGACTGCATGGGGAGGGAGACAGGGTCTTGAAAGAGTTAGTTAGGTTGAAATGAGGTCATTAGGGTGGGCCCTAATATGACTGGTGTCTTTATGAGAAAATGTGGATACAGACATGAGACAAGGAAAGGACATGTGAAGACAGAAAGAACACAGCTATCCACAAGCCAAGGAGAGAAACCTAGGAAGCAACAATCCTGCTGACAGGTTGCTTCTGGACTTGGAGGCTCAGGACTGTGAGATAATTAATTTCTGTGGTTGAAGCCACCCAGTCTGTGGTGGTTTGTTATGGCAGCCCTCGAAAACTAATAATACAGCGTGCTGATCATTTACAGCTTTTAAAGACGATCAGAGCAACTAGATCCCACCCTTCCCCTTACCATGGGAGAGCCATAGCAGATTGTTCAGAAGGCCTTGCTTTGTCTGATCAGTCTGCTTTTTGCACCCACACTACAGAGAGCGATAGTAGGCCTCCAGAAACCAGTTCTGTGATGAGGCTAATACTCTGTAAGGTTAACACTGAAAATACTTTCAGTAGTCTGTTCAAATACACAGCACTGTACTCTTAAAGCAGATTCCAGGATACCAGATTTTCTGGATTTATGCTTAGC
The DNA here is from genome assembly GCF_951640355.1 of Cnephaeus nilssonii. Taxonomy (NCBI): domain Eukaryota; kingdom Metazoa; phylum Chordata; class Mammalia; order Chiroptera; family Vespertilionidae; genus Cnephaeus; species Cnephaeus nilssonii. The sequence goes on along the minus strand of NC_137092.1, from coordinate 7,496,509 downwards.
ATAGGCATTACTAACAATATAATTGAGCTTATCAACATTAATCATCACCACCTCAGAGTTTTATAGCACAGTTTTCTAAGAATTTAAGCAGTAATAGTAATAATGAAAAATATAAACGGTTATTGAGCTAAATAAACGTTAACGTATTCTAGGCAGTGTTCTAAGTACTTGACATGTATCAATTCAATCCTCACAACCACCGTAGGTGAGAGATGCTATAACTCACCAAGGAATTCTTCATCATTACCCATTTTACAGATGGGAAATCTAAGGCATAAAGGCCAACTAACGTGCTTAGAGTTTCACATCTGGTAAATGATGGGAACGGGATTTGAACCTTGCTAATTTGATTCCAGAGGCTTCCTTACTAACCCCTGCTACTTGGTAACCACTGTTCACATCTGATCTGCTCATTTTATCAGCCTTCAGGAAGGGCGTGGAGGAAAAAACCTGGGCCCACATGTGATTCACAAAGCTGGAAGGGACCTCAGCAAGACTCTAATTCAGCACTGTCTATTCACAGGTGAACAGTGAGGCCAGAGTTAAGTTACTTTTCTGGAGATTACAGTTAAACAGTAAAACTAGGTGTAACACTCATGTCTTTTTAACATCCAGTCTAACCCACTTTTTGGGACACCATGATGGATATCAGGTTTTTGTTTTGTTTAGCTGCTTTAAGACTCACACATCTCTGGTGTAGCTCTATGTGGGTGTGATGTCTCTCTTTCCTGCTATGCGTGTACATCTGTTTCTCTCACTGTCTCCATGTTGCCAACAGGATTTATATGTATATTGACGAAAAGGAGGAAGTGGCCTCATGCCCATAAACAAACATTCAAACATCTCTCCCCCAAAAGGAGGACATTGAGCGCGACGCTATTAAAAACAGGTCTGTCTACCTGGATATCTGTTTACACCCTTGCAAGTATTCTCACCTGAGACAAGACCAAACCAGAAGAACTACATTAAGTAAGCTACTGGAATGTATGTTAATGAAAGTGAATAATAATTTTTATGTTAATACATTTTTTCATTAAAATAAAAAAGATATGTCTTTTAACATCAGAAAATTACCAGAAATATGAACCATTTCAAGTATACTTGTCAGCTGGCTTTATTTAGTTTAAATAAAATTACAATGTGATTTCATTGAAATATATCAGTCTATGTCATCTATTTGTCCATCATTCCCCTAAATTTTTGCTTTTCTGATATAATGCCATGATGATTTGTAAAATACCACAAGGAGAGAACAAGAACATGTAGATTAATTTTATTTCCAGTAAAATGATTCATGGGCCACAATTCAAGAGACAGCCTGGAATATAAAAAACCTTCAAAAGTTATTGCAGGATGAAGTTATTGACTCCATTGGGATTCCAAACCGGAAGAAACAGAGTATACGGCGTGGAGGACAAACCACGGACAATCAAGGTATCTGTTTTACGGCTGTGTCCCTAACCCTACTCTCCCTGAACTGCCAAAAACTTCACCAAAGCCTCTAACAGAAATATAACTGATGATGCTGTTTTGCTTTTTAAATTTTGTCTTCTAAACCAGATCACTGATTTTAAAAAAAAGGTTAACAATTTGGTATCAGTTGAAAATTACCCACAACAGACCTAGCGATTGTTTTTGCTCCAAGGTTCTTTGGGGACAATGATTCTCCTGGGAGGCAGTGTCGTAGCGGAAAGTGCGTGGACTTTGGTGTCGGACAGACCCAGGACTGCATCCCTGCTCAGCCACTTCGTGGTTCATCGATCCACTTACCCTCTGAGCTTTAAATTCTTCGTCTATAAAGTGGGGATAACAATTCAGACTCTAACAGGATCCTAATTGGTTTACATGAGTTAGTGACTGGTCCGTCTTCTCATTTCTCATCCCTGGAGAGCATATACTGGGCTTCATCTCCAAAGATAATGAGGTTTCCTTTTTCCAATGCGTCATCATTTTCTAGCATGCATGTGTCGAATTTAGAAATAAAAAGAGATTGACTCCTTCTGATTTAACAGCTACAGGACAGAGAAGGCCTGGCCAGTTCCTGGGGAGGAGGCTCGGGAACATGCACAACACTGCTCCGGCCGGCGGACTCGGCACACTGCGTGAGAAAGCAACGGCTTTCCTCTGCTAGACGGGTTTTTTGTGACTTTGGCAGACAGGTGCAAAGCACGCCTTTGCTTCACTGAATTTTTACGGCTTTTAATCGTCCCAATTTTAACTTGTAATGGCTGAGAAATGGGTTTTCTAAAAATATCACAGCTATTTTTTACATTATGTCAAATGCTTAGGTCCATACCTATATTCACATACATGATAGGTACGTATCTTATATAGGAGCAGTTATTGCATTCTATTCCATCAACTCATCTGTTTACACATCTGCCTTCTGTCTCAGGTGACTGCTCTTCTAGACAAACACTGTCGTATTCAACTTGATTACATTTAGCACCGAGCAGCCTCTGGTTCGAGGGGGTTCTCAAAAAATGCGGGCTGCAAAGAAATGTACGGGAAGGCACCTTGGATGACAGCCATCGAAACTGGGCTTTATCTTTTAGGAAATGAGATGCGACTCAACATGTTTAACCAGGGGACTGTCACCACGAAGGCAGTTTTAGGAACGTTAAAGCTTGAAGCCCACAGCGGATTGAAGGCAAACTGGGAGCAGAAGGGGCAGCTGGGAGGAAACTTTCCCAGGAGAGATCTGAGGCAAAAATGAGAGGACTAAGACGGTGGCAGCAAGAAGGACTGATGCAAGAGACTTTATAAAGAATTTACAGGAACTTGGTTCTGGCTCCATTTAAGGAGGCAAGAGGGGGAATTATCCCAGGTCAGCTGAGGTTTTAAGACTGGGTGACTAAATGATGATGCCTTTAGCAAAACAGGGATGTTAGAAAAGGAACTGGTTTTAGCGGGGAAATGATGACTGGGGTGTGAGACATGCTGAATGAGAAGTAGGCAGACCCCAAGAGGAATGTGTTAAGAGTCAGTGTGGTGAAGGGTAAAGGTTTAGAAATGGAGAAGTCTTTAGAAGTGCCTTCCACTTAAGAACAGAAGGGACAGGAAGAAGCCAATGGCCAAACAGACCGGATCATTTTTGTGCCCTCAAATCTTAAGCCAGTGAAGAACCAGACTGGTTCTGTTCTCACTCCTCTACGACCTGCTGCAACAGAAAGGACTAAGCAGAAACCAAGCAGGCCCCCTTCCCACCACAAAACCACTTAGTGCTTCTCTTTTCCTACAACTTAACTTGTCGGTTACTGTCTTTTCTCGCTCCTTTATAACTTACTAGTGACCTGGCGCACAGATTTGTGCACATTGAAAGGAAATTAATTAGAAGGTGGCCGGCAGGGCAGGACTGGGCAAGACGGGCCAGACACGCCCTGGAGCCAACCTCCCTTGGTCCCTCCCCAGCCGGCTGCACCTGGGGTGGTGCTGTGGCTCCAAGGGTGTCTTTGTGTGTTTTTTAAAAATATATTTTATTGATTTTTTACAGAGAGGAAGAGAGAGGGATAGAGAGTTAGAAACATTGATGAGAGAGAAACATCGATCAGCTGCCTCTTGCACACCCCCTATTGGGGATGTGCCTGCAACCAAGGTACATGCCCTTGACTGGAATCGAACCTGGGACCCTTGAGTCCGCAGGCCGACGCTCTATCCACTGAGCCAAACCGGTTTTGGCTCCAAGGGTGTCTTTGGAGTGAGCAGGGTCCCTCCAGCAGGTGGGGGGTCCCTCGGCCTGGCCTGAGGGGATTGGGCCAAAACAGGCTCTCTGACATCCCCTGAGGGGTCCCGGAGTGCGAGAGGGCACTCTGCAAAGTTTCTGTTGTACAGGGTGTGGAATGCAAACGCAAGAGTGCAGTAAACCAGATTCGGGCTGACAGTGCCCCAGCAACAATATAACCCATGGCCAAAGGTGGAATTGCGTGGCCCCACGAGGAATCGGGCTCCCTCCTCTCTGGTTTCAGGGTGCATTACCCAAGAACTGCTGCTCGGCAGCTCCTGCGTTGAGCGTCTGCCTCCTGGTGGTCAGTGAGCATCATAGCTACCGGTCGGATGGACACTTAGCATATTAGCCTTTTATATATATAGATCAGCGGTCACCAACCTTTCGGATCTCATGGACCACCAGTGGTTCACGGACCACCAGTTGGCGACTGCTGCTCCAAAGGTTTCCTTAAACCAGCGGTCGTCAACTTTTCAGACCTCACGGACGGACCACCAGTGGGCCACGGACCATGGGTTGGCGACCACTAATATAGATAGTTCTTTCCTCTTGTTGAGAAAATTCATCCCCATTTCTTCCCCCGTCCCCTCTTCTCCTCCTCCTGGCTCTCACCTCCTAAGGAGAGCAGGCCCAGAGACACCTGGCCGAGCCTTCCCCAGCCGCTTTCCACAAAGGCTCAGTCTAAGCAGATGCTCCCAGGTTCAGGGTCAGGAGTCTTTTTTGTCCGTAAATCCCCTCATCCTGTGTTCTATCTTTCTGGTTTCTATTGAACTCTGTAACAATTAAGGATTATAGTCTTTAAACTCAGTAACGATAGTAACAATTAAGGATTACGTTCTTAGTGGGTCCAGAAGCCAGGTAGGATTCCTTTAGCAGCAAAGGACACATTTACATGGGAAGCTTTGGCTTTGTACCTGAAATACAGTTGGGAAACACTTGGCAGGGAGGAACCATCTACCGCATTCTTGACATCAATGCCTCCTTGCAGTCCTGGTTTCCTCCCTCCCCACCTCCACTCCTATCTCCTCCAGGGTGGTTTCTTCTCACTCGTTTTGGTTGTTCTAATGATTGCGCCTTACTTTGGGAGCCCTGGCGGAGTTGTCTTCAAAAGGCAAAAGTCACTTTTAATCAAAACTACCATTGAAAAGCCCTTAAATCTCACAGAAGTTGTTGGCAGCAAACACTCAGGAAAAGAAAAAAAAAAGGTCTTTAGAAATAGGCTAGCAAGCCATTCCTAGGGTCACCCAACAGACTGGACCAATTTCCAATGGAAAGAAATCTCTGCTTCTCATCTCATGCCACCAACGCCATTTCAATGGCAGCCCCTAGGAACACCGTTCCGTTCCACTCAGACAAGGCAAGAATTCCAGTCCTGTTCTGCCAGCTCACTGGTAGCTCTGCAAACAATGTGCCAAAATACAACCCCACTGAGGACTGGGCGCTTTATGCACCATGATCAGTCTGATGACTCCATTCGGGACCCAATATTGTTTGTGCCCCTGTTACCTTATTTAGTGCGAGTTCAGAAAAGCGTTAGATCAACTAAAAATCCATTAAAAAAAAAATCCCAAAGTAGATCAGTAAGTTCTGGACATCAAACACTCAGAAACCATTCTTAAATAAAAATCAGCCATCAGTTCCTAGTGTGTTCTCCTACATTCCCTTCATTCCTTTGGGGTCAGATTCTTAGGGGAATCAAGTCCTAAAAGGACTAGCACTGAGGACATTAATATTTCTGGTTCAGATTTCATCACAGCAACATTATATATCTAATCAGCAGTTACTTTCTTATAGGAAATTCAGTATTGGAGAGTTCAGATACTGCAGTTTCATAGGACATCAGATAAGGAAAATAAAGTTAAACCAAGACAAAAAGTGGATTGTTTATACTAACACGATGTGCCATATCTTATCAGTACATGACCTTTCTAGACTAGCCTAAGGTGATAGCTTCAAACTAAGTTTAACACTCATTAAGTCAAACTATATACCAGGCACTGTGAGAGATACAAAGACCACACACACACACACACACACACACACACACACTCACACTACTACCTGTTCCAAGAATTTATAAATTAGTGAGACAGATTAGACATGCAATGCTTTTCTTCATCTACTATGACCAAATAAGTGTTGAAAATTTCCAAGACCCAAACGTGTATCAAACTGGTCTTGCATGATTTGCTTTTTCCTCTCTGCTCATTAAGGCCCTGGCAATCACCACTACTTTGGTTTCCTGAGTCTCTTACCTTAGTTTATTTTCTGTTCTCTGCTCATGTAATAAGATCTATCTTTTTGGGATTTCCTGTTCTGCTCTTAGTTTTTTTCCTGCTGCTCTTGCTGGGGGGCCCCGTCTTACCCTCCTCCAGCAGCACACTTTGTGTTCGCTGGAGAGACAGACCCTCCACACAGTTTCTTCTTTGTGCTTTTTTATTGGCGATCTGGAAACAATCACCGAGAGTGGCTCTGAAAACTTGGAACCTAACTATTCAAAAGTAATTACCTCCAGGAAGTCTACTTTTAGAAAGTTTAATCAGGAAGGTAAAAGACCGCCTTTCTAATCACCCTCTGCCATTCCAGCTGCTTGCATCTCCTTGCTGTTAGCGTTAGCTATAGGCAGCAGTCATAGGATGGACTGGGGACTGAAAGCAGAAGAAATAACCCCAAAATATGGCACATTTTAATATATGGAAGTGCTAGCAATAGATGATTACTGGGGGTTCAAGGGCGTTCACATTAGGCCAAAACCATCAATATTTTGCACCTGCTGAAATGAAGGTCATCCTGACAAAGCCTTTATGAGCACACTATAGACACTGGAGGTCACACACGCATGACAATAGCTGGAGTTAACCATGTTTTCATCTGTCCTTATTTCTGAGACTTAAAACGTGCTCTTACTTTTCATCCCCTAAATTTGGGTAGGTGATACTGGACTTGTAAAAACAATCAATAACATCTCTTAGGTATCAGTTTTTCACCCGGAGGGAAAAACCCACCGTAAAAGAGGGGCTATATGAGTAACCAAAGGCCACAGGACCAGATTAATCATAAACCTAGACGACTGAACCTGAATTTCTTCCAACACTTCCTGCCTTTTGTTTCAACAGAACTATACCTTCAAGGTTAACTGCAGTCTCCCTGAGCAACACACCAGCCCGCCCTAGACCGGGGGAGATCCTCTTCCCTTATCTAACGCTCTTGATTTACTCATCCACAGTGCTTCCTTGGAAAGCACGCTCTTATTCATTGACAGTCAGACAATACACGCCGCGCTCCTCCCCACGCAAGGCCAACTCTGCAGATACCCAACACACCCGTCGCACTGTGAAATAGAAAGGATGGTTTTCCACCAAGTTTTCAGGGGGAGAAATAGGCTGGAAAGCAGAAATGAAACGCAACTCAAACCTAAAAAACCCTTAGAAGTTGGGTTCTCCCTCGAGAAAGAGGGAAGGTACAAAGGGGATGTGGGGGTGGAGAGTTACTATTTCTCCTTCCTCCAGAGTCTAAAAAAGTCCCGCAGCGGGTGAGCTCTGGACCCCACGGGAGAACAGCGGATCCGAGGGGCTGCGGGAGGGAGACGGAGGGTCAGCGCGTGGGGGATGGGAAGAACCGAGGGGAAGGCCGCTTCCTCCGTGGAGCTGGCTGCTGGATCGGGTCTTTGATTTTTGCTTCGACCCATCCCTCTCTTTTTTGAAAACACTGATTTTTTTTCTTCTTCTTATGGATGAAACCAGCTCTGGTGCCACTTTAGCGAGCAGGGGCAGGTGTAGTGAGGGATGTCTGGCCTCCCGCGGGGACAAAATGGGAGTGGGGGCAGCAGCCTAGAGAATGGGAACCTGTGCGCCCTCCCCCCAAGGTTGAGGCGCTGGTCGAAGGGAGCCTTTAAATGAGGGGTGTCTGGAGGGGAGCCTCTTTTGCGGAGCTGGGACTGACGGGGACAATGAATAGTTGCGAGGACCCTCGGAGGATGAGGAGCCGCCTCCTCGGGGAATACCGGGAGGTGGAGAGACGGCCCCGCCCCCTCCGGGGATGGGCGCCAGTGGCAGTTGGGACGCTGGCGGGAGGATCCCGGAGGTCTTACCCTTGCTTTTCTCTCGGGAACACGGCCCCCCCAACCTCCGCCAAGCCCCAGCCCTAGCAGCTCCTACCTTTTCTTTCCCGGCGCTTCAGGTCCACTCCCAGCCGCCGCCGCCTCTGCCACCCGCTCGCATCCACAGCCCACTGAGGCCCCGCCCCTCAGCCGCCAGGCGGGCACTGGCATCCACCAGGGCCAATCACCACCGCGTCTCTCCAGCCCCGGCACCAATCCGCGCCCGCTGGAGGCGGGGCTTCTCCAATGTCATTGAGGCTCCTCCTGGGGCCCCAAGATCCCTTTTGTTTGGGAAGAGACAAACTGGGATTGAGGTCGCGTCACTTCCGGCAGGAAGCGTTTCCCCGCTCCTGCCCGAGCTCGGGGCTGGCTGGCTCCTCTCCCGCCCGGCGCCTGCAACTTTCCACCTTCGGTGCGGTTTTCTGGGCAGGACCCGGGCGAGTGCTTCGTGCTTTACCCTCCTGGTCCTGGAAGCTCAGGAATGGCGGGTGCCCTGATTGGCCACATTAACGTTTGAAGTGTGCTTTGGTGCCTGCTTCAGAATTAGTTGTTGAAAATCGGGTAACGTGTCTTCCGTGCTCTCTCTTTTTTTTTCTTGGACCAGCTTGTGGGTGTGGTTCTAGAAGCAAAGGCGCAGAGATAAAAAACCCGGACACCTTCCCCCTTTATCTTTTCCCATTACATTTGCGAGAGAATACCAGCCCTGGAGCCCCTGGCGTGGGGACGCTGGTAGTACCCAGGAGAGCATACACCCAGCCCAACTTGCCTTCCAGGTAGAAGTCGGATGAATAATTACAAAGTTGTGTGTCAAGGTTTTTCACGCTATGTGAACAAATGTGGGACTTTTTGTGTGTCCTTGGCTCCCTTATACGATGGGCAATGGCGTTTGTTCGATGAACAAAGGACAGTGTAGAGGATGCAAGGAATGTCTGTCCCTCCTTGTGAACACAGAAATGCAGATCTTGCTGGTGGCAGCAAGTCCTACCAGGACCAAAAGCTCAGAGAGGGGTGAGGAGACATCCCTACCTGAGGTCAAGGTTTCTGGATTCCTTTTCCAGTTCACAGATTGATTTAGCTAGTTAAATGATTAACAACCACATTATTTAAATTGCAACCCATTCGATAGTTATAATACAATTGAATATAATGCATAAATAATGCACTAATTTTAATACATTATTCCTAATCCTAATTATTAAGCAGGACAGTATTAGAGCCTAGTACTCACCTAGGCAGACAGTCCTCAAGGCAGATGAAGCCCTGCCCTTATGCAATTACAGCCTGGAGGGGTGTGCTCAGTCTATTCAATCATGGGGAAGTTGGAAGGAAGTAAACCAGTTTTTATGTTATCACTATGCCAGGTACCTTCATATAATGTCATCTTATTTAATCTTCACTATTACATAACATATTTCCCAACCTGTAAGATAGACATCTTTGTGTCCATTTTACAGATGAGAAGATAGAGATTTAGAGAAATCAAGTAAAGTCATAGAGCTAGTAAATGGGAAAGAAAGAACTTCCAACAACTCCAGACTTGTGCCACCTTCTGTCCAGCTCACGCTGGCTGTCACAGGACAGGTCCAGAGAACGGGCCTGCGGGACTGTAAAATCAGCACTAGAGCTGGGAAAAAAGATCCCTGCCTCCCCTTATTGATTGCAGGCTTGAGGGGGTCAATTGTAGTGAGGAGCTCAACAGCAGCCCAAGTGCCTTGTTAGGTAATTGAAGGAGGAAATACGGAACTTCAGGAAGGCATCATTCCCTGTGTTCAGGAGACTGACATTTGAAAAGCAAGATGAAGGGCCGGCACATAGTAGGTGCCCAATAAACAGTGACTTGACTTGAAACAAAATGTCTGAAATGGTTATAAACAGAGTTCAGGTACTGGAATAGGCTCATGAATTAGAAAAATCCCATTTCTTCCTCCGGCCTTTCCCCCTGCCTATGGGTGTGCAATGAGGAAGTGCCTCATGCCTGACAATGAGGTACATGTGGGAGAGCAGGCTATTTTTCTGCAGCCTCTGAGTCACTCTCAGAGTTGTCCTAGTGAATCAGCTCCTCCTTCCTTCCCCGCCTTCCCTTTGTAGCTATTAACCCACCACCACCCATTCTACTCCCAGGCTGCAGTGCTCTGTGGCTTACTCCCTGTAAAGCAATCAGCAGCTCCCCTGACTCCCAGGACTCCCTCCTGACCTTTCCTGAGCGTGGGAGGACCCAGCAAGAATGAGGTCATCTTTGCCTCGTAGGATTCAGAATCCTGAGGGTATTCAGATTGCTTTTTTCAACAAAAGGTCTCTGCCACCAACCCAATGCCAGCAGGAGTCCCCAGTTTGGGGTGTGGGTGAGGTGGGGTGGGAGTCTTTATTCAGGTAGTTTGCAAACAGCAAAGGGAGAGGGAATGCAGCCTCTAAGGGAGAAGCAACCTGGCGGGGGGAGGGGCATAAAATGCAAAGCAGAGGAAGCCCTGCCCTCATGAAATTTACAGTCTAAGACAAAGGTGAGGCTGCCTGCACAATTCACCATAGCTAAGATTTGGAATCAGCCTAAGTGCCCACCAGCAGATGGGTGGATTAAAAAACTGTGGTACATCTACACAATGGAATACTACGCTGCGGTAAAAAAGGAGTTCTTACCATTTGCAACAGCATGGATGGAACTGGAGAGCATTATGCTAAGTGAAATAAGCCAGAGAACGATAAATATCACATGATCTCACTCATTTATGGAATTTAATGAACAACATAAACTGATGAACAAAAACAGATCCAGAGACAGAGAAACATCGATCAGACCGTCAAACCTCAGAGGGAAGGTAGGGGGAGAGATCAAAGAACTTGTATGCATGCATATAAGCCTAACCAATGGACACAGACAACAGGGGGGTGAGAGCATGAGTGAGGGGGGTGGGAGAGTAATGGGGGAATAAGGACACATAGGTAACACCTTAATCAATAAAGAAATTTAAAAAAAAAGTGCCTGCCTGATTCTGATTGGTCCGTTTTTATGCAAATAAGGACTAAAATGTTTCACCTGGCAACAAGATTGCACGTTTTGATTGGTTGTTACGGAGCCTCTCTGATTGGCAGGTAAAAGTACAAATAAGGACATAGCAGCACAGTCTGGGCGGAGACGTCTCAGCCCATTGGTTGAAATGCTATTTCCGGAACTCCTCTTTAGGAGGCCGCGCAGACGCGGGAATGCCGCTCGCCGGGAAGGCATGGCTGCTGTCTGCGGCTTCGAGTGGGAGAGCCTCTGCGAACAATGGCTGCTGGACTCCCAATTATGAATTTGGACCCAGTTAACCACCAGGAGTCCTTTTTGACAGGTACATTCCTTCTTGGTGTCAACACTTTCCTTTTAATTCAAAACCCCTGCCGGCCGTTCCTGAGGAGCGCTGTGGGCCTCAGGAGACCTCGGGCTGGAGCCCTGGGAGAGAGTTCTGAGTTTTGTGATTCTTCAGGATATAAAGTGTATAAATACACTTAGAGTACAAAGGCGTACACAGCAGTCAAAAGTGCGTTCACAGTACCTGACATTTGTATAACAGCGTACCATTTTTATATCTGTTATGTTGTCAACCTGCCAGTAAAGATTTATTAAACGCCTACTGTGTGTGAGGCAATAACAGGAGGAAATGCTAAAGGTTATATAGATTGTACCCATTTTTCTCCAGACGGGTCAGCTTCCTAGGTGTTCCATACATGTTATTGCTGGCGTGGGGGAGGCAATGATGGAGTGACTGGAAAAGCATTAAAAATACCTGGAGTTCTGTTCGTTTCCTAGGGCTGCCCTAACAGATGACCACAAACGGGGGTGGCTTAGAACAGTGGTCGGCAAACCGCGGCTCGCGAGCCACATGCGGCTCTTTGGCCCCTTGAGTGTGGCTCTTCCACAAAATACCGCGGCCTGGGCGAGTCTATTTTGAAGAAGTGGCGTTAGAAGAAGTTTAAGTTTAAAAAATTTGGCTCTCCAAAGAAATTTCAGTCGTTGTCCTGTTGATAGTTGGCTCTGTTGACTAATGAGTTTGCCGACCACTGGCTTAGAACAACAGAAACGTTATTCCTGTCCAACTAGAGATTAGAAGTCTGAAATCAAGGTATTGACAAGGTTGGTTCCTTCCGGGGCTCTGAGGGAAGACCCATTCCCTGTCTCTCTCCCAGCTTCTGGTGGTTCCCGGCGATCCTTGGCGTTCCCTGGCTTCTAGCTGTATCGTCCCAATCTCTGCTTCCGTCCTCACGCGGCCTTCTTCCCTCTGGGTCTTGATGTCTCCATATGCCTTCTCCTCTTACTCGAGTACCGACAACAGTCATGTTGGATTTAGAGCTCACACTAATCTAGTATGGCCTCCCCTTAACTCATTACACCTGCAGCTCATTACTATTTCCAAACAAGTTCACATTCTGAGATGCCAGGTGGACCTGCGTTTTGGGAGGAGAAGCATTCAAAGCCATACACAAACCTTCTCAAAGTAGTATCCCCACTTCATTCCATTTCTTGTTTTGAGGCAGACCATTCAGAGATCCCATTTTCCACTTCTTCGTATGTTTTGAAGTGCTGCTCAGAAAGTGCGTGTGCCATCCATCGGAACAAGTGGTAATCTGAAGGAGCAAGGTCTGGTGAACACGGCGGGTGGGTTAATACTTCCCAGGCAAGATCTCTTAACGTGTCTTTAACTGGTTTTGAAGTGTGTGATGGTGCGTTACCACAAAGCAAAATTACTTTCCTGTGTCTTCTGGCACATTCTGGTTGTTTTATGATCAAAGCGTGGTTCAAATTGATTGCTTGTTGTCGGTAGTGATCAGTATTAACGGTTTCACCTGGTTTTAGAAGCTCATAATACACAACACCTTCCTGATCCCACCAAACGCAGAGCATTGTCTTCTTTCCAAAGCGATTTGGCCTTGCAGTCGATGTTGATGGTTGATCTGGATCAACCCATGATTTTGTGTGTTAGGGATTCTCAAAATAAATCCACTTTTCATCTCCAGTCACAATTCAGTGCAAAAAAGACTTTCTTTCATGCCATTGAAGCAACATTTTACTGATGACTTTTAGGTTTTCCATTTGTCTTTCAGTTGATGTGGCACCCATTTTCCTTCCTTTAAAAATCTTTCCCATTGCTTGTAAATGATCAGAAATTGTTTGCTGAGCAACGTTTAATCTTTCTGCAAGTTGTTTTTGAATTTGACACGCATCTTCATCCAGTAATACTTGTAATTGTTGGTCTTAAAACTTTTTCGGTTGACCTGGACGTTCTTTGTCTTTCACATCGAAATAATCACTTTTAAAGCATTTAAACCAGCGTTCACAAATATCTTGAGATGGAGCATGTTCACCATAAGCTTCCCGAAGTATTCAGCAGCACTTTTCTTCAAAATAATGAATTACAATTTCCCGCAAATGCTTTTTTTGGCATGAAATTAAACATTTTTAAGTGTAAAAATATCCAAGATGTTAACACCTTCAGAAAATTTGACATATGAAGTTTTGAAGCTTATTGTCAATTCAATAAAGTAGCATATCAAATAGCATATATATCAACATATGTGTAACTCCTTCTATTGAAAAAAATCCACATTATTAACTGGTACACCGGTTATATTGGGTAGAAGGACAAAGATTACATGGGGAAGTAGGCAAGAGGGTGTGCCAAATGGGCAGTTTACAGGTAATGCAGGCTGGAGATTTGCAAAGGGATGGAGGTCTTCAAAGGGCTGGCAGCTCTGGTTTCTGCAACAAGGTTGCTAATCTTTCAATGATAATAGGCAGCTCCCATATGGGGAGTATGGGCCATGGGCCACATTTCCAGGTGAGCTCCCAGGTCCCATGTGCAACTCCCAGCCAGGTTAGAATATGCCTTCTTTAATCAGAACAAACTATGGTTAACAGAGCATGATTAATATTTCTTACAATTATAGCTGGTCGCCAATGTTCTATTTCTGCCCCTAGCCATACAAGAATCAACCAATGAATGCATAAATAGGTGGAACAACAAATCAATCAACCAATCTCTCTAAAATAAATAAATAAAAACAAAATTAAAAAAATTTTACTCGGATCTGATTCCAAAATGCACCTTCATAATTACTGTGCTCCATCATCTCTCCACTAGGCTAGATGTGGTTAGGAAGATAGGGATTGCAACAAATATTTAAATTTTGATTTATGGAATACTTGGATCTGAGTAGCAATCTTCCTGGGGTTAAGTATGTAGACTGGACCCATTTTAAAACAAGGGAAAGAAAGCAAGAGAGGAGGGAATAGAGGGTAGAAATGAAAACAGGAGGGAAGAGCAGAGCTCTGGGTACTTACCTGAACTTCAGTTCCTCTTTTGTGAAATGGAATAATAATCTCTGCTTACAACCCCAGGTGGTTGTGACTATACAAGGGAGACGATGGACATAAAAGTATGTGGAGAACTCTGTGAGGGATTACCATAAACTACTTGGGAGATCTTGCTCAGGCTTCCTTTCCTGCTTGGGTCCCAGCCCTCCAGCTAAACATGAGGTTGAAAACCTGGGGCTCTTTAAGGCTCCTTGTGGCTGTGACTCACTGAGATTTAGTAAGATGCTGGGTGAGCTAGATGTAGACTTAGAGTGACTGGGAAAAGTGACCTGGCCTGTCTTCCCTACTTCCTGCTCCTAGAGCTCCCGCTGGGCTCCTCCAGCAGGGGATCTGGAGGTCACAGTCTAGAAGCCTGAGAGGGCTCTCTGGGCAGGGACCACGCATCTTCTCCCATCGTTTGTTTCCACAAAGGCCTTTCTGAGCATTCCTTAAGCGTTCTCTTCCAGCTCCATCTGCTGAATCTGAGCCTTTAGGGCACCAGGAGTTGAGGTTTCTGGGTGTGGTCCTCATCGTGTTCCCAAGCTTCTTGCTCCCCCTAGTGCTGAACGATGAGTCCTGCATCTGTCAGCTTCCCTCCTAGCCATCTCCACGGAGGCCTCTTACCTGCCAGGTTTTCTTTCTTGGGTGTGGGCAGACAGCTTAAGTGGCCAGCTCCAAGGAGCAGCAGTTTGAAACAAACAAACAAACAAACAAACAAACAAACACACTTCCAGGGACAGATACTTCTGCGTTTTAGCTAAGAGTTGGGCTAGCTTGGCCCTGAGGGAGCCAGGAAATTCTCATCATGGGTTGTGTAGGGAGACATCTGGGAAGGAAAGGGAAAGAAATTGAACATTGAGTGCCTGCTATGTATCAGGCACAGTGCCAGGTGCTTTATGGGTATTACATGTATAATCCTTGTATAGTCCTTTACATATATAAGCCTTGTGACCATCCTTATTACTTCCAGTTTTCCATACAAGTTCAGAGAGGTGAAATGCCTTACCAAAGCTCACACAAGTAACAATAACAACAACAGCAACATCAACCAATTATTTAGTGCTTGCTTCACACTAAGCACATTATTTCTTGTGATCCTCACAGCAAACCTTTAAAATGGCTACTACAAGACGAGCTCCCTGAGATTTAGGTAGTTTAATCAAGGGAAAACGGAGACAGCTAGGTCCTCCCAACTCTAATCCCACGCTGTTTCCATTCCATCACTGCCTCAAGAAACTGGTGGGTGGGAGGTGGGACTGAACCCAGCTCTGTGACTCACTGTTCTTTCCATGACTCGGGCTGCCTGGCAGCACTTCCCAAGGACCAGCAGACTAGGGCCCTGAGGTTTTTTGGATCTCCAGATCCAAAGATAAGATCCCAAGATAGGATGGCAATGAGTAAGTCAAGGGCAAAGTCCACGGAATCTTGGGGACAGTTTGCTTGGGGAAATGCATAACCAGGCAGCACTTGGGGAATGCACAGCAGTATTGCTGTTGGAGGTCTTGGGGAGACCACCCTGAGGACCCTGAGTTCTGTCTCCCTCATCCTATGTGGAACTCTCTTGCTCCCCTGAAGTTGGTGAGCCAGGATGGGGAACACAAAGTTCACAGAGGGGCATAAAGGAAAGGTAGATGGGGTGCAGTCTAGTCCGGATAGAGAATTCCTGGAAGTAATGAGATGAACGGTGGTTTCCAAATCACCCAGAAAGTTCCCAAGGGTTTGAGTCATTTTAAATCGTCCCCCCCCCCCCCCCGCTCCCACCAGTGCAGATTAGTCATAGGTCCATGGAAGAATACTCTGTGTTCCTTTGGATGACTCTCAAGTTCCTTTTCATTCTAATCTTTGAAATTATTAAATTACAATTGAAAAACCTATACCAGGTGATGAGTTAATAAACTGGTTGATGTTATGTTGGTTTTCCAAGTGTTTATATAGGCAAGCAGGTGGAAAAAGATATTAGTCAGCTACTGTTTCTTTTTATATGTAAGTTGACTTACTTCATTAAAGGTGAACTCTTGCTCTCCCTTCTAACCCTCCCCCTTTTTTATCTCTCTTCCTGTTTCTCTTCTGCCCCAGGTGCCTTCTTCCCCCAAAGTTCGGAGGCGGACGCCCTTTCTATCCCTGCTGGCTATTCAGACAAAGCGCTGAGCCCAGTAGCCTCGTCAGAAGGGCTGAAGCTGACTGCAAGGCTGGTCCTCTTCCTCCGTCTTCTCCATTCCCCCCTCTTTCCCACCCGTGGCCTGACATTAAGCAGAACACATTTCTGTGCTCCGGCCGGAGACAGAGCTCGGGCTCACTGTGCTGCCCGGTTTCAATGTGATGAAAGCCAATTACACATCCCCCCCTGGCCTGTGATTTCAGCAGAGGCACCACACAGTTGGCTGGACGGGCCCTTGTTGCTCACCAAAGGGAGAAATATTTGTAGGGAAAGTAATGACCCGGTTGTGGCTGCACTTCCATTCCTGGGTAATTTTCTGGTAAGTGTCCCTTTGGAGTAGGCTGGTGCTGGAAACTCTGTGCCCTCATTTCCTGCTCCTTGGCTCCTGCTGGGCTCCGGCTGGGCTCCTGCAGGGTCTAATCTGCCCTAAACCGGAGGGACCAGGCAACTCAGTTCCCTCCTCCTTGGGAGGAGTCTGCTTATTTCTCATCCCCCTTTTTTCTTGCCTCCCTCCTGTCCTTTTATTTCTAAAACAATCCCTGAGTGCCTATTATCACGACCACCAGAAATAACACACCGTCCAACCCCAGGGAGCTCAGTCTTGAGGGGAGGTAGCCTTATGTAACTTGTTGTCCATACTTTCCAAAGAAAATAACTCAACCCACTGCCTTACATCATAATTGGGACTCCTCCAGGTATAAGGGACAGAAAACTCCATCCAAACTGGCCAAAGTGAAAAGGGTTTTTGTTGGCTCATGCCACGAAAAAGTCCAGGAGTAGGCTGCCTTCAGAGGGGGCTGGATCTGGCTTCTCAGAAATGTCGCCGGGGTCAGGTTTCTCTCAACTCTACCTCTGTGTTGGTTCTGTTTGTAGACACACTTTCTTCCTCAGTTGACTATGAGCATAGTAGCTCCAGCTTCGTATCCAGTCGTATTCAATAGCAAAGAGCACCTCCTTCTTACCCCGAAGTCTGAGAAAAATCTCCCTCTGTCTTCTGGGCTCTGCTCGGACCATGTGCTTATCCCTGAACCAATCGCTGTGGCCAGGGGGATGTGTTGCTTTGTTGGGTCTTGTGCTCTATGTAGAGCTATGGATTAAGTGTGGGGAGATGCTGTAACCTCAAATGAAATTTCATTCATTCATTCATTAGCAGAAAAAGTGGGGATGGATGTTTGGGAAAATCGTTGGTGTTTATTACACACTTGAGGGTTCGGCTCACATGCTTCTCTAACCTTGCCTCAACGTGGCCTAGGAAGTCCAGGGCCTGGACTTTCCTTGCGCTGGTCATTGTCAGAAACTCTAGGGTGGCTGGTCTTTGTCCTTGGTTGCCCAAAGCTCTGTAAGGAAAAGACTATTGTGTGTGGGGATGGTATGGGGAGTGTTAAACGGTTTTGAAGATGAGAGGCTCTCAGATTTGAGGGTGTATTGGAATAACCTGAAGGTCTTGTTACCTTTTAATCCTCAATGCCTACAACAGTGCCTGGGATGTTGGTTAGTCAAATACATGATCTTGGAATTAAGGAAATGTCCAAAAGGGACCCAGTGACTCATTTGGGTGGTTCCTGGGAACACAGATAATCTCCTTGAGACAGCAGGGAGCTGGGGGTCTGTTCCAGGAGCTGACCCCCACACCCCTCCCCCACTCTTCCCCAAGCTCTGCAAGACCACTCGTAGTCTCCCTGCTGCCTGCTCTGTGCAACGGCTCCCCTAAGATTTCCAATGGCCATCTTGTTGGAAAGCCGTGTGGATACGTCTTGGGCCTTAACTTGTGCTCCTGCAGCCTTAGCCACGGTTCTCCGCTTCCTCCTACTCCTCTTGGTGGCTGTGCGGACACCATGGTCAGTCTCCTGCCTCTCCTTCCCATTTTTCTTTGTGGCCCTTCCTTTCTCTTCCCACTTTACACACATTCTTGGGTGAACCACGTAATTTGATGGCTCGGTTACCACCTCTACTCTGATGACTTCCAAATAAATCCATGTCTCCTGCCCAGGCCTTTCCTGAGCTCCATACGCCGATAGAACATCTCTACAGCATCCTGACCTTCCTCCCCCCACCCAGTTCTGCCTCCTCAGTGCACCCACTCTCCCACATTTCCTGCCACTTAGTTCACGCCACCATCCTAATTTTAGGGACAACAGAGAAGTAAGACCTGGGGAGACAGTGTCATGGGCAGCATGAAAGAAATGGAAATCAAGTAGAATTCATGGACTGTGGATATAGGAAAAAAGGGGAGCCCTCCTGCCTCCCCTGGAAGCCTGAGGGCTTGACAGTGAGAGGCCGCGTGCTTTCCTGTGGGTGCGTGATTTCGGGGGTCCAGCTGTCCCGGAGCCTCGCCTGTGGGGAGGCGCTGGGAGCGAGGCGGCCTGTGCCGATCCTGCTCCCCGTGCATTTGCTGTCTGCTCATTGATTGGTTCAGAAACATGTGGTTCTATTTGCTTCCCCAACAGGGAGTGTTTTTTCATTACCTTAAAACAGCCAGGGATAAACAGCTCATGGGCAGGAGGTTTATCTCATGGTCATTCCGGTTCGAATTCCATTATTTCTCCTGCTTACCTGGGGAGGGAAAAATATACTTTGTCAACAGTTTTTCTGGTTTCCCAGACAGATGCCCCGGCAGATAACAGCACCTCGGCAGCGGGCTGCATCTGCCCGGAATACCAATCGCAGACAGCTCTGGCGGGGACCTTGAGCTGAGGGCAGGGGAAGGGGAGGACATCTTTCCTTATCTGGAAATACTGAGGACTGACCTCTGAAAAGGTGTCATTCAAGGAATGAGTCCCAGCTCATTCCCACTCGCTCTCCTTAGGGGGTGTGAGTAGAGGTGGGAGGAGAAAGGGAGGAGAGGGAAGGATGTGGGAGGAACAAGAGGAGGAACTAACATCCAGGCAGTGTCACATTTCCTGCAATACTCAGAACAGTCTTCCGACATAGATATTAGTCTTCTGACTTCACACATGGGGAAAGTGGAGTTCAAAGAGTAAGAACCGCACATTAGATATACATTATGGCCGGCAGGACTTGAATCTGCTCCTATCTGATTCCAAACCCCATGCCTTTTCCCATTGTTTCTGAGGCCCCAAGAGGGTGAGAATTTGCTCCTGGTCACACAGCCAGCCTAGAAGGAGGTTGTATCTTTCTGGCCTCCCAAAGGGAGGGATCGGCAGGGCTAGACAAAACATGTTAGTCATGTGCTTAATTGATGTAGGAGGGAGATGGAGAATTGAAGCTTTTGGCTGTTAGGGATTCCATCTTTCATTCATTCAACAACAACAACAAATATATGTATAGTATTTATTATGTGTCAGGCACAGTGTATCGATTTATATGAGGAAAACAGTAGAGCCCAGCAGGTGTGGCTCAGTGGTTGAGCGTTGGGCCATGAACCAGGAGGTCAGGGTTTGATTCCCGGTCAGGGTACATGCCTAGGTTGTGGGCTTGATCCCCAGTAGAGGGGTGCAGGAGGCAGCTGATCAATGATTCTCTCTTATCATTGATGTTTCTATTTCTCTCTCTCTTTGAAATCAATAAAAACATATTTTAAAAAAAAGGGTCCAGTAGAAAAGGTAGGTGTAAAGTTATATGTGGCAACTGATTTCAGTATTACACATGCTGAGCTTGAGATACAGGTTTTTCATCAGGCCTTTGAATATACATACTTGTCTGGGGCTCTGGGGAAATGTCTGTGCACGAAGTACAGACTGGAGAATGCTCTTCAAATAGCTGGTAGTTATACCATTAGCAATGAGTGGCGTAATTACTAGGTTGTGTGAGGGAGGAGAGCACTGAGGCTGGGCCCTCAGGTAATGCCTGTGTTTCAAAGGGCAAGCAGAGTGGTGGAGAGTTCCTAAAGAAGATTGAGAAGGCTTGTCCAGAGTTGTAGGCAGAGAACCAGGAGACAGGGATAGATTTAGAGTGCTTTTCTATGTCCTTTTTAAAAATCAGCCCATCGAGGTATAATCTACATACAGCCAGTGCACCCATTTTGAGTGCACAGTCCCCAGAATGATGCCACCATCAGATGCTGCCAGCAGGCAGTTCTGGTGCAGTTTTGACAAGTGTATACATTCATGTAACCCCCCACTCCAGTCAAGGTATGGGACATTTCCATCATATTCAAACTTCCCCTGTGCCCCTCCCTGAGTTATATTCTCCTGCCCTGCCTGCCCCAGGAAACTGCTGATCTGATGTCGATTACCATAGAATAGTTACATTTATTCTGGAGTTTCATATCAATGAATCGCACAGTATATACTCTAACATCTTGCTTCATCAATGTTATTGCATGGATTGGTAACGTGTTCCTTTTAAAAAATATTTTTATTGATTTCAGAGAGGGAGAGGGAAAGAGAGCTAGAAACATTAATGATGAGAGAGAATCATTGATCGGCTGTCTCCTGCATGCCTCACACTGGGGATCGAGCCTGCAACCTGGGCATGTGCCCTGACTGGGAAGCGATACCGTGACCTCCTGGTTCATAGGTTGACGCTCAACCACTGATCCATGCTGGCCTGGCGAACGTGTTCCTTACTATTTTGGGGTAAAATTTCACTGTATGAATATAACACAGTTGTTTATCCACTTCCTTGTTGATGGACATTTTGGGTTATTTCTAGTTTGGGACTATTATGGATGAAGCAGCTATAAAAACTTGTGTACAAGTCTTTTTGTATATATATATTTTCATGTTTATTGATAAATATCTAGCAGTGGAATTGCTTGGTCAAATGTTATGTGCTTGTTTATGAAAAATTTCTTAACTTCTTTCCAAAATGCTTATGCCATTTTATGCTCTCATTGTAATACAGGAGATTTCCATCTGCTATAGTCTCACCTTACTTGGCATTTTAATATTTTTAATTTTCAGTCATTCTAGTAGATGTGTGGTAGGACCTAATTGTGGATTTAATTTGCATTTATCTGATGACTAATGATTGAATATGTTGTCATGTCTTATTGGCCAGTCTTTGAGTCTATTTCTGGTCTGTTTAGTTACATGTGTGCATACACCTATCCTATAGCAATATCACATTGTATTGATTATCGTACTTATAATAAATCTTCAAGTTATATAAGTTCTCCCACTTTGTTATTCTTTTTCCAAACTGTTTGACTATTCTAGGTCCTTTGAACTTCCACATAAATTTTAAAATCAGCTTGTCAATTTCTGCAAAATAAAGTCTGGGGTTTTTATTGGAATTATGTTGAATCTATCAATCATTTTGGGAAGAGTTGACAGCTTAACAATATTATGTCTCCCCACCCATTTATTTTGGTATTCTTCAATTCCTCTCAGCAATGTCTTCTAGTTTTCTATGTATGAATTTTACATAAATATACTCCTAAGCACTTGATGTTTTAATGCAATGTGTCTTGATTTTTCTTATTTCTTGTGTTTAGGGTTTGTTCTGTGGACTTACAATTTTCCTAAAATTTGGAAAAATTTTGGTCGTTATTTCTTCAAATATTTTTGTAGCTTTCTCACTATTTTCTCCTTCAGAGTCCTAGTTGTCTCACAGCTCACTAATGCTCTGGTCATTTTCTTTTTGTGTTTCAGTTTGTATAGTTTCTATTATGTCTTGAGGCTCACTGATCTTTTGTTTTTCAGTGTCTAATGTTCTGTTACTCATCTCAGACATTTTCATTTTTATCCCTGGAAGTTGGATTTGAGTCCTTTTGCATCAGCCATGTTTTCTCTAACATGCTCTGTGGCATAGCTCAGTTCCAGGCTATGAACCGTGCTCAGGTTGGCTCCCTGAGTTTCTCATTCTGGGACTTGGCTGATGGACAGTAGCTGCCTTGGGAACTTGCTTCGTATGGCTGAGGGCTAGAGTTCAGGAGTGCCAGAGGGCCAATAGAAAAGTCTCTTTTTGTTTAAAAACATTTAAAAATATATTTTTATTGATTTCAGAGAGGAAGGAAGAGGGAGAGAGAAATTAAAAACATCAATGATGAGAGAGAATCATTGATTGGCTGCCTCCTGCACGCCCCACACTGGGAATTGAACCCGCAACCCGGGTATGTGCCCTTGACCGGAATCAAACCTGGGACCCTTCAGTCTGCTGGCCAACGCTCTAGCCACTGAGCCAAACCAGCTAGGGCGAAAGTCTCTTTTTGGAACTAACCATATTGTCAATTCCATTCACATGTCATTGGTCAATGCAAGTCCCATAGCCACGCCCAAAGTAAATGGGGACAGGGACGAATACTCAGCTCAGAGTGGACCATGGCAGGTCTGGAAGAGGAGAAAATTTTGAGCAAATAATACAGTCTACTAAAAGGAATGTAACAGAACCCAAGGAAAGAGAGAGTAATTGTTATCAGTGTAAAGTGCTTAGATGTCAAATAAAAAAAGGATAAAGATAAAAATTATCCTTTGTAGTTCATTGATGAGCTTGGTTATAGCAATATCTGTGGCTAGCGGTAGTTGGAGCCAAGTTAAAGTAGGAAAAAAAGGGGTCATGGGAAATGGAAGAGAGGAAACCGTAAGTGAGGCCCACATTGTTAGAGGCTTGGATAAAAAGGAAATGAGAAAGGTATTGCTGTAACTAGTGGGGAGCATAGATAGGGCTTGGAAGTGAGTGTGTGTGTGTTTAATTGGTAATACTTGCATTCATCGGCTGGGCAAAAGGAGCTGGTAAAAAAAAGGTTGAAGATACCAATTAGGCTACTTATCAATTTATTGCCTCTCTTCTCCAAATACACCCTTCGTTGCGTGCTTGGTGGTAATGGAGCGGGACTCTGTAAACATTTCTTTTGCCAGCTGGAACAGCCTTAAGCTTTGTCAGTAGAGGGTGCTAAGGGGACACTGGGAGGAAAGAGCTTTCCACCCCCTGGTTCCCATGTGCTCCTCCTGGCCAGCTCCCAAAGCCGATACCAGCAGCACGTGGTGGCCAGCCACCGTGTGGTAACAGCCACACACATTGGCCAGCAGCACAAGGACCCTCCCTGTGGGCAGCTTCTCTCAGGATACCAGAGTGTGGCTTCCCAATGGACCATCCTTACAGGTGTTGACCCAGCAAGCTTTGCCGGGCAGGACCTCCAAGATGCCCCTAGACACCCCAGATGGCTGTCTGGGCAGTGTGTGGTGGGCTCAGCACAGACCCCCCATGCAGTTGGCTTCCCCAGGGACCCCAGAGGGTGGCTTAGCACAGCACCCCAGTCAGCCTCTCCGCTATCTAGCAGGTCAAGGTCTCGCCCTTTCCAACACGGGTTAGATAATTGGCTTAGGGAGTGGGGTCTCTTCCCCATTTCTTTCCTCCTTATATATGGGGCATTTGTGTATTTCATTGAGTTCTTTCTTTCCCCTTAGAAAGTAATTCCCTGTTTTGTAAATAATTGTTTATTTACATTCAAATTAAGGTGTGGTTTCTGTCCCCGAGTTGATTCTGACTGATAGCCCATGAAAGAAGGGGATAGAAGTTTCAGAGATGTGGAATTTGGCCCAGGTGGACAGGCTGGTCCTCCACAGGGAGGGAACATCCTTTGAGGCTGGAGAGCGTTAGGAGAGCGATGCGGTGGAATCTGGATATAGTTATGAGAGAAGGATGATGAGAAGCTGAGTGAGTTCTTGGCTTTGATTTCCTCCTGAAGTAGGGGGAGGGGCTACCTGCCGAGGGCTTGGGGAGAGGGAGGCGGATGTGTAATTGCCCTTGGTGAACTGTGCTAAAGACCAGTTTGTGCCAGAGTCTTTACCAGGACTCCGAAGTGCAGGCTTACGAGCAGGGCGGGCAGTTGGAGAACCGACTCTGGGTCAGGGTCTTCAGGACTTGTGAGGGAAAGGAAAAGGGAATTGTGGAGCTGGTGCGAAATCATTCAAGTTACTGACCAGAGATCTAGCTAAGGTTTCAAAGGACTGAGGTGCAGACTTGAGGGGCAAAGGAAGATAAACTGTGAGACCATTAAAGGGTTAAATGGTGGAGCTCAGGTCAAGGAGTGTGAAGTGGGAGGAACAGAATAAAGTGGGGGAACTTGTGGTCCAGGTGGGATGTTGAGGTTTCATTTTGGAGAGGTGGAGCCATGCTGGTAACGGTCCAGTCGTGGCCTTGGACAGGGCAGCTGAAAGTAGAGTGGAGGTTACTTGAAGGAATCCGGACAAGTTAAGGAGAGGTTGGAGTGTCAGGTGGGCTGGCCTCAGCAATTTGTATCAGGACAATGGAGGGAGTTAATGTGTAGCAGTCAGTGGGGACGAATTGTTGGCTGGTACGGGCCAAGGTCAATGACAGCAACAAGAGGTACAGGGCAATGAGCCATGTAGTGTGAGGAGGGCTTTTAACGAGGGTGGGACAGTCACAGTGTGAAACTGGTGGAGGAAGCTGGGAGACTGCTGGCTGGAAAATGAACTGGTGAGAGGGGAACCTCCTCCATGCAGAGGGCCGCAAGGGAGCCACTGTCCTTGGGGTCCAGCCAGGTTTTAGTGACAGTGAGGAGGATGGCGTGAAAGTTCTCAGAGGGTGTTGTGGATGTAGAATTTGTTTTCAGTGTATAATGAGGGTTAGCAAGCGCACGGGGGAAATAGTCAGAAGGAAAAACAGTGAGAAGGAGGTGGAGGAAAGATGACAAGTGGTCCAGCAAAGGGACTGAGTTTCATACATGTACTACAGTACCAGGCACATAGTAGGTGCTTTACTAATATATCTGAATTGAGAACATAAATGAGTAAATAAAGTCTGTTCCCTGTAGCTGTTTACTTGATTCTCTGGGACTTAGTTTCTCCGTTTGTTTACTGGGAATGCTGCTGCTTTTATCCCCCTAGTTCTGGAATTTATAGCACTTTCCTCTGCAAAGCCCCAGTTCTTTCCATGTGACAGAGTGGGTATCTTGTTATCCCATCCCATTTCACCCTAGGAAGGCAGGGAAAGCCAGGGATGAATCTTCTGGTTACAACTTGGAGAAACGGAAGTTCAGGGAGAGCAAAAAGATCACCCAATATGATATAGATTAAGATTTACAATCAGATGAAGAAAGAAATAAGGGTGTTGCTCTCTATTCCAGCTTTTCTGTGACCCCCAAAGCTGCCCCAGAGTGGGGCGTGGGGGACTCACAGAAAGTAGTAGTCCTGTGCGGGCTGTGGCTAGCCAGGCTCTGCACAAGGCGGCGTCCAGCAGGGGGCGGTGTGGAGCTGCAGAAGGCTGGCATCCGGAGTCCAACGGGAGGCAGAGACGCTGTGTAGCTGCCACCCTCCGGCTTGGATGGGAAAGGCTCTTTGAGGGATGAGATGGTTCTTGGAGTAGCACAGCCAAGCTTGGGGATCCACTGCCCTCTTGCTCCCCAATCATCACTCCAGAGCCCTGTTGCCTCCTAGGAGGGGCAGGAAGCAAGAGGAGATGGGTCCTCCCTGCCTCCTTTCCCTCTTTGCCCTCAAGCGCTGAGTCCTGAGGTCTGGATGATGGGGAAAGTGGCCTGGTGGAGAGCGCCCAGGGTTTGTGGGTGCTAAGTGCCAATGCACCCACGTTCTAGCCCCGCACAAGTCACACTGCCAGACCTCTCTGAGTGATGATGGTTCCTGCTTGACCTCTCCCTTCTCAAGCTTCATCCTGAAATGTATGTGAAAGCCTTGGTAGAGGAAAGATGCCAAAAATGTAAGGACCTATTATTAATGATTAATGCGTAGTTAAGAGCAAAAATGTGTTCCTTGAGCTCTACTAGAGGAGGGAAGAGGAACTCTGGGGAGGAATGGGCAGAAGATTTTCCTATTTGCAGACTGGCCCTTGGACTGTCTTCACCTCTGTGAGGCCATAGAGCAGAAAGGTGAGAATGCCAGTTTGTCATAGAACATTGTAGGGAGGTTGTAAGCACTTAGAAAACAAGGCCATAAAAATAGCAGCACATTGCCATCTATTAAGTACCTACTATGTTCCAGGTATTACAAGTGTCACTTAATTTAATCATCACAACAGCCCACTGGGATAGATGTAATTACCTACTCCGAAGTAGAGGTGGAACCTTAGAATCGGAGAGGTCAAGTAATAGCAGAAGGTTACACAGATAACAAGTAGTGATGGCAGGATTTGAACCCAGGCCCATTGGGCTGTAATAGCCCATGCCTTTCCCACTGTAATGTGTGGCCTCGAACTTTATTCAATCTCCAAAGCCTTTCTAAGGAACCGTCTTACGCTGGTTGCTTAAGAATCACTCAAGGAACTTGTTAAAATGCACCTTCTTAGCCCTCCCCCAGGGAAAATGTTGTCAGTAGAGTTTTCCTTTCTTTTCATTCCATGTCCCCCCCTCTGTTACTTCAGTTGTTTAAGGTGTGACAGTAGTCAGTACACTGTCTCCTCAACACCTTATACCTTTTCTTGAAAACACTGGCAAATGCAAATTCATTTTGTCAGGCCAGAGACCCCTGAGTTCCCCCAACAGAGTTCATATAGCAGCTCCCCCTTGCTCCAACGATACAGTTGTATCCACCTTCTTCTGTGGGAACCATGTTTGGACACAGAAAATTGACTACTGGGAAGAAGTCTCCACTTGGGAGGACCCAGCCCTGGGAGGGAAACAGAAGCAGAAAGCAGATGGATTCTTGGGGTTTCACTCATCTGCTCAGTCAATAAGTAATTCCTGAGTACTGTGTGCCAGGCACTGGGCGAGGTGTTGGGGTTGGAGCAGTGCATAAGACAGACAAAGTCTCTGCTTTCATGGAATTTTTAGTTAGGTGGACAGAGAAGACCTCTCTGATAAGGTGGCATTTGCGTAGAGACCTTTATAAAGTGATTGAGTGAACCATGAATTGCTGGGGAAATGCATACCAGGCAGAGGGAACAGCGAGTGCAAAGACTCCAAGCAGGGGTCTCTTGGGTGTGCTTGAGGAATTGCAAGACCCAGTGTCCAGCGAGAAGGTGTGCAGAGAGGAGCGAGGT
Source organism: Cnephaeus nilssonii (assembly GCF_951640355.1). NCBI lineage: Eukaryota > Metazoa > Chordata > Mammalia > Chiroptera > Vespertilionidae > Cnephaeus > Cnephaeus nilssonii. Next base: position 7,469,346 of record NC_137092.1, on the reverse strand, counting down.
GGGAGGTGAGATGGGAGAGGCAGCACAGCGTGGAGCAGGCACTGTGAGAATTTGGGGTTTTGTTCCAAGTAAGATGAGATGCCATTGGAGGGTTTTATACAGTGGAGTGACATGATTCACTTTAGGCTTTAATAGGTGCTGTGCTGAGAATAACTATAAGGGTCAAGGGTGCTAGCCGAATCCCAAGGCAGCTCTCCATCTCTCTTGGATAATTCTGTCTGATTCTAGCCTTCGTGTCTCTACCCATGATGGCCAGATGGGGAACACAGACCAGGCTATGACCCTCCAACATTGCCTCTGTGTCTCCTGCTCCCTTCCAGTCATGGCACTGTGATTCTTAGTTGTTGTAAAATCGATAGCGGTGGTGGATGTCATAGTGGTGGGGACATCAGCCAAGCCCAAATGCCCTCATGCTACCGGAAGTAAAGCAGTTTTGATGTTAGGAGCAAAGTGGCAGAGTCATAACTCATTACTCACCAACTTATTCACTCATTCTTTGATCTTGCTGAGTACATACCATGGGCCAAGAACCACGTGAGCCCTGGAGAACTGGAAATTTTTAATAAAGTCCCTAATACATGAACTCTGCCCTAGAGGAATCTCTCACACTAATTACTAACATTTATCAAGTACCTTTGATGGGTTAGACACTGATTTAAGTGCTTTTTATGTATTGCCATATTTAATCACTTAAATTAACGCTATTAGGCAGGTACTATTTTACTTGCCATTTTATTTTTATTTATTGTTATTTTTAAAAATATATTTTTATTGATTTCAGAGAGGAAGGGAGAGAGAGAGATAGAAAAACATCAATGATGAGAGAGAATCATTGATCGGCTGCCTCCTGCACGCCCCCTACTGGGGATCCAGCCCACAACCTAGGCATGTGCCCTGACCAGGAATCAAACTGTGACCTCCTGGTCCATAGGTCAACACTCAACCACTGAGCCACACCGGCGTAGCTTACTTGCCATTTTAAAGATGAGGCAGTCGAGGCACGCAGAGGGTAAGTAACCTATTCAAGGTCACAGCTATGAAGTGAGTTGAGATTTGTGCCCAGACAATCTAGCTCTGGAGTCTAGACAACTGCACTTCTCAGACTGGAGGAGAGACAGCTAAACACATAATTATAATGCAACAAGATGGGTACTCACTAGAGCTACTGGGAGTTCTTGACATTATCGAGGGGCAAGGCCCAACGCCTTTTCAAATTGGCAACCCTGTTAATGCCACCATAGTATATAACTTATTCCCATAAAGTGCTATAAAGCACAACTAAGGCTTTTAAGTGATACTTCCAGATTCTTAATAAAAGATTAAGGTAATTTACAAAGCTATTTTCTGGCTAAGAACCGTCCCTTTCTTGGACTGCTTCACTCACTCATCGTTTCCATCACAGGCTGATAGCTTCCATTTGGGCAGTCTGTTCTTCGTAAAGGGAAAAGACAGTTTTTATATCAAGTAGACGCCGACAGGCTGGGCTGTGCTATGCAGGCCTGGAGATGGGTGGGGGCTTGGCTCCCTCATGATCTCACTCTTCCCCTGTAAGACGTCACAGCCGGCTGGAATCAAATCTGCGCCTCAGTAATGTCAAGGCAGTGCAAGTTGTGGACCTTTAGGACCTTTCGGGAACCGTTGAAACCACAAATCTGACACCCTAGAATGCCAAGGGGTTAGCTCCTGGAGTCCCAGGTGCTGGGCAAGCTCAGACTGGGCCACTAGCTCTGCCTGGAGAAGACACGGAGAGCGAAAGGAGTAGATTAGATCTGAGCTGAGCTAGAAGGAGGCGATGTCATTCACCAGGTGCAAAGGCGAGGGAAGGGTGTTCTAATAAAGGTCAAGTTTGTGCCGAGGATCTGGGGAAGGGTCAGCCTCCTGGGCCTTTGGGATCATTCCATCCTAAAACACTAAAAATCTTGTGGTGGAATCGAAGTGGGACTTTTTCTACTTTGTAAGGTATTGTAATACTAGGTTCTATCTTCACTCATAAGTGTTCTTTCTCTCTCCAGCTTTATTGAAGTTTAATTGACTTGCAATAAACTGCACATATTTAGAGTTTATAATTTTGTAAGTTTTAAATATACCCATGAAACCATGGCCACAATCAAGATGGTGAACCTATTCCCCCCCCCCCCACCCCCCCCCCCCCCGCCCAAGGAGTTTCCTTGTGTCCTTTTGTTCTCCCCCTTCTCCTCTCTCTCTTGTCTCCTCTCCTTGCCTCAGGCAATCACTGATCTCCTTTCTGTTGCTATAGGTTAGTTTGCATTTTCTAAAATTGTATATAAATGGAATTATACAATATGTACTCCTTTTTGTCTGGCTTTTACTTAGCATATTTATTTTGAGGTTAACCCATTTTGATGTGTGTATCAATAGTTCATTCCTTTTTATTGCTGAGCAATACTCATTGAATGGATATACCAGGTTTGTTTCTCCATTCTGCTGATAACAGCCATGTGGACTGTTTTCATTTTTTGGCTATTACAAATAAAGTTGCTATGAACATTCTTATTCAAGTCTTTTATGGACTCATGCTATCCTTTCTTTTGGGTGAATCTCTTGGAGTATGGTAGGAATATGTTTAACTTAAAAAAAAACTGCCAGTTTTCCAAAATGGTTGAACCATGAAAGTTTTAGTTGTTCCATATCCTTGCCAACACTTGCATGGCCATCTTTTTAATTTTAGCCATTCCAATAGATATATAAAGGTACCTCATTATGAGTTTAAATTTGCATTTCTCTAATGACTAATTATGTTGAGCATTTCTTCATGTACTTATTTTTCATTTGTTATCTTTTGAAGTATCTGTTAAAATCTTTAGCTCATTTAAAACATTGGTTGTTTGCTTTCTTATTGTTGAAATTTGTTTTATATTCTGGATAGAAATGCTTTATCATTTTTACAAAGAATTTCTCCAAGTGTATGGCTTATTATTTCATTCTTTTAGCAGTGTTTCTCATAGAACAAAATTTTAATTTTGATGAACTCCAGTTTGTCAATTTTTGTCTTTTATGGGCTGTGCTTTTGGTGTCTTACCTAAGAAATCTTTGCCTAACAAGTTCACAAAAGTTTTTTCTAGAAGTTTTGCAATTTTATTTTTTTCCATTTGAGATATAATTTACATACCATAAAACTTACTTTTATAAGTACACATTTCAGTGGTTTTTAAACATATCACAAAGTTATGCAGCCATCACCACTAATTCTGGAATGTTGTCATCATCTCAAAAAGAAACCCCGTGCCCATGATGCAGTCACTCCCCATTTCTCCCCCCTCCCATCGCTTGGCAATCGCTACTCTACTTGCTGTCTCTATGGATTTGCCTTCTATGGACATTTAATATAAATGAAGTTATACAACATGTGGCCTTCTGTGTGTGACCACTTCACTTAGCATAATGTTTTCAAGGTTCATCCATTTTGTGGCATATGTCAGTACTTCAATCCTTTTTATGGCTGAATGCTATTCCATTGTATGGGTATACTACATCTGGTTTATCCAGTCATAAATTGGTGGACATTTGGGTTATTTCCACTTTTCGGCTATTAGGAAGAATGCTGTTATGAACATCTGTGTATGAGTGTTTGTATGGACATATGTTTTCAATTCTCTTGGATATGTGCCTAGGAGTGGAAGTGCTGGGTCATATGTTAATGTTGCCAACCTCTTTTCTGAAGTGGCTGTACTGTTTTATACTGTTGCTGGTAATGCAACAAGTTTCAATTTCTCCACATCCTCTCCAACACTTGCTATTGTCCTTTTTTTTTTTTTTTAAATGTATAGCCATCCTAGTGGGTATGAAGTAGCACATCATTGTGGTTTTGATTTGTAATTTCTTAATGATTGCTGATGGTGAACATTTTGGCTGCATCTGTCAATATGATCATGTGTTTTTTTCCTTTTAGCCGTTGATGTGATGGATTACATTGATGTTCAAATGTTGAACCAACTTTGCACACCTGGGATAAGTCCTCATGGTGTATAATTCTTTTTACATATTGTTGGATTCAATTTGCTAATATTTTGTTGAGGATTTTTACATCTATGTTCATAGAGATATTGTTCTGTAGTTATTTTCTGTAATATCTTTGGTTTTGGTATTAGGGTAATGCTGGCCTCACAGAATGAATTCAGAAGTATTCTCTCGGTTTTAAAGGTTTTAATTTTGATGAAGTGCGATTTGTATGTTACATATTTCTTATTTTGATTTATATATTGAAATATATATCATATATTTCTTTTATTGCTTGTGCTCGTCTGCTTTTTAAATTAAATGCAGGAATCATAGAGCATTTCCATTAAGCACAATCCTACATAATAAAAAGGTAATATGCAAATTGCATCACTCCGCTACGCCCACGATTGGGCCAGCTGGAGGCGCGGGGGGCGGGACTCAGGATGGCCGATTGGCTGGCGGTAGGAGGGTGGGGGGCGCTGCGGGAGGACCCATGGGGCTGGCGGAAGGAAGATGCCGGCGGCGGAACTGCCGACACCAGTTTTCCACCAGCACCAGTTTTCCTCTGGCCACCCGCCGATCGATTGGAGCGCCTCCTGAGTCCCGCCCTCAGCCTTCAGGAGGCGCTCCGATCGGCGGGTGGCCAGAGGAAAACTGGTGCTGGTGGAAAACTGGTGCCGGCAGCCAGGTGAAGGAAAGTCTATTGCACGAAACTTCGTGCAACGGGCTTCTAGTATATAATAAAACTCAGTATCTGAATTCCATATTATAGCAATTTAAGGGCTGAAATTGACATGGAGGAAAGGAGAAAGTGAGGGTGACTGTACTTGGATTTTAGACTTCAACATGTGGTTGAATGTTAGCCACTGCCTTTGAGATTGAGCGCCTATAGTCAAGGATAACTAGTTGTTTGGGAATGCTCCAACCTTAAACCTGTAGTGGCTTTCCACTGGAAAGAGCGAAGCCACAGCTACCCATGGGAAGCCATTCTCTGAGCTGCAGAAATGTTCCCTTCAGGTTGAATGAGAGTGAGGATAACCTGTCAGAAGGAGCAGGAGTTTTGGAGTCAGACTGCTGGGAGCCCCGGTGGGTTCTCTGGGAACCAGATGAGGTCGGAGCACAAAAGAGGAGGGAAACCTGTGAAAGGAAAGGGAGGGAGTGGCACTGGCCTGGAGGAGGTCTCAGCCTGCCACGCAGACCTAACAAGGCCTCCGCCAGTCCAGCGGAGCATTCTGGGGCAAACTTGCTTGTGAGAGGAGTTCCATTGCTGGTAGAAAGGGGTAGGTACATGGACTCCATCTGCTCAGCCACCGGCTGGAGGCCACCCCTGAGAAAAGCATGAGTGTGCCTCAAAAGCTGATGGGTCCCTGCAGGAGCGAACTGCTGGGGCAACTAGAACCAACACTCTCAGCAGCAGGGCAGCAAATCCTTTCCTGAAGGGGCAATATAAGCAGTAAGCCTCCATGTATGCCATCCAGACAGACTGAGGTGCATATTCCAGCAGCATGTACCTTGGACCAACTACCCTGACTCGGTTTTCTCACCTGTAAAATGGAGAGAAGGCCTTTCTTACTGGGTGTGAGAAGATGAAATAAGATGAGGATGAACGTGCTGCCTGGTAGGTACAAGCATTCGATAATAGTCCTCCATTTCCCCCCAATGACATCAGCCAAGGGAACATCCTGTTCCAAGAACCAGTTTCTAGCCCGCTCTTCATAAACTTTGTTTCCTTTCGCTTTCCACCAGGGGATCAGCCCCTATGGCAGTTTCCTGAGCCCCTGGCGATGCTGCCTCTGTGTCCTGGCCTGTGGTGTCCCCTGACCTGTACCTGGGGCACACTCACAGGCCTCCTTGGCTGTTGGCCCTCCCAGCGGTGACTGCTGGCTGATGATATGAGGAAGAGTTGGGGTAATGCTTCCTGGAAAAGGCCAGAAGGAAGCCAATCACAGCCTCTCTTTCAGCTGCCTGCCAGTGCACCCTCTCAGCAGCCTGCCAGGGCACCCTCTCTTTCAGCTGCCTGCCAGTGCACCCTCTCAGCACCCTGCCAGTGCACCCTCTCAGCTGCCTGCCAGTGCACCCTCTCAGCTGCCTGCCAGTGCACCCTCTCAGCTGCCTGCCAGTGCACCCTCTCTTTCAGCTGCCTACCAGTGCACCCTCTCAGCAGCCTGCCAGGGCACCCTCTCTTTCAGCTGCCTGCCAGTGCACCCTCTCTTTCAGCTGCCTACCAGTGCACCCTCTCTTTCAGCTGCCTGCCAGTGCACCCTCTCAGCTGGCTTCCAATGCACCCTCTCTTTCAGCTGCCTGCCAGTGCACCCTCTCAGCTGCCTGCCAGTGCACCCTCTCAGCTGCCCGCCAGTGCACCCTCCCTCTCAGCACCCTGCCAGTGCACCCTCTCAGCAGCCTGCCAGGGCACCCTCTCTTTCAGCTGCCTGCCAGTGCACCCTCTCTTTCAGCTGCCTACCAGTGCACCCTCTCAGCAGCCTGCCAGTGTACCCTCTCAGCTGCCTGCCAGTGCACCCTCCCTTTCAGCTGCCTGCCAGTGCACCCTCTCTTTCAGCTGGCTGCCAGTGCACCCTCTTAGCAGCCTGCCAGTGTACCCTCTGAGCTGGCTGCCAGTGTACCCTCTCTTTCAGCTGTCTGCCAGTGCACCCTCTCTTTCAGGCAGCCGTTGATGCTTCCTGTAAGAAGAAACTGGCGCGTTCCTCATTTTTAAGTGCCTCCTTAAAAGCCTTGGGACAGATTTCCCCTCCTTCACTCAGGGTCGGTCTCTCCCCTGGGAGGTCAGATGGCCTCTGAATGGGAAAGAGGAGCTCTGTGCAAGTCATTATCCTTCCTCTGGGTGCTCCGACCAGAGGGACACAGGTCTCCAAGGTCCGGTTATTTCTCTTGCACATGTAAAATGAGCCCAATTTACTGGGGAGTCTCAACTCGGCGTATAAACATGAAACAGTTTTATTTCTTCCAGTAACTGCCCCCGGCGATGTCTCGCCAGATCTCTCTCCTGCAGGGGAGCAGGCAGCTCCCTTAACGACATCTTGGTCTGGTTCCATAACTTTTCAGCTCCTTTCAGTTCCTAGAACACTCTTGTTCCAGTAATTAGGACTCCGTCTTTTACATTCTTAAACTTTCATTGCAAGCTTGATTCAAAGCTTTGCTCCCTGCCCTCCCGCACAGGCAGAGCTTGGCCATGGCCATTTGGGGCAATGGCGGGGAAGTGGCGACCAGCTTGATGGCACCTTATTTCCCCTCCTCTTCAAGGCCTCAGCATCTCTGTTTGAGGCTGGGGGAGGGATGGAGGAGTAAGAAACCTCTGTAAAAGACAGGTTACCCCTTCCTGCTATTGTTAGATGCCAGAGATTCCACTCCAACCTCCTTCATCACTGAGCACCCCCTTTCGCCCTTCTCATTCCCACCCCCCAGCTGCACCTCCCTGTGGCGTCACCAGTGGGACAGGCTCCCAGTGACTCCATTCTCTGGCTTAGGTATCTGTCTCTTAATTCATCAGCAAGCTGGGCAGACCTTTGGTTCCCACCGTGAGCTGACTTTTGTGCATTTCCGCATGGAGCCACAGAGCCTGCTGGGATGACTGTGGCCTTCAAGGGCCACACAGACCTTCCCATCTTCTTCCCTCTCACGCTGCACCAGGTCGTTCAGGCCCTGCTGGGTGGGCTCCTGCAGTGGGCCTCCTCTGATTTTGCAACTTCCTGGCCTGAAGTGGGTACCAGTCTCTACATTCTCGTGCCATCCTAGACCTTAGAGCAGGGGTCCTCAAACTTTTTAAACAGGGGGCCAGTTCACAGTCCCTCAGACCGTTTGAGGGCCGGACTATAGTTTAAAAAAAACTATGAACAAATTCCTATGCACACTGCACATATCTTATTTTGAAGTAAAAAAATAAAACGGCAAAAACACCCGCATGTGACCCGCGGGCCGTAGTTTGAGGACTCCTGCCTTAGAATGAACGTCAAGCGCTCTGCTTTTCTTTCCCACAATGGTCCCAGGCTCCCGAGACCCAAGGGCTCTTTGACAGTGCTCATGCCTGAGAGGCATTGTGGGGTCCAAGCACCCTCTTTCTCTTTGCATGGGGCAGGAAAGCACCTGTCTCTCCTCCACAGGGGAGAGGAAGGCTGAGCCTCTCCCCGCAGGCCTGCCAAGTCTCCTGTCCTTTCTCAGACCCTTCCCCATCCTGACTACGATGATTCTGGTGCCTCCATTGGCCCTGCGTGGAGGTGGCTGGCTCCATCTGCTGGTGGCCTGCTGGGAGCTTTCTGGGGTTACTCGGCCCCTCCTGTCCTGCTCTTTAGGCCTTGGCTGTAATTCTAGTATAATGGGGAAACACAGGAGGATTTACCCAGCAGTATACAGGAACATCCTGTCTCTTCTCATTGAAGATAAAATCTCTATGATTTGTATAGTACGTCTCCTGCATTGGTCCTGTGTTGAATCACAGTCTGGGTTCGATTCCTGGTCAAGGCACATGCCCAGGTTGAGGACTCTATCCCCAGTGGGGGGCGTGAAGGAAGCAGCCAGTCAATGATTCTCATAATTGATGTTTCTCTCTCTCTCCCCCTCTCCCTTTCTCCCTGAAATCAATAAAAATATTAAACAAAACTGTTGAAGTTGATCTTCCTCCTGGAAGGATTCCTTGATTAACTCCCATCAGACTAAAATTCTGCCTTACTGTGCACTCCCTCAGCACTCTGGCTCTCCGTTGGTAGTAAGTTCATGCGAGTGTGAATGTTTATGTGACCTGACTAGTTTTTATGTGCTAGAAGCATGGCTAGTGTTTATTGAACTCTTGCACATGCCATCTACTGACATCCTAGCTACATCATGTACTTCATCTCATTCAGTCCTCACACCACAATCCAAGGCGCTCGGTGCCATTATTGTGCTCATTGAACAGATCGGAAAACTACATGGAGATAACATGTTAAATAGCTTTTCCAAAGTTTATAGCCAGAAAGTGATATAAACAGGCAGCCTGAATCCTAAGGCCACACCTTCTACCCATATTCTGTTCTTCCTACTTGGTTTCATACAGTTGTGCCTCTCTGTCATCTGTCCCCCTCTGTCCCTCTTTATGCCATAAGTAAGTAATTGCAGGCCAGTGTGAATTACTTCCCATAACAGCTTTTCTTTGCACGAACAGAGTCTGCCCAATGGGGGCTTGTGCAAGAGCCGAACTAGCCATGCTAAGCTTGTGGTCAAGTTTGGGCCAAACTTGGTGACCATGTTGAAGTCATCAGCATAGACCCTCTGGACAGAAGGCTGAGGTGTCTCACCAAATCCCTCCTCCATCATGTTTAGGTTCAGTTATTTCCCTGGGAGGCCTAGAGTCCCGGCCACATATTCACGGATGGTCCACCTGAGCGAGTTCATCTGCAGATAAAATCTCTATGGTTTGTATAGTACGATTCCTGCATTGTCTCCTAGACACCGAGGCTGGAGACTTGCCTGAGGTCCCATAGCTCAGAGGCACTGGGACTGGGACCTGGAACCACACTTTCTGCCTCCCCTCTATTATGCTGCAGGTTCCTCCTCGGTGCCCTTCCCCCGAGACCCTCAGACTCCTGTTCCCTTGCTGTGGGCCCTGCTCACTGGTGGGTATTGCTGTTCTTCACTTCCAGCCTTGCCCAGGCCCCTGGTCCTGTCTCTTCCTCTCGCCCTCCCGTTGGCCTCTCCCACATTCTCCCAGCCTCTCCCAAGGCCTGGAAGTGTCTCTTGGGGTAGGGGGCCCGGGCCTTGAAGCCTTCTGACCCCCAAACCGCAGGAGGGTCCACTCACTGCCTGTCCAGGTAGATGTTATTTATTGTCGGGTAAATGTATTTCCAAATAAAGCAGAAAACGAACGAACAGCTGCAGTGACAGAGCTATAAAACCCCGCCGTCTCGCTCACTTGAAGAAAAGCCTGCGCAACTAATTAACCTGGGCAGGCCTCCGTGGTGTTTGGAAACAAGCTTGGAATTAATACCGCCCTTCTCAGCTGCTGGCGCCGGCCTCTACATCTTTCCTGGGCAGCGGCAAGGGAGAGACACAGACTTACAGAGACAGCGAGAGGCCAAGATGGACGGAGACAGACAGAGCAAGAGAAACTCAGTTATCCATCTGTCTCCATGCCCATCTGCATCCTCGTAGCCAGACTCTGGGTCCTAGAGAGACAGACAGATCGCATGTCTAGCTCAGAGTACATTTTGTTTCTACTAGTAGACCACTCAGGTCAGAGAATCAGAAGCTTCTGGACTGAAAGGGGCTGGCAAGAGGTCATCTAGTTCATTGGCTGTAAGACTATTTTTAGCCGCCAAGCCCTTTCTAGATAGGAAATCGCCCGTCGGAGCATTGTGTGTAACAGATGAAAGCGGGGTGCTGCCTTTGGAGCTTTTTGCTCCTTGCAGGCGCTTCCTTCTCTCCAGGGCTGCGGGGGCCTCGAGCCTCGGGGCTGGAGAGCGAGGCTGCCTGGCCTCAGAGTGGCAGGGCTTTGGAGGGTCCCTGGCTTCTCACTGGATTCAGGCTTAGCCTTTGTTGGGAGTCACCAGAAGGGGGTGTGTCGTGGCTGGTGAGGGAGGTGGGTTAACTAAAGGTTCACCTGTTCTCTCCTCCCAAACCTGTTGGTCTGTTGCACTCTGACGTTTACCCTTCCTGGGACTTGGTTGAAGGACCTTGGAAATGGCTTGATGACCTTCAGTGACGGAGTCTCGGGGTGAGCTTTGTGAGTCCTCAACTGACCTGGACTGTGCTTTATATAACTTCACATCAAGCTCAGAAGGGGGACCAAGAGTACGAGAAGGACACCTCCCTTCTCTGAAGATTGGATGGTGGCCAGAGGGGACTTACCCAGTGGCCATCCAGGGATGTCCTGTAGGGAATACTAGGGATCTACAGGGAAAGTGCACTTTGTATACTTTTTTTTTTTTTCTCATAGGGGAAGGCGAGGCAGTGACTGAGGCTAGAAACCACCCAGCCGGTCAGCACTGTGATCTGCCTGGTTTCCTCTGAGGAGGTTGCCCTTGTTTCTGCAGGCCCTGTTTTCAGCATTAGGAGCAGAGCCCAGAGGCAGGTAGAAGGGCCTCTCTTGGAGTCGGTGCTGGTGCTGGTGGTGGTGGTGGTGGTGGTGGTGTGGGTAGGATGGAGGGAGTGAGCCCAGGCACTGTTTGGAGCCTTCCCAACTCCGAAGAACCCCGAGTGCCCTTGTCTCAGGCCTACACAACAAGGGGGCACAGTAAGGAGGAGAAATCAAGAAGTAATGCTTTTTTTGAAAGAGAAGTTATAAATTGCAATTTAATCACATAATCACTTTGACACTCTCAAGCAAGCTAATTTCTTCCCTTGCCTCATTTCATCCACTCGGTGAGATGAATCTTAATGAATAATGTCCTATGAATATTTAATTTTTGATCAATTTGAATTTTCTCTGGCATACCTGCTGGAGACATAAATCAACTCCTCTTCTACCCAGCAGAGTGAACTTGGACAGCGGCCTGGTGGATCTCTGCCCATGGCCACGAAGTGTGCTGCTGCCTGAAGGTTCGGGGGTTCGGGTTTGCCACCATCTCCACATTGAGACTTGGACATTTCTGGGTGCATTTCCTAAACTGGACCCTCTAAGTCTACTCTAGCCACCGACGCCTGAAGCCAGTGGTAGTCTAGGCAGATGAGATGCATCTGAAAGTGACTATGCACAGGTGCCCCTCTTGCTCCATCCTTTTTCTTCAGTGACTTAAAGAAGCCTACCTCCTGATACTGATGCTACCCTTCCTGACCTCTGGGACAAGCGCCTAGAGAGGCAGCGTTCAGAAGTACCCTTCTCGGCTATTTGAGAAGGCGTCTTTCCTGAGATTGCACCTGATATGTGTACAGTGCTTTCCAGTTTGCAAAGTGACTTCAAATACGTCTTTCCATGTCTTACAGCATCCCTGTGTGATGCTCTGTCCTGACGTGGGGAGAGGGAATGTGCTGGAGAGAGCTCTGTCTTTCCCTCCGCCAAGAGGGGACGTGAAGGAACTCACGCCCTGGAAGGACTGCTAAGTTCAAAACCAGAAAAACGGGTTTAAACGGAGCTGTCTATAAAGAGGGAAGATTGAGTATTTGGGACTGAGACCTGGAGGAAGAATGAGGGGTATTCTTAATAGGCAAGCTGGAGGTGGACTCAATAATGAGTCAGTGACGATGATGGTATTTAAAAAAGAATTTTTAAAAATGTCAGTTACATTCTAGTTTACATTTAGTAATATTTCGCATTATTTTTAGGTGTACAACATAGTGGTCAGACAATCATATACTTGACAAAGTCTTCCCCCTGATACTTCCAGTACCCACTTGGCACCATGCATAGTTATTACAAAGTTATTGATTGTATTCTCTGTACCGTGCTTTACATCCCCATAACTGTTTGGCAATTGCCAATCTGTACTTCTCAATCCCTTCACCTTTTTCACCCAGTCACTCTTCCCCCTAATGATGGTATTAAAACAAAACAATATATATATATATGTGTGTATATATATATATACACACACATATGTATATATATACACACACATACACACACACACACACATATGTATTACTGATTTCAGAGAGGAAAGGAGAGCGAGAGAGAGAGATAGAAACATCAATGATGAGAGAGAATCATTGATTGGCTGCCTCCTGCACACCCCACACTGGGGATCAGGCCCGCAACCCAGGCATGTGCCCTGACGGGGAATCAGACCGTGACCTCCTGGTTTATAGGTCTACGCTCAACCACTGAGCCAAGCCAGCAGGGCCAATGATGGTATTTCTTGAGGAAATACTTTAATTGCCTAAAGGGAATAGATAATGTATTCAGAGTGTATTTGGAACGCATATCGCATCCTGTCAATCTGGTTTTCCTGGAGCCCTCCACCCATAAAAGCAGCAAACTCGGTGTTTCAGGAAGGGCAGGGACCACCTAAAACAAAGAGGACATTGTTTAGCTTTAAATGTCAAAGGCAGCCTCTTGTTTTTGAGTCCATTAGGACAAAAGAGCCTTTAGAAGAAGGTTTTATGAAGAAAGAAAATTTTTTTATGAATTTATTACCTTCCCAATACTGTCATCATAGACTTTCCTTATAGACAGTAGGGTAGAGATAATTCAGACTATGATGTGACGGAAGCTCACCCCTTCTCACCTGAGGGGAATGGAGGACGAACGAGAAGATGGGAGGACAATAGAGTCAGAATTCAGTTTCCTTGCTTTCCACTCCCATGGGCCAAACTATGGGACACTGCAGAAATACTCACATGATATGAAGGAACCCAAGAACATGAGGCTTAGTATCTCCAACCTTATAGTCCCCTCAACATGGCACAGTAGATAAAGGGTAAGTAGATGAGACTAAGCATGTCACAGAGAAAAAAGACACAACTGTTTTCTATATCTGCATAATAGTGTGAGTAGAGTCCAGACAACTGTTTTTGTTGAAGTAATAAATTCCCATTGCAAGTAAATTAAAACAACATGGAAAAAGCACAAAGGCAAAACAAGCATCATCCAACAACCCATGATCCGGAGAGAACACTGTTATATAACTTAATTTTTTATATCCACCCCTTATGTTGACATTTTCCCTTGCCAATAAATATCACACTTATCATTTCATCAAATATAGTGAACTAGATGTTCCATGAAACTCCTCTAGGGACAGTATGCTTCTAAATGATGGAATATGTATATGTTCCTGCCCCCTTTATAAAATGCATGAGTGCATGGTTGAGTTGGCACAAAATAAAGGGAATTTCTTAGAGGCAAGAAAACAAAACAAGAAAACATCAATTGAAAAGAATTAGTGAGCTGTGGAGCTAGTGTTTGTCTTGGAGCCTAATTGGGTTTAATAGGTAATACGGGCTGTGTACAGAACAGATGGGAGATAGAGCCCAGGGCCCAAGCAGGCTGAATTCTCACACAAAACTGGGATCCCTGAAGGAAAAAATGCCCAGTAGAAGAAGTAGAAAAAATTTCATCATAAAGAGAAAGTTGGTGAAGATACTTGTTTGTCATCCTTGACTTTTGATGGAATAGAAGAAAAAATATATAGGAAAATATTTTGTTGGAGAATTCCTAATCTTAACTCTGAATTTACCTAAAACTGCATTCTGAAAATTTGAAGTGTCTTGGATTGTGAGATTCCCCAGTGCTTGAAGACAAAAAACAAATTCTTCTTGATAAAATATACTTTACACCTTGGCTTCAGATAATTACCACAGAGAGAAATTCAAGGGAAATGGATCTCACAACCAAAATTCAACAAACACCTGAGGAAATAAATTACCCTGAATGAGACTCAGTAATAATAGCTCAGTTAGTTGGAGCGTCGTCCCAATACTCCAAGGTTGCGAGTTCGATCCCTGTTCTTGGTAAGGGCACATATAAGAATGAACTAAAAGAGAATATTGGAAGTATAATGTTGGGACAAAATACTATCAAAATAACCTAGTAATAAATAAACAAATACAACTTTTAGAAAATAAAGTATAATCATTGAAATGAATGACTCAATGGATGTGCTAATAAATTAGACACAGATGAAGAGAAAATTGTTGATTGGGAAGTTTCTCTGAAGAATGACCTAGGATATAATAGAAAGCAAAGATATTGCCAACCTCTTTCCATCCCCCAAAAGGGTACACCAACTTCTACTTCTCCCAGCAGTGCATAAAAGGGGCCGCTCCTCTTGCTGAGCCTTTTCTAAAATGTGCTCTTGTCATATATGGCAGCCCGGTGAGCACTTATTTAAAGAGACTTGAATGGGATGAGCAATTTATGAAGTTGATGGTATTATTAACCCCATTTTACAAATAACGAAACTGAGAACCACTGAGGTTGGGTGACTTGTGCAGGTTCACACTGGGACCGGGTCTCCTAAATGCACGTTCAGTTGTGTGACCTCACTACTTTCCACTGCCGGGTGGATTCCATCGAACCTTTGTGTTGGGTCAGCCTACTCCACACATGAAACTCCTTCCCAGTCCGGTCCCGCTGGAAAAGGAGACACAAAGAATGCGCTTCGTGGGTTGCGGGTGTAGGCGGTGGAGTTGGGGTCGGGGAGAAAGGTTTTCAGCGTTTACATCCTCAAATCAGAGGACCCCTCCCTTCCTTGGTCCTTGTTGCTTAAGCCCCGGATGATAGACTTTGGAGACAGAGGGTTGGAGTGTCTGACACGTGGTAAGTGCTCACTAAATATCTGCTGTCTCTTTCATAAACTCTGGTTGATATTTTAGTCACCAAATATGGAGGGAGAATGGTCCCTTTGGCTGGGCCAGGTTTCTTTCTCTGTGTGAAGTAAGGGCCCGGGCAGAAGATGAGTTCATCTTCCCAGGCCCCTTCCTGCTGAAAGGACAAGGGTTGTGAGCAGGCAGAGCTGCAGTGAGCAACCCCCACCCCCGGTTCTGTCCGAAGTGTTGGCTTTCTCTCCTTCAAGTGATTAGCAGGGAGATTGGCGGGCAGTAGTGGCAATGGAAGGTTAATGTTCTGGAAACTCAGTCTTTTTCCTTTTCCTCCCAGCTTTTCCCTGGCGAGCCAGGGAAAGGTCTTGCAGCTTAATAGGCAGGCAGGGATGGGGCCCGAGAGTTTTGCCATCAGACTGGAATTTATCACTGTGACACCGAGCCCAGGCATGGTTGCCTTTGTGGGGGAGAAGTGGCATGTTGGGGAGGGAACTGCTGTCTGGGGACATGGTTCCTGGCAGGGCACTGACACTCTG
The DNA here is from genome assembly GCF_951640355.1 of Cnephaeus nilssonii. Lineage (NCBI taxonomy): Eukaryota > Metazoa > Chordata > Mammalia > Chiroptera > Vespertilionidae > Cnephaeus > Cnephaeus nilssonii. The sequence goes on along the minus strand of NC_137092.1, from coordinate 7,453,666 downwards.
CCATGACCCTGAGATTTCACCAACCATCCATCTCTTCGGCCCATTCAGCCCAAGACAGGCCAGGATACCTTTGGCTCATAGCCTCTGGACATGGCAGATGGAATCAATTGGTCCTGCTGCTCTAAGCTGGTACCCAGCATCCTCTGGCGGGTCCTGAGTCCAGGTGCCTATTAATCAGAGGACCTGGTGTGGTTGGGAGAGCTGACAGACTGTGTTACTGTCCTACCTCAGTTCCCTACCAGCAGTTTGACATTGGGGATGCTTCTCTATCTTTAGCCTCTGTTTTCCTCCTCTGAAAAGAGCTATAATAACTACCTTTAACAATGAAATTAAGTTAAATGATATATGTACCTGGCTAGCACCCTTCCTGCTACCCAGGGAGGTAGAAGAGTGAAGTGGTCAAGGTCACAGCTCTGGACCCACATTTCCTTGGTTCAAACCTGACTCTGACAACTGTCGCTGCGGGAACTTGGCAAGTAGCATAGCTTCTCTGAACCTTGGTTTCCGTGATGTAAGATGGGGATGGTAATAACATATAGTTTATAGGACTATTGTGATGGTTTAATGAGTTAGCATTCTTATAATGTTTAAAACCACATACTGAGTGCTATACAAGTTGTTCTTTTGCTTATTATTGTTTCCCACCACCCTCTTTCCCTTCCTTCCCTCTTGCAAGAATTTTAAGAGAAGATAAGAGATTTCAAAGAACTGTCCAGCTTGCCTCATTCTTCTGTACCATCATTTTATTTTATTTTTTAAAAATACGTTTTTATTGATTATAGAGTGAGAGGAAGCAGGGGAGAGAGAGAGAAATATTGATCAGCTGCCTTCACACATACCCCAACTGGGGATTGAGCCCACATCTCAGGCATGTGCCCAGACTGGGAATTGAACTGGCAGCCTTTCAGTGCATGGGATGACACTCAACTAACTGAGAACACACTGGCCAGGGCTGTACCGTCATTTTAAATGGCAGGTAGCCTTAACTCAGGGGGACCAGGTGAATGGGTTGTGGGAGAGGAGAGAGGGAAGAGATGTGACAGTTGAGGGGCAAATAGGACACCCAGGGCCCTTCTGTAAGGCAGAATGTCTGTCCTGTGGGCAGCGAGCTGACCTGAAGGACACTGTGGCTGTCGTGATGTCATGGCTTGGCCTTTAGAGCCTGGGCCTGAGTGGGTGGCTGATTTCTAAGCCATGGGATCCTTAGCCTCCCCCTCCTGACCTGTTGGCATAGAAGAGTTGAAGGCTGGGGTGACATCAGGGTAGGGACAAGGTGGCTGTATCGGACGTGGTACTCAGAACTGACCCGGTAGCTCCAGATTTGGTCTGAAGTGTTCACAGCTCAGCTATTGCTGTTAACCAGCTCTGTGACCAGGCAATTTACTTCTTTCTGCTTCAGTTTTGTCATCAGTAAACCAGTGAAAGAAGTCGCAGCTTGTAGGGTTGTTGGGGGCATTAAATGCGTAAAGTATAATACTTAGAGTATCACTTGGGACATAGTAAATATTTAATATATGCTAATTATTATTATGTAATCAACGGTTGCATAAGTTCCTCGTGGTGAATGTGTCCCACTCTTGTTTCAAGCTGAGTTCGTGGCTAATGAAAACTCTTGGGTCTTTTTCACTGGAATTGGTATCAAGCTTGTATTCTCTGTGCTGTTATTAATTTTTAATTGCATGGCTTATTAATGGGCATTTTCTTTTTAAAATTATATTAAATTTATTGGCATGACATCTGTATATTGCACTGTGTATTCATTACCCAAAGTCAAGTCACCATATGTTTGACCTCCTTTACCCTCTACTATCTTCCCCCAACCCTCTTATAATCACCATACTATCGTCTGCGTCTATGAGTTTTTGTTTGTTGTTTTCAGTTTTATATTCTACATATGAATAAAATAATAAGATTCTTGACTTATTTCACTAAGGATGATATTCTCAAGAGCTATCCATGTTGTTGAACACAGCAGTATTTCATCTTACGGCTGAGTAGTATTCCATTGTATATATGTCTACATCTTGATCCAATCATCTATTGATGGACACTTTGGTTGTTTCCATGTCTTGGCCACTGTGAATAATTAATGTGTATTTTCTTGATTCCGGTCTTTTTTATTCTAGTTCATGGTAGTTATCCAACAACTGTCTTCCTTCCCAGAGTCAATTTGGTTTCAGGTTCTAATCACATTTATACATTTATTGTCCCCATTTTACAGATGACAAAACTGAGGGGGAAAAAACTACTCCCTATTGATATGTCCTTTGTGCCAGACATTGGGATAGGTGCTTCTCACAGGGCATCTCAGTTAATCTTCAGAACAATCTAGAGAGGCAGGATTTGTTATCTGTTTTACAGATGTAGAAACTGCAGCTCAGAGTGAGTGGTTAAGCAAGTTGCCCAAGGTTACCCACTGACTCTGCATCCTGTCCCCCCACATCACACTACCCCTTTGTTTGCAGTCATCCTTAAACTTAAATGGCATGCTTTTATTCAAGCTGTTGAAGTAGATGCTGTATAGGACAAAGTCAAAGACAGAGACTGATCACCGGGGAACGCCTTCTAGGCAGATCCATGACTCACATCAATTCCTGAGTCAATACTCTTTGTAGAAGATCCTTCATCCACTGAAACTGGAATTGAATGCCTCTATTGGAAACTGAGGCCCGGAGCTTCTTAAGAGGTCAGAAAGAAACCTCCTTTCCTCTCATCTTTAAGGGACAGATCCCTTGTCCCAGCTCTTTCCTTGTCCCCTCTCAGCTGGAATCTGGATTCTTACAGAATCAATCCCAGAAAATGTTCTTTTTCAAGCTGAGTGTGAGAAGCTCTATGAAGCATCCTGGGAACAGCCAGCATCTGCCTGTATTTACTCTTGCTGTTGATAAAAGCCGACAGCTGGAGCACCAGGAGCCCAGTCTGTAGGCACAGCCCTGCTGGTGATGGGGAAAGAATCCACAGTAGGGGCTGGACCCACATAAACCCAGCTCCTTCTCTCCCACTGCTGTGACCCCAAACTCAAAAGAAGAGCAGTCAGGGCCAGAGAGGAGAAGAGGCATTTGTCTAATGCAAATGCCTCCCCGGAGGATGAGGAGGTAGTGACAGCCTGAGCTCCGGACGCTCCGATTGGAGGCCTGGAGAAGATGAGAGATGTGGGAGTGGGAGAGGGTGCATCTGATATCTGCCTGTGGAACGATGGTCCCCTAACTCCCTACTTCCCATCTCTATGGCTCCACGGTGGCAGGTGTAGTATAGCAGGACCCCGAATAAGCTTGATATTCGACCTCCATTTAACCCTCCTGGAGAGGGGATGCAACTCTGTGCCTTCTGTTTCTGTCCTGCACACACTGCTCAGAATCCTCCCGGGACTTCCATTCCACTTAGAATAAAGTCCAAAATGCTTGCCACGGCTCCCGTGGCCCGTGTGCTCCGGCCTCTGTCTCCACCTCCTGCCCCACCTCTCCCGACTCGCCCCACAGGAACCGCAGTGCTGTGCTTGGACCTCGCCAAGCATGTCCCTCCTGAGGGCGTTCATACCTTCTGTTCGCTCTCTCTTGTGGTCGCCAGATTTAGCAAATGAAAGTACGGGGTGCCCAGTTAACATTGAATTTTGGGTAAATGAATACGCTTTAGTGTAAGTATGCCCGTGCAGGATCTGCTTATCTGAATTTCAAATGTAACCGGGTGTCCTGCGCTTTGCCTGGCAACCCCACAAGCTCTCTGTCCGCTGTTCCCGCAGATTCTCCAGTGGCTGTCCCCTCTCTTCCCCAGGTCTCCCCTCTCCTCAGCAGTGGCCTTGCCTTTTGGCAACAGCATCCCCATCACCCTGCTCTCTATCATCTCCTTCAGGCCTCTCACCTCTACCTGAGGCGAGGCTGTTTACTCATTGTGTTGACTGTATGTCCCCCAGCGCATGCGAGCTCCATGGGGGCAGGGATTTATGTCTCCATGAGGTATCTTCAGTCTCTGGGCTCATTGTTGGTGCTCAATAAGCATGTGTTGAGTGATCGAATGACCTTTTACCGTGTAAACCTCTCTGATCCCATCCCTTGGGGTACCAGCCACACTGGTGTCCCTGTCTTCAGGCCATTCCTGCCCCAACGCCTTGGGACTGACCATCTGGTGCAGGCCTCCCTGCACCCCATGTGTCTGCGTCTTCTCTCCTCTTAGGTCTCAGAGGGTTTCTCTGACCTCTCTGTCCAAAGGAGCTCTCTACCTTTCATTCACAAGACTGTTTTATTTCCTTTAAAATTCTTACTGCTTTAGGAAATCATGTGTTTAATAATCGGTTGACCTCTATTTTCCTGCACACAGAGTGTGAGTTCCAGGGAGCCACTGACCTCATGTGGCTTATACATCACTGTGTCCCCACGCTTGGCATATAGATGGAATCAATAACTATATGTTGACTGAAGGAGTAAGGGAGTAATTTGGGGGTGGGTGATGAATCCACCTTTGCAGGAGCTTTGGGAACTGTGGCGAGGGGGAGGGCTGAGCCCAGGGACCAGCCTGGAGAGCTGGCCTGCACCTCGCCACCAGAATGCGGCAACCGTGCGTGTAATCAGCGGAGCTGACTGAGGGTGAGGACCTCTGGAGAGGGCACTGGCTCCCTGCCCCTCGCGGCATCTCTGCAGTTAGGAGAGGCCATCTCTCCTGCTGGAATGTGCCACTCACGGACCAGGGAGTGTCTCCTTTCTCCTTTGCCACTTGCTACCGACGATGACAAGACCTAAAGGCATGGTGATGCTGCCCTGGAAGCTGGCAGCCTGGGCCCCGGAGCAGTGGTGGAGGACCTGCATATCCTCCCTGGGCTGCCACACGAGGAAGAGGGCAGTCTCTTGTGTCTTCAGTCACTGAACCCTGGGGGTTGGCTACCAAAATGTAGTCTCGCTCATCAATACATTGTCTTATCCACTGTGTCTGCTGTGCAGAAAGTGCTCGCTAAATGTGTTGTGGAGTTCTCTGGTGAGGAAGATGTTTATTCCTGCAAACTGAACAGATTTGTATCCATTAACTACGTGGGACCAGTGCGTCCCCTGTTTGCCCAGATAGTGCTCATGTCCTCCTTAGCTTCCTCAGGCCATCCATCAAACTCTCAAAGCCCCTGGGTCCCTCTGGTTTGTCAGGGGAGAGACCTGTAAAGGGGCTTCCTTTGGGGCACCAGCTCAAAGAGTTCGTGAGAGATGGCAGAAAATGGCGCAGCTGGTCTCCCACTCTATCTGTGCCACCCTTAGGACACCCTGGGGTCAACCCACAGGATTGGTGGCTGCACTCATTCCCTGTGATGAATTTTCAGGGACACTTAGCAGGTTGGTGCCAGATCTTCCTGGATCTGCTGTCTGGTTTTTGGCTTGCTTCCACTCTCAGACTGGTTTCCTGGTGCCTGTGTGTTGAATGACCCTTAGACTTTCTGTAGCCCGAGGCTTAGTTGTACACTCTTGATTCAGTTTCTTTTAAGAATTTTTGCATGAGTCTTGACAATGTCCTTCACACAGCGTCTTCATCTCTCCTCGCAATGGCCCTTGATCTTGTTCTCACCACTACCCCTGCACGTAGGGATGGACAAATCCTTCTCGCTGTGGTTCCACCAGGAGAGATGGGATTTTTTTTTTCTTAAAGAAATTTTACTCTGAAATGAAGGAACCAAGAAAAGATTAAGAACACTGACCTTAATAAGTTTAGAGGCATCGGCTTTTTGGTGGGCACCACTTCCAGTCTCTCAGTTCATCAATAAATCATTCAACGAGGATTTATTGGGCTGCTCGGAGGCATTGCACTGGATACGGGGGACCCAAAGATAAATAGCAGGCAGGCTTTGGCTGTAGGGAGCCAAAAAACAGATGGAAAACCCCGAGTCATCCTTAAGACTAACGTGCTCAGCGACATGCATCCACAGGAGGGAGAGATTCTCCATGAGAGAAAGAATGGACTGGAGCTAGAAGGCTTGGGCTCCGGTCTTCTCTTTATTTCCTGACAGTGGTATTGGGCATGTCAGCCATTGTGAGCCTTAGTTTCATGCGTTGGGGGGAAAAATTCTTGTCTCACGGTTTTGTGGCAAAGATAGTGTGCTGTTTACCAGTTCCTGTCTCCTTTTCCCCTGAGCACCTGGCCCCCCTTGGAATTAGGTGGGCCGTGCACCTGAGTTCTGCCCAATGAATGTGGGTAGAATTGATGTTCCTTACTTCCAGGCCCGGCCCACAGAAACCTCCCCCAGGCTCTCCCATGCTCTCTGTCTTTCCCTGTCTGGGCCCTGGAAGGGAAGGACCTGGAGGTTCTAGGGGACGGCAATGCCACACGATGAAGATAGTCTGGGTCCCCAGTATCTGCAAGGGCTAGAGTTCCCCTCCTCTCTGCCTGTCTGCATCGAAATGTGATGAGAAGAAGAAATCCTTTCATCATGCTAAGGCACTGAAATTTTGGGGCCATTCGTTATAGCAGTTAGCTTACTTTGACAGCGTTTAAATGGATAAAGGTTTTGCAGAAACTTCAAAGTGTTATTCTAATGTTACTGATCATTGTCATCGCTTTTATTCTGAAAACCTTCTGAATGCACAGCTGTGGATTTTTCGCAGGCTCTATAGTCCCTGCATTTTCTCAAGGATGCAGAGGGGACCAGGGCAGACCCTTAGAAAATATCCAGTGGTCTGACTGCATGGAGGTGTGCACGCCTGGTGCCAGGGGTGAGAGTCCTTCCAGGAAGGGAAGCCCTGATGGACTGTCATGATTGGAGGAGCAGGCCCATCTCAGGATAGATTCTGGGCAGCAGCAGCCAGCACAGGGTCATCCTGTGGGCCTGGGGGACTGGGGCCAGCTGTCCGAGCATCAGCTGCTCGAGGGCCAAGTACTCCAGGGCTAAAAAAGGGAGATGAAATTGAATCAATTGTCCACAGGCCCTGGGAGACCTTGGTTACCATGTGATCCCATGGAGTCTGATCCCACTTGACTCTTAACTTTGGTCTTCTGACCTGGCCTAGCAGAGGCCTGATTGAAGACAGAACACCCTGTAAGATGTTCTATGATCTGGGCAGGGAGTGAGGTGGAATATGGATGGATCCTGACACAGTATCCTGGGCTATTTCTCCAAGGAAGCCACAGATAATCAGGGAGTCACACTCCTGACTTATGGAGAGGAGAGGGAAGAAAAAGGAATAGACCCACTCTGTTGATCACCAGTCATGGGCCAGATGCTCTCTGAATCTTTACAACCACTCTGAGATAGGGCTCATTATTCCCGGTCTTACAGATGAGGAAGCTGAGGCCCAGAGAGGTGGAGTAACTTGCTCAGGAAGCAACAGCTAGTAATTTTGAGAGCCGGGATTCAAACTAGAGTCTCTGACTTAGAGCCTGTGTCCCTCACACTACCTTGCAGGCTTCTCAACAGGATAGAGATATAGTCCTCTCCCCCAGGGAGGCTGAGAAAAGTGACCCTTGGCTGTGTCCTGGTGCTCGTGGTGTCGGCCCCCCAGATTTGCAGGTCTTTCTTCTGAGTTTGGGAGAGATGCTTTTCAGTGAGTGGATATGAAGGCTCAGGTCAACAGGTAGAGGCCACCAGAAAAAGGAAATGGGGAGGGGGCACCGTGGGTACTGGGGAGATGGAAGGGGAAGATGCGGGGAGGGGAGAGGAAGAAGAAGCTGAGAAAGTCAAACATGGAAAGAAAGGGGAGGGAGGTAGAAGTTTCCCTCCCTGGAGCTTTTTATCTTGGGTTGGGTGTTCTCATTGTGGGGAGGGAGGGTGGCGTTTGGCCCCATGGTGTCTGGGTTCAATGCATCTTTGGTACCTAGCTGATTCTCAGCTTAGCCTAGAAATTGAGGATGGTTTCAACTGTTTTCAACTGAGCAATTGATCTTTCAAAATGTGGCCCTACTCTGAGTCTCCTCCTGGAGCCACACAGCCATACCTTCAGCACGAATCTGCTTCTTGACTTTTGTGCAGGCTGGGTCGGGAGGAAAGTCATCCCTTCCCATCGGGTGTGCCTGGCCTGGGAGGCTGGGATGGATGCTGCCACATGCTTTTCTGACAGCTCTGCTGGGGCCAGCGAGCCAGCTCCCCTGAGAGACGCCTGGCGTAGTAATGCTATATTTGTTATGTTCTAGTTGTCATTCTATTAATATTTGTGTCTAACCCAAAAAGCTTTCAGCAGCAGCCAGCACCACTGCTCTGATCCTGAGTGGGAGGAGAATATGCATTAAAAAGCAATGGCGTTTGCAGTGGCGGTCCTGGCTCAGGGAGGCCCTGGGCTGAGCCAGAGAGCAGCTGAGACCTCCCTCGGCTCCGCCCCCTGCAGCCTCTGGCCAGCTCTCCCAGAGCCTTTCTGTGGGGCTGGGCTCCAGGGAAGGCTAGTGGCTCGTGGAGAAGACGCACTTTTTGTGTTTTCCGCAGACTTGGGGTGAAGTAGGAGGAATGAGCAGTGGCTGAGCCTCTAGGAATATGCCCTAGCGACCTGACATTGTACCCACGTGTTGGCAGTACAGTGGGAAACATCTTCAGGCGTAGTCTCATTAAACCTCCTTACAAGAGGATTCTCCTGTTGTGGAAAATTGAGATTCTACATGATGTTTTGAAGTTAATCTGTTAGAACCACTTGTTTATTTTACTTGTTTATTTTTTTTAGGGGAGGAATGCTTTTAGTCATGTTCCTAATTTTAAGAGGCTCCACTGAGTCTTTTTCGCTGGTTGAATTATAACAAGACCAGTGAGGTCATCATCGGTGTATTAATTATAGCAAGGCTGGTGAGAAAACTCAACATCCCTTGATAAACACAGGTTAGCTACTTTAAGTGAACAATTTTCTACAGCAAACATTTCAACATGCTGTCTCCTGGAGCAAACTTGAATGGTCTCATGGTTACGAGTCAACAGGTCTAGACCTCTTAAACCCTTCAATGTTAGAGCAAAGTTCTGCCCTCTTTCATGACTAAACTTAGAGGGAAACTCAACTTTATGATGCTGATATACAGAAAAAGTATGGATTTCGCCTAAATTTTGTATCTGATATGTAAATGTTTTCTAACCTTTCTCCTCTGTTTATGCAAAGGCTCGTGCTAACCCAACCTTTTGCATCCGCAAAGCACTCGTGTCAATAGCTTCTTTACTTCATGTTTTTTTCATTAAGTGCCATTTAATCCAGGCGAAATAAAAGAACTTGGGGCTTATTTTATACATATACATTTCCACATCCAGTGCTATTTGCTGAGCAAGTTGCTCTGCACTAGAGTGGGGCAGATTGCAAAGAGCTGGGAGAGAGAAAAGTAGGGGGGCAGCTTTCTTCAGTCCCCTCTTGTGCGCCTCCTAAGGCGTGACTATGGCAGCAAAACCTGGAGAGCATGAAAGCACAGCACATGAGAATTGGACTCCCTATGAGCACACACACACCCACCCAGAGCCTGGCACACAGTGGGTACTTAGTAAGTACTGGAAGGTTCGATGGATCAGTGAGCAACTGCTCGAGGGAAGGCGGAGCTCACCATCACCGCTGCCTACGGTGTCTGGGCCACAGCTATTTCCCCCTTTGACACGGACCCTCTACCTGTAACTAGCGATGGCTCTTGCTAGTCAGTGCCCCACCTGCCTCCTCTGGGCCTAGGATGTTGAGTGACCGAGGGACAATTAGGAGCAGGCCGCTCCCGTATCATCCTTCTGGCTGTGATGTGTTGGTCACTTCTTATACCAAAGAGCTCAAAGTATTGTCCCTACCATTACCTCACGTGTCCTCCTAATGACCCAGGGAAGGGCAAGATGATTCTAAAGACCAGGAGTTGGCAGGCTTTCTCTACAAGGGGCCATATAGCAAATATGTCACATTTTGAGGGCCATAGTTTCTGCCACACCGCTCAACTCTGCCACTGTTGTGTTAAAACAGACACAGTAGGTAAACAAACGAATGTGGTTGTATTCCAACAAAGCTTCTTTTTAAAAACAGACAGTGTACCAGATTTGGCCCATGGGCCATACTGTGCACTAGACTGTGAGGTCCATGAAGCAGGGAGTGTATCTGTTTTTGTCCTGAGAGGGACTATACAGTGGTGGTTAAGAGCACGGCCTGGGATCACACAGTCTGGGTTCAAATCCTGTTCCACCACTTCCCAGCTGAGTGTCCATGAGCAAGTTGCTTAATTTCTCAGTATCCGCATCTATAAAATGTCTACCTTATTGTGAGAATTAAATGAGGTAATAGATGCAAAGTCCTTAGAACAGTGCCCATGTATAAGAAGCATGTCATGAATGCTAGCCATCATCAGTTTGATCTGTAACACTTAGCGCAGTGCATGGCGTGAGGAAGTGGACACCTCTGGCATGTCTCCGAGTGATAAGGGAAGGGCACTGCGTCCTGAAGCCACATGGCTGACTTCCAGATTTCTGTCCGGTCTTCCGGAAGCTTTCAGTGGCACACCAAGCGTCTGCTATAAAGACTTCAAATTATTTATAGTCTCATCATTCTCTATAGGACAACTTTTTTAGAGGTTCATTGCCCTCACTGGCCTCACCCAGTCCCAGCCCTCCTCTGTGACCCACAAAGGCCCCCTGCTGGGCAGCAAGAAGGCCCCATGGGGCAGAGGGAGGTGCTGCCCCAGGGGGCGGACCTGCGTTAGCTAGCGGAGGACTGTCACCTGGAGTGGCAGTGCGTGGACAGTTCATTTGCTTTGGTTCGGGGTTGCATGAGGTCAGTGTGACCAGGGCTGGGTGACCTCTCCAAGCTCCGGCCACTGGTACTTCTTCATTTCCTCCCACAATTTCAACAGAGCAGGGCACTGGGAGAGCCTATGGGGCTTTGAAGGCAGGAAGTGTGAGTGTGGGTTTTACTTAGAAAAGAAAATGGCTGGTACTTTGCTCCTTGATGCCCCGATAGCATCTCCGGTCTTTCTTCTCTCGCCTTCTCCAGTGGAGTCTCTTATATGGGGGTCACTGAGCACCTCCCTCCGCCCCATGAGGCCTTCTCGCTGCCCAGCAGGGGGCCTTTGTGGATCACAGAGGAGGGCTGGGACTGGGTGAGGCCAGTGAAGGCAATGAACCTCTAAAAGAGTGGACACCTGAGCTGGCATGTAAAGTGTGTGCTGATTTGTTTGTGCATCGTCCTCGGGGGAGAACTGCAGCTTTGTTCAGATTCGCAGAGGTCGGTGGTCCCCAAAGGGTTAAGAAACTGATTACTTGTCCATTGAAGTGGAGAATTGTTCTGGGGATGTTTGGCTGGAGAATTCCTTATCCGAGGACGGAGCTTTGTCTTTGGAGACATGTGGAAATAGGGACAGGAGCCAGGGGCCTTGTTAGAGCCATCTGGCCTGCATGGACCTCGGGAGTTCTTGTAACCCTCACCTTTCAAAATTTACTATTTTTACCCTATTTCTCTATATTACTAAAACAATACAAAACTGAACAGAAACCAGCAGCCAACCTCAAGAGAATGAGAAGACAAGCCACAGACTGGGAGAAACATATTTGCAAAAGACACACCTGAAAAAGGACGGTTATTAGAAACATTCAAAGAACTCATAAAGCGTAACAAAGGGAAAATCACCTGATTTTAAAAAATTGGCAAAAGACCTGAATGGACATCTCACCAAAGAAGGCGTAGAAGCAAATGAGCATAGGAGAAGACACTCCACGTCATATGTTGTCAGGGGAATGCAGATTACAGGATACCACTACACCCGCTAGAAGGGCCAAATTCGAAGCACTGCCAACACCAAGTGCTGGCGTGGGCGTGGAGCAACAGGAGCTGTCCCTCATTGCTGGTGGGAACGCAGAAGGGTTCCGCCACTTTAGAAGACAGGTTGGGGGGCACACTGGGGTGAGGGTGGGTGGGGGCCTTGAACAGGGGTTCTTAAACTTTAGCCTGCTTTAGAATCCCCTGGAAGGCTAGTTGAAAGTCATGGATCACTGGCCCCACCTCTGGAGTTCCTGATTTGGCCAGTTTGGGGTGGAGCCCAGAACATGCATGTCTAACAAGTTCCCAGTGCTGCTGCCGCTGCAGGTCTAGACGCCACACTGCGCTTTACCAAATGCTTCAATATTTTCAAAACTGGCACCGCCCTAGTTGAATATCAGGCCTAGGAGTAAGAATTACTGTTGCCTCCATTTTACAGATGGGCAAATAGACACTTAGAGAGCTGAAGTAACTTGCCGTGGATCACACAGTGGATGATGCAGGGGGTGTGAATCCAGTCCGCCTGACCCAAAGGCCTGACTCTCTCCCCAAGTTTCCAGCCTCCCAGCACCCTCGGGGCCAGCAGAGGTCTGGGCAAGTGGCGGACCACCTCTGGGGAGCCACCAGGCCTTGGACAGGCTGGAGGCAATGCCAGGGCCGCTGCAGCCCTCCACTCTTGTTGGGCTCACTCGCTCTCTCCGGCCTGGGGAAGGCGCTGTCTTCTCAGGCCCCCTCCCTCCCAAGCAGCAGCTGTGAAGTTGATGAATTACACTAAACTGTGAGCCTCCTTGGGAGCCTGTTCCAGGATGTGCCTTGATGGCTCCCTGAGAAGGCGACAGGCACGTGGCCTGCAAACGAGCTGCTCGCTCCCTCACTCCCTCGCTCGCTCAGCAGCTGCTTGGAGGCAGCGTGGGCCCTGCGCAGCCCGCCAGGGGAGCCTATTAGGAGCCACAACACTGAAAAGCACAGCAGAAATGCTCCATTAAATCTGCTTAACCATGGGAACTGCCTCAGCAGTCCTGGCTCTGCTAACCCTGCCTCAGTCTCCCGCCTGGATTCCCTCTCTCTGTCCCGCAATCCTTCCCAGAGGGCCTGGGGCCAGAGCGACTCAGTTTCTGGCTGGAGCAGCTAAGACGGTGTCTGAAGGGATAGAGCGAGCAAGAGCCCAGGCATAGCAGATCCCAGGGGAATGCCCTCTGCGCTGCCTGGGGTGCCCGTGGGTGTGCTGTTCGGTGGTCAGGGTGCCCGTGGGGCTCTGCAGGAAGCTCTGGACCCTGCTCTTTAGCGGGGCCCTCTCTGCCTCTTTCACCTGTAACCTGCCCCATGGGGCCAAGAGGATAGGCCTCTCCAAGGCCCGTGACCCCCTTTGTACACAGGTGCCTGGGAACCTGCATTTCTTGCCCAGGTGGCCCCAAGCTGGTTTCTCGTGTCTGTAAGCATCTCCCCAGCACATCCTTTACTGGACTGTGTCATGGGGAGGTGTGGGCAGAGCTTGGACACGTGGGCTGAATGTCCACGTGTGTGTGTGTGGTCCCTCAAGGGTGGGAAGACGTGGGGGGCAGGCTGGGGCGAGAAGTCCTCTCTCCCCGTAGCTCCCTGTGCCAGGGCAGAACTCCAAGGAGCCTGGGAATCTAAATTAAACTTTCCAGGCTGTGAGGATACATTTGTCAAGGAGAGTATATTTTATCTCACAGTTTGTTAGTTTGATTTATGACGGTGAGCGCTCTTGCACTTGGCCCTGCGAGTGTTCAGGGCGGGCCCCAGAGAAGGTGGTGGGGAGCGGCTGGGCCAGCGCCCTGCTTCCAGACTGCCGAGCACAGGGTCAGCGCAAAGGACGAACCTGGGTGCCGCCCACGCCCCGCAGAAAACACGCATCTGTCTTCTGGGATAAGAGTGACAAAGACCAGGGTGCTGATGAGCTGCAGGAGCCCCTGGTCTTGTGAGGACAGGGCCCTAATCCTAGACCTTTGACCACAACCTTGACCATACCTTTGACCTTTGCTGTCTCCCTTTATAACCCCATACTTTTGTCTCTTCCCCTTCCTAGTTGTCTCCCCATGGCGTCCTCACTCCCACCCACACAGACACACACGAAGTGGTGCGGTGGCTGAGGAGGACCTTCCTCCGGCTCTCCTGGGATGAAGGGTCTGCTGGACTGGGTAGGGTGGAGAGCCGGCTGCTGGAGGCTTGTTTGGGAGGGGAGATAGGTCAACCTTCAGGCCTGCAAATGGCCTCGCTGTTGGCAGGAAGTGGGGGGCGAGGAGGGAGCGTGGGCGTCCCTTCCTAGATGGGCCAGAAACCAAACCTTCACCTACACGGCTCTCCTCCATCTTCATCCTCATCTCAGTGTCTCTCTAGATCTCTCTTTATCTGTTATATCTCTCTCTCTCTTTCTCCTTTTTTCCTTCCTCCCTCCCTCCTTCCCTCCTTTCTCTCTCCTTTTGTTTTTAACAAAATAGGAGGTTTTAGCATATTTTCTGAGTGCCTACTATATTCTAGGCTGTGTGCTATGCTTTTCCCTTACTTAATCCTTATGAGAACCAGGTGATGTATTATCCCATTTTATAAATGGGGAAACTGAGGCTTTCAGAGGTGAAACAACCTGCCTAAGGCCACACAGCTCAGAAGTGGGAGACCTGGGGCCCAAGGCCATGTCGTCCGAGTTTGAATTTCGTGCTTTTGTGCTGTTTCCACTGAGGGAAGATTATCCCTAGGTGATTTTTTTCTTTTCTTTTTTAAAAAAAAATCAGGAACTAGGTGTGTGTTTTTTTTTCTTTTCACATTTTAAATCAGGAAAGAGAAATGCTGCCTTGAGTGTTTGCTTATCTCTCTCCAGCAGCACGTCCAGGGGTCCTGGTTCCTGGCTCCCAGGAGCGTGCTGGGGGCCAGGCGCTATCTCCTGCCGCTGCCTGCAGACTGGGCCCATCTGCTCAGAGCGCCCGGCCACCCGCGCTGCCGCCTGGGTGTGCCCAGCCGTCAGGCTGCACAGGCGGCTTTGACAGTGACAGGAGCTGTGAAAACAGCTGTTTGACATTCCCTGCTGCTCTTTAAAACAAAACGGCCAATAAAGGGGTTGAATGAAATGCAGAAGACATCCTTGTTTCTGTGTGGATGAGGATATTTTTATTTAGAGGACATCATTTCCCCTTTTCCTTGCTCCCCTATTCACCTACTTAATCGTTCCCCTCCCTCCCTCTTTCCTTCCATCCTTCCTTCTGCCCTTCGGTCCTCCCTTTCATTGAAAAAAAAAAAAATCTTCCTGCTTCCATTGAAATTGAACATTTCTCCTCTCCAAGGACAGTCTTGAACTGTTTCTCTTTGTTCCCCATTTTTCACATCTCCCATGCTTTTGCATATTAATTCATCTCTCCAGCCTTGGGTACATACCATCCCAAATGTGTTAGTGTGAATTCCAGTGTTGGTTTTATGATATCCAAGCTGTCTTCAATTAACCCCAAATGGGGGCAGGGGATTCTAAAACAAATCAACCCTTCCCTCCCAAACCATCCTTTTTAATTTAGATAAATAAACATAGACAAAGAAGCACAGGGTGTTAGCCCTGGCCAAATGGCTCGGTTGGTTGGAGCGTGGTCTCATACACCAAAAGGTTGAGGATTCTATTCCTGGTCAGGGCACATATCTAGGTTTTGGGTTCCTTCCCCAGTCGGGGCATGTATGGGAGGCAGCTGATCGATGTTTCTCTCTCTCTCCTCCTCCTTCCCCCTCTCTCCCTCTCTCTTTTCCTTTCTAAAAAATCATTAAAAACATATCCTCGGGTGAGAAATAAAAAACACACAAAGGTTGTCAGTATTGGGCGGTCCCCTCTGGCCACTTTCATCGCCTCTACCTACAGGCCGTGGGAGAGGTGTCCTCGTGTTTAGACGTTAACTCTGGGGCTGTGGTTCGAAAGCACAGTCCTGTCCAGAAGTTCTTTTGCTTACAGTGAGAGGGGTGTCAGGTGTCAAGGCACACACGGATAAGAACAAGTAAATTACTGGCACTCAGCAGAGGCATTAAATGCAGCGTGACCAAGCTTCACAAGACAGACTTTTATACTCTGTGGCCAACCTTGATCCTTGGAATCACTGGCCCCTTCTTCTGAAGTCCAGTCCCTCGTCCCTCAGGAGGCTGTCTGCCCCCTGGAGTCCGTTCAGGTTCTCATGAACATGTTCTCCTGCTGCTTGTGGCCCACATTAAGTCCCACCAGTGCCAGGTTTCCTAATGCCCAGCCCCTTTCGATCTTTCTTTCCTATATTCTTTCCAGACTAAGCGATTTCCTTCCACTGCTGTCTTCCTGGTTGCTCAGTGAAGTTTCTTCCTTACCCCTTGTTCTAGTTGTCTTCTCTCGTAAACTGGTAAGAAGTTTCCTTTCTCCTTCTCCTTTGTTACTTCCTGTTGTCTAGTACCCATCAATGATTCATGGCAGAGTCTGCCCTGCTGGAGTTGCTGTGCGTCTCCATGTGCGTAAGACAACTGAGTCTGCTGCTAGAGGGGTCTGTGATTGCTGCTGGGAGGGAGAATGCAGCCAGGTCTATGGCCAAATGCAGCCTTTCTCCTCCTTCCTCCCCAGATTGGATCTACAAACAGCCACAGGGCGGGGACAAAGTGATGGCCTTAGGCAGGAGAGTCTCTCAGAAGCTCAGGAAGGGCTGCCCTATACACTTAGAGTTTTTCCCCCCAACATTATCAACTAGACACATTTTTCCAGAGAATCAGCAGGAAGAAGAGAGAATGGAGAGAGCTTTGGTGTTCCCTCCCAGGGGATAAAGTGGAATGCCTCTCTCTCCTTGGAAATGTGAGATGTGGAGCAATAAATAGCCACCCAACATTTGCCTGTTGGACAGGAGATAAAAAGGGGCCACGAAGAAGGTGGTTGTGATGGCATGTCACAATTCCCAAGAGGCTGGGAATCATTGGTGTCTCCCCTTAATATTTTCAAGGTTCAGGCAAGAGTAGAGATTGAGGTCCTCCTAACCCACCTTCTTTCTCTTCACCTCCATCTCTCCCTTAAGGGGCCTCAAGCATTTAGCCCACTTGTCCAAGCTCTGCCCATGCTCTCTCTCAACAGTATGCCCTTGGCCACCTCTTAGGCCCAGGTATGTCCACATTACTGGCACTATACACCCTTGGGAAGATGGACTTGGAGAGGAGGTCTGTGCAGGGCAGGGAATTCCAGTGTCTTAGATACCCAGAGTGCTGTCTAGAAGGGAGGTCGTAGATTCCTGGTGGGCAAGTCTCTTAGCTCTGTGGACTCCTCACCCCGTGGGGAAGGGCAGAACCAGGAGGAGGAAAAGGCATTAAGGGTATCTAAACTGTGGAGCCAAGGCATAGGCCCTGGTCGCCCAGGTCCAGGGGTGGGACTGCATATATCCCCTACAGACCCCATGTATTTGATTTACCCCACACCCAATACGCTGGGTGTTGCTGACTTCCTATTTCTGGAGATGCTCCCATCACGAGATGGTGAGGGCGGAACTGTAACCACAAGTGGGACTGGAGACCTGAGACCTTCTTTTACTTTGGTTTTATCACCTTCCTGATTCCAGCTGAGAATGTGTCGTGAGTCCAAAAACTACACTCATCAACAATGTGTTAGGTCTATTCTGGTTTCTGCATTGATTCACAATGAATAAAAATTAAGTTGCTCCTAAATTTTATGGACTCTTAAAAAAAATCCCTCTTCTTTGAACTTTAACTAGATAGTGCCTGTGAGAGCCAATGGCAACAATTAGCATCTTACTACTGCAAAGAGAGGAACCCTGATCATTGCCCAGCAGCCTCACATAGTAAAATGCCTCCAAGTACCTGGGCAACCAGGGCCATGCATATGCTGCTCATCTTTCAGGGTTCCCTTCAAGACTCGTTATAATAAAGCCGGGCCTGGTCATTGCAACCTTAGCTTTTACTTGTCTGACCACCTAGTTATGTGTCCAAGTATGATATCCCTCAGCCTCCCCCCAAGCCCAGGTTGCCTCGTGTTAGTGATGGACTCTCCATGGTCATACTCTGTCTTCCCACTAGCTCTCCAGAGAAGTAACTTGAAGGTAGAAAATACTTCTCAAGAGGTTCTTATTCGTCACGCGGATCTCCTTATATTTTATTGGTCCTCAATCACGAAGGAGGGAGAGAAGTGGGAGAGTTACAGCATCAAGTATCAGTTACATCACTTCTGTGGTGGGAAGGGAGCCATTCTCTGGGGTGATGGTTCTCCAGCTTCCGTGGTCCCCAGACTCACTGAGCAGTTTGTAGATGGTGCAGATGCCCAACCACACTAGTGTCTCCCAGGGATTCCTTTTTAAAAAAAATACCAAATATTCCCTTTTAAAAGAGGTTCCTCTCTCTCTCTCTCTCTCTCTCTCTCTCTCTCTCTCTCTCTCTCTCTGTAATATGCTAATTAGACTGGACATCTTCGGGACAAAGCCATGGTGGTGGGGCCGAGGCAGAGGCAGTTAGGGGCGATCAGGCTGGCAGGGGAGGGCAGTTAGGGGTGATCAGGCAGGCAGGCAGGTGAGCAGTTAGGAGCCAGCGGTCCCGTATTGTGAGAAGGATGTTTGACTACCATTTTAGGCCCGATCCCACAGGGATCCGGATTGGAGAGGGTGCAGGCTAGGCTGAGGGACTCCCTCCCCCCCACCCCCCTGTACACGAATTTCATGCACTGGACCTCTAGTATATATATATTTCAGAGAGGAAGGGAGAGAGAGAAACATCAATAATGAGAGGGAATCATTGATCAGCTGCCTCTTCACAGTGATTGACCCTGCAAGCCAGGCATGTGCCCTCACCAGGAATCAAGCCGTGACCTCCTGGTTCATAGGTCGAAGATCAACCACTGAGCCAGGCTGGTCGGGCCCAGGGATTCTGATGTAGACCAAGACTTGATGTAGAACAACTTCCCAGGGGCGTGACTTGCCAAACCAATCCTACAGATGGAAAATATCACATGAAAACTTAAAAAAAAAAGTCTTAAAAAAGAAGTTTCCTAATAAATGTTGAGAAAATACAAATGGAATGTGTTCTGAGAACATAGACACACACACACACACATAAAAGCTGTAACTAACAAAAATACTCATAAATATCAAATGCAAAATTGGCTGTTTAATTTGAGCGGGTAGGTTTAACTCATTTATAATTAATCCTAGGTTTATTTTCAGCTCTGGGCTGTTAGCGTCTGACCTTCCTACCTGTCTTCCAGCCCTGCAGTGTTTCCGTTTTGCTCATTAACTGTGGGATTTCATACCCTGAGGAAGACACTTTGACTCCGGGGTCAGGCTTCCTTGCTCTGGCTATTAGGACCCGTCTTGCCTTCCGCCTGCCACCTGAGCACTTGTCTTGACATGTAGGGACAGTCCTCTCACTCTATGGCTTTAAGAGGCAGAATTAGACATCTTAAATAGCCTCATAATTTCCTACACTTATTTAAATATTCAAAGCGTAAATACAAATAAAGGTATGGCTTATTCCATCTCCCAACTGACTAAAAATATCGCTTAGATGCAGAAGAAAAGATGAGAAAGCCGTCCTCTGAAGCTGAAAAGGAGTTTAGAATACACATAACTAACCCGCCGCGAGTTTCACTATTTCCAGTGAGTTTAGACTGATTTGCAAATCTCCGGAAGAGACCAGGATGTCTCCCATGTCTTCCCAAATTAAAATGTGATGTGCAAAAAAGTCATACAATGAACTGTGACTCGTTTAAGGCAATGTTGTCAAACAGAAGGTTGGGTACTGTCGCAAGACCTGATGGGAAGGAACACCAGATAAAGCCTTCTTCAGCACGTGTACCTGCAAGTCCATATCCTTTGTAGGTGTGTTCTTAGAATAGAGATGGGACGTACTCAAAATGAACATGTGTTCCAGACAGGACAGCATTTCCAATAGGAAATTTCAAATTCTGCCCTTGGCTTCTAAATCTGGCCCAGTGGGTTTGAATTCATTTCTATTTTGTCTCAAATGTCTTGTTCTTTACCAGTGTTTCTAAATTTTTGTAATTATTTCGATCAACCCTTGCTTTAACTTCTCTTTAGGGATTGGGCTTTAAAACTAGTTTCTACTTAAAAAGTTGAACTTAAAAGAACAGAGAGTAGGATGGTGTTTGCCAGGGGCTAAGGGGTGGGGAAACAGGGAGAGGTTGGCCAAAGGGCACACACTGCGGTTATAAGATGGGTAAGTTTTGAGGATCTTGTTACAACATGGTGACTACAGTTAATAACACTACAGTGTACACTTGAAATTTGCCGAGAGTAGATCTTAAGATTTTTCACCAAAAAAGGAAAAGAGGTAACTAGGGGAGGTGGCAGATATGTTAATTAACCTGATGGTGGGAATCCTTTTACAACATAAATATATTTCAATTTTATTTGTTAATTGCGCCTCACTAAAGCTTACACCCTGGAGATATGGCTTCAGTTTTTCCTAAGACCTTCAACTACCTTTGTCTGATTCCTCACTCACCCCATGGGAGCTGCTGGCCGAGCTCATGGAAGAGGGTCTCCTGGGTCTCTTGGGAAGGCGGGGTGGGCAGCCTTTACCTTCAGTTCCAGAAATGCAACCTCCTGAGGCCAGATGTGTCCCTGCATCCTCAGAGCAGGGATACGGGAGACGAGCCCGTGTGGAAGCAGGCTGGGGGACTTGTCTTGAAGCTATTATGTACAGTCAGTCCTGGTTTGCAGGAGTATGTGTGTTTGGGGTATCTTAGGGGCTGAGGGAGATTTGGGGGGCCTAAAGTTCCTTCCTTGGGCCATTCCCTGGTCTGCCACTGGTGTGGCTGGAATTGGCTGTTATTAGCTTGTTTGTAAGTTCAGCTACCTCCCCATATGTGCAGTATAACGGGGGTACATGCACCCTCAGAAATACAGAACCGCCAGGCGGTCTAGACCCCAGCATTCTGGACCTTCTCTTCTGAGAAGCAAGGGCATGGCTGGCGTGTGTGACATCTCCCCGCCTGGAGAGGCGGCGGGACGGGCATGGGGATCTACGCTGCTGGATGGGAGTGTGCTCAGCGATCACGAGTGGATAACATTCCATTAGAGGCAAACGCTGTCCGACAGCAGGCTGCAAAGATATATTTTAAGCTGAGAAATTACTTAATAAATTCAGACCAACGCTCTGTGACATTTCCCACAAGACTTTAATGCTGTTTACAAATTCCAGAGAACACCCTGAGTCGTTTCTGGCATGGGCTTATGATTTATTTCAGAGGAAAATGGGACAGAGTGTGTGGGTTTGTGTTTAATTTGAACAGGGATTTGGAGATGAAAAGTCAACTGCCATGAAAGATTGCAGGGCAGATGCAAAGTAGCGGAGCATGTGGGTGGCCTTGGAGCATGTACTGGGTATTGAGAAAGGAAGGGGCCTCGCGCCATTCCAGCGCCAGACAGTTCCATTTGCACGGGCCAGTAATGCGTAGAGAGGGTGGCTTAGGCAGTGCTAGGTCCAAAGTTTCGGAAGCACGTCAATCCCAAAGACTTTGCTATCAAAACCAGGCAGGGCTTCTGCCCCGAGGAGGGAGACCTGTTATGTTCACTTTCCACAGAAGTCAACATTTGGAGGACATGACCTTCATCTACAAGATGGGCTTCAGTTAGAACAGTGGTCGGCAAACTCATTAGTCAACAGAGCCAAATATCAACAGTACAACGATTGAAATTTCTTTAAAAAAAAATTTTATTGTTTTTTTTCAGAGAGGAATAGAGAGTTAGAAACATCGATGAGAGAGAAACACCAATCAGCTGCCTCCTGCACACCTCCCACTGGGATGTGCCCGCAACCAAGGTACATGCCCTTGATTAGAACCGAACCTGGGACCTTTCAGTCTGCAGGCCGACGCTCTATCCACTGAGCCAAACCGGTCAGGGCTGAAATTTCTTTTGAGAGCCAATTTTTTTAAACTTAAACTTCTAATGCCATTTCTTCAAAATAGACTTGCCCAGGCTGTGGTATTTTGTGGAAGAGCCACACTCAAGGGGCCAAAGAGCTGCATGTGGCTCGCGAGCCGCAGTTTGCCAACCACTGAGTTAGACCTAAGGAAGGCATTCCTAAAGAAAGTGAGAGCTTGGCCTAGGTACAGGAAGAGATCTGGAAGAAGTTTCCATGTCTGGTGCTCTGCGTTTCTTGGCAATAGAGGGATGGATTAGGTGACCTTGTGATTTGATCTCCGTGTAGACACAGGGGTCAGGAAAGGGGCGATCCCCAATCGGCTGCTGGAGTGGTCCAGGGGACAGTGGGTTGGAGTACTGGGTGATGAGGGAGGCAGCGATGTAGGCCAGGCTGGCAGGGAGAGGCGGGAGTAAGGATCTTGTTTCTCCCTTTCTGTCCCCTGGAAACTCCCAGTCCCATTAATCTCGCTTGCCAGGGAGTATGTGGTTTGAATGGGAAACGAAGACAGTGACGTCCCCCATCTCTCTTGGAAAAAAAAAATGACATTCCATTTGGTTTTGGAAAATATACAATAGTCCACTTATAAAATATTCAATCACTGCCATTAATCCTCCCGCCTGGGCTGGCCCTGCCCCACTCAGCCTTGAGCCGCAGACTCTGGCTTTGGGCACAGGCCCAGGCACCTCTCAGCCTTCTGTGTGTGGACAATACAATGAGGCGGAGGGTCTGCTCTCTGGGGCGGGGTCTGGGTCGGCCGGGGCCTTCAGAGCAGTCTCTACGCTGAAAGGCAGAGGGCTCCAGCTCACAGGGGCCGTGGTGGCCGGGCTGGAGTGGCAGAGAAGTTCCAGGCCTTGATAGCTTAATTCTTCTTAACTCAACAAAGGGCACCAGCTCCGAAGGCTCTGTCCTCTCGCCAGAGCTTGGCTGCCATGAAACGTGCTTCCTGTCCTGTGCTGGCCTGCTCTTCTTCCTCCAGCCTTTCTCTCTCACCTCCCTCTTCTCCTCTCAATTGTTTTATTGTTCCAATATTAACGAATTATTATTTAAATAAAATAACTGTAGAATCCCGCCCTGTCAGAGCTGGAAGGGGCTTTAAGCACGACCAAGTTTAATCCCTTATTGACGGGAGGACACGCAGGTGTAGAAAGGGGAAGCAAGTAGATGTTTCCCCAAAGCTTCCCCTCTCCTCCCTCCATTTGCCAGGACCTAGGCCCCTTGGCCCCGAAGCTCTCTGGACCTGCTGCCCGCGGCCAGGCATCCTGAGGACTCAGTCCCCTGCCTTGCTGGGCTCAGAGGACAAGCTGAGGTCCCCAGGGGGGTGAGCTGGCTGATGGCCATTTAATTCTAGCTCCTGGGATAGAGTGTTCATGTATCGCTCAGCTTTCTTCTAAAAAATCTTCTTGTCGAAGCTGCCTCTTCCTGCCGGACTCGCTCCTGCTGGTGCATCAGCGTCCTGTGCCTGCTGTGAGCCCTCTTGGTATCTCTGCATCCCCAGTACATCCTGCAGGACGTACTTGGGACCTGTGCTCTCTACCCCAACCCAGGGCTCTGTGCTCCTGCTCCTCCCAACCCTGGAATGCTCACCCCTCTCTCCCCCTCCCCTTGCCTGCCTGAGACCTCACTGGACCTCGCCAGGACTCGGGTACATGCGGATGTTTTTGGGAGGGAGTTCCAAGCCTAAAAAAGTAGAGAGAAGGGGTGCATCTTCTCTTCTAGGGGAAAAGCAGCTACCAGGTGAGGTGAGGATGGCACTGACTGTCCCCCGAGCCTGTCACCCGAGGCTGACCCCTGAGCTGGAGGGAAATCCAAGGGAGTTCTTGCTGCTGGGATGCCCGATTCCCAGCTGGCGAGACTGCTGGGCCTGGATTGGGAGGATGTGTGGGCCATTGTCCTGCCCAGCTTCTGGCACCTGGCTCCTCCTGGGGGTGGGGACAGCTCCCCTGGGGCAGGCTGAACAGATCCCCCTGCTGCTCCCTCTCTCCCCACCCCTGCAGGTCTCGGCCAAAGGCCACCCAGGCCCAGGAGTCTTTGGGCAGGAGATTGGGGCTAGCCCAGGATCCCAGCACTGGGGCGATCCCAGGAGTCATCATCCATTCCTTCACGCCGAGGATGAGGAAAGTGATAGCAAGGTGACATGAGTCCAGGTCCCACAGTTTGTAGGTGACACAGCCAGAGCATGAGTGCTGGCCTTGCCTTCCCGGGTGTCAGGAGCCATCACCAGCATCACCTCCGTGTACTTCCCAACAGCTCTGCAGCTCGAGGAACAGGGGACTCGGCCTCTTTTCCCAGATGTGGGAGAGGTCTGTCCAGGACCCAGACTTCTCAGTCCTGCGTGGGTTGCAGTGTCGCTTGGAGGGTGCTGTGGGATGGGGCAGACATGGACCCGGTTCCAGACCAGCACTGGGGTGGCTCTGTCCCTGTCTGCATCTCAGGGCCTCAGCGACCCCAAGGGCGTGCACAGGAAGTAGGCAGTTCGTCCGGGTGCCTGGAGATGACCAAGTCCTTTCAGTGTTTTGCACGCCTCTGAAGTTGTTCGGGGAGAAATACGGGGAGGGGTGGGTTGAACAGGGAGAAGGCCCGACCCCCAGATGCTCATAAAACTGGTCCTATTCTCTTCTCCTGAGCTTTCAGCATTGTAATTCACGACTCTAAAAGGAAACATTCTGTTCCTGATTCTAACCTTTCTAATGAAGGGGTTGAGCCAGTGGCTCCAAGAAAAAAAATGAACCACCAGAGCTGTCTGACTGCATCCACATGCTCCCAGCTGAAGGCGAGGCTGGGAAAGTGGCTGCAATCCCGAATCCACCTGGGTTGGTTCTGTTGAAGCAGCCCGCCTGCCAGCAGCCTTCCCCAGGCCCATCCGCCAGCCCCTGAGGGTCACAGGTCATTTTCAGAACATTCCACCAAGAGCAAAGCTGAAGCCAAATAAGCCCGGCAGCCAGGACAGCGCTTTTCTCTGATCCCGGAAGATAATTGCCTGCCCTGGCTCTGCTCTACCGCAGCGAGCAGCCGCCTCCAGAATGTCCTTTAACGATAAGGGGACAGTTCATGTGATCCTGTGATTGCCAGGGAGAGGGCAGAGCTGGACCTTCCACCAAAGACATTTTCCTTCTGGAAGCAGCCCTGGTCCTGACACCGGCTCCGGGCTGCCTGTGATGCGCGCTCATAAATGATTCAGGCCCCGCTTTCTGCAGAGCATTACAAAGCGCTCTCTCCTTCCTTCGCTTGAGATCACACACAGCAGCCCGATGCTGGAATCTAATACTCGGGAAAGCTCCCAGGTTCAGGAATAAGAAGGCAGCTCTGTAAACAGCACACAAACCCCATGTCTAGCCAGCAACAGAGGCTGGCTTGGCTGGGACCCAGGGGAGGCAGAGAGAGGGAGAAGAAAGCATCTCTTTTAGTTCTCAGCGGATGTGATGACTTCTCAGGAGAACCAGTCACCTGCCAGGGCTGCTGGTCCCAAGCCCAGGCCACTGAGAAAGACTTTGTTCCTATCCCTCTGCCCAGAGCTCGAGGGTGAAGCGGCTTAGCAGGCTGGCGTCCTGCTTCGCTGGCTCCTGTGCATCTGTCTCTTCTCAGTGCCCCTATAAACCTTAGCCACCCTTCACGGCCCAGCCTGCACCCCCATAAAGCCTTCAACATGCCAGCCCATTTCTCTCAAGTCCAGTTATAGGGAATTTCTATAACCAGTTCTACTGGCGATGGTATGGTGGCAACGGTCATGGTAATAGCTGACATTTGCTAAGCAAATTTTGTGCCACACTCTCTTCTAAGAGCACTTTTGTCCGAACTCAGTCTGTCCTCCCAACAGCCTCACCAGGCAGGTATACCAGTGAGGGAGAGGAGGCAGTGTTCATCTTGGGTTTCCTGTGAGCGTTAATTACACAGTGAGGAGAGGGAGTGCTCGGGGCTCTGCTGGGCGAGATCTGATTAAGCCTCCGCAGCAGCGTGAAGTAGGCAGAATTCTACCCATTTTTTAAATGAGTTCAGAGAGGCTCAGTAACTTGCCGAAGAACCTCAAGTCATGCAGCTGACAGGTGCCACAGGTGGACGTAGAATATGGGTGTCTCGTGTCTTCTATAATCTAGTGGTTGAATGGCACAATTCTAT
Source organism: Cnephaeus nilssonii (assembly GCF_951640355.1). Taxonomy (NCBI): domain Eukaryota; kingdom Metazoa; phylum Chordata; class Mammalia; order Chiroptera; family Vespertilionidae; genus Cnephaeus; species Cnephaeus nilssonii. The sequence continues at coordinate 7,428,029 of NC_137092.1, read as the reverse complement.
TGCCACTTACCAGGTAGATGACCTTGGACTTAATCTCTCTGCACTTCAGTTTACCTGAAAGGTAGTAGGTAGAGGTACCTACTTCTAAAGTTGTGTTGAGGATCAAATGAAATAAATGCATGGAAGGAGCTTAGAACAGGTTCCCCCGCACACAGTAAACGCTCACCAAATATTGGTAATTTTTATCATGGCTCAATGCAGGACAGTGCAATGCAACAAATGTTTAATGAGCAACTATGCTTGTGACTCTGGACCAGACGCTGAATTAGATGCGTCCCTATTTTATTCTCTGCCTCACTCTCTATGGTGCCTTGAGACTCAATTAAGCACATTGTAGCTGATCAACAAATGCTTTGTGATCGATTTCTGCAAGATAGCTTGGGGCTGGGTCCCAGAAGAGCTCTTCTGTCTCTCATTGTGAATGTCTGCATCTGTCAGTCTTTGCCTTTCTCTTCCTCTCGGGGGCACCTGATGTTGGCAGAAACAATGCTATGTGATGGTGTGAAAACCTGATTCTGGGAGCCAGGTGACCTGTGGTCTGTCTGCCTTAGGTTCAAACTGACTTTGACCTGGTTAAGTTACTTCTACCTTCGGGCCCCAGGGGCTTGGCCTTGATGCTGTCTCAGGCCCCTTGGATGCTTCAATTCTTAGGGAAAGTGAGTGTTAAGGGAGGGGAGACCTTGCAATGCTCCCCGGCTCCTAGCACTTGGATCTCAACTTTAGAACTTGGCTGCTATTTTAAATTTTTTAAAAATGCATTTTTATTGATTTCAGAGAGGAAGGGAGGAGAGAGAGATAGAAACGTCAATGATGAGAGAGAGGATCATTCATTGGCTGCCTCTTGCACCTCCCCCGCCCCCAACCTGGGAATTGAGCTCACAACGTGGGCATGTGCCCTGACCAAGAATTGAGCCATGACCTCCCTGTTCATAGGTCGATGCTCAACCTCTGAGCCACACTGGCTTGGCTGCTATCTTACATTGTTTTTAGCTGAGGAGTAGAATAAATGGGGTTAAGGAACCCTCAGTTGTATGGGTCAGCTTATCTCTACTCCTAACCAGGGCTGTGCCCACACTGGCCACACTCAGCGTGCCCCCTTTCCTTCCACAGCCCCCGCTCAAGTCAGGGAAGATTGTGTGAATGTGTGCGAGGTACCAGCTGTGGGAAAGCCCTGTTTCTGAGCTGGTGGACGCAGCCACTGGCACCTTTGGCTGTAGCTGTTGGTGGGGAAGAGACTGCCAGTTTGCTCAGGGCTACTTATTTACTAGTAAACTTTGCTGAAGTTGACGACATCTGATTAATTTGTTGGGCTGCTTTCTGGGGTCCCTGGTGTGTGTGTGTGTGTATGTGCATGTGGTGGTGGTGGTAGGGGGTGAGTATGGTGGAGGGAACAGTTGAACGATGTGCTTCGGCTGAGAAAATGGAGACTTGCCGCTGGCCTCAGGTCCGGAAGTCAGGGAGGGGGGAGAAATCAGAGCAGAAAGGGACAATGCTGAGGTGAGAGGGGAGAAGGGGTCTCTGTCCCAGACAACCGCGGCTTCCTTCAGGTACGTTGCCATGGAGAGGGAGCGGAGCCAAGGCAAAGCTTTCCTGGAATTTTCATGAGACCATACAGGTGCCATGCTTACCTGGGAGGCAGGAGTTTGAGTCACGTGACAGGAAAAGGCACAGCAGGCATTCTTTTTTGGAAACTCAGAATAGATTGTGACCTCCCAACTCCTTCAGCCCCTTTGGGAGTAAGTGCTTTTCAGTTCTCTGTGACATACTTCCTACAGAGAAAAGATCTGCTCTTACTCTCTGAATTAGCTGCTACTAAGTCCTTGGTTGAAAGGGAAGTGGAGGTCCCTGGCCAAGAAGGAGAGATGCACGTGGGAGGAGAAAGGCTAGAGGAGCCCCCCTCCTACTTCTCTTAAGAGCAGGTGCAGCCCAGGCACAGCTGGGCCATCTTGTCTCCCCAGCCTGGATTTGTTCGTTAGTCTAAGACTATATATCTCCCAGAGTGCTTTGAAAGAGAATGCTTTTAAGGGTGGCCTTGTACCTGCCAGAAACATGGTAACGAGTTGGCAGGGCAAGGTCCCAAAGTGGAGATCTGTGAGGAGGGCTCTAATTAGGATCCCGCCCCGACAAATGCCTGCAGTGCCCTCGTTCCAGCAGGCGGGGCCTGAGTCCGAGGCCTCTTTTCCCTCTGCCAGAGCTGCAGGAGGAAGTGGGAGGGACGACAGTGCAGCCTGGGACCTGTGTGACCTGGCAGAGGAGGCTTGGGCTGGAGGATTTGGAGCCACAGGCCTGGAGCACCTTCTCAACCAACCGGACTCATGGAGTCGGGTCTAAGCCTGGGCCCCAGCACCTGGGCTCCGGTCTCTGGGAGACCGTCCAGAAACTCTCCCCCTCCCCACTCCCCACCGCATCCTTGGACATCCCCCAGCCTTAGCCCTTATTGTGGCGTGTGGGGATGACCTGTTGACACCTTGTCTCCCCATCTAGACTGAGTAGTTCCTGGCGGGACTGCGCCTTCCTTGTCCCCAACATCTGTGCCTGGCAGGCTGGGGTGCAGTCAGTGTTGAGTAGTCGAACGGAAGCACCATGCATAGCAGGCCAACACCTGTGCCAGCTTCCTCCCCTCTGAATATTGTTGCAGTTGGCTTTGACTCTGAGGATGAAGGTCACTCACTGTGGAGATATACACCTCTCCAGCCTAGGGGCTTCTCTCTGCCCCTGCACTCTTCTGCCCGCCCCCCAAGCCCCCCAGTCTCATGGCTTGTGCTCAGGGAACGGAGGCTCTTATGTTAGGCCACATTATGTTAGGCCAGTGGTCGGCAAACTCATTAGTCAAAAGAGCCAAATATCAACAGTACAATGATTGAAATTTCTTTTGAGAGCCAAATTTTTTAAACTTCTTCTAACGCCACTTCTTCAAAATAGACTCGCCCAGGCCGTGGTATTTTGTGGAAGAGCCACACTCAAGGGGCCAAAGAGCCGCATGTGACTCACGAACTGCAGTTTGCTGACCACTGTGTTAGGCCATGTTTTGCTGTGAGGCCTGAGCCGAGCGTATAAATTCCGAAGTCGAGGGACAATGAGGGGGTCATCCACCCTGGGCCGTTGCCCCTGCTGCCACGTTGTTCCCCTCCATTAGTAGGAATTGCTGAGTTGACAATGGAGCCCCATTCCTCAGCACCCCTCCCCTCATGAACCCTAGCTCAGATGGAGCAAGGCGGTGCCACTTGGCTAAGAAGTAATTTCTGCTTCCTGCCAAGGAAGGAAGGCAGGAGCCAGAACCTCTTCCTTGGTGGGGGCGGGGGGGGGGGTGTAGGAATTGCTTAATCACTTCTTCCCCTTGAATCAGTGCAGCTAATGAGTGTCTTTTGCCTTTCCCTCCTTTCCCCTCCGCCCTCCCTCTCCCCATCAGCCTCTCATTATTCAACTTTCCTCTGAGGACTTTACCTGGGGAAGGCGGGCCCACAGGCCTTCCTTTCTCTTCTCGTGGCCTTTCTCCCACCCAGCCTCTCTTCCCCTGGGGTCACAGTCAGCCAGCCAGGAGTGATGCCAGCTTTGGGAGACTGGAAATGCCAGAATCTGCCCGTGTCACATAAAGGAAAGGCCCTCAAGCTGCCTCTGAGGGGGACACTTCAGAACAAGGAGGTGGGACCAGGCGGAGAGAGGGAGGCAGCAGTCATTTGTCACGGCTAAATGGAAATTTATTGCTGCAATCCCAGGGCTAGAGAGAGGCTTTAGCTAGGCTGGCAAAGGCAGCAGGAACTCTAGCAATTACTAGAAAAATAAGCTACATCCCAAATCAATCCACGGGCTGGTGGTTCTTATTTCCAAGGTGTGGTGGCAGCTCTGGGACGGGGTGGCCTGAGGTCCGGGGCGTGAGGAGCTGGGCTGCCCACCGCTCTGCCTGCCCTGCAGGTGTCAGCTCTGAGCAGTTGCTGGCCAGGGTCAGAGAGTGAGTTCTTCTGCCTCCTCTGCTTCTGCGAGGCTGGGCACACACTCCCTGGACACCGAGCTTCCCCTCGGGATCTCCATCAACACACTCGGACAGCGTGTCCTAAGTGCCCAGCACTTCCCTAGGCACCGTGGGGGATGGGAAAAGCACGACGGGCCTCCACCCCTCTCCCTGCCTGCACTCTAGTGGGGAGAGGAGGCCAGCAAAGGCTGAAGTTGAGAAAAGCCGAGGGCGTGGTGGTGGGTGTGCACAGACGGGTTTGGAGGAGAGAGAGCTCCAGGTGAGCTGGAGTCAGTCCACTCATTCCTCACATTTGCATAGCCATTTACAAAGCGCCTTCCTAGAAAAACTTACCCTGTTCTGGTATTTGATGCTTAGGTTGTGCCAACATTTTTGTTGCCGGCGATCATTACATCACCATTTTAAAGATGGGACAACCGAGGCTGAGAAAAGTGATGCCGGAAGTGGACTAGGACACCATGGTTCTTCTCTACTCGGCTCCTTACAATGTGTCAAGGATTTGAAGAGGGCGAGACAGGACTCCAGGTAAGCAGGATTTAGATGCGTGGAGAGGAAAGGGGATGAAAATTCAAGGAGGAGAAATCGATGAGCAGGATGCATGCTGGGCACATAGCAGAGGCTCAAGATGTTGGATGAATGAATAAATATACAAATGAATTCAAGTACGCGTCATGTCCTGGGACAGTGAGACAAGGAGAGGAGCAGCAGCCATTTGTCACAGCTAAATGGAAATTTATTGCTACCATCCCAGGGCTAGAGAGAGGCTTCACTCTACTGGGCCTGTTCTGCAGAGCAGTGAGGGGGACGGGGAGAGAGTGGGCATGGCTGGATTAGTGGCGTGGGGTCCCAGGCAGAGGATGTTGGGTTGATGTGAGAGGCCAGGAGAGAGGCATTGAGGTTCTAGAACAGGCACATCTCCCCAGAGGCCAGAGAGTTGTGCCTATCTCTGTATATGCCATGCCTAGCAAGACGGCCTCCCCAAGGGCACAGAGGCGTAGAGGATAGCAGTGCCCTGAGAGTGAAAAGATGACAGTTCTGAGCCCAGATCTGTAGCTTGTAGACCTTGGCTAAGTCTAATAGCCTCCCAGGAATTTCAGCTTTCCCACTGCGTCCGAGCTCAGCGGAAACGTGACTTCTCTGGCGTCCAGTTAAGCCAGGTCGTACATCTTCCTGGCACCCCGGCTGCTCCCTGTGGCACTTGCAGGTGTAATTAGTTCTCTAATATCCGTGGGTCCAGGGGAACAGGAGCTGCACCTGTCCCTGAGCATGAAACTGGAAATAGTTCTCAAGAATTATTGGTTTAATGAAGAATGGACTTGTCGAATAGGTAGAGTAATAATGTTCACTCACAGAGCCACTGGGAGCGCCAGAGGCCGCCGCCCGTGCGCTGTCGGGAAGCAATGGTAGAGTAAATGGGAGTGGTGGTTCTTACTGGGTCCTGGATAAAGACTATCTCGAGTGTCAGGAGGCAGGGACCAGCTCTGTGCCAGTCACCTAGGTGACGGGAGGGTGGGCAGGAGCTGGGAATGTCAGGTATTTGAAAGAAAGGATGACAAAGCCCTGTGCCTGGCTATCCACAGACAGAATGAAGGGGAGGTTTCCAGCCAGAAAGATGAAGAGAAGGGCAGTGTGAGGCGGCTGGGCCAGCACGCTTTCTCGAGGGTCCTGCTGGCCGCCCACCCTCCCTCTCCGAAGCTTTGGCTCTGTTCCTCTCTGCTTTCCCTTTCTGACTCGCTGTAATTCTCTGTCTTGGTGTTTTTGTCTCTTTTTACATTTCTTAGTCTTTGGCCCTCCCTGCCTTAGACCCCACTCAACACCGTCTATTCTTGTCTAATTTGCCCCGCGGCCGCTTTCTTCTCCCTTCCCATCCCTTTGGCCCTCGTCTCTCCCTGTCTTTAGTTCCATGCTCTACTCCAGGGGTGGGGAACCGTTTTCTGCTGAGGGCCATTGGGATATTTATAACATCACTCATGGGCCATACAAAATTATCAACGTAAAAATTAGCCTGCTATATGTGGTCAAACATTTAATTAACTCACCCCGAATGCATTGTAGACTTTGGGTAAGTCAGAAGGGCCAGACCAAATGATTTCAGAGGCCTCATACAGCCCATGGGCCGGACGTTCCCAACCCTGCCCTATTTAGGCCTTTCCCCTTTTGAACGCTGATCCCTCCCAGCCTCTCTGTCCTGCCAGGTGTCCGGCGTCCTGGATGCTTATCGAGATCTGCCAGGTGGATCAGAATTGACATGGAAGATTTCTTTGGTTCTTCTTCTCCTGGCTCTTCCACCCCTTTGTGTCCCAGCTTCCATATATAGAGAAGGGCTTTGTCGTTCTTTCTTTCAAATATCAGGTTATCCTTTCAACCTGAATTCTGAGACCAAACCATTGCCTACTGATTAGTGACGCAGGCCCGGACCTGACCATCCTTCAGCCTCTGTTAAATTCCTTCCCATGCATTTCCTGAGCAGACCTGAAGCGTTCCCTCCCCTGACTGCAATGTCCTCAGCTGTCCCCTTCTCGGCCCAGCCTGCCTCTTGCCTCCCTCCTTCCTCCTAAACTGATAATGAGGCAAATATCTCACTGTCTCCTCGTGTCTTCATTTAAAGCCCCGCTCATTTGTCTCCACATCAGAGCGCCTGTCTAGAAAACTCAGGGGACGTGGACCCGACTGGTGTAACTTGCATCCAGTCTAGCCCAGTAGGCTCTTCATAAACATTTTTTGATACTGATGTTCATCACGTTGCCCATGAAGATGGTAATAAGTGAGATGAATCATGGTAGTGTTTCTGGAACTGTGCCTGGCTCATAATAGGTTTTCAATAATCATTAGTAGACTCTTAATCTGAATGATAATGTGAGCTCCCTTTCAAGATTCCTGGTTTGATCGCAAATAATGGAAACTGACTCAGAGGAGCTTAAGGAAGGAGGAGACTCTAGGGGTTGTTGATGAGCCTAGACTCAGGGGCAGGACATACAGTTCGGCTTCATTAGCATCAATGGACCAGGAAGTAGAATGTTGTCAGGCCTGGGACAGCCACTGGCGATGTGGTCTCACTCCCTTCCCTGTGCACCTGCTTCGTTCTTCTCTTTCTCAGTTGACAAGCTTCCCTGGCCTTTGTGTGCATGGCCACATGTGGCCACCGTGGCCCCAGCGTCCGTCACCTCTCAAAGCTCCAGTGCCACCAACTGGAGTTCTGGTCCTTCACATCACATTTGTAGAAGAGACGTGTGATCAGCCCAGTGGAGGTTCAGTGCCCTCAGGATCACGCTCCACAAACATAGACATGAGAATGGTTCCTCCAGAGGGGCAATTCCTAAAGTGGTGGTGTGTGTTGCTGAGCAGGTAGTGTGGGCAACAAGGCAGACGCAACAGAACGTGCCTCTTATATGAGATAACAGTCGAAAGCATGAAGCCTGTCCGATTTGATAGGCCCATGCCAGTCCACTTGAACTCTCTTGTCCAGTTACCTTGGACTTGTGCATCCCAGTTGGGCAGCGATGTTCAACTGGCGTGCCGCAAGAATTTTCACAACATGCGATACCTGACTATTTGGTCAGGGGCACTGAACTCTTTCCCCTTAGACAGTCAAATAAAAAAAAAAATGACAATAGCCAACACAACAATAGCCATCGGTGTGACTGAATCAAAATTTTTACCCATTTTCTTTATCAGATTGGCAAAATCTATATTTCTGGTGTGCTGCAGAATTTGAGTAATTAGTGTATGTGTGCCACGAGATAGAAAAGGTTGAAAATAGCTGCAGTTGGGGATCACTCCATGAAACCTGGCCCCCCCGAATCGGGGCTGAAGTGCCTCATCCAGGGTGAGGGAGGCGGCAGCAGAACATACCTAGGCTCCCCACCTGGCAGGATCCTCAGGTCCAGGCCCCTCTGTCTGACCCACCCATTCCCTTGTCTGCCGGGGGAAGGGAGATTCAGAAACCCTGGCCAAGCCTGAGTGGCAGCGCCTTCCCAGAAGCTGATTACAAGGGGCAAAGGTCTCCCGTGCCCAGTGAAGATAAAGCGAAGCATCTTCCACACGGGCGGCCGCGATGGGTGAGTTTGGCCCGTCTGCAGGTGATTACTTTGGCTCAGATAAGGAGCCCGAGTGGCCGGTGAGCCAGCAGATTTCCTATAATCTCTTTCCTAAGATTTGAACTCAAACAACCTCAGTGCCCCCACCTTGCAGCATCTTCTCTATGATCTCTCCTAAGAAGAAGCAAATGTTTGGGCCTCTTGGAAAGTCTGGGGACTCTGAGAGCATTGGATGCTGGGAAAAAGCAGTCCACCTCGTAATGGAACATTGTGGTTAGGCATTCAGGCCCGGAGCAGACAGAACGGGGCGGCATCCTGGTAGACTACTCAGTAGTTAAGGAAACATTACTATATTTTAATTTATATTTTAAAAAACCATGAGAAAAATAACTGGATTTCTTTACATTTATTTTATGGTCTTGCTTGGTTTTTCTTTCGCATTATATGTCAAGAGAACGCCATATTCTTTTCAGTGCCTTGGGGTTTTAAATTTTGGATCCTTCACTTATTAAATATGTGACCCAGGTCAAATAAGTAACAAGGGCAAATGCTATACCCATCCCAATGGGTTATTCTGAGGGTAACGTGGAATAATCCATGGGCGCCCAGAGCCCGGCTCCTGGCACATAATAAACACTTTCTACATTGTTATTCGTTTCAATTGTGCCTATTGTTCCAAGAGGAGAAGGCCTTTTATTTATTTTAAATTTTTAAAAATTTAATTGATTTTTAGAGAGAGAAAGAGAAAGAAACATCCATTTGTTGTTCTACTTATTTATGCATCCCTCGATTGATTCTTGTATGTGCCTTGACCAGAGTCAAACCCGCAACCTTAGTACATTGGGATGATGCTCAACCAACTGAGCTACCCAGCCAGGGCTAGAAGGGCTTTTAAAAATATGGGTCTGGCCCAGCTGGCGTGGCTCAGTGGTTGAGCATTGACCTATGAACCAGGAGGTCACGGTTCTATTCCCGTGGGCACATGTCCGGGTTGTGGGCTCCATCCCACACATCCCCAGTGTGGGGCGTGCAGGAGCTCTGTGCTGGGCACTGGGCGTCTGGGCCTTTGTGAGACACAGTCTGTTCTGCCCATCGAGGTGCCAGGAGGAGGTCTGACACTGAAATCTTTCCTCTCCAGGGATAAGGGAGGGGCTCCTCATATTCATTCTTGCTCCTAAACCCACGGGCTGATTCTCTGGTTGAATAGTTTGCACACCGAGTAAATTTTCTTAATGCCTTCAGTGCCTGCCTGGCTTTCGGGCAGGGATAACATCCCTTTGTGATCTAAGTGGCTTTCCGGGATCATCTCACTCTCCAACTTCTCAAATGAAACTCAATGTGGATCCTCTTTGGCAAAGAGAATCCTGGCATTTGCATAAATGATTAAATCTGGGCTTTTCCATTGGACCAGGGTGCTTTCCAGCTTGCTCGGTGACCCTCTCCTCATGGGTGAGCACTGTGACCCGAGGGAGAGTAGGGATTTAGGCCTGGGGGCTGTGGTGCAGGGTAGTTAGAATTTAGTTAAGTGAAGGGCTCTGGCCTTAGAGCTCAGTCCAGCTTTGCCATTAACTGTAAATCCCTGGTCAAGTTTCTGAATCTTTGTGACTCAGTTATCTCAGCCACAAAATGGGGCTAAGAGTTCTGCACTGTTGTAAGAATTAAATGAGGTAATGCAGGTAGAGTACTGAATGCAATGTTTGAGCCAGAGGAAGCAGTCGGTCAATAGCACAACTATTATTATTATTTTCAAGGCAGAGGAGACAGCAGGGGCCTGGAGATTCCACCTCGTGCTCAGGGGTTTGTGGGCAGGATCCGCGGAGGTGGCTGTAAGGGAAAGAGAGAAAAGGGGAAGCTGCATTCATGAAGACAGACATGGTGCTGGGTGCGTTCCAGTCTTTTTCACTTAACATTTAAACGCCCCTATGAGTTGGGTGTTATAGTCTCCCCTTTCCAGGGAAGGAGACTGCTAGAGACTCTAGTAACTTGCACAGGGAGCACCCAGCAGAGTGGGGAGCTGACCCCACCTCATGCCCTGTCTTCTCCAAGGGAGGGAGATTCGTAAACGCTAGCAGAAGGAAAGAGAAGTTGATTTGCCTACTTGGGCCTGGGCCCTGCATACCTATCGTCTGCCTTAACTGCCCAAGTTGTTATCATCACCCAGTTTTGCAGATAAAAACAGTAACGCTCAGAGCAGGTGGCTCGGCCTAGAGCACAGCAGGGATGGGTCTGCGCCTAGGTGCCCGCCAGGCTGGTGCTCCTTCCAGAGTGGCTGGAATTGCCCTGTTCTGTTGTGACCTCACTGTGTGACCTTGAGCAGGTCACTCCTCTGCACTGCATCTTCTTTACCTGAAACGGCAGGTAACAGCTGCCCTGCTGCCTCTCAGAGCTGCAGAGGCTCCTGTGAGGGAATGGGTGTGAGAGCGCTTTATGAGCTGGAACACTCAGTGTAGAAGGAGGGCTATTACCATCACTCCTAACCTCCCACACCTCCCATCTCCCTCCCGATGCTGTCGCGCATGTGGTGCTTTTAGAGTGGCCAAGTTACCTTCCTGTCTCCTGGCTCCCGCCTCCAGTCCCCAGGCCTCACTGTGGGCTCTCAGAGAGGTCTGGACTGTGGCGGTTTGAACTGGATCCAGAGTTTGATGGAAGGGGCCCACCAAGGCATCCTGAGTTGATCTTATGTTTCTCTGCCCCTTCCTGAGCCTGCAAACACCTCCCGGGCAGGACTCTTCTGGGACCTCATGGTGTGCCACTGTCTCCCACGGCCCCCAGCCCCCAGCCCACAGCCGGCATTCCCGTCATATAGGTTTCCCCGCCCAAGACACTCAGACTTTCCATGTTAAGTTACTTGCGATTGCAGCCTTGGAAGAAATAACCTCACATGCTTTAAAGACCCGCTGAGCATCGTTTCCTGCAGCCTTCTCATCCCTCTCTCCTTCCTCATTCTTACCCTGTGGCACAGCTTCACTAGTCTCCCCCGAGTGTGGCTGCAGCCTTAGCCTGGAGCCCCCTAAGCCTTCTGATCGGACTGTGTCCCTCTGAGAGTCTGACGTCAGAACTGTAAGAGATCATGACCATGATCTTGCCCAAGCTTGTCATTTACAGATGAGGAGACTGGGACTGGGGCAGAGAGCAGATAGTCATGCTCACGCAGTTTGCTAGCCGCCTTCGTTTTTACAGGAGGATCTTGGTGGGCTGTGGGGGTGTGAGGTAGAGAGGAGGTGGTGGCAGAGGGTTTTAGTGTCTTCCCATTGGACAGGCCAGATCTGACGGCCGGAGCCACCTAGTGCCCCTCCAAATATCAAGCACAAGTGGCCTACAAATGGGCAGAGGAGTGCCTGTGAGTGAGTGAGTGAGTGTGTGTGTGTGTGTGTGTGTGTGTGTGTGTGTGTGTAGGGGGAAGGGGTGCCGGGGAGAGGAACTGGGGAGTGGGGACTGATGCTAAAGAGAAAATTCACTGAGTGCAAGTGTGTTCCCAGATGACCAGGGAGAGGAATGTAAGACTTGGCCACACTCCTCCCTTTCTGGAATATTCTATGCATACTCCTATTCAGAGGCACGAGGCCTGGATAAAGTGGTCTTGGGACTTTGCCTTCCCCTGAAACTGTTCTGTGCCGGTCTGCTGAATCCAGCTTTTAAGCCGAGGAGAGCTTCCCAGGTGCCCAGCAGCTTTGGGGCACTCAGGAAATGTTAAATAACCATTATCATCAGTTGTAGCATAAAGGAGTAAACTGCATGAAATTTCATTTTCCTGCCTGCTACCATGATCAAAAAGACAAAGCAAACGAGGTTATCGCCTCCCTGGCCAGAGACAATCGCATTGCCTCTGCTCCATCGACCACATAGGCAACGAGAGATGTTACTGCGTGGCTTTATTGCCGTCTCTCGTAGCAGATGTGGAACGGACCTTGTGAACGGAGTGAAGAGTTGTTGCAAATTTTGCAGTGGAATGAAGCGCAGCATCCAGTCTTCTCCCTGCCCCAGGTTGGAGGCTCTTTCCCCAGCCCAGTGTGAGGAAGACAGGAAAAGTCTGCTTCAGCTTTTTGAAAGGGGCTCAGGTCCTACTATGGCCTCTACTACTGCAGCCCTGAGCAGGCCAGTGGGCAAGCCCAGAGGGGGACCCGCCTGCACAGGGCTGGACGGACACAGTCACTGTAAGCAGGGCCCGCATTGGACTTCTGTCCAGTGGGCTGTTATTGATAGGCAAGGCTGAGAGCTTGGTGGGGACAGCTGGAGCCAGGTCTCACCTCTCCCTGTTGTCCCCATCCGTTCAGTGCTGGTTCAAATGTGCCTACCCCACCTCGTGAAAGAAAAGCCCTACAGTTAAGGAGGACGGTCTAGCAAGGATCTGTAACCAGGACATGCCCTGCTTTTGGCTGCCTTTACCTTTGAGTTCTCTCCTTATCCCCCATTCCCAGTCCCAATGAGGCTCAGCAAGTACTCCACCAACCCCTCCCGGGATGTGGGGCTGGCAAACACATTCTCTGTATCTTCTTACGTCTCCAGGGATGTTTTAATTCTCTGTATAGATGGCATCTGGGTTTTGGCCAGCTGGTGCACCCTCGGTTCTGTTCAGACCACGGGCTGTGCTCTTTGCAGCATCTGCTGGGGAGTCTAATTCTGGCTTGCTGGGCCTTGATGCCCATTTCCCCTCCTCAGACTGATGCCAACCTGTGTCTAGCCCCGATTTGCTCCAGCTCTCCTTCCTATACCCACTGGGCTCTTCTTTTCACCCACCCGGACTGGCCTCCCAAGGCCCCAGGGTGGTTCAGATCTTGGTTCTATTCAGCTTGCCCTTCTGCCTGTCAGGAAGGACCCTGTTGACCCAGAGCATCTCTCGGCCGGCTGGCTTCCCAAGGGTTGGTGCTCTGCTGCCCCCTGGAGGCGGGTCCTACAGGCCAGTTTGGGAGACAGTTTCCACATGTAGTACAAACCAAAGAAAAACCTCTAAAGTCACCTTCTTCCATTATGCACATTCCCTCCTTCCCTCCACACCCCTCCCATCCAGCTACCTCTGAGCCCACAGATGTTTTCTCCATTTGCACAGGCCCCTGAGGAGGCCAGGTGAGAATGCCAGGGTCTCCCAGCTTGGGCATGGGAACCTGAGGAGAGAGGGCTGGTTCCTTCCAGGCTGCCGCATCCTTCCATCCACTGAGAAGGTCTGCTCCAGCCCGGGCTCCGCTAGAACAAACACACATGTGCACATAACACCCACATGCCAAAAATTCAATTTCGGCAAACAACCAGACCTGGCTAATTAAAATGCCTAATCCATTTAAATGAATTCAGCAATTAATTTAGCCAGACAGTAATTGCGTGATTTGAATACTCTTCCTTTTCATTTCCATCGAGTTGCTGGGAGACTCATTTCCTGAGCGGGGTCCAAACCTTGTGGTCTTTGGAATGGGTTTTCCTGCTCAGCATCCCTCCACCGAAGACCTCCCTCTTCACCTGTCACTGAGGAGACTGGTCCCTGATTTCAGGAAGCATCAGCTCTGGGATTCTCCTGGCTTAAGCCATGCCAGAGGGAGAAAGCCTGAATTGGGGTTATCCCTCCCTGGAAGGCTGCCCAACTGTGGGTGCCTAGCCCTGAATTTCTGCCCAGGATGAAGATGTATGGCTGTGATAGTCTCTCCTTCCTGCTCCTTCCATAGACTGCCTCAGGAGCCCTATTCCCATCAGGACCAGAGGGAGAGACTCAAAGAGGCAAAAGGAGACTCAGGGGCTGAGAGCCAGGGCAAGAGGTGGACATCTTTTGCCCATGCAATTTGAGTGTAGAAAAGATAAAGACAGGGACATTCTGCCATCACCAGCTAGCAGGTCCAGGATCTAAGGGCTCCCGCCTGCCCCTCTGCCTGGCCTCCCGTCTTGAATCATTTATAGAATCTCTACTCCATGTAAGGCCCCGAGGTGGTGCCTGGAAAGATAAAACAGGAACATCAGTAAGTACAACACAAGTAAACGGTGACGGCTGCCACAGGTGTCTGTGTGAGAAACTGCAGCCTGCTCCTGCATGCCTGTGTGGAGCCCCATCGGGGGCGGTCACTGGGCAGAAGGAGGGTCAAGGGCACTTGAAGTCGTGTCTGCCCAGCAGGAGGGCTTTTCTTCCTGAGATTCAGGGGCAGATCCAGGTTTCAGGGCAGAACCTGAATCTCAGGAAGCTCATTGAGAGGGGGGTTATTTAAGAAAAAGAAAACAGAATTGTGAATATAAAATCAGGTGTCAAGATAAATATTTATTTCAAGTAAGAAAACAGATCACAATAAATTATGTATTATAAAAGCTGACAATACCACACATACCGCAAAACCCACACAGATAATAGAATGAAAGAGGAATTAGCTGACGGACACACTGCTGACGGGCACACCTCTGTCGCCCTGTCTCCCTACATTGTTTGGTTTCATGCTCTTTGATGCTTCTGCACATGACGGCTGTTGAAATGTCATTTTCTAAAGAGAGAATGGGTAATCCTGTCTTTCTGCTGGCCCAGTCCATCAGAATTTGTTTTTTTTGTATTGATAGCTGGGATTCATAGAACACGTGGCTCCACACACAGACATACTTGTTATTGTGAGAACGCCACAGGTTTGTGCAATGGGGGTGAATTCAGCGAGACAAGCCGAGGCAGGTTGACCTCTGGCCCAGCACCTTCACGTCATGGTGGCAGGTGATTTGCACAGCAGCTGGGAAGTGGACACCCAGGGTCATTTCTAAGCAAGAACCTGCCTCTGTGCAACACTGTGAACTGCACAATGATAACTCACCCAATTAAAAGCGTTCCCAATTCAATTCTCCCTTTCCTGGCTTCCTACCTGCTCGTGGCCACCCTGACAGCACCGGCGAGGGGAAGTGGGATGGGGAGGCTCAGATGGAAGGAGGTAGCTTTAACCCACTTTGCTTAAAATGCATTATTTTGGAAAGTTTTACAAAAACAGAAGGCCATATGAACACACTGCGGGGACCCCTCCCACAGCCTGCAGGTGTCTGAGAGTGAGGGGCCTGGTGCATGGGCTTCCCTGGCCTCAGAATAACCCATCACTGAGGTGACCTGCATGGGGGATGGAAACTGCAGGAGTGGTGGGCACCTCCTGCTCACTCCTGGGAACTGAAGAGAGGTTGGCACAGTAGTTAAGGACGTACATAGTGGAGCCGGCAGTTCTGGGTTCTGGTTCTGGCTCTGGGATCTTAGGCAAACCCCTGAAGCCCCAGCCTTCTCATCTGTAAAAGGGAAATAATGTAATGGGACAATCAATGGGTCCAGGCTGCCTGTCACTACTTGAGCCAATTCAGCAGAGATAGCGTTGGATCATATATGAGCGTCTATTCCAATACTGCCGGCAGTGGGGAGAGCAGCAGGTCATCCACAAAAATCTGCTCTGTCCCCCACCATAAGCCAGCTGATTATATTGGGTAGAAGGACAAAGATTACTTGGGAAAGTAGGCAAAGGTGATAAGAATGGGTATGCAGTAAAAAAAAGAAGGAATTCTTACCATTTGCAACAGCATGGATGGATCTGGAGAGCATTATGCTAAGCGAAATAAGCCAGTCAGAGAAAGATAAATATCACATGATCTCACTCATTTGTGGAATATAAAGAACATCATAAACTGATGAACAAAAATAGGTACAGAGACAAAGAAGCATCAGACTGTCAAACTTCATCGGGAAGGCAGGGGAGTTGGGGGCGGGGGTAAGAGATCAACCAAAGGACTTGTATGCATGCATGTAAGCATAACCATTGGACACAGACATGGGGGGGTCAATGGGAGAAAAAGGAGACACATGTACTATTTGTGATACTTTAAATAACAAAAAAAGAATGGGTATGCAAAATGGGCAGTTTGCAGGTAATGAGGGCTTAGGGTTTGCAAAGGCCTGCGGGCATACAAAGGCCTGCGGGCATACAAAGGCCTGTGGGCATGCACAAGGCTGGGGGTTCTCAAAGGGCTAAAGCCTCTGTTTTCTACAATAGGTTGTTAATCTTTCCATGATCATAGGCAGCTCCTGGATGTGGAGGATGGGCCACATTTCCAGGTGAGCTCCCAGGTCCCCGCGTGCAACTCCCAGCCAGGTTAGAACGTCCCTTTTTTAGTCAGAACAAAACAATCACTATTAACAGAGCATGATTACTATTTCTTACAATCATAGCTGGTCCCCAATATTCTGTTTCTGCCCCTAACAATAATAGTCAAGCAGGTATTACTAATAAATGTGATAATGCAGGTAAAGCACATACGAGGCAATCAGTAAATGCTGGGGATTTTGGGTTTATTTTTTATTAGTGGCTGCTTTTTATTTCTTAGAGGAGGAGGGATCTTCCAGCTTCTGGGTGGCAGCGTGAGGGAGGAGGGGAGAGTGTCCCGAAGGAGGGGACATTTGATCTGGGCCTTCAAGTTTTGGTGGCTAAACATTTGAAATGGGGAAGCACTTCCAGTTTGGCTGGGTGCAGGTGCTGGAAGGGAAGTTTGGAACAGGTTTAACAAGGTGGTTTGCGCCCCGAGGAGACCATGAGTACTATCTTGTATTTCTCACGATTTGACATGACCAGCGCTATGATTTTGAAGCACAAGGCTTGTGGCAGGAGAAGATGGCTGCAGACAGATGTGACAGAGACTCGTTAGAGGTTATTAGGACAGCCCAGGCAGGAGGTGACGAGGACTGAACTGGGCAGCGTCAGAGGTTCCCACATGCAGACACACAGACATGCAGACACTCATGCACATGGACCCACGATTTAGAATAACAGATGCCACATGGATGGTGTTACCTTGCTTCTCTCTGAATTGTTATTTATCCTGCTCTCTGCTGGAACTTGACAAATTAGGAGACGAGTGTGGCAGAGCTGTCGCTGGTGCCAGGATGAAGCTGTGCCCTCGCAGGCGTGCACTGGGTCTCTGCGTGACAGAATCCTGCTCCCCGGGCCGGAAGGGTCGCCCCCAGCGCTGGCTGCAGCTGGCTGACTTGTCTTCACATCTGAGCTGCTCTTTCTGGGGGCTGGTGGAAGCCGAAGCAGAGCTGGCCTCCAGCAGGCTGATGGGCAGGGCAATTTATTTTATGCTGAAATGACAGCGGGACAACAATGCCTATTACAGGAGACAATGGGTTTTGTAATTGCTAGCCTGGGGGCAGGGAGAAAGTCCCCCCCCCCTCACCCCGCCTCCCCCAATACCTGCCAGAGTAGTAATGACGTGTTTAGGGGCCCCAGGAATTAGCCAGCCTGGATGTGGCTTTTTGCCCAAAGGTTTCTACCTCACTTGGGTCTAGCTCTGTTCTGGAAGTTTCTGCCTGCTGATTCAGGACACTGTTGAAAACCCAATATATCACTAATGGTAATTCTTACCTGTCCTTGTTCAAGATACAGAAAATGGAGGCAGAATGCTTCAGACCAGGCAGGATGGAAGTTAGAGTTCCCTGTTATCAATTACATCTCTCATAAGAAACCTACCCCCTTTCATTTGCCTATCTTGGCACCTTTACCCTAGCTGCATAGTGACTAATACAGTTTTTGGCACATCAATTAGTACTAATTTGTTGACTGACTGACTGCATTCTGAGATGAATAATAATTTGAACCAGGTAATTAATTTACTGTGAGAATGAGGAGAGTAGACTAGTATATGTCTTCGTTATAATATTCATTTATTCAGTCCACATATACTTACTGAGTGCTTATTGGGTCCTGTACTGTGTGCCTGGAAATAGGACAGCAAACAGGCCTCCGGGAGCTACAGTCTTAGCTGAGGGGAAGTACCTGGTGCTGTGGGAACACGTTCTAGGGTGCTTAACCCAGACAAGTGTGCAGGGGTGGTGGTCAGAGAAGGCTTATCAGAGGCGTTAAAGTCTCATCTGGGGCCAGAGGGAAGCATGTGAGTCAGCCAGCTGAAGGGTGTGTGTGTGAAGGTGCGACCATCCATGATCCAGGACACCAGAAGCTTCTGGTCTTGGGAAAGAATTTGTCAGAGAAAAAGGTGACGGCAATAATGTGCAAGTGTTGAGGTGGGGTGTGGGGGGGGGGGGGAAGGATAATGCTGAAGGGAGCTTTTACCAAGTAAGTGTCTTTAGAGACAGACAACTGAGCTGACTCCAGGCAGCTCAAGGTGAAGGCCATCGTGGTTGTCCACAGAATCAAAGGGAAACCTGAACAACCAGGGCATCCAGGGTCCTCACCGTAGGATCCTCTCCAGGACAGTGAATGCCATGAACTCCAACTGCCTGGTCTCTGTGTGCTCAAGTCTTCAGCTTCCTGGGAAGAAGAATCTGATTGGCCCAGGTTGGGTCAGGTGTCTCTGCCCTTGGACCAATCAGGCATAGGCAGGAAACAGAAGTATGGGTGACAGGGCCAAGGAGGGATCCCTGTGAATTCTACCATTAGTTTCATGCTTTGCTTTTTTAAGCTGCACACAGGAAGGGCACTTCACTAAGAGCAGGTGCAGCGGGGAGGTAGGAAGTGAGGGAAGGCTTCCTAACGTTTCCACTGCGTCTTTATAGGCTGGGGACAGTCTGCATTTATGTGCAAGGCCCCATTTATGGGTTTTGTTATTGCTGTTTGTTTTTCCATGCCAGCCACCCCTCCCCATGAATGGATCTCTCACAACCAGCTCTGGACTGCTAGGCCTCGGCATGTCCTCCAAGGTCTCTGATAAACTCTGGAAATGTCAGTCCTGAGAATTTTCCAAGGCTGTGACTTGAAGGCTTGCGGAGAGGGAGGAATGTATGTGTAGAATTGTGGGGGAGTGGTGGAGAGACTCTCTAGACATCTGGGGGTAAAGAGAAATGGGCTACTTTCCTAACTCTAATTTGGGTTTATCCAGGTGAATAATTTCTCAGGCAGCCAGGAGGAGCCGTAAACCCTGGAGACCAGGGCTGCTCGAAATTCAGGCTGCAGTTCTGACAGCTTCAAATTAGAATCAAGCTCAGCCTTGGAACCCGTGGGGTCCTTCACTGCATCCTCCAGGCCTCAGGTGGAACTCCCAGAGGCCGGGAGGCTGCTTTGCCATATCTTTGCTGATACAAGAAAGGGACAGATGAGTCTTTGGCCCCTTACCCCTCTTCACTTGCTTTCCAGGCAAATGGTTTGACGTCCCCTGGCCTGGACAGTGAGAAGGACTTTGGCTCTGAATAAACATCTCGGCCCACTCTGCTGGGACAGGGCACCCTCTGGCCCTTTCCTCATGCCCCTGGGTGCTCGTGGCTGGTTGGGTGGGCATTGCTCACAGCCTGGGGAAAGGGTCAGCTCAGATCAAAAGAAGCCTCTGAGGCAGGGAATTGGCCTTACAGAGAAGCAGGTGGTTTTTAAAAAAATTTTTTATTGTTGAAAGAATTACATATGTACCCTTTTCCCCCCATTGATCTCTTCTAGCCCACCCCGCCTCTCACCCCAGGCCTCCACCATCCATTTGTCTGTGTTCGTGGGTTATGCACGTATGCGTACAAGTTCTTGTTGATCTCTTCCCACCCACCCACCTCCCCCGCCTTCCCTCTGAGGTTGGACAGTCTGTTCCAAGGGCTGGAGTTTTTGTGAGGCGTTTGAGACAGCTGAGCTCTGGGAGGCTGCAGCTGTATCAGAGATCCCGGTGCTCTCCCTGCATCCGGGGTGCTGCCTCCATGGAGACCTGAGATGCTCCTCCTCTCCCTCCCTGCCACCTTCCTTGCTGTGCTGTGTGGGAGCCAAGGTGGGGGAGAGTCAACACAGAACCCATAATGAGGGCCTGAGGAACAACACTGAATACAGGAGGAGAGGATGTAAACCGAGAGCATGAGTGTGATGGGGGACCGGGCACAGGAGTCATGGAGTTGAAAGAATCTGTTAAGGAGCAGCTTTCTGAAGCGAGTGCTGTGGAAATATAACAAAGGGAGGGGCGTGCATGGAGAGAGAGGATTTAAATGTGCATGTGAGAGAGGCAAGATGTAAGGTTCAGGGCTTTCCCTTGATAACAGGGAGGGAAGCTCATCTTGTGGACATTATCTCACTCAGTCCTCACAAGTCTCCTCTAAGGTAGAGGTCAACCCTACTTCACAGATGAGTTATAACGGGAGACAGTAGACTTTTCCAAATAGGAAGTGGTCCAAAAAAGAAGGACCAGTGTCTACAGCCCACCCCTCTTCCAGATCTTTCCATGTTTGTGCTTCTACAAGAAAAAGACCCTGCTTAGTATAATCCAGCCATCTCCTCTCTAGATTCTCAACAGACATTGTGTCTAGCTTCAAGTTAAGGATCTGTGGTTGATATCTATTGCTCTTCCAAATCTGGCATGAATTTGCATTACTATTACATAATTTATAGAGTAAATTGTGAACCTAGTGATTGTGAATCA
This sequence comes from Cnephaeus nilssonii, assembly GCF_951640355.1. Classification (NCBI taxonomy): domain Eukaryota; kingdom Metazoa; phylum Chordata; class Mammalia; order Chiroptera; family Vespertilionidae; genus Cnephaeus; species Cnephaeus nilssonii. The sequence goes on along the minus strand of NC_137092.1, from coordinate 7,407,704 downwards.
TAAGTATACTGTACATGAAAAAGCGAGGGAAAGGGAGAAGAATGTAGATGAACATTTGTTAAAACATATAAATATCTGCATAATACAACCTGGAAGATAATTCATGTAGGTACTCCTATTCTTGTTTTCACTGTAGTTGAAATATAGTTTCTTTATGGTTGGTATTAAATTTTCCTCCTCCATTAACTTGCCCATATTTCTTTTGTTTTGTTTGGTGTTCAGTCAGTCCAGGTTTTTTAAAACTGCAGGCGACGCAAACATTCACTTTTGAGGGACTTTATCCTTTAGTAGTTTTATCTGCATAGGGTTGTAATGGTTTTCCATCCATCTATGACCACTGGAGAGAGAAGTGCCATAAGTCACCTTATGGAACCTGGCGGGAGTCATACTCTTTCCAGACTCAGTGTCTGCAGCAATGTTATTTCCCTTTGGTGATCTAGAGCAAGTACTCTAAGCAACATAGTAATCCCGTTTTATTGCCTGCTCATTCGGAGGGACTAGGAACAAAAATGGCTAAGTTAGAGCCTCAATTTTCAATCCAGTGAGCTAATTGCTATGTTTCCTGGTAGACACAGTCTTCCTTGGACACTAAAATTTCTAAGTCTGCAATACCCAGTCGTAAAGATTGGAAGCACAGAGTCTGCTAACAGAGTTAGTGTAATAGTGATACTTGCCATCCCTATTCCCACCCCTTGGTTTCTAGACTCATGATTTCTAGTTATGTAAGAAAGAGCATTATACATGGTTCAAAGAATATACTCCATCCTGTACGCTTCGTGGCGCCTCAGCCAGGGAAGTGAGTTCAGTGAGGAGTAGCAATACCCATTCGGGGTGTAGTTGCCATGTAATTACAGGGTTCTTACTCAGGGGTACTCAGCTTCCCCTCCATACGTGGAGGACTGAGTCTGTGCCCTGACCCAGGTACGAGGATTGGATGAGGGACTGCGTATCATTGGGTATATTAGGCTTCAGTAACAGCAACTGGCTTAAAGAATAAGACAGTGTATCTCATAATGAACGTCTGAAGGCAGGGAGTACCAGGTGAGTTAATTCAAAGCTCGGAAATATCAGTAAGGACCGGGCTCCTTACGTTTCCTGGCTCTGCCCTCCTTAGTGTATTCATCACTGCCCTCCCTGGTCACAGTTGGCTGCCACTTGCTGCCGAGCCACCTGCAGTCAGACAATGTCCAATGGAGGCGGGATTTGCATTCAGACAATGTCCAATGGAGGCGGGAGTCTTCCTTCCTTAGAGTTTGTTGTTTTGGCACTCTAACCCTGAGGTCTCCTCAGGCTTTTGTCAGAAAGGAGGAAAGGGTTTGGGAATGGCGGTTAAATGGGAAAAGACCAAGGTCTGCAGTGCTCTGTCATGATGGTGGCAGGTCTGTCAGTCATAGTGAGGACCCTACTGGTGTGTCCATCTCCTTTCCTTTTGGACCTCATGAGCTGCCATACCAAAGGTCCCTATGTGTCAGACCACTCTGATTTTTAGGCTGGCCAGCTGCCTACTGTGATGGCCAAGCTCACTGTGCCTCTGGCAATTAATGCTGTTCCCAGGCCTGGGTTACCTTATGACATTCCCAGTCCATTTGAAACTGTGCATCTCATTTCCAACTACAGTTTATTCTTTTCTCCACTAGCAACCTTGGCTGACAAATAACAGCCCTCTAGCTTTTCAGACATACGTTGGCACTGCCCTCACTAACGTATGTACCATTGCCCTTACAAAGGAAGTGCGTTTGGGTCCTCTTGGGAGACATAGTTAGGAGATGGGGAATCAGTCATGATAAATCCACCCGCACATTCCTACCTCCCTTGGCCTTTGAATTTACTTCCTCTAAATGATAAATTATAATTTCTGGCATCTCAACTACATTTAGTATTTAGCACGAATGAGTCCAGGTTTCTGTCAACCCACCCAGCAAACGGTGGAAATGATTTCTAGATGCTCAAGCTAGTACGCCTACAATGATGGCCTACAATGATGGATCTCCTTTGTTGGCCTAGCTAACAGGGGTGGGGAACCTTTCTTTCTGCCCAGGGCCATTTGGATATTTATAACATCGTTCGTGGGCCATGCAAAATTATCAACTTTAAAATTAGCCTCTATATTTGGTCAAACATTTAATTATCTCACCCCTAATGCCTTGGCAGGGCCAGACCCAATGATTTCTTGGGCCTTATATGGCCCCTGGGCTGGATGTTCCCCACCCCTGGTGGCACCTTCAGAATCTACTCCCCACATCTCTGCTGTATTCATTCTTAAACTCATGCACCTTTGTCTATAAGATTTACTCTTCAGAAATTCTATATGGACTTCAGATATGAACTTCACCCCTCCCCACCCTGTCCCAGAGACATGTTGAGATCTTATTCTAGTTGTAGGTGTGGAGACAATGAGGGGTAGAAAGGGTAGAGAATTGGCTTCCCCTTGCAAAGAAGCACCCTTGTGTTAGATCATTGGGGTTTTAAAGCAGGGTTGGAATAGATACAGGAGGGGGAAAGGAGGGGCCGATTTGGCTGACAAGAAAGATAGGAATCAATGAAGTTTAGAAATTCAATGCTTTCCGAGTTATCTGCATCCTCCCATAAATCTCTGTTTCAATTCCCAGGCCTACCTCTTCCCTGATCAATGCTCTAATTTTCACCTAAGAACAGTGGAAGGCTGCAGATTCAACTCATTTTGTAATTCAGCAATCTGGAGGATAAAACTGTGTGCTTGGTTTTTGTCTCTCTCAGCACTGTGACTGCAAGACAAAGAGATTCTTCTAGCACCCTCAGAAAATCCTTGGTGTTCATTTTGTGTCTTAAGTTGAGAACTTAAGAATTTGTGTTTTTCAGTTTTACTTAAAAAAAAATCCATCTAATGCTATTAGAAGCAAGCATTTCATTCTATAGATCCTGACTTTCCCAAGCCCTTTATATTGTTTTTATACTCTAATCCTTGACTTCCACATATAGGCGACTATTTGGCTACTATGCACCACATTTAGGCAAAGTCACTTCTCTTAATCCTAGCCGAATTTCACTGTGTTCAGCCCTGACCATGCCAAGTACACCATCCCAGCTTCCTGCCAATTTCTGGAGGGTCTGTTTCTCCTCTTGGTATCGTTTTTTGTTTTTTTGTTTTTTATCAGCCAAGGTTTCAATTTGCAAGCAACAGAAAGAGACTATGGTTAAGTTGGGGGGAAAAAAGATTAAAAGGATATTGGGTAGTTCACTGACTCAGGAGTTTTGCAGCCAGGAACAACATCCAAAACCATAACCTTATAGGCAAAGTCTTCCTCTATCCCATGCCAGTGAGTCTCTATCCCTCAATTGTGATATCATGATAGGGACAGGAGTGTCTGGAGGCAAGGGGTTAGGTCACTGCCTATGTTCTGGCTACAAAGAAACATGAGAAGTCATTATGGCATTTTCAGCTTCTACAGTGGGGGATGGTCTCTGATCCCTCGCAAGACTCCCAGGGGTTGAATGGCTGAACAGCCAAAGTGAAGGGTAGATGTCCATTGGCCCTTGAGCAAGTCGCTCCTTTCTCTGTTTCCATTTCCTTTGCTGTAGAAAGAAGGGTTTGGACTAGCCGGTCACTAAGGCTGCTCCCAGATCGGTCATTCGGAAGCTTTCCCTTTAGCCTCTGTGGGGTTCCCGCTCACGAGTCCTTGTCCTGCTCCTACTCACAAGTGGTCAGGGTGGGGGACAGAGGTGATTTGGCCCAAGACTGGCCACCCGAGGAGGTGGAGGTCGCTCTCCCTGGCTCCTGGCAGGTGTCCCGAGCCCTGAGCAACTGTTTCTGTAGCAGCTTTCACACTGACATGGAGCAGGGAGGCCCTGTCAGGCCAGTACGCGGGAGCCAGGGAGCCAGTCATCCTTCAAGACCCGGCCCTGCTGCAACACTAGATGTCGAGGCGACAGGTTTTGTAGACTGGTTATGGGGTTATGGATGATTCCTTGAGTGCTTTTGAAGCCTTTAGGAATATGTGGCAAGCGTGAGCAGTTGGTTCCCCCCAGTCTCTCTTCCATTGGCTGCTTCTTTAAGCGGTGGCTGGGCGATGGGGGAGAGGTGTATGTTTCTCCCTTTCTCTCTGGCTGCCTTTCCGGCACACTGCTTTCTCAATGGGAAGAGGCAAAACTTTCTCCACCATCATCCGAAATGGAGCCTGCATATTAAACATACGCCAGCTTCCTCTGCTATTTGCTGGTGGATTTGTTTCATTTCATACCTCACTGCAGCCTCCTCTCTGTTCCGAACACGCTGTACCCGTTGTGAGGAGAGAGGAGGGGCGCAGGGACTCGAGGGTGCATTACTTGTTTTCTTAGCAAACTCTGAGCAGTGTTGGCACTGAAGTGGGGGCTTTGAATGCATAGAAGCCTGCGGACTTGGGAGGAGTTTCAGTTGTTGGCTCCCTGCAGCTCTGATCCTGTCCTCATATTCACCTGAGGGTGGGGGTGGGGGGTGGGGCCCTCCTCATCACTGCCTCCCCCCCCATCACTGCCTCCCACCCCCCAACCACCAAATGATCTGATTGTTGGGTATAAGGAAAATTCTTTGTCCTCCTTGGGCTGCCTTTTATTTTGTTGTTGTTACTGCAAGACAATACCCCCAGGAACTTCACAGAATTAAACTATTTTATCTTCTTTACATTTTTAAACACAAGCAGGAAAGGAAAAGGGAGGTTGTGTTCCGACCGTGTCCCGGGCACACAGCAGTGAGGTGCTGAGCATGGTGGGCCCCACCGCCTTGTGCACTGCACTGACCCCCCATGCCCTGGGGTGCGGTGTGCCTTCCCTGCTGAGGCCTTGGGCACTCACCCCCCTGCCAGGTGTGGCTGGGCACGCGGTGGGGCCTGGGAGAAGACAGCTCAGAAAAGCCAGTGTCCCTCCCCAGTGACTGAGATCACTGCCTCTGTGTCCTTGCAGAATCTTCTACAGGCTCGTGGGGTGCTCTCCAGCAGAGCTCGGGGGGGACTCTGGCCACGCTCAGCTGCCTGGGGTGGGCGGGGGGGGGGGGCGGCCTAGTGTGATGGTGCCACGACCACGTGGATTCCCAGTCCTGGGGCTGAGAGTGATTTATGAGGCAGGCTCGATTCCCTTCCTGCAGCTCCCCCGGGACTCTCTGGAAGGTCCTGGTCATTTTATCTTATTTCTAAGTCACCAGGTTGTCCTTCACCCTGAGCCACAGTCCTGGGATTAAAGGGAGTCGCTGTGGTGAAGCCATTAATCACAGAGCCGGGCAGGGTCTGGGTGCTCTCTTCCCTCCCTGCTCCACCTGGAGGGCAGGTTCTGTGTCCTGTAAGTGTCCTCTTCCCACGGCTTGGATTTCAGTCTGACCACGGCTTGTGCCGGGGAGGCTTTCAGGAGAGAGAACAGGAAAGACTGGCTGGATCATTCATTCACGCATTCATTCATTCATTCATTGATTCTGTGTTGAGAACCTACTTGTGCTGGATTCTATCTTAGGATCTAGCCACAAACACACACATAAATATGCCCTCAGTAGCTGACATTCTAGCTCTAGGCAGATGTAAACAGTGGCTGTGCTGGTGCTTTCTTTTTTATCTTTTTGAGAAGGTGGAAGCAAGGTGAGAAGGTAGAAACAAGGCAGGGGAAGAAAGATTTCCCTGCTGAACTGAGGCAGAAAGTGAGTCCACACGAGAGACACACGGCAGATCCGCACGAGGGAGTCTTCATCATCAGATGCCCCGTTTCTCAGAGGGTGGCCTGAGGTTTGGGGGCTGCTGAACAGCTGCCAGTTTACCAGAGATGTTGCTTTTTCCTCAAAGTCAACTGGGTGAGAAGAGGCAGGAGGGTGGCATGGCCAATTACCCAGCCTCTGCGGGTGGGTCATGGGGGAAGAAGCCACCTGCCCCCCTGGGAGGGGCCCCAGGGCTGGGAAATGTGTGTGTGTGTGTGTGTGTGTGTGTGTGTGTGTGTGTGTGTGTTTGCTCCGTGTGACAGGGCCAGAGCGTGCTGAGCAATGTGAAGCATTGTATTTCAGCACTTGTTTTCTGAGGCCTGAGCCTCCTGCTCCACGTGGGAGGTTCTGGTTGGGTTAGAGAGGCAATGCCCTCTCCCGAGGGAGCTCTAAGATGTCTCATCGGCATGACTGTTTACCTTTTCCCTTAGAGACAGCCAAGAACACCAGCCTCCAGGGGGATGTCCGAGGGAACTGCCAGGAAATTGGGGGAGAAGCAAGATCAGGACAGTGGAGCTGGGGGTCGGGGAGCCCACACTCCCTGGGGTACAAGAAGTCCAGTGGAGCCACCGATAGAGTGAAGGACTCAGACCAACTAGAGGAGACATTTCTGAGCGACCTTACAGACCTCGGTTCTCCCTTACCTGCCTTTGCAAGGCAGCCAACGTGTCTTGTTTCTTACATCCAGTCCCTTACACCAGGTCTCCTCAGGTGAGTGGAGGAGTCACAGGTAGAGTGGACAGCACAGCAGAGCTGTCAGGCCCAGGGAGGAACTGCCCTGGAGTGACCACAACAGGGAGAGGGCAGCCGGAGTCTAGGCCAGAGGGTCACTGTCTCTGGGAGGGGATCCAGGAGCTCTTCTTCTTCCTCTTTTTTTCATTCCTTTATTTCATATACTTTTAATCAGTTTTTCTCAGTGGCAGTTAACATATCATATTATATTAGTTTCAGGTGTATACCCCAGTGATTAGCCATTATTATAACTTACTAAGTGATCATCACAATAAATCTTGTACCCACCTGGCACCATACATAGTTATTACAATATTATTGACTATATTTCCTATGCTGTACTTTACATTCCCATCACTATTCTGTAACTACCAATTTGTACTTCTTAAGTCCTTCACCTTTTTCATCCATCCCCCCAACTCCCTTCCATCTGGCAATGTCAAAATGTTCTTTGCATCTACGAGTCTGTTTCTGTTCTGCTTGTTGTAGTTGAGCCTTGATTGCTGTTGGCACATCAATAGGAGGGATTTACCCCTAGGCTGATCAGCTGCAAGGACTGGCTGTGACCACCATGGAGGATCAGCTGTGCAGGGGCCTACTCCACGGAGCAGGACTTACTTTAGCAGGGCCCTGGAACCTGCTGAGTTTGCCTCTTGAGTGTGTCACATGTGGAAGTGTTTGGGTGGTACTTCAACATGGTCTGAAGCTGTCCACCATGTGTGTGGCCTTGGGGCCTCCCTGGAGGTGCAGGCCAAGGTTAGCCTCCACCTGTGTTCTGTCCAGGGCCGCCCAGCATGAGCTATAAAGTGATCTGCAGATGGCTGCTACTTGTGCTGGGCTTGGAGTGCCAGGCATGGGGCCATTTAGCGAGAGGTATTGGGCACACCAAGGCAGATGCTGCTTGTTTGAGAGATTTTAGGAAAGTCCACAGTATGAGCTAGAGTAGGTGGTTTGTCTCACTCAGTTACAATCCCTACTGGTTTTCACAGCCAGAAGTTATGGGGACTTTTCTTCCTCACTTGCAGCCCTGGGCTGGGGGACCTGGTGTGAGGCTGGAACACCTCACTCCTCAGGGACATATCCCTCCTGATTCTTTATCCACCACATGTGGGTGTGGGACCAGCCTGTTCTGTGTCTCTGCCCCTCCTACCAGTCTCCATGTGGATTTTTCTTTATATCCTTAGTTGTAGGACTTCTGTCCAGTTAGATTTCAGGCAGTTCTGAATAATGGTTGTTCTGTAGATTAGTTGTAATTTTGATGTAGTGTGGGAGGATGTGAGAACCATGTTTACCTACACCTTTATCTTGATCGAAAGTCTAGTAGCTGCTGCCTCTTAAACAGCATTTCCCCTCTTCTCCTTGTTTTAGCCACCCCTCACCCTCTACCACCCCCACTCCCAGAAACCCCTGGTGCAGCCAACTCCAGGGCATATTTGAGATTCTTGGTACAAATGAGGTTGGCGTTCAGCTTTCCTCACTGCCAGCAGTGACTTGGATTTCTTGACTCTGTCAAGTTCATTATCCTTTCCCCACAACTTTGCAGCTTCCCCAATTTTATTGCTATTTTCTCCTTTCCCATTTTGCCTTGTCCTTGTGGCTTTATGCCTTTGTAAACAATCCCTTTGCTGTAGTTTTAGTGAGGTTTGGGGAGGGAGTGAGATTAGATGTGTGTGTTCAGTTTACTACCTTTACCAGGAAATCTGGCCATTTACTTTTATCATTTGAAGAAAGACCATTCTAGTTTCTGGCTGTGGCAGGGCCTCAGATGTCTCGCCTAGGCCATGTGTGTTTGCAGAGAAACCTGCCATTATCTCTGTCTTAAGGGTCCACAGGCCACAGTTCTAGGCCCAACATCTTCTCCCGGTCCTGGTGATGCCCCTGCCAATCAAGCTCCTTCCACTTGTCCCGTTTCATCATTTCCTTATCCCTATACACCACTCTTTCCACTTAGATGCCCTTGGGTCCCTACTTTCTTTCAATCCGTAAAGAAAAAAAAAATCAATGAATTAAAACACACACACACACACACACACACACACAAACAATTGAGTACCTAGATCGACTGTATGGGTATGGAAATCAGGTTTTCTAAGTCCCAAACTAGAATTTTCGTTAGAGTCCTATAGTAAAAAGATTGTTTGGCTGATGTCATTTAGTCACTAAAACGTTAAGAATTCAGGGAGCACCAGGGAAGAACACTTGAAATCTGACCTTCCCCAGAGAATCCTGGATATTGCCATTGTATCTGGGAGAAAAGTGAGAAAACCCTTTTTCTCCAGGAGTGAATGATCTTGCTAGGCTGGGAAAATGGAAGCATTCTCCAAAACTATACTAGGCATCTGGATAGTGCCAGATAAGTAATAGGAAGTGTCCAAGAACTTTGAGGAGGGGAGATCTTGGAGGTGCTGGGCTGGTTAAAAAAAAAAAAGCGAGGGTTAATGGGGGAATAAGGACAAATATGTAACACCTTAATCAATAAAGAAATTAAAAAAAAAAGCTGGGGGTGGGGGTGGGGGAAAGGGCCTGGCTGGTGTGGCTCAGTGGTTGAATGTTGACTTATGAACTGGGAGGTCATGGTTCAATTCTCAGTCAGAGCACCCAGGTTGCGGGCTTGGTCCCCAGTAGAGGGTGTGCAGGAGGCAGCCAATCAATGATTCTCATCATTGATGTTTCTATCCCTATCTCCCTCTCTCTTCCTCTCTCTGAAATCAATAAAAACATTTTAAAAAGGAAGGCTTCCTGGAGACAGGATTTAAGGATGGGCTTTGAAAGTGTCCCATAGACATGCAGTTGGTTCTGTGAACTTGGGAGATGGCATGAGGAAAACACATCCTGTCAGTTCTTCATCTACTACCTTTCACCTGTCATCTATTATCCCACCTCCACCAGTCACCCTCTACCTTCTGACGGTAAGGGGCCTCATGGTTATTCCTCCTTAACTGTAAAACTTTGTCTATATTATTCAGATGAGGTTCCGCTATAAGCAACAGAGACTCAAAATAACTGTGGCTTTAACACAGGAACACAGGAGTTATTTCTCTCTCAGCAAAAGTCCAGAGGAATCTAGTTTGCGACTGGTAGGAAGGTTCTGTTCTATGAAGTCCTCAGTGATGCAGGTTCTTCCCAGCCTACTGGTTCTCCTCCTAATGGACCAAGATGGAGGTTAGTGCTCCAGCCATCACATCCACATTCCAGGCAGCAGTATGGAGGAGAGAATAAATAAAAGGATGATCACTAGCTGTCTTGTTTTTGTCTGATAGGCCAGATCTCAGTCAAGTACAAAGTGCATTGGGATCTATAGCCTTCATTCTGGGTCGCCAGTTGTTACTATAGAAGTGGGGATACTGAGATAACTAGAGATCATGGCTACACTGTCACCATCAGTCAGTCTTAGCCCACATTTGGCCACCCCATCCATGTGTCCTGCTCTCATTGGTACGTTCCTCCATCAGTTTATCTTTTTCGGTGTGGCCATCATTACTTAGAGCTTCGAGGAAACAAAAAGCGATTCAGTCCAGTCTTTTCCAGAGAAGAATGAAATATGAGGATGAACATGACTTGTCTAAGGTCAGTCACCCTGCTGAATAGTTGCAGAGTCATCATGAGATCACCAGGATAAAGATTTGCCTGAACTGAGCACCTGAGAGCTGAGGGAGCAAGGGGGAAATAAAGAGCCAGGTTAGTTGCCCAGGGATGTCTCCTGGATGAGGTGAGAACTGGAATGAGTTTGGAGAAGAAGGAAGTCCTACAGAAGGGAAGAGGGTGCTTATGGGGCGGCGGAATGGCCTAGATAGAGCAGAGACAAGTTAGAACATTTTGTTAGGGCCTATGAGTTTGAACAAAGTAGAGGGTACGTTGTCAGCTATGATGAAAAATTAAACAGGGAGTCGAGGTGGGGGGTAGGAGTTGAATGGGCTTTGAACTGTCCCCAAGAACTTGGAATCAATTAAGGAACAGAGCCATTTCGGGCTTTTTAGGTTTACCAGAATCTGGTTCAGCCCCATCTCTAGCCATCTGTCTCTGCCTCTCCTTTCCATTTCTGACTCTGACCCTATCTCAGTTTCCATCCCCCGGTCTCTGTCTTGTTTGTTTCCTCTCTCTGTTCTCTGGCAGCAGCTTTTATGCTTACAAAGTGTTTCCTGTAATTCCCTTAATAACGGTGGCCGAGTTTCCGACGCTGAACCTGAACCGATCTCCAACCCCCGTATGTCTGAGGTGGGTGCTGCCTTAGCCTTCCTCCTATACTTGATGAAAACAGAGTCCAAGCTTTATTATTTTTTTTCCCCACCTGCCTGGGCCCTCAGGACACTGACAGACACGGAGAGTGCTGCACCTTTGTCTGAGATGGGGGCTTGGGAGACATGCTCACTCCATGATTCCTGTGGACTCAGAGCCTCCCCGGCTTCCTTGAAATCTACCAGCTCTGAAATTTATGACACATTCCTTGTCCCCACTCCTAGAGGTGGCTGCCAAGGAGACAGGTTAAAAGCCTATATTTATGGCAAGTGACAGTTTCTGAACAAGGTGTTGATTAAGGAGCATGTTGGGTTCTTACTGTTCCACGAGCTCCAGAGGCTGAGCAATGAGTGTGAAGACCAGGCGTGGGTTGGGCACCCACCTCCTGCCCAGGCTGCAAGCCCTGGGAGTAGTGGGGGTGGGGGCCTGACAGCGCTGTGCTGAAGTTAACTCCCACGGCCACATTGTTCAATGTTAGGAATATCCCACACTGACTGTTAAACTGTTGGTAGGTTGAAATTGGCCATGGTGGGACTATTTACACCATGAAGATGGGCAGGCACGGTGAATCAGGGTTGTTTTTCTCCCCTGGAGAAGTAGTTTAGCAGCACTTTGTGGGGAGAGTGGCAGCTCTCTGAGATTCTTGAAGCTTTGTCCAGGGATCTGGCCAGATTGGAGGGGTTCCTGGCCAGGTGGGGGAGAATTGCTTCACCTGGGGGTGGGAGGCTGATCATTAGGAGAGAAGCAGAAAAGTAAACGAAGGTCAATTTCATTCTGCAGAGTGAGGCAGTAGTACTGCGGCGGAGCGTCTTATCTGGTTCAGGACCGCGGACAGCAGACACATGCCTCACTCACAATGACTGTTTCTTTACAGAGAAAACATTAGCTCAGATATACTCTTTAGTCAACATATTCCTCTCTTGGTTCTCTTATCGACCACATCCTTGCTTCCTTAAGGCTCATTTTCTTTTGCAATCACAAACCCCAATACACAGATGTCTAAACGCCCAGACTAACATTTCCCAGCTGGCTGACCGCTGTGTCACGACTGCCAATGGGTGCCGTGCTGCAAAGGGCTGACTCGTGTCCAGTTATCAGTGTGACCTGCGCAACAAGAAAATATCTCACTGGCAAAGCCAAAGCCCTAGCGCATCGGGTCAACCAGGGCCTTTCGAATGCCGAGGCCCCTGCTTGTGAGCAGGAAGTCACCTCTGTGCCCTTATGTGAATGTTTTGGCTTTAATTGAGCATGAAGTCATAGGGGCCTCTTGGGTTAACACTGGGCATTAGCCTATTGGCGAACATCAAATGCTCCAGACTATTTCCTATGTATAGCTATTACAGCGCACACCAAACACACAGAGAGAACATAGATCCTTGCAGACACATCGAGGGAAGCCTTGGAGAGTCAGTGTAGGGGAGAGACACCCAGAGCTATGCATCCAACTGCCGAAAACAGACCCAAGGAAAGTAATGTAATTGCCATTAACCAGAGTGAATGGCCCTGCTGATGGATGCCAGCAATGTGTGAAGGCTTGATAATCGTCTGCTCATCCCAGGATGAATGTGATGCTCTTGTTCCCCCACAAAGTATTTATTTGTAGGAGATTAGATTTGACTGGGGAATACGTCTCCCTTTTCTAAATTATTAACGTCTAATAAAAGGTTATAGCCAAATTCCCTGACAACCTCACATGTGGAAATAAAAGCATCATTTTTGTTCAGTGGCCATGCATTTTCCCTTCACGATTGAGGAATATAAGAAAAAAGGAAAAAGGATAGGAATGTATTCAGTTCACTGGGGGTGTTTCTCCATTGGCATCTCTCCCTGGAGGTTTTTTTTTTTTTTGGGGGGGGGGGCGGATCTAATTTTCAGCCTTTCTCTATTTATAAATGTAAGATTGTGTCTCTTTGTAATCATTTTAGCCTCAGAGCTCTGCCCCTACTCTCAGGCACAGCTGCCATGTGGTTCATTTTAAAGGGGGGCGGGGACAACTTCTGATGGAGATGGGTTTGTGGTTTGGAGGCAGAGTGTCAATCAGCCATTCTGTCCGTCAGTCAACAAGTCTTTATTTATCTCAGTGGGTGCAGAGCTGTCTGTTAGATGCTTGGAACACTGCCTGCAATTCCTCCCCTCACACAGTCCTACATGCAACTGTCACATCAACTCTTTCTCAGGTACAGTTCTGATCCTGTTGAACTCTTGCTTAAACAGTCTTGGTGGCTCCCCATGTCCTCCAGGAAAAAAAAATCCACAGAGCTTGGCTTAACATGTTGGGCTACCTCACTTTAACCCATCTTCAGAACTCTAACTCTTGTCTCCCATAAACCTTTTCATGATCCCAAATGGGGCTACTTGCTGTTGCCATCTCTATGCCTTTTTTGCTCTGTCCCTTTTCCACCTCATTTATATGAGCCCAACGTCCTCTCATCCTTTTAGATACAGCTCAAAAGTGACCTCTTCCATGGAGTCCTCTCTACTTACCCCAACCAGAAGCCATCTCCTCCATGTCTACACTCTGAGAACATTTATCTGTACCCCTTTTCTGGCATTGCCTTTTTCCTGGCATGTCGATCTTCCTCCACGTGGTGACTTGATCAGTCTGCGTGGTGCAGCATGGGAGTTCCTGGAAGGCAGAGCTTGTATTCTTGCAGTTCTTTCTGTAAGTGGCCCAGCACAGTACCAAGTGGAGTATGGGACAATTAGCATGTCTGTGTCTGGAGCAAATTAAATTTGCTAAATGATTCAGACCTGGAGTCCTAGGGTTTTGATGATCTGGGTTGTAGTTCAGATCCCAGTCCTCATTAGTTGTGTGTCTCAGTCAGGTCCTGGCAGGAAACAGTGGCACATTCAAGAGTCAGTGAAGAGGGTATAAACAGGGTGTGTAGGGGGCGTTTAAGGGAAACAAACTGGAAATGATGATGCACCCTGGAGCTAGCAACAGTAGGGTAGCTGCTACCAACCCCAGACCTGCAGGGGCAAAGGGGGGCACTGGTTATCAGAAACTGAGAGGCCCATAGTTGTCACTGAGCAGAGGGCCACCTGGTGGGGCCTGGGGCAGTCACAGAGAAAGATAGATGCTGCCAAACTATGAGCAGAGAGGGAGGGAGCCAGCGGCATAAAACCCCAATTTTTCCTCTTCTTGCCCACCTCTGTTTTCCTGCCATCGCTTCCCATCAGTCCAACCTAATAAAAAGTCAGAGGGCAAGGGAGCCTACTGACGCAGTCCAGAGAAGTCAGGCTCCGGGGCGCAGAGCATGGTGGAGAAGGGTGGAGCGGGGACCTGGGGGTGGGTGCAGGGATGCACAGACACTAACCAGCCCACCTTGCAACCTAGACAAGTTCCTGAGAAGTTATTTGATTTTCAGTTTTTAATTTGTAAAGTGAGGATAGTTATGTAGCAGGAGGGTTGTAGAATGTGAGAACCGTAAGGCATTATCGAAATGTGTGGGGTTGTGATAATTTTTTGTACTTGCTTAGCTGGGAGATGTAGGCTTACAGCAAAGAGAAGACTCCAGCAGGCATACCCAGCAGACCAGGGGTCCCGGGAGGACCCAGCTTCTCACTGTTGCTATCCACAGGGTAGGAGAGAAATTTCAGATTTGCTCTTGATTCAGATTGAAGTAATCTTTTTTCTTTGCTACAATGTATTCAGGTTTATGAAGCACATAAAGACCTACAGAGGTGGCTTTTTGACGTAGTTATGCAGTTATAAAGGTATACAGCTGTAATAATTGCATTTTAATGACTTCTTTAAATTGCCATAATTGGTGGAGCTAATGATCACATCAACCAGACAAAGAAAATGATGCTCCTTGCATTTGAGTCCCTTCTCATCCCCTCTGAGCCATGAAAGATAGAGGTTTCCTGATTCTCTTTATCCACAGCTAATGGACACCCCCATCTGCTCATTGCCAAACCTCCCAAAGTTCTCCTTGGAAAGGCTTCCAGTTGATCCATAACATTTAATTTGCCTATTTCATGAGCAGACGCCCTCACTTCTGTCTCCAGAACAACTGGGCCGGCTCCTTGTTCCCCTTTTGTTGCTACAGTTTCTCTGCACAGCAGTTTCCATTCCAGGAGTCATTACTGAGGAAAGATCTGGGAAATAGAAGGGTTTGGGGCTGCACACGTGTGCCTGTTATTTAATTATGTCCCAAAGTGCGGCGTAAAAAAGTCCCTCTGAGATCAGAGCTGGATGAAAGATCCTGATTTTAGCTGGAGGGGAAAGGGGGAGCTAAAACCCAGCTTGACTGAAAATCCTCATAAAATTTGCAAAATCCTGACGCTGAAAGTTGTGCAGTGCGGAGGCTCTCTCCCATGCAATGTGAACAGGGTCAGTCAGGGCCTCCCGGAGCCAGGCTGAGACCACTATCAGTCAAGCTCATGCTGGGCTTGGGATGGGGGTGGAGGGAACTGACCCTCAAAACAAATACCGCTTTGGGCAAGACTAGCAAATAAATAATTTCCTTGCTCCCCCCTTTCCCATCTGCTTCTGGCAAAGAGAGGGAAAGGAAGTCAGTTAACTGCCTCCCTGGTTTGATATGCAGTGCTGAAATCCTGGACAGCTCCCGGGGCTGTCAACTTGATTACTGGTGCTACTGTTGGTGGTGGTGGTGGTAGTGGGGGGAGGGGGGGGGCGGAAGGTGACAGGGGGAGTCAGTAAGGAAGGGGAGTCACCAAAGAGGCTGTGAAGAGGAGGTGAGGGGTGGGTATTCTGAGTAGAGCATAACCAGAGCTGGTTGATGTTCAATGAATAACTATTGATTGACTTGGTCATTTAATTGGTTTTGCAGTGAGTCAGTGCCTGCAGACTACCTCATTCCTTTCTGCTTTGTTGAGTCTAATCTGAAAAGTAGGTTTTATGCTCTGAACACTCACCAGCCTGTGGTACAGAGTGGATTCAGGGGAACAGCCAGTGTGGCAGGGGAGGCCAGCCTGGAATGAAACATTTACTAGAGGAGCTTTATAAAATGGTTTGTCCTCATGAGAATGCCTTGGAATTGGCTGCAAACTCGTCTTGAATAGTCAGGGAATCGCTTCCATTCCAAGAGCTATGAGCACAAAGAACCCACTTCTGTGCTCCCCCTGGAGATAGGAGGTAATGGTAGTCTTCTGGGTGCATTTGTCTCTCGTCTCCAATTTTGAATTGGGTTGTTAAGAAGAAATGTAGGATAAAGGAAGGAGTCTCAGCATGACCCTTTTGGCCTTACAAGAGGCTTTAGGAAGGCCCTTTCCCCACTTTCCACTCTCCTCCTGAAATATTATCTGAAAACATTCAGGCCAATCAGAAGACATGCAGCCTTTAGGAAGTCGGTACTCTGTGATTAAGGGGACCACCAGGCTATACTATTTCTTAGTGTGAATTGACCACAGTGGCATTTTAAACTGAGGTGAGATTAGCAACATTGGAAGAGGAAGAAGTTGGTATAAGGCAGTGGTCGGCAAACTGCGGCTCGCGAGCCACATGCAGCTCTTTGGCCCCTTGAGTGTGGCTCTTCCACAAAATACCACATGCAGGCATGCACGTACAGTGCGATTGAAACTTTGTGGCCCATGTGCAGAAGTTGGTTTTCGGCTCTCAAAAGAAATTTCAATCGTTGTACTGTTGATATTGGCTCTGTTGACTAATGAGTTGCCGACCACTGGTATAGGGAAATGGAAAGGATGGACAGAATTTGGTAGTCTTGGAGCACTGGTCTTGGGAGGAAACCTTAGATGAAAAATATTATTCTTGAGGATAAGAAAAGGGGTGCGGGGGATGAGGGACCAAAGAGATGCTTCATCCCCTTTGGTCTTTTTAATTAATCCAGATCTGATCAGTGGCAGCGCCTTGTTTTAAGTGAATCTGGTTGCTCTGTCACTCTTCATGGGACCTATTGCTTTCTGATTTTCCAGCAGGCAGATTCATGATACAGTAGCATGGCTGGGGACTGCAGTGCAGCTAGAGGGCTTTAGGTTACATCCACGTGGATATCTGTTTGGCTACAAAACAAGTGACATGTGGTATTGAGTTATAACTTTCAGTTTTCTTTTACAGTCTTCTCATCTGGTCTTCACAAAAGTCTGTGAGGAGGTCAGGAGAGGACCTGTCTTAGACTTGGGGGAGGGCGCTGCCTTTTCTGTGGACACTCAACAGCTACGCGGCAGAGCCAGGAATGGGGTGCTCGGTGCTCTCCTATCCCACACTGTCCATTGCTGAGATGGGAGGATCTTTGAGCATCTTTCAGTATAACCCTGATTATCAGGGGACAAACAAAGTGGCTTTGGAAAGGCTTGGCCTCTGAGCTGTTAATTATTCAAGGCAGTGTCCTCAGAAGAAGGAAGCAGGCTTCTGAGAATGTAATTATTGAAAATCCCCAAGAACCCCAAAGACGACAGTTGTCTGGCCAATTAGGTTCTTTCCAGCCTAGAGCTGTAGCCATTTGGCAACTTCTTCAAGTGAGAATCGATGGTGAGGAAGTTCCTTCCATTATCTCTCCTTCACTCTGCAGAGACTCAGGCATAATAAATGGGATGGAAATGCCTGCCAGATGGAAATGAGGACCATTTGCCATTAATACACCTCCCCCCTTGGCCTCTGCCAATATAGGAAGAGATCCAGGAAGAGAGTGAAGGAATGAGTGACTCAGTTCCGACACAACAAGGAGTAAATAAAGTAAATTTGCCAAAGTGCCCTCTGTTTTTGTGCTTTTCCAGCCACTGGATTCTCCTGTGGCTTGACTGGGGCAGCACAGCTGTCTAAACGCCTGGCCGTTCTTAGGAGTCTCTGGGCATCACCTTCTTAATAGTTCTCTTGGAATTTACTTCCTTATTTTTACAAAATTAAAACGTCCTCTTGAAATCGTGAAGAGCCATCAATCCTTTTGTCTACCTGGTCATGCCATCATTTATCTATCTAATCAACCATTCCTCTGTCCATCCACTAAATTCTGCTCAGAAAGTCACCGTACCGGGTGTGACAGGAGACTCCGGGATGAATAAAACACTGTCTCTATATGAGTCAGGGTCCGAGCTGAAAAGCAGAGAGACTACTTTAAGTGTTCACAACAGAGGGATTTAGTCTAAGAAACTTGGTAGAAGAATCAGGGAGCCAAATAAGAGATTGTGTGGCAATACAGCAAGACTTAGAGAGACCGGGGAGACAAGGGATGGTGAGACGTTGCCTAAGCCTAAGGGTTGGGGTCATCAGGTGAAGCTGGAACCATGGAGGATGTATTCAGTGGGACCTTCAGCCGAAATGCATTTGTCTGGTGGGAGCTGGAGGCATGGAGGAGTCACAGCTACTGCCGAGATACCTCCTGAGGCAAAGAGGGAGAGAGAGATTCCCGGCTCCTTCCTTCCTCCTGCTCACTGCTCTCCTGCCGTATCTCCCACTTCGGAACCCAGCAGGAAGCCTGCGAGGTGCAACCTGCAGGGGCCAGTTTCCCTGTGCCCACCACAGAGCAGAACTGAGCAAAGGAAGGGTGAGGGGTGGTCTGAGGGTAAATAGGTCTAGAAAGAGCACAGCCCCAGGACTGGGGTTGGCCATGAGAGTCCAGGATCTGGTTCACCCAGACCCTGTGTGAGATCTCTGATTTTAGCACGGCTTCAGGAGGGACATCGATCTTTGGTAAACTATCCTAATGATCCTCTCAAGAACACAGTGAAAGACCGGATGCTCTTTCCAATGTGACCACCCAAGGGAAGGGCTCACTGAAGAGGGACCTTTGGGTTGAGTGTGAATGTATCATCATGGGGCCTCTGTGCCCAGTAAATGGCTGTTCCCGATGCCCAATCACTAGTTACCCCTCCGGGCCCCGTGTACTCCGCAGTCCGATCAAATCAGAACAGTCAGGCTCTTCCCCGTCATCTCTCCTTGTCTGAGCTGCTCCCTCTGCTGAAGGGTCCTCTTTTCTCTTTCCTGTTTAGAGAATTCTCTCCTCCCCTCGGATAGCCAGGAGATTATCTCAGGAGCAGTGGCACATCTGCCAAGCCCCCTCTCCCTGCCTCTGGGCCTGCACTTCCTTCGGCCTGTGCTGTTGCACCCAGCACACTGTACACCTTTCGGTGGTTGGTTGTTCACAGGCCTGTCTCTCCATTAGTCATGAATTTCTGGGGCTCAGGGGCTGCATCCTAATCACTACACATCCACACTCACGTTCACGTCTGGCCCAAAGGAATCAATCAATGCTAGTTGAGGGGTTGAATGTGTAGTACTGTATGTGCCCCCAAGCAAACAGATAGATAAATAAGACGTCTGTTCTCAGAGCATCAGCCTTCCCGCCTCCCCCAGGGGCGACAGTCATCATTACTGAGGTAGTCAGGCTGCTCGGCCAAGGGTATCCCCGGCCCTGGCTTCCCCATGCATGAGACCCTAGAAATATCCCTTTGGAAAGAAATTCAGAGACGAGTCGAGTCTAAGGGCTGTGAGCAGCTACTGGAACGTTCCTTTTGATGTTTTATAAATGTGTCTTCTCAGCCCAGCCCGACAAAACTGGACAGAATCTGTGTCTGTTTTGGACAGCTCAGGCAGTTTCTGCAGCTGATGGTTCTGGTGAATTTCTAATTCCCCATCTTCCCTTTCTTCTTCCAAGGGAGAGGCCTGCCCTGCCCTGCACCCAGCCGTGCTCAGACCTTCGGGGCCTTGGCCTGGTCTAGGGAAAAGCTCCATCAGGTTGCTTCTTTCAGGGCACCGACCCCCTTTCCAAGTCCTGGAATTCCGAGCTCTTGTCTCTCCGGCTGCTCCACGGCTTCATGCCCGAGTGGCTGGCGGGGAGGAGACGGGCAGCTCTCCTTGCCCTCATGAAAGGTTTGGAAATTTCTGAAGGCGTGGATTCTCCTCCTTTTCCACCCCAATCCTTAACCTTCCTGCCTCATGGTCACTCCTCTTTCCAGCAGCGACTTGGTGGCTCTCAAAGTAACAGGGTCTTCAGGGATGCCTGCGGCTGGAGGAGACCTGCATCTCATGAGCTCTAGGGTGGCCCTTGTAGGGGACCCCAGATGTTGGTGAGCCAGGGTACCCTTGACCTGGCCCTTTGGCCTGGATGCCAGCCAGGGTCAGGGGGAATGGCAGTGTTGCATTATGCCCTCAAAATGTGTGCTGATCTAACCAGACACACAACCCATAGAAGCTTCCAGATTTGAAATTCCACCCAAGGCCACCCAGGATTAAACCTCTGAGCCTGTGACAGAGACCCTGCAATGAACTTGCATCTCGTCTGGCCCAGGAAGGAGGGCAGACGGCCATGGGGCGATGGATTCCTGGGCTCAGACTCTGTGTGCTCTGGGCTGCTCCCAACAGTCCAGTGCTCGGGACACGCCTCAGGACCTACTGTGACCCTGCAGGCTTGGGCAGAGCCCAGACTGGACCCAGGTCTGGGGGAAATGGCTGTGTGCAAGCTCCTGAGTGGTAAGGAGTCATGGGCCCAGGTGAGCAGTCAGCATGGGGGACCGTGTGGGCCAGGGAGCTGGCAGGTGTGATGAGAGGCGTTCTGACAGGTGGGCTCCGCAGACAGATAAGGAACCCAGCTCGTGTGTTTCTTGGCTGCCAGACAAGCACGTGGTTGTCATCAAGTACATTCTCCCCACCTCGCTTCTGACGGCATTTATTTATTTATAACACCGTTATCTCTAAAGCAGTCTCCTGTGGCTTTATTGTATGGATGTTACTAAAATTATTCTTGAGCTTTCAATCATTAATGCGCAATATGTAAAAGGAGCAATACAGATTAGGACGGCAAAACTAGAAACAGACACGTTGAACCAGAACTCGAGCTATGTGTTTAAGCTTTTAATTTTGATATCATTTCACACGTACAGAAAAGTCATCTTTTTGTCCCATTTGCTTGTCGTGCTGTCAGGTGCTTTCGAAACAGGGAGCAGCAGCGCTGTCGCTATCAGACTTGGGGAGAAGGTGCCGGCCTTAAGGGGACCTGCAGTCACGGGTCAGGTGGTCCTGTAGAGATGGGGACAGGGCTGGGCATCAGAGCATCAGAGAACCTGGCCACAGAGGTGATTTCCCAGAAGATGGGCACGGAAAGCCCAGTGGGCCACCTCTGGTCCCGTCATCTGGGCTCAGTTCTGAGCACCACTCCCTCCTTTGTCAGTGGGGCGAGTGACATCACCTCCAGCAGTTTTCCTGTGAGGGGGAATGAGCTGATGTGTGTGAAGTGTGTACAGGGGCTGCTCCATACATGCTGGTTATTCATGATGATAATGATAACAATGGAAAGAATGCCTTCTGAGGCTGAGATTGGAGCCAGAGGCCTGGCCCTCTGAACCGGGTGGGTGAGGCTGGCGGGATGGGCTGCAGTGGTTGGGAGGGGGCACGTGGACCTGCATTCGAGGCGGGACTCACGCTCCCCTGGGCATCATGGGGTACTGCTGCTGTCTGGGGACTATGTGAGGCATTCTTCCGCATGAGGAGCCAAGTTCCTCTGGCCAAACTCAGGGGTTGGGGATCCTGGGTGAGGAAAGATGAAAACTGACAGGCGTAGCCTGGCCCTCCCTTCGCCTGAGGAAGGATGAATGGAACTTCTGAGATGCTGGAAGCCCTCCCACATGTGAGTTCAAAGAACAGAAAGTGTCTCGCTTCTCTGAGGATTCCAAACAGATTGTGCAAAAATGTAATTAAGTTCCAAGTCCCTGGAAATCAATCACGCCCAGGATCTAATACCTTGGCGTGTTGATTAGCAGTGAGGGGAGCCAGGGGCAATTGCTCTCTGATGAGGGGAATTCTTTGCTTGGAGATATAAGTGCTCAGAGATCCAGGGCCAGGGAGCCGGGACTGGGAGGGTGGAGTGGTGCTGCGGCGGCTAAGTCCATGCAGCCTGTTTCTTTGGACTGAAGTTCTCTGTTGGCCACAAAGTCCGTCTCCTGACTGATCCTCGAGTCTCAGGAGCTTCTCTCATATTGGAGGAAACTGATAGAAACGATTCCTGGATCCCGGTGAGGCCCTCAGTCATTGTCTCGTTCACTTCCCCACCGCCAGCCAGAGTGAGGGCACGTGGGGAGCCGGGCAGCCTGCCAGCTGGACAAGCCCACTGGGAGGCTCCTGGGGACCCAGCCTGCCCTGATGCCAGCCCTACTTGCTCCAGCTTCCCTCCTTCCACCGAACAGGAAGTCAGCCTCTAACCAGCCACGTGACTGAAACAGCCTCCCTCTGGCCTGAGTGCCTCACCTGCAGAACCCCTCCCCGCTCAGACACCCTTCTTTCTGATTCTTGCTGTACGGGGGAGGGGAAGGGCGGCCAGACTGGTGGTTGGGAGTCGGCGTGAATGCAGAGAGAAATGGAGGAGACAGAGTGCAAGGAGAAGGGTCATAGGAGGTAGGGATGATAGATGGAGGGTTGAGGACAAACTCAGAAAACAGTCTGCTGACCAAGCGGTGCTGGCTCTGCGGCCCAGGAGATGGGAGGGCTGCGCGAACTGAGCGGGAGGGGCGTGACCAGCCCAGCGGAGGTTTGTCTCACAGACAACCAGGCCCAACTTGTCTCAGCTCTGCCCGCTCCCCAGCTGATCCCCACTGGAGATGGCACCTGCTGTAAAAATGTAAAAAGAAAATCATTACTGTTATCTTCCTGGCGGTCATCTTCCAGCCTGGCCTCCGAGCCCTTGTCTCTCTCCTGAGCTGGTTGGTCCGCTAAGTGGGACGCAGAAGCCGGCAGCTCCCACCTCTAGCAGTTTCTTTCTGAGTTTCCCGCAAAGCCTGGTCTGGAAATCCCTCCCTGCACAGATTAAGCATCTGAGTATGTCCTACCTTAGCAACTGGGCCAGCAGAGAGGTGAAAATGGACTTTGGACTCCTAGGGACTTCAGTTCGAACCCCAGATTACCCACTTACTAGTTGAGTGATTTAAGGCAAATTCTTGACAGTTAGAGACTCATTTCCTCATCTATAAAATGGGAATAAAAATCATACCTTCCTCATGGTCAAATGGGATCATCCATGTAAAGAGCTTAGCACAGTACCCGGTTCATAAGAGGCTGTGACTGTTGTTATTATTATTGTTGTGTGGCACGCACGGAATCGGTCACCTTACTCTATGGTGTTATCTGAACTTGGCCTGGACCTGGCCGAGTTGCTTTGCTTCCTCAGAGGCAGGGAGGTGGCTGGGACTTCGGGCTCTGTAATAGTCCTCCTGGTGTCTGCGCTCTCGACTGTCCACCTTGGTAGTTCTGTCCTCCCTCCATCCATTTCCCCTCTTCTCAGACCCATATCTTTGGGGTCCCTGCCCCCGCACTTCCCTCCCGCACACCTGGGCCTCTCTCCCAACCTGGTGTGTGTGCTTCGCCATTGAGGGCTGTTCGCTTTCCCAGCTGCTAATGGCCAATTTTCCATGAATCATCATTGCTCTACTCCATTAGGCAGGATAATTGAGACTGGATGGTGGACCTGTTTGCTGAGCACATGGAGGGCTGACAGCTGTCCTGGGCTCTCCCCCAATGCCCGTGCGCAGTTCCGTTGCCTCTTCCTGGAAACTTGGGTCATCCCCCCTCGGGGGCTCGGACAGGCTGCACACTGTCCACAGTCCCCGGGGTCCTTAGCTGAATGCACAAGACGTTACTGAGCACCAGTTGCAGGCCAGCTCCCAGCTTGCTGAGAGTGGTTGTGACTAAGACTTACTGGTATTAATTTCTATCCACGGAACGCTTCCTGTGTGCCAGGCCCTGTGCTAAACACATCACCTAGAGGATCCCATTTAATCTTCGTGACAACCTTTTAACATTGCTGTTGTTATGAACCCCACTTTACAGATGGGAAAACTGAGGCTGGGATGGTTCAGGTGCTGCAAGTCACTCCTAGCAGGAGACAGCCTGGGCTTGAATCCAGAGTTACGCTCTTAATCACCTCTCCCTGGCCTGAGTGTGAAAAATCCAAAAATCCAACCGTTTTCCTTCTTCTCACTTCCTTCTTCATTCCCCTGCGTTGTGTTTTCACTCTTAAACACCATCCAGGCAGCGTCCGCATTGCAGGGCACAGCGTCCAAACCTTGGTTGGTTTGCAGTTAACGGAGGGTTATGCTAGTAGGTCCCTCACTCTCTGGCTGACACCAAGACAATGAAATGCAAAGGAAAACTGTTGTGGCAAAAGAACCCTGCCTCATGAAACCAAACAGATTTGAGGTATCTGCTGTTCTTGGATTATCCAGGGTATGGATAGCAAGAGTTGGCCGTGTTTTTATGCACAACTTAATCCGCAGCTTCTAAACAACTTCTGCAGCACAATTTTGGACAACAAATTAGTTTCAGATGAGAGACTCTTGCTCCTCCTTGAAAAACATTCTTCGTTTCAAATTATCCTCGCTGCAGGCCAGGCTGACAAGAAAGCAGAGAATTAAGCTGTTGATGCAAATCCTGGCTCTCGGCTGTCCCGCGCTGGCTCATCACAGATTCTCTTTGTATCTCCCCTTCCGAGGACGAGGAGGAGCCGGTCCAGCATCAGGGCGCTTCAAAGCTCTGCGAAGGCTTTCTTTTCATCCTCCTGGAGGCCCTTCCTCCCTCGAGGAGCCCTCAGCCAGTTCTGGAAATGGGGCCTGCTCAGAGGCGCCTCCAAGCAGCTGGGGTGCACCGGCAGCTTCTCTGGGTAGAGCTGCCAGGCCTGAGGCCACACTAGGGGGCTCCCTGCTGTCATTGCCCTGTGCCCGGGCAGCCTGTGAAGAACAAGAACCTGTCTCCAGGGAAGAGAGAGGGGAAGGTTGCCAGGGCAGCAATGACAAAGCAGGCTCAGTGTTAGTGCTCGTAGACCTTGTGTATTTCATTCGCTACAACCCCTGGAAGAGGGAACATTCTCTCTGTCTCACAGGTGAGGCTTGGGGAGGTTGCCACCTTCCTGTGGTCGCAAGCTCATGTGTGGTCTTGAGGTTTGAGGTCTGACCCTACGTGAGAATCTCCGTTCTTTCACTTATTTGGACCTGCTCCTTGTCTGCAGCGGCCACGTGGGGCTCCATCTCGGACAGATGGCTTTCTTTAGAGTGAGCTCCAGGCAACATTGGGGCCGCCCCTTTCCTGCACTGGACTTCCACGGGAAGGGCCACGTCATAGGTGGCAGGTGTCCCTCAAGGTCCTAGAAGGGAAGGAAATCGTATCAGAAATGTTAGAGAACCAGCTTCAAAAGCAGATGAAATGGGTTGTGTGGCTTTGAAGCCTGAACTTGTGGTTCTGTTTGTTTTGCTCTGGAATAAAAAGGTCACATTTTTATCAAGTTGGAAAACACCCAAGAAGAAAGAATGCTTTGATGTCCCTTGGCTGATTACTCTTGATACTCAGTGATGCATCTGGCAAAGGGTTAATATCCAAAATATATAAAGGATTTATATAACCCAATACAAGGAAAACAAACAACCCAATTAAACAATGGGCAAAGGACCTGAACAGACACTTCTCCCAAGAGGACATGCAGATGGGTCCCTGGGGTCAGCCCTCTGGAACCCGCAGGTTCAGAACGGATGGGAAACGTATGCACATGTGACACGTGACAGGAGGGCGCTTTCCGGTCCTCCTGCCACCCCCTGCAGGAGCACCATTCCATTGTGACAGGAGCAGCAGAGCCTGGGCGTGGCCTCATGTGGGGAGTCTGACTGTCTCCCTGTCCCCACCCCCTTCTTTCTCTTTCTTTCTCCATTTAGACTACACGTTTTAGAGGCCCCAGTTGTCCTGCCGGGTTCTAGACATCTGGCCCTACATCTCCCTTTTCCTCCCCAGCCTTCCCTGCCCTCCCCACCCTCCAACCCCCTGGAGGTGCCTTAGCAGCTGGGCCAGCCCAGGCCAGTGGTGGCTGCTGAGCCCAGTGGGAAGCTGCTGAGAGACAGGGGCGTGTCTGGGGGCTGCTGTGTGATCTGGCTGGTCGGGCTCTGCTGCTCAGCTTCCCTCCTTCCCGAAACAGGCCACACACCTTCTTTGGGCAGCAAGTGGGCACCAGTGCTGCCCAGCACCACAGCTCCTGGCGCCGCCCCTCCCCTGTGAGGAGGAGGCAAACAGGCAGCCCTAGGGTTTGCTCAAAGAGTTTTTGTGGGTCAGAGTAAGGGCATGGCCTAGATCTCACTGCAGCCTGAGAAGAAGACCCTGTTTTCCAGGCTAGCTCGGCAGGGGTTTCAAGTCCTTGGTCATTCATTCAGTAAGCACTCTGGGAGTACCTACTGTGTGCCTGGCCTCGTGCCAGGCCCTATGGCTTCAATGGCTATTGCTTGTGACCAGTGGTGCCCCCATCTAGTGCCTGGGGTGCATTTGCCCACCTGACCTCATTCTAGTGTGCACCATTCAGGCTCTTCTGATATCAGGTGACGGGACTTGGTTTCTAGTCAACCAGATTTTGTGCCTGTAAGAAACGGGGGAAGGAGCCTATTTCCTGGAGTCACTTAGCTCCTCTCTCTGGTTTCTCTGGCTGTAAGACATACCCAGCAAGCCTGCCCACCCTGTGGGGTCCTATGGAGCTGTCATTGATGCTGCCCTGCCTCCCGCCATTGGCACGTGACGCAGGCTGGCCAATCAGAGTGCCCCACCTGTCTTGTGCCACAGTCCATCCAGGTGTGGGCGTGGAAC
Organism: Cnephaeus nilssonii; assembly: GCF_951640355.1. Taxonomy (NCBI): domain Eukaryota; kingdom Metazoa; phylum Chordata; class Mammalia; order Chiroptera; family Vespertilionidae; genus Cnephaeus; species Cnephaeus nilssonii. Next base: position 7,381,527 of record NC_137092.1, on the reverse strand, counting down.
CCTGTACCTGTCAGTGGGTTTTCCCGCTTGTTCTCCTCCCATCCCCAAACCTGCCTTTCTTCATCTTCCCCATCTTGGTTGGTGACAATTCCTTCACTCCCATTGCTCAGGCAAGAAATCTTGGCGTCATTTTTGACACTTTTCTGTCAGTTCACAGAAGATCCATCAGGAAGTCACGTGGCTCCAGTTCAACCTATATCCCGAATCTTGTCACTGCGTCCACTCTAGTTGAAGACACACCACCTCTCCCTGGGTTATTGCAGTAGTCTCCCAGTTTCAATTCGGGCCTCTCCAACCAGTTCTCAGCACCGCCACGCTGTCTGCCCGTGAGCAGCGCCCATTCTCTCCCCCTCCCTGTAGTGACTGGAGCAGCACAAGGGCCCAGGGTGGGGAGCCAGCCCCCCTTCTCCTGGCTGAGGGCTGGGGCTGGCATCCCTCATTTAACTTGGAGAATTTCCATAGCACTTTTAGCATATTTTGCTTGGGCTAGCTTATTTATGCTAGCCATACATCTTATCATTGTCATAAATTTTTATTCCCATGGACATGTCTAAACTTATGGGTTGAAAGAACATAATTTACATGCTATTTAGTATGCAGATTGGGTTAACTTGCTTCTGTAAATTCACCACCAGGCCTGTGCAGCGCCCTCTCCCTCCAGGACCTCAGCCTGATTTGAATATCACACTCTATTGTGTGTGGGGCGCTGTGAGAAGCTGAGGTCACGCCACCCCTAGACAGCTGAGCACCCTCCAGCCTGTGCCTGTGGCGCCCACAGCACATAGCTCCACCCAGCAGGGGCCTTCTCCGTGGGTCAGACCCTCCAGCGGAGGGTGGAGAAGCCATGAGGACCAGGCGAGCTCTTTCTGTCTTAAGCCGCATCCTGAGATGAGGATTTTGGCACAAGTGAGCCCAGGGGGCTGTGAACCTGGGAAGCACCAGCAGGTACAGGAGGGTAGGAAGCCGATCTTGGCTGTCAGTGAGCAGGTTCCCAGGCTCGGCCCACGGGGCCTCTGGGAGGAGGTTTTGAACGTGCCTCAGCCTTGACTCACCGGAGGGGGCGGGAGCTGAGGCACTGATTCCCTACCTCCCTGCTGGCGTTGGCTGAGGGCTGCTCCTAGCGGTGCAGGCCCCACGGGCAGCGGAGAGAAGCCTGCAGGTGAGAGGGGTAGGCACTGGCAGAAGGGCACCACTGGCTTTTGCCTGCATGAAGAATGACAAGGGATGTGTCTGAGACACTGTTCATAGCCTCTTTCCTGCTTCAGTCCTGGTTCGCGCTCACTTCACCCAAGTCACCTCACTTCCTTCCTCAGGGAGGCCTTTCCTAGCCTCCCTCTGAGAAATAGCAGCGTCGCATGCTCTATCTCCTCCCCCGTTTATTTTTCTTTACAGAACTTATCACTGTCTAATATGTTATATATCTGGGTCTTCTCTTGTCTGACTCATATTAGTGCAGGAAAAGACGGTGAACAAACAAATATTGATGCATCGGGCAGTCAGGAGTATGACAGAGAGACTGAAGCACGGGGAGAAGACTGAGGAATATCATATGGGGATGTGTTGCCAGTGTGTGTGTGTGTGTGTGTGTGTGTGTGTGTGTGTGTGTGTGTGTGTGTGTGTGAAGGCGAGCCTCTCTAATAAGATGTCATTGGGCTCAGGGAGACACTTATGAAGTGAAGGAGTGAGCCACATGGGAGAGCATTCCAGGTAGAGAGAACAGCAGGTACAAAGGTCCTCAGGTGGAAGCATGTTTGACTTATTTGAGACCAACATTGTGGAAGCAAGGTGCCTGAAGGGAAGAGAGGAAATGGGGAGGTTTGACATGAAAGACCCTGTACATCTTGGTAAGGACTTGGGATTTTACTGTATGTACTAGTCAGGGTTCTCCATATATATATATATATATATATATATATATATATATATATATATATATATATATATTTAGCTCATGCAGTTATGAAGGCTGAGATCTCCCAAGATCTGCCATCAACAACTTGGAGACCCAGGTTTAAGTTCTAGTCTGTGAGCCCGTGGGCTTGAGGCCCAGGAAGAGCCAAGGTTTCAATGTGAGTCCAAAGGCAGGAAAAGGTTGATGTCTCAGCTCAACAGTCAGACAGGAGGTAGTTCTGCTTACCCTGCCCTTTTGTCCTATCCAGGCCTTCAACGGATTGGTGAGGCTCACCCATATAAGGGATGGCAATCTGCTTCACTGTCTGCAGATTCAAATGTTAATCTCATCCAGAAACACCCCACAGACACACCAGAATAATGTTTGATCCAATGTCTGAATCAGAATCAGGGAGTGATGTGATCTAACTTAAGTTTTTAAAAATCATTCTAGCTGCTATGTGGCAAAAAGTCTGCAAGGGGCAGAGGTGGAGTAGGGAGATATTTTGCAATAATCTAGGCAGGAGATAGTGGTGGCTTGGACCAGGGTGGTGGTGGAAGTGGTGAGAAGTGGTGAGAGTCTGGGCATATTTTGAAGGGAATGCCCACAGGACTCAGTGATAGATTGGATTGTAGGATGAGATAGAAGGATCATGAGGATAATGTTTTGTGCCTGGGAAATTGGAAGGTAGGGATTTTCATTAATTGAGATAATAAAGACTGCTGGAACATCTGGTTTGAACAGCTGTTTTGTTTTGTGCATAGTTCCAGATGTCTGTTCAAAGCTAAGCAGAAATATAGAGCAAGCCAGTGGATATATTCGCCTAGAATAACTTTATCAGGGGTGAAGTTTTTCTCAGTTAGGTGCTCAATAAACACATGCTGAATTGATGACTGTAGGACTGACTGGTCAGATTTCTCCCACGAGCCTCCTACAGCCTTCTGTCTATCACTCATTTCTGTGGTCTCGAGAGACCACCCCCAGCAAGTGACATCACACGCAGTTTTTGTTCTAGAATAAGGACCCAGCAGGCTGTTTGCCATGATGTTCTTGCTAATTCTCTGACCTGTAGAATCTGGAGCAGTGATTCCCATTGGCCTTGCAGTCACCTGGAGACCCTTTAAAAGATTGTATTTCTCTGCTCCCGGATTCTGGGGACCCTTTAAAAGACTGTATTTCTCTGCTCCCGGATTCTGACTCATGGGGTCTGGGATGGGCCTGTCCAGCAGTAATTTTAAAAGATCTTCAGATGATTCCGAGGCACACAGGAGGTTGAGAACTATCATTCTGTGCTCCTGCCTCAAATGATGCCTGGATGTAACTGTTGGTTTGCTGGGACGTGTAAAAAAGTGTCAGCTCTTTTGCCAGGCCCCCAGGAAAATTCTGAAGTCTTAGGCAGAAATGGTGGAGAAATACCACCAATTTAGAAGAAGAAAAGCTTTATGTAAAAAGACATTTAGCATAGTATTATATTAAATAGTTGTAATTTAGAAGCAATCAAATGGAGTATCATGCAGCCAGAATAGATGATTTTGTAGACGGTGCAGTAACTTGGAAAAATGCTTATGAGGGACGGTTAAGTAAGAAAAAACAGAATGCCAAATTGTGTTCATATTATGAGTGCCACTGTGTAAAATTATGCATGCACATGAATAAAGCACTGTAGGGAAACAAGCGAAATGAAAGCAGTTGATGTGTTAGTTTAATAGGATGGTGGATGATGTTTCTTCTCTTTTGAATTACTCCTCTATTGTTGCAGTAAGTAGCAGAAATAAGGAAATGACAGTTGTTTTCCACACACAGCCCGCTTCCCTGCTTCCCAGGACAGGTCCTGGCTTTTTCCCTTTTACTATCTCTGTGACGCTGGGCTCAACCTCTGGACTCGTTGGGGAATCCCGTCTTTGCCCATTAAGTGCCTCATGTTTGTCAGCACAATGCAAGCTACTGGGGCAGGAGGGTCAATCATTTATTGCTCTTCGGGAGCTCACTGTCGAGAGGGGGAGATTGGCATATAAGCAAACATTACATATTGTAAGGCAACCTTGTGAGCATGGGAATAGGGATAATGAGCAAAGTTGGGTGTGAGCTCACAGGAATGTGCTCTAAGGGAATCCAGGAAGGTAGAAAGGAGGAGGTCATCTGTCATCTTGGTCCTGAAGGATAGGTGGGAGTTCACCGGGTAGAAAGTGAAATGGGGTGTGTTGGGGTGGGAAGGAACGGGTGTTCCAAACAGTGCGTGTAGGGCAGAGAGTTCTAAAAGGCACGGAGCGTTTAGGACATGGCAGAAAGTTAGGTTCAGACGGAATATATCCATATATTAATTTACTCAATAATTGTCAGTTGTATCTCAGACATTGGGCTAGATATTGGGGGGACCAAGAATGATCAACCTTGTCTATGTCGCACATACTGATCCTACTAATAGCAGATATTTACTGAGTGCTTAAAATGCATTAGCTCATATGTTCCTCCCAACAGTCATATGAGCGGGTACCACTTTTACTTTCATGTACAAATGATAAAATTGAAACATAGAGGTTCAAGGATTTGTCCACAGTCACTTCTCATGCGGTAGAGCTTACCATCCAGAGGAGGAAATGCAGAGACAGATGATGACAGAGCAGAGTGATCAGACAAAAGTGGAGGAGAGGAGCTCAGATGAGGGGCCCAGATGCAATCAAGGCAGACTTTTTGGAGAAGGTGACTTAAGCTGAGTCCTTGAGGATGAGTAGGCCTTACACATGAGAGTGGAGGTGTGGGGAAGAAAGACAGGGCTTTATGGTGATGGTGGATAATATTACTGGAGAGGTTGATTGGGGCCAGTTTATGAAGAGCCTTGCACGTCCAGCTAGGGCATTGAGACTTTAGACTATAAGCAATGGTGAACTAACAAGTTCTTTTATTCTGTTTTTAATCAAGAGGCTGAGTCACTTGGGCAATGATTCAGCCGCACCAACTGTGAACTCTCAATGACTTGGGCTAATAAGAAGAATAGCATGGATAATCTAAAAATAGTGGATGGTGGGGTGCACCAGGTCACGATTGCTAATGGTGGGGGGTGGGCAGGGCTTGCAGTTCACTTGCTTCATTCATTCTAGACTCTTTTCTGGCCCGTGTTAAATCTGCTTGCACTTGAGAGCGCCGATGGCCATTGTGCCAGGCTCAGTATCTCAGGGGAGAGAAACTCCCTTCCTGCTGAGGGCAGCAGAATAGACATGTAATGCCCAGCCGGCATGGCTCAGTGGTTAAGAATGGACCAAGTCACAGTTCGATTCCTGGTCAGGGCACATGCCTGGGTTGCGGGCTTGAGCCCCAGTAAGGGGCCTGCAGGAGGCAGCCAATCAGTGATTCTCTCTCATCATTGATGTTTCTATCTCTCTCCCTCATTCTTACTCTCTGAAATCAATAAAATATATTTAAAAAAGAAATGGTCTGCTCTGTACTCATCACACCTCCCACTGTCCTTTGGATTGGATTTCTACCCCCCACCACACCCCACCCTGGTGTCTGGAATAAGAAGGGACTTTGTCACTCTCTTGGGGACTTTCGTATCCTGTGTGATGCCTCCCGAGTGCCCATTCTAGGGGGGCTGGATGGGTGGCTCTGGAGAGCACCACAGGGGTCTCCCAGAAAAATGGGTGTTTGGTGATGCCAGGAGGCTAGAGAAAGGAGGTAGAACCTAAAGAGAGAGAGATCCCTGCTGAATTAAATACGAAGTAATTTTTTATTTTGTTTTGTTTGGTTGCAAAGTGATAGCCCGGTTAGGAGCAATTAAATTGACAACCAATCCAACCCACTCCAAACCAGACCATGAGGACCGAGTTCTGGTTTCTTACAGATTCACAATGTGCTACATTTTTGTTTGTTACACACCAGACACCAGTTCCCTCTTGCACATTTAGTTCCTAATTGTTATCCTAAGATGATTTATTCTCGCAAGAAGAGGGAAGAAAGAGACAGCTTCCACTGGAACTTGTTTCTTTGACTTTTCTCTTCTGATGATAAAAGCCACCGATGCCTATTGTAGAAAGTCTAGGAAATGACTCTTCCAGGTGGAAATGGCTGCTTCTGCGAGTCCCATCACCGAGATGACTGCTTCAGCCACTGTGGACATTCTCACACTTGCCCCTGTGCGCATGGGCAGGTTTCTCTGCAATGTGTCCCTCAGTGTGGGTGCCACTGGGTCCTAGCAAGGCTACACTCACTGACTTTCCCAGAAACTGCCTCCCACGTGGCTGTACCAGTTCACACTCCCCCCCCCCGCCCCCCCCCCCCCCCCCGCTGTTCACCTACTCACGGCTGGATTTCACTTCCGTTTACGGAAGGACTTTTTGTTAGAGTGTCCAGAAGATGGGGTGTGTTGATGAGGAGGTTGGTTGGTTCTCTGGAGGTTTTAAAGTGCAGATGTGATTTTTTTTAATTGCTAATTTTAGAGAGCAATTTATGCACATGGACAGAAGAATGGAGAGAGAGAAACACGGACATTTGTTAAAACTCAACAATGCTTAGGTGTTGGTGGTTGTCACTGGCGAGTGGAGTGGTAGAAATGCGCTAATGTCAGCGTAGTACCTGCTGTCTATGTGGCAAACATTACACACATTGTCTCACTTTTCCTCATAATAGTTGTATTGTGGTAGGTATTATAGTATTTTTGAAAAATATCTTTATTGATTTCGGAGAGGAAGGGAGAGGGAGAAAGAGATGGAAACATCAATGATGAGAGAGAATCATTGATCAGCTGCCTCCTGCATGCTCTCTACTGGGGATCAAGCCTGCAACCCAGGCATATACCCGGACCGGGAATCAAACCATGACCTCCTGGTTCATGGGCTCAACCACTGAGCAACACCAGCCAATCTGTGGTCAGTATTATTATTCCTAATGTACAGATGGGAAAAGTGAGGGTTATGAGGAAGTTAATTTGCTAAGGTCACACATTAAGTGACCGAGCCAGAGTTAAGATCTGAGTCATTGGCTTCAGAGCCACGGTGCTCCCCCCGCCCCCAACTGCTGAGGGTCCTGGCAGCAGGCAGTAGAGGATGCGGCTGTCATCACTGTCTCCCAAGGGAGCAAGCAGTTTCTCTCCTGCTCTTGCTCTATGTGCCTCCATCTCTCTCCACCCAAGGCCCCGCCATTCATATTTTCAGTCGCCATTTGAAAGGGAGAAGTATGCTCAACTCCAAATCAATTTTGGCTAAAAAGGAAGAGCTTCCAAGTACATGCCACTGGGGGATCACTTAATGCCATCACTTTGATTTTTATTGCAAATGCTTAGGGATAAACACAGCCGTAAATATGCTATTCTGTTTACCAATTTAAATATTCTCTGCAAGCTCATTAGGTCCTGCCACCTCCACACAAACGCTGCTCCTTGTGTGCGGGAGAGGGTGGGGGTGATGCTCTGCCCCCAACAACCTGCTCCTCCCAACGGCAGCTGTGCTGGCTGGGGGCCGCGGGAGCTCCTCGCACAGAGGGCAGAGTCGGAGAGGCGGCTCTGCGAAGGGACCACTGAGAGCGTTGCTGTAGCAAAGAGTCTGGCTCCGCTTTTGATGCTTGGCTGCTGACTGCCTTTCAAAATCCACTTCCCATCTCCTTCTGTTCCATCTGGGCAGGTGCTGAGAAAGTCTGGGCACTCCCCACTCAAGCCCAGGCCATCACCCCACCCCACTGCGCAATCACCGCGAAACCCCACCCAGCCATCCTTCGTTGCTCCCTTTCGAGCCATTTCCGGCCTCTTGGGAGCCCATCTTCCTCTTCCCAGAAAGTATCATTCTGTGAGCAGTAGAACTTTCCACACCCTCTCGGCATGTGTCTGTATGGCATCCTCAGTCTTGACACTTGGAGCCAAATTTTAGCGGTCCATTCTACCTCTGTGGGGTGGTCACAGCACTTGGCAAGGGGAAGATTGAGCAGGAGATGACCTAGGTTTCTGGGTTTCTGGCTGTTTATGCAGAGGGCAAGGCCAGGCAAATGCCCCGTTTTATCTACAGGCTTTGGTGCCAAACCCCCATGTGTTGCTTGGGCCACATGTCTGTGCCACCACTGACAGCTACGGCTCCTGTGCCTGGGCTAGAGGCAGTGTGAGCTCCTAAACCTCTTCCTCCCTTAATATGGCTATGAAGTCCATACTCAGATGTCATCTGTCGCCATCAGGACATTGAGAATGTTATCCAGCAAGAAGTAGCTTCATATGATATTTATCCCCTGAATTTTTGGGATGACGAAACTCAGACACAAACATCTTCTGAGACCACTTTACCTATCTGGACTCTTGGAAATGAAAGGGTGTTAAAAAGTGAGAGAAATGCATGAGTGTCCTTAAGCAGGAGGTCAGTACTGACCTTTCAAAACTGTCTAGTCTCCTGAAGGGGGAGGGGGGAGGGGGCAGAGAGAGAGAGAGAGAGAGAGAGAGAGAGAGAGAGAGAGAGAGAGAATGGCTTGAGAGAAGGAAGAGGAAAGGGGAGGAGGAATAGGAGATGATAGCAAAGAGGAGAGGGGGAGGAGGGGGAAAGTTGACCAGAACCCTAGCACTGCACTGTGACATCAGAGTGGAAGTCCCTGACTCTCCAATCCCAAGCAGGCCTCCTCCTGGGGTTGAAAAGACGGATGCAGGACTGAGGGCAGGAGGCATTATCCAGTGCCCAGCAAATAAGGGGGAGGTTTCCGAATTCCACCATTCTAGGATGATGAGCTAATGAAATTAGAGAAAGTAAAATAGAAGATAAATAAGTTTCTTTCTTTCTGGTCTGGTTGCCTTTTATTTCATTTCTTGTTTTTTTCTAATTGCACCTGGATAGCATCTCCAATGTCGAATAGACGTGGGGACCCCAGACATCTTTGCCTTGTTCCTGATCTTACCAGAAAACACTTGCTTTTTCACCATTTAGTGTTATGTTAGCTGTAGGTTTCCCATGGATGCTCTTTATCAAGATAAGAAAGTTCCTTTCTATTCTAAATTTGCTGAGAGTTTTGCTTATGAGTGCGTATTCTGAATTTTAGCAAATGATTTTTTTTATAACTGTTGAGCTAATTACATGATTTTTCTTTTTTAGACTGCTAATATAGTGATTATACTGATTGACTTTGAATATTAAACCGATTTTGTATTCTGGGGATAAACTCTACTTGGTCATAATGTGTTAGCTGTTTTAGATATTGCTGGATTCAATTTGTTTGAATTTTATTAAGAATTTTTGTGTCTATGCTACTGTTGGAAATTAGTTCATAGTTTAGTTTTCTTTAACTCTTTGGTTTGGGTTGCGGTAATGCGGGAGCCAGAATGAGCTGGGAGTACCCCCTCAACTTTTATTTTGTGGAAGAGTTTATGTGAAATAGACATTATTACTTCCTTAATTCAGGGGGTAGAATTCATCAGCAAAGCTGTTTAGGCTTGAGTTTTCTTCATGAGAAGGATTTTACAAAAAGTTCTTTAATATATGCAGGACCATTCAAGCTCCTTCTTGAGTTTGGACAGTTTGTATCTTTAAAGGGATTTGTCCATTTTAAGTTTTATTTCGTAACATTTGCTTATTTTTAAATGTTTTTGTTTGCGGGACACAGAACTCTAGGTTAGTGTTTTGTTGATGATGATGTTGTTCTCTCTTAACAGTTTTAATATTTTAGTCCAATCTGATAGCCCTGCCTTTTAATTGGTGTCTTTACACTATTTACATTTATGAGATTACTAGAAGCCCGGTGCACGAAATTCGTGCACGGCGGGGGGTTGTCCCTCAGCCCAGCCTGTACCCTCTCCAATCTGGGACTCCTGGAGGGCAGTCGGACATCCCTCTCACAATCCAGGACTGCTGGCTCCCAACTGCTTGCCTGCCTGCCTTCCTGATTGCCCCTAACTGCTTCTGCCTGCCAGCCTGATCACCCCCTAACCACTCCGCTGCCAGCCTGGTTGATGCTTAACTGCTCCCCTGCCAGCCTGTTTGCCCCCAACTTCCCTCCTCTGCCAGCCTGGTCACCTCTCACTGCCCTCTCTTGCAGGGCTGATCACCTCCAACTGCCCTCCTCTGCTGGCCTGGTCACCCCTAACTGCCCTCTCCTGCAGGGTTGATCACCTCCAACTGCCCTCCCTTGCAAGCCTGGTCCCTCTCAACTGCCCTCCCTTGCAGGCCGGGTGCCTCCCAACTGCCCTCTCCTGCTGGCCATCTTGTAGTGGCTATCTTGTGTCCACATGGGGGCAGGATCTTTGACCACATGGGGGCAGCTATATTGTGTGTTGCAGTGATGATCAATCTGTATATTACTCTTTTATTAGATAAGATTGGTCTCATTGGAATTAAGTTCACCCTCAAACTAATTGTTTTCTCTTTGACCCATTTGTTCTTGTCCCTCCCTGTCATTATTTTTTATCTTTACTGCCTTTTTAACGAATGGCATATTTTTATGATTTTATTTCCTCTAATTTCCTCTTGAATTCCTGTTTGATGGCTAGAATCATTAGCTTGAACTACTGGTCCCTTTTTCAGACTTGTCCACAAAGCAAGAATGCCCTCTGAGAGAAAGACCAGCTTCTATTGGAACTGGTATTTGGCGAATAGTGATTCATGGCATCTATTTGGAAACGTGATCTTGGCTCTTCCTGCCTATTTCCTGCTTTCTCCACCTCCATGCGGTCTCCCAGTCTGCAGGAACCAAAGGCAGCTGGTGTGGGGAATTGCCCGTGTCTGAGAACTGCAGCTGTGCCTCCCTGTTGCCCTAGCTGCAGCTCTGCGAGGGCTATTGATTTCCTCCCAGGGAATTGCCTGAATCTCACGGCACTGCTTGAAGAGTCACCTAACAGGAGGACAGAAACACAAAATATATGCTCAGTGTCCCTGGAGCCAGATTTCCCGTTAATGCTCTTCAGCCCAGGTGGTTTCAGTTAATTTGCATGTACTTATTGAGCATCTACTGTGCATCAATCATCTCACCTTTCCTCTCCTTAGTGGCTCCTCTCCTGACTCTTATTCCTTAATTTACATTCCAAGAACCTTTCTTCTCCAATATTCCCTTGGGTTTCTGACTCTTGTTCTGTTTTATTGCTGAACCTTCTCAACGAGCCATCCGCAGTTGCTCTCTCTTCTTCCTTAACCTTTCACTAGCTCCTTACCTCTGTGCCATCTATTTTCTGCTTTCCCCATGATACAGTTTGGTTCTCTGAGTTTCCCTGTATCTTTACAATAAAAGCCTCTCTTTTTCAATTAGTTGAACTGACTTTCAGTTTCTTGTAACTAAACAATTTTGAAGGCATTCTCATTTCTTTGGGTCACCTCTCTGACCCCCTACTCTGTATACTCTGACTCATGTTTTTTCCTTAAGCATCCAGGGAGATGGGGATTTCTCTGGTACAGACCAAGGGGACCTAGAATACCCACATCTTGTCTTTCAGTAAACTTGTCCTAGCATCCTGCTTCTCTTGACCTTGACTGGTTCATCCTTGGTTGGCCTAGTTTCTCTAGTCAACTCCCCTCACCCCATGACTGGTTTCTCCTCCACCCCACCATTCCTCAGACAGTTTCTGGTTCCCAGTACTTCCTCTTCCCCAGATGTGGTCTCTAGCGTCTCCCAGGGCTCTGAACTCATTCTATGCTGTGGAGCCACCAGCTGTCAACCCTATCTTCTCTCTCACAATAATGCCTTCAACTATATTAAGTAAAACATATATAACCATAAATGAGATACATTATTTTGAAAAACAGGTATCAAATCATACAAACAAATTTTGATAGAGTAATATATGTGCTTTTTAGTCAATGTGTTAAATTATAGGATCTAGTGGTGAGTCTGATGACTTCTATCAAGTTGAAGTCGTGATGAATACAAATGACTCTCTGAGATAATATCTGCAACTTTTATTACTGACAAGAGTCAAAGGCGCTGCATAGACTGCTGTGGTTTGTTGTCTACATTTATAATGGAAGAAAATGCTAAATTCAGCTAAAATTTAGTAAAAAATGAAATAGAATATTTTCCCATGCAAATTCATGAACTCCCTGAGTATTATGCATGAATCCCTTGGCCACTGTAGATTTCAGGTCAAGAAATTTTGCCCTAGATGACCCCATGGCTTGGAATGCTTTGTCTGTATAGCTAGTACCTACATTATCCAAGTGGACATTCTGAATATCCAAGTGGACATTCTGAGACCAGAATGTCCACTTGGATATCTGATAGACATCTATAAAACAACACATGTCAAAAAATGAATTTTTGAAATTATTCCCCAAAACAGTTTCTCCTCATTTTTTTCATCTCAATAAATGTCCCTCTAACCCTCGTTAGTGATGGAGCCAAAACCATGGAATTCATTCTCTACACTTCTTTCTTTTCCACCTTTACCTCATATTTAGAAATTATTCTGTCATGAGTTTATTCATCAAACATTTACTCAGAATATATTATATGCCAACCACTATTATATGCCAACCACTGTTAGAGGAATTGGGAGTTCAGCAATGTGTTAAGACCAGTCCTTGCTCTTGTGGACTCATGAGACATTGTTATGATACATTGACAATAAGTAAGAAAATATGTGATGTTAGATACCAATAAATGCCTCTAAAATATTATACCTCCAAAATATTTCCCCAGTCTGCTGCTTCTCTCTATATCCACTGCCACTCTTTCAGTCTAAACCACTTTAGACTCTTGCTTGCAATAGTCTTCAAACTGTAGATTCTTAGCCCAACTTGTTCTTTTTCAATCTTTCCTTCATGCAACAGCCAACAAGAGGGAGGATCATGTCCCTCCACTGCTGAAACCTGTCAGTGACTTCCCGCTGCACTTAGAATAAACCCAGACTCCTTACCTGGAGAGTCCTGTGTGACTAGGCCCTTGTCCACCCACTGCCTTCCACACCTGTCAGTCCCCAGCCTCTTCTTTTGGACCCTGCTGGCCTTGAGGTTCATTGTTGGCCTCCGTTCCCTGCCTCAGGACTTTTGTCTGCCTCTAAGCCTGCCTGACTCCTAATCATCCTTCATATCTTCACCTGGTTCATCTTTATCCAAAATGCCACCTCCTTGGAGAGCCTTCTCCTCACCTTTCATTCTAAATTATGTCCCCCTCTCATTCTCCCTTCCAGCAACTTCTTTTCCTTTTTATAGAGAGCTACTACTAATAATCCTTATTTTATATAATAGTCAAGTGTCTATTTAATATCTGTTTTTCCCCTATGCTGCAAGATCCAAGAAGGCATAGCTCCCAGCATGTTGTTAGTGTGTAACAAAGGTGGAGCTGTTGAATGAGTTATGAGCGACTGCGCCTTCATCTCTGACATCTGTCCCCAAACTCATCACGTATTCTAGGTTCACACTTCCTCTTTTATGCACAGGCATATTAAAACCTCTCTCTGTACTTAAATTATTCCAGACCTAATCAGACACTGCTATTCTCAAATTCATTCATCCATCCACTCACTTAACCATTATTTATTGAGCACCTTCTAATTACAAGGCACCATGCCAGGCAGCATATAAGATTAAAAGATGAATACGATGTGGTCCCTGTCCTCAAGACATTTACAACCTAGAAGAAGATTTAACAAGTTATCCGATTGTTGTAGTGGGGAAATGGGTGCTGGGTGCCATGATCGGCAGAGTCAGCCCTGACGGTGGTGCAAAAGGGGTATTTCCAACCAGAGATTTCAGGAAAACTTCCACCAAGAAGCAGGCATCTGAGCTGGATCCAGAAGGGTGGGAGGGGGTTTAGATAGCAGAGGTGGTAGAGGAGGCATCTGGGGTGAAGAAACACAATAAATAACATGTAGAAGTAGGAGTGTGGTGGATCCCTGAGTGGCCCACAGCCTGGGCTGCCTGTAGGGGCACCATGGAAGGCAAGGATGGGGTCTGTGACATTTTGTTCTTTATTTGCTCCCTCCTGCAGGTCAGTGAGATTGTTGGACTGGGGAATAAAATAGGAGTTAGGAGGGAGCATTGGAATGACCTAGCTGCTTGTATACCTATAATTAGGATGATTTTCCTTATTCAACTAAGAGATAAACAAACACGGGGACAGGAAGGATACAGGGAAGAGAGATATCTGTGTGGTTGGAGTGGATGAGGAAGCCACTGTGGAAGAAGGGTAATGTCTCTTTGCCTTCAAACTGGGACACTGACTTATGGACAAGAAAGGAGTCAAAGTTATAACAGCCACTCTCACCCCTGGACTTAGGCCACCAACTCCTGGACCGGATTAGTCTGCTTGGGCTGCCACACAGAATGCCACACACTGCGTGGTTTAAACAACTGAAATTTATTTCTCACGGTTCTGGAGGCTGGGAAGTTCAAGGTCAAGGTGCCAGCTGATTTTGTTCCCCGTGATCATCCTGGCTTGCAGACAGCACCTTCTTGCTGTGTCCTCACATGGCCTTCCCTTGGCGCGTGCCTATGAAGAGATCTCTCTCTCTCTTCCTTTTCTTATAAGGCCACCAACCCTATCAGATTAGGACCCCACTCTATGACCTCATCTAACTTTAAATACCCCCTAAAAGCCCTGACTCCAAATGCAGTCACATTGGAGATTAGGGCTTCAACATATGAATGTTGGGGGTCCATAATTCAGTCCATAGGGAGGGGAGTGGGTGGTAGGGTGTGCAAATCAGCCTCTGGATCCTTTAGAATCAAAGACCATGAGACTTCTCCTTCAGTGGTTTTCAAATTGTGTTTCGAGGAGCATTAGGCCTTCTCAGTAGCACCTTCCGGGGATTCTGCTCAAGGGACAAAATACTCTATTTTACCTCTTTTCTACATTAGGCTTCCACTTAGGATTTCCTCCAAAGAAAGAGCTATGCTAAGGGTCCCTTAAAAAATTAGGAACCCCCTGACCTAGTTAGATGACTTCATTTTTCCAGGGAAAGAGAAGGTCCTGAGATGGAGAAAGATGAAGAGACTTGCTCACAGTCACACAGCAAGGGAGGGACAAATCTCAGTAGTCAATGAGCAGGACTGAATCCTGCTCACAGCGTTCCTCCTTCAGCATTCCTCTTAGATTCCTCCAGGTCCAGAGGAGAGGCCACAGACATCCCCATTGTGGGCAGGATTAATGGGGGGCTCTCCCGCATGACTAATGGAGTGGCTACTTCCTGAAGATACATCTGGAAGGGGACCCAGCTCCCTGGACTCAGCAGAGCATTGGCCTCTTATCTCTTCTCCCTCCCCCACTTGGTTTGCACACCTAGACTTGCATGATAATTTTTCCCCATATAGTGTGCCCAGAAATTGATGCCAGAGCTACCTATGTGACGCCCTAAGATCCTGTCCATCAGCCCCCAGAGGAGTCGAGGAGGTACATGGTTTCCCTGGGAAGATGGGAGAGAGGGGTCCTGGCGACATAGGAAGCGGCTCATGGGCTGAGGCTTTCAGATCAGCTCTACCACTCCAAGGAGCCGAAGACACACACAGAAGACAGAGCCAAGGTGTTGGGACCGAGGAGGAGCCTTCTGGGGTTCCTTCTGGGTTCAGGATGCCCAGCATTGGGTCCTCAAAGTTATTTTTTGTGGAAAAAGAATTGGCTTTTAAAAATCCTATTTCCCTTCTGGCTAAAGGGGAGTGCGAGAGCGGCAGAGAGCCCCTGCGCGGTCCCCTGGTCCCGGGAGGAAGGGCTCCTTCACTTCCCAAGTCTGTGGAGACGTATGCGCCAAGGCTTCTCGCTTCTCGCTGCTGCTCTCAGATACAGGCCATCTCGGTGGCCACACGTTCCCCTTGATCCGTCTCCCTTTCATCATTCACTCATTATCCTTCAGGTCGCAGCTTAAGTGTTTTAGCTTCTCTTCAGAGAGGCATTGCCTGACCACCCTACTTCCCCCGTTATTATTCTCAACATGGCGCCTTTCTTTTCCTTCAGAGCACTTAACCCCACCTAATTACATATTTATATGTTTGAAGGTTGCCTCTCCCAGATCCTAAGAGCCACTCCGGGACTGTGATAAACGTCCGTGTGTTGCCTGTACCCGATCAGCAGCTGGCACGTTATAGGCACTCGGCGACTGTGCTGAGCGAAGGACTGGTTTGTTTCCACTAATGTGGGAGTTTTATTGTTTTCCCTTGTTTTGTTGAGGATCAACTCTCTGCATTCAATAATCTTGGTAGCTGTGGATTTCCAGCCCAGAGCCAAGAAAGTGAAGGGGTTTGAGAAATTATTGTCTGTAGTTGGCCATTGAAAGATCAGATCTTGGAATGGGGCCTCCTGTGACAGATCCATTCATTTAATCTTTCAGCACATGTTGATGGGTCAAGTGCTGTGTTACTTGTGCTGCAAAAGTGCAAGGGACACAGCACGAACCAGATAGACCTGGTCTCGGCCCTCTTGGAGCAGATAGAAAAAAGTTAACAGAAATCAGCAAGGTCGTTGAGAACATGAGTAGGATGAGCTGGAGTATAAGTGACCTAGGTCACACTGAAAAGGCATCCAAATGGCTGCCCTATGCCGGGACCCTGAGTGAGAGAGTGCACCGGCCATACGCAGCACAGGCAGAAGGAACAGAGGTGAGACAAGAGTCTGAAGGTGGGAATGAGCTTGGCCTGGTGGAGGGACAGAAAGGACATGAGAATGGCCAGAGTAGAAGAAGCAGGGGGCAGCTTGGCTGGAGATGAGAATGGCCACAGGGAGACCCCAAACCATGGTAACCAGTTTGGGTTTTATTATAAGACCAATTGCAAGACAGTGGAAGATTTTAAGCAGGAGAGTGACAGACATGATTTGGTTTATGTTTTAGAAAGGTTGCTGGTGGAGATTGGATTAGAGGAGGACAATATAGAAGCAAAGAGACAAGCGTGTCTATTGCAATCGTCAAAGAAGAGTTAGGGGCGTGACCTTGGGTGGTGGCAGTGGGAATGAAGAGACGTGGGCACTTGCGATTTATGTGGAGATAGAACTGACAGATCTCAGTGATGGATTGAATGTGGAGAGTGAGGGAGAGGGAGAAATTGAGGATGACTCTAGTGTGACAAATGGCCCTTTCCTTGAAGTCATGCATCTTTTCAATTTGCTACTGACTTGACCCACCCTGCTCTCCATCATTCTAAACCATTAAGGCTCACTGCTCCTTCCCTGGCATCACTTAGGTCCCACATTTAGCATCTTAATTCAATAATGTACAGTCTATATGGCTCATAGCTCGATCTTCACAGCTCGTCGAGCCTTTTTAAATGGTCTGCAGCATGCATGAATTAAACATGGGGGGCAAGGTGAAAGACATCCCCACTTTCTCAGCCAAGTGTTCTGAGCAGAACTGAGGTTGGGTTACGACTGCCAGGTAATGCTGACGGCCACTGTCTCAGTGTGTATTTTCAGGAAAGATGGAGAAAGTAAAATGTCTCTTGGGGAGGAGGATATGGGGAAATGAAGGAGGGAAAGAAAGACAAAGTCTGAATCACCATGGACTGCCAGTCAAGCATCGTGACCAGCTTGAGATACTGGGCTGGATGAGGGGATCGGGGTTTTTTAAACCAGACTGTAACTGTGTGGAGACACAGAGCCAAAGGGAAGGGAGAGAGAGGGAGCTGGGTGGGGACACATGGGATTAGCCATGAGAATAACAGCTGCCACCATTTACTGAATTCTTACTATATGTCATAGCTCGTGCCAAACGCTTCAGGCAATATATATTTAATTCTTACAATGCCTCTGTGAGGATTATCTCCATTTTACTGATGAGAAAACTGTGACTTTAAAAATGGACAAATAGCTAATAACTGATAGAGTAAGGGTTTAAACCCAGATTTGTGGACTTAACTCGACTACACTGCCTGCTTCAAACTGAGCACTAGATGGAAGGCAGAGGAGAGGGCAGGTGGAGACAGGGAGAAGGAGCCCAAGAGAATAAATGTACTTGATCTTATAAAAAAAAATAGTTGACTGAAATGAAGGAGGATCTAACCTGAAGGGGAAAAAAGAGATGAGTATAAGACATGAGAGTGGATCAAATCTTATGAAATTTCTAGAGATGGATACAGTGTGTTCGCAGCCTCCCCCTCTTATCTCCCTGCTGGCTGTAGTCTCATAACTTCTGTCTTTATTGCTCTTCCTTCTCCCAGCCATGGACCGATCTGAGACGAGCCAACAGCCTCCAACTCCTCTGACCCAGACTCAGACCTACACCGAGAAAGGAGGGGCTGGGGAGGGAGTGGCGTGAACCTTGACTCCGGGGTGAAGAAAACTCACGCTAGAGAGATGACCCCAAGGGAACAGAGCTGCGCCGTTGTTAGCTGAGATTTATAACGTGGCACAAACACGGATTATGTTAGATAGTCAACTTCCTGGTGCTTGCTCCACGTTTCCAACGAAATTCCCCTAGTCCTCTCCCTTCCCCATGGCCCCGATCCCAGGACCCCTCCAGGAGAGCCACTTTACTCCTTGAAGAAAGAGGACTAGAGTAAGTGCAGGCTCCCGTGCCTACATCTCTGTTCTGGGCTCACTGCTCTCAGTTTATTAACAAACACTTATTTTGACCCTGCTAGGTGGTAATTCGTTGATTAGTCTGTTGTGTGATTATTAGTACACTCGATAGTGAGGTGCCACACCCTGTCATAGATAGCAGAGCCACACACAGTGAACCCGACAGACACAAACCCTGTCCTCGTGAAGTTGGCAGAGAAGCAGGGTAGACGGGTATTGAGGAAGAACTGACAACTGCCAAGGTGCCCTGCGCTACAGGAGAAATGGTGCCGCTCTGATGTTCTGGCTTCAGAAGACCTCAGTTTGTGCCTTTACGTAGCTCTGTGACCATGGGAACGTCATTTTCAATCACAGGAGCCTTAGTTTCCTCATCTGCACCATGGAGCCCGTTCATTCATGCTCCAGGATGGTTGTAGCTTGAGTGGCAAGAGAAGGCTTCTCTGGAGATGTTGTTTGAGCTGGGATGACTGATGTGAAGGCCTGGTCACGTGGAGACTGGGGGTGGGAGCGGCTATTCCAGACAAAAGGATGTGCCTACAAAGGCTGTGAGATGGGCATGAGCTCAGCTCTGCCCTCCACAGCCCGCAGAGAGACTACTGTGTGTGCTCTTGTTTGTCCTCAGTTTTAGATATGGCCATTATTCTGCATCTCAAACCCTGCCTTCAAGGTACCTCCTTTATAATTAGGGAGTGAACATCTGGGCTCTTTAGAGAAGAATACAAGATGATGGATAGCCAAGTGCCAAGTGGTGAGACTGAGAGAGAGTGTGCTGTGAGAGGCTGAGGTGGCGGGGCAGGGAGTCCCGTGTGGGAAGGGACAGGCACACCGTCTTTGTCCCGGGGGTTAGACACACCAAATGGTGACTGTGGTCTGCACCCACAAATACTGCACCCTAACCTGCAGCGCCACCTTCCTCTGTTGCTAAACCTGCCCCAGGAGTGAAAAGCTCCCAGGGTTTGGGCTCCCCGTGGAGCCACTGGCCTTGGGAAGGGCTCTGTGAGGTGTGGGGAAGCAGAGGCTGGCTCCAGAGAGGGGTGGGAGGAGAAAGAAGAATGAAGGGGGCCAAAAAAGCAGCCCCAAATAGACAGGAGTTTGCTCAATGGGTTAGGCCCTCGGTGTCAGAGCCCAAGCCCTCCCCGCCCCTCGCCCTCCCCCAAGCGCTCAGCACTAGACACAACACGTTTTGTGGAACCGGCTGTTTAATTCTGGCTTCGTTTCAACTCGGAGATTGGATTTTTGCCGTAACCTGTGTTGGGGACCATATGGGCATTTCAAACATCCTATGCCCACAAACCAATAAATACAAATAAAAACAAATCAACTCAAAAGTACATTCTCTCTGTCTCTTGCAGGCCGGGGCAGCTGCCGAGGGGGTGAGGGGCCCCCACGCTGCAGCCCACCCGATTGGCTGTCCCCCAGCTCCTCCTGCAGTGGCAACCTTTCAATCGCCCTGGCACTTCTGTAAAGGGAGGAGGCCAGAAAGCTCGGTCATGTCCCCTCCAGCAGCCTATGGCCCAGTCGCCTGGGGAGGAAGCAGCAAGCCCTTTCCAGTTTCAGCGAAACTGAACCTCGGTTGTAGACGCAGTGGCTTCGTGAGGATCGTGGCCTGCCTCTTGGTGAGTGAAACTGTCCAGTGTGGGGGGAGGGGCAGGTTTGGGTTTGACCCACAGACTGTTCTCGGTGGAGAAACTCAGTTCACACATGAACCAAGGTAGGAGGGAACCTTTCTGACCCAAATTAGACATAAAAACAGACAATTCAGGTAAGAACAGATTCAGCTTTCGTGTGAAACTGTAATCAAAGGACTGCTCATTTATTGGTGCTACTGCCTGGATTCAAGGTGGTGGACAAAATGACCTCTTCATCAGCCCACACGTACTTATGGTGCACCTAGTGTTTGCCAAGAACTCTCCATCCGGTGTCTCTTCTCCCTGGCGCTGGGCTGTTCCTCTAGAGCAGGGTCAGCAAACCATGGCCCCTGGGCCAGATCAGCCACTATGTTTGTTGATAAAGTTTTATTGGAACACAGCCATGCCCATCCCTTTCCTTATGGTTTGCGCCTGCTTTCACACCACATTGCAGAGTTGCGTAAGTGACAGAGACTGCATGGCTCCCGTTGATGAAAATACTTACAGAGAAAGGTTGCCACCTCTGCCCTCAAGTCTGACATGCTGGCAAAGAGTGTCACTGTGAGGGGGCAGCTGGGAGAGTAGGTAGGAGGGAAGAAGGGCAATGGTGTGTGTTGGATGGTACATGGGTGCAGCAGTTCAGCACCCACGCCCTGACATCAAACAGGCCTGGGTTCAAATCCCGGCTCTGTCTCTTCCTGGCTGTGTGTTCTGGTAAGTCTGTGTAGCTCACTCCACGTCTATGAAGTGGTTCCAACAACGGCCCTTCTCTCATGGGGTGGCCACGGGGACTGGGCTCACTCGTGTAGACACCGCCTAGTGCCTGGGCAGCGCTCTGCAGAGGGGGCTGTTGTTTTTATTACTAATCCCCTGGCCCAGGTACAAGGCCAAACACGCAGTGTGCATCCGCTCAGTTAACCCTTGCCCTGCCCCTGGGAGACGGGCATTGTCATCTCCAGTTTGCAGGGACAGATCTGCAGCACAGAAGGTGGCTTTAGGTCACGGAACTTGTGGGCGGCAAGTGTCCGTGTGAGCCTAGTTCTGTGGATCCCATGGAAATGGTTGAGCAGCAGCAGGAATCAAAGTGAGGCCCAGGGAGGGGGCGAGGGAGCCAAGCCAGCCCTCAGAGATGCCAGCGCCAGCCCCACTGGGGGAGGATGTGCCATTTCCTGAGAGGGCCCAGAGGAGGGGGCTCCTCAGGGTGGGGCAGAGTGCACACACCGCCATGGGAGGGAGGGGGGAATGGCCTCCGGGTAATTTCATGTGGAGAAATGGAGCCCCAGAGCCTGAGAACCCTGTGTTGGGGGTTGACAAGGTCTGCTTGGGGACCTGGGGTCGAAGTGCGTAATTTTTCCATTTCCTGTCAATCTCTACTTTAATTTCTACTCACAGCCTCTCTATGTCACCCTGGGACTGGACAGGAAGTGAGTGGGGGGAGGGTTGAGACAGTGGTGGTGTTGAATAGTCACAGTGGGTTGAGAGCGAGGGAGGGGTGGTGCCGAAGCTACCAGGTGGTGTCTTGAGGCTAAGTCATACATATTTTAAGGCAAACTCCAGAGGTGTTATTTAGTTACCTGGGTCTATTGATGTCACTTGGGCTGGATCAATATATCTTCCTGGAGAATTCAAAGAAAATCTATGTGGGGCGCACTCTGCAGGGAGAGCACGTTGGTGCCGGTGACAGCTTCGTGAGGAGAGTGTTAAGCACTCACGACCTGATGTCTGTGCCATCGCTGGCTGGAGCCTGCCTCTGCCCACGAGCGGGGCCTCTGCCCTCGCGATGGGCCAGGTGATGTGTGGGAACGCAAACTGGTGGGAAGCTGCCGTGCCCTCTCACACAGCGGGAGCAGCATTTATTGAGCTCCTGTGGTGTGACCAGCTGCATGGTGGACACTAGAGTTTCCAGGCTCATGGGACACCAGGCCTGTCCTGAGGGACAAGCTCTAGGTTTGCTTGGCCTGTGGGGTGGGCTCAGAGGGGCCCTGGCAGAGAGAGGTGTGGAGCCGACTCCTTCGCCAGCTGCCGCGGTGATGCTTTATGGGATGATGACTGCCGTTGGTGTTTCTCCCACACCAGCTCCCCTTTATCCCTCAGTCACAACACCCAAGCCTGAAGGCCCTCATCTGGGTTGTTTAGTCTCACATTCCGCCCCCCCCCCGCATCTCCTTATTCCTCATCTCCCTTTTCTTTTGTACCCATAAGTGGGAGGGCTTTATTGAGCTCATTGAAAAGGCACCAGGGAAAAAGCATGGTAGAAAGCCATGTGAACTTTCCCACACGACACGGGAACATCAGCCTGCTTTTCTTTTCCACAGTCTGAGCTGCCCTGGTTCTGAGGCTGTGGGAGCAGGAAGCGGTGGGGAAGGGAGGGAAGATGGAGGGGAAAGACAAAGACCTTTCTCAAGTAGCTGAGCTAAAGCACAGTCCCCACAGCCCTGCTTGTCCTCCTTCCCATTCTTCTACTCATGTCTTCTAATCACTGCAGAGATCACGGTCTGAAACCTGCTGGTGCGCTTTGGCACAAGTGTGCCTGTACAGAGCTGTTGGGTCAGGGCCTTTGCAAAAGGGGATGCCACGGACTCCTTGACCAGCGTGTGGTGCACCCAGCCATCGAGTGCACACTGACAGGTCTTTCTCATACCTAGAAAAACCCTTGTACTTGTTGTCCGGAGCCACAGATCTCTGGAGAGAAAAAGTGGAATGGCTATCTGGCATCACAATCATGGGCCTTGCCTGGGAACAGCTCAGAAGGGCTTCTCCAGCCGGAGACTTAGCTCCATTCCTGATATGACAGACTTTGTGCAGTGGAGACTCACGGTTTGCATTGCAACCCCATCTAAACACAAAGCCCCATCCTGAATGCTGTGGGTGTGCAAAGGGAGGTGCAGTCCTCGCCCTGGAACAGTGTGAGGCACGGAGTGTGGGCTCAGGGCTGCCATGGGGACTGCATCCTGTCTCTGGTGGCTGAGGACAGCCGCATATTTTCTTTCTCAGCAGCTGAGGCTCCAGGAGAGATTGACTGCTCTCTGGTTTCCAATCTTTCTCTCCCACTTGCCTTTAGAGCACCAACTATCCCATGTGTGGCCTGAGGGAGGTATTTGCTGGAGGCCCCCTGCTAGCCAGGTTGCAGGTGCCGAGCTGCTCCCAACACAACCAGTTAATTAGTTATTGTCTGGGGAGGCTCAACACACTCAGCTTCCCCACTGTAATTATCCCCCAACATTCTACTATGGAAAAATTTAAACATAAAGTTCAAAGAATTTTACATTGAACACCTGTATACCCACTACCCCAAGGCTATCATGAACATTACGCTATACTTGTCCTATCACATAATCATCGATTTGTCCATTCTTCCAGCCATCTACCAAACCACCCCAGACCACAGACCAAGGGAATCAGAAACTCTGAGTGATTCCGGTGCTTGCTCAAATTTAAGAACCACTCAAACTTCTGGATGCATTTCAAGATCAAATTGAAGATTTTGGTACACTTCCCCTAAATATTTCATTCAACAAATACCTATTAAGCACTTACCAGGGGCAAGGCACTATTCTGAATGCTAGGGACACAGTCTTTCACAGCCTGACAGACTCAAGATAGCTGTCATTAAGTGGAGGGAGACAGAGGGAGGGAGAAAGGGAGAGGCATGCCAGTAGGAAGGCAAGAAAGTCGAAAACTTTTCATTTGACTATTGGCACATGCAACTGCCTGGCGCTGCCTAGAAGCAAATAGAACAAAGGCCCATTCGGCTTTTGAGGGAATGGTACTATTAAGAGATTTGGTGATGTTTGCCCAGTGGGATTTAGGAATTTGTTACAGACTAGGAACTGCTGAGTGTCTTTCATTCCTCTTCCTTTTCATTGGGAGCGACCACTGTGGTTGCATTGTCCTTGTTCTCTCACCCTGTATAGCATGAAGGCTGCTCTCCATGGTGCTGAAACCAGAACCTATCAGTCTCTGCCAAGGCTGACCCAGCACGAAGCTACCCTAACTGTTGGGTAGGCATTTGAGGCCCCCAGGCAGAATGTTAGAAATGACCTTCTTGGCTTTTCAAAAAATACAATGCTCTCTAGATTCCATCCCTACAAAGAAGGAAAAGGAGAGAGAGGGAATTAGAGAGCGAGAGCCACAAAGCGAGCATCATTGTGCTACATTGTTGCCTCACACTGAGGCAGGCAAACAATTCGACCTAAGTAAGTAGGATTATCTGAGTCACTGAGTGGCGGTCCCTGTAAATTTAAAGGGTTTAGCTGAATTGATTTTGATATGTAAGTGAAATGCTTTGTGACACTTTAGAGCAGTGATTCTTAAAGTGTGGTCCCTGGATTAGCAGCAGCAGAAACTCCTGGGGACCGATTACAAACGCAAGTTCTCATCTCCCACCCCAGACCCACCGAGTTGAGTCAGAAACCCTAGAAGGGGTCCCTCAAATCTGGGTTTTAACAAACCCTACCGGGGATTCTGGTTTCTAACATTTAAGAACCTTTTAATCTCGAGCAGTGGTTCTCAATGCTGGCTGCATATTTGAATCCCCTGGAGCTTTGTAAAATATTGAGGTCAGGTCCCACCCCCAAAAAACTGAATCAGAGTTTGTGGGAATGATGTTCAAGCTTTAGTGTGTTTTAAAACTTCTATAGGTGATTCTAATGTGTGGCCAGTATTGAATTGCAGCCTATAGAGAACATATAGAAATATTTGCTGAGTAATGGGGAGCTACAACTCCCAACAATATAACCTTAGTTATCAGCCTTGGGCGTCTGGACCCTGAAGCCTTCCTGGGATTCTTTCAAGACCCATCAGACTGCACAAGGACATCCCACTGATAGGAAGTAGGAGGTTACTGAGGACATTTGCATGGATTATAAGGCCCACTTTGTGGCATTGTTTAGATCAACACCATCATATCACCACACTCCGATGGGGCATCACAGTTTGATGTGTCTCCAATTCTTCCCCCTCTCTCCCCCTTGATTCTGATTCTGGATGGACAGGATGACACAGCCAGGGGGAATAGAAATCATAAAAGCAAGACGTAGAAACTTTTCTAAGCCATGTTGAGGAATGAGAATGGGGAGCTCCCAGCACATCACCTCTCCACATCTCTTATGGTGTCTGGTTGGATCTGCAGTGGGACAGGCTAGAAGGAAAAAAGATGGTACCTACACCTGTGCTTTGTAAACTGTAAAGCATCATAGAAACTGAAGGCAGTGTTGTAACTTTTTTCTTCTTAAGTTAACGGTGCAGGTGGGCACTCTCTAGTGTGGTCTGATTCCAGAGGAATATGAATGCCACAGGTTGAATGACACCTCTTAGCAGCATTTCGCTAAATTGGAGTCCCTGGGAGCTGTGGACCCAGTTGAAAGTTTAATATTTGAGGACATCCAGGGCTTCATTGCCTGGCTTTTTCTCTGGATTTCATAAAATGACCCAGATCTGAGGTCTTTTAAAATCCCCTCAGATTACATCTGTTTTAAGGGTATCATAAAATGGTATTTTAGAAGGAATTAGGACAGGTTAGGGCCATTTGGGGGGAGCAATACAGCTACCATGCCTTTTATCAGTCTCATTTGTTTTTCCTTTAAGTCTCAGACACTTTTAATAAATGTTTTAGAAACTGGATGTCATTTAAAGGAGTTGAGATTTCAATCAATGCACGGGTGGTGTTGGAAAAATTGGTTCATAAGTTCATTGCATTTCACTTTGAAAAGCTATTTGAGAGACATTGAAAACTGCTCCCTTCTAAAGTTTCTTCTAGAGCCTTCGTGCCTTTTCCTTGCATTATTTACCATGATTAGCACCAAAAATAGCATTACCCTGGCAAATATAGGCCATGGGGCGGGAGCTGGGGTTGGGAAGGTGATTACCCAGCCCATCACGGAAGCTATGCCTGAGCCAAACAGGAAAGTTCCGCTTCTTCGAGCATCATGCAAATTGGAAGAGATTTCAGATCATTTAATCTCACAGGCTTTGGATCACTCCAGCAGAGGTGAGAGGCTAGTTTGGCAGTGCCATCTTCTCTGTCCTACTACAGACTGCGGCGGAGGGAGAAGGTGATAGAGAGCATGGAGCTCATATCCAAGGCGGTTCTTGGCATCATTGTGAAAAAGAATTCTGTCCCTGCCATCCTGGTCCTTATCCCAGGGCTGGGACTAAGGGAGGGCAAGCGTGCTGGCTAGGATGAGCAATCCCTCTCAGGTCTGTTTAAGTGACTACCCTGCCCTCACATGAACCTCAGCGTGGGGGCCTCACCCTTGCCAGGTTCCGCCCCATTCACCCTAAACACCTACTATTTACACACTAGCATTTCTTCCCTACCTTGTCACCAGAAAAACCATCTGATAAACAAATTCACGCCAGGGTGTTGGTAGCATACTGAGTTATTCACTGTCAGGAATATATGTATGTTCAAAGAGAATTCCTGGAAAGGCAATATTTGACCCAAAGAAGCGTCCATTTCAACCTTGGCCATCTCTTTCCCTTCTCTTAACTCTAGAGCACTCCTTGTGTGTATCCTCTACTAGGCACTTGGAATATCCTCAATGTAATTGCAGGCTCCTTCAGGGTCTGATAATTCTGAATCTCCCCCTCTCCCCGCTTCTACTTTGTCTTGTATCAAGTGGGAGCTCATTGATGTGCTGATTAACTGAGAGCCTGGGGGTTAAAACTTAGATATCAGTGGGGGATATATTTCAGGCTGGGGTTCCTTCTTGAGCTAAGACAATATAGGAATAACCACCACACAGAATAGAAAGTGGAAGTCGTAGGAGAGGTGCTGTGGGAGGAAAAGGAGACCATCCCATACTGGGGAATCAGAGAATGTTTTGTGTGGGACTTTGAGCTTAGTCTTAAAGAACGGGTCAAATTCGATCTGCAGAGATGAGAGGATGGGCATTCCAGGCAGATGGAACAGCATAAACAGAAGCTTGGAGGCAAGAAATCACAGGGCATTCCATGGTGGCTGCACCTATTTGCACTCCCACCAACAGTGTACAAGGGTTCCCATTCTGTACATTCTTGCCAGTACTTCTTACCTTTTTATTTTATTTTATAAGAGCTATCCTGACAGGTGTGAGGCAACATCTGCTAGGTCATTGTGGTTTTGATTTGCATTTCCCTGATGATTAGTGATGTTGAACACCTTTTATATACCTGCTGGGCATTTGTATGTCTTCTTGACCTTGACCTCTCAGCCTGGGTTGAACACTGGATTGAGACCGCCATTGGAGGGTTTCCAGCCCTGTGGTCCTTAGGCATTGTTTGGTGGGGAGGGTCCTAGGGGGCTGTAGTTGAGAGAAGGCTTTTGTCCCCCTGATGTAACAATACAGAATGGCCGGGTGAAGGGGGAGGGGCCTGTCTCTAGGACGATGGGTGAGTGCTTATCAGAATGTGGTGTGTGTGTGTGTGTGTGTGTGTGTGTGTGCGCGTGCGCGCGCGTGCACACGTGCACTCGCACCTATGCACCCTTGAGCTCCTAGAACAAGGAGGAAAAAGAGAGGATGAACCACATAAGCCTAATTCTCCTCCCTAGACAAAACCTTCAGAGGAAGCCCCCGAGGGAAGGAGCCTAATATAGTTGGAGCAGGTCACCTTCTTCCCACTTTCCTGTCCTCTGTCTCTTCTCCCTTCTGACACATCTGGGAAAGCTCTGGCCACACTCATGCCTGTCTGGAATTTGGGAATGTCTAAACCAGATCAACATCAGGCTCCTGGACGGGTCCAATACACTTCTACCATAGAGGGCAACACGACCCTGAGCAGCTGGTGAGGAAGACTGAACAAACAACAAGGGCAGAGAGCACAGCACACCATTAGTTCACTCTCCAGAACACCACGAAACCTTCATGCCCACAAACGTGTGCTCAGGTCACTCTGCCCCCTGCCCTGGGTGCATGCTCCTCAATCACAGGCACTCCTGTTCGTTATTGGTTCCACAACCATTTGGTCCCCAGCCAGGTACCTTGGGGGATACTGCATGGGCTACATGCCAAGCCCTCCACCCCCGGACCTCCTCTTCACCTCCCTTCCTGACACCATCTCAGCTTTGCTCAGGTTATAAGCTCCCGGGGGCAGGATCTAGGTTCTAATAATCTCCATCTCTCTCTAAATATCACTTGCAATATTTTG
Source organism: Cnephaeus nilssonii (assembly GCF_951640355.1). Taxonomy (NCBI): domain Eukaryota; kingdom Metazoa; phylum Chordata; class Mammalia; order Chiroptera; family Vespertilionidae; genus Cnephaeus; species Cnephaeus nilssonii. The sequence goes on along the minus strand of NC_137092.1, from coordinate 7,353,498 downwards.
CCCATAAGTCTTACATACATGTTTGTTGAACAAATAAACAAGGAAATTAATGAAGGATGTGTAAGATAAGACCTTTATCTTTAAGGAGCTTACAATCTTTTAAGGGAGAAAATACTTCCAATGTTGTGATTCCAATGTTGTGTTTGTTCTGATGAAATATCTCCAATATAGTGCAGAATGGAGCACACTTCATATGAGTATGTACATTATCACAGGAGAGAAGAAACTCAGCTTTAGATTCAACCAATTATTGAGTATCTGCTATGTGTCCAGTTGTGTTCTAGGCTTCTGAATTATTGCTGCATTTCAATGGGACAATAATTTTCTTATTCAGAATGCAGTATAGTTTAATGTTGATAGTAGATATTGCTGACTGAGTTGCTCTGTGCCGGGCATTATGCTAAACTCTGTGTATAAATGGTCTCATTTAATCCCCACAACAAGCCTGTAACTAGGGAATTATTTCTCTATTTTATCAAAGAGGAAACAGGCCAAGGGAGAGCAAATCACGTGTCCAAGAGACACAGTCTTAGATACTGGCCGCCTTGAGGTTTGCACCCCATCTGTTTGACATCAATAGCTGGACTTTTAATCACTTTGGCTGGGATGCGTATGGGCCCTGCGTCCATGTCCACAACTGAGTCCTGGCCCATCGCTTTCTAGTACGTGACCTTTGGAACCTCATGCTCTTGAGCTTCAGTTCCCTGGTTTGTAAGACAGTGATGATAACCACCACCTGGAAAGATTGAATGAGATAAGTAAGGATGGGAAGAGATAAGTGTATATACATGCAGGTCACATAGTAGGTGTCAATGCATCTTAGTTCTCTTCTTTTAAAATATAAGATAACTTAAAAAATGGACCAGCAAATCAGCAGTTGTCCTTGGAACCTGCCCTGTTGGGTCTCCCTTCCCTGCCCTTGGCCAGATTTTATAGCTTTCTAGGCACTTTCAGATATTAGAAGTTTTATTTTCAGGTATTAAAAAAAGACCAGGTGGATCTAAATCAATACTTTCATTTCACATCCAATTTCAACTTTTCTCTTTCTTCCCAACTCAGCCCTCCTCATGCTTGGTAACCAGCGGTGGGGTGGGAGTGGTCATTCATTTCATTAAGCTCAGAGCCATACCCAGTGTCCTGAATGTTATTAGGCAGTACAATTCCAGGGGTAGAGAAGTAAGGAAAATGGGAGTCAGGCAGGGAAGGGGGGGGGCAACGCAAAAATGTTCCTATGCTCGGCACTCCCTGGTTCAAGAGCAGCTGATTCCTCAGCCTACAGGACTGACTTCCCAATGTGAGGGAGAGCACCTCAGAACAGTGTGTCCGAGGGAGGGAGGGAGAAGAGTTCATCCACCGTCCCTTGCTCCCTTGGGCCAAAGGTTCTGAGTTGCATATGATGGGGCTGAGCTCTGGGCGCAGCGTGCATGGACTGCAGATAGACGTGAGATGAGCCCGGCTGGATCATGCCGTATGAACTTGCTTGGGTCCCGTGCACAGCTGGTCATGCACATTGGATGGTGAGGAGCAAGGGGTGAAAAGGCAAGACCTGAATGCCCTGGAGGCACTTGATACAGGTGGGAATCAGCTTGCCTCTCATTAGCTTCTGTGCTGCGTTGCTCTGCTAAATCCGTTCTCTCTTTCCCATGTGCTTCACAGTTACAAAAATCATGTTCATATTTTTCACTTGCTGTGATCTCTACTTCCACGTTTTTATCCATGTGGATAAAACATTTAAAAAATACTTTTCAGTCCTTTCAGAAATGTTGAGCTTTGAGAAGAACTAGGTATAAACCCATGTGTTTGTCATGAAGCCGTGTCCATAGCCACCAGTGTGGAATGATTTCTATGCCTACTCCCCACACCCCATCCTCATTCTGCTACTTAAAGCTCCATAATTGTTTCCTTTGGTCCCTGGAATGAAAGTAGTCCCTGTGGTCTGTGAGTGATGGGACCCATCGTTGAGCGTTCTTAGTCACATACCCCACTGGAGAGGGAGGCTGGCTTTCAGGTGTGGGATGGGGAGTCTAGAGGGCATTCGGAGACAGTGGAATCATAGCGGTGACTCGGGGCCATATGATTTCCACAGAGGAAAGTGGAAGGTGGAATATTACAGGATATTATTGGAGAGGTTGCTTGTGCAGGGCCCTGAGTGCCGGCTTAGTTGGGACTTTGTTCTGAATGCATGGGTGTTTGAGCAGTGAGCAATCCAATGCTACCGGTGCTGTGGCAGGACTAACCCGGTAGCTATGGGCTGTTATCTATGGGCTGGGATGCGAGACCAACCTGGTAGCCATGGGCTGGAATGTGAGAGGAGGAAGATCTAGAGGCTGCAAACGCCTAGAGCAGTGCAGTAGGGGGGCGGGGGGGGGGGGGGCGGCGACGGACCTGGGAGATGCCACAGAGGACTTAAAGGTTTGCTGAGCAGTGCGGAGGCCCGAGGCTCAGTTTGCAAAGACTCTCTTCACAGGGACAGCTACCTGCCGTCCTTTGAGAGTCATTGCAGGGGTTACCTCCTCCAGGAACCCTTCGCTGCCATCCCTTCCTCCTCTGCACTGTCCCTGGGCTGGGACCTCACTTCTCATGAGGCGAGTGTTGAACTTTTCTGAAAGCTCCTGAGCCCAAAGCCTCTGCTTTCATCAACTATGGTCCCCAGAGAGTGACAAAGTCTTGCCCACAGTAAGTGCTCTATCAGTGTTCATTGAAGTGATGAGTGACTAAGTCTAGGGGCACCCTATTTAAATGAGTTTGCTGGCCCTCTCTGGCAGTGCCCAGCAGCCTGCGAGCAGGAGCACAGGAGGCCATCGGAGGGGTTAGGCCAAGGTCAGGAGCTGGCCTGGTCCTGAGAAGATCAGGCCTTGGGGGTCTAGCGGGTACAAGGGACAGCGTCAGAACAGACTTATGGAGCTCAGCTCCATCGTGAGGTGCCCCCCATGGACAGAGGATAGTGTAATTATCAGTAGAGTTTATTGGTCACAAGGGAGTGTTTTTCTTCCTGTGTCCTGAACCTCTTGACAACCTGAGACAGGGAGGAGCTGTGTTATTACACCGTTTACAGGTGAGTCCGTGGAGACTCACAGGGCTACTGACCATCAGAGTCTGAACTCGTGCCCCAGCTGCTTGTTCAGGGCCATGTCTGACCCACACACACTCAGGTGAGCACACACGCCCGCACTCGCGCAGTGCGCACAGACACGCACCTACAGCTGGAGGCTGGGGCAGTTTATTTCCCGTGGGTCTCCCACAGACCCGGCCTCTCGGGCTGTCAGACCACGTGCGCCGCCGGAGAAGGAGGGAGGAAAACAAAGGCTCTCCTTGGCAGCTCCCATCACATGAAATACGAGGTGAAACGGAGTGAAATAAAAGCGGGAATGAGGTGACGGGGTTTTCTTTCTGACGGAGATGTTTGAAAGCCACTGGTCTGATTGCCACCCGTTCCTCACCCACCTTGGCGGGGGCACCCCTCTCCGCCAGGCTTTTCTCACACACCAGAGTTAGGACATCTTTTTGGAAAGAGGGCCCCCCCCCCCCCTCCACCCAGTCAGGTACTTATCCAGGGTTCCACACATCATTGTCCATCCAGGTGAGCTCTCTGTCAACCTTGGCGTCTGCCCTTCTTCATTCCCTGCATCTAGTCCATCATCCAATTTATAGATTTTACTTCCCAAATATTTCTTAACCAGACCTCTTCTCTCCATCTTCCCTACACCCTAGTTCATGCTACCCTAGTTCAGGCCGCTGATTCCTGCTGTAGCCTCTTCTGTGGTCTCCCCGAGCCATTTCTGCCCTCTCTGTAATGTCGGGCTTTCTCTATATTGGGCCAGAAGAAATTAAAAAAAAAAAAAAAAGCACAGATATGATCAGGCCTTTGCTTACAACCCCTTAATGGAGTTCCCTTGGCTTTAGAATAAAACCCAAATCATTGACACCCTGCCTCCCCTGCCTGCCTGTCCCTCCAACCTCGACTTCGGTCACTCTCTCTACTCGCTCCATTTCTGCCACGTGGGCTTTCTTGTAGTCAAGGCCATTGAGAGCAAACTCAGAGGGAAAAACACTCTGGGCAGCCACCCATGAAGGTGTATTGTTAGACCACATGTGCCTCGTGCTGGCTTCCTCTCTTCCTTTGCCTTTCCTTGGCCTTGTTTTCCATTTCTTGAGCCTCTGCCCAGAAAACTACACCCTCCCTCCTCATTATCTTGAAACCCTACTTATCATTCTGCTCTCAGCTAAAATAACCACTTTTTCAAAGGAGACTTTCGCGATTCCCCCTGACTTGGTTGGGCCATCACTGCCAAGTACTCACAGCTTCCTGCCCTGTGTCTGTCATCAGAGCATTCAATTATCACAGCTGAATTTTATCATTTCATCATCATTGGATTAATATCATTCTCTTCTACAATATGGTTTAGATAAGAAAAGGTCATGTCTGTTATTTGCTAACCATTGAATCCCCACTGTCTAGTCCTGTGGCTTCATTACTAGGGATTCAATTACATTTTTGCACGCATGTGTGTCCCAGCTTGGGTCCATGCCTGGCCCCGCCAGAAGCCACGGGAGTTGGCATCTAAGGGAAGGTAGAGCAAGTCCACCAGTTGACCACGGCAACAGGCACTGACGAAGGCTGGGAGCTTACCCTACACACTGCTGGCCACCATGCATGTTGGAGACTTTAAAGTCATTCGAGTCTGGGTCTCCCTCAAGATGCACAAAATAGTTAGTATAAGAGTGAAGAGAACATAATAGAAGTTAGCCTGTAAAAAAAGGACCCATCATTCTTTATGTTCATTGCTACAATGAGGGTTCATTCACCTGTTCAACAGATATTTATTGAGCACCTACTGTAGCCTGGCATATAGTTAAAATCTGCAGTGTGCAAGATGCATATAGGAGCTATTTGATATAATTCTGTTCACACAATTCCGAGTCTGTCAAGACTTCTCAATTTGTCAGCCTGACAGCTAGCTAAGAATATCTTCTTCCTGTGGGTATAAACTCATTTTCTTCTCAATTCTGAGTATCACCCATCTCAACTCAGTAACACCTTCAATCCCATGAAGGGACCCCTGCTGCCCCTCCAAGGCCAGCACTCTGAGTGGCAGAGACAGAGGCAAAGCTGCACCGGCTTAAACCTCAGACTGAAAACCCAGCCCCCTAAGTCCTTGCTCAGGGGTTCTTGGCTGGACGGTGCCTTCCACCAGGGCCAACACATTTGCAGGCTCCTGGAAGGAAGGAAGGAAGGAAGGAAGGAAGGGAGGGAGGGAGGGAGGGAGGGAGGGAGGGAGGGAGGGAGGAAGGAAGGAAGGAAGGAAGGAAGGAAGGAAGGAAGGAAGGAAGGAAGGAAGGAAGGAAAAGGGAAGGGAAGAGGGGAGGGAGGAAGGGAAGGAGGAAGGGAGAACGGAAGGAAGAGAGAGAGGGAGGGAAAAGGGAAAGAAGAAAGGGAGGAAGGAAGGGAGGGAGGAAGGCTTCCTTATTCTTGACCCGGGCCGGGCTGTCCCCAGACCTCTGCTCACTCTCAGGTGTGATTCCTGAGGAGTAAGGATGCTGAGACGAGTGGTGTTTCTTCTCCACATGGTGTCTCGTTTGTCTCTCCTGTCTGAGTGAACATCTGTTGAGCCAACTGGGTAACAATAGGGGGGATGTTATTGATGTGGTGCAGAGTACCCCATCTGTCCAGATGCTGAGGAGCTGCATGCTGGGATGCCTCCCAGATGACGGGGAAGAAAGCCCAGCGGCAGGCTTGGCCGGAATCTCAGTCAGTCAGCCCATGGGCTCTTGCCTCCCCTTTGTGCTGGTCACTTCCCATTTGTTTCCCCTTTGTCTTCAGTCAATTCCCGTGACCCTGCCTCCCTTTCGAGGCATGATATTCCCTGGGACCTTTCCAGGTCCCAACCTGCCTGCAGGGTCATCGGGCTCACACACCTGTGGTCTCACTCATTCTCGCTGCAGCTCCTGATCCCGTGTATTGGCTCATTTACATAAAAAGGAGAGTTGGGAGCGAGGTACACTGATTCACACTTGCAGTGACCACTGGCCAAGGTGAGCGATTTGTTAGGTAATTGACACACAGGTGAGGGAGGCCACAGGATTGGCTATGGGCCATGGGAGTTTTATGTTTTGTGGCTACATGGTTCCTTGGTTCCTCTAAGGTGTATATGTGCAAGTGTGTGTTGTTATTTGGGAATATTTTTCAACTGCTTTCCTTGTGTCAGGTGGCAGTTCAGAGCTGACAGGGACCTGGCACCTGCCTTTGCAACTCTTCTCTTGGAAAGTGTTCTCTGTGGTGCCCAGTTACCTAAATTGGAACCTCCCAGGAGAGGGTGGTGGTGGCCCACTAGCTAAAATTCAGATTTCCAGGCCCCCACAGATTCGGAGAATGTGGGCAGGATTCAAGGCTCTGATTTAACAAGCCCCCGGGGAATTCTGGGACAGCCAGGCTTGACCACCACCTGGATGGAGGCACGACTGTGGCGTGAGGTACAGCACGGGTCCGGCCTCGACACTCTTGACGCTGCGTGCTGGTTACTCCTGGTTGTGGGAGGCTGTGCCTAGACACCATCAGCACCCCTTGCACGGCCGTGGCCACCAGGATTGTCCCTAAACATTGCCGAGTGTCCCCTGCCGGGCAGAGACACCCCCAGTTGAGAATCAGTGATGGAGAGGACGGAGCAGACGAGCCAAGCTTTGGGTGGAGAAACAGGCCCTGGGCTCTGCCACTGACGAGCTGAGGAGCTCTGCACAAGTTCCTCTGTTCTCCGAGCCTCGGGTTCATGGTAAAGGAGGAAAGGAGTGGCGCTGGCCTCGGCATTGCTCAGCAGTGGTGCTCGGCAAAGGTAGCACCCTACTCTCCCTCCTGGGGACCAGCGCTCTGGATGGCTGGATGTTTGGGGGCTGGTTGGGAATAGGAGGCCTTTTCCTTCTGGGACAAGAGGCATCGGTTTGTGGACCAGAAGAAGTAAAGCGGGCTGGTGGCAGCTGCCGTTTAGAGGGAAACAGCAGAGATCAAGCGGGAAGACACATGCTGAAGAGGCTGTAGGTGTGCCTCCGCCCTGGCGGCTGTGGGTGGTGGCCATGACCATCTCACTGCCACAGTGCTCTGTGGCCCCAGGGCTTCTCTGACAGACTCTGTGGCCTGCTGTGTGCTCCCAAGATTAAGATAGGCCTTCCTGCCCCTCCTCCCCCTGGCCAGCTGTGGCCTTGCAGTGCGGAGCCCAGGGTTCCCGAAGCCCGGCCGCCCGCCTGCTGTCGGGGGAGCACAGGAAGGCCACGTTGTAACCAGTATATTTTTAGCTGCCCGAGCCCCTGTGCCTATTTTTTGCACCTAGCAGAGGCCTGGAAAGCGTGGCCGTGCTCAATGGGGGGGTGGCAGTTGGCTCCTGACCCACATGCCGCTCCGACAGCCCAGCCAAGTTGGCTCAGCTTCAGGTAGAATAATTGCAGCAGTAAATTCTGGATTTCACAAGCTTCACCCAGGCAGTGGCGATCACCATTCAGGAGAGTTCATTCCCCCCGCACGGGATTTGAAACCCTCCCATACCATCATGCTCTGAGTCTGAGAAACGAACACAGAATCCAGACTTACGAAAAGAGAGACAGAGGAAGAAGTGGAGACCCAGAGATCCCAGGGGGGAGAGAAAGAGAGGGAGCTAAGAGCGGAGGCAGACTGAGATTGGAGAAGAAAAAGGTCTAGCGATGGACACGTGGGGACCGAGGCGCAGACCAAAGGGGACGAGAGAAAAGAGCAAGCCGCGGCGGCCAGCAGCTCGGGCTCCTCGAAGGCCCCAGCGTGCGGGGTGCTGCTCTGAGGTCCTCCCGCGCATCATCTCTCTCCATTTCGCACCCACACACCAGGATCCTCAGGGCCACGTTCAGAGGGGAAAGGAGTGGAGAAGCAACTTGCACAGACGGAAAAGGCTTCTTGGGAGAGAACAGTTTTGAGTCAGGCTTGGGAGGGCGAGCAAGAACATTCTGGGGCAGAACATTGAGGGAGTGTCCATGTAAGAAACATTCAAACCTGTAAAGACATTTTGTGAGTTTATTTGAGCCAAACTGCCAACAGTTGCCGGGAGCAGCATCTCAACGTATTGAGACAATGCTCCGGAAAATGGTGGCTTTTCACCTTGTTTTACACATTACAGTCAAAAGAGGACAAGTAAGTGGGTTACATGAACTCCACTGGTGACAGATTAGGGAGGCGGGAGAAAGCAAAATGGGGAAACCTTGGGGTTGGATAAAAAGTAAAATGATAGACACATACTTCTTTTTTCTTAGGTGGGTGCAGGATAGTTGACAGTCAACAATTAACAGATAATAAGGGAATCTGTAGTCTGTGCCCCTGGCACCATTTGTTGTGCCCTGAGGGGTCCGGAAAAGGGAAGTTACAATAGGCTCAGTAAAGATCAACAGTGATCTTTGTCAGGGAAGATACTGACCTAGGTCATGGCTACCCATAAATTGCTTTTTAATGGAAAGGTTTTAATTTCAGACCGTTCTTTGTGGTTACTTTAGGTCTCTGAGTTGCAAGGCCGCCACACAGGCCTTCCCTGAGTTAGGTTAGCATGTGGCCCCTTTTCATCCACAGGAGCAGATACTTGGCACAGGACATGCCCCTCCGCCCCCGCCCCCTTACCGCCCCCCAACCTCAAAGGGCAAAGCTGGGAACATCAGGACCCTTGGAGCCCGCCAGTAACTGCGCCAGCCCTTTGAAATCCGAGACAGAAAACCCGCCTTTGAATCCTTGAAAGGCTGGGAACAATTAGAGTGGTTTCCCCCCACCACGGAAAAGAAGGAAATGGAAAAAGGGAGATAGCAAGAGTCTTAATTAATAGTTTCTTGTGGTTTATTTCTCTTTGATCACGAGGCTGATATTGCCATGGTCTATTACAAACTTCATTAAGTTTATTTGCCCGCCAGGCACCTGCCCTTTCTCCCGTCCCGTCCTGTCCTGTCCAAGATAAATGACTCCAGTGCCTCAGCCCATCCCTTCTGAGCATTGCCTGCAACCCCGAGCTGGTGAAGGACACCTGCAGGGAAGCATGGTGGGTGGAACCGGGGAAATCAACCAGGCAGATGACCCTCCCAAGTTTACCTTTTCCCACCAGCACGGCGAGATTGCATTTAAAGCCGAGCAACCAGTCAAAATTGCATCCGAAGAGCTTATGTTACACCCACGAGGTTTTTCCTCACGTTGAAAGTGAGCCAGCTCATGCGGGCCCAAGACTGTATCCAGGCCAGTGAGGTGGTTGAGCCAGCAGTCTCTCGTGACAATCCTGGAATCTCTGTCTTGGGAGGGATGAGAGAGGTCACCTCCTGAAGCTACCCGTCTGAAGCTCAAGTCCCTTTTGCACAAAAGATTGCTGAGACTACGCTTGAACTCCTGCAATGACAGGGAGGGAGCTCATGACTCCCGAGGCAGCTCATTCCAGTCTCAGACAGTTCCGACTGAGTCCAAAATTGATTCCCTCTAACTTCAAACACGGTCCTAGGACTCTCGACTGAGTCAATAAGTTAAAAAAGATGGAATGAATATATCTTCCACACACCTCATCATGGTTTTGAAGAGGGATTCTGACAGATCTTTAATTTCTTCACCAATCTTTACTTGATGCAAGTGATAGCTCTTTAAATATGTCACTCCTAGAACTGACGGAACCACCCGCATGTGGCTGGGCCAGCACCAGACGGAGCAGGACCAGCGCCTCCCTTGTTTTAGACCTGATGCTCCTAATAGGGCACATGGGCGCCTGGGTCAGCAGCATTACTCTGTTCATGAGCCTTCTAACACGTACACGTGGGCCAAAACTAATACCCGATAAGATGGGCTATTTCCTGCTTATCAGACATAGGAACTAGCTGAATGCCATTGGTAGGGACAGTATCGTATGTTACAGAAGCTGATAGCAGATGAACAAACCCAGTTTGTTTAACCAGGGGACTGTGGCCCAGTCCACTGATGATTCTTTTCCAGTGGTTCTAAATTACATTAATTAATCCATCAATTGATTATGTTTTAAGAGCACGATTTTAGGAGTGTGCCGAATCTGTTCATGCTGAAACCAGAATTAACAGGTAACTTGTTTGCCCTCGGGACAGTCACCCAAATAATAAGCCATTAAATGCACATTAACATATAATAATTGTGTAAAGAATAACTAAGCAATGAATTAACATTTAATGCAATTCATAGTCAATTAGATAGCAAGGCTTATTAAATGTCAATTAGCCATATTAGCTACTGACACCTAAGTGATTCAACATGCTAATGCTAATTAATTTCTTATTTCTACAAGCTTAATGACTTAACAAAAATGTGTTTACATACTTAGAAATTCTTAAGTCACCAGACCGCCAGCAAGAAGAGTGGTTGTCTGTGCGGAGGTTTGGGGAAAGGGATTGGGGAGATTGATTAGTGTTTTATTTGGCGCCTCTCCTCTGCATCCCTTTGCCTGTATTCCTCTGGGAGACTTTTTTTAGAAGGAAGAGTGTGTGCGAAGAGTGTTTTGGGAGGTGTTTCCAGGGAGCGTGGTGAGGGGATGGAGAGTGAGCCAGAGAAGGGCCGGAACCTATAAAAGTGCCGCAATGGGCAGGTACCTGCAGGGGCAGCCGAAGCTCGCTCTTCTGGGGACCCTGTGAGAGATCAGGAAATGAAAGGAGCGTTGTCTCCCTGGGGACAAGAAAGCCATTTGTTTTACCAACTCTGTCCATTTGCTTCTGTCTGATGGTCTGTCTGTGGGACCTGACTGCTTTTGTGCCATCTAAGTTCAATATACATTCCCTTCGAGGGCCCCCATTTATTCAGTCATTTAAACCAGGGGTCCTCAAACTTTTTAAACAGGGGGCCAGTTCACTGTCCCTCAGACCGTTGGAGGGCAGGACTATAGTTTAAAAAAAAACTATGAACAAATTCCTATGCACACGGCACATATCTTATTTTGAAGTAAAAAAACAAAACGGCAAAAACACCCGCACGTGGCCCGCGGGCCGTAGTTTGAGGACGCCTGATTTAAATGTTTAAAGCCCGAGCTGCGGGGAGGCCAACAGAGTTCCAGCTTCAGGGACGCCGAACCAGGCCCCTCACACCGCCAGGACTCTTCACCCCTGTTCTTTCATTCTCCTTCACCCCAAACTGGCTCTTTGCACATGTCAGAAACCCAGCCTCAAGCTCCCAGCTTCACATCTTTGCGCTCCAAGCCACCAGGGCAAAATGGCTCAGAAGTGTTCTTTGTTCTGAGTCTGAAAGCCTACGGGGGCGACTCAAGCCCTGCATGGTCAGGGGCCCACACCTGCACCAGCGGGGGGCACCAGCAGTACTGTGGCCGGGCTCCTGGAGAAAAGCAATGGGTGCTGGTCAGGCCACCGCAGTGACGTCTGTGACACCCCCAGGCCCTGCAGCTGGAGCCGCCAAGATGAGCAGACTGTTCTCCCTCTGCTCACATTGCTCACAGCCTAGGGTGGGGGAGAGAGCAGATAACCAGGGAGCAACGGGGCAGGGGCATATATGTCCATAGAAGAAACCAGAGGAAGCTCTCCAAGCACGGGAGGCTGAGTATTATAGGGGGGAGGGATGGGACAAAAGTAATCCGGTGAGAGCCTGGCCCTCGGGGGCTGCCCAGGGCAGGCTGCCTGATGGGGCTGCCTCCTCCACCCAAGAGAGACGTGAGCATGAGAGCGTGGCAGGCCACGCTGGGTAAGGGCGTCCATTTGGTCTGTGGGAGAGTCCAGTGCTCCAGTTCATATGTTTTTGTAATTCTTGGCATTGAAAAAAATGCTGTCCAGAATAAGTAGAATTTTCAGTGAGTGGATCACTTTGGACTTGTACAAATAAGTGGGCTTGTCCACGTAGACTCTATTGGTCTCATTATTCTTAGCTCTGCATGAGTTGTGGTGGCCAGTATCTTTTCGAATGTGTTAAAATTTAACAGTTAAATTCTCACAGCAGTGCCTATGATATAGTATTTTTACTCCCAATTAACAGATAAGGACACCGCGATTCTGAGACTGAGTCAGTTGCCTAAGGTTTTAACCCAATCTGTGGTGTGGGAGAGCCTGTCTTCAAATCCAGATTTGACTGACCTCAAAGCCCACATTCATTCATGCATTTGTTCATTCATTCATTCATTCACTCAACAGAACTACGTAGTAGGCACTGTGCCATGCCCTAGAGACACAAAAGAGCATGACATTGTCTCCACCTGCAAGGATTACCAAGTAGCCCTGACCGTGAGAAACGTGCCAGGATAGAGGTAGACAAGGGTCCCTGTGTGAACATGGGAAGGACACTGAGGCCAGGGGAGATGACACAAGTTCCGATCTGAAGAATGAGAAGGCGCCAAGCAGACAGAGGGGGTGTGGCCGGCGTGGTTTAGACAAGGGCCAGCTTGTGCCAGTCTGTGGGAAAGGAGCAGGTGGGCTGGTTAGGAATGTGGAGAGAAAGGAGGGTCAGACGTGGGAGGGGAGGATGTGCAGGTGAGCAGGGAATGGATTATAAAGGGCCTCGAAGGTCTTGGAAGGAGCTGCATCTGTCCTCTTCACTGAAGGGTTGCTGTCTCCGCTCTGGATCTGGACGGAGAGGTGTGGTTGGTTGGCAGGACATGGAAGTCGACGCAATGAGTCGAGGAATGCCTCCTGAATTTGTGTGCTCTTCTTCACGTAGGGAAATGGTCATCGGGTGCCATCCAGTGCAGGTGCCCTGTGTGAGCAAACGTGCTCCTAGGGATGGTGCAGATGACAGGGCGTGCTGTGAAGAGCAACAACAAAGTTCGGTGCAAGCCTTGGCTCTGTTTACAAACTGATAGTGGGCAGATTCCTTAAGTTCTTCCTCGTTTGTAAAATAGAAGACTGGGCAGAGCTATTATGAGGATTAAATCCGATGTTATAAGTGCCTGGCCCATGGCAATGAATCCAGGAGGTGTTAACTGTCTTCTCCACAACCCCCCCCCCCCCCAACATTGAGAAGTCACAGTTCATAAGCACCCATAATTGTCTGCATACCCAAAAGGAAAGCTACAGAGTTGCTTCTTCAAATATTTGAAGACAACAGCTGTTTGCATATTAAGCCTTCTCTTCTCCAGGCTAAATATTACCTTTCCTCTTAATCATTCTTCCTATGAAACGCTTTCTAGACCCTGACATGCTGAATGTCTTCTAGACAGTTTCTAGTAGGTGGTTGTTCCCTGCCCAAGCGTCTTGGCTGGAACTGGACCAGGGTCTGGTTGTATAGTCTGCGCAGCCCAGAGCACCACTGGGCCCTCACAGCCCCTGTGCTGGTTCATTCATGCTCTCAGAGCAGCCTCGGCTACCGTTATCTGAGCAGCTACCTCTCGTTGGAGGCACTCAAGGAGTCTGTGGCCAACTCTCACCTTCTCCTCCACCTCCCCTCCTCCGTCCCAGGTCCTGCTCATTTAACCTACTAGTTCAGTGGTCGGCAAACTCATTAGTCAACAGAGCCAAATATCAACAGTACAACGATTGAAATTGCTTTTGAGAGCCAATTTTTTTAAACTTCTTCTAACGCCACTTCTTCAAAATAGACTCACCCAGGCTGTGGTATTTTGTGGAAGAGCCACACTCAAGGGGCCAAAGAGCCACATGTACCTCTTGAGCCGCAGTTTGCCGACCACTGTACTAGGCAACGTTTCTGGACAGGCTCAGTCTTGCTCATTGCCGGTTACAGCTCACAGCGCACAGTGTGGGGACCGTATGTGATATGGGGTCAGTGTAGTGTAGTGGGCCGAGAATCAACCATCAAGCCAGTTGGATCTGGGTTCAAATGTCAACTATGAAATGCAGGCAACAAAACCATAAGCAATGTAGTAAACATCTTTGAGCCTTAACTTTGCCATCTGTAAGGTAAGCAGGGTAGGACTGTTATGAGAATTAAACAGGCTATGGTGGAAAAGTTCTGGCTCCTGTCGGTATTCAAGCAGTTTGTTGTTCTCTGTCCTTTGCCCTCGGCTCTGGGGCACAAAGAGGAGGCAGACCTGATTTTAGTAAAATGTGCCATGCCCAGTGATGGCAGTGAGCAGGGGAGCTGTGGGCTAGACATATAGCAGATTCTCAGTAAGCATTGGATGAATGAACAAATATTTCTGCCATCAAGCCAGGTATCCCAGATCTTGTGCTCGTGCAATTAGTTTTGAAGAAATCTGAAAGCCGGGCTTAACGTGTATCTGGTTATTAACATTTGTCTGGTTAAATGGATCTAGTTGGTTTTAACCATTGTTCCAGCATGTCAGAATATTTGTCGGGTCTTTATTCTAGCATATAATACATTAGCTATTGTATTCAGGCTTCGTGTCACCTGAAGGCCTAATGTCTCATCCAATTCATTGGCAAACGTGTTGACCAAGACGGCACAGGAGAGAGACCCGTGGCAGCCCCCTGCACACTTCCTCCCCGATGTTCCTCTATGCTTAGGATACCCGGGCATTAAAAAAGCCGCCTGGAAAACACTGCAGGTGCGGCCAGACGTCCTCGCAGGGGTCCAGCTCGGCGTGTGGCCAAGCGGCCATAAAGTCTAAGCAGTGACAGCTCTGTCAGCATCCTGGGTAAGCCGCACATCCACGGGGCTGGACGGGCAGCCTCCCATCATGTCAGCTAGCAGAGAGCTTGGCACTTCCTGTCTTTCTTGATCCATCGGCCTCACTGCTGCTAGAGGATCCATAATTAAAGTGACTATGTCACTTACCTGCTTAAAACCCTTCTGGGATGACTTGCCTGAAATATGATCTCCGAGCTTCGTAAATAGCACAAAAGGCTCTCTGTGGTTTAGCTCCTGCATAATTCTCAGCCATATTTCCTGACACTCCGTTCTTCATAACTGAAGCTCTAGAAATCCTCTGGCCACACTTGCCCTTTGCCTGTCTCCATGGTTCACTCCCGTACACTTGCTCATGCCATTCTTCTGTATGGCGCCTTCCCCTAGGCCCGTCTCCTTTGCCTCGTCTATTCAGTCTTCCAGATCAGGGGACAACGCTTTGCCTGCATCTGGGACTGGATTTGGTAGTCCTTCTGGGATCTCCTAGACCCCTGAGCATAAGTGATTATTGGTGCACTTAGTACACCGATGCTGTCATTTGACCCATTTGTTATCTGAGAATGTACTGCACTACCTATCTTCAGACCTGGTACATGGTCAGTGTGCAATAAGTGATTGTTGAAGTGTGTGTGTGTTCTCAGAGTGTTTATACCAAGTTCTAATGATTTCCCTGAGAATCAGAATTAGGATGGAGAGGATTTTTAGTTGGAAACTGGGGCTTGAGAGGGGGAGGTGACTTGCCCAAGCTCTCAGCTGGGATGAGCCTAACTTTACTGTCTAGCCCAGCATTTTCATTAACAGCAGCACTGCCCTCCCATTTCTGTAACACCCGGGACTGCATGCACTGTGGCCCTGGCTTCCCTGGGAAATGCTCAGGCACTATTTTGAAGAGAGGAGGTGAATTTATACTGGGATACAAATGGCCCGTCACCGAGTTCCTCTCTGGCAGGGGTGCTTTTACCCTAATGGAGTATTCCTGGAGAAACTCCGCCTTATCTGATGGGAATGCATCTTTAATGGTAAGATTTGCCACTGAGAAATGAATCTTAATGTCTGCGAAATCACACAGCATAGGTACCTGTCTTCTCCAGCTACATGGAGGGTGAGTTTGGCCTGAGAGAAATTCTAGGTCAGGCGTCCTCAAACTACGGCCCGCGGGCCGCATGCGGGTGTTTTTGCCGTTTTGTTTTTTTACTTCAAAATAAGATATGTGCAGTGTGCATAGGAATTTGTTCATAGTTTTTTTTAAACTATAGTCCGGCCCTCCAACGGTCTGAGGGACAGTGAACTGGCCCCCTGTTTAAAAAGTTTGAGGACCCCTGTTCTAGGTAGTCCTGAGAACTGGCCACATGCTAGGTTTAAGGTTGGAGAACATGTTGGGAGACTGACAAGGAGAAAAGGGAAGGAAGGACCGGGGAAGAGAGAGGAGAACCTGGTGTATGGCCTCTGAGAGCAGAAGTCAGTTACGCTCATCCCCCCACACGTTTGCAGCAAAGATGGGCTGCAGGCGAAAGCGCACACCTGTTTCATCTAGGCTGTGCCACAGGTTTCCTAAGGGCACTGAGCATAAATAAACTGCAGACAGAATATTTATGAGGTGGGCCCTGGGGTTTTTAAGGCAGGCTTTGAGCTCAGGCTCTTGCCCAGGCCAAGCTGTAGATGACGGCCTGGGGCTGCTTCCAGCTTTGTCGCTGGAGGCGGCTTTGGTCCTGTTTGTCCCCGGCTTCCAGTGTGCCCCGGGCAGCTGGCCATCACCTTCCTGTGGGGACCAGAGTTCAGAGCTCCTGCTCTCATGACCTAGAGCTCAAATGCTCAGCCCTGTTTGGAGGGTGCCAGGCAGAACTGGAGTGTGCAGAGTGAGTGAGGGGGAAAGAGCACGGACGGAGCCTGTAGCCATCATTCAAAACGGAGGGAATTACATGGGACATTACCCTGTGTCTTCGGGCTGGCAAAGGCACCTTGGGGACTGGCTATAAGGTGAAGGCAGATTGTTGGAGAATAGCTTACCCCTGGCCTCCACCTCCCAGGCCACGAACCTTGCCCATTCCCTATTGTCCTGAGAAGTGTCACCTTCATGCTATAATTCCAGTGCTAATCTTCACATGTTTACACTGAATTCCTTTCAGCAGGACACATTTCTGGTGGCTTACAATCCCTACTCAGTCTTCAGACTTGTTCCCCACCCTTTCTGTCCCTCCTGCCCTTGTTCCCTCCTATTTCAGCTCAGCCCCTCATGGCAGCCTTACTGTAGCCCCTTCCTCTCCCCACTCCCACCCTGCAAAACCCTGGAAATGGTGGGGGCTTCCTGGGCAGGACCTCAGAGAGCTCCATACCCATCCAGCCTCCTAGGAAATGCAGCCACTTCTGGGGAGGTGGGTATTGTCATTCCTACTTGACGGGGGGGGGGGGGGGGTGGTGCTCCTAGACAGTGCTTTAAGCACCCCAATTCCAGTATATCCCCTGCTTACCTTAGGCACAGGGCTGGAATTTCCTTGCCCTGTCCTGTCTTTGGACATGGCCCACGAGGTCCAGGAAGCAGTGTGTTTTTAGGATTAAAAAGAGGACCTTCCATCTTGTTAGGGCTTATTTATTCCCTCTCCCCAACTCTTTACTTGTTACAGGCTTCACTCTGCCTCAGTTTCCCTGATAAGTGTGGCCGACATCCTCTCACGGGGCTAGATTCTTCAGCTTACAGGTTCGGTGTGAAATGCACTCGTTATCATCTTGGAAGGGGTGAGAGGAGGCTGAAGGTGCAGTCATGGCTCGACATGATCAAACCTGCCCCAGGGACAGCCGGACGGACGGACAGACGGACGGGTAGTGGACCCTGGTTTCTTTTGAAAAGCCCCTCTTACCCTGCCTGTGGGCAGAACAGGGTCCACACAATCCAAAGACACGTTGTTTCCAGATCCGAGGGTCTGGGTGATAAACCGGCTTCCAGGATCCCACGGTCTGTCTATAAACTCCTTCAGGTTGTAGGAGGAGCAGAAAGGGGACGTGCAGGGCAGGGAGCAGCAGGGACCAGAGCCCCCTGAATGGATTAGTGGTCTTGCTTTACATTGACGGCCAAGCGCTTTCTTTACACACTCTGCACAGTTGCCTCCCCCAATCCTCACAAGGGCCATTGAGAGAGGCATCATTACGCCCACTTGCTGATGGCTCAGTGGGGAGGAATGAGAGGTGATTTTAAGAAACATCAGTATACCGGTAACAAGTCCTCCACCTTTGTACACATGTTGCAGTTTACAAAGCACTTTCATATCTATTTTTTTTTTTCATACTCATGATAGCCCTGTGAAATGGTCAGGGAAGGACTGGCTGTGCCCGGTTTACAGATTCAACCGTGCATTTCGCGAATGCCCACTGTATTGAACGCAGAAGAAGGCTTCCTCTCCCAGGAGTCTGGGACTTAGGTGATGCTCTCCAGAGAGCAGGCAGGGTCAGTCCTACAACAAAGATTCATAGACACGGAGTCCAAAACCCCAGACCACTGCCGGGGCCTCATATTCCCAAGAGAATAGGAAAATTGAAGCTTATGTATTAAAATCAAGGCACAGAAATAGGCCGCTGACATTTCTCTGAGCAGCCTCAACTCCAGCCTATGTGATGCTTCCCACGGCCGCCTGTGTAGCACGCACACAGCGAAAGGCCAGGCCATCGCACCGGAAGCACGGCTAGCAGTGGCCGGGGAGGACGTGCCTGTGGGTCTTTTGGATCTTGGTGCAATGCTGTTTGCACTTGGCCATGCAGTCTCCTGGCCAGTCACAGCCACTATATGTGCAGGGCCCACTGTCCTTAGGGTAGTGAGTTTTGTCCTGTAGGGCCAGCTTTAGCTACTGTGTGGTCCCTTTCTTCCTCCTTCCCTTCCCCGCTACCAACTCCACAAACACGCAGGGTCCTCGTGATGCCCAGGCTGCCTTGAGCCCTGTCTAAGCTGCCCTCTCAGGCAGGCCACTGGGCCCTGGGCCGGGCTCTCAGAGAACTCGCAGATGCTGGAGCTGTGACCAGGGCCTGACCTCCCTGTAGCCCCCATCAATACTGAAGTCGGCGTCTAAAACAGGGACACACTTCTGCCAGCCCCACCTCCCCTCCTCTGTCACTCAGCCTGGGGATGGAGCTGTCAGAGCCTCACAGAGGCCACCATCTATGGCCGAAGATTTTTCTAAAGGATTTCATTGCTTTGGGCTTGTTTCTGCTTATCAGTACTGGGCTTGAAGACTCCAGATGTCTTTGAAGCTCAACCCTTGATTGCTGGTGGGAGCAAAGTAAGAGTGAGCCAGACTGCTTGGGGAGGACAGGTGGCAATTACAGATTAAGCTGAGGGAGAGGGCAAGACAGACATCTCACCCTGTTGCCAGGACTAAATTAAACATCTGCCTTGCAGCATCCGGGACAAGAGGGAGAGGGTGGGGAGAGAGGGTGCTTTCTATCGGTGGAATTTTCTAGCAGTTTTCAGTGAATTTTTAAAGAAGGCAATCATGGCATCTGCAAATTGTGGTAACCATGTTCTTGCTTTTCAATACTTACTACTTTTATTCCTTTATTAAATTATTTAACCTCTTAGTGACTTGTTTCCTTATCAGTAGAGTGAACATAATAATGGCACCACCCCAAATGGCACAGATAACCAAAGGGTTATTGTGAGAATTAAGTGAAAACTGAAAAGTACTCAGAGCAGTGCCTGAAATCTAGTAAGCATCCATTAAAAGCTTGTTTTATTATTATTTGTACATCCTGTCGTATTTAATTAGCTAGGGCTTGCAAAACAGTGATGCATAATGGCGAGGATAACAAAAATTCTTGTGTTGTTTCTGAAATTTAAAGGGACTGCATCTAAGATGAGATAATAAAGTATGATTTTGACTATGAGTGTGAGACAAGGCAACAGAAGCTTCCTGAATCTTCTCAGGGCAGATCTTCTATCCTTAGGAGCCCATATGACTAGTCAGCATGAGGTCATCGATGTAACGGATCAATGCGATGTTCAGGCGGATGACCAGATGTTCCAGATCTGGGCAGATGATATTATGATAGAGGTAGGAGAGAAACCTAGCCCAGGGACAAAACTGAAAATGAATATAGTCTGTTCCATGTAAATGTGGGCCATTTCTGATTCTCTTTCTTGGTTGGCACAGAAAAGAATGCATTTGCCAAATCAGTAGGCGCATATCATGTGACCGAGACCTTGTAACTCTGCTCGGACGGAGCAGCTGGGGTGGGGCTTCCACATGGTGGAGGCTGTGGGAGTCTGCAGTCATTCTCTAGGGCCCATCCGGTTTCCTCTTAATAGATATGGGAGGGACTACCACCCCTAAAGATAGCATTAACCTTTGCCATCCCTCAAGCGATGCTATCTTATTTGTTATTGGCCCAAAGGAAAGCAGTTTCAGAGACTTCTGTTTGGTCTTCCCATGAATTAGCTTTGCTCTTACCTCACAGGCCAAGGACCACCCTGGAGTTGACTCCCACTGCCAGTTGTGTTCATCCCAGTTACACATGCAGTGACCAGGGGAATGACCGCCAGGTGGGCCCACAGACCCAGTGGACCACCAGAAGCCGACTTAGGTCAGGTTGCATTGATCCCCTGGCTCCTCTGTGAGCCCACTCTTGCAGGGGGCATGATGGAGGTCTGCTAGTGAAAGACAGGGGAGGAGAGAGCTGGAGTAGGCAGGAAAAGCCTGCAAACCATGGGGTAGATGTGACACTGTGAAGGAAGAGGAGGCCGGAAGGGCGGTCGTCTAGGAAGAGCCTGAGGCTGCGGTGCAGCTTGCTCATGGGGCAGTCCTGGTCTGGGCAGAAATGGTCCGGCCCTAGGATTCCCTCTGTGCTCAGATTGGCTGGTCACTGCCCAGCGCGAGCATGACCTTGGCTCAAACGCTGCAGTGGCCTGGAGGTGCTGTGGCTGGAGACTGTCACCAGCTCTGAGATGCACCTGTTGATCATGACTTACCAAGATTCCCACGTCCTAGGTGTGTGACTGTGTGAGTGTATCCCTGCATTAAGATCTAGACATATACCTGCCAGGTGCTTAACAGAAGTGACCTCTGAGGAATGGAGTAACAGTAAAGGAATAGAAGGAAGATGCTCACATTTTATTCCATATATTTCTGTGTTGATTTAAATTTTGTAATAATTCATTCTCATAATAATAATTTATGTGACTAGCAATAAATAAAAATATAAACTTAACCACTAAGGCCCCTTAAATCCTTTTTCTTAAATTCAAATTTGACTTGTATTAACATCTCACCTTTGCTGTCTTTTATTTGCATTTACCTGCTATCTCTTTAGCACTCTTTTACTTTTAATTTCTCTGAGCTATTTTCTTTAAGGTTTTTTTGTTTGTTTAAAAATTCTAAACTGAACCTGAGATTGGGTTTTTATCTTTTGAAAGGGACTTCTAAATCTGTTGTTATTGTGATAACATCTGTTTGGGTTCCCTGCTATCTTTTTAAAAATATATATTTTATTGATGTTTTACAGAGAGGAAGGGAGAGGAATAGATCTAGAAACATCGATGAGAGAAAAACATTGATCAGCCACCTCCCGCACCCCCCCCACCCCCCCCCCCCCACCGGGGATGTGCCCGCAACCAAGGCACATGCCCCCAACCAGAATCAAACCCGGGACCCTTCAGTCCGCAGGCCGATGCTCTATCCACTGGGCCAAACCGGTCAGGGCTATCATTTTGTTTTATGCTGTGGTAGTTGGGTTATTGTTTGTACACCACAGAAACCTCATCTATCTTAACAAAGCAGAGAAGTCCATATTGTAGGATGACTGGGAAGATGGAGAACCAGGCTCATGAAATAAGCGGGAACTACAGAATGTCAGATAGAGCTGAAATCATGCCTGGCCAGCGTGGCTCAGTGGTGGAGCATCGACCTATGAACCAGGAGGTCACAGTTTGATTCCTGGTCAGGACATATGCCCCGCTTGCAGGCTCGATCTCCAGTGTGGGGCATGCGGGAGGCAGCTGATCAATGATTCTCTCTCATCATTGATGTTTCTATCTTTCTCGCCCTTTCCCTTCCTCTCTGAAATCAATAAAAACAAAAAATCATGATAGGATGCCCCGGGGACTTGCCAGGACTGCAGCTGAGCCTTGGTTAGTGTCAACCGCGCTCCCCCGCCCCCCAAGGTGGCCTTTTCTCCTTTCATAGACTCTTTCATACTAGTGATTTGTTTCATGTTTGGTATGTTCCATTAGACTGTCAGCTATACTGGGGTAGGGCACATGTCTATTTTATTTATTGTTATGTCCCCAATACTTAGCACAAAGCCTGGCAAAATAGTATGTACTCAATAAATAATTGTTGAATGAATGAGTAAAAAATTACAATTAGTAATATGTACAGCCAAGATTTTCCCTGTTGCTGCTTCCAGCTACCACCCTTACCCTATGTATACCAATAGTATCATTTAGGAACCAGAGAAGGACAGCTGTGTTATGTCTTCCAAACTTTTTAGGTCATCTCCATCTTGTGAGTGTACCGGGTAGCCTATATTCCATAACAAACAGCTCCAAGATCTCAGTTGGTTATCACAGTAAACGATCATTCTCACTCACATGCCAGTACAATGTGCATTGGTGTTGGGAAGTGGGGCAGGGGCTAGTTCTCCTACTCTTTGTGGGGCCTGGGCTCCTGCCGTCTTGTGTCTCCATCCTCCTCTTTGTCTTGGGGATTTGGGATGCTCGCCATTCACTCAGAAGATGGAGAAAGAGAGTATGGACGATTGTGCTTGGCAGGCTGTTATGGACCAACCTGGAAATGCTGCACTCTACTCATATTCTTTTGCCCAAAACCCAGACACGTGGCGACACCCAACTCTTAGGGAGGCGGAATGTAGACCCTCTGCGGGCCCAGGAAGAAGAGGCAAGAACCAGCTGGCTCTCCCACAGCGAGGCAAACCTCCTTGTGACAGGAGGTTAAACCTGGAAGGGTTTCTTATTCCAGGTCTGCTTGCCTCTTAGAAAGCAGAGGTTCCCTCCAGAATCTGTCATGAAGTCATCCATCAGGTTCATTTTCAATGTTGCAAGTTTTCATTCTTATCGCTACTTCTGTGGGGAGTTTGGCGGGGAAGTCGATAAAGGCTTCCCTGGGGAATGTTAGCCAGGTGCAATTTTAAACTGGAACGTTTTCCGAATCCTTTCTGCTAGATGTTTTATTTTATGTTGTTTTGTTTTAGACCTAAATGAAGGACTGTACATTTCTTTCTATTACGTTTTATTTTGTTAGAGTCAGACCATTTTTTCAGCCTGTCCAGATTTCTTTGTACATTTTCTTGGTGCTATTTCCAGGGACAGTGTTGGAGTTTCTCCAGGAGGCTGCTGTTCGTATAATCTAGATCCGTGGTCAGCAAACTGCGGCTCGTGAGCCACATGTGGCTCTTTGGCCCCTTGAGTGTGGCTCTTCCACAAAATACCATGGCCTGGGCGAGTCTATTTTGAAGAAGTGGCGTTAGAAGAAGTTTAAGTTTAAAAAATTTGGCTCTCAAAAGCAATTTCAATCGTTGTACTGTTGATATTTGGCTCTGTTGACGAATGAGTTTGCCGACCACTGACCTAGATCATTCTCTTCTGAGCAGATGGAGGTGAGTGAGTGAGGTGGAGAGGGCTGGTTTCTCTTTAAACTTGGTGGCTGGTTGACAGTAGTTGTAGTAGGTCCTCCATCTTACAATTCTTCTGCCCACCACCCTCGCTGCTTGGTTCATTTGTTTGCTCGGTGACATTGTTAAAGGGCTGCAGTGAGAGAAGAAGCCCCAGGCAGGGAAAGAGGCACGAAAACACCTGTCACTGTGCCATTAAGGGCCAGCCCGTGCCCGTTCTCCCTCCTTCTTTCTACCCCTGGCTGCACTAAAGT
Organism: Cnephaeus nilssonii; assembly: GCF_951640355.1. Lineage (NCBI taxonomy): Eukaryota > Metazoa > Chordata > Mammalia > Chiroptera > Vespertilionidae > Cnephaeus > Cnephaeus nilssonii. The sequence continues at coordinate 7,330,104 of NC_137092.1, read as the reverse complement.
CACCTCGCTGGGATTATTTGTTCATCTCTGCTTAGATGGGTAAGACTCTGGTCCCTGGGCTAGGGCTCTGCTTGGACAATGAGTATATTTAAATTGGGAAGTCAATGGTTAGTTTTATGTATCTACTTCGGCCAGGAAACCCAGATATTTGGTCAAACACTCGTCTAGATGTGAAGGTACTTTTGAGATGAGATTAGCATTTAAATGTTAGACTTTGAGTAAAGCAGATTTCCCTCCAGAATGAGGGTGAGCCTCACCCAGTCAGTTGAAGGTGTTAAGACAGAAATGACTGACCTCCCGCAAGAAAGATGAATTCTGTCAGTAGCCTGCCTCTAGCTACAACATCAGACCTTCCTGGGTCTTCAGCCTGATGGTCTACCCTACAGATTTTGGACTTGCCAGCCTCCATAATCACATGAGCCAATTCCTTGAAATCTCTATCTACCTATCTCTCTCTCAATCTCGACCTCAATCGCTACCTCTTTATCTCCCTCTCTCCCCTATTGGTTCTGTTTCCTGGAGAATCCTAAGTAATATACTAGGCAGTTGCTACCTCCTCTCCTCTGGAGATGGAGACAAAAATACCATCTCTAGACATCCCTCTTTTCCCTTCACCCACCTGTTTTCCTAAGGTCCACCATGGCCCATCCTTCTCCTCCTCACCCACGTCATCCCCATGATCATTTATGAAATCCTTATGATGGGTCAGGTAAGGCAAGGTACCTACATACATTATACAATTTGTTCCTCACAAAAATCCTGAGATAGAAATTATTATTATTTTCATTCTTCAGATGAGGAAACTATGGTCCAAGAAGGAAAAGTGATTTGCCCAAGGTCATGTAGCTACTAATTAACAAAATAATTTCAAACCTGAGGTGGCTAATTCCAAAGCCTCCACTGAATAATCACAATACTGTGATACCTATTAGCAACCCTACCCCACAGGTGTTGTATGAATCAAAATTTATCTTGCAGTGACCTCTAGAAGCTGAGCGAGGATTAGGGGAGCACCTCAGACACAGAAAAGTTAATGAGGCCAAAGGTGAAGAGCAGACGATGGAGTTGGTCAGATCTGGGCTCAAGTTCTGGCTCCATTACACTTACTATCTGTATGAACTTGGACTGGTTTCTTAACCTCCATGTCCTCAGTTTCCTCTTCAGTAAAATGGAAGTAAGACTACTTACCCTGTGGTTTGTTAAAGATTTCTTGAGCTAAAGTATATAGAATACATGTTTTTAGCAGTTGGCTAATGATGAGCACTCAGTAAACAAAAGCAGTCATGTACTTAAAAAGCAGAGCAATTGAAACATGGAAAGCAGAAGCCGTAGATGGAAGAAATTCAATGGCCACGACCGGGAGCATCGTGTCCCCGAGGGCCCTGCCTCTGCTTCTGCGGCCAGGGTCAGTGACTCACTCAATTACTTGCTGCCAGGAGACTTCCAGCAGTTGCCCAGCTGAGCACCAAGGCAGGTTAGAGGAGGCAGCAGCCAGACGGGGTCATTTTGACCCTTCAAGTAGAAGTAGCATTCTTGACACTATATTGCTGTCACTTGGTCCAGGCTCTGGCTCTAAAGTCACGTTCTCCTTGTCCTACGCTTTATAGTTTTGATCCTCAACGGGAGTTGAGGAAACAGCTCTGAAAAGTTAGCATTTCCTTCGTTGCTGACAATCTTGAGGAAGATCTATAAGCGGTACAGTCAGGGGGTAGACGAATGACCCCTAAAGGACCTGGTTGCCCTTCCTTTGCTCTGCCAAAGGGAGATGATGTGTTCTGGCATTATCAAGGCCCATTGAAGGATTCTAAACACTTAGCTTCATTAAAACCTCACCACCACCAATTCTCTTCTATCCTGGGGCTGCTAATGAAGGGGAAGAGGCATTTGCAAACCTGAGCCAATGTGAACTACGCTGGCTCCCACTGGAGAAGGCGCAAGTGGCTTATGTCTGCTGGGTGGCCTCACAGAAAACCCAATCTTATAGTCTAAGTCTCTGTAATTCAGTCTCAATTACCCCATGGTGTCCCACTGCATCAGCCAGCTGCAAAGATTGCCCAGCATTTGGTGAATTACCCACTCCAAAGAATGGATAATTCCAAAGAACCACATTAAAGGAACTTGACTGCATTTACCATATGCTGGCCTCTTTTCTTTCCTTTTCGTAAGAAATGATTTCCAAATTGGACCTACTCCTTTCCCCAACAACCTTGAGGACCCAGCCAGAGCCCGAAGATGGGCTGGCAGAAGTTCTCATGCTTATAGATGAAGCTCTTTGCCCCTGAGCAAGGGTCCAATGAGCAAGATGCAGTCGGGTGGGCATACACCTTACTCCCTGATCGATGAAGCAGTCTGTTAAGTACCTGGACTATGTAAACTCTGCCTGATTTCCTTGGGTTGGTGGTTAGAGCCATAATTTTAGCTTCAATAGGCCATGAGACACACATTAAATGAGTTGTTTGTGTGTTGTTATTTCGCAAAGGTGTTGGGCAGCACTCAAGCTATGCACTAAGATCTTAGAAAAACCCCTGAGAATTTCTTTTCTTTTTTTTTTTTCCAACCCAACTAGTTTCTTCAGGAGTTTATCAGATAGGCAGCTGGATCCGATGCCTCCTCACCCCACCAAAAGCCACAGGTTGGATCTGGCCAAGTTTAGCTTAGTAGGTCTTAAGAGGGAAAGCATGCACTCAGGACTCGAGGTGCTGAGTGAGTTCCAAACCCACTATTCTCACACTTGAGACCTCAGACCAGATTCCTAATCTCTTTTAGCCTCTGTTGCTTTATCTGTAAAATGGGAGGAAGTATACTTGCCTCACAGAGATGTGAGAAAAAAATGAGATGCACTTTGTGAAATGTACTTTGTGAATGCTAACATGCTTTACAAATATAAGTTATTTCTGGTTAAAATGAAATATTAGACCAAAGCTTTGTTTGCTACGTTCCTCTGCTTCTCCTGAATCCAGCTGCTTAGGGCAAATCTCTTGGCTCTAAAGTCAAATGTCAGAAAAGGTTCCCACTGTGCTCTGTGACTTGCAAAACAAATTCTGCTTCAAGTAAAAGAGGCCCATTATTTTTCCTCCAGGGCCTGCGTAGACAGCAGTGATAACCCCAGTTTATAGGTACACAGGACCTTTGCAGTTTAACAATCTGTTCTCAGTATACTTCCTCTGTGTGACTCACAGCAATAGTTGGGGGTGCTTTCGTAGGGATGCATGCCCATTTTATAAACACAGATCCTGGACTCAGAACCATGTAGCATTTAAGTGGTAGATCCTGGACCAGAGCACAGGTCTTCTTCCCACAAGTCCAGTACACGGACGCCATGTGATTGCACTTAGGTTGCAGGTCTGAGGGGACTCAGGTAACAGTACAGAAGGTTTGCCCAAATCAGCCCCCCATGATAGGGAAACCTGCCATCCTGTGGGAGAACCAGCCGCAGATGCCGGTGGTTAATGTTTTATCCACCCAACGGTCAAGTAAAGGGGTAAGGACAGATTCCGCACTAAGGGAACTCACCTCTAATATATAAGAATAAGTTCTAGTCAACAAAGGTCTTCATGAAACTATGGTCTCAGATTGTGTTCGCTGGTGGTGGAGATGATCATCATTGGGTTGGAAAAGGAGCTGGGTCAATCCAGGTGCCTTCCTGGAAGAGGTGGCCCTTGGCATTTAAGGAGAATCAGTGGAGTGACAAATACTCTGTAACTCAGATGACCAGGATTAGAATTCAAAGAAATGAACTGGCGGTAGAGACAGGAGACTATATATTTACTTGCTCTACAGCCTATGGCTTTTTCTGTTCCACTATACCCATGATATAAACTTGAAGTAGACCCAATAACTAGAAGCTAATATTCACATAAAGTGCTAGTACATAATGTGCTTACAAAGCCTTTTGATTTTTGTTATTTTTCAAAATTTAATCTTCACAGCGATTTTCTCAAGTCATCTCTTCATCTGGATTTCCCAGAATGCAGAGCCTGAGATGAAGGCTTATGCAATACTGATTCATTAGGGTATGCAAGCGCAGGAAGCAAGAGCAAGGGAGAATGGCTGCTCACCAGGGAGGAGAGAGCACCCATACATGGATGCATTACTGATGCTACACGTGACTGGCAGCTGCTGCATGTTACTGATTTCATGGTGTAGCTCTCTGAGAAGCTGCAGAAACAACATTTCTGAATAGTCAATCTGGGAGGAAACGGGGGAAAGAATTTATCTACGGACTCCTTTCTCCTACTAGTCAAAGGTTTGCCTTTGAGCATTAACTCCCCCACACTTTGGGATTCAAATGTGTGAGCGCCATGCAGGACCCTGTAGCATGTTAAGCTTTGGGGACAACAAGAAAGACCTGTGACAGACGGCAAGCTGCTCTAGGTGCAGATGTAAGTGAGGATACTGTAAGACCATATCTACTTGAAGTCAGTAAATGAGACGCAGAGCTGGTTAGCACAGTGATGACTGGACAAGAGTTAGACCTTCTTGCGCTTCTGATTACAACTGGATCCCATTATACAATATGGAGCCTCCACTTTTGTGAGAACAAATTGACCTTGATTCTTCCCTGAGAAATGAGGTACAAGTCCAATTAACCAGAGGGTCCTTTTCAAGGTGATGGCTAGGAACAACCTTGGAAGGATGAAAGCAAGAGGGCTAGTGAAATAAGCCCGAGTTCCCCATGCTAGCTCTGGTTCCAGACCACGGCTGGTACTCATGACCTCATCCTCTAGCATCTATTCTCTCTAGATTTCTCTCAGATTTGGCCAACACTTCAGTTGGCCTGGATTGCCTGCCTGGTGGGGTGACCCACACTTTCATCCACAAGAAAACTGAGCTCTTGTAGAGTTGTAATTGTCACAACCGCCACTCACCATTATCACCTGTCATAGAAGCACCAGAGGTTTCTTGGTAAAGTCTCCTGGGTCCCCAACATATTCTCCATGCCACCGCACCTCCTACCCTCATTACGTAGAAGCAACTCTGGCTCCTCATGGTAAACAAGTTTGGTTACCCTCACAAGTTCAGAAATTCTCTTATTTGGCTGCTGCTCTGTTGACATGAGGACCCCAAAGTGTGCAGATGGCAGCCAGAGTTTCAAGTTCAGTGTGGTCCTTCCTGTCTCCCTAGATAGAAACATACTCACTGTCTCTGGTAAATAGGACTCTAACCGAGCAGAAGCTAAGGCTGCAGGATGGAGTCACGGAGAGGGAGAGGGAGAGGACCATGCCTGCTCCCATCTCCTGGTTCCTGGGTCCATGTATTGCAGCTATTGGATCACAGCACCATGTAGTGGCCTTTGGTTCAACACAGACCACATACTGAAGGACAGTGCTCCAAATTTACAAGTATTATCCCTAAACTGGGACTTTAGATGAGCCTTTAACAGATTATTTTTTTCAACCTACTAGGCCAGCAGTTTCCATTTATGGTGCACATGGCAGAAACAATGAACTCATGGTCGTGTGCCCATTGTCACATCTCCTTTTGTTGTAAAATAAATCCTTTGGTTTTATGCACTGTCATATGGGGTTATGTGGAGGTAAGTTAGACATGTATAAGCTCTCAGTGCTGATATTCAGAAAGAATTGACCACTAATAATAAATTCCTGTTCCCTCCAAGATAGGAAGGGTTGACTGTAATTGACCCACCACCAAATGCTTGACTAATCTCAATCTCTCTCTCCCTCTCTCTCTCTCTCTCTCTCTCTCTCTCTCTCTCTCTCTCCCTCTCTCTCTCCCCCTCCCTCCCTCCCGCCCTCCCTCCCTCCCTCCCTCCCTCCCTCCCTCCCTCCCTCCCTCACCTGAGGATATGTTTTTATTCACTTGAGAGGGAGGGAGAGGGAGAGAGAGAAACATCAATTAGTTGCCTCCCATATGTGCAGTTCATTTTCATTTAGCACCAATACACTGTGTTGAGTTATCTGTGAACCTGGCTGAGCCTGTTCCTTCTCCATCAGCTGTCATAGAGAAACCCCCACAAAGCTATAGGTTGAGTTGAGGAGTAGACATTAGTGCACTGGAGGTAGATGATGTCGAACACTGGGCCACATATTGATGTGATTTGTTTAGGCCTTTTGAGCTTACTTGGGCCTGATTCCAAAAATATAATTTCTATTAGACAATTGATTGTTGTGTGTTCACCTGACCTTATGACTTGGTGGATGTGATCATTTTTAGCGTATGACAGGCAGCTTAGGTCACATAATCACTCAGCGTTCCATGATCAGGTGTTTAGTGTCTACTAGGGACCAGTCGCATACTCGGAGCTATTTTGCAAACAGAAAGCAGTTTTCTGCTGCAGAAGCTGTGGCCTTTTTTAAGAACCTTGGGTTCTGCACATTAATTCTCCTATTGACGCTTGCCAATAGGAGCAACCTCGTCCAACACGGATATCTTAAACACCATCAGATCTGCTGAGTCATATCCCCAGTGGCAGGTGGATTATTTAGTTACTGGGGCTGCTACAGAGCTCTCTTGTTCTTGGCCCTCTTTGAAACCAGCAGCCTTCTGAGTCATCCAAAAATTTGATCAGAGCATTATTCTCTAGTGTGATATATTCTATGCTAAAATCTAAAGAAATCTACCAGCATTGCGCCTTTTACTTAATGGTCAGAGGTACAGAGTCCAGCAACTTGACCTTGACTTTAGAGGGAATGTTTTGGAATGCCCCAAACCACTAGATTTGTAACACTTTACTGATATGCCAGCCCCTTCACTCCTCCTATGGTTTATCCCTCACCCTTTAGTAGCACGTCTTACTAGGGCATCTAGAGTAGTTGCCTCTTCCTGCTCGCCAAGTCCAGGGAGTGGGATATCGTTCATGGTGGACCATGATAATGTTCTGTGGAACTTTGAGATGAGCACGACCTCTGTGGACTAAATTGTGATGCAGAGTAAACATAGCCCCGGAGAAAGACAGTGAATAATCATGCTGCTGTCTTCATTATATGCAGATAACTGCCTTTTTCCTCTTACTGATGGGGACTGAGAACTATGTATTTGCTAGCTCAATGGCCACATAGCAAGTGCCGAAGGCTGTGTTAGTCCTCCTCAATAAAGATCTCCCATCCAGCACAGCAGCTATGCCTGGGATGACCACTTACTTGTGGCAGTCCACCAGCAAGTGCCTATATTTATCTGGTTTTTTCAGGGACCACCCAGATAAATTAAATGAAGATGTGATGAGACCATCACGCTTATGTCTTTCAAACCTTTGATAATGGTGCCAACCTCTTCACTTTCTCCTGGAATGTGCTTCGGGTTACTCTTTTGGTCAGTGCAGAAGGTGGGGATTTGGTTAATTTCAGAGGCTTCCCCTCAGCCATTGTTAGCATAAGGACCCTTATTCATAAGTCAGGGAACTGCTGTGAGGATTCTGCCAGCTGCTACGTACATCTGTTCCAATTATACTCTCCATTGTCTCACGTTTTCCCAAACACAAGACTGTCCCAATCAAAAGGCCTGAGAGTAAACTTAATGAACTTGAGCTCCGTCCCTACAAACTATGGAAACCCTGGGCTGTGTTCACGTGGCCTCCAAACAGGGTGGTCTACAGGGGGTTCCTGCAGGGCTAGCTCTGTGCCCCTTGCTGCCCTTCAGATGCGTGGTTGACCTCACTTTCCTCTCTTTGAGGTGGCTGGAACATTGGCCCCTCTCTCCTCTTCCTGGTCTCAGGATCGTTAATCAACTTCAACTTTTCCCAAGACCTGGCAAAAGAGGCAGCACCAACTTCTTAATAAACTCGAACTGTCATTGGGGATGAAAGAGGACCTGCAAAAGCTTGGAGCATCCCCACTCCCCAGTGCAGTGAGTGTGGGGAAGGAAGCAGGCGGGGAATCGGGGAAAATATCCTCCGGGCCAGGTCCCGGCAGATGGAGCAGGAGAGTAGCTGCCTTCTCCTCCCTCCCGGCTCCTCATTCCCCTAAATGCCCCTCAGTGACATCACCACTCCTTAGTGACATCACCATGACCACAAGTAGAGGGAGACTGTTCAGCTGTCTTTTCTCCAGCGAGACGTTTGGTGTGAGGTCTGTGGTGTGTGGCACATTTGCAGCCAGTGGTGGGTGAACAATGCTTTCCGCATTGATATTACAGATTTCCCAGAGCCCCCAGACACTTCGTCCTGAGCTGGGGAGATCAGGTAGCTGCCCAGCCAGCTCACTGACCCTCCTGCTCAAACCGAAAGCACAATCAGGTGATGGAGCTTTCACTTTTGTAACTGCCATGCCAGTTACAGGTTAAATATTTGCATGCAGGTTCAATGTGCAAGATCAGGTTAATGTATTTGCAATTTGGACATGTGACTATTTGAATGCCCAGGCTGCTAACCTCTCTGCACACCTTCCTGTCATCAATACAAAAGCCCTGTCACCAGGCAGCTGCCACCATGGCTGCTGTTTATGGAGTCTTCAAAGGGTAGGGCACTGCGCTAAGCGTTTTGCAGACAGTCTTTCATTTCACCTTCACCATAATCCTATTTGGTAGGTCGTTTTGATCAGTCACAAGAAGACGGCGTTTGAAGCCTAGGAGGCTGAATGATTTGTTCCATGTCATTCAGTCAGTAAGTGGCCAAATCAAATTTGAATTCGAATCTGCAGAGTCTACATTCCATTCTCTTTCCACAATGGCAACTGTGCCTTTCAGCAAATTAATAAATGAACAATTATTAACTGAGTATCTACTATGTACCAGGCTCTGAGCTAGGAATTTCCACATTGTATTCTTTTCTCCCTGAAGACAATCTTGTTTTATAAGGGAGGAAAATGAAGTCCTGGCTTGTTAACAATGAACAGAAGTAAGATTTGAATCCTGTTTGACTATAAGAACTTTCTTCCCCTCCCTCCCTCCCTCCCTCCCTCCCTCCCTCCCTCCCTCCCTCCCTCCCTCCCTCCCTCCTTCCCTCCCTCCCTTCCTCCCTCCCGCCCTCTTTCCCCAATTAATCATATGTAAATTTGGCTAAGGTTAGAATCTTATCTCAGCATTCTTTAGAGACTAGAGGCCTGATGCACGGATTTGTGCACTAGTGGGGGGCATGGCCTGCGGGTATCGGCCTGCTGTGGGAGCAGCCGCTCATCCCGGTCAGCCAAGCAGTGCTCCCACTGTGGGAGTGCACTGATCACCAGGGGGCAGCTCCTGCCTTGAGTGTCTGCACCCTGGTGGTCAGTGCACATCATAGCAACTGGTCGACCAGTCGTTCTGGTCGTTCCGCTGTTCGGTCACTGGGCTTTTATATATGTAGATAATTTATGCATTGTGCCTAGCTCAGTATTTGGCACATGGCAGGCACTTGGATTATGTTAATCCCAGCCCATCATACCCTCAAATCACCTAGAGACATTTGATCACGACTTCCTGTCCACTTCCTGTTTAGGAGAAAAGAGACAGCTTTTTTTTTCAGCTATGCAGGGGGTAGAGATTCTGTCTCTCCAGCTAGGCTGGTGCTTCCTCTGCTTGGAGAGCTGTGCCTTGCAGGTGGCCCAACCCTTTCAAGGACACTTAGAAGAGCTGAGGCATCCTGTTGGCACTGGGCTCCTTTCTGCTAGTTTCTGAAAATTTAATGAAAAGGGAAACTTTGCAGGATCTCCATACAGGCTTTGTTTTCTCTTCTTTCTTGTTTTGCAAGGAAAGGCCCCCGTTGGCCTCTTAAGCCCAAGGAAAACTTAGCAAACACTTGCTATAAACCACCCTGCTTTACCTCTCAGCAAATAGCCTCCCCCACTCCCGAGATCTGGGTCCACTCCCTGGGAGGGAGCAGGAGAGAGGCTGGAAGGACACGACGGAGTCTCATTAAGCTCCTTTGCTGTGTCAGTCATCTTTCCCAGAGGGGGACGTACTGCTCTTCCTAATACTCAACCCCTCTCACAAATTGGCAGCTGCTTTCTCGAAACTTATATTCTTGGCTAAGAATGTGTTCATGGGGATTTCAGAAACGCCTCCCTAAATGCCTGTTTACAGACTTTCTCAGAGGCTCAAGCATGTGGCCTCTCTGAAGTCGGCTTCCTCTTGGCTCAGGCTGAGCACCTTCCCCAGCACTAACGGGGAGGGGGAATTTAGAGGACATCTGTGTCCCACTTCCTGGGCCCTGCACCCACCCTCACTCTCTGGCCTCCTGTGTCCCGTTCCCGCTGCAGCTGGTGGCACCTGCCCAGTCCCTGGCCCGGATGCCTCCCGAGTCTTTTGCCCGATTGGGACCCAGTGTGGCTCTCTGCCTTTGACTTTGGAATTTCATGAGCTTGTCCATCCTCAGGACATTCTCTCTGGCCCTGCCATTTCCCCTAGGTCTGGCTCTGTTCTGTATGTCTTTGTTAGGAATGTAAAGAAGTCTTTCTTTTTGTGTAGGTCTCCTGTCTTCTGAGATTGATCTGTTAAGATGAATTTTATGATGGCAAGTATTGGACTGTGGTTTTGAGATCCCCCAGAATAATAAAAAAATTAACATGTTTAGCTCAGGCAGTATCCTGAGTGCTTTATTAATTTAATCCCATAATTACCCTATTAAGTAGGTGCTGTTATTCTCACTCTTTTAAAGATGAGGGAACTGAGGCACAGAGAGTTTAAATCCCTTTCCCAATGTCACATAAACATAGAAGTGATAGAGTGGGATTATAATCTGGTCTCTGTCACACCCTTAATTAACCAGGACATTAAACTTCTCTGAGCAAGTGGGTCCCTGGGGTCAAGGTGAACAGTGGGCCCTGGAAAAGGAAGTCTTGCTTTGTCTGGCCTTCAGGGTCCACGCACAAACCCCCTCCATTCCCATCTCAGTATCCTCATTTCTCATCACTCCCATTCCTCCTCACTCCAGCCAAAACTGCTCGCTTTCCACCACCAAACCACACCACGCCCTCTGCATCCTGCATGTGCACATCTGCCACCTCTTTCCTCCAATGTCTTCTTCCTCTACCTCAACTGAAATCCCACCTTGCTTCCTTCCAGATCATTTCTAAATCTTTTCTACCCCAGGAAGATATCCTTGTCTTATTTAATCCTTCCCCTCTCCTGCTTCAAAACCATCTGTTACTCTCCCTGTGGGGTGGGGGTTGGAAAAAACCAGTTGAGAGTATTTTCTAGGTGAGTGACACCAGGTGGAATCTTTATCCATGGTGGGTCAGCCTCCTCAAACCCCAGGAGTCTATTCCTCTGCCACCTTACCCACTGCTTCATTCTTCTGTGAGCACGGCACTGTATTGCGACTGTAGGGGATGCTAATATAACAAGGGCCCCAGACACACTTGCAAGCTAGTGTCAAGTCGATAGTACATGTACATAAATAATTAGAGTGCAAAGAAGCAAGACAACTGTGTCTCTACAGGCATCAAGTGCGTGAGGCTCCTGAGATGGGCAAGAACACCGAGGAGAACTGGTGTGGGGGGAAGCTTGAATGAGGGATGAGGAGAGGGAGGTAGCAATTGGAGTCTACTCTTTTGAAAAACTAAACTATAAAGAGAAGTGGAGATGGGGAAACATTGAATTAAGGGGTGGTGTTTATTTGCTTAAGATCTGAGAGACTTGAGCATGTTTGTGTGATTGTAGGAAGGAGCCAGTCTCAAAAGAGAAGATGACAATACCAGAAAGGAGCTAGTTGAAGCTAGTCCGTGAGGAGGCAGGGAGTGTGGTTGGGGGAAGACCCAGAGCACAGAGGAGGCAGCAGGGCAGCTGTTTCTCCAGGGGCGGTGGGAGAGGGGCCACTGACCAGACAGTAGTTTGGGGAAGTGGGGGAGGAGACAAGAACGGAATGGAAATCGATTGTTTTGAGGTTAACATGAGCTATTTGGGCAAAAGTCACATTAGAACTTAAAAGTTTTTTTAAATTTATCTTTATTGTTGAAAGTATTACAGATGTCCCCTTTTCTTCCCGCCACTGACCCCCTTCACCCTGCTCCCGTCTCTCCCAGGCCTTCACCGCACTATTGTCTAGCCATGGGTCATGCATATGCATTGTAACTTTTTGACTCGGTATCGTCAGGATGGAAATCTCTGTACACGAAAAGCTTCTCAAGTTCTGGCTGGTATCCCACAGACATGACAAAGCCCAATCCTTTGGTTAAACAATATGGATAATTCTTGGAGGTGGTGTCAAGATGTTGCCAACAATGGAAAATGCTTCTGAAGGAAAGTACAGTGATTTCCAAATGGAAGCTGGGTTGGCAATTATTGTGCAGGCAGGTGCCCCTAACTGCATCTCCTGACTCTTCCCCAATCTCATGAATATTGCTCAGTTAAAATGAACCATGGTTAAACATGTTACCCCCAAAGCCAATGGGCACAGTCGCAATCACTCACACACCCACTCACAGACACACTCACACACATGCTCACTCACACACTAGCTCACACATGCTCACATACACACGCTCACTCACACACTTGCTCACACACACACTCACACTCGCTCACTCACACATGCTCACACACACACACACACACACACACACACACTTGCATGCTCACTCACACACACTCATATACTCACACACTCTCTCACACACACTCACTGTAGCCATCCCCTGGCTTTAACAGGTCCCCCAATCCCAGGGGAACTTCTCTCCAGAGAGCAAGTCTGGAATCGAATATTGAGAAATGAACTAGGCACAACTAGAGGATGCCTCCATTTATGTGGTCTCCAGTCCACATGAGGGTTCTGTGTCCTCCTGAAAACTGCACCAATTCCAAGGCAGGGGATGGAGTTAGTTTGACCTCTCTACCTGAGCCTCCTTCATCCTTTTTCTTTTCCTGGCAGCTAGGTCCTGTTCTCTCCTCAAGGCATATCACCTCCTGACCTCTACTCTTAACCTGCCACAGAAACTCAGTGCAGAATCTGAAATTTCACTGGCCATTCAGACCTTCATGTAAATCTAAGGAGCTGTGTTCGCTCTCTAGGGGGCATGCTCACACAAAGACCTCCCCTTTCATTGTAATGAAGGCTTTGATCTCTGGTAGGAAAGTCAGACATTGAGAAACAGGAGAGATGCCTTTGGGAACCGAAACCTTTCTCAGTGCATGAGTGTCGTCTTTATGTTTATCGCAGATTTGTCTGGAACTATGGCTCCTGCCTGTGCATGGGCAAATGGAGGTCACTGGGATCAGCCACACCCCAGGTGTGAACCATGAGGACTCAGCCTCTGTGACCACTGGTCCTTCCTTCATGCTGCCCTTGTTCTAACCCCCCACATCTTCCAGAGCCAGAGCAGAACACCCAGGCACCTGGCTGGGATGATAGCCCAGTAATAGCCAAACCTTTAAAGGATTTTCTCTCTGGCATCTGCTAGTTTTCCTTCTTCATAATTCTTGGTTGATAAAAGATGAATGCAATATAGCACGCAGTATTGCTCTGTTAGCAGAAACACAGTCTCGTGTTTGATGAGCACCCTTTGCTCTGTCCCCTTACTGAAGTCAGTGGCAGTTGGATGGCCCTTGCCCTTCAGCTGTACTGAGCACCTTGGGATCGAGGTAGTGGCTTTGTGTGAGCCACTTCACTCCAGCCTCATCTTCGGGTAACCGTTCCTTGGAAAAATGCGGTATCTCTCACCCTATTCCCTGCACACTTCTATGCCAAAGGATGAAAAACAAGAGCTGACACCATGTAGATTATTTATATGGATAAAGTCTCATCAGACCGCTTGTAATGTACTCCAAGCACTCACTACTCTGCAGCGCTGGCCCTGGGAAAACCAATTGCACTTGACACAGTAATCAGTTGCCCCTGAGAACATGTTTCTTTAAAATGTTCAGAGACCCCGGTGGAAAGACCATGGAGCTTTGAGCTCTGGTTCAGCTTCTGGGATGTGGTGACTCAGCATCCCAAGGATAAAGATTTCACCAAACGCTGAAATCAGCACCTGAAACTGAGTCTTGATTAGACTGAAACTTTATTTCACCCCCACATGTTACTTGTCTCTCTGTCCTTGAAGGGGATGCGAGCATTAGGGCCACCAAGAATGACTGGGAGCCTGCACTGAAAGGGGGAACTTGAGGGAAGACACACAGCAAAGTTTTTAAAATAAATTTTCCTGATTATATAAGCAACATAAATGATATATGCCTACCGAGGAAATTTTGGAAATAAAAGGAAGACATAAAGAAGAAAATTAAAATTACTCATCATTTCATCTACCCATAATAATGTTATGGTATATTTCCTTTAAGCCTTTTGTATATTTTACAAAACAGAACCCTATCAAATGTACAGCTTTATAGCCCAAGTTTTGCATTTTACATTATATCATGAATATAATGAGTTTGATTATAAAGTATCAAACTCACCAGGGTATAAGCATGGAATACTTTTACTTTTCCAAGAATTGTTACTACGGTGCTATGTTGAGGCAATCTCTCAAAATTAAGAATCAGGTCTCCTTTAAACTTAGCCCCTATACTATTTAATTATTTTGCGTTCTACCTCTCCTATCTCTGCTCGAACTGCACTATTACCAAGGGAAAAGGTCTCAACCAGTACCATCCTATTCTGTAAACATATTTCCTGGGTGTGGTTTATTTCATCATGTGGATTCCTATGTCATTAAACATTTACGTTGCTTCTGTTTTTATATTATAAACAATGCAGTAAGGAACATCTTTGTTCACATTGTATATAATTTTCTTGGGATTATAACTGAGTTGTCATGCACATCTGATATGTTGGCATTTTAAAACTTTAGTTCTTTACAAGAATTGTCATATTTAGTCCTCAGAAGCTCTAAATACTATTACTAGATTGGTAGATATGCGGTGTTTATTCATTTATTCAACAATAATATTAATCTCCTACATCTGCTGGTCACTGCTCTCAGTGTTGTCTTAATCGCTCCCTGCCCTGACAGATTTCACCAGCCTTGAAATCTGCCACGGACAGTAGTGGCTGAGTGGAAATGGGCAGGGCAGCCTCCCCACACAGGCTCAGCAAATCCATAGGATGCCAATGCACTAGGCTCAGGCCCCAGGTGCTCCCCTTTTTCCAGGGGTAGAGTAAAAAGTGCCGAGAATGCCTTAAGTCATCAGGAAAACGTCCAGGAGCTCCTTGCATGGTGGCAAGGCCCTCAAAGAGTCTGAAAAGCATAAGTACTCTCCAAGGTGCTGAAAGCAGCAGCAGTCTCTGTGTATGCACAAAAAAAGGATTAGTGATCTGGTGTTTGGTCATCACTCAATTTTCTGAAGGATCAAAAGGATAGATATTTGTCTTTCCATCACTTTTTAAGTAAAAAGGGAACTGGGATCTTGACTTTTCCTCCTTCCTCCTGTCCCCGGGGCAAGATAGTCTTATGCTGTAGAAGTACCATTCATGACATCTGTGGACTGACCCATACTTCCCGGAGAAGGGGGAGTGGGAAAGGGCACTTAAGGTATCTGAATCCTTGGAAGCCCTGGTTAATGTTGTGCTGGTCACAGTGTGGCAGGGCAGTGAGAGTGGGAGGGATGGACTATGTCCTAGCTGCTCTGGGTCATCTTCCCTTTTTCCTACCCAACATCTATGCTTTGTTGTCTTCTACTAGAAAAACGGTAGGATTTGGACAGGAGGAAATATCACGGAAGTTATACACTTTGGTATATAGTTGTGTAGTCTCAAGTTTGAATTTTGTAATCCCTGTAAGTATCATTGTGGATCACGGGCTCAAATAGGTTAATTCTTCCCCGTGTAAGTCTAGAGGTAGGTAGTGCAGGGCTGATGAGCCTTCTCAAGAATGTCACCTAGGGGCCAGGCTCCTTTTTACCTCCTAACACCGCTTCTTAGCACGTGGTTTTCCTCTTCAGGGTGCAAAATAGATGCCACAGCTCCAGGTTCCATGTTTCTGTTCCAGACAGGAAGAGTGTGTGAGGGTCATGGTAGATGAGTCAGCTTTTAAAGATGATTCCATATATTCACCCAGAACTTTGACTTACATCTTATTGTCCAGACTCTCTTATTAAAAGAGAAACTACAAAAGATAATATTTTAGCATTCTCATCTCTCTAGTAGAGAAAGGCAAGGGAGGGGCCAGTTGTTAATGCCTCGTTATCTGTGTGATCTACGCCATCACTTCCGTTCATGGCTCTCTACACTGGGGATGACATGCCTACCTTGTGCAGGTGTTTTGATGTTGCCTACCTTGTAGGCTTGAGATAATGTATGACAAATCCTTATCATAGGTCCTGGCATACGTTCTCTACACACTTAAGAAAAAAGAAACAGTGTGTGAGACCTATTCTCATAGACCATGGAATGAAAGAAATATACAATTCAGAAAGGGGCCTGTCACCCTAGGATTTCTCATTTAGCTGGGCGCTCGGCTGAATTCTGAGAATTTATATTGATAATCTCTATTGATGGCAGCTGGCAGGGATCAGCAGACTATCGGCAATCTCAATCGACTCCATGGTAATGGTTGCTGCACACAAAATATTTAAGAATGCGTCCTGTTTGGCCCAGTGTTTGTGATGGCTCGCCTCACTGTTGTCATGTTGCCTGTAAGGGATGTGAGTAAAGAAAACCTTGGTCAGTGTTTTCAGGCGTAAAATTGGTGTGTTCGGGGGTTTGTCCTGGCCCTGCCCCTTCCTATCAATGTGGCCTCAGGGTAAACCTGTGTGGACTTCAGTTACCTGTAAATAAGGTCATATAATTCTTACCCACCTCAGAAGATTTTGGAGATCAAATCAGGTTACATATGCCAAAGCCCTTTGTGAAGTGTAGGCATTCAGATAAAAACCAGCTTTAAAGCATGGAAGCAGCAGGAGTGAGCGTCGAAGAAGGTGGGGGCGTGGTGACTCACCTGTGAGGAGACCCCTTTGTCCCTGCTATACTCTCATATGAAGAGGCCCAGCTGTCTCCCCTAGATCTGGGGACATGAGCCCAGACGAGGCCAAGGTGTCAAATGGACAGTTTGTCTTCACCATCCCCCTCCCATTCTGTGGCCACCCCTTCTGCCCCCAGGACAAGTCTCTCCAGCATGTCAGCTTCCAAGAACAGCAAGAGGTGCAGGCAAGAGGAAATGAATCTTGTTCAGCCCTGACAATTGCTACACACGATGCTGAGTGCTGTACTTATTTTCCATATTTAAAATGTCAGTACCCTCTTTTCCGATACATATTTTATACCTATGAGTGTATAACTTTAAAAGTCAGACAAGTGAAGCTCAGATAGGTTAAGCAGCTTGCCCATGGTGACACAGCCAGTGAGTGGGGTTGCAAGCCAGCTCCTCAGCTAGAGGTCGTAGAGCATCAGCTGGGGACAACCTGCCCAGCATTGTCATCATACGGATGGCAATTCGAAAGGTTAGAGCAGTGAGCTGACTTGCCCAAGGTCACACAATAATATCAGCAGGGCTAGAAATGGATTCCAGGCCTCTCAGTAGCCAGACTATTAATTTTCCCACCATGTGATCATGTGGTTCTGATGGTAGAGTTTCAGGTGACAGCTGATGGACAAGGATGGAGTCCCAGGGCAGCAGGGCCCTTACCCACCTGAAATCAGACCAAGAGGTCCTGTAGCTGGTGGGGGGTGGAGTTCCTACTGGACTGAGTATAGATAGAGATTCTTCTCCCTTTGAAAATCTCTCTTCTGAGAAGGCCTGACCAAACCTTGCTTCAGCCTCCAGTGAGGACCTGGGGGGAGGAGGCACTGAGCGGGGGGGAGCAGAAGAGAAATGAAAAGCAAGAGGGAGCAAAACAAGGCAGGGGGAAATCAATGCCTCATGGCAAGCAGGTGGGAGCTGCGCTTGTGATAAATATTTACCGTGCATCGGTCTAATGATTTTAGAAATGTTTTTCCGACTGTACTGAGCGCTTGTGGGATTGTTTTTCAAGAAATAAAATACATTAAAGCTCAGTCATTAAGAGCTTAAAGGAGGAGGGAGCGCAGGCTCCAAGCCCATTAGCACACCCTGTAGTTAAGTAAGGGCCTCATTTCTAATGCATTTTTAATTTATTCTGTTTTGTAAAATAAAACTTTAAACTGCTCTTTGTACCATCAAATCTGTAGGCAGCTCCCGAGCCGGTCCTTAGCTGCGGAGCTCTGGCGAGCTGCGAGGTGGTCACAGGGAGCTGGCATCCAAGTGCCCTCCTGCTCTGTGCTTCCAGGTGGCTCGGCCCAAGTCAGCTCTTTGCAGGAGCCCTGCCCAGTTTCTCCTGGCTGCTGCTGGAGAGGGGAGGGGAGGATTTCAGGCGGGAGGTAGAGCATGGTGGTGTAATCCCTTAGACAATCCGTGGGTATAGGAAGAAAGTGAGACCCTGGGATGAGGGACCTCTGAGGAAGGGGCTCACCTTCCCTGAGGATTTTGGAGGCCCAGGAGAACCCCCTGAATGAGAAGTAAGTAAGAGGGGCATGAACCCCCCCAGTCCTGGAATGCATTAGCTCATCCACTCCTCTCAGTGGTGCTAGGAAGTAGGTATTCGTTTTCTTATCGTACAGATGAGAGACTATGGTTTAGAATGGCTAAGTCACTTGCTCAAGCTCAGACTGTGATAGTAAGTGACAGGATTCACCTTCTCACTCAGGTAAGGCTGACTCCTGAGCCAGGCTATGGAGAGGGCGGGAGGAGGGGTGACATGATGGCCATAGGAGGATCCTGTCCACCCCCTGGCCCTACAGTGACTTTGGAGCTAGATCTCAAACATGCTTTGCCTCCTGAGGAAGATGGGAAAGCTACCTATCTGAGGTACAGCCCAGCAAGGTGATTTGAACGTTTCTATCTTTCTTCCCTCTCTAGTTTCTTCCTATAAATCTGCCCCTCTTCCCTCCAGGTCTCTGCTCAAATGTCTCCTTATAGGAGATTTCTTCCCCACCACCCAGTGACAGAGTCCTCCCACTGCCACCCAAGACCCCTGCCCCCGCAGCCTGCTTTAGTTTTCTTCACACCAGACCTATCACATTTACCCTTTATTGGCTTGTTTTAGTCTCCCTCGCTAGTCTCTAAGCTCTGTGTGGGCAAGGATTACATTTCTTCTGTTATGTCTAGGAGAGTATCTGACATAGTAGATGCTAAATAAGTAATTGTTGACTAAATAAATGAACTTCCTAACTCTGGGATCCAGCTCACTCACTACCATGATCTAGCAGCAGTTTGTGGGCAGCAGTAACTGAACGACCAACTTGAGAAGACTGTACAAGACGTTGGTATTTCCAAGGACAAATACCTTCAAAGTAGAATCATAGATTCCCTGGACCCACAAGATGCCTCAAAGATTAGGCAAACCAGTCTTCTCGTTTTAGAGATGAGTAATCAGCCCAGAGAGGTCAAGCGATGTGTCCAAAGCCACACAGCTTTGTCAACTCAGGTCTCCTTAGCCTAAGCTGATTCTCTTTTCACAGAGCAGACAAGCTGCCACTGGGGTCGGGACCCTAATCGCTGATGGCACCTGAGGCATTTTCAGAGATCCTCACATCTTCCAGGCCCTGTGGGAAGCCTGGGCCAGTTTACATCAAGATTAGGTGGTGAGGTTAGGAGGTGAGGGGGCCAAGACCCTGGCTGCGTCAGGCAGTGTGGCTGTGTGCCCCTTCCTCATGTCTGTTTGCTAACGGCCCCCGCACCTGGCTGGCTGTGACCACAGGTGCGATAAGGAAGCTGCCTTCTTGGTGTGACTTCTGAGGCTCTGGGAAGGACCCCACACTCCATATCTGCTTTTCCACAAAGCCTGAAAGTCCTCCAATAGACTACAAAGCCTGCCGCAACCATGCTGAGAGAAGCGCGTGTTCTGGGAGAAGGAGGGGCATGCGGACTTGCAGTCATTCAAAGGGATAAGAAACTAGTAGACGATCACATACTGATTCTCTAACAAGAGACGGGTAAGCATGTTGGTGGTGTAAGGGCAGATAGACCCTTTGTTCTCAGCACACACCTGCTCTATGTCCCAGGTAGTCTATGTCCCAGGACAGGTGGCGATCCAGGGGACACCTGGCTGCCTCCTGGGAAGAAATGTCTGGATTTGCAATTATTGAGGCTGGCTCCCTTGGGCTTTCTGGAAGAATAGGTATTGCTTAGGGGTTAGGCTTGGCTCTTCTGACCTTGGCTGGGCCCTATGGGCAAGGCTTGGCTCTTTGGGGTTAGCCTGTCTCTGGGGTTAGTTTGGCTCATTGGAGCTATGCTCTGAAGAGAGCCTAGCCTAGCCCAGAAGACTCGAGCCTATCTCTCTACGTGATCAAATGAAGTAAGACTTGCCTTAACAGAGCATAAGACTTTGCAGACCTAGGCTCCGTCCTTCGGGACTGGCTTCAGTTGTTAGGGTCTTGGTTTGGCTCTTGGGGGCTAGGCTCTGCTCTTCAGAACTGGGTTTGGGTGTTTGGGACTAGGTTTGGCCCTTCTGGGCCAGTCTATGCCCTTTGGGGTCATACTCCGCCCTTTGGGACTGGCTTCTGCTTGTTCGGGGCTAGGTTCCGACCTTCGGATCTGGTCTTGGCTCTTTGGGGTAGGCTCTGCCCTGGGGGACTTGGCTGTGGGCCCCTTGGGATTAGGCTGGGCTCTTAGAAAATAGGGTCAGTCCTTGGCGACTAATTTAGGTGTAAAAAGAAAAGAAAAGAAAGAAAATTCTTTGAAACCAAAGCAATTACTGTCCCCAGCTTGTTACTATCACGGTGATCTATGAGGCCAGCTCATAGCCCGACATAACTGCCCTCTGATATGGGGAAGATGCATACTAATGGGTCAGATTACAGAGTCTAACTTAATTGTTGTTTTTAATCTTCATTAGTGGGGAGGAAATAGTGGGCAGAGAGCCTCAAGAGTTTCTTGTCCCCATACCAGACAATGAATGCCAGCCTCAGTGGAATCAAGTCCAGTATCTAGAGGCCTTGTCCCCTCTCTCCAGCGCCCTCTCCATCGTCGGATAATGCAGGATACTTTCTCCTCACTTTCCTGAAAAATATAGTTGGCATGTCTCCATTACCTCTTGTGTTTTTAAGCTTGGCTCACATTTTATTTTCAGGATACCAATACCAACAAATCATTTTAATTTCCATGGCAACTTGCTGCATACATGTTTGTGGAGAAAAGAACCCACAAGTTGGTGGTAATTGGGTGGGGAAATGGCCTCCACTAACAGTCAGCTCTGGGACCTGTGCTAGCCTGCGGGGAACGCGGGCTGGGAGCACATCCGCCTCCCAACTCCAGAGTCTGGCCTTGGGGGTCCAATTGCTTTACCAGAGAAAGAAAGTTATAAATTTGGGAAATACGGCTTTTCTAGGGACAACTGGAGCAGAATATCTACGGGACATCGTCTGACAATGAGGGAGGCAGGCCTGGTGTGGTAGGAAGTCGGTATGGGAGGGTAAGGGGCTCAGTGAGGCCAACAAGAACATCTCTGATGAACCCAATTCAAACTGGGAAGCAATAGTGGAATACCCAGGTCAGGCGAATCTGTCTCGAAATCAGCTTGTCTACTTTTCTGCCTCTGTGTAATGTTACCTGTACTTCAGCACAGCCAGCCAGGATTCCCCTCCATCCTGGGAGGGTAATTTGGAGGGGGATCTCCTGGGATCACAAAAAGACCATCTGTTCTAAGGGCCTAGCTTTTTATGTGAGAAAATGAAGGCCCACAGAGACGAAGTGATTGTATGTTATAGAGCTATTCTGTGGCAACCAGGTAGCTGGAGTCTGGGTTTCTGAACTGTAAGTTTAGTGCTCTCCCACTTAATAAATACATCCACCCACCTTTTCCATCCACTGAGCCATGAACCCACCATTCATCCACCCATCCACCCATCCACCCATCCAGCCAACAATCCTTTCCTAAACTTAAAAAACTAGAGTTCTAAAGTATTCTGAACCAGGATTTCTGATGGATGGTTGTTATTATGCAGCTGGCACTAAATTACATTCATAATCTCCTAGCCACTTATAGAATATGAGCCTGGGGCACCTCCCCAAAGGACCTTTCACCCATCAAAGGATGAATGAATAAACAAAACGTATGCACTACAATGTAATATTCAGGCATAAAAAAAAATGAAGTACTGATACATGTGATAGTGTGGATTAACCTTGAAAACATGTTAAGTGAAAGAAGCCAAACATGAAAGGTCACACATATTACATGATTACATGTATATGAAATATCCAGAAGAGGTCACCCATAGAAATAGGATGCAGAATGGTGGTTGCCAGGGGCTGGGGGGTGGGGAGAGTGAGAGTGGCTGTTGAATGTGCACAGGGTGTTCTTGGGGGGTGGTGATAAAACACAGTTTGGAACTTGGTATGTCAGGGGGTTGCACAGCGTTGTGAATGCAAATGGAATGTATGCTTTAAAATGATAAATTTTATGTTATGTGAATTTAACCTCTAACAAAAGCAAAGGACTTTCTATTCCCTTTGGGCCCTGGACTGGAGGAGGCAGCTCTATGTGACTGCTTCTGGACCTCACAAACAGGGGGGCTTTCCTACAGAAGAGCACCCTAAAACCAAGAGGGCCTGCCCCTAGGGGTCCTGACACCTGTGGGCCCTGGGGCCCAGGCCCCCTTGGGGGGTTTGGTGGGCTTCCCAGCTGGGCCCCTCCACAGCCTCACCAGACGCAGGGCTGTAGTGAGCTCAGTGAGGAGGGGCCACAGACCTTGAATTTAAAACAAAAATCTGAATTTTAAAGCTCTCAACAGCTTTAGTTGCTGTTACTATTTTTAATAGACTTTTATCTCTTAAGCATTCAATTATTATCATTGTCACCAGCACAAGGTGGAAATTTCAATGTGCCTGTTAAAAATGTCAAGTTTATTAGACACTCAAAGTTTTGTGAATTTTGTTGTTTTGTGCTCTACTCCCCTCTCCTTTACTGTATTTTTTGGTTGTGTGCGCATGGTTAGTCTAAGCACAGGGACTAATTTTCTCCACTGGTTTTAAAACACTTTAATGAATTCTGTAGAGGCTTGTTACTGGAATGAGTGCAAGAGGGGGCACCACTCCCCTCAGATGGAGGGGACGGTACCCTTGGTTCCTGCTGGGTCCGCCTCTGTGAGAACAGTTCTTTCTCTCGGGTCCATAGAAACCGCAGAGCTCTTGGCCTGGGGATCTGGTTTCCACTTTCTTTTTGTTCTGGGGGATTACTTCCCTTTCCCTGACAAATGGTCTCCACAGAGTTCAAATGGGTCATCATTGACCTTGGACCCCCAAAGAGGCTCTCTTTTGATGTGCACACTCACTCTCTTTGTTGGTGACTTTCTCCTTATTCTCCTTACCTTTCCTGATATGAAGTTTAAAGAAAAAAGAAAAGACAAGAAAAAAGCAGAGGGTGAAGACACTCAGAAATGCTGTCCTTGTCTTGCTTTGGCCCAGTTTGCAGAGGCAACATTAGATCCTCCTGGACCAGCCAGAGGATCAGCCCAGCTTGGGCAGCTCTCACACCTGTAACTGCTTCACCTGCCAGGGTCAGAGAGAGCTGGGGTGGGGTGGGGGGGAGCACCAGGCACCTTCCTTTCCAAGCCCTTAAATCTGCAGCCTGCAGGGTCAATACCTCTGATGTCCGCTCTGCAACGTGCAAGGGCCACACAACCCTGAGTGCATTTGGGTGGGAGAGTGGACTCCCCAGATCTGCTCTAGGAGAGGAAATAGGTGACTTTAAGATATTCATCAGATGTCACTTCTCTAGTACAGGGTTGCCCTGAAGTCATGCTTTCCTTCTACTGTGTGTGTGTGTGTGGGGGGGGGGGGGGCGGGGGGGGGGGAAGGGAGAGAGAGAGAGAGAGAGAGAGAGAGAGAGAGAGAGAGAGAGAGAGAGAGAGATATCTAATATTCTTTTCTCATTTCTTAAGTTGGAGACACAGCTAATTCAAAACTAGAAACTTCATTCTAACTACTGTGTTAGCTGCATCCCACAAGTTTGGATATGCAGTATGTTTTTGTTTTCCATCATTTCTAAATTTTTATTTTTATTATGATTTTTATTTGATCCATGAATTGTTTAGAAATGTGTTTTAATTTTCCAAACATGTGCTTTTTTAACTGGTTCCATTTTTGCTACTAATTTCTAACTTGCATAATTATCAGATAAAGTGATCATATAAAACTAATATTTCTTGAGACTTGCTTTACAGCCTAGCAGGTAATCAATTGTTTTGTAAATATTCCACGGCTGTCTTAAAAGAGCATATTCCCCACTCAGGGGATGCAGTATTCTGTATGTATTCATTAGCTCAATCTTTTAATTGTGTTTTCCAAGCCTTCCTAATCATTTTGTTTGCTGGATATATCAATAACCTAGACAAGTATGTCAAAATCTCACACCTGATGATGGATTTATCAATATCTTCCAGCAATTCCTTCAGGTTTTATATTTATTTTGATTGCCAATGTAGTTAGATTTATTTCTAAATACATTGTATTTTATTTTGTACTTTCTATTTTTCTGTTTCTCATTCATTTCTCCTTTCTTGACATCTTTTGGATTGACTTTAATGCTATTCCCCCCGCCCTCTGCTATTCTATTCTTGTGGGTTTTGTTATATTACACTGCTTATTTAAGTACATATGCTATTTTTTGATCTTTTATCCCCGATGTATTATTTACTTAGATTAAACCTTTACATTTTTAGAGCCGTTTTAAAGTTCACAGCAAAATTGAGGGGGAGGAATAGAGGTTTCCCACATACTTCCTGCCACCCCCACAGGCATAGCCTACCCCACTATACACATCCTCACCAGGGCAGGACATTTATCACAATGGACGAACCTCCCCTGACACAGTCCATGGTTTACATTACGCTTCACTCTCAGTGTTGTACATTTCATGGGATTGATCAAATGTATAATGACATGTATTCATCATTAGATTGAAGTACTTTTTAAATATATTTACTCTTTCATTTTCTCCTTTACTCGTTTGAAAATTGTCGAATATGTTTATTCTTTCAGTGGTTGCCCTAGATTGCATTTAGATGTTAAAGCTATGAGTCTTGTATCTGTCCAGTGATTTGAAGCTATCATTGTGTAGTAATTAATCCTTTTTCTGTCCAGTTAATGCTCCGCTTTGCCATTTATTTAGCTTGGATTAGTATGGACACACCATCTTTCTTCTAGTTAGTACTTGCTTGGCGTATTTGTTCTCATGATTTTACTTTCAGTGTTTGTGTTCTTATATTATAAACAACATTTACTTGGATTAAAAAAATATCTAGTCTGGCAATTTTTGTCTTTTAGCTGGAGAGGTTATCAATTTATATTTATTCCAATTGCTGGTACATTTAGATTTATTTCTACCATTTTATTTTGTGCTTTCTATTTGTCCCACTTTTTCTGTTTCTCATGTTTACTCTTCTCTGGCAGCCTGGGGTTGATTGATGTGCTCTTTATCTTCTTCCATTTTCCTCTATGAGATTGGAAGTTAGGTTTTATGTGCTTATCCCTTTAATAGTTACCCTAGATATTTTAATACGAAGACTTAACGTTCTAAAATTAATCAGTATCTTTATCTTCCTCCCCCAAATTTAAGAGTCTTAGAATGCTTTAGCTCTCATCACCCCATTGCCAGCTCATATACTATTCTTGTCTATATGTAAGTTATAGCTGTCCAAAGAAGTTTAAGAAACGGCAGACCACCCCCCCCCCTTCCTTCTTTTGTTCAAGTATTTCTTGGGCATTACTGGGCACAATATGTGCACCCAGGCCAGACTGCCTGCGACGTATTCCTACTCCTTCTACCACCTCCAACTGAGTGACAACAGGCAGTGTCCCTGAGCCTCAGTCTTCCTCATTTGGAAATTGAAGATAAGGATAGTATTGATCCCTTGGGATTAATGGGAGCGTTAAGTGAATTAACACATGTAAGGTGCTTAGAATGTTTCCTAGCACATAGCCACACTCGGAGCCTACGATGAAGACAGCCGAGACAACAATGATGCTGGAGGTGTGACAGGTGCCAGGCCAAGAGCACAGTGTATAAAGAAGGTTCCTACGTGCCTGTGGCTTCCAAATTTGAGCAAGGGAAGGAGAGAGATGTCGGGTTCAGGGAAGGCTTTATGGAGAATCTGGCTTTGAACTGAGCAGGCCCGGGGCCACCTGGTGCAGCAGGTCTCCAGCCAGAGCAACAGTCTGGAGGTGGGAAGGGGGGAGTCAGCGTGCAGAGCGCGGTCCCTGGGACCCTGCCAGGGGGTCTTGCAGCAGCAGACCAAGGTGTGAGGAACTCCCTCTGCGGCCTGAGCCTGTCCCTCCAGAGCCCCTTTTCCTGCAGAGGGACCAGCTATTAATGATGCAACCAGAGACAACTGCTTTAGGACTCACTCACTCTCTTCCAAGCCAGCAAGCATCAGCGTAGCTTGGAGATAAAGCGCGGCAAAAGCAGCTGATTCCTACGGCCCACCCCGCCCACCCCCACGTGGAGAAGGGAGCCCCACCTGAGCACTGCTTTCCTGCAGGCTGTGGGGAAAGAGGTCCCTCTTCCCCGTGTGCGCTCTCCAGCTTCTCCCGCCCATCCCCCGGGGGGACGCCTGGATTTCTCACCCTCTAGAGGACTGCCTCTCCATGCAGCCCACATTTGGGAAGGCAGCAGATTTGGGACTCATGACCTGCGTTCGCACCCTGGCTTTGCCATGGGTGGTCTTGAGCAAACCTCTTTGAGCTTCAACCGCCTCACTGGAGACAGAGAGAAGACCACTGCACAGGCTCGCTCTGAATGTCAGGTGATACGCACAGTGGGATCGGGGTGGGGAACAGAAGCTCAGCCCATGCCGCTTCTTCGCCTTCCTTGGGGCTCCCAGCCTCCTGGGCTGCGTCTATGCACCTGCCGTCTAAACCTCCCTTCACGTTCAGACCCGCCGTCAGGGGGGGACAAGGGACTGTGAGCTCTCAGAAAAGTCAGGAAACAGGAGGCCTGCGCATGAGCAGGAGTGGCCACGTGAGGAGTGTCAGGGTGACATGGCCGTGGGGAACAGGGTGCCCTCTGGCTCCCAGCCCAGGTGTTTGTTAGTTCTCCTCCTTGGGACCAGGAAGTGATCCAGATGGTTCTTTAACTTGAGGACTAACTGATGGGAAAGGTTTAATCTTCATCGCTCCCCACCCTCCCACCCCCAGGCACTCTCATTCCATAGAGTGAACTGTGTGAGTAGAGATGCTAGCGTGGGTTCTGAAGGCCCTGGCGGGGACGGACACTGGGGAGCTGGAGGGGCCCAAGGGGCCGTCTGCCCAAAATCTCCACGCAGATTCTCTCTGGATTCGCACCACAGCCACAAAGCTGGGCTCTGCATTTCAGAAACCGGGACATTGGAAATATCTTGAAAGAGAATGTGATTCGGTCTTCTGGGCTGTATTTCTTTCCTTCCAGCTTTGTGCGGTAATTAACTGTCTGTTGAATGCTTGGATGGCCTGACTGCAGACCCATTTAGACTAATGAATTGTTGTTTGCAGATGAGACAGTTGCGTCTGCTTTAATGAGTGGACCCCGATCCTAGTAGACTCCCCAGATGGACGGTTGCTCCTCCCGCCGGGAGAGTGGTGCCCACTGCTGCCCCTCTGCCCCCCCCCCCCCCCCCCCGCCCTTTGCTTCTGGCGGCTCTGGGCCCTGTTCCCAGGCTCAGGAAGCTCAGAGATGAAGCTGGGCATTGGGGCTGCTGGGCAAGTCTGCCTGCCCTCCAGTTGTTTTCCGGCACCGGCCGGAGGGCATCCTCTCTCTCCTGCAGCAACCCCGAGACGCAGACAGGATGCACTGCCTGTGCTTCTGCGTGTTGCGATTCCATCAAGAACTTAAGTGCAAGAACCTATTACTTTATGAAATTGTACTGCTTTTAAAAGCTACATAGAAATCTGATTGTGTTCCGGGGAAGAGATGGGCAGATTCGGTCCAATTGGATTTTAAATGTATTAGAGGCTTCGGGTGTTTGAGAGAACCCTAGGGTGCTGCCTAGAAGACAGAGGAGTCTTCAGGAGAGAGAATAACCGGCCCGAGCATCCTGCTTGGTTCAGTTTTTCGTTCATTTCATCACGAAATAAACCTTGGTTGGCACCAACTGTGTGTTTGGCACTATTCCAGCTACAAAGACAAATAAGCCACTTGCTGCGTTTTTCATAGTCGGGGAATGTGTTCAGGACACAGTGGAGCCCAAGTCACAGATGCGTGCAGGTGGGGAGAGCCTGCTTCTTCTCTTGTCTTTCATCTGCAGCAGAGGCCTGTCTGGTCTCCTCACCCGCCCCGTCCCCACCAGCTCTCCCCTTCTCCCCGCCACCTCCACCCTGTGGTCCGAAGGTCAGTCGTCCTCGGTGCGGAGAAAGCAGGTGAAAGGGCTGCGTGTCTGGGTTGCAGCTGGCGCAGGGGCGGGAGGCTGCTAGCAGTTGGTCTCACACTCTGGGCCACTCGGCAGCAGGCGGGTTTCGGTTCCGCTTTACAAAGGAGCGGCCATGCCTACACCACCACCTCCATCCGCAGGAGAGATTCTGCCGCATCAACGGCCTGGCTAATGGCCGCCGGCCTGTGTATCACACCTCGGCCAGATTAAAATGTTCTGAAAGAGAAGTGGTTTTTTGCAGTAAATATCTGCCGGGAATTTCAGTCCAGTTCCAAGGTCACCGTTGCTGAGCCATGCTTCTTTTCTTTTCAATGACTGAAACTCCCAGTGGCCCAGGGAGGGGGACACTTCGAGGAGAAGGACAGATCGGTTTCAGGAGCACAGGGAGGAGGGAGGAATAGAAATGTCAACACCACTCGTGGGGAGGGAGCACTCCAGGCTGAGCTGGGAGTCGGGGAGCAAGTCAGGGCCACGGTCTCTCCAGGCCGTATTCCGGGTCTGTGAGTGGGGGTCCTTCTCCACACTGGGAGGGAAGAAAGATAAGGAGCCATTGGGGCCCAGCTTGGCTCACCCTGGGTCCTCTCCAGCCTTGTCCCTTCCCTGGCTGAGCCAGATGTGGGGTGTCTAGAAGGAAGCCAGAGGCCCAGGGTGAGGGAGCAGGTGCTGTGTGCTCATCAGGCCCTCTTCTAGGTACTTCGTGTGTCATAAGCACGTAATCATTACACGGATCCAATGAGGTCGGCGTTCTCTCCATTTACAGATGCGCAAAGGCAGGCAGTGCACACAGCTAAGCAGGGGCAGAGCCTGCATGTGCCTGCAGCCTGCTCCTCACCACGCCCTGACCTCCAGGCAATGCTGAGAGCTTCCAGGGCGGCCAGCCCTCTGAGCATCTGCTGCCTGGACCGCGGGGGCTGGGTGCTGAGTGTATGACTGGGTGCTGGAAGCTGGAGATAATTGGATGTGGTTCTTGCCTCAAAGGAATTGGTGATATGGTGGCGGCAGGAAAAACACACCTGCAAAACGACTCAAAAACGATAAAAAGAACAACCTTAATAGTCAAGCAAACAAACCGAAACGGGAAACTATAGACCTGTATGAGTGATCTGACCTCAGGAGGCCAAACAGGGTGCTCCTCTCCACCTGGGGGCCTGCGGGGAAAGGGGCAGGGACGGGGTGTTTGCCCTCACTTTGCGATCAGAATGGATGGGTGGCTAATCCAGGGTGGCTTCCTGGATGTGGTGGCTGTCTTGTCAAGCCCTGGAAACATGGCTGGATGTGGATGAGAGTAGGAAAGAGAAGGGCAAGGTCACCGTCCGCTTCCTCTGGCCCCTCCCAGGAGCCACAGGGAGCAGCTATGGACCAGGCACTCTGAGGGTCCCTCCTCCACGCCTGCTGGGTGTGGACAAATCTGTTGGCAGTGTTGGTGACAAGTCTGCAGAGGAGGGGAAGGGACCTCGCAGCTCAGTGGCTGTGACGGGGTGTCAGGCGGATGCGTGTTATGTTCTGGCCATATAGAGTAGAAGCCGAGCATCTGAGTCAGCGTGAAATGTTCTGTGCCTGCAGAGGGGAGAGGGAGCCATGAATAAACCTTCTAAGAAACTAATTAACCCGCAGACAGTTCATCCTGTCACCCTAACCGAGACAGAAGCGATATTGGACACACAGTTCAGAGGCAGCCCATCAGGACACAGTAGACCCCTCTGATCATCTTCCTCCGGCAGATAATGAAGCTGCTACATTTTATTTTGTTTCCATCCTGTCGGCTCCCCAGGCCCAGTGAGTAAAGGGCTGGCATTTGGCCAGAGAGGGGGGGGAGACACACAGATGTGGAGGCAGAGAGAGGAGAGGCTTGGTCTTAGGAAGCAAGGAGGCTTTTTTCGCACACCTGGCTTTGGTCATCATGGGTGACCGCGGGCCTGTCCCTGAACCTCACTGAGCTTCGGTTGCATCATCTGTAAAGTTAAAATAGTGACTTCAGAAGGCCGCTGTGAGCAAATGAGTGTGAAAGACCAGGGCTCAGCCCTGCACCCAGCCAATGCTCCTAATGTCTGCACCTTCCCCGGTCCTGGCCTGCCCACAGCATGGGATTATTGGGAGGATCAACGAGGTGCTTTGTAAATGCAAGGTGTGTGCAAATGGGGCGCTGCCTGGTTAGCACGGGGTCCTATGCTGTGAGGAAGCAGACAGTAAGTATTTCACGCTTCCTGGCCATGTCTGTCTCTGTCGCAACCACTGAACTCTGCCAGCCGAGCAGCAAAGCAGCCGCGGACAACAGGCAGAGGTGCTGATCAAGCACAAGGAAATGTATTTACAGAGCAGGCAGCCAGCCGTGTTAGCGCGTGGGCCACCGTTTACCGCTCTGTGTTAGAAGGTGGGGGCACTGAGGCCTGCTCTCACCTCTCTTGCAGCTCCAGTGGAGTGTTTGACATGGATCTTTCGGGGACCCCGGCCCTCAGGAGCCCTGCCGCCCAGCAAGAAACTCCTACCTGGGAAAAGAGAACAGAGTTACTGTCCACCCACCTCCCGGCATCTTGTGAGTGTGTGGGCCGGGCCTGGGGGGCTCCTGATGGCCCAAGGCTCAGTCGCTTGCCCCAGCAGGAGCCCTTGGGAGCAGAGGTTGCATGGTCAGATGCCCACGAGCATCGTGGGTGGTGAAAATGAGTGAAGGCTCTGGGTGCAATGAGTCTGCCTTCTGTTTCCGCTTTTGGTTGAGGGACGACGGTACAGAAGTGTTTCTCAGTGAACAAGCATGACAATAAATGGCATGTCAGAGAGGCGTACCCCATGTACAGGGCTGTGGGGAGCCACTCCTCAGCTCCCACTGAACGTTGCCATTGGGGAAAGGGGGGCCAGTGTTAACAGACCTTCCATTTTCCAGGACAAGCCATAAACCCTGATTTTTTAAATAAAATCTCCCAATTTTGAATATTGGATCCATTCAAACAAACAATATGGGCCAAAGAAAATAGATCTAGAACATTGGGGGAGACTGTTCTGTTCTTCCAAGTTTCTAGATCTCCAGAAACCGTAGCTCCGAGGCCTGCTCTGGAGGCTACAGGGCTGAGTGAGGAAAGGGGTCCGGGGACAAGCCTGGGGATGCTCTACACCCAGTTTCTCAGCCTCCGCAGTGTTGCCATTTGAGGCCAGATCCTCTCTGCCCTGGGAGGAGCTTCCTGTGCATTGTGGGATGTTGAGCAGCATCCCTGGCTTCTGCCCACTGTTTCCATAGCACCCCCACCAAGTGTACCAGAGTGTGTCCACACATCGCCCAACGTCCCCTGAGGGGCCAGGTCGCCTGGGTGCAGCAGTGAGGCCTACCCCCTGCAGAGACAGACAGAGGGGCCAGGCCTGCCCCTGATAGCGCTTCTCAACCAGTCGTGGGCAAATGTTTCTAAATTAGCAAATTTTCATTTAGACCTAAATCTCCATTATTGCCTGAGGCTTGAGGAAAATTGGTGACCGCTTACAATTATTAATTGGAACCCGCTGCAAATCAGTGGAGGGTGGAAAGCTGTAACGGTCGGATAATGAACGGGACTGAGTGATGGGACAGGCCCGGGAGGGTGGGACACAGCTCGTGACAGGCTGACATGGAGCTGCAAGCCAGGTGGGTGGAAATAGGGAGTCCTCCAGGGGCCCCGACCAGGTGGCTGTACTGTGGGAGCAGCACCTCAGGACCGCAAGGGGACACGGGTGCCCAGGTTTCCAAGTTCCACAGGGGACATGACCTGGTGGGGACAGAGGTCCTGAAAATAGGAGGGGTGATTCCTGAAGTCCCAGCTCCCTGGAGTACAAACTCTATTTGAGTGGGCGAATCATCTCTCTAATGAGACTCAGAAATCCCTGATAAACACAGATGATTCCTGGGCTGAAGGGCTGACTATCTTCAGGATTAAGCTCTGGAGGCGAGAAAACCAGGGAGGAAGAGAAGCACAGACTTGAGGGAGGGACCCTCTGCTGGAGGTGGGGGTGCAGCAGCAGGAGCCTTTGTGAAGGGGAGGGGCCTGCGGAGGGTCCTCTGGAGAAAGAGGCGGGGCTGGGGGCTCTGGAGGGAGGGGCAGGGGTGGAGGAGGACGTCTCTGTTAGGAGCTGTGTTGATCTCAGTCAGCCTCCTCTCAGTTTTGATCTTTACTGAGCCCCTTTTTGAGTTTCTTGCATGGACAGTGGAGGTCATGAGAATACTGCTTGGTTGGCCAAACTAGAAATGTCCGAGGCCCTGGCTGCGGGCCCCAAGACCTCTCAGGGAGGGGCGGGGGGAATTGTCTGAGCTCAGCTGTGTCTCTGGGACCCCAGCATCTAGAGCTGCCCACAGGAGGGGCCCGTGACCCCACTGTACAGCCCTCTCACCCGGCGGGGCAGCCATCAGCAGTCTCATTTTATGGCTACAAAAGCTAAGATGCAGCCCTAACCGGTGTGGCTCAGTTGAGCATTGTCCTATACTCCAAAAGGTTGCCGGTTCGATTCCTGGTCATGCCCAGGTGGCAGGTTCAGTCCCCAGTCAGTGTGTGTGCGTGTGTGATGTTTCTCTGTCACATCGATGTTTCTCTCTCTCTCTCTCTCTCCCCCCTTCCTCTCTCTAAAATCCATTTTATAAAAAGCATTAAAAAACAACAACAGCAACTGAGACACCGAGATGCAGTGACTCACTCAAGCTCACCAGGAACTCGCAGGCCTGCATAGGAGCCCCAGGGTCCCAACTCCTGCTCTAGGTCCCTTGCACATTCCCTGGTGCTTGTGTGAAGAGCAGTGCCTGGGATGCAGAGTTAAATGAGATGTGAGGAGCTCAGGCTCAAGGTTATGTGTGGGGAGTAGCTGGGCCTGTACTGGGGACCCGGGGATCTGCCTGGGACAATCCACCAGGAGAACACAAGCACTGCTCTGCATCTGAAGACCGCCCTGCACCCACGGCCGCCCACCCCAGCCTCCACCAGGCACTCGCTGACCTTATTTCCCTTCTACAGGCGGGCACGGTCTTCAATAATGCAGGCCCCACCTAACACAGAAGAGGCCTGTCACCCAAAAATAACTTGAAAAGCAGACAGAGGGAAGCAGATAAGCATCCGAAATAATTTATTTATAGCGCGGAGCACAAAGCCGTCAAAGACTACAGGCAAGCGACAGCCACAGCACCCCTTGGGGGGCAGCTGGGACCTCTCGCAGTCCATGGAGCTCACTCAGAAATGTCCTCGTGAGCCGGCCCAGGCAGTGGGTCTGCAGAGACATAGAAGACAGGCTGGGTGCGGGGCGAGGAGGGCCGAGCAGGAGCAGTGCTGGGGCCTCAGGTGAGGTTTCGATTAGGAGCTTCTGTAGGAGCTTTTGGGAGCCACCGAGGTCCCTGTCACTGGAGAGTGTATGCTGAGGCTGGACCCCATCCCGCTGTGTCCGGGGAGTCCTGCAGGAGCTGGGAGACTGGAAGGGATCTGTGTTCTCTAACTCTGCTCATGCCCCTTCCCTCTGGGAGAGGCGGCCGTGGCTGAGTCCTACTCCTGCCCCTCGCTCCCTAGCTGCACCCTCGGGTCCATGGTGTAGTCAGTCTATAGTCTGGATTGCACACTGTGCACTAGACAACCTCTAAGTCACCTTCCAACTGAGAGGCTGTGTTCCAGAATGTTCCAGCTTAGCACTATATTCTTTAGAAAAGAAACAAAAAAATATTGTGTTGCATAAACAATTATTTCAAAGGAACAAAAGGGATGATACGCCAGCGAGTTTCAGACTTGTGTAACAGAATTATTTCTGCAGAAGTTCAGTAATAAGGTGCTGTTATAGCTCCAGTGTGTACTTTCTGTTAACCGAAGAACCAAAAATAATGCTCTGGTGGATCACAACTGACAACACCAAACTTAAATGTCACGGATTCCTGAAGAACACGTGTAATCAGACGCAAGTCGACAAGATTCTGTCTAGATCGTCACCGTGAACCGAAGCCTGTTCCCAACCACAGGGGTCAGCACTTGCGTGCTCAGCTGAGGGACCACCAACACCCCCCCCCACACACACACACACACACGAGACATCTGTGCAGCCCCGTCCTGCTCACCACTGACCCTCCCTTCACTCGAGAGGACCCTCCTAGTGGCAACTGAGGTGAAACCAGTAGTGGTTTGTGAAGGCAGTTGGAATTCCTGATTGATCAATCAGGTACACTCAATTCAGTTCACAAAAATTTGCAAAGTGGGAGAGCGTGAACTCTGCAAGGGTCAGCTCCACGTGCACTCCACAGCCTGCCACCAGCCGGTCAATGCCGGGGTCTCCCTGTGGGCCATGCCCGGTGCCCAGGAGACAACAGGGTAGAAGCCAGAGCCTTGTTCAAGGAGCTGAAATGCCTTGGGAAGATAGAGGATTTTTTTTCCCTGCATTAAAAAAT
The DNA here is from genome assembly GCF_951640355.1 of Cnephaeus nilssonii. Taxonomy (NCBI): domain Eukaryota; kingdom Metazoa; phylum Chordata; class Mammalia; order Chiroptera; family Vespertilionidae; genus Cnephaeus; species Cnephaeus nilssonii. Next base: position 7,295,578 of record NC_137092.1, on the reverse strand, counting down.
AATTTGTCTCATTGTATCCTCCTCCCCCCCCTTCTATGTTTGGGCATACTGATTTGTTTATCTATGTTTATCTACACCCATGTATTAGTCTGGGAAATAGGCCTGCTCAGGGATAATGGTAAAAATCATAACATTTATTGAGTATATATAATGTCCCAGGCATGTGTATGACTAGGTAATTTACATATATTAAGCCACTTAATCCTCATACCAACATTAAGAGGTAAATACTATTATCCCATTTTACAGATGGGAAAACTGAGGTATATGGCCCCACAGCCAGTAAGTAATGGAGAGAAAATTCAAATCCAGGCAGCCTGCTCCATAGCCCTCCCTCTTAGTCAGGAAAACCGAGGGCACCTGGTGAGAGCCCCAAGTTTGGCTCTGCTGAGGTGGGCGAGGTGGGAGAGCAGAGGAGGCTATGCAGGGCCTTCAGGGATTTCCTGACTCATCTGAGATGAATGAGGACAAACACTCATGCTCACCCCACGTGAGAAGACTGCTCAAGCCGCCAGTGTCAGATCCCTTCTCTGACTTTGAGCTAGGAATCATCATTTTTTACAAACCACCCATTTTTTAAAGGAAGAAATGAATTTGCTCATTTTTATTCCTCATTTTTGGATAACATACAGAAGCCACTTAGAGCTTAATATTAACACTGTACATCACTGTCGGTCCCGCTGTAAGTGGCGCGTGTCACATCCCAGCCGTCTGCAAACTCTAAATGTTAGATGAGCAGAGGAAGGCGGGGAATTCCACAAGAAGAGAAGTCCTTCCCTCTTCAGCGCTGAGTTCCTGCAAGCGGATGAGTGTCGGGGACCTGTCCCCACTCAGCCAGTCTGTGTGGCCACCAGCATTAGCCCTGCAGCTTGGCCTCTCAGCTCATCCCCCAGATGTGCCGATGTCCCCACTCGCCATCTGTAAAAGGATGGAGGAGCTTTCGAGAATCCCAAGGTCAGCTGCCATCTCGGTGGCTGTGACTTCCTCCTGCCCACGCCCGGGCTGGTGTTGCAGTCTGACCTGTCTTGTCCTCCTCTCCTGCGCTCTCTGTTGTTCTCTGTCTTCCCAGGGCTGCTGCCTCAGGTCTACCCCGTATCCATCTAGCTCTCTCCTTGTGGCCACTCACGTCCCTCTCTGCCCTGCTTTGCCCTCTGTCCCTGGCGCTGCGCTTCCTGGCCTAGAACTATTTCTCTTCTGTCACTGATTTTGTTGTTGAGGTATATTTCACTCACAGTGAGGTACACACTCTTAGTGGACAGCCGGTGCATTTTGATATATGCCCACACATGTGTAACCGCCACCCAGGTCAGGATACAGAATCCCCGCGGCTCCCAGGAGGCTCCCAGGGCTCTTTCCTTGCTGGATGGGGGTCCGCTGTCCAGATTTCGGTCACCTGCAATTTCCTCTGAGTGGACTCACACAGGATGTCATGTCTGGCTCCTCTGCCGTGGCATGGCTGGAAGGAGGGAGTGTGTGGAGGGAGGCCCGTAGGGACGTGAGTCACACTGCCTGGCCCCCTTCCTGGAGGTCCTCGGTGCAGAGGGACTGTCTGCAGTGCTTGGCCACGCAGGCCTGGCACGGGCTGTTCCCGGGAGCGGGAGCTGGGCTCCCGAGTCTTCAGATGCCCATCCCTGGTGCTCTGAGGGCTGGGTCCGGCCCCAGGGGAGGTCCTGTCACATCCTGGACAAAACCCCAGAGATCCCTGCTCCTCCTCATGGCCTCAGCCTCCCTCAGTGTCCCCACAGGATTAGAGATCAAAGGCCTCCCTGCCTCTTTTTCTAAAGGAGAAATGAAGACCCACAGGGGCTCAGCTGGGAGGAGAAGGCAGGCCCACTGACTGGATCCTACCACAGCATTTGGCCTCCGGGCTTGGTCACCTAGATGCTTAGGCAGCTCTGCCCACCACGCTTCCTATCACCTGGCTCCTTCAGCATTTCCCACCCCGCAGCTGCTGTAGGGACCTGTGCTGAGATCGCCTGGGAATGGTAGACACCCTAATGGGAGCTTCCTTTGCTTCCGGTCCCTGCAGGCTGGCATTGTCTGTTGGGACAGCCCTGAGCCCCCAGTGAGAGAGCAGGCTCAGCCTCAAGCACCCTGGGGATGGGCAACTAACGCCTACTGTTTGCAAACAATGACCTTTTATTAATTTCCCCCCAAAGAAGTACTAGTTGTTGACACTGACTCTTTAGGGTTGAAGAGAAGGGAGGGATGAGCGAGATGGCCCTGGGCCTGGGAAAAGCCTCTATGGAAGGGAATAGGACACGGGCAGCCCTCGATTCGGCCCTTTTCCTCAGCCCCCTGCAGCCCAGGGGAGCAGTGCTGTTGTCCTGGAGACCTGCAGACCCAGCAATGCAGATGGGGGCTTGGGGCCAGGGCCTGGGGGAGAGGCACCCAGCACAGAGCCGCCCTGCCCTCGGTCCCTCTCCTCCCCTCTGCCGCCTGGACCACCTGGTCCGATGGGGAAGACAGCCTTTCCACCAAGGGCTCCGTCCACAGCAGAGTGAGCGCGCTCCCGGGAGAGTGAGCAGCTCGGCCTGTGGAAATGTGTGTCACGTGCAGGTGTGAGCACAGAGCAGCTCAGCCCGAAGCGGTCCAGCCACTGGCTCACGTGGGCCCCAGCTTGCACAGGAGCCACGGGGAGCAGAGGCCTGAAGGAGAGGTTTCATCCTGCCTTCATTGGCATTCAAGTCAGGGACTGGGCTGACAGGCCCGAGGCTAATCCAGCTATCTCCCTCTCACAGGCAGAGCCGCTGGGAGAAGCCCGGTCTCTGGGCCCCACTGTGGCAGCGTGTGCAGAGATGGTGTGACCCGACCCTCTCGTCTCTCCAGCGGCCTCGCTGGCCCCACACCACCCCACCTTCTCCATCCAGCTCCTCCTGCGGCAGAATCCTCGGCACCAGCTTTGTCTACTCCCGCCTCGTGCAGGTACCTGCTGAGTCGCCCCGTGTTACTCGCTGGCTCCTGAGGCAAAGTCAGGGGGATATAAGGTGAAATACCCCAGTGCCTTTTGTGACCCCAGATCCCAGGACAAATCGGTGGTGGAACTCAACGTTCCGTTTCTGGATCTAAGTCGAGAGACCTTTCCCGGATGAAGAGGCGGGGCCTCGGGGAGCAGTCAGGACACTGCCTCCTGGTGGGGAGGAATGAGTTTAGCTCCTCAAGGTCACGCATCGGGGCTCTGTGCTGCTTCCTCTTTGGCTCCCTTTGGCCTTGCTGGGTGGGCTGTCTGAACTGGTTTTGAGAGGCTTGTGTGGGAAGGGGACTAGAGACCTATGGAACTGAGGGAGCTGTGAGGAGAGGGGTTTGAGGAAGGATTAAAACGAGCAAAAAAGAGGAAGGAGCTGCTACAGGGGAGGAAATTTGGGGAAGGAGCAGAGGGATGGTCAAAGGTGATGGTCTGGAAGTTTGGGCACCTGGCGCACAATGTCATCCCCTCTGTCTCCATCAAACCTTCGGGGAAAAGCTACCGCTCACCAGTGTTTTTGGAGTTGTGTACGTGGTGTGTGTGCGCATGCGCGCATGTGAGACTGAGCCTGGCCTACCTGGGGGCTGTGGATGAGCAGGGGGCCCTGAAGAAGTCCAGGGGCGTGGCCCTTTCTCCGGTGAGGCTGCAGCCCAGTCTGGCCTTGCCTAGTCCTGCCCAGGCTCCGTCTCTTCTCGCCTGCCCAGCACTTGAGAGGCCACCTGCCTGTGGACACTCCCCTTGGGACAGCATCTGACAGATTCCTCTTTCAGTCTCAAGGTTAGACGGGCTGGGAAGTAGCCAGAAAGATGTGCAGAGGCACCTCCGAGTCCAGATTTAAACCAAGAGGCAGCAGTGCCGCCGAGAACAGGAAGGAGGAAGGTGGCCGGTAGCTCCTGGACACGGCTTTGCCGATTTCTCATCAGCTTTGAAGGTGGGGAGGAAGAAAAGAGGCTTTTCTCCACCCTCCTTTTTCCAATAAGCACTGGGAACACTCGGAGTTTGAGTATAATCCTTATTGACTCCAACTGCCAGCGGAGGAAGAGCGGAGAGGGGGAGAGAGAGAATATTCCTTGGAGCCCTAGCCTGAACTCCCCCTAAACTGTAGGTTTCACACTGCAGGGGCTCGGAGATGGAGGAAGGAGTGGGAGTGAGGCCCCAGGGCCAGGCCGAGGGGCAGCGAGTTGGAGGGGCCCCCCATCCTGTTTGTCTTCTCTCCGCCTCGGCCTTGGCCGGAGGCCAGAAAGGAGGCTCCTGAAGATGGGGCACTTGAAAGAGAGCCCAGAGCAAAGAGCTTCAAACAATTGCTGAAAAAGGAAACCACAGTTTTAATTATTCCCCCAAATTAGGGGGTTTCTTTGTACTTTTAGGTCTATACTTAGCTCCTGAAATTTAAAAAAGTTTTGGACTAAATGCAGACGTGAGCCAGGGCTCTGTAGAAACCAGGGGCGCTCACACTTAGATGCCGAGGGCTGCCGAGCCCAAGGTCGTGCTCTTCGGAGGGTGGTCCCAGCCAATAGAAAAGCCCGCCATGTCAGCCCACGTAGCACCTCTTAGCTCCCGAGCTTCCTGCGTGACAGCTGCACGTCCCTCTGCCTGCTCCTGCTTGCTGCCCCTCCTCCCGCCAGTGTGGACCCAAGGGCCCTCACTGCACATCCCTCAAGTTCAACGCCATCACGGAGGCCACCTCCCAGAGAGCCTAGCCAGCCACGCAAAAGAATCTGATTTGTAATAAGGGCAAGAAAGGAGATAAGGCCATGCGGTAGAGTGACCATGGGGAACGGAGTGGGGCTGGGCCCACTGTAGGCAGGGAAGGTGCTGGGACCTGCAGGATCAGAGCCCAGGGTTGTCACGAGGCTGGGTGGGGTGGGGGGTGGTGGTGCTGCGTCTGTGCTCCCTACTGACCTGCACACTTGGCAGGAAGCTGCTGCCCAGCCCTGCCCTGCAGGGTCCTCTGTTCCAGAACCCAACCCCTCAGCCTCTGTCCTAATATTTGCCCCCTCCCCACACCGGGGCACAGATGTCCACCCTCGTCCAATCAGCTATGGTCTGGGAGGGAAAGGACTGTAGTTCATAAGGGCAGATGGAATGGAAGGGGTCGGGGAGGGGGTTGGAATCCATCTCCCCACTTGACCTCTGACTCAGTCCCCGAGGGTGGGGGGGCTCTTGGGCTGAGATGGCCCCCTCCCCCGCCTCACCAGGCTAGAAGGCTGGGGCCATCTAAACCAAGCAGTGACATTGAAGGAAGCCCCATCAGGGCAGAATGAGGCCTCTTCCTCCTGCTTTTCGGCCTGGGGAATGGTTTTATAATTAAGGGGGAAATGATGAATGCAGAGATGGGAAGTCCCCATACTTCATCCTTATTGCCATTGAGTTAGCAGCAGAGCACATCGTGTTTTATTATAACTTTATAATAATTACAGTTATTACTGGATTCATGTACATGGAAAAGGCAGGAGGATCATCACTGTATTAATTCGCGAGGCCCTTCAATGGGATTTATTGAGCAATAAGTGAATTCCAACCAGTTGGCACGACACAGAAGTCTTTCCCCAACATAGAACTCTCTTACCATCGTGAAACACAAACAGCTCGCTTCACATGGGCCAGGCCATCTGCCCCAATTATTTTCTCCTCCTCCAGGCAGCCTGCCTTGATTGAGAGGGTTGTGTTTAGAACTTTGCTCTTCCTAGTAGAGCTAACACCCGCACTCTCCTAGCCTGTCTCAAAGGGCGTGAATGTCAGCCCAAGCGTTGAGATACACCTTTTCCATTTGCACAGGGCTTAGTAGTTTTCCAAACGTGAGCACAGACGACCTTTTGAATTAAAAGGTCAAGCAGCAAACTCTGTTGAAAATAGAGATATATGGGCCTCAGGGCCATTAATAGACTTTGCCCTTTGTGGCATTTTGGGGGTGGGGGGAGTGGGGTGGCAAATGGATGTCATGCCAAAAGCCAGACCTTTCTAAAGGAGTGACTAAGCCCTTGGCAATGGCCACATGCAGTAGGAGAGCCTGTCTGGGGGTGCCTGCTGGGTAGGACTCTAAAAATGAGTGGCACAGGAGGGGCAGAGGCAGAGGGAAAGCCTATAATTTGCTCAGAGGGAAGAAGGCTGGGAGAACCGAGATAACCATCAACTCTCCGAAGGGCTGTTTTCTGTGGGTGGAAACATTCGTTCTCTGTGCTCAGGAATGGGGTGTGGGGGAGTGGGGTGGGGGGCGCAGAGGCTGAGATCTTAAGAGAAGAGACGCAGAGGTAGATTTCACCTGTGCCAGGACACGATGTGCTGGTGGGGAGACCTGTCCAGCAGCCGCAGTGGCATCGGGCTTCCTGAAGGTCGGGAGGCTGGTTCGCTGGTGTGTTCAGCTCACACTCACCTGGTACCCCTTCCATACAGGCGGTGGGGCACCGCTCACAGTCAGGTGGGGACGCCAGGCAGTGAACAAGTAGCAACGACCAAGCACGCAGTGACAGGTAGTGACGCAGGCTACCGAGGAAGGGGAAGAGGAGCCTGTGGGAAGGAAGGGAGGAGAGCAGGAGGGACCTTGGTCCGGAGAATCTGCTGCCAGAGGCGTCTGGGTGGCTCATTCCATCCTCGGGACCCTGAAGGCAGGCGTGACGGCCGTCCGTTTTTACAGGTGAAGACACCGAGGTTCAGGGAGGTCGAGCGGGTTATGCAGAGCCGTCTGGTTAGCACACAGATTTGAAGGCCAGCTCTGTGAGGGACCCCCGGAGGCTGGAGGTGGGAGGAGATGGAGCAGGAGGGTGTGGAGAACGGTTCCCTGCTGGGTGGGTGCAGGCTGTGGGGCTGGGGCAGTTCCCGGCCCTGAGATCCTGCACATGTGTGTGCCTGGGTCAGCGTGGCAGCCACGAGCCTGGGATCCCAGTGGCGAGAGGCTTTGACGAGGCGGCTTGCGACGGGGCTCCTTTGGCAACGGGACTCACTCCCCAGACGCCGTCCGTCTCTGGGCAGCGCCCACCAGTGGAAAGTCCTTGCTTACATCAGACCAATCTTCCACCCTGGCACATGCTCGGCATGCTGGGTGCCCTTCCCCATGGCCCCCTTTCCATAGCGTTTCAGACTCCAGAAGCCTTCGGAATCCCAGAGTGTCTGGACTTTTGGGAGTGAGTTCAGGCCTAAGCAGTCCCTTCCCAGGTTACTGTTCTGCAATTCAAAGACTGTCCGGGGACCCCTCTCCTCACCCATGGAGACATCGCTGTCTGCTGCATGGGATCGAGAGCTCCCCTCTCGCAGAGCCCGGGGACCAGCAGTCCCAGCAGCGAGCCACCTTGCAGATGTGACCTCCTCCAAGGCCCAGCGGGCAAGAGGGATGAAGAGGGAAGGGCAGCAGAGAGCTGGCTCCTGTGTCTGCCTCACTCCCTGCTGGTGATTTGGGGCAAGTCTGCCCTCTCTGAGTCTCAGGACTTTCCTCTTTAAAGTGAGGGACTGAGCCCAGCCGGCGTGGCTCAGTGGTTAAGTGTCGACCTATGAACCAGGAGGTCAGGGTTCAATTCCCGATCAGGGCATATGCCCAGGTTGTGAGCTCGATCCCCAGAGTGGAATATGCAGGAGGCAGCCTATCACTTATTCTCTCTTATTCTATCTTTCTCTCCCTCTCCCTTCTTCTCTGAAATTAATAAAAATGTACTTATAAAATAAAATAAAATAGTGAGGGACCGAATCACTAAATGACCCCTAAGATGCTTCCCACGCTCTCACGTTTGTTTCATGGTTCCAGGTGTGTCCTGGGACTGTGTGCAGATGGGGCCGAAGCTGGAGGCCGTGCTACAGAGCCCGGGTGTCAGGAGCTCAGAGTGATGGCCTGCAGGCTCCTTCAGCTCTGGGAGTTTGGCTCACCCCTCTTCCCCCAGAGCTCCGAGGAGCCACCAGACGCTGGGCCCTGTTCCGGGACCGACGCTGACGGAGGGCAGGTGGATGTGACAGCTGTGGGTGCTCCTGAGGCTCTCGCCACAGGCGGGGTGCTGCTGGTTGTGTTCGTCAGGGGCCGTGCGGTGGTGGCAGAGCCAGGCTGTGTGTGAACCAAGGAGACAGGAGCAGTAGTCACTGCGCGTCTGCGACGTGAGGGCCAGGCGCTGTGCTGATCCCGGCACGGAGTCCCTTTGTGGCCGGAGAGCCCGGGCAAGTCCTTGGGACGCGGCACTTGTTTGTCTCTTATTCAGGATGCTGGCTGCAGAAATGTGTTCAGTTTATGAAAATGTGTTCAACCGAATACTTCCAGCGTGAGACTTTTCCCTGTACGTAGTCAACCATTTATTTTCTGGGAAAAAGTTACTTTGTCCCCTCACAGCCGCATACAATGCAGGCAGGGCTGTCCTCATTCACCAGTGATGACACCCGGCTCAGGAAGGTCAAGGAACTTGTCCGAAGCCACACAGCTAGGAAATGGCAGTGCTGGGCCTGCAGTCCAGGTCCGGTGGCTTCAAGCTGGTGCTCCCTCTGCCACCCAACCCTGCTCCCCACAGAGGGTGCCATCAGGTCCCCCGCAGCCTCAGCCCCCAGCTCCGCCATGCTCACGCAGGCGCACACACTGCCATCCTGAGCCTGAGCCGGCAGGGTGGGTGGAGGGAGGGCCGGATGGTGACAAGGACGAATATACACACCCTGTCCTCCAAGAAGCTTCCGGTCCTTTAGGGAGGCAGCGAGGGCACAGTAACCCAGGCTGCGTGTGCAGGGGATGGGACGGTGCAGGCACCAGCCGGGCTCTGAGGAGGAGCTGCCCTCCAAGCCCTGTGGTGTGGGGAGGCTGCATCGGGGCGAGGCCTCTTTCCAGCCCTTTCTGCTCAGGGCTGCTGCCGAGGTGGCCGACGGGCGCTGCATCTCTGCTGGCGTCGCAGGGCGGCATCACTGGATTAATTAGGCTTTATTAATAGGCGAGCACTTGATGAATTGTAATTAAGCAGACGTGCATCTGGTGGCAGTGGTGGCTGAGGGTGGGAGGACGTGATTTCGGGAGGCTGGGCGGCACCATTAAATATGAATAGCTCGGACCCGGTCCGTGTGCCTGCGTCACCCAGGCTGCCTGTTAAACTGCGGCCCTGCTGGCGGAGGTGCTGACGGAGTCAGTCAACGTGCTGGGCCCATCTGAGGCACCGTTGTGGGCCCGGGCACAGGGCAGAATGGGCCAGGTGTCCAGCTCTCCCCAGAAGCGAGGAGGTCATGTGGGCGCTGTCAGTGTAGGGGCAGAAGTTCGGAGGGACGATTACATGCAAGGGCTGCTGCTTGAAGCCGTGAATCTCACCCTGCAAAACACACACACACACACACACACACACACACACACACACACACACACACACTGATTCCCTCTCTCTCCCTCCCTCTCTGCCTCTCTCCTTCCCTCCCTCCCTCCCCACCCCCTTGGCTGAGCAAGGCAAGAGGCCTTTTTGTACCAGGGGGCCAAGGGCCAGGCTGCACACACCCAGGAGGCAGGACCAGGCAGGCTTGGAGCTGGGCCAGAACCCCACACAGGGTGCATGCAGCGCAGGCGACGGAGGAGGCGGGTCGCTCGGCCGAGAGAGGGGCCTGGAACCAAGTGTTTAGACAGGGAAGGCGTGTTTGGTTTACGGAAAAGCAGAGTGCAGGATGATGAAGTGGACGATGGAAAAAGAGGTCTGAACAATGAAACCCTCCCGCCGCGTGCAGCCCTGACAGCAGGACAGCTGCGGAGATAAACTTCATCTGGCCTTGGCTAAGCCATCTAGATTTTTCCATTTGGCCTCAAAGAAATAGTCCAGAATCACTTCTTTTGCCTTTTGGAATTGGAGGATGTTTTAGATTGGCCTCCATTCTGCCTCATGCCGATCGCGGGCGGTGCCCCTCCCCAGCCCAGCCTTGTTCATGCCACCCTCACCCTGAGACGCCCTTTTACCGCACCCACTCCACCTGCTCATCAACCAAAGCTCAAGTCCCATGTAACCCCCTTGGACAAGCTTCCCTGAGACCAGCCAGGATTGGCTCCAGACAGCTTCTCCTGCTCCCCGGGCTGGAAAGGGAAGAGCCAGGAATCAGAGTGTGGGCTCACGTCCCAGCCCTACGCTCCTTGGGCAGCAAGTCTTGGAATGGCCCTCAGCCTCAATTTTCTTATCTGCAAAATGGGATGAGAGCGCCTTCCTCGCGGGGTTTGAAGACTGAATGTGATGAGATTTGCGAAGGTACTTTAGAAATTGGTAAGTCCCAGTCACCATAAGAGCCTGCTTGGTACTTCGTGCTAGTTGGGTTTTTCGTCTGTCTCTTCGATTCAATGGGAAGTCCTGGGTCTTATTTCCGTGTCCCCAGCACCCAGGGCAGTAGGTGCTCATCACTTCTTCGTTGAATGAATGAATGAATGAATGAGTGAGTGAGGTAGAGGACAAATGCTTCAGGTTAGCTGGTGGGGCCTGGCGCGCTTTCTGCAGGATCTCGGGGCCTGTGTTGGCCAATCAGTCACCCCAGGCAGAGACGGCGTGAAGTGAAATGGAGGTGGCTCGGAAGTGTGTGCCAGCCTCAAAGGCCAGTGTGTTTTAATTAGTGTAATTAATGATGGCACCAACTGGCTCATTACCTGGTGGAATTAATGGGGATCATTTGTCTCCCTACGGCAGCCTCCCGTGAGGTGGAGGCTGCGGGGAGATGGGAGATAACACATGTTGTCTGCCCTGGGGATGATTCGTGAGCCTTTCCCCGGATCTGCCTGCTCTTAGACGTTTCCGTTTCTCCCCTCAGCAGCCCCCTGCCTAGGAGTCACTTCAGGCTAAACAATCGATATCAAAGCACAAATATGTGCAGGGATTTTGAAATAACAGGGGTGGGACCTCCATCTCTTCCCTGAACCTCCCCTTTCTCCCCCGCAACCCATGGCTCAGGCCACACCAGCCGCTCCTCAGCCTGGGCTGGTGAAGCCATACAGCCCTCCGGCAGTTCCTAGGCACCCGCCTTCAGAGCCTCGTCTCTGGCCGCTAAGGCCGACTTAGGGACAAGCTGGAGACAAAGCAGTTAGGCTCAGTGAGGTCAGATCCCACTTAGAGACGCTCCCCTCCAGCACGGATGCCTGTGTTCCCAGCACTTCTCCTTTTGGGCTGTAATGAATTACCTGCGGCCACCGGAAGTGAATTCTGCCTTCCTTCTCTGGGAGCAGAGTCAGAGCACCTGGACCTGCCTCCTTTCTGGAATCCCAGAACACACCTTCTGGGAGAAGGAAGTGCTGTCTGAAATCCCTCAGCCCCTGGCGCTAGCAGCTGTCCGCAGCCTCTCGGGGGAGGTGCTGAGATGCTTGACCTCTTCAAGGGAATGTGATGGGCAGATAGGAGCAAGGAATGGGGGTGGCCCTGTGGGGAGCCAGGCAGAGCCCTGTAAATCACACTACAAAAGCATTCAACTGGCCTGCATATTCCCAGCAATAAAGGCTTGGCCACCCAGAAAGGGATGCCTACTACAGAGCTCAGTAAAGTAACGGCATAGACTTCATTCGGGCATGTTCCAGGTCACATTTACAGCCCCAGAACATTGTACATATGCGTGGGTCTCTGTAGCTTCCTTTGGCGTGAGTATGCTGATGTATGGATGGATGTGTTTTGTGTGACACAAGCGTGTGCCTTCTGGTGTTGCCTGGATCTGTCGGTTCCTTGGGTGCACCTGTGGACAGCGGCTGGCTGTCTCTGGGATGTGTGTGCCTGTGGGACTGCATGTCTTTCTGTGCTGGTGGCTGTATTTGTCTTGTTGTATGTGTGTAGCTTTCTGTCTACGTTTCTGTGACTAATACAGATAGTGAGGACAAGACATTTGATGAGTCAAGAATAAATTCCCCCTTTTCTTTTCACTGGGTTTTGGAGTTCAGGAGATTGAACACTGACTCAATTCATCCACTAAGGGAGTATCATCCACTATAGAGAATTAAGTAGCATGCGTTAGTAACATTCACTATGGAGTGTAGTAACATGCTGTGGTAACATGGTAGCATCCACTAATATAGTAACATCCACTAACACAACACAGTAATATCCACTAACATAGTAACATCCATTAACACAACATAGTAACATCTGCTAGCATAACATAGTAACATCCACTAACACAACACAGTAACATCCACTAATGCAACATAGTAACATCCGCAAACAACATAGTAACATCCCCTAACATAACATAGTAACATCCACTAACACAACATAATAACATCTGCTAACATAATGTAATAACAGCCGCAATGGAGCCTCCACTAAGACTCCATAGTGCTGTAATTCTGGAGTCCTGGTACACACGGGGAGTAATACTGTGATGGCAGCGGCAACCAGGGAGCACAGCTGTATGTGTGCTTATGATGGGGCTGGGCAGGTACGCCGTGGTGCTTATTAGAGGAGAAGTTGTCCCTGTGGACCATTTCATGCATGAACTGCAGAAATGCCCATAAGGTCCAGAACACAGGGTGTGTGTGTGTGTGTGTGTGTGTGTGTGTGTGTGTGTGTGTGAATCATCAGGGTCCCCACTGTGCCCAACTGCAGGGGCCCCATTTGCTGTGTCCTCTGTGGAGTTGCAGGAGGCACCATCCAGAGCAAACCCTCAGTGTATGGTGCCCTGGACTTGAATAACACAGAGACCCCGGCAGGATGCTAGACACAGGGTTCCTTCCACCACATCCCTGCGCCCAGTTCTTGCACCTTAACCTCTTCCCTGAGAAGTTTGCAGTGACTTATAAAAAAAAGCTCTTACTGCTCAATGGAGAAAGAAAGCAGATGGAAAGGGGGGGGGGCAGCAAAAAAAAATATTTAAAAGCTGACTTTTGCTCTGGAAGCCTGCTTCCTTGCCAACGCACAGCTGGTGCTGGTACTCAGCAGTCTTCTCGAAATCGATAGGACACTGATCACCTCATGAAAAATGGTACTGAGGCTGCAGGGCCTGGTGAAGGCCGCTGAGGGAAGGAGGGCCTGCCACCAGCGCTGAGCTCCCCGGCTGGTGCAGGCGGCAGCCTGAGTCCCCCTGTTGCCTCACCTGCCCCTGTCCAAGCTCTGTCCCAGTCCCCTGGGAGCCCAGGGCCAGCCACTCCTCGTTTTCAGGGATGGCTGTCTTTGCTTATGATTGTAAGTTTGGGAGCATCCTTCTCTGAGCAGCCCCGTCAATCAGGCCACACACCTGTCTCTCAAGGCTCAGGCCTCTGCTGAGTAGAGTCGAAGTGGCACAGGTGGCCCCCCAGCGGGACACATGGGGCACTTGACTGTTGGTCAATGCAGCCACTTGCATATTGTGTCTTCTTCCCATAAAAATGAAGCTGAGGGAGGGAGAAGTGGGGGTGGGGCAGCAATGACCTTCATCCCAGAATCCTCTGTGCCTATGCTTGGCCTGCACATGGGCCATCTGGTAAGCCCCCTGCACCCTCAGAGGACGCATAGCCTTGGCATCTTAAGCCAGCCCTAGCCATAAGTCACCATGCCAACGGGCCATAGGCTCGGGGTGTGAGGGCAGGAAAGGGGGACGGTGACACTTTCAAAGAACGGAGGACGCCGTTAGCGTGTCAGTCCGGTTATGGTAATGCGCTGGGGTAATTGGCTCTCCAAGGGCGCAGGGGATGCACACAAGTACAGTAATTGCAGGTTCACTTTGCTCTGCATTCTTTATCCTGCTTTGGTGACTAATTATTAGTATTTAGCGAGTGGATATTGTCATCTTCAAAGCAGGTGCAGCTGTGGCTCGGGCACAGAGGCTGGGGCCAGCTAAAGGTCAGCTTCTGCTTGGGGATAATTAATTTGTCTTTTATGGCTCTGAAATGTGCTCTAAGCCCGTCGCTTCCTTTTTGCTTTCAAACAAACAAACAAACAAACAAACAAATGGGAGAGATGGGAGAATGTACTTTGTGGTTCATTTCAGTACCCTTTCCACTAAGAGTCCAGAATTGACAAGCAGGGGTAACAACCGGAGAGGGGGTCTTGTATCTCTGTCCTTTCCAGAGGAAGAGCCAGACAGTGGTTCCCCCGGTAGGACCCACATGAATAGGGAAGCCACATGGTTTGGGGTGACCATCAACATGTGAGTACAGTCTATGAGCTCTTGATATCCTATTTGCTTATTTGTTTGTTTATATTTTGGGTGCTAGGACACCCTGTTGCTAAAGTATTGACATTTCAGAATTCCAAAAGGAAGAGGAATAACAACAGTGAATAGACACTGAGCACCTACTGTGTGTCAGATAAAGTACTCACTGTGTTTAATCCTCACAACAGACCTAGGAAACAGGTGCTGTTATTATGCCCATTTCACAGTTGAGAAAGTGAGGCTCCGAGGACTTAAATTTGTTATGCAAGCTGAAGTAACAGCTGACACTTAACCCCCGGGCTGTCGGGTGCCTAGCAAAGCCCCTTCGTGTAGTGTGGTGCTATGCTAGCGCTCTGGCCTGCAGGGGCAGCCCTCACTAACTTTGCTGTATGGAGGACCAAGAGCCCAGGCATTTTCAGCAGCATCAGCAAAGCCTTCTGGGATACCTCGGGAAGCCCAACGTTTGAATTGAGTGTGCTTCCGTTGGCAGGAAGCTTGGCAGAGTTTTATCAGAGACAAAGCAGAAATCAGTGCAGATGGAGATGGAAAGGAAACGACCCCACCCTCAGTCCTGCCTCTTCACTGAGTCTCCTCAGCACGCCTGGCCCACGGAGCCCTTTCTCCACCTCAGCGGTCGCGTGCCCCACTGGGGCTCTGGCTCCGTTAGGTTCCCACTCATTTTCATGAACCAGCACCTTGCCTTGCTCTCTAATCATGTCCTTTCCCCCTGTCTCTCCAACGAGGATCCTAATGCATTCAGGTCAGGGAACTGGCCACGTGGGCTCTCCACGCTTCTGGGACACTGGGCTCTGCCCTGGCACATAGTAGGTGCTCCCTAACTCCTGATTGGGTCAGATAGGGAGGGGGTGGGACAGGCTCCTCCTCTGAGAGTTTGGCTGGCAAAGGAAAAGCCCTCCTTTTTCACATTGGCTCAGCAAAGAGGATGATTTAGGGGAGGTGGGCGTGACCCTCTCCTATGTGTACATTTTGAATTCAGGAGAGTGCATTAGCAACTTTCGGAAGTTTCTTATGGTCCACCTGTCTTGCAAAAGGGAATTCCAATCATGTCTAAGAAGCTGGACGCGGAAGCACATAGGAAGGTCATGCGGGGTTGGGGAGATGGGAATGGATATGTTAGGTGTTCTCGTTCGTGTCCAGGGCCTGCTGCTATTACAGGCCAACAAAATTTTGTCCTGTGGTTTTACAGCAGCCTACATATTGATGCAGCCAAATGAATTCCCCTCTTTGCAACCTGACCTCCTTCTTACTGTGAAATGATCTCATTTCTAGGCTAACCACAAGAGGTTTGGCTGGGCACCTGGCATGCCGTGTGCCTGGCATTTGCAAATCTTCATGCAAAGTGCAACTTTTTCTTAAAGACGGTAAATAAATCCCGTCCAGGGAAATCTTGGAAACGTCTGCTCCCAGCCACGAGGTGAAAAGGAAAGCTATCCCACCCTCCCCACCATCCTGTGCCATTCTTCCAGAATGTTCAGGCTTAAGTCACTTTTAATTTTAGATCAGGAACAATCTGATTTGGGGCCAAGGTCTTTTTTCACTGTCCTTCAAAATGTATGAAGCTGTGGTGTCTTTTCACCTGCAGCCGCTCTGTTTCCGTTTCTCGAGCGCAAAGCTGAAGCCCCACTAAGAACTGGACCTGCAGCCAGGATGTAGCGAGACTATACTCTGCACAGAGCATCCCCTCCTGCCCACAGCAGAGCCGAGAGAGAGAGAGAGAAAGAGAGAGAGAGAGAGAGAGAGAGAGAGAGAGAGAGAGAGAGAGAGAGAGAAAGAGAGAGAGAGAGAGAGAATGAGTATGAGTTATCTTTTGCCCAGATTACTCATCACCTCCTTGGCAAAATATGGCAACATCTACATGACCTCCAAGGAAAATGATCAGCCAGGAGGCGGGTCTCCCAGAAACTCAGATCACTACTCCTGCTTCTTCCTGGCCAACAGCCTTTCTGTGCCTCCTTCCCCAGTTTGTGCTATGACTACAGCAGGCAGATTGCTCCTCTTCGCTGGTTTAGGAATGCAGATGGGGGCAGAGAGCTTTCCAGCCAGTGGGAGCGGCTTGTGCAAAGGCCCTGAGGAAGCAGCACTCTTGGCGTGGTGAGGAGCAGGAAGAAGATCCTGTCTAGAGTGCAGTGGGGAGGGGACAACAGTGTGAGCTTAGACTGAAGATGCCTGCAGAGGCTCGATCATGCAGCACCCCGACTTGTTACTACTCGCCCCAAATCTACCACCTTTGAACAACATGGGGGTTAGGGGCACCCAATCCTACACAGCCAGAAATCCGGTATAACTTTTGACTCTCCCAAAACTTAATATGATAGCCTACTCTGCTGACTAAAATTCTTACTAATGACATAAATAGCCGATTAACACACATTTTGTATGTTACATGTATTACTAGAGGCCTGGTGCATGGAATTTGTGCACTGGGGGGGGGGGGTTGTCCCTCAGCCTGGCCTGCATCCTCTCGCAGTCCGAGAGCCCCTGGGGGATGTCAGACTGCTGTCAGTGGGACATCCTTAGCGCTGCGGGAGTGCACTGACCACCGGGGGCAGCTCATGCATTGAGTGTCTGCCCCCTGGTGGTCAATGCTCATCATAGCGACCGGTTGTTCTGCTGTTTGGTCGATTTGCTTATTAGCCTTTTATTATATAAGTTATGCTGTAGTCTTACAAGCAAGTAAGCTAGAGAAAAGAAAATGTTATTAAAAATTGTAATGTCGAGAAAATACATTTACAGTAGCTGCACCAGTTTACACTCCCAGCAGTGTGCAGGGTTTCCTTTTCTCCACATCTTGTCCAGTTCACTTTTTAAGACACTCTTTCATTTCTTAATGTCAATGTTGAGCTTTTTCTAAAAAAGGAGTTTTATTTTTTTTGGGGGGGGGGCGGGGAGAAGCACCACTGTGACGTAGTGAAAAGATGACGCGTTCACACCAGATTTCTGGGTTTTCAGCTCCATTCTGTCATTAATTATTTGTGTGACCTCAGGCAAGTCATTTCCACTGGCTGAGCCTCCGTTTTCTCTTCTGTAAAATGAGAGCACGGGATTGAACGGTCTCCTCTGGCTCTAAAGTTGTGTGGGGGTTTTAATGAGTGGAAAATGCGTTCCTTACACATAGGTTCTCCATCCTGACTGGGCAGGGGGCCTCCTGAGAGCTGGGTTAGCAAACTGAACTCATAAGGCAACAACAAGCTGCCCAATCAGAAGGGCAGACCCTGGCTGCCCCTCACAGCTCAGGTGAACTTGGCCTTGGTCCCTTCTTGGAATGGTGTCCTTCTCTGATTGGAATAGCCAATAGCTATTTGTGAGGGTCTGCCCTGTGTCACCGTAGCAAGGCCTCCCATGTCTTCTAGCTTTAACTGTACACCTTCAACCCCATTTCTCTCAACTGTCAACTGTCACTAACTGAGCACACACGAGTGCCAAGCCACGTGCTGCGGGCCAGGACCCGACAGCGAGCAGAGAGTAATGCAGACCCGCCCGGTGATGCTCACAGCCTAATGGGGAAAGTGGACATTAAACAACAGCTATGAATAATTTATCACACGACGCTGAACGTGCAAAGTGCCGCAAAAGGAAATACCAGAACGATAGCAGCATTTAGCAAGGAGCCTAATTTAGTCCCCTCCGCTGAAGAAGCGATATTTAAGTTGACCCCTCAGGGATGAGCTGGAGTTTGATGAAGCGAGAGAAGAATATTCTGCCCTAAGGGAACAGCTGTCAGGAGAAGGGAATTGGACCCCTCTCTTGGGCTTGCCTGCCAGCAGGCCACCATGGTTACCCAAGGTTACAGCTGGGATTGAGAGGGGTAATGGCACTCGTTTATTCGTTCGTTCATTCATTCATAGCTCTCATGTTCCTGCTATATGCTGGAACTAGCAATGAACAAACAGATCCCCTCGAAAAAAGGTCTTCTCTGATGGGACTTAACATGGTAGTGGAGAAGACAGACTCCTGTAAAAGTAAAGTATAATGGTGATAAATATGACAAAGATGATGTAGGGAGTGTCAGTGCTGGGGGTGGAGGGAGCAATGTCAGGGAAGGCCTTGGTGAGAAGGCCTAATAGAGTGGAAGGGGTAAGCTCGGGGGAAAAGCATTGCTTGCAGAGGGAACGGCAATTGCAAAGACCTTGAGGTAGGAGTGTGCCTAGCAGACTTAAGGAAAAGCAAGGAGACTGGAACAGCCAGAACAAAGTGAGCAACGAGGGGACAGGTGAGTCCAGAGAGCCGCGAGGCCAGGCTTCGTATGGCCTCGAAGGCCAATGTGAGGACGTGGGCTTTTCGCCGAGTGAGGATTTTGGCAGGAGTGTGGCGTGATCTGACACACATTTGGAAAGGAGCACTCTGACTGCTAGAGGGGGGCGGGGGTGCTGTAGGGCGGACCCAGTAAGACCACGTAGGAGTCTGGAGGCTTGGACTAGAGAGGGACCGAGGTCCCAAGCAGGGTTAGATTCTGGGTATGTTTTGAAGGTAGAGCCAGTAAGATTTGCCGATGGTTGAATGTGGGGATGAAAGAAAGAGGAAGCAAGGAGGACACCAGGTTTTTGGTTTGAATATCTGGCAAAAGGAAGCTGCCACTGACTGAGACGGGCAAGACCGTGGAGGAGCAGGTCAGAGGGAGAAGTCTGACTGGGGCCAGGTTAAGTGTGAGATCTCCATTCGACGTCCAGTGGAGGTGAGAAGCGGGAGTTTGGGAAGAGGTCTGGATGGATTCAAAAGACGAGATGAGGTCCCCTGTGGAGTGAGGGCTGGCTATCCATGGTGGCATCCTCTAAGACAGCGGTCCGTGAGGTCCGAAAGGTGGGCGACTGCTGATCTAAGACATCGCCTGCTCTCCTGGGTCCCAGCAGCACACAGAGTGGGCAGGTGATAGGGCTATAGTGGCAGTTTTGTCCTTGGTGGTATGATTTGCTGACTTTGCTGGTGAGGATTGCCCTGATAACAGCCAGTGGGCCATTGCTTGAGAAAGCTGAGGAGGATGGGGAAGAGGAGGGAGCTCACCCCCTCTGTGGAGCAGCCACCTGAACCCCAGAGGGTGGAGAACCCAAACTAATACAATCTATTATAACATGAGAGTCAGACCCAGCAAAAACGAGTAGCAGCAAACCCAGGGCCCCCCATTGTGCCTGACCACCGTGTGTCTGTAAAGCTGGGGGGGGGGGGGTTGGGAATCAGAGAACAGCTGACGGGGGTGTCAATAAGCCAATTTGTGGCTTGTTACAGTGATGTACTTGTTTATCGGCATTTAACGAGACACGACATTGATGTTAACACAGTGGGAGGAAGTTGCCGGGACCAATCGTATCCCTTGCTGAAAATTAATTTAAGCCCTCTTTTCTTTGTGCCAGAAATGGTAGAGGTAATTCATTACTGAAGTGTTGAAATGCCACTGAGAATGAGTGAGGGTAATAGCGAAGAGTCATCAGCCACTGCACACAACCCCAATTCCGGAACCTCTCATAAACGAGGCACGGTGAAATAATAGACTTTATGGCAGGAAAGGAAACAAGGGTTTGTTTAATTGGGGGGCGCCGAGGGCTGGAGGGCTGGGAAGGGAACGTTTCACACGCAGACTTTTGGAAAATCGTGAGAGCTGATGTTGCCGTAGCCAAGCTCTGCCCTGGTAGTAACTTAACCATCTGTGTCTTGAACTCGCCGGCGTGAGGAGCTCAGGCTCTTGGGAAGGCCAGGCTCCTCTATCGAGATTCTGTGTGATCATCGTTCTGGTTGGTTACAAGGTCCCGGCTCCACGCGCTGGTCTCGGGCTGAGGTTGGGCTCAGCATTACTCATCTCTCCGGTTCATGCTTCCCATCCGGCAGTCACCTGGGGCCCGGGACCTGAATTTGCAGAGGTTTCCATTTTCCACTCCTGGCTGTGTGTTCCTTCGGCCACTTTATTTGCCCAGGAAAATATGAGATGAAAACTACAGTTCATGGGATTGAAGCAATCATTTGGTTGAGTGCAAACTTTTGTCTTTCTAATCTTACGGGCCCACATTCCACCCACAGGCAGATGGACAGAAAGTCAGAGTCCAAGTGACACTGAGCTAACTGAGTCCTTTTTAAGGTCTCTGTCATCTCGTCCATCCCCCACCTCCCAGGCCTGAGCAAATTAGGGGAGGGGCGAGGGAGACCTCCCCAGAGCTTCTTGGGATGGAGCACAACTTGCCACCTGGCTGGGTGCATGCAGGCTGTGTTGTTAGCCCCTTGACTGGGACTTTGCTTCTTCCCATAAAGGAGGAGAGTCCATTTCCCCACTCTCAGCTTTGCCTTTCGCCCTAGGACAGTGGGTCAGCTCTGAGCCTAGATTTTAAGAGGCATTGCACGTTTCTACTCACCTTTCGGTGCCTCTGCTATCGCCACAAGTCCCGGGAGGAGGGGGAGAAGGTTGCAGAGCCGTGTCCCGACTGTGCAGCCACGTCTGTCCAAGACCAGCTGGCCGCAGGTGGCCCACACACTGAGCTAAATAAATGCTCACGGCTGTGCACCGCTTCGTTGTGGGGTGGTCTGTTACGCAGCAATAAGGCCCATTCGGACCAGGGAAGAGATTCTAACATACAAGTAAACCAATCCTGGGAGGGGAGGGGAGACTGGCCTCAGCTTGAGGAATTATCTACAATTAAGAGAGTTAGGGTGTATTTCCCAGGCCGATGGCCTTCTCAGAATAGAGGGTCGCCAAGGCCCCGCTCTGCCTCTGCCAACTGGGCCACTGGTTAAAGCTTTGGTTTCACATGGAAAAGCCCTGGTTGTATGTTCCCCGTCTCCTTGTGGGGCCCTAGTCCCATTCGTCCCATCCTCCCATTATCTCAAAAGGAAGGGAGACCCCTCTATCTGTTAGGGACCCGCCCGTTCCAGACTATGATCTCGGAACCTCCTTCTCCATCCATGATAGGGGTGGGCCCCCAGATTAACACCAGGACCCAAGAGCTGGAGACCTGGGAGGTTCCTTGTTCAGGGGCAGCTGGCTGCCCAGAGGCCCAGTCCTGCCGCCCAGCCCAGCCCAGCCCAGCCCCAGAGCTGAGGGCTCAGGCCAGCACCCGGGGCCTTGGAGGGGTGCTAGGTCTCCGCCAAAGCCCTCGTGGTGTGAGCACAAGTCCCAGCAGCTTGATGTGAACTGTTTGGGGATAAGTCGCTGGATTATTCATTTTTCTGGTCACGAAATGATTCTTACTTTCCTCTAAGCCTGGCTGGCATATAGCCTGCTGTTTATATAAATGGACTCACCCCGACCGGGCTCCCTGCTGCAAATGTGTGATTAAAGGATTAAAAAGGTGATGGAAATAGTAATCATGTCTGTTCTCAGACAGAGCCTCCCCTCAGATGGCTGTGTTCCTATTCATACCTGCAGAAAAGGGAACCTCGGGCGCGTTCAGAGATGGACCAACAGGCCCCCGGAAACCACATCACAGGCTACTCAGCGCATCAGCTCCAGCCTTGAATGGAGGGTTGGAGCAGGAGGGGGTGGGGGGCTGTCGAAACAGCATTTAGAGCATCAGACAGTCACATCCCAAGTCACCAGTCTGGGCCTAGAGTGGGACATCCCACTGTGGGTGAGCAGCTTTGCTAGGGGAAAACCTAGCCGTGGGTTGTGGGAGGGGGGCCACCCAGCAGACAGAGAAGTATCTGGAAATGATGTCATGGAAGCTAGACAGCCATTCTAACATGTGGTTGGCATCAGGGAGGCCAGCAGGTGGCATCTGGTTGTTGAACAGAGCACAGCAGAGGGGACCCAGAAACAGGCCATATGCGATGGTCCGGGCAGGTCCTGGGGTCTCAGGCTGGGGAAGGGCAGGCTTGACCCCCAGAAGCCAGGGGAAGACTTCGTGTGCTCTGGGAGGTGCCGGGGGAGGTGGGCAGCGCCTCAAAGGCCAGTTAAGTTCAGGCTCCTGGAGGGCTCGGGGACTTTGGTTTGCACCCAACTGAAATGCCTTCGGGTAAATGTGGAATCACAGATGGAATAGTCAGGTGTCAGGACAGAAGGCTGTGCCAGCCCAGGCTGCACCACTGCCCTGGTGGCACTTGAGCTGAGGAACCTACCTTGGCCCAGCCTCAGTTTCCCCACCTCCAGAAGAGACTAGTACCCCCTAGCTCCCTCCCTCACACCCTTGTTATGAGGAGCACATAAAATAGCATGTGAAACCACCTTGGAAAACTATAACAGTGAATGACATCAGTATTATTACTTATCTGACATGTGTGACATCTTCTCTCAAAGTGGAACTTCCCAAGGCTGATGTGAGGACGGGAGAGGAGTGGGAGGTCAGCACATTAGCCATTTTATTTGAGAGATGCAGGCACCAATGCACACCTGGGAGTGTCACCTGCGCCAGGGCACAGGGCTGGTTAGTGGCTGAGCCAGAAAGCACCGGCTGGCACATGGTGGGAATTCAGCACGTGGTAGCCTTTATTATTATTCCAACTATAGCATGCTCTCACAAGGCAATCCATTTTGCTACTTATTAATAATATTGATAAAGGGTTATTAATATTGGGGTAGGACTTAGTGCTGAAGAAGAGGGAAATCATAAGCGATGTTGCAGAGGACATTTGTAGATGACCTAATGTCATCTTAACTGCCTCCTCTTCCAGGAAGCCAAAGCTGATCAGGGGCCTTTCCCATATTCTCGACGTGTCTCCTTGTCTCTTGTCCTTATTGCAGACGCTAACCCCAAAGTGCTTCTAGACTATGGGTTCCCTCAGGGCAAGTCAGAGTTGAGTCCACAGTATATAATGTTGACCATGCGAAGCTGTAGTTTTTGTTACAGCTCAGGAATCTGTCTGCTCTTTCTTACATGTTCCTGATCTCTTTGAGCCCAGAGTCTTGGGCCGACATCCTAAAAACCGTAGTTCTCACCCGTTGCTTTATTTACAACCTATATGACTTCAGTCAAATCACTTACCCTCTTTAAACTCCAGTTTTGTCATCTCTAAAAAAATAGGCCATCGATGGAAGGCAGTTTGCCAATAACTGAAATTTACAAATGGGCAAAGCCTTCCACCAAACAATTCCTCGAATAGAAATTCATCTTTCGATACAGTCACGTGCCTCCTACGGAGCTGCCTGCCCACAGCAGGTAGATTCATTACAGCGTTGCTCGTGAAAGTTAGAGTAGAAAGACCGAAATGGGCTTGTTAAACAAATGAATTTATTAGAATAGAATACTGTGTCGCCACAGAAAGAATACTGATACCGAATAATCTCCAAAATATATTACTGAGTGAAGGAAGTTCAAGGTGCATAGCTGTGTAAGGCAAGCTTGCCCTCTGTGTAAAGGAGGGAGACTAGGTGTGTTGGCTTGAAGGGGCATGAAATGCCTCTGGTGGTGTCTCAGGTCCCCGGAGACGGGCTGTGCCAAGGGGCGTGTGGATGGCTGTGGACACAGAGGGTCTTTCCACATACAGACTTTAGGACCTTTTGCATTTTGAACCACGTGGAAATAATCTCTTTTAAAAGAATACCAGCAGAAAGGACAAGGAATAAAGGCCCTGGCCCACTCACTCACCTGGCTGACCCCTGCAGGTTGTGAGGCCTTGGAGCCCAGGGAGGACCCAGGAATATTGTTCCGGCAGCGAGGAGGGTTTCTTTGTCTCCTTTCCGCCTGCTGGCTTCTAGGGTTTTATTGCGTTAGAGCAGTGGTTCTCAACCTTTCTAATGCCGCGACCCTTTAATACAGTTCCTCGTGTTGTGGTGACCCCCAATCATAAAATTATTTTCATTGCTACTTCATAACTAATTTTGCTACTGTTATGAATTGTAATGTAAATATCTGTGTTTTCCGATGGTCTTAGGCGACCCTGCCAGTGCTTCTCAACCTGTGGGTCACATGCCACAGGTTGAGAACCTCTGCTGTAGAGCCTAAGACCATCGGAAAACACAGATATTTACATTACGATTTATTAACAGTAGCAAAATTACAGTTATGAAGTAGCAACAAAAATAATTTTATGGTTGGAGGTCACCACAACATGAGGAACTGTATTAAAGGGTCGCGGCATGAGAACCACTGCGTTCGAGTTAGGAGGGAAATTCCACCTTCGGGACAGTCCCTAGGAGCTGCTGACCAGGCGAGCTGTACTCTGCGGAACTGACTGTCTAGACGTGAAAGCCAGCACTCACCCCGAGCCCTCCCCTGAGACGCCGCGAACCCACCTTCAGCCGTTTATCCCTCAGCATTGGCATCGGTGTGCGGGTCCTCTCTTTAAATCTAAAGTTTTCTGAAAAGTGGAATGTCATTGGAAGAATTAGCGTAAGAGGACATTTATTCATTGGTTCAGTGATGATTGAGTGTTTATTCATGCCAGACACTCAAGTACCTGGACATGTGGGCAAATAAGACAGTCATTGACCTCGATGATAAATATCATAGCGACGACGACGACGACGACGACGACGACGACGACGATGATGATATTTAACACGTTCTGAGGGTTTATTATGTGGCAGGCACTCTTCTAAGCTCTTGGTATGCATTTGCATTGACTTCTTGTAATAAATCTGTGGTAGGCAATGTTGTTATCTCCATTTGTTGGATGAGGAAAGGGAAGCACAGAAATGTTAAGAAACTTGTCCATGATCCCACAGCAGGTAAATGGGCGGTATGTACACGGTGGTTTTCTAGGGAGAGACGGTAGCCGGGAGTTGAGGGTCTGCGGCTGCACGCCTGGAGCGTGCAGAGAGGGTGGTCCAGGAAGACACCAGACAGTCCTCACTCAGGCCGATTCCTGCCCTGCTGATGTTGGAAAGGGCTCATGGCTGCACAAGTTTGAAGGAGGCAAGAGAGAGACTCAAGAGAGCAGTAAATCGCATGGACACCAGCCAGGGTGACGGGTGGGCCCAGCAAACAGAGGAGGTCAGCCTGGGGAAAGGGCCGGGGCTGAGTCAGATCCTTGAGGCTGCAAAGAAGCAAGTTTTACTTAAGACCAGCCTGAGGGTTGGGCCCAGGCCTCCCGGAGACCAACGGAAATGAGAGACATCAATCTGTCTTTGGCAGCAACGTGGACGTTGAGCAAGCGAGCAAGGAAGGATCGGCTACCCAAGGCGTCAGCCAACTTGGGAGGGAGACAGGAGCGGCCTGCAAAGCCCTGAATCATGCCCCAAAGTTGAGTTCAGCCAAGTCGGATGGAATTGGGAATACAAGGCATCGGGCCTGGCCAGTGTCCCCCGTCTCTTCCTAAGAGGGTCTGAGTTGGATTGGCTTCCAGGCCAGAGCCCATGAGTTCGGACCAGTCAAAGGGCCCTTCTCCAGCCGCACCCCCTCCTCCTGCAGATTTGGATGGGGAAGGGGGGCTGGCTGGTCCCTTCCTACAGTGCCCACTGGAGCATGGAATGGAGCCCTGAATAATAGCTTCATTCACTTTCCAAGTTCTCTCTGGCTGAAGTGCCTGCGAGGAAAGCCAGCCTCCCTCCCTCCGCGGGCTCTTCTAGGAACCGGGAGGCGGGAGGGAGGAAGCTGGAAGGGGCTGGGACTAGGGCTAAGCGGACTCACCTGTCACCAAGTCACAGAGCCAGACCTGCAGCACTCAGCTGGGGTCTGGGGGTGGAGTCTGGGGGGAGGGTGGTAGGAGGGAAATGGGCTTTAGTCTATTCTAGAAGAAAATGAAGCCTGCTCTCTTTTTCTCCCCTGATTAGCATTTTTATTGCGTCCCTCCTATTTGCTCTGCCTGGTCATAATTAAATACTGCCCATGGTGTCTCGTCTATCTTGGTAATGTTCTCCTGGGCACCGATGAATTGGATTTGCTTTATGGCCTCGCTCCGTTGGTAGAAAACAAGTCCTGTGCCCTTCCTGGCAGGGCGGTCACCCAGGAGGGGGTCCAGCATGGGGGTCAGGGGCCTCCTCAGTGAGTCACAGGTCCCTGGAAGGAAAATGAACAGGCACCCAGTCTTCTATGCTCAGTGCAGCCCCCAGAGAGATGACCCAGGGTATTAGGTGCTGCCTCTGTTCCGCTTGGGAAGGTGAATAAGATGGTCATTGACCTTAATAAGCATCAGAGTGGTGAAGATGGAGAATATGGAGATGATGGTGATGATGAGGCTGGTGATGATATGTAACACGTTCTGGGGGTTTATTATGTGACAGGCACGCTTCTAAGCTCGTGGTATGCATTGAGTTTGCATTGAATTCTTGTAACAAATCTGCGGTAGGTAATGTTGTTATCTCCATTTGTTGGATGAGGAAAGGGAAGCACAGAAATGTTAAATAACTTGTCCAGGATCCCACAGCAGCGGCTGGTGATGACTCCAGCAGGTTAGAAGGAAGGGATGGGGACGGGGATGTGGCTCTCAAGGACGGACTCTAGACTTTGGGCCAGGACGCCAGACAGGGCCCTGAGGCTGGTTCTAGTTCCCACGCTCCTCTCTAACTCACCACCGTCCTCTCCATCTCATGGTCATGGCCGGGGCTGCAGTCCCTCAGGCCCCCTCCTCTGTGTCCTCGCCTCCTGAGCCCTCCTTGGCCTGCCCCTCCTTTGCCTGCCCTCTGACTTCCCTCCTCCCCGTCCCACCCCTGGGTCCTCAGTGGCATCAGTTCTGTTTCCAAGGAGCGGCCTTACATTCCCCACCTTCCCCCACCTCTGCTCTGTGACCAGAGCCCGGCTTTCTCCTCTCATCTCCAACTTGGATGAATTTGCACTTGAACCTTCTCATCTAGACTATTGATATCCGGTGGTTCTCAAAAAGTGGTCCTCAGACTAGCAGCATCACATTGCATTTCAGATCTTGTTGGAAATACAAACGCCTGGGCCCCACCTTGGACCAAATATGGTAGAAACTCCGGGGTGGGGCGCGGTGATCTTTATTTTACAGGATCCCTGAGGCACTCGGGTTTGAGATCCACGGCTCCCCACCCGTGTTCCACAGCTTCCTCTCAGCAGCGTCTTCCTGAAGCCCCACCATGTATGCGCTTGCCTTCTCCCACCAGCCCCTCCAGGCCACTCCGCCTTCCAGAAGGATAGACACTGCCTGACCACTCTCAGGGCGCAGTGCTCGCCTCCTCTTCAACCTCCCCCCCGCTCCCCCCCTCCCCCCGCCCCGCGCCTTCTCCAGGGCAGGGTCTTCTCTCATGAGCTCAGGTGTCACCTCTATGCCAATGCTTCCCATGTGCGCGTTTCTAGCAAGCAGCCCTCTCCCCAGAGCTAGAAATACTCCTCCTCCTGCCTGTAGGTCATGTGACCCAGACTCTTCAGCCACGTTACCCCACCCATGCCACACAGAGCTCCTGCATGCTGACGTCCATTCCCTGCCCTGACACTGCTACGCACATAAGCTCCTCTGGCTTTCACGTCTTCCAACACTTGCTTCTCCCTGCCTCCCCCCCACACCCCACAACCAATCACGTCACCGGGGTTCACAGACTGCTGCTCCCCTTCTCCGCTGGCTCTGCCTTCATCGCTGGTTCAACAGCCCAGCCCCCATCTCCCACTTGCACCCTCCCTTCTAGCTCTGCCAGAGTCGTTCTGCTAAAACACAGGTCCTGCCTCAGTAACCCCTCGTGGCCTGTGGATACAACCCAACGTGGCTTTCTGTCATCTCGCCCAGCTGGCCTGGCCTGCTGTCTCCCGCGCTCCCCTGGCTCAGCCCACACTCCCACCTGCTGCTCATTTCCACTGCTCCGTGCTCCTGCTCATGCTCTTGTCTTTGCACCGAGTAACTTCTGCCTCCAGAACTTCTCACCCTTAAAAACGCTCCTCAGCCCACCCGCCCGTGTGCACTCTTCCTGGGCACCCGCCCTCTTCTCCTAGCTCTGGGCTCCCAGGGTGCATTGCTCCTGCCCCCAGTGCTTTGCACCCTGGGCTCTGCCTAGTTGTCATCCTTTCAGATCGTGAGCTCCTCAAGGTCTCCTCTGTGTCCGTCTTCGTCTTCCCAGCCCAGAGCCCAGTGCCTGGCGCACAGTTGAAGCTACATAAACATTCTCCTCGCCTGCTTCAGCCAGCGGTTCCCTCACAGGCTGACACCTGCGCACACACAGCCGCCCGCAATCTACTGTCGCCCCTCTGCCCCACCCTTCTCATCCCGGCACAGCGATGGGAGAGCTCCTCACACCTACACACCCTCAGGCAGCTTTGGCATCGCATCAGAAATCCTCCTGCATTAAAACGGATAGAAGGAACGCCTAAGATTTGCCCCTCAAGTCCCACCCAGCGACGGTCCGTTCTGCTTCCAGCTCAGTCTGCTGAACCTCCTCCAACAGAGAAAGAAGGAATGGGAGTTTCCCACAATTCCTAGTCTCCCTGTCAGTGCCTGACCCTGGCTGGCCATTCCCCTGAAATCCCAGCCTTTTGGCCACATGGGAACGTGCTGTTAGGGGCTTTTCTGGGGGCCCTGGATCCTGAGCTGTCCCCGGAGAGACCACCTCACAAACAGCAGTGCCCAGGACACAGTCAGCTGGGTGTTTGTTGAATGAGAAACAAAATGCTGAGGAAGGAAAGAGGCTCTCAGAGTGCCTCTCCCCCGACCCCCCAGCCCTGTGTCACCAGTCCTGGCCTGACAGTTCCACGCTCTGCAGGAGGGCAAGACGGCAACGAGGAAGATGGAGAGAGATGGGAGGGAGCATTTCTCCATGGTCGTCCTCTGCTGGCCCATGAGGAGGGCATCTGAATGAAGAGAAACACGCAGGCCCCCCAGGCACCAAGCCTCCTCCTTCCTGCCCTCAGCCCTGGGCTCCTGCCCTCCCAGGCTTCGGGCAGAAAGGGAGACAGACTCGCTTGGAGACAACTTTAAGTGAATTCAATTACCATAGCAACCAAAACCACCCGAATGGGGATTAGGCTCCAGACAGCAGCGAGCCAGGCATCCAAGAGAGGCAGCAATCCACAGGCCGTGGCTGTGGGAATAGTGACCGGGACTGGGGGGCTGGGAGGACACCGCCCTCAGCTACCCAGCACCCCCATTCACCTGCACTTTCGGGGGCTCCTCGGAGCTCTCACCTGCCGAGGAGCAGACGCCCATCCCTGCCGGGAGCTGGAGAGGCCTGGAAGGGGTGTGGGGCTTTGAGCTCCGTTTCCTCCCCACTTGTGTGCTCCGTGGCTGGCAGGGTGCGTCAGCCTCGGCCCCTCCCCGCAGAGCGATACCTAAGAGTATGGGCTCTGGACTCAGGCTGGTTTCAAGGCCCAGCTCTGCTAACCATCCTGAGCAAATGGCTGACTTTCTCTGTGCCTTGGGCTTTTCAACTGATACATGGAGACGACAGTATCTGTTTCACAGAAGTGCCGTAAGGACTGAAAAATAGGGATGCGTATAAGGCGTCTGCGCAGTGCGTGGCACATAACGCCAGGGCTTGTTGTCACTGTGTCACTGGTGGTGTCATTAATTCGTGGTGATGACAACGATGACGATGATGATGATGACAATGGCTCCAGTCCCACCTGGCCCGCGTCTTTTCCCTGCTGTGAGCACCACCTTTGCCAGATGGAGGCGCCCAGCCTGAGGGAGGCAGGAAAGATGCCCAGGAGGCCGACTAGCTGGTCACAATGGTCAGCTCCCTCCTGCCCCAGAAGCCAGTCAGAAACCCAGAGGGACTGCGCAGGCCACCTGGCAAATGACCAAACGCCCTGCTCTCTGGGGCCTTCACCTGGGCCAGCCAGCTGTGCTCAGCCAGCTGTGGTCAGCCTGGGGAATCTCAGTTAAGGGCAGAACCCCAAATGGTCTCCTTCGTCTACTCATTTTGCCCCAAAATGATCTTCAGCCCAAAAGAGCTGTTGCTTTCCCCAAAGGTGGCGCCCTCATCTGTAAAATGGGGATAAGGTTAAGGCCGATGGCAGGGAAATAACAGACCTGTTCATGCAGGGCTGAGGACGGACGCAGGCACTGCTTTTATGGCCCTTTCTCGTGTGTGGGCTTATTTCCCATGCGACCCAGGAGCGTCCAGAGGGCAGAGATGATCCTTCTTCATGATGCGAAGGCCTTGGGACGGGGCTGGGGAAGGTGTGCCCGGCCCACCTGCAGGGTCGCACTCATTCATCCCACAAGCATTTCTGAGCACCTGCGATGGTCAGACCTTGTGCAGCTGCCACAGAAGCCAAGACAGATAAGACTCAGGAGCTCAGGCTGGTGATGAAGGAAGACCTCAGAGGAAGTCACCAGGAGGGGGAGGCGCAGTGAGGACGCGTGGGGCGGTGGGCTGGGCGTCAGAGAGGACTGGCATCTGGGCTGGGCTGGAAGAGGGGGTACATCTGCCCAGTGGAGGAGGAGGACGGACTCGGCAGGCAGAGAACAGCCGGTACAAAGAGGGAGTGCGAAAGGGCTGGTGCGCTGGGGGAGGTGGGAAGTTGAGGGATGATAAAGCGTGGGTGTGCGTGTGTGAGTTTGTGCGCGCGCGCACACATACATGCTTGGTAGGGGGCGATAAGGAGGGTGGAGAGGAGATGGCAGGGGGTGAGACCAGCAGTTTCCTCTCCTCTTATCTCGCAGGAGATCGGCAGTTCTATCTTCCTGTGGATACTGTGGCCTGCGGTGCTGGAATTTGTTCAGCCTCATTTTGGAAACTTATTCCCCTCCAACCACGGGAAGTGTTGAGCCTGTCTGAGGAAGCCCTGTCTATTTCCTAGGGTCAGCATTGCTTGAAGGTCTCAGATGTCCCCACAGACAGCTTCCTCCAGCCCAGGATACACAGCTCTGTCTGGAAAGGGGGCTGAGAGGGAACTCTGCCCACCCCTCTGTCCAGGAAGGCTGCCCTTGCACCCCAGCCGGCTCTGCTTGCGTTCCCCCAGACAGGCACGGCCACCCGGCTGGGCAGCACAGCCTGACCTGAAACCCTCCTGGCTGCTCCATCCAACCAGTCAGAGTCCTGATCACGTTCGTCTCCAGCATATTCCTCTCACGCCCCTCTCTCCATGCCCAGCTCCACGGCCCTGGCTGAGCCCCTCATCCTCTCTTTCCTGCTAATTGGTCCCCCTGCTTCCCATCTGGTCCTCCTCAAATCCATCCTCCACACGGCTGGCTGGAGAGGTTCGTCCAGCACCGATCTGACTGCGTCCGCGTGTGTCTGGGCCCTCGGGCAGCCCCTGCGGCCTGCAGGCTGGAGCCCAGCTCCTGGGCGTGTTTCCCAGCCTTGGCGTGCCTGCCTCTGGCCTCGCACTCTGGGCACCCCTGAGCTCACTCACACCCTGCTGTCTTGGCTGTCTGGTGTCCACTTCACCCCCTCGGTCACTTGGCTGTTTCCTTGGCCTCTTTCCACACGCAGCTCAGATGCCATCTCCTCTAGCACCCCATCACACAGCGGGCTTTGTCACTGCCCTAGCTGTGGGACACTCGCCTCCAACTCTTCAGCTGAGAAGTGATAATACATCTACCTGAGATCGTTTTGAGAATTTGCAAATCCAGCCTCCCCTCAGCCCTCAGGCTTCAGTGACCCCCCAACGAGGTTTAGTAGCCTGACCCCCGTGCAGGGGTCTGAGGAGGCAGGGCCTGTGCCCACCTCGCTCACCACCAAATGTCCAGCACAGAAACGCGTGCATGCTCAGTAAGCGTGTGTTAAATTAATGGACGGTGTGTTGAGCTAATGCTATTGGATGAAGACCTGTTCATTCGATGTAAATGTTTATTAAGTGCCAGGCTCTGCCCCAGGATTCCCCTGCTAATATTTAGGTGGGATGGGGGTGTTGCGGATAAGAAAAAGCATACTCACATCTCCTGGGCGAAACGGCACCTTGAGTTGGGACTTCAGCTCCATAGCATGTGAACAGGGAGAAGTGGGAAGCAAACGCAATCTTCCTGGGAAAACAGTCTGTAAGTCGCTCCCCCTCACACGCTTCCCTCGCCACCGTCCCACCACTCCGAGCAGCGCTGGGCTTGGCTGAGAAGGCTGTGTGTTTCCTTTTTTGTCCATTTCAGGAATCTGTAGCAAAGAGCCAGCCTCTACCATTGAACCTGTATTTGCAAAATAACTCAGGCATTAGTTAAAATGTCACGCGCTTACCACTTTGGGGGTTCCCGTCTGTCTGGGTGGGAAGAGCGCCCGTGGAGCCATCAGAGAGGACGAGACATTTTCTAACTCCTTTAAGCATGTGGTTGTTTGGGGATTGTTTTTTTCACACGGAGCCTGGCTGTCTCCATTTTTTATGACTCTGGGCATGATTTAACACATACACTGAAAAAAATGGAAGAACAACTTCTTAAATTCGCAGCGAATGTATTGTTCAATAGATTTGATTTACTAGGTAGGAGCCCTGGAAGAGCCGCCGTGGCGATTTATCGTGCTGTTGTCTCAGGATTTGGAGTCCAGCCCCTCTGCCTGCCCTGACCCCCGTAAAAACCACCCGTGGAGGGAAGGCCCACGGGGCACGGGGGCGCCGGCTGGGGTTGTAGCTGCCACACCCTAGCCTGAGAGCAGGATGACGAGACCGTGGCAGGTAGGAAGGGGGGAGAGGGCTTGTTTCGTGGATTTAGTGGCATTTGTTCTGAGCAGGTGGTTGGGATCAAGGAGCAGAGTTCTCTGGGCATCGAGGCTTGTGATTTACAGGGACCACTTGTCTCCCTGGTGACTGCAGGGAGTTAAATGGATGGGAAGCAGGTGTGCACATGTGTGTGCACGTGCGTGTATATGTATATGTGGGTGCGTGCATGTGTGTATGCATATGTGGGTGCACACATGTGTGCACGTGTACATGTATGTGTGTGTGCGTGTTTGGAGGGGAGAGAGAAACCTAGACTCATAGTTTAGAGGGATTAAGAAGGATTAGTCTCTTCAGAAAAACCTCCTCAAGATGGCTTTGCTTTTGATTCCTAAAGCAACTGCAAGCATCTCCTCCTGCTCCCCGGGAAGACTGGGAAGTGTGGAAAGTTCTGTAGCGGGTGGGGCAGGTGGCCAAGGGCTGCGAGGAGGAGACTGTCCCAGGCTGAGGGGCGGGGAAGTACTGTCCCAGGGAGACGTGCTTCCAAGCTTAGCCTAAGGCTTGGCTAAGCAGAGGTGAGGGGCAGGAGTCCCTGCAGAAGGAACAGCCTGAGCAAACACTCGGGGATAAAAGAACAGCCGGCAGTTTTCAGATGGGCAGCACTCTCCATGTGGCCAGAGCACAAGGTTCCAGGGGCCCAGGAGGAAAAAGTGGGAGGCAGCAGAAGTAAACAAGCGTTCGAAACAGGAGACATGTCAAGGGATGTCTGCTTAACTTGGAGGGGATTTATAGGAGGATTTCAGCCAAGGGGCGACATGGTGGGGTTTGTGTTTTGCAAAGATGGACTGAAGTACTGGCCTCCTTGGCTGGGCTTCCATTTCTGGAAAATCCCCTGGGCACCCCCAGCCCAGGCCAGGAAGCACGGCCCCAGGACCCCTGCCAGTGTCTTGGCTTCCGATGCTCAGCACCTGCAGACGCGGCCCAGTGAGGCAGGCGGGGCTCATTCTGTGTGGGGAGGTCATGGCAAAGCCTGCTGCCAGTGAGGACAAGAGGACCTCAAGATTACAGCTGGAGAGTTACCTGGAGGAGGAGGAGGATGGACCCAGTGTCTGGGTAAGGGGAGAGGCCTGTGAGGCCAGAGGCATCCTGATTGCTAGCACCACCCCAGCTTTTCGGGAGAGGTGCATTGTGAATGCCAGGTCTACCGAAGACAGCAAGGTCCAGTGGAAATTCCCATGATGGGAAATGTTCTCCATCTGTACTGTCCACTGTGACAGTCATTAGCCACAGGTGGCTATTGAGCACTTGTATGTGACCAGTGCAGTTAAGAAACATTTTAAAATTTTAGTTACTATCATTTTAGTTTGGATTAAAATAGCCTTACATGGCAAGTGGCTACTATATGAGACACAAAATCAAAAATGTGAGATCCTCGCAGACAGTTCTGTCAAATGCTGAACATGTAGGAGAGTCTTATAAGCAGTTCTCATGTCTTGTGCCTGAAGGCAGTGTGGTGCAGGGTAAGTCTTTGAATGTTGGCGTAGTCAAACTTATGGTTTATATCCCATCTGTGCCACTGTATTGGTCAGGGTAGGACTACTGCATTAACACACATCAGTTTTCAGTGGCTTCGCATAATAAATAAGAACAAAATAAAAGTTTACCTTTTTACTCATTTCACAGACCAGTAAAGGTTAGGAGGGGTCTCGGATCCACATAGTCACCCAAGGAACCAGGCTTATTCCTTTTTTTCCTTGAAATTCTCTCCATTCAGCCAGTGGATGGAGAAAGAGCATGCAGGATTGCCCTGAATGTTTTTAAGGGACTGGCTTATATTACCTTGACCAGAATTTAGTCACATGGCCAAACCTAGCTGCAAGGGATCCTGGGAAATGTGCTCTTGCTATGCTCATGAAAAAGAGGAATTCAATTTGGTTAGCATCTACTCAGTCTCTGCCACAGGGACCTACTAGCTGTGTGATCTTAAGCCTTAAATTTCTTATTTGTCAGATGGGATAAAAATAAGAATTGGTGAAGGTTAAATGTGAAAAGTGCTGAGTCCAGTTGAGATTCATGAATATGATTCTTGCCTCTCCGTTTGGGTCTCATTTCAATTATTGGGCAGCAGCCCTACTAACATTAAAAAACTTGCACATGTAGGCACCACTGCATGGCATTTTATGCTTGCCCCTTTCTCCCCAAGGAGCAGGACTGACTTGGGGCAGAATTCAGTAAACCCTTAAACTTGCCTAACCCAAGGACTACCTCTGGGAAGATAGAAAGGAACTTTTCCCTGGAGAGATGGGTTTTGTTGGCCTTAAGGAGGGTGCAATTATTGAAATATTTACAGATGAAATTCTATGGCATCTGAAATTCGCTTCAAAATTATTGGGGAGAGGGGTGCTAGTGAATAGGGGTAAGATAAAACATGGTTGGCCTGAGTTGGTAATTATCAAAGCTAAAGGATGGGCTCACGGGGGTGTATCACACAGTTCTCTCTTCTTTTGTATGTCTGAAATTTTCCATAATGAAGAATTTTTAAAGGGCCATGAGGATTCTTTTTAACGAGGCTTTGCAGAGAAATCCAGAAACCTCTTATGACCTTGCAGTTTGGGGACAGAAGATGGACGGTCTTTGTTTACTTGTTGACTCACCAAAGCAATTAGCAGTTTTGCAGCTGGGTGTCCCTCAAACCCAGTGAGGCAGAAACACCCAGCCCCAGCCTTGAGCTCTGAAGCAAAAATCCACTTGAATATAAGCATCATAGGTGTGCAGAGCTGGGAGGGGCCTTGGCACTCATGAGCTGTGTCTGTTTACCAAGAGGATGATGGTACAAAAAAATGGTGCACAAATCCCCCTATTACAATGCTTTTGCGAAGGTTGGAGACTTGATTTTCTAGCTGCAGAATTCAGAAACAGCCCATGTTGGTGTTTATAGTTGCATTAATGGGGCCGGTTTTCTGAGTGGACAGTGACTGTGGAGTTGGGAAGAGCCTCCATTACTCTGATGGGTACCTAAAATCCTACTCTATTTTATTGCTTTGGCTTAAGGCTGTGGTCTGTTAAAATGTGAATACTGTATCTCTGGACAGGATAGTCACTTATACTTTAGTTTAAATGATCTTAACAGTTCTTGCTAAGCAGGAGGGACTGGGGAGAGATAGGCACTTGAAGCTTAAGGCTACAGAAGTGGGGTGCCACAGGATGGAGAGGAGCTAATAGAAAAATGTATTGGCTTGGGGGGTCATGTTTTGAAGGCTTAATAATATCATGATTTTATTTGTACTTACTAACAGAAATGCCTGGAACATATTACTGCCCATTAGGTAAAGGCAGACTACTGCTAAAAAAAAATGTATATACAGATAAACTTCTCTGATTTCACACATTTCTGAGTATGAACAATAACTACATGGAAACACTTGAGTGACCTTCCTAAACTTCCTCAAAACAAGCACTGTAGAGAGCTGTGCCCAAGATTTAAAAGAGCTAGTTTTGAACACATGTAAACTCATTTGCAATATTATAGCAGCCAATGTTTTTTAAATATGTTTTTATTGATTTCAGAGAGGAAGGGAGAGGGAGAGAGAGAGAGAAACATCAATGATGAGAGAGAATCCTTGATCGACTGCCTCCTGCACGCCCCCAACTGGGGATTGAGCCCGCAACCCGGGCATGTGTCCTTGATCCGGAATCGAACCTGGAACCCTTGAGTCTACAGGCCAATGCTCTGTCCACTGAGCCAAACCGGCTAGAGCGCAGCCAATATTTTTATTTATAATTGCATATGAGACGTCCTATATACTTTCTCTAAGTCAATCCTCACAAACCCTATGAGTCAGTGCCATCATTAGAACCAATTTCACAGGAAGTTGAAGATCAGAGAAGTAAAGAGGCTTACCCAAGGTCACACGACTTGTAAATTAAAGTCAAGATTTGAAGCCAGGTCTATCCCAAGCCCATGTTCTCGCCACTAAGCCTTTACTGTCCCAGGTTAGTCATGTGGGTTTCACACAATTTTAAACTTCCAGTCCAGTAAGCTTTGGTTTGAGCATCTCTTTGAGCCAAGCCAGGGTTCTGGCTAATGGGCTTTGACAGGCTCCCACGCTGGTTTTATGGGCAGGCACAGTCACAGCTGCAGGCGATCCAGGTGCATTGCCCACTGACCACATCCTGGCTGTTCCCAAGAAGCTGATATTCTGGGGATGTGATTGACATTCCGCCAGAAAGGAAAGGAAAGAGTTCCCTGAAAACTAATCTAGTTCAAGAGAAGATCACTGACTAGGTCTCTGCAAGCAGCATCAACTGAGGCTCATATTGTAGAGCTGAAAAAGGCTGAAGGAGAAAGGTGTCTTTGGGGCTCTTTTCATCCAGGATCAGCCCCAAATCGAACACCCTCATCCTTTCTCTCTGTCCTCATGCCGGCCCTTAAGACCAATCATCTAGGACCTGGAGGTTGACCAGTTGACAAATGTATTGCACATTCTCAATTACACACCGTCAAGGGAGCTATGTGAATGAAAGCTGAGATAATTCCTAATACAAATTTATCGAGTATCCGCGATGTGCCACGCACTGAGCTAACACTTTCAGAGCTGGCTAAGAAATGGCCCTTGCCTTACCCAGCGTAAAGCCAGAGAGCGAGACCACGATGCAAACAACTAAGGTAATAAGAACTGTGTTTGAGGAATGAGGAGGGACTGTGGAAGCCCAAGTGGGGAATGGGGGTGGACTTTACCAATACGTCTCATGTGGCCTTTGGGCTGGGTATTAAAAATTTCAGGTCAAGTGGAAGTTCGCTCGGAAGACAGAAGCAAATAGGAAGTGGTGGAGGGTATTTCTGGAAGATGGTACAGCATGAACAGAGGCACGAAGGTGTGAAGCATGTGCTCTGGTTGGGTAACAGAGAAAAGGTCTCTGTGCTAGGAAGAAAGGTGTGTGCATGGGTGGAAGAAGGTAAGGCCAGAAAGGAAGCGAGGGAGACGACATGATTGGAACAGGATATTTTAGAGTGAACAGTCTACACTGCAGAAGGTTGCGGGAGGGTGGTGAGATGAAACCAAGAAGTGGCTGTGTACAAAGGTGGAGGTGCACCTGGATAGTGAGGGAGAGCTCAGGAAGGGGTTGTCAGCATCAGAGTGAACTTGAAACTAGTGGATTCCATCAGCTCTCCGGGGAAAAGGACAGATGAAGAAACAGAGGACAGGGACAGCCCCGGGAAGCATCAGTGCACAAGGCAAGGAGCCGCCAGAGGAGAGCAAAGTGACTGCGGCCTCCAGCCACCCTCCTGCAGACTGTCACTGGCAAAGCACTGAACAAATGGTGGGGCTGTTCTTCTTCCTTCTAGTGCCTGTGTCCTCTTCTCAGTCTTGCTTTCCTTCCTCCCTTCCCTCCTCTTCCTTCCCCTCACCTCTCCCTGTGAGGGATGTCTTGATGAGCAGAAAGCCCCCACTGGAACTCTGCCTCCCCAGATCCTGCCTGGGTTGGAGCATGTGTCCGGATGGCAAAGGTTTCCTGCAAAGACTGACTTTTGGGAGCTCCACGGGAGCCACCGATTTTGACCACCTCTCATTTGTTATAACTGGTCCAAGCATTTTGACTAATGCAGTGACCACCTAGACCTCCCAGATGGGGTGAAGGTGGCAAGAAGTGAGGGCTCCCGCACTTCCTCAGCAAGGACCAGGTGCATCTGATGGTTGTGAGAGTCCAGCCATCAGGGGCACCGATACTGGACAGTACCTCCTGGCCTGGCCAAACTGGACAATCTGGGCCATACCCAGCATGCAAACCCCTGATCTTCTGAGACCAGGGCAAAGCTTTTCAGCATTGCCACCACCACCACCCGCCTCACCTTGGGAAACCAGAGAAAGCCCAGGCACCCCTCAGCTTTGGGATTCCTCAGGAAGACCTCACCTTGAAGAGAACTCAGAGGGTCCAGCGCCAGCCTGGACACACTGGGCCCCACCCTGTCCAACCTCTGAAGGCCAAACACAGGAGAGCCCAGCAGAGCCATGTCAAGAGCGTTCTCTTAGGGCAGACCTTCTCTGTGACATCTGACCCTCATCTGACTGAGGGGCCATTCTGTTCTCAGAAGAGAATATACCAATAGCCCAGGGGAGAGGCAAGAGGGAGGGTTCAGAGCTTCATGCTGGGTGTACGGCCTGGGATGCCTCCCCGTGCACCATCCCCTTTCAGGTTTCCCAGCCATAAAGTGGTGGTAATATCTCCAGTGCAGGGTTATTGGAGACCCAGCAAGGAGTTCAGAATTTGGTGGCCCCTCCACTCACAAGAGCAATGCCAAGACCAGTACAATCCAGGCATTCACACTGTCACTTTGGATTCCTTGGAGAGCCTTCCGATGCATAGGCATTTAGAGCCCCCTCCTGTTAGTGACTTCCTGGATCCCTAGATGTGTGACCTTGGAGAAGCCACTTAACCTCTCTGTACCTTCATTAGATGCTCAGGGACTAAGGCCACTGAGTAAATGTTCATGTGGTCCGGCGTGGGCAGAGGGATGGGAGGCAATGGCAGGATCCACTTGAGAGGGCACCAAGGCCCAGGGGAGGCTCAGGGAGACTGGGAGGCCACCCCTACTGAGTCTCTCATGGATCACTCTCCTTACTTTCTGTGGTGAGGTAAATAAGGGAAAGCAGTCCATATGGTAAATTGGCCCCTAGGAAATGCCCTAGGGGCTTCTGGAAGGGCCCAGCCTCTTCCTTATCCCCATCCCTGTGGTTCTCTCTCTATTTTGTCATCAGAAGTCTCTCTCTTCTGGGGCTTAGAGAATCAACTATCTCCACAAGGTGAACTTGACCCATTGTAGGCTGTGGCATTTTTATAGCCATACTAGAGGCCCGGTGCATGAAATTTGTGCATGGGGGGGGAGGGGTGTCCCTCAGCCTAGCCTGCACTCTCTCCAATCTGGGACCCCTCGGGGGATGTCTAACTGCCGGTTTAGGCCCAATCCCACAGGCCTAAACCAGCAGTCGGACATCCCTCTCACAATCTGGGACTGCTGGCTCCTAACCACTCGCCTGACTGACTGCCTGATTGCCCCTAACCTGCTCTGTCTGCCTGCCTGATCGCCCCCTAACCGCTCCCCTGTCAGCTTGATTGACACCTAACTGCTCCCCTGCCGGCCCAATCACCCCCAACTGCCCTCCCCTGCAGGCCTGGTCCCCCCCAACTGCCCTCTCCTACAGGCCCGGTTGCCCCCAACTGCCCTCCCCTGCTGGCCCGATCACCCCCAACTGCCCTCCCCTGCAGGCCTGGTACCCCCAACTGCCCTCCCCTGCAGGCCTGGTTCCCCCCAACTGCCCTCTCCTGCAGGCCCGATTGCCCCCAACTGCCCTCCCCTGCAGGCCTGGTCCCCCCTCCCCAACTGTCCTCCCCTGTAGGCTATCTTGTGACAATGTGGGGGTGGCCATCTTGTGGCAGCCATCTTGTGAAGATGTGGGGGTGGCCATCTTGTTACTGACTCGAGGGTGTGAAGGTCAATTTGCATATTACCTCTTTATTATATAGGATGCCTGGACATGTGTGTCTGCCTGTGTCTGTGTGTACAGTCCAGCAGTCTGTGTCTGCCCCAGGCAATTTCTTCATGCTTCCTGCTCCCACCTCTCCTGCCTTGAACAACAATGACAACCAACAATTATATCACACTTCCCATGCCCCAGGCACTGTTCTAAGTGCTTTATCTGTGATAGTATGATCCCATATGGTAGATAGTACTATGTATTGCCATTTTATAGCAGATGAGGAAATCAAGGCACAGAGAAGTTAAGTAGCTTCCTCAAGATCACACAGCTAGTAAATATCAGAGGCAGGTTCAAACCCAGGCAGTCTGACCTCAAAGTCTGTGCTTTTTACCTCCAAGGTACACAGCACCCTGACTGTAGAAGGCCTGCAGCCCTCAGAGGTGCGGTCCCACCCTCCTAACTCCCACCCCATCACTGGGCAGGTTGCTGAAGTAGGACAGCCACAAGCAGTGAGTGTGGGGACAACCCTTCTAGACACACTGAGGCACAGCTTCAAAGAGCCAGCCTGAGCAGAGCAGCCCAGGAAATAGGCACACAGGCATGTCAGCGAAGAGGCTGCAGACTTGGAGCTGGGCTGCCTCACAGTCCACACAGTGACAAGCTCTGCAAATAGCGGCCAGAACCACGGGACTAAAGAAGAATCCCATGTGTGCACAGTTTGGAAAGGACATAGAGAGACAACAGTTGTCCATAGGAGCACCGTCTTTAAATAGAAAAGAGCCTGAAATACACCCTGAGTGCTCCCCCCACACACCCTCCACACACACACTCCACCCAGGGCCAGCTAAGTGACTGAACAAATGCCTTAGCTGTGCCGGTGGCGAGGGGAGGAAACCTAGTGCCCTGGCAGCTCCTGACTTTCTGTTCCTATTTAAACTGTCTGAATTGGGAGCATCGACAAGCTCCCAAATTAGCTTTTTAAATAGAAGCTGAGAGTTAAAGGAAAAGCGGCCGTGTCATGGGGGAAAAGCAAGTGAAAATCCCGGCCAGGCCAGGCCAGAGGCAGAGAGGGGGAGGGCGAGGCCCCTGGAAGGAGGCAGGGGAGGCAGGAGCCAGGGAGGGAGGAGGGCCCATCTCCTGGGCAGGGCCTCCCGCTGTCCCGGTCAAGGGCCTCCCTTCTGCCTCTCACTTGCTCTCTCTCATTTTCCAGGTCAACCGGTTGTGAGAAGGGCCGTAAATAAAACCCAAGCTGGCCTAGAGTAGGAATTCAAATCTTTCATATTTTCCTGTAGATTTTCTCAACAGAAAGGAGAATATAATCTACAGATAGTTCACTTAAACCTTGAGATGAGAGCCTGGGAGGAATGGGGGCCAGGTGTGTGTGTGTGTGTGTGTGGGGGGGGGGGGGTCTGAATTAGTGTCCTGCCTTCAAGCAGGGCGACAAGGCCAGGACAGCAGGTGGCCCATAATTTGACCTCTCTGGAAGAGGAAGGATACTCTCAGCTAACTGCTCCCCAAGGCCTCCAAGCTTTGGGGCAGACCCAGCTGCTGAGAACCCCCAAGATGCAAAACAAAGATGGGGAAGTACAAGAGTTCAACCTGGGCAGAAATAAAATACTGGGTTTTAACTGTCTGGAGGTGGACTTGGGGGTGGGGACTGAAGGCCCCTCCTGGCCCTGCCCACCCAGCTCTGAGGCACTCCCAGGGGGCACAGAGGTTGAGGCCAGCAGTCCGGAGAAAATCACTCTTCCCCAGAGGGAAGGGAGGAGGGAAGTGGCAGCAGTGCCAGGGCCTTCCCTGAATTCTTCCCCTGTCTGCCAGGGAGTGGCAGTGTTGTTAATCATTATTACTGTATGCAAATCAGTATGCAAATCCCACAGGGCTTGGGGACTCCAGGCAAATGCTAGTGCAGCCCACGCCCACCTCTTGAAGGGCCAATTGTGCGCCTTTCAGACTGACACTCTGGAGGGGGCTTTGGGGAGAGTGGGAGGAGTGAATGAAAAGGGGGCTCCAAGCCCCCAGGGGCCACTGGGGCCTACATCACAATGACCCGCCCTCCCCCCTTAATCTGGAACAGGATAGGGGTTCTCACAAGCGAGAAGCCCCCTTCTGGATCAGAGAGGTCCTTTCCCAGCCCCGCCCAGCTAGGACTGCCTTTCCAGCACACCCTGCCCTTCTCCGCTCACTTCTCTTTTTGCTCCGTCTCTCTCTCTCTCTCTCTCTCTCTCTCTCTCTCTCTCTCTCTCTCTCTCTCTCTCTCTCTCTCTCTCTCTCTCTCTCTCTCTCTTGGGCACGCACCTCTCTGCACCCAGAGCTGTGATCGCTCAAGTCCTGCTTTTCGGTGCTGCTGCCCAGCGCCAGGCCGAGGTCCGGGATTCCTGGCATCGGGCCGGAGACACGGGAAATTTTAGAGCTGGGGGTCCGCACAGTCGGCAGGGACCGAATTCTCCGCGCCGCAGCAAATGTGGGAGTCTGGGTCGCATATCACTCCAGGGATGCTGGGGGGAGGTGAAGGGGGACCGCTGCCCTTTGGCACGTGCCGCCCGCCCGTTCCCCATCCTGGGCCGAGGCACCAGGCAGTGGGGTTTCCACGGACTTCAGGGACAGACCAACGGACTGGACGGACCCAGGTTGAGAGTTCACGCTCCCAAGTCCAGACTGGGATCTGCATACTGGGTTCAGGTGGCGGGATAGGAGGGCGAATCCCTACCTTCAGGTCTTGCCCCTCGCGCTCCAGGAGGAGAGCAGCTCTAATGCGGGGTCAGGGCAGTATGTGTGTGTCCTCTCCCCCACCCCACCCCTGGGACCTGCCCAGGGCCAACACCCGGAGCTGAGAGCGCGGCGAGCCGGAGAGCTTGCGCGGCGGCGGGTTTCACTTCACCAGGTGGCCGGGCTCGCCAAAAGCAGGGGCTGGTGTCGGGTGGACAGTCGGTGAGAAACAGACACGCAGCTCGGTCCCCACACACCCCGTGCGCGCACACACAGGCTCTGCCGGCCACCTCTCCCTACAAACACGCCTCCAGCGCCTGCTCCGCGCGCAACCCCCACCCAAGCCACGCTTACCTCGCCTCGCTCACCCCCGTGCCCACCCTCGCGGGCACACTCCGCCACCTCCAGGCACACCCTAGGATTCCTCCACTCACCGGGGAGACGCATCAGGCTCTGCCTCGTCTCCCCGCCCCCCAACCCCGCTCACGCGCGCGCCCCTCTACACACACACACACACACACACACACGCACGCACACGCGCACACACTCACACCCTCGCGCGTGGGGAGTCACTCCCCCTCACGCCCTCGCCCCGGGCACCCTTCGCTGCGAGCCTGGGCGCTCCCGCGTCTCTTCCTCCGCTGCCTGGGGGCCCGCGCTCCCCAGCCGCTTGCCAGCGGGGATCGGTAGGGAGCCCAGGGCGCAGTCTCGCAGCCTCCCCCGACTCTCCTCTCCGCCCCGCCCGCGCCGCGCCCCCACCGCCTCTCCCTTTGGGAGAGGGACCTCGCCAGGCAGCCCGTGGCCCGCCGGCTCCGCTCCGCGCGGCGCCGGCAGCGGCGGGGGCAGGGAGCGAGCCCGCGAGCCCGCGAGCCGACTGGCGAGGCAGGAGGGGACGCGCTGCTGAGCCGGGGCTGGGGCGGCGGGGGAGGGAGGGGCCGCGGACTGACGGACGCGAACGGACTGAGCGAGGGAGGGAGCGAGACTTCACTGGCGAGGAGGCAGCTGCTGGGCGCTCCCCGGCTGCTGGGCGCTCGGCGCCTCCGTGGCCCCCAACCGGAGCTTCCTCGCGCTCGCGGGGCGCGGGGCCGGGGCCCGGGCTGGCTTCGTCGAAGGTAAGAGGGACGCGACCGAGCCTCCCGGAGCCTGGAAGTGTACGGAGCGCAGATCCCACGCCTGTTGCTCCTGCTGCCCACGCGGCACCCTCCCACTCGAGCCCGGGTGGGTGGGCGCTGGGGCGCCGGAAGGATTGGGGGTGGGGCCGGCGCCGCGGGGGAGCAGGCAGCCTCCCCGAGGCTTCTGTTCCCTCGGGCTGCGCTGCGGATCCACCTCCAGGCAGCGCAGCGAGGCGATGGGAGATTGGGGGGTGGGGGTGTGAACCTCTGCCCTCTTTCCATTGGCCTGCCTTCCCTCGGGGGTGCCAGAGGCAGCGCCCTGGGATCCGGCGGCAGGTGGCGACGGCTTGCTCGGTACCCCTTCTTTGTGAGAAGAGCAGAGAAATGGCTGAGGTCGGAAGCAGGGAGCAGTTTGGGGCGCTTCTCAAAGTTCTCCAGCCAGCGGGGTGCCTACCGGAGGCTGGGGCCCGCACCTCTGGTCCTGCTCCACGCCGCTTCTACCCTGCGAGCTCTGGGGGGGGGAAAGGCCGCTAAGGGACCGCAGGAGGCCAGCGCCCCGGGGAGGGGGTCCAAAGACTCACTTTGCGTGGTGTTTACACTGGGGACGGACGGGGTGCGGAAGGGACTGGGTAGAAAAGTTACCTGGAATCAACTAAATTCCTGCACTTGCTTAGTGTTGACATTTGAATCAAGTCCAAGATGTCCTGCTTTTTTTTTTTTTTTTTTTTTGCTTTTTTTTTTTTTTTTTAATCCCGGGCAGCGGTGACATGTCAGCAACAGGCAGAGGTTCTGGACCTGGGATCTTAGAGCAAAGGCTCCGTCCGCTGTATTTCCTAAGAGAGGGTGTCTGAACTTCCTCAGGATCCTGGCCACAAAGCGGTCTGTTTATGAGATCCGGCAAGGGTTGCCGTATGGTGCGTGTTGGTATTTTGCGTGAATGTACGTGATGGTTAAACGTAAGCCTTATTTACTGTCACTTCAAGGG
The DNA here is from genome assembly GCF_951640355.1 of Cnephaeus nilssonii. Taxonomy (NCBI): domain Eukaryota; kingdom Metazoa; phylum Chordata; class Mammalia; order Chiroptera; family Vespertilionidae; genus Cnephaeus; species Cnephaeus nilssonii. Next base: position 7,250,963 of record NC_137092.1, on the reverse strand, counting down.
TACTTGGGTGTTTTAGTTCTGCAGAAAGGGGGCCTGGGCGTGCAGGAACTCCATGCAAAGCATCTGTACATTTCCCCATGTGGAAATGTTGGCACATGATCAGGAATGGATATGTTTATTTTCCCTTGTCACTACTTGAATGAGCAAAATGCAAGCGCACAAGAGACCCCCAGAGGACGAAAGATTAGTAGCTTGTTCCCTTTTGCTGCTGAGGCTGGGAAAAAAGGAGCAAGTTCGGGAGAGTGTTCCGGTCAGCCTAGGAGTGGCACTGTGGGAGAAGAGGACCTGGGTGTGTATCCCAGGCCTGTACCCAAGGGTCCCCAGCTTGGCACCCTGTCAGTTTGGCACCCTGCCTGCCCAAACTCTGTGGGCACAGGAGAGAGCCCCCTGGATTGTCAGGACCCTCCCCTCCCCCAGACTGGCCTCATTCTGGGCTCAGCGATATAAAATTGTGAAAAGTAAAAGTTTCCGGGGACTCTGCGCCTCCGGCACTCTGCCGAGGTCATTGAAGGGCAGGCCTTGGTGATGTGACATTTTTGATGCCCTGGGCCTGTGCTCAGGTTCGGCGCCAGTGCCCAGGACGGGCTGTCTGTCACTTTGCTCACTTTGGGCCCTCGCCCTCCCAAGCCGGAGCTGTCGCACAGAGCTGACTTTTTACAGCCGGGGGAATGCTTCCCTTTTGTGGGATTTTCTGCCTGTCATTTCAACACTCACCTGTTTAAATGTCTTTTTCCCCCGGCCTGCCCCCACCCCCATCTTTCCCACTGTCAAACTCCTCTGCCAAAAACAAAAATAGCTTCAGAGTTTTCATCTGTAAGGCGTCCACGTCCTAGTAAAACCTCGGCATTTGAGGCATGCGCAGTGCCATTGGCTGGAAATGGGGCCGCACCGTTGTGCCTGTTGCAGGAATTCATACCCAGGTCGGCTCCAGGAGGTGTCGGTGCCCATCAGGGGGCCCACGCTGCAGTGAGAGCCACCAGAAGCCCTGCTTCAGCCGGCCATGCCTGCAGGGCTGTGTGGAGATATGGCTGGGGTGGCTGCGGGCATGGTATCCGGTGGGACTTTTTCTCCCCTTCCAAAACCTGTATGTTCCCCCCACAACACACCACACATACACACACACACACACACACACACACACACACACACACACACACAAAGTAGCAGTGGGGTAATTGCTCTCTTTTTTGGTACCTTTACTAGGGGACAGGCTTGTGCCCCCTCCTGGTTGTCAAGTAACACTGGAGGCATCATGGCCTTTGCCCTGTGGTGGGGAGGAGGGGGGTGGGGAAGCAGGGCAGTGGCCTGGCCAAGCCCTTGACTCCATGTTGAGACTGCCTGGGTTTAAAGCTCTCTGCCCACTTATTACATCACCTCGTACAGCTTCTCATCTTCCTCATCTGCAAAATGGGGGCAGCGGTGGTGTCTGCCCCTCAGGTTGTTGGCGGGGCCAGTTGAGATGGTCCATGCAGGCATGTGGCTCTGTGCCTGGCATAAGCAGGCCTCAGGGAACCTCCGCTGCTGTTCTTCTCACAGGGGGACCCAGAGAAGCGGTTAACACCATTGTAGGCTCAGACCACTCAGGTGGGGGTCCCTGTCCCCCGTTCCCGACCATTGCATGTTGGATTCTTCCCATGCTGCTGTGAGGAAGGCATGAGAGGGTTCAGAGGAGACAGGGCCGTGCCTGGCCTGCAGTAACTGCCCAATTATTGTGAGCCGTGATTGCTAAGAAGACACGCAGAAGCGTCTGTAATCCAGGCCTGAGGGGACGGATGCTAGAGACGAGGGGCAACACTGTATGGGAGCCCGCAGAAGGAGAGAATTTCATGGTGGGAGAGGTGGGGGCACCACAGCGAGGGTGAGGGCCAGGTGGGAATCTAAAAGGGCTGGGGGGGGAGGATGTTGCCAAAAGGAGGAAGGGAGCATGCCCAGAGACGGACCCCCACAGGTCTGTGCGTGAGCCGTCTGTGATCTCGCTGCTGGAGGGAAGTTGGGCGCCTGGAACCTGGGGCAGGAATGGTAAGCCAGGAGCCGGCTGTGGAAATGCTGCAGTGCTGGGCCCGGTTTGGATTTGATTTTGGAAGCTGTGGGGTGCAGCCATCAGAGCAAGGCTCAGGGAGATGACTGAGCAGCATGGATTTCTGGGGAACAGGAGAAACGGGGGTGGGAGTGGGGGTGAAGACAAACAGGCCAGCGGGGAGGAGGCCTGAGGGGACTGGGGCCTTCATGAGGGCAGTACGAGCCATTGTCTCATTATTTGGCTACTCTTTGGGTGGAGCAATGAGGAAGGAGGCCAAGGTGACAGGCCTGCGGTCAGGGATGCTGAGAGTAAAGGGAAAGGAGAAGCTTCTTGCAAGTAGGGAGATCCAAGCTAAGCCTGTCCTGTTCCAGGGCATCCAGGTGGGCAAGGCCAGTGGCAGCCCAGGAGTGAGAGGAGGTGCAGACCTGAAAATCCCAGAAGGGCCGAGAGTCAGGAGAAGGAAGCTGGTTTGACAGGGAGAGATGGAGCTCACATCCCATGATAAGGCTCACCTCTGCCTCATTTATTTCTCTTTTTTAAAAAATAACTTTATTTATTAATACTTTTTTATTGATTTCAGAGAGGAAGGGAGAGGGGGAGAGAGAGATAGAAATATCAGTGATGAGAGAGAATCCTTGATCGGCTGCCTCCTGCACGCCTCCCACTGGGGACTGAGCCCCCAACGGGGCATGTGCCCTTGACCGGAATCAAACCTGGGATACTCCAGTCCACAGGCCGACACTCTATCCATTGAGCCAAACCGGCCAGGGCACCCTCATTTCTTTAAACACAAAATCAAACCAACTGCATTCCAGAGGCCCCCAATAATTCTGAGTCAGGATTGGTTCTGAGTGATCAATTTGGGATTCGTGAACACGAGTGAGTTAACCCCAAACAGTTTCCCGTCATGTTACGTGTGTTTCTGTGTCACCACATGGCTACCCACAGATGGTGTACATTTGGGGAATGCAGAGCCATCTCACTATCGTCTTTAAAAAGCCAGATCTGGGAAGGTAAAACTGTTTCCCAAAGCCAAATATAATTCTCCCTGCCATTGTTCCCTCCGTGCAGGCAGGGGGTGGGGAGGGGTGTGCACAGTGTGGTCGGAGAGCGGTGGGGGAGGGGACCAGGAACTGCCGAGGGCCGGGTGGGGTCAGGTGACAGAGGCTGGCATGGGGAAGAGTATTGTTATATAACCCACGGGAGCTAAGCATGGTGGGCAGATGGAGACGGGAGGCGAGGAATCTGGAGATGGCAGTGAGCGTGGATCAGCTTCCTCTGCGAGGGAGAAGGGCAGTGCATGGGAGGCAGGTGAACGAAGAATCCCAGAGTCCCTTCACAGGTGGGGAGGGGCCCCTGCCCAGCCTCAGAGCCTGTCCCGTCTTCCTGTCATGGCTCTGAGGTCGTGATTGGACACTAGGTGGCTGGGTGTCCCAGAGAGTAACACTCGCGTGGGGACAGCCTTCTCCATTGGACTTGGGGACAAGCTCCACTGAGCCCTGAGCCTGCTGTGGTCACCGGCCATCTCCCAGAATATTCCAGGCTGGGCAACCCCAGCCTCCTCACCAGCGAGGAGTGGAAAGAAAGTGTTTACCTGAGCCCCTTCATCCACACCCCATTCCTGATTACCCTGGTGGATGAAGAGAGAAATAAAAATTAGCATGTTTATTCCACTTTGAAATTCGTTTAATGAGAACTCATTTACCCTCTCCCGATTTGAATTCGCAAGAAGGCCATAACCTTTCAGAGCTGATTATTTCCCGGGTCTTCCCCCATCTTCCTGCGAAAGAGGCTTTCCCTCCACATGCTCTGAGCCCTCTCGGAACTTGACAATTGGTCAGGCAGGCAGCAACATCTGGTGATCCACACGCCACGCCCCCGAGCTAGGTGCACTCCCCACAGGGGAGGACAGAGAGAACCGTCCTCTCTCGGGTGGTCATTTCAGTTTAATTCATTTGCTTTCAAGACATTTGCTGTTTCCCTCACCGGTGACCCTTCCCACAGTCCCACATCCCCCCTGCTTGCCCATCAGGACTCACCTGGCTCTCTGCTCTCTCCTCCTGTCTCCCAGGGGTCGCTGCACTGAGTCCAAGCTGGTGTGCACAGTCTGCGCAGTGGCCGCCCCGGCGCTGGAGTCACCATGGCGGCGGGAGTGGCAGCCTGGCTGCCTTTTGCGCGGGCCGCGGCCATCGGGTGGATGCCAGTGGCCAACTGCCCCATGCCCCTGGCCCCGGCCGACAAGAACAAGCGTCAGGACGAGCTGATCGTGCTCAACGTGAGCGGGCGAAGGTTCGAGACCTGGCGGACCACACTAGAGCGCTACCCGGACACGCTGCTGGGCAGCACGGAGAAGGAGTTCTTCTTCAACGAGGACACCAAGGAGTACTTCTTTGACCGGGACCCCGAGGTGTTCCGCTGCGTGCTCAACTTCTACCGCACCGGGAAGCTGCACTACCCGCGCTACGAGTGCATCTCGGCCTACGACGACGAGCTGGCCTTCTACGGCATCCTCCCCGAGATCATCGGAGACTGCTGCTACGAGGAGTACAAGGACCGCAAACGGGAGAACGCCGAGCGGCTGCAGGACGACCTGGACTCGGAGAACAACCAGGAGTCCATGCCCTCGCTCAGCTTCCGCCAGACCATGTGGCGCGCCTTCGAGAACCCGCACACCAGCACCATGGCCTTGGTCTTCTACTACGTGACTGGCTTCTTCATCGCCGTCTCGGTCATCACCAACGTGGTTGAGACGGTGCCGTGCGGCACGGTGCCCGGGAGCAAGGAGCTGCCGTGCGGCGAGCGCTACTCGGTGGCCTTCTTTTGCCTGGACACGGCGTGCGTCATGATCTTCACCGTGGAGTACCTCCTCCGGCTCTTCGCCGCGCCCAGCCGCTACCGCTTCATCCGCAGCGTGATGAGCATCATCGACGTGGTGGCCATCATGCCCTACTACATCGGCCTGGTTATGACCAACAACGAGGACGTGTCGGGCGCCTTCGTCACGCTGCGGGTCTTCCGTGTCTTCCGGATCTTCAAGTTCTCGAGACACTCGCAGGGCCTGCGGATCCTGGGCTACACGCTCAAGAGCTGTGCCTCCGAACTCGGCTTTCTCCTCTTCTCCCTCACCATGGCCATCATCATCTTCGCCACTGTGATGTTCTACGCCGAGAAGGGCTCCTCCGCCAGCAAGTTCACAAGCATCCCTGCCTCCTTTTGGTACACCATTGTCACCATGACGACACTGGGGTAAGTGGGGGCTGGTGGCCTGGAGCAGGGCCGGGGCGATGGGGCGGCGCAGCCCTGGATGGTGTTGGGGTTGGCAGAGGAGGATGGAGAGGGGTATCCAACATGTGTGACAAGGAGAGTTGCCTCATCACAAGGGAAGGCACGTGACTGATTCATTTGGGGGCAGTGGCTTGCTCCGAATTGAGCGTTCTTTAGGTGTATTTTATAAAACTTAGGAAGTTAAGTCACCGTTTCTTTATTCGGCCATGCATTCTGTGCGTTTGGGGGGGCGATGGCTGCATTTTATTTACATCTGTGCATATAAAGAAGAGAAACAGGGCAGCCGGTGGGGAGGAAAAGGCTGTGAGGGTTTGGTGAGTATTGCAAGGAGGGGACATACTTCCGTTAACGGAAGACACCGGCAGCCCTCTTTTCGGACCCTTCCTGCATTTGTTTGTAGCCTATTTGCAGGCTGGTTTCCCTTTTGCCTTACTTGTCCTTTCTGCTACCCCGGATGCCCAAGGGTTCCGTAGCCCTGAGTAGATTTCCTCTAAGTGACGCTGAACTTGGGTTTTCTGAAAAACGGGGCCCCAGTTTGTTTCTTCCTCGCTGAAGGAGGAGCAGCCTCTGTGATGGAATGACCTGGCTACCTGGGCGATGGTGAGGTGGTCTGAATGAAGCATGTGGTCGGACACAGAAGCAGCAATATTGTCAAAGAGATGGGCAAGGACGCTCCTTGAGGTCACCAGTGACCCTCTCTTCCACCTCCCAGAGGCCCCCTCTCCAACCGAGGCCACAGAAATGTATTTATGGTCCTGGGATGTGAAGAAGAAGAGAAAGGGGGCTCAGGAAGGAGAGTACACTTTTCCCCCTAACAGGATTAGGGTCAAGGAAGACAGCTTTAGGGAGACCTGTATTTCTTAGGGTTTCTCCTTCAGCCGTTGCAAGTCAATGAGGCTAATGCAAACCCCCTTCACAATTCGTGTGCTGGGTCTATATTTGCTTAGGCCAGGAAGCATTATGTTGCTGGTGGAGAATTCATGAAGCTTTTTATTTGGTCTTTGGCAATTCGTTTGGTGGTATTCTGGTGATTCAATATTTTTCGTGGCTGAAACCCTGTGGCCGCTGGTGTGGGTTTTTCTGTAGTGCTGGGCATGCTTCTTGGGAATGACTGAACAGGTGATGGGACCTTTTAAAATGATTACATTTGTCATTCTTTCATATTGGAGGGAGTAGCAAGGGGTTGAGCAAGGGATGTCATTGTCCATCTGTGAAGGCCACTTTGGGTGGGGCATTCCCTTTACCTCTTGTCTGTCTGACAGAGGTCATCCTGCCCCCTCCTCCTACTCCGACACACACTCTTCTTCAAACACTGTTCCCACCCAGAATGGGCAAGAATGTCTGCCCGTTTGACCTTATGTTTCTTGGCTCAGGGAGCAGATGTGGGCTCTCGGGTATGATGGGATATTAGGAATGAAATGGGCCAGAGAGTGTGCCCCTGTGTCAGAAGAAGCGGGCATCTTTGTCCTTCCAGGCCAATCCTGGCCATCCTGTCACATGGGAGACCTCACCCGTGGCCAGGAGCTGCCTGGCTGTACTTCTGATGTGGCTCTGACTGCCTAGTGCCCTCACGTGCCCTTTGTGGGGCCTCATGACACCAGAGTGACGTCTCAGTCTGCCATGGGGAGAAGACAGGGCAGATGGAGGGCAGTGAGAGCTAAAATGGGATTGTTTCAGAGGACATCAGTGGCCGCTTCAGTGACCACCTGCCTATTATTTTTTATTATTAGTGTAGTAGCATGTGTGACTACTATCTGTCAGCTGCGTGCTGAGCACTTTGCATATATCTTCTCTTTAAGTCTTCACAACAGCCTTGCAAGGTAGGAAAGATTATTTGAAGATGCAGAAGGTGAGGCTCAGAGAGGTTAAGTACATTTCTGGAGTCACAAAGCTGATAAGGGCCGGAGCTTATTTTCAAATACCAGTCTGGCTGCCTCCATCTAGTGCCCTTTCTCCTTTCACTCACCACCACTTGTTTCCATACCATCAGGGCCCGTGGGTGGGAATCAGACCTTCGGAGTTATTACTTTTTTTATTATTCTGGTTGTATCGCGATTCGTGAAAGCATCAGTGTAGCGAGTACTACATGGCAGGCACTGCTCTAGGCACACAGGGATTTTATAAATTAAACAGTTCTTTCTGGCAAGTCAAAATACTGCCTTCCAATGAATGCTGCTTTCATAGAAAATCCCAGCGTTTTATTGCCGCCGGGCAGACCATGGATTTTCTGTAGGTCAAGGGGCAAGTCCATTGTCAGGATGCATAGTCTTGGCCTCATTTACCCTCTTGGGGGAGAGCAAGCAAGAAGACTGTGCCAGAGAGTGAAGGCAAAGAGGAAGGGAAGGGTACCTCCATGGGAGAAGCATGCTTCCTCTGACTGTGGGCTCCACACCCTTCCTTCCCCTATGCATCAAAATGCCTGGCTGGTTTGGCTCAGTGGTTGAGCATAGGCCTATGAACCAGGAGGTCACGGTTTGATTTCCAGTCAGGGCACATGCCCTGATTGCAGGCTCAATCCCCAGTGTGTATGTGCAGGAGGCAGCCAATCAATGATTCTCTCTCATCACTGATGTTTCTATCTCTCTCTCCCTCTCCCTTCCTCTCTGAAATCAATAAAAATATTTTAAAATATGTATCTAGGAGGAGAAACTATTGGGCAAGAAAGTAGCACCTTCCTTAACCTTACAAGCAGTGTTCTTCCCCTCCACCCTGGCCGCCGTCATCCAGTGCTGGATCGAGCTGCTTTGACTGTGACCTGAGTTGCAGTTGGAACCATCACCAGGCTCACTGCTTGGCTAGACATAGCAGGTGCTTGGCAAGATGCTTTTTAAGGTATAAGTCGATGTGAATGGGGTGCCTTTTCCATTTGCTTGGCCTACTATTCTCAGTGCCTTCCAGACCTGCCTGTCCTCTCTCTAGGGTGGACCCTAGATCTGTGCTCTGCCCCAGGCCTGGCCCCCTGGGAGAAAGGAGAGCAGCCTTCACCTGGAGTCTGGTCCATCCCCCAAGATGCTCTGCGGCATCGAGGAGGTCTTCTGGCCCTTATCGGAGGTCTTAATGACGCGGCCCTGGAAACCTTTATCGCCCCTGGCTGGTTTCTGTCCCGAGCACATCCACTGGCTAGCTATAGGCCTGTGGACCATTCCAGAAAGCTTGTCTGTTTTCTATTCTTTGCTGTCACTGGTGGCTGTGGAATACCAAGGGCCAATATTCTGCCACATGCCACATTCTCTCTGTTTGCTTCTAAGAGGTCCTAGCAGATACCTGTCTCCCAACCCTCCGCACCCTAATCCCTCCTGGGCTCCTGTTTCCCGTCTGGAGAGACCATCTTCAGCTCCTCGGAGCAGGCCTGATCGGCAGGCCGAGGGCCATGTGGCCGTGAGGAGATGGCTCTTCCTGGCTCTGGCTGCCTCTCTGCCTGCTTTCCCAGGACTCGCTGATGCGTGACTCGGGTGTCTTCCAAGGAGGGATTTCCGGGAGCCAATTATTCCCGTTTATTTAATATCTCAAAATATCTTAAACATAGAACAACAGCTCCACCACCACCCTGGCCCGAGGGTGGCCTTCCTCTGAAGCCTCCGGTGCTGGGGGGAGACGCCTGCACCCACCCCACACTTCCCTTCTGCCCCCTTGACAGTTGAGCTCCCAAATGCCCCATTAAAGGATTAATTTCTGTGCTCATAATTGATGTTATAAATAGAGTAAATCCTCATTTATCTCAGTTAACAGAGGGAAGGGATAATGCAGAACTCCCAATATTAAATAAGACCAACTCATCTTATTTGGGGAATTAGTTTGGGAATGTATTATATGTCGCAGACTTTTTCAAAGCCGATTTTCCTTCTTAACTTTGTTTGACTTTGCTTGGGATGACAATTGGCCTGGTGCCTGAGTCTGTCTGTGGGTGAAGCTCTGGGAGAAGAAGGGAGCATCCAGGGGCGGGGGAAGCCTTGTGAGCGAGCATCCACCAGAGCCATCGAGGGCCAGCTCCGGGCCCAGCTCCAGGCCCGGATAGGATACGGTCCTCTCGGATATCTTTGGGAGGGCAAGGCAGTTTGGGAAGGGCAAGGGGCAGTGTCGCTCCTGGTGAGATGCCCAGTGCTGCTGGTTGGCCTGGTTATGTAATTGTGACCAGCAGCCTCTGCCACCACATGCCCCATGATGAGAGAGCTTCGACGGTGTCCAAAAATCACTTTAACGAAAGCAGAATCAATTTTTACTTCTTCCAAGCATGAAGCAGCCTCCGGGTGATTTGCATTTCCCTTTAAAACGTAATCCTGGAGGGGGCTTGCCTGAGGTTTTGGGAGCCGGGAGCCGGGAGCCGAGCCTGGGAGATCAATACAGGCACAGCACAGAACGGGGTACTTGATCGAGCTCTGAGATCTGTTTGTGTTAACCCTTCAATCCCTAAAATTCCGCTGCACCTTCATCCAGTCTCTGGGTGCCCCCAACTCTCGTCCCAACTCCCAAGTGCCTGGGCCCGGGACACTGATCAGTGGTGCCCGCCTGGATGGTGGAGGGTCCCTGCCCAGGACATCTGATTGAGCGCACTTACTGGGAATGATTGGCCTCGATGTCTTTTCTTGGTTTGACGTTTCTTAAGTTCTCTGGTGCTAAAGCTCCTAAGAGAGGGTGCAGACCTGCATCCCTAAAAGGAGTCATTTATTTATTTGAAATGTATTGAGTGCCTACTGTGTGCCAGTCAGCATGGTAGCTCTGAGAATACACAGGCCCTTGGGTTGCACGTCAGCCCAATGTAAGGTACACACAGAATTAATGGAATGAGACTCCGTTCTCTTCCTTTGAACCAAAACAAGGGAGGGTGGGACGAGCAGTAGACCAAGGTTCAGAGGCCTCTGCTCATGCTCTTCCTGCCCTCACCCCACTCCGTGTCTGGCTAACTCCCATCCTGCCTTCCAGAAGACGGGTACCCCTCCCCTTGTCCCCCATGATAGCCCTTGAATATCTCTGTCTTGTCAATTGCCACATTTTATTAATTTTATCTGTTTATCTGTCTTTCCCCAGGATGTGACAGAGGTAGACCTCTGTTGCAAAGATCTTGTATAATCCATACATACCACAGGGCCTAGTATGCAGTAGGCCTCAGTACGCATTTGCTAACCAACTCCTGGCCATTGTAAGAACCAGTGAAAGTTCTATCCATACATTAGCTAGACAGGACATTCGTGGGCAGGACAGAGGTGGGAGGCCATGCAGGGCATTCTCTAGTTCTGAGTGGGCCTTAGCAGGGTTGGCACTTTCTTGCAAGGGACGTTTAAAACTTGTCCTCCACTATTTTTGGCTCCTTGGCCATGTTCCCCACTGTAGACTTGGGGGCCTGGAAGGAACAGAAAGGGACCCATAGACAAGCCCCCTACACATGAAGTTTCCCTCCATTCACTTCCTTAGTCAACAGATATTTATTGAGTAGCTACTAGGCACTGGATACACAGCAGCAAAGAGAACAGAGAGTCCCTGATCTTGTGGAGCTTACATTCTAGTGGAGGAGACCAGGCAGCAAATTGATAAATAAATACTTCCCACGGGGCAGCAAGTGCTGCAGAGAAAAATAGAGTGTGGTGTGATGAATGGCAGTGCTGAGTGTGGGAGGGTGTAGAGCAGGGACAGTTGCTATTTTGTGTTGGGTCAAGATGCGTCTCTCTGATAAGGTGATATGTGAGCAGAGACCTGAGGAAAGTGGGTAGCTTGGGGAACCGAGAACGTAAAGGCCAGGAGGGGCCTTGGAGTGCTATTCTCGGAATAGCAAGAAGGTTCTCATGGTGGAGCCCCAAGAGCAGGGGCCAGGTAATGGGGGAAGCAGCTCATGAAGGGTGCTCATGGTCCACGCAAGGACTTCGCCCTGGGTCTTTTACTCATCTTCTTAGAATGGGCAGCTACTGGAAGGTTTTGAGTAGATGTCACTTGTATTTTTAAAGGATCACTCCGGGTCCTGGGTAGTGAATACATTGTAGGAGAGACACTACCACAGTAATCTCAGCAAGAGTCGATGGTGGCTAGGGCTGAGGGTGATGAATAGCATGGCAATGGGGCAAGTGAGAGATTCTATAATATTGAAGGTAGAGTGGCACCTGCTGTCCTACTCCCCCCATGCCTGCTGGAAGCTTCACCAGCTCCCGTAGCAAGAAACTGGCCCGGAAGAAAGTCCTTAATTCCTTCTCCACTCCTGAGAGACACATGTCACAGGAAGAGGCCCCAATGGCTGCAGGATGGCTCCAAGGCCCAGGGCCGACGAGACCCCAGCACAGACGCACAAGCCAAGAGCCCGAGTTAGAGCATGGACGTGCATGTAGGGCAGGCAGCAAGCAGGTGCCTCGGTGCCTGGATTGAGTTTTCCTTCCAACCCGGGCAGCACTTCCCAAGCACCTGCCGAGGGCTGGGCACAGTGCTCACCGCCCCGGGGGAAGTCTTGGCTCAGAAACGGAAACAGATTCCTGACTCAGAGCTGGTGGCTGTGGTGGCTGCTTAAACAGAGGGGCAGGTGGAGGGCTTCGGGGCTGCAGAGGAGGGAGAGAGTCATTCCAACGGCTGGGATGCGGGCCTTTTGGGTGCTTCATGCCGGGGCATCATGGTAGATCCGTCTTCCGATCCAGCCATTCAGGGTGTTGCAATTTTTGGACCGGGATGTCGGGCTGCGGCCCATTTCACAGCTCTCTTCCGGGATCATCAGAATCAACCTCAGTCTCTCAATCTCTCTCTGTTTGGGTTTCCCCCTTTAGGCACACCAATAGAAGCACACATGATTCTTCCTGAGAAGCAGCAATTATTCTGCCTGAAAGTTGTGTAAACAGAAGGCAGCCTGGCCCTCCCTCTCCTCAGTATTTTCATTTCTCTTGCCTAGGAGGGGGCGCCTGCCCCAGGCTAGGCAAGGCCCTTGGCCCTGTGCCATTTGGGCTGCACGCTCACCCTGGGCAGGGAGAGGAGCAGGTACCCTCAGCTGTGAGTCCCGCAACCCCTGTCCCCAGGCAGGGGCCCTGAACACAACCAACCACTCCCAAGAAGCTGACAGTCTACTCATATCTGCGTTCATCCTCTGATGATCTCCACGTTAGTTTTTCTCTTGTGGGAACCCAGGCCCCCATCTCTTTCGGAGGGTGTGGGCCGTAGTGACCCCATACCAACATCCAATGGGTCTTGTTGTGACGAGCAGGAAGAGGTTACCACAGTGCCTCTGGGCACCCAAGGTTCTTGGCCAAAAGGCTGAGAGGTGGCCTCCAGGTTGAGTCTTGCCTCTGTCCAGCCTGCTTTGCTGAGGACAGAGCATCCATAGGCCATTTATTTCTTCCCAGCCCCCACCTTCCTCCTCGGAGCTCAATGCAAATGATGGGTGGGTGGGAAGGTGGGGGCGGGGGAGGGAAGATAACTCAGCCTGTGCTGACCAGGACTGGATGGAGGGAGATTGCATCGAGCTCATGTAATCATATTCCGGGTGTCAGGACTCAAATGAGTGTCATTAAACTGAATCAGAAAAATCGTTTTAATATAAGTGCCACCTCACACACTAGCTAGTTGATGGAGAGATGGATGAGGCTGGGGACGCCTCCTTTGTAATGTGTTGCTGTAAAATCCCATCACCTTCATTATTTCCCACTGAGCCAACGCATCATAATACCCATGAGCAGCAGAACAGCTTGAATTTAATATACAGAAAGTCCAATCAAACAATAAATGAATGGAACTATATAAAGAAACCATTTTCTGGGAGGCTGGCTTCCTTCTCCGGGATTCAGCTCCCTGACACATGAAATGCGCATCAATTTTCCCAATGAATGCAGCTGCCGAATCACCCCGTGCACTATTTGTTTGCTTCAGAAGGGAAGAGGGGGATGCCTTCCCTCCCCCCCCCCCATTCTATCTGGCTATCAGTGCAGAAATTGCAAATCTCATTTTCTTGGATTTGCATCCAGTGGTTCCCAGTGGTCCAGCAAGGTACCATCCTGATGCCAACAAGACTGCTCCATCCCAGAACCTTACTCAGTCCCAGTGGCCCTTGTCGTCGCCGTCATCCTTCAACAGAAAAACAAATTCTGGACATCACAGCGGGCTGGTGGGGGCTGCGACCACTTTATCCTTCAGGAGTCCGAGAGAAGCCGGCCAGTCCCGGGGCTGTGCTGACACAGCCCGAGTGCCCGCGATGTTCAGGTTGCCCAGTCTTGCCTTGGAGGTCGCACAGAGCGACGTTTCATTAGGACCGGATTCCTCCCCCCAGCACAGAACTCCGTCTCCCCTTCCATCCCTCTGACCCAGCCAGTGATTGAGAGACTAATCACAAGTGACAACCCCATCAGCCAAACAGAATTCAAAAGGCCAGTTGGCTCCCTAAAAACTATACATGTCAGGCGGAGGGGAAGTAATGTGTTTATGCTTCTGGTGGATTCTGGCCACCATTTTCCAGGGGCATGGATGACAGAGAGTTAACCATAATTACAGGCTATGGCTGCTGAGAAGTATCATTAGTTTATTTTTACTTCTTCCTGATCACACATACTTAAGCAGGAAAAAAACAACAACGAAACAATATCAGAACCATGGACAGCATAAATCTTGATGCAATTCCACCAAGATTATTGAGCACCTAGTACGCGTTGGGGATCTAGAAATAAATGAGACCTCGGACCCGTCCCTGAGAAATCTGCAATATAGCGGGGGTTTGAATATGTTTATGAGCGCACAGGAGAGAACAGGCAGGAAGTGTCGGCACAGAATAAATGCTTAGTAAATATTTGCCGATGAACGATCGGCTTCACGGAAAAGGTGACATTTCAGTTATACCAACAATAGTGGGTAGGATTTGGACATGTGGAAATGGGAACTGTAAGTGCATTGCAAAAGGGCATGGTACTTGGGGAGCTTAACGAATATGCTGTTTGCTAGTGTTTAGGGATATGAGGCTATGGCTAGAGATAAGTGGGAATGAAAAGTTTGCTAGAGACTCAGAGGGCCTGAAATATTAGGCTAAGGAATTTATTTGGGAGGCACTAGGGAGCCACTGGAGATGTTGCAGGGATGCACTGAGTAGGAAGATTTACACGGCAGCTGTCTCCGGGACACATGTTAGAAGGAAGACCCCGGACACGGTGCCATCAGCAGAAGACTGATCCAGGGGAGAGGCCAAGAAGGAGGGTCCTCGGACAGTCACTGTGGGAAAGGAGAGGAGGGACTAGAGTGGAAAGACACCCAGGAGAAGGAAAAGTCGAAGTAACTCTGGGATTATAAGACAGGCCGATTAGAGATGCGGACTTGGCAGACACTGGGGAGGACCAGCTCGGCAGGAGGTCAGGGGGAAGGAAGAGACAGTGAACTTGGCTTTGCACCTGCTGCGTTTGCAGGGAGCCCTGGCGTGCTGGAGGTGGCTGGCTGGCTGGCAGGTAGAAAGGAGCTTCTCGGGGAGAAAGGGGCTAAAGAGGCAGTTTCCAAAATCATCAGCTGAAGCGGGGGAAACAGCTGAGGTTGCCAAGGACAACATGAAGGGAAAGAGAGGAGGGGCCACGGGGACATGTCCTGCACACCCCCCCACGCCCACTGGGAATGTTGGTGCCACTGTGAACAGCTTTGGGGACGCTTCTGTTCCACCTCTCCCCTTGGCCTGGGGACGTTCCTTGCACGTTGTGTTTCTGCTGGAGCTAAAAGGTCACACTGGTTTTCCGAGTAGAACAGGGTTTTCTATTTAGTCTCCTACAATGATAATTAAGTAAACAGCACTGACCCAGGAAAGCAAAATTCATCGATGGACTTTGCTGAAAAATAATAGGAATAACAGGATCCTTCCATTGGCCTGTGGCTAGGAGATGAGGCCTGTGTCTGCCCCAGGGAGATGCTGACTCAGAGGGGCACAGCCTTTGTGGGGGCACTGGCCTGGTCGCTGCAGTTCCAGCATCTTCGGGGACTTAAGAGACTGCTAGTCCCACTCATTCCCTCCCTCTCCATAGAGGGAAATGGCAGGCGCACCCCTGGCACCCCTGGGAGCCTCCTCTGGCCTGTCCCTCTTGGAGGGAGATGCCATCTTGGGCCCTTGGTAAGCAACGGGGACAGTGATGGTTCAATCATTCAGCAAACATGGGTTGAGCTCTCGCTGTGAGCAAGACACAGTCCTAGTGACATGTGTCCCTAGAAGGAGAGAAAGGGAGTGCGGACTAAACCCCAGGAGGTGGGCGTTCATTTCTATTCTACACGCGAGAAGCTGAGGCGCTGAGCATGGAGGTAACTTGCCCAAGCTCCCACGCTGTTGCTGTCGCTGCATTGCTGGATTCAGACCAAGCTTTTGTGGCTCCTTCAGCCGTCGCTGCTTCATCCCGTGACGGAGGTGCCCTGTGCACACAGAGCTACGCTTCTGGGTGCAATACGGTACGAGGTCTGAGTAAAGGGCAGGAGAGTGTGAGGGGAAGGTGGAGGAGGCAGGAGTCAGGGAAGGCTTCGTGGAGGAGGTGGGATTGTAGCTGGCCCTGGAAAGATCATGGGAACAAGTTGAATGTGAATGCATCTATTCGATCATTTAGTTAACACACGTTGTGGGTCTGCGTGTGCCAGGCAGCATGCCGGAGGCGGAGGCTGGAGGCATAAACTGAATGAGTTCTCTGGGGCTGGCAGACAATAAACAAGTGAATGTATAAAATGAGAAGGAAAGGTTGAAGGAAAAGCTATGAGAGAGAGAGAGAGAGAGAGAGAGAGAGAGAGAGAGAGAGAGAGCGAGCGAGCAGGCTGGTAAGGGAGGCCATCAGCCTGGGGGGCGGGGGGGAGGAAGGAGGAGTCACAGCACCAGAGACACAGCCACTGCTGCCTGTCCCCAAGGGAAGCGCCGTGCACAGTCGCTTAGGCGTTGGAGAGGCTGGCCCCAGGACGGAAATGGCGATTTAATAGCCGTGTGGAGTCTCTTTAGGGTTGTTATCCAGAAGGCAGGGAAGCAGCTGTTTGCTAACTCCCACTGAGGACTACATGAGTAGAAATAGCTCCCCCTGACACGTGAGGGGCCTTCAACAACATCAACAGCCACAGTCATAGCTGATGTTGCCGAGCTTGTCCTCAGTGCAGGCCCTGTGCTACAGTCAGTATGTCCATGCGTGTCTTCATGTCACCCGCCCAGTAACCTCCCAGGCCCAGGCGAGCGATGTTTCTCTCACCTGTGTTCTCAGCGAGGAAGCGGAGGCCTCCTGCCGCGGGTGAGCAGACAAGCTGGAGTCAGACTCGCATGGGTCTGACCAGCATCGGCTCTTAACCTCTCACCGACCATCCAGATTTCCACCGGAGAGGCGTGTGGGGGAAATCTCCTTCCGCAGCCTCTGTCTTGGGCAGAGGAAGGAAGACACCCCGTGCCAGGGCCGAAGACTCGTGGGCTGTTGGCAAAGGTCAGGAGAGTAGAGTGGACACAGGATGGTGGGATGGTGACAACAGAGAGGTCGGAGTGGCTGGGGTCCGGGCTTGTCTGGGCCAACAGGGACAAGCACGCTCCCGTCCCCAGGCGAAGGCATTACCGGTGAAGGGGGGGAGGCGAAAAAAGGAGATGGGACATTTTTGAGTAGAAGTAGCGTTTATGCTTTAAAAAAAATGTAAGGGAGAGGAAAAATGGTAAATATATATAGTATGTAAATATCCTGTGTAAATATCTTTTAGAATAACTGCTTAAAGTCTCATACCACCTCCCTCTCTGGAGAGACTTGGATCGCTGGTGGCTTTGTTGCCCAGGTGCTCCACCTGGGCCTTGGTGACAGCCCTACCCACCCCACAGCGGGCCTTTGGGGGTAACTCGGCCTTTCAGCTGCCCGCCCGACCCCCTGGAGAGCGGGCGGCTCAGCCTGGCGCAGAGCGGGAGGCCAGTCCTCGGGTGTTCGGAGTGGGGGAAGCAGCTCTGGTGGGGCATTGGCCAGAGGCCTGACAGAGCACAGGCTGCCCCCCACGCCCCTCAGCTCGAGGCCCTCACAGGGTCTGCCGGCCTTTAGTTCCGGGAGATGGAGGGAGGAGAGCCCTGGGGAAGGTCACCCCCGGGGGGTGGCAGGCATTGAGGCCTCCATAGGACTCCCAGTACCAGGTGCGGCTCTTTCTTCATGAGTCCTGACCCCCCTTCCCCCTCTGCTGGGTCTTATGACATGTTTGTTTGTTTGTTTGTTTGTTTGTTTTTTCTTGTGACACTTTGATGTTGGACTCATTTTGCCTCTTCTCTCCGCTTCTGCACCAGAAACAGAGAGCAGTGTGCCAAAGTGAGCCCACGTCTGTTCCTCTTCCAGTCTCCCCTGGCCTCTCTTCTGCCTCCAGAAGCTGCCCGTTCTGAGACTTGGGTACCTGAGGCCTGGATCCCCATCTTCTGAGTGGAGCCCACCCCCCACCCCACCACCTTCCTCTGCCCTTGCTCCCTCTCCCTCTCCCTGGGCTGGCAAAAGGGCGCTGTGCTGATTAAAAACGTTTTCCTGCAGGCTGATGGCGTGCTCAGAGTTTGGGCAGGGCCTAGAGAGATGATGAAGCGCTGTGCCCACCCCCGCCCCCACACACCGTGTGTGACTTTCTTAGTATTTCCATGTAAGGCCAGCTTCCCTCTGAGGGGCAGAGGCTGCTGCGCTCCGAGTGAGGTGCTTTCTGCCGGAGCTGCCTCATGTGGGTGACCACATCCTTTGTCCCGGTGGGGCCCGAGGAACAACGGGAAGACCCCTGGATGGGGAGCAGGAGATGTGGGTGTGGGGCCAGTTTGGGCAGGCTGTGTGGCCTTCCGCAAGTCACTCCCTCCCTCTGGTCCTCCGCGCCCCCTTCTGAATGAGGAGGGGTTGGATTTAGGGAGTTCTCACCTCCCTGCCTGTTTCACAAGCTTAAGTCTCTCCCTCCTCAAAGGGAAGTGGATCATCAGCCCGGTAGCCTGGATGATCCGCAGCCTGGGGAGCCAGCCCCTAGGTGGTAGGGCACTGGGACTTTCCAGTTCCAGTTCTTCACCCGCAAGGAGGCAGAAGTCAAAACAGTCCCTGTGCAAAGTGGCTGAAGAGATGCAGGTCTGCGGAGGGGTCTGGGCGGTCCTGACGGGGACTCTCTAGAGCAGCGGTCGCCAAGCGGTGGTCCATGAGGTCCGAAAGGTTGGCGACCGCTGCTCCAGAGGCCTCAGGGCACCTGGTGGTGACACCCGATGGATGGTGACACCTGATGGTGAGCCCGAATGACAAGATCAAGGTCAGCAGCCTGGACCACACAGCACTGCATTGGAGAGCACAGGGGATTGGGAATTCAGCACCCTGGGCACCTTTGGATGGGCCCATGAGGGAAGGCATCAGACGTTAGCCCTGAGACCGTCAGACAGCTGTAAGCCCCACGAATCCTAGATTTAGGCAGAGCCTCGTTCACTCTCCCCCTGGGGAGGGGGGCTCCCTGCAGCAGCCTCCCTGGCAAATGGCAGCGGGTCTGCCTGGACGTCAGGGGGGTGCAGGGGACCCTGTGGGTGGCAGTGCATTCCACCTGGAGGTTAGTCAGTGACCACCACCCTTCTCTGGGTCTTAAACCCACACCACTGCCTCTGGAACCCGGCAGGCTGGGGGCTTTGGGGCCCCAGCAGTTCTGTTAGGAAATAGCTTTGGGAGGCAAGTATAACTGTCATCAGGGCGTCTCAGTGGCAAGAAGGCCCTGGGACATGTGTCCAGGCACTGCCTGAGGGTGATGCAGACCCAGCCCTGGCAGGTCCAAGCCCTGCGGGGGTGAGCCAGCCCCTCCCCAGGCCCTCTGGGATGAGCATCACAGGCCCCCAAAGCACAGATGAGCGGGGTCTGGGCCCAGCAAGTCCGCGCCTCCTCGCCAGGGGCTGGTTTCTTCCCTCCCAGCCCCTCCTGTGGCTTATTGCTCTTTCCTCTTATCCTGTTGGTCTATAAGTGGCCCTTCCCTTCACCACTCCCATTATTTCCTTGCATGAGTTTCCCACAGGAATGCAAGGGAATCCATAGATCGCTATTAGTATCTGTGGGCAGCTTGGCGGACATTACCTTGAATGACTTGAATGAAATCAACCATTAAGTGATCACAGAGGACTTGGGAGATGATGAGCACATGAGCCTCTCGGGGGGTTTTCTTTCCAGAGCGCAGAGAGCGGAGGCATGCAGAGTGGGCAGCGGGGTGGCAGGGAGGGGGCGGTGAAACGGGTCAGGGCGTCTCCCTCCGGCACCACCACCTGAGACCTGGGTAAACAGCTCCTGTTTGCATGGCAGCTCCTCACAGTTGGGCACTGTGGTCCCGGACCCCAGCTCCCAGCCGAGGGCCTGGCACGCAGGAGGGCCTCAGTTGCCAGGTCCTGGCCCGCCGCCACCCGTCTGTGCCTGCCGGTCTGTGCCTGCCGGCTCACCTCGGACAGAGTGAGGAGCCCTGCGCGTGTGGGTCCAACAACCCGAGGAAAAATCTCTAAATCAAGCGGCGAGGCAGACCAGGTCTGTGCGTTTGTGGGCCTGAAGTGAGACAGGACATGCCCAAATTTGGGGTGGAGCATGTAGCTCTGGGAAGTTTCTTGTCCAGATGGGGCAGAGCCAAGGTGATCATCGGATCTGTCCGGCCTGGAGCTATCCCGGAAGAGACGGAACCTCTAGGAGTGTGTAAATCATGCGGGAAAGTTGGCTCGCAGAGCTGGGAGGGAGAGCGGTCCAGCAGAAAGGAAAGTTGGAGAGAGTCGGAGGGGGCACCGTGCTCATGGTGCGTGTGTGCGCACGCCTGTGTGTGAAAGCCTGCTAGCAGGGAGGCGTGGGGAGGGAGGAGGTGTCCTGGGGTAACCCTGGAACATTGCCGACACGGGGAACCCAGAGCCTTGTTCTCTTTGTGTCAGCCTGAGCCCCTCCATCCTGAAGGATGAACTGCTGAGGGTTGACCCTCCCCCCACCCACCCACCAGAGGCATCATCCTGCGCCAGGCCTGGGGCTTGTGGTCCTTAGATGATCAACCATTAAATGATCACAGAGGACTTGGGATCCCCCACCTTCACCCCACTGCCCCAGAAAGCGACTCTGTAACTGAGGAACCCAGAGAGAATTGGTGGGGATCTCGTCTCTATTAATTGACTGCTCCTATAAGTAAAAATGCTCAATGCTTTGCTTTTAAATAATCATGAACTATATCAAACATACAAGGAAAAAAATCTTGTCTTTTAAGCAGCATCTGTAAAACCCCCTTCTGCCCACAGGCCTGAGTGCCATTTAATGAAATGTACATTATAGGGGTAACTTTATTTTAATGGGGGGCTGTGTCTACACCAAGGTATGTATATTTTCATTGTAAAAGAGCAAGTTAAACATCTTTTTTCTTCATGTTAATTGTTTAAAATTAAACCAGAGACCCGCTTGTTTAAAATTAGGACGATTCGACAGTCCTTGGATTTATAGTCCTGTTCCCAGGTGTGTCGGGGTGGGAGGAGAGGGAGGGAGACATGCTTCCGGCTGCAGGTTGGAATCCTCTGTTGCCCACTCCCTTAATTCATTCAGCAAACATCCTGTTGTGCTGGCCACGTGGGCCTGCTCCTGTGGTGACGAATCTGGTGAACTGCAGCGGCACCTATAACTACGCTCCTCGGCAGAGTTTGGGGGATGGGAGACAGGTGCAGGGACAGCCCTCTCTCGGCAGTGCCCTAGCACCGAGGATTCCCCTCTCAGTGGGGTCCCACCGGGTGGGGTGGGGAACTGCGGCCTCTCCCTTTCCCGACATTGTGAGAACAGGAATGGGTTCTGTTCTCCAGTCTGTTCTGTGTCTACCTCCTCGTATCAGCTAGGGCATCAGCAAGAGAAACTTCGGTCAGGCCAAAAGGAGCCCCTCTGAAGTTGTGCTTCCTTCCTTGTTCCAAGTTCGACAGTCTTTTTACTTTGGATCAGTGTGGTCACCCCGCCATGCCTTCGACCTCCCGCCCCCTGGGGCTGGCCAGGCTGCTTGAGGCAGGAGGTTACTGCCGGACCCCACCCAGCCGCCCTGGGGGCTGAGACCTGTACATACCTCCACCTGCCTGTAGCCCATTCTTGCCCAGCTGTGTTTCCCTTTTCCGTTGAATTGCAATAGAGTTATAACCAAAGGTGATTCAGGAGCGCTGATGGGTGGCTGGGATTAAGAAGTGGGATATGCATGAGTCCTCCACTCTTTTCTGTGAAGACATTCACTCCGAACCCCGAGACTGCCTGGAGGAGGCAGTAAGATGATCTCAGAGAAGCCAAGGACTTGCTTAGATAGAAACCCTTGCACAGGAGAAGAAAGCCTCTGTGTGTTGGCCAGCGGTGGGTGAGGCGGTGCAGCCTGCCTGGGTCCCTCTCGGCCCTGAAGGCTGTCTGGCTGGAGGGCCCCCCGTAACCTTCTTAGCATCTTAGGCAGTCTTTCCTGAGCTCACTGCTTCTGGTCAGCCATCCCTGGAGCTGGAGGTCTTCATCTGCCCCTCCCTCCAGGAACAACTCATTGACCACTGGGATCTTGGCAGGGGTTTTCTAACAAAAACGATAGGAAAATCCTTCATCATGGGCCAGGCACTGTCCTAAGGGCCCGGCATTTACTAATTCAGTTTTCACAACAGCCCTATCAGGTAGGCGTTATTGTTATCCACCCTTTACAGATGAGAAAACTGAGTCACAGAGACATTAAGAAACTCACCAGAGTCACTTACTCAACGGCAAAGTAGGGTCTTGAACAGCCCCTTCTCCACTACCCTGATTCTCACTCTCATGGTCATCATATTCTTCATCAGTGCCTTGGAGGGATCCTGTATCAGTTAGCTTCTGCTACATAACAAACCCTAGAAATCTGGTAGCTTCTTTCTCATGCTTCTGCGGGTTGTCTGTGCGATTCTCTTGGCCTGGCAGGGTCAGCTGGTCTCTTTGGCAAGTGATGGCTTGACTGGGGGATGGATGGTCTAGAATGGTGTCACCTGTCTAGTATCTGACTCCAGATCAGTTGGGGCAACAAGGATGGATGGCATGGCTCTTGTCTCTCATTGTCCAGATCACTGGCCCAGATCCTCCAAATGGCGGCAGTCACAGAGTCCCCAGAGCTACAAGAGAGGTCAACCCCAATGAACAAGCCCCTTTCGAGCCCCTGCGTGTGTTACATTTGCTAATGTCCCAATAGTCAAGGCGAGTCACATGGCCAAGTGCAGATTCACGGGTTAGAGAACAGGCTTGGCCCTGTCTCTGATGGGAGGAGCCACAGTGTCACACTGCGCAGGGTGTGAACACAAAGGGACTGGAAGACTCGGTGACCATCTATGCGACCCGTCACAGCGCTCTGACCGTGAGCGACGTGGACTCAGTTTCACAGCGGGTGAGAGTGGGGCACGGACCTTCACTTGGTCAAATTCCCACTGGTTTCCATGGTGCCAGCACAACGCAGTGACTCAAGTCCCCGTCTGTGGGAGGCAGTGGCCCGAGGAGGCTGTCCGGTCAGGGTCGGGGAGGAGAATGGATTTCCTCTCTGGCAGCACTGACTTCCTCCTGCCCGAAGCCAAAGGGGAGGGCCCACCGGCTGGTTCACTCCTGAGAACTGGGGTCGCTGCTGGCAGCCAGGCCTGGCTTCTGCACGGAGGCCCCGCTGAGAGCGTGTGAGTCAGGACATGGGCTCTGAACACAGAGACAGGTCCATCCCCAGCTCTGCCACGTTCTTACCGCGTGACCACACGGAAGCCCTCCTGTGGACCTCAGTTTCTTCTTTTGGCAAATGAGGGTACTGTGAGGTTTAAAAGTAATGGCGTTGCGGAGTGCCTAGGTCAGTGCCTGGCCGGTGGGTGCCCGGCCTTAGCCGGCGCTGGGGCTCGGAGGGGCTCCTCTGCCCTTGCCCGTGGGCGGGCACGGCCAGATGACAGAGCTGTCACTGGTAAATAACTCTTGGCTCGCCCGGAAATACCAGATGGTGTGCCAGGGAAGCTCAGGGCAGAATCTGTGGGGAGAACAGGAGTGGGACTGTGGCTGCCCAAGGGCTGGGCTCTGCGGGCGCCACTCACACAGGCGAGGAGGGTCCTGGCTGCGGCCCGTGTCTCAGCCACAGGAAAGCGGAGATGACAGCCAGTGTCAGCCAGGCAGCACCCCCGGTCAGACCGGAACCCAGAGCACTTGATTCCCCAGACGATGCTCTTCCCTTCATGAGATCTGAGGTCACCCCTGGTTCCCTCCCTGGACCAGGGGTGACCTCAGAGTGGTCGGCAAACTGCGGCTCGCGAGCCACATGCAGCTCTTTGGCCCCTTGAGTGTGGCTCTTCCACAAAATACCACGGCCCAGGCGAGTCTATTTTGAAGAAGTGGCGTTAGAAGAAGTTCAAGTTTAAAAAATTTGGCTCTCAAAAGAAATGTCAATCGTTGTACTATTGATATTTGGCTCTGTTGACTAATGAGTTTGCCGACCACTGCCCTGGACCATCACCCAAGGGTCCTCATGCCCCAAGGCAGAGCTTCAGCGTAGGGGAGGGGGCCAGAGACACAGGGCGCAGAGGGTGGCCGCGAGGAGGGAGCTGGTAACTGCCGGCAGCTGCCGAGGCGGAGACAGACAGCCCTCTGCAGAGCAGCCTGTGCCCTCTGCACTAGGCAGAGGTCAGCCCCGGCTTTCAGACACCACGGCAACAAAGGAAAGGGCCGTCCCCATCCAACCAGCCTCCTCCCTTCCCTCGCTTGGAGCTGCCGGGAGTGAACGAGTAAACGATTATTTATCAGGACGTTGGTCAGGAAATTGGACACATTCCACAAAGACCAGGAAACATCACGCCAAGCGGGTCTGATGGGGGTGACGGGGCTGCTGGGAGCACAATGGCCTGGCGTCAGTGTTTGCTCTCTGAGGGACAGCTGAGGACGGCCACTGCATGTGCGATGAGCACAGGTGGACAGACCCTCGGTGCCCAGCTAGCATCCCGGCTGCCGGCCCTGGCGGGTCAGCCAGGCAGGAGCCAAGCAGGCCAGGCTGTAGCCCTGTCCCTGGGCAGAGAGAGCTTGGTCCTCCCTGGTACCTCCCTCCCTCCACCCCCACCCCAAGAAAAGAGCAGGGTCCAAGCTGCCTTCTCTATGCCCCGACCCAGGCTCCTGGCAAGTGCCCCCTGCTCTGCAGGGAGGGGCAGGAGGCAAGAATGGCTGGGGGCTTCCCCAGAGGAAAGCAGGTGTTTGGATGGGGTTCCCCAGTCACTCGCTCACCTACCCTGTCTCCAAGACTCCCTTCAGGCTCCTCATTAAGAAACAGAAAGATGAGCGCTGATGGGAGAGTGTTCTGGAAACAGACTGTTCTGTTCCGTCCCGTCCCTGGGGATGTAAGCTCATTCCCTCATTCCCGTCTTGACGTGAGGAGGGGTTTGAGAGAAAGTGTCTCCCCGGTGGAGGTAGTTTTGCGTATGTCACTGCCTAGGTGTCCATCAGGCCTCTCTCCCTATCTCAGCCTGGGGGGTCGACAGGGGACGTCCCCTCACTCCAAACCTGGCCCCCGTTTCCCCAGGGGTCTCCAGTGTTCTGTACCTGAACACGTTCTGGGCTGTGGGAGGGGCTGCGGAGGCCCCTGCTCCTGGAACCCTCTGGGCCTGACCAGCCCTGTGGAGAGGCAGGTAGGGGACCGGGCTCGGGCCGGTCTTTGGACCCCACTCCATGGCAGACCCCGTTTCTGCATTTGGGGCTGTCCTCCTCAGGGTTGCTAAGCTGGGCCGGTCAGGGTTGGCTGTGACCTTTACAAATGAGGGAGGCCCCTGCCTGTTGACCCTTGATGATGGGGTGGAGGGGCTCTTTACTTCAGGGGCCTTCCCTACCTCTCTGCTTCTCGTTGCCTTTTCTCCGGAAAGAAAGCCTCATCCCTGAGTAGTTACAGCGAGGAAGGCTGAGGGTTTGTGGGGCGTTTAGAGGGAGTGGGGGAGCGTGGGGTCCTCCCTGCTGCCTCCCTCCCCACGCAGAGGTAGGAACAGTGAGCGTGGTGCCTTCGCTAGGCAAGTGGACAGAGTCCGGCTCTCGGAGTTTTGAACAGTCGCTCTCCCTAACCGCCACGCAGACTGGCTTCCTCTGAGTGTGTGTGCGTTTCCCTTCCCCTGTATGGCTCTGTCGTCGGGTGATAAAATAGAACATGATGAGTGTCGTTCTAAAGCAATTACAAGCACGATGCTAATGGCAGCGCTGGAGACTGTGGCATATGGCCTCGGGCAGCGCCCTGTGAGAACTGATCTGGAGATTTTGTCCCCCCCCCCCCCGCCCTGGAAAACCAGATGTAAAGGAAGAAAGGCCATCACAGACCCCACAGCCTGCGGGTGGACGCTGGAGATCAGGGGCTGCCTGCCACGCTGACCATCAGGACAGGGCCAGACGGAGGGGCCTGCCGGCTCCAGGGGGTGGAGAAGAATGGGAGCAACAGCAGCTCCCCCAGAAACCCCAAGCTGAGCAGTCCAAGCCTGGAGAGCTTTAGGGGGCTTTGGGGAGCACAGAGTGTGGAGGTTTTATTTCTCCCCGTGCTGCCTCTACTGCTCTGCTCCCTCCCTCCACCAGCGCCGCCTGCTCCCAGTTCCCTGGCAGCCGTGCTGTGTTCCTCCATCAGTCAGGTTGCTAAGTGAAGTTCCCAGGCCTCCAGTCTGGACTGTTTGTCAGTGACCAACTCGTCCTCCTCTTCCCGGGGACAGCTCTGCTTCTGGGCACCTGCGACCAGGCCCGAGGCTCTCTCCTACCCTGGTCAGCTCGGGGCTCTGCCAGGGATTGAGGGGGTTTTCTGGAGCATGAACCCCAGCAGGGAAGAGCACAGCCTGGTTAGGTGGGATGTGTTTCTACGAGTTGGATTAGGAGCTTCTCATACACAGGAGGAAAATACCTCCCTGCCCCAACCCAGCCGTGTGTGTGTGTGTGTGTGTGTGCGTGTGCGTGCACCTGCACATATGTGTGTCTCTGTGTATGTCTGGTGGTTTGGGGACATGCTATCTCCAGGCTTCCAGGTCACTGGGCAGAACCCCAAGGACTCCAGGGTCCAAATCCATGTCTTGGGAAAAGCACCAACGACTCCTACTGGGCCCTGGTTTGCAGGACAGTGGGGGGTGGCAGCCTGCTCTGGCCAGGATCCCCCCAGGCACGTACTCCTGACCTCAGTGGGAATCCTTTTCTGCTCTTCCCCACCTACTCACATGCCTCAGCAGAGAATAGCAGATTAATTTTGTAAAGGCCAGAGAGTAAATAACTGAGGCTTTGTGGGCCATACAGTTGCTGTCTCAACTACTCGCCTCTGCCCTTGCAGCACAAAAGCAGCCGTAGGCATTAGGTAAACGAACGAGCATGGCTCGGGCCAGTCTCATTTATAAAGATTGGAGATGGGGCAGCTTTGGTCTGAGAGCCGTGGTTTTGTAAAGAGCAGAGGGCAAGAGCCTGACCCCAGGGCTTGCCCTCTGCAAACACCTCCTCCTTTGGGGGCCCAAGCAATGTCTGGCTTTACATAGAAAACGTCACATCAGCTCTTCCAGGCTTCCTTCCCGGAAAGGCATGCATGTACCCTTTTTACCTAGAATCAAATCATTGTAGAACTCGGCACGGAAAAGGTCATTTTATCCCACGTACTTATTTTACAGATGGAAAAAAGCCACGAAGGCAGAGAGTAGGCTACTTGCCCAGGACCATAGCACTTGTTGGTGGCAGAGGTGGGATCATGCCAAGCCTGGTAACTTCAGAGCATAGCTTCCTCTCTCTCCTGACGCCTTGTTTCCAGCCCACCCCATCCCTAGAGTGGGAACAAAATAGAACCGAGCACCAAGGAACCGCAGACTATGCTAAGCAGCAGCACTGTGTGTGTTTGGTGGTTATGGGGGACCCCAGGGAGCTGGGCTGGAGTCCTGGAGAAAGAACCTTGTTGCTTTCTGGGAAGTGGCTCTGGTAGGTTTCAAGTGGGGGAGAAGGAGGGAGTTCTACTTGGTGCTTTTCCCGTCCGTGTAAAACGGTGTTGGGCAGAAGGAGCATTGTAATAATGTGCTCTGTCCTTAGTGCCCTCCCTGAACTGGGACCCTGGGATGGGATTTGGAGGGCCCAGCCCCCACCCCGTCCTCTCTTGGACATTGCAGCAGAACGAGATTGCTTCTACTCTCTTTAAGAAGAGAAAGAGGAAGGGACACCCTAGTTGTGAGTTTGTTTCTTCAAAAACTGTTCATAGGATCATGTGTCTGCACCTCAAGTTTTCCTGTCGGTAGATCAGGGAGGTGTCCAGGCGGGGATATTGTCCCCATTGCAGAGAAAAGGGGAGGCTCGGGTCCTGAGGGGCCCAGGAGGAGAGGCCAGGTGTCCTGGTCTCTGCCTGCTCCTCCCTTGGGAAACCAAGTGACCCAGTGAGTCAACCCCGACTTCGGCTGGCCCGGCAGTGGGGGTGGGGAGAGTTGGGAAAACGAGCCAAACCCCAGCCTGGTGTTTGGCTGCACCTGCCCTTGAAATTAGGAATGATGCGTGTCAGGAAGAGAAGCGTGGGCCGCGAGAGCCCAGGCCAGGTCTGGAAAAGGCTCCCGGAGGACGCTGAGCTCACAGCCCAGACCCTCCAATCAATAGGGCATGGCTATTTATAGCATCAGCCGGAGAGAAACTTAATTATGATCAAAAGGAGCTATTTAATACCGTGCTTGCCAAAGACGCAACCTCTTGTCAGTGGAAATTAATCAGCGGCTGCTGTGGGCTCCTGCCCCCTGGGGCTCCAGATCTGGGGAGGTGCCTGGTGGGAGCTGGGGTGCCAGCTGCCCTAGGAGCGCTGGTGACATCAGCGGCCTTGCACAGTCACCTCATGTGCAGTGGTCTCCCCAGGGCTCCAGGTGCAGGGGGCCAAGGGTCTTGGGTGCCAGCAGGGTGGAGGAAAGGCTAGGGGGAAGGAATTCACGACTCAGCCCAAGTCCAGCTTCTCCCTGGAAGTGTCCCCTGGTCCTCCAGCCCACGGGCGTTTCTCTCTCCTTTTTCCTCTTGCAACGTTTAAAGAATTCTTCCTTCTTATTTTATACTCTGGTTGGAACTCAGTAGGCCACCTCCCAGCTGGGTGGCTTTAAGCTTTCTTTTCCTCATCTGTATATTAGAGATAATAATAGCACCTTCTTCATAGGGTGGTTAGAGGGTTAGAATGAGTTCCCACCTGGTAACTCTCTGAGAACTGAGCCTGGCATGCGGCAGGCGCCCAGTAAGTGCTCGGTGCTCTTCCTACCACTACTACCCGTGTGTTAATCTTACTACCCGTGTGTTAATCACCTTAGTCTTCCGGCCAGACTGTGTTTCTCGAGGGCAGAAATGGCACCCTTGGCTGGAGGTGACCTCCTTCGGCGCCTAGCACAGTGCTTGCCACACAGGGGGTGTTAAATAAATGTCAGCCCATTTGATTCAAAAGCTAAAGGAATCCATTCTCTCATGGAGTCACTTATTAGTTTATTCTAAAAACCTTTATTGAGCCCTCATGTGTCAGGCCTCATGTAGGACATTGAAGATATGAAAATGATTAGACACGGCTGAGCTTTCTGTCTCACTGCCCGGTGGCTGCGTGCGAGCAGCACTGGAAGTGTGGCCGAGGTCCCGCAGAGGCATGGCGGAGGGCTAACGGGTCCTCCGGCAATGCCAGGGCTGTTCAGGACTTGAAGGATCGCACAGAACCTGAGGGAGGGTGGAGAGTCTGGGTAGAGGGAAGAATATGTGCAAAGAAAGTTGGTACAGTTTCCCCACTTATCCACAGTTTCACTTTCTGCATTTTCCGTCAACTGTGGTCTGAATATATTAAATGGAAAATTCCAGAAATAAACCATAAGTTTTAAATTGCACACTGCTCTGAGTAGCATGATGAAATCTCAGTCCGTCTCTCTCCAGCCAGCCAGAGGTGAACCATCCCTTTGTCCAGTGTACCCACAGTGTATGTACTGTACATACTACCTGCCTGTTAGTCACGTAGCCATCTTGGTTATCAGTTCGACTAGCATTTCACCATTCTATATGTTTATTTGGTTGTTGTCTGGCTCCCTCCTTTCTCTGGCATGTGAACTCCACAAGAGCTGGGAACTTAGTTTTGTTCTTCATTGTATTTTCAGCACCTTGGACAGTGTCTGCCACCTAAGGTTCGGTATTACTGTTTGTTAAATGCTGATTTTCATCTCTTCATTGTTTGCGCACTCAGGGTGGTCAACACAGATTCCAGCTTCACCCCATCCTTTCCACCCCTCACCATAACCTGTTCATGATTCCCAATTCTAGAGAAACCAGGGGCTCATAGACTGTCAGCCATAGAAACTGCTGGACAGGAGGTGGAGGTGAGAAGTGGGGTGTGGGCAAGGTGGTGCAGGGGAAAGTTGGACCGTGGACTCGGGCTGATCCGACCTGAGTGCTGCCTGGGCCACTCACCAGCTGTGTGACCTTGGGCAACTTCCTTAGGCCTATGGTTGTAAACAGAAGATGTATGCAAAGAATCTGGTATAGTATCTGCGCATAGTAGGTGGTCAGTAAATGCAAGCTGTTGTGACTAGGGGTCTTTACTGAGCTGTAGTGATTGGGCAGAACAGCCGTCACAAGATGTCCTTCCCGCAGGCCAGAGACTCAGGGTCCACTTTGCCACTTGGTCTCTGCCAGCCCTCCAGCTCTCTGGTGTAACCACACCTAGTCACCTCTCCTTTCAAACAGCCTCCAGGAGGAGTCCTTTCTTGTGGCTCCTACAGCCAGTGCCTGGGCCAGGCCCTCCTCCTTGCCTGCCAAGATTTCTGTCCTGCTGCTCTCTTAAAACTCACCTTTAGCCCTCTCCGGTGTGGCTCAGTTGGTTGGGCACCATCCGATAGTCCAAAGGGTTGCTGGTTCAATTCTCAGCCAGGGCACATGCCCAGGTTGCAGGCTCAATCCATGGTTGGGGGCATGCAAGAGGCATCTGATCAATACTTCACTCTCATGTTGATGTTTCTCTCCCTCTCACTTCCTCTCTCTCTCTCTCTCTCTCTCTCTCTCTCTCTCTCTCTCTCTTTCTCTATCTCTCTCTCTCTCTCTCTCTCTCTCTCTCTCTCTAAATCAATTTAAAAAGCTTAAAAAACAAACAAGCAAGAAACCTCGCCTTCCTCTGCCTGCTTTTCAAGGCTAATCCGTCCTGTCCCACTCTAAGTTAGCACTACGCTGCTCCAGCCAGACAGCCCTGCACTCAATAACGGATCCAGTCAACATGTCTGAGCACCTACTAGGCTGGGGGCTGGGTCCGGGGGAGGGCGTGATGAGGTGCCTGTCCCGGAGAGTCTGCAGTTGGTGGAGCTGCGAACGCGTGTGGGGGACCAGTGCAGGGAGTAGCTACCATGACGGGCGAGCAGATGCCGTGTTGTGACCATCCCATTAGTGGGTCATGAAATTAACTTAGTGGGTCACGGCCAGCATTTAAAAAAGAAATTAAATAGAGCAGAATAGAAATATCCCAGGATGATATTATGGGGTAAATGATATTAAGGGGAAAATATTTCTCTCCAACATTTGTTTCCATTTTATATATTGATGTGTGTGTGGTGTAAAATATATTGCTTAGATTGGGTTGTGGTAAAAATGTTTAGAAAGCACTAATATAAGGATATAGGAGCACCCATCCTTGGGGACGAGGAGGATCTTCTTGGAGGAAATGACATCTAAAAAAGATCTGACATGTTAATAAAGTTCTTCAGACAGGAGGGTCGGGAGATGGCGCCTGTTCTAGGCAGAAGGAACCACCTAAAACGCTAGGGGTGGGAGTCGGAGGGGGGAGGGAGCAAGCAAAAGAACAAAAACAGAATTATTTTCAATTGTCTCACGAATAGGACTATATTCCTACTTCCATGCCTTTGTTTTGGTGTCCTCTTCCCTCCTCTCCCCATCTTGTTTCCTTGTTTCTTCTAACACGGGTTGTGTATCTTGTCCAGCCCAACCCGCTGCCCTGGCCTTCAGGACTCTGACCACCCAGCCTGGCCTCCCGTCTCAGCATCCAGCCCTCGATGCTCTGTTTCCTGCACTTCTGTCCAGTTTTAGAGTTTACAGTTCATTTTCACCCATGGTGTCTCCTTTGAGGGTCCCCATGACCATGGAAGGTCGGAGGGACATGTATCATCCTCACTTTACAGAAGGGAAACGGAGGCACAGGGAGGCCGGTGCAGGCCCAGCCTCCCTCCCCAGCTGGGAGTGATGGAGTCAGAACTGCCACTGGATGTTCTACTCCCAGACAAACGCACCTTTATCTATGTCCCACTGGACCTTGAACACAGGCTGCTCAGACTCACCCTTCTGGCCAGCCCTAAGCCCCTCGGGGACCAAGGCCAAGTCTCCCACAATGCTGGGCGCCCAGAATGAGGTCCAGACATGCTGGTTGTGATTTTTTGCCCACATCGGAGTATGACATTAGGCCCCAAGGAAAAGATCGCTATAATATCTACAGCGATGAACTGTCCACTTTTTTCTTCTTCTCCAGTTCTACTTGCCCCTCTTCTCTGCTTGCTCCCCTCCTCCTTCTCTGGCCTCCCAGAAACCCTTTCCCTGCTCACAGCCCCTCCCTCATCTCCTCTTCCTACCTCCCTCCTCCCTTTCCCTGCCCTCCCCTGCAGTGCACAGTGAACCCTGGATGGCCTTGGAGAGGCCAAAGCCTGTGGAGAGGTCTGTTTGCTGGGGGAGAGCAAGAGCCCTGGCCACAGACACTCGGCTAATTGGTCTGAGGGTTTGCAAGCCTCTCTGGGGAAATGGCCTGCCCCGCTGAGATGGAATGTCTCTTCCACCTTGGGGACGAGAAGTGGAAATAAACAGAAGTGGAAGAACTAGCAGAATAGCTCAACAGGCTGTGGGGAGGGGGAGAAATAAACCCTGTCTTTAAGTGTGGGCCAGAGTCCCTGTACTCACTGGCTTCCCCCCCGGGCAGCTGCCTGCCTGACCCCCAGGGTGGCTGGCTCTCTGCCCTGGTGAGTCATGCAGGGCTCGGTGGGGAGCAAGCTGTTTGCTGCTCAGCACTCGTGCCTTGCGCGTGGCTGTTTTTCCAGGAGTTGGAGCCATGTACAGATAGAGGAGACTACCTCATCTCTGGCAGGGGAGCCCCTGCCCAGCCGCCCAGCTCCTGGAAATAGATCTTCCTGTAGAGGCCGAGCAGGTGAGAGCATCGGCCAGGCATGTGGGGCACAGGCAGACGGGGCTTGCCTCGGCCCTTCCCTATCCCAGGGCACACTAGGAACTCTAGCTTTTGGAAGGAATGAGCGGTGGCCAAACAAGGCTTCTTGGGGATTGGGCCATTGCCTCCTGTCCTTCTTCACTTCTTCCTGTCTGCTTATCTGGCCCCCCTCATGTCTATGCAAACACAGTCTCCATTGGAGAAATGTCATCATACCCAAGACAAAGTTTACAAAGCAAAACAAAATAATGCAAGCAAATACACAAACACACACAAAAAAGAATCAATTAAGTATTATCCCAGCCCTGGATTTCATAGGTCCCTGTGGCAATTCTTAGACAGCTGGTCTACCATGGGTCGTTTGTCAACCATTTTAAGAATATGTAGAGTTCCTCCAAACTTTTGCATCCGCCTCAAAAGCCCCAGATAGAGGAAGGAAAGACCCCCACAATGGGTACCCCCTTCTCCCGTTTGCTCTTCTGATAACGCCATTGTCCTGGCAGAGTATTGCCTCGAGAACACAGGCTCTGGTGTGTCTGAAAACTGGGGGTCGAGTCCCGGTCTCACTGAGTATCTGCTGTGTGATTTAGGACAAGTCACTTAACCTCTCTGAGTCTTAATTTCTTCATCTATTAAATGAGAATAACAAAAATAGAATTGTCCCAGGACTCAGCGAGAATTGAGATGAGGTTCAAGAATATTATAAACTTTAAAGTGCTGGGCCGGTGCTTTAGTGAATTACTACTTGTCTCCCCTGTTGGAACGTAGGCTCCACGAGGGCGGGAACCTTGTTTTGTCACTGCTGTATCCCCAACCCTAGACCAGGTCATGACCCATAGTAACCTCTCACACGGTGAATGACTGACTGACTGACACAGCAATTGGGCAAGTCACTCATCTCCAAAACAGCCGATGGCCCTGTGAGAGAAAGGGGCTCGTCCTCAATCTGCCTAACAGAGTTCCCGGCTCACGGTCCCACCCTACGTGTTTGTTATAGGTTGGTTGACTGAATATGAATCAGCCAGTGCACAGCTGTCTCCTTGGCCTTGCCTGCCCAGTGGGGCCCCCAGGACTTGCTTCCCACACAAAAGCCCTTCACAAACACCAAGAGCTACAGAACCTTCTGAGTCTCACGTCTCGGTGTTTAATGATAATCTGTCCGTTTCTGGGGGAACACTACAGGAGGACACGGCACTCTCAGTCCACAAGGCTGGATGAGGAGGAAATAGGCATTGTTAAGCCAGAGGGACCGGGACGGGAGTGGGCCCTGCAGGCTCCAGGCTGGGGCTCTGACCATCGTCAAGGAAAGTCTGGCTGCCTCCTTCCATTGGAGGCAAGGAGGACTCAGACAAGGCCTCTTCCATCTCGTTTGCCCAACAAGTACCACAGGGAGCACCGTGTCTGCTCCCGCCCTGAGCTCAGCGCCAGGGTGTGTGGAGCAGTGGCTTGCTGCTCCGTCCAGGCTCTGCCGGACACCTTCCCCTGCTCCACCACCTGGTCCCCAGCTCAGGTCAGGGCTGTGGAGCCCCCGCTCACACGCACACACACACACATACACTGGATGTCACCAGCCCCTTCCTCCATTGTGTCCCTACTTGGAGCATGGCCTCCAGGATGCTTTGCTGTACTTTCATGCTGCCATGGGGCAGCTGAGCTGATGGTTTATGTAGAAGAATAGCTGCCATGTATTGAGCACCTACTGTGTGCCATGTACTGGGCCCGCTGCTATGCACAGCAACACACTGAGTCCACACAAAACCCATTAGGTGGGTGGTATTCTCCCCTTTTCTCAGAGGAGGAAACTGAGGCTTGTTTAAGATCATGGGGTCTGTAAGAAAAACTAGAGTCCATGAGGAGCCAGGACTCAAGCCCAGTCCATCAAACACCCAAACCCATGCTCCTTGCGCCACCTGTAGGCGTGGAGAGAGGCGTGGGGTCAGCGCACTGAGGGTCGGAGGCCCTTACTGGTGCAGGCATCGGGCAGTGCCGGAAGGTGGTTTCTCAGCAAATGCTGTTCTAATCCCCCATCGCTGGGCATGGCCCAGGACCGCATTCAAGCTTCTCCCCAGCTGCTGAGCTACTCCAGCTCAGAGCCAACTGAGGCGAGGGTGCCAGGCATCAGAGTTCTGAGAGGGCGAGGATGCGACAGGCTGAGACCGGGGCCGAGGCCTGAATGACTTACACAGCTGCCACACCTCTCCTTTCCCTGGGCTCGAATTCCAATTTAGGTTTTCCCAGCCAGGATGCCGGCATGCTGTAGCCTTGTGAGCACAGTTAGCTCATCTGTGAAATGGGAAGTAGTGGTCCTGCTTGGCGGGATTGTGGTGAAGATTAAATAGGCAGATCATAGAGGTCGGTCTCAGTAGAGCGCCTAGAGCAGCAGTGCTTCATCAGTGGGAAGTGACCATAGAAGGACGGTGGCATCCGCGCTTGACCTTGCAGGCTGAACCGTGTGCCCTAGGCTGCTGTGGTAATCCAGTGCGAACCTGTCTTCTTTGAATTCCCCCAGAAAGCCCTCCTGTGCCACCACACAGCTGCCAAGCAGGGTTGAGCTGGCCTGCCTTGCACAAGGGCACCAGGACCGGGGCCCTGGGAGCGAGTGTCCACCCCGCTGGCCAGTGCCCTGTTCTGATGGGCACTGAGAGGCTGGCACAGACCCTGCCCATGTAGTATGCTGCTCGCTGTGCCCTGTGCTGCCCTTCACTCATCCTGAGCCAACTTCTCCCTGCAGGACCTACTGTAGGGGGGTGGGAGGGAGACCCAGCCCCATCGTCACAGTGCTCACGGTCACGTGGCAGCGGCAGGACCACGGTGTGCTGTGGGCAGAGGCCAAGGCGGGCAGGCAGGATGCTGCGGCGAGGAGTTAGCTGCCACCCGCGCTGTGGGCTCACCCGGGCCTCCTGCAATGGTAATGGCTGAAATGCCCAGATTCGTTTCACTTCCTCCCCTTGGAGTGTAGTGGCCCCAGGGAGTGTATTCTTGCGTTGAGAGGAACATGTACTGAGTCCCCATGTGCGCCAGCAAGTCTGTTACAGGAACAGAGCGAGGGAGTCTCGGGCCCGACTGAGCGGCCCCAGCCAAGGGCACTGCTTGGCCTTTTTATTGTCCCAACCTTTCATTAATTGGGACTGGCAGTGGCATATCCCAGCACGCAGCAGGTGTGGGCATGAGGCACCCAGGGGCCTGTGTCCCACCTGTCCCGTCCCCAGGCTGCCCCTCGGCTGGCCTCCCCGTGGGCTTCACAAGGACAGAGGGACCGCCTTTCTCTACCCCTCTGCCATCTAACCCCTGCCTCAGAGGCAGCCCCAGATTGGATTTTAATGCAGTGCCCTCCTCCTCTGTATTTACATAATAATAAGTCTAATAAAGAGTTGTCCAGAAGATGGATGAGGCCCTGTCTTTCCGTTTTCCTGACAGATTTAGTCCTTGATGGAATTCAGCAAAGCCGAGGCTTTCCGAAGCTAATGAAAGGTAATCACTGGGAGGCCCGGCTGGGTGTAGCTTGGAGTCATTGGAAAAGCAGGAAACGTGGAGTCAGGACTTGTGGATTTGGGTCATGGCCATGCCACCCCTAGGCTGCGTGGACTCCCCGCGCCTCGGTCTCTTTCCCCTGTAACGAGGGCGAGTGACGCCCGCCCTGCCGCCTCCCAGGGCAGAGTGATCCCACTGTCATGAAGGCCTCTGGGTGGCCCCCTGCTCTCCCAGCCTCCTTCCTCCAGGCTCTCACCTGTCCAGGTGTCCCGCAGAGCAAACAGCAGGACTCCTGAGCTCCAGCCAAACTCAGCTCCTGTCTCTGTGTGTGACTTTCAACAAGACACTCGCCCTCTCTGGGCTCAGCCTCCTCCCCTGAAAACTGAAGGCATTCCATGAGCCAGCGCCTAGGTTTCCTCCAGCTCTAACAGCCTCAGGACGATGGGCAGAGGAGAATAAAACAGTGCCGGTGCCCGGGGAGGTGCCAGGGCCATACCTGTCGGTGAGGTGAGGCTGGGCATGGTGCTCCACAGAGAGAGCTGCGTGGAGACAGATGGAGGCCTGGGCACCTCTGCCCTGGTCGCTGCCGCCTCTTATTGCCCGGGACTCCCCCAGGGTCTGCTGCTGCCTCTGAGTTCTCTTCCTTCCCCTCCGGCGTGGTCCGCCCTAGACCTCACGATTCCGCCCTGGTTCTGCAGCCACGGGAAGGGCGAGGAACAGAGTGCCTAAGAGCACCCACCGCCACACCAGAAAGGAGGCGGGAAGTCTCAGTTCTGCCACTTCGTAGGTGACCTTGAGAGTCAGAACCAGAGCCCCGTTTTCATCTAGAACATGGGAATGCTGTCGTTTATTTTCCTGACTTAAAATCTCTATTCCCTTTCCTACTTTATTTTCTCCCTAATATGTATCTTCTCGGGTTTTAGTTTGGTTCCCTGGAAACAGAGTCTGAGACCTAGTTTGGGGGCCACCGCGTGTGGGTGCAGAGTCCAGGTGGCAGGTGAGTGAGACAGGGGAAAAGGCCAGCATTGGGTGAGTGAGCTGGTTGTCCGGGGGGACTTCTGAGGGACTGTGTAGGCAACGCCTCAGAATTGTCACCACACGGGCACACACGGAGCTGGAGCGCTTGGCGCCTGTCTGCCATGGGCTGTGCCCTGTGAGTGCCAGGGCTTCCGCCGGCTTCCGAGAAAGCCCTGAGGCAGCAGAGCAGCAGGACCCCGAGGCACCGCCCAGCAAGGACCCCGGCATCTCACCCCCATGCACCAAAGTGAGGCGGGAGGCGGGGTGGCCTGAGTGCCCACAGTCAATGTACCATTTGATTCACTGCTAGATACTGTTCTTATTTATCTAGAACTGTCCCTGGGACACAGCAGATGCTCAATAAGTATGTATTTGAATGAATGAGCAGATTAGACAGGATAAAGCGCATAAAATTCTTAGCACAGGTCCCAGTTCATAGTAAGCATCTGGAAACACTCACCGTTTCCATTATCAAATTAAGTCCACGTGGCCTGGGCCAGGTGAGCAAAGGTCAGAGGCGCATTCTCACACCTCCAAGTCCCCAGGGCAGTGAGCTGACAGACTCAGGGGCTGTGAAAAGCATGCGGCCATGCTCGGCAAGGTGAGCTAATGATTATTGGCAGCCGGTCAAGGCCCCTTCATCCACATGATCCCTGATGGGTGACTGACGGGCTTGCATCTGCCCGGGGGAACACTTGTCCTTGCTAATTGCGTGTCAGAGGATAGCTGGCTTCTCCATCAAAGGCAGCTCCTGTTCCGCTTTTAGAAGCTCCAAGACCCAGGTCCAGTTGCAAGGCCGAGTGGAGCAATCCCCCTGCCCAGAGCCAGGCTGGGTCCCAGGCCAGCTCCCTGCGGGCTGTGGGAGCCGCCTGCCCTGGGCCGCCTGTCACCTGCTGGGGATTAGGATGCCATTTATTCTGATTCTTGTTGACATGTCATTTCACACACTATTAAATGAACCTCTCCGGAAGGGACAGAGAGGAAAAGTAATGCGTACTCTGGGGTGAAACAAGACCCTGGGTGATTTCCGTGGTGAAAACCTGAGTGGGTCTGGAGCCAGGCCCCCCCACCCCCGGGAGCACGTCCTCTTGCATGGAGGACCTGTGTAGCCCCACTGTGTGCAGGGGCGGGAACCCTCACTTCTTTCAGGTTGCTGCTCAAACGCCGCTTAGCCTGAGGTCTCCCGTTAGCACCTCGATGAAATATGCCTCCACCATCGCTCTGTATCCCGTCCCCTGCGCTGTTCTTCTTCACAGCGCTCGTCACTGTACCGTCTGACATGTGTCTTTGTTGAGTATGTCGCTCCCAACTCTCCAAGAAGGCAGGGACTTCTCTGTCTGTTTACTACTGTGCCTGCTCCCGTGTTTGTTAAATATAGGTTTCATGCTCTTACACAAACAAGGAGAGTGTCTGGCAGGAAATAGGCACTTAATACATGTCGAATGAATGAATGAATTTCCTTAGACTCGGCCCAGACCATGGCCTCAAGTCCTTGACCTTCTCTGGTCCTGGGCATCCTTGTCTGGAAAATGAAGACTTCCTTCCATCCCCAACAGTCCATGATTCTGTCTTTCTGTGAGGGCTCAAGGCAGCGAGGAGTCCCGTCTGGCTGGAGGGGGTGGCCTGGTGAGGGAAGTGAGCTGAAATGCTGGGAAGGTAGGTTGGGGTCAGGCTACAGGGGGCATTGAGCGCTGGGCTTTGGGCTTCAACTTCATCCCAAAGGTCACGAGGAGTTACTGAAGGTTGCTGAGCTGGCGAGAGGCTGGATCAGGGTGGCCCTTCCACAGGACTGACTGGGCAGGTGAGCAGGCTGGGCGGGGGCGGGGCAGCTGCTCTTGACCTGCCCAGCCCTCCATCAGGCTCCTCTGCCGAGGTGTGTGTCCAGAGTAATTAAGATGTCTGTTTATTCATTTATAAGCTAGTAACATGGAGAGAAAATCTTAATTGAAATCTGGCTTGACAGAAACACAGTGCACAGTGTCAATACCGTGTTCTCGGAGGGCAGAGAGGCTCGGTCACCTGTGTGCCTGATGTCACCAGGGCCCTGGAGACAAGATCCCATTTACCTACGCGCCTCGAATGCCTTTACCACCACATGCCGACGCCACACAGAGGCAGAAACGGGCTGACCCCAGGTGGGTCTCTTGGAATGTTCTTGGGAGTCAGGCCGAGAGGTGAGGAAGCCCCATCTCCGATTGCCTCTGGTTCTGTCCCTCCGGGCTGGGCTGGCATGGACTTGTCTAATGAGGAAGCAAGGTTCTCAAAGGGATGGGCTTGGTGTGGACCAGCCCACCACCCGTCCCTGAGTCGGCCTGAATCCATTTCCATACGGACACCCTTTATCCTCCTGGCCACACAGCAGTCTCTGTCGTCCAGGCTGCACCCCCTCTGCTCACCAGAGCCTGGTGCCCCGGGCAGGGTGGGTGGGATGGGAAGGCTCAGGGACTGGCCAGGCTTTGGCAGGGTCAGCGTGAATGGTGATGCTGCCCGTGGAGAGGGTGGCCACAGCGTCACTGTGTCTGTTTCCAGGAAGGGACTGTCCTGAGCCTCTGGGAACTCGGGCTCACTGTGTCCACACGTACTCATCCCACCCCTGGCCTTCCTTCCCCCAGACCTGCTCCTAGTCCCTTGTCCTCATC
Source organism: Cnephaeus nilssonii (assembly GCF_951640355.1). Lineage (NCBI taxonomy): Eukaryota > Metazoa > Chordata > Mammalia > Chiroptera > Vespertilionidae > Cnephaeus > Cnephaeus nilssonii. Next base: position 7,211,528 of record NC_137092.1, on the reverse strand, counting down.
TCTGCAGATGCCACGTGGCCTGTCCGGGAGGTAGCCCCAGCTTCTCCCTTCCTCACACCCAGATCCATCGCTCCGGCCTGCTGTGTGCCTTTTAACGAGGCTGCCGCATTCACGCCCTGCCCTCTACTTCAGAGCCTTGTCATCTTCCAGGCCCGGCTATTCCACTCGCCTTCCGGCCTCCAGTCTCGCCCCATCCAGCCACCCCGTGATGCCTTGCAAGGACATCATTAGCCATTCATTCCTTCAGCAAGCACCTATTGCGTGACTCATATGTACCGGGAACTGTGCTAGGCACTGGGTGAACGAGAAAGTTCGCTCTCCGGGGGTGGGGGTGGGGGGGCGGGGGGAGAGACAGTGAGCCCAAATCCCACGAATAATTCTCCAATTCCAGTGGGAGTTAGAAGCGCCATGGAAAGGGAGGGAGGGTTGAGAGTGTTGGCCGGGCTCTAATCTAGTCAAGGTCTCCTTGAGTGGGTCACACTTAAGCAGGCCCCGAAGGGTGGACAGGCCTTAAGTGGCAGCCAAGTGGGGAGGTCACTTGGTGAGGTGGCCGGAGCCTTCCCTTCAGGTCTGGTGCCCCTTACCCGGCCAGCCTCAGCTCTTGTCTGTCTGCTGCAGCCTTGGTCCTGCAGTCCTGACTGTCCAGCCTGCTTCCCGGTGCCCGGCGCCTTTCCTCTTGCTATTTCCTCCTCCTAGAATGCCACCCCACTCTCCTTCCCTGGCCACCACACTCACCTTCAAGACCCAGGCCCCTCTCCAGGAACCCCCCCCCCCACCCCGGTTCTCAGTTGAGCATTGTAATCCTGCCTACCTTGTCATGTTTTTCTGTTCAGGGTCTGCTTCTTCCACGAGGCCCTATCTCCTCCTCCCTGACCCCTTGCTCACCTGCTGCTGGCATGTGACAGAGACTCGCTGTGGATTCTTATGCTCCACAGCCTGAACTGGAAAACTTGCCCGGGCTGCCAGGAAGTGGTCACCAACCCGGCCACTCGGGCTCCAGCCCTAAGCTGACAGCCTACCCGCCCCCCCAGGCACAGCCAGCCTTTAGACCTGGGCTCTCTCCATCTCTTTATGGAGATACAAGCCACACAGAGGCGTTCTGTGCATGGGTAAGAGTATGTGATCAGCAAATTCACAGAAAGCACAATGTATCAGGATAAGATGTTTCCATGTTTTCTGCATGAATTATACAGAGCGGGCCTGCGCTGTGCATTTTGCTGCTTTTGTAAGGCAGTCTTGTGGCGTGTATTTCCCTGTAGCTCATTTGCTGGGATAACTGCATAGGGGGCATGTGTGTGGGTGAGTGAAAAGTGCATTGGGGTGTTCTGTGCCGAGGCCAGGTGCACTGTTCTCCCCGTGAACACGCTCGCACTCTCTGGGCTGCTGGCCCCTGGCCCCTCTCCACACACCTGAACAGGTAGCGTGGGCCCATCCGTTTGCAGCAAAGAGCGCGGGTTCTGCTCCTGCGCCCACATGAGGTGCGCCAGAGTGCGTGAAGGGCTGAGCACGGCGCCTGGCCCCTGTGCGTGCTCCGCTTCCTCACCATCCCCGTTAGTGTTGTTGCCATTGTAATTATTATGCAGCATTTCATTATTATTATCGCCATTGTATCACCCAAATCCTCTGCTCATTGCGCCCATTAGACTAAAGATTTGCATCTCCCGGGGGGAAAGGACATGTTTTTCTCTCTGAGCAATTACCAACTAAAGACAAGATATCAAAATGACTCCATTCATGTAGATAGCTCTCTACATAAATGCGTAAAACAGGCAAGTCAGTTATCTGGCAGTGCGGCAAGCAGGCGGTTGCACGAATGAGCCAAACTGCTCAGGGTGTGGGCGCTACAGCTGACTCAGAATTCTCTCTGTAGTCAGAGCACCGGTGGGTCCACTTGGACCACTTTTAAAGGTTTTGGCTGTGAGGATCCAAAAGACCTTGTTATAAGGTGGTTGAACGTATAAAGGGTCCCGCTGGCGTGGACTCGAGGGATGGCGTTTCAGGGAAGGTCCTTCTTGTGAATTTGAACCTCTACTTAGAAGCATAGGTCTGTGTTTATGGAGGCGCTGAATGGATGGATAGTGTGGCTTTACGTCTGGTGACCTCAGGGATCCCCTCATGCCTCCGTTTGAAGAAGAGGTGATATTTATCAGCCAGTTGACCTGGGTCAGTAAACAAAAATCAGCAGAATAGCTAACCATTGCTGTGCATGAATCCTATACCAAGCACTAAGTGCTCTTTCTGCGCATTAGCTCACATAATAATCCCAACACTCCCGTGAATTAGGGACCATATCTGCATTCTATGGATGGGGAAACTGAGGCATAGCAGGTTGAAGCATTGCCCAGTCCACCTACTGGTAGGTGAGGACATGGAGTCCAGAGCCTGTGTGTGCAGCTGCATCTCTGCCTGCACTGTGCACATGCAGACAAGGGGCAGATACACGCACACAGGCACATATACACACGTACACACTGAAAGCACACATGCTCATGGATGCTCATGCATGCTCACACCCAGGCTCTCACACCAGCCCTAGCCAGTTTGGCTCAGTGGATAGAGCATCAACCTATGGACTGAAGAGTTCCAGGTTTGATTCCAGTCAAGGGTACATGCCTGGGTTGTGGGCGCGATCCCCAGGAGGGGACGTGCAGGAGGCAGCCAATCAATGATTCTCTCTCATCATTGATGTTTCTAGCTCTCTCTCCCTCTCCCTTCCTCTCTGAAATCAATTAAAATATATTTAAATAAAAAACAAACAAACAAACAAAAAAAAGCAAACACCATCCACACTCATGCACACATGTGCACTCACACTCATGCACACATACCTGCATACCCACACGTTCACACCCAAACCACACATACTTACACACACACACACTTTCTGGCAGATTTGCAATCCCTCTTGCTCTCTTACTAAGAATGGCATTGGCATTTCCAGAATGCACACCCGCCTGGCAGGGTGGTGGTCTGAGATTGACGTGCAGATTCCCGTGGGCAGAGGATGGCATTCTCTGGGTCCGTCTAGACCTCCCACGTCCGGGGCTGAGGCTCCTGGCTGTGGCCAGCCTCTCCTTGCTCTGGTGTCCCTGAGCCTGCCAGTGATCAGCTGCCCTGACCCCTTGGAGGCCTTCACTTTAAGGAACATAAAACATTGGTGTGGTCAGAGCCTCCCCTGACCAGGCCGTGCCTTTGACGCAGATGCCTCCCATCAGGCCGGAGGTGAAAGGGCATGGGGGCCGGGAGCCATGGGCTGGGTGGGAGTGGGCTAACTCAGGCAGGCCTTGTAGGACCAGGAAAATCGCCTCCCTCCTGTGCCCCTCACGTCACTTCCAGGCCGTCCTCACACCAGCACTGGCCCAAGTATAGGCTGGAAAGTACTGGTTCCTGGGAAGGACGATGGCATTTTCTCACCAGGACCACAGACGCCGGCCACCTGGGGAAGGTGGCACCTTTGGGGCCAAGGCAGCCTGGACCTCGGACCCACCGTCCCTCCCTCTGAAGCGGTGCTACCGACCCTCAGCTGCCGGGGAGGAGCACAGCCTGCTTGGCCCCTGCCACCTCCCCACACACCCAGGGCTCGTGGGCTCCGGGTACAGACCCATCTCAGGAGCTGCCTTCAGAAGAATATAACCAAGAGGGTACATCTGCCTCTAAGACGTCGTAACTCGCATCGTCAACATCAGAGCCAGACAGAAAGGGATCGGGGTGACCCGCGCCCCTCCGGGGACGAGATGAATGAGAGGTGGCTTCGTTTTTCAGGACGGGCTTCCTGGGGGAGGAGATTAGAAACAGGGCTCGGGACAGCCCAGCAGCTCTGGAAGGCGAGCCTGGCCTCCCTGCCTCCTTCCCACATGCACACCACTCTTGACGGGGTGCTGCTTCCTGGAGGCCTCGCTGGCCCTTACCTAGGTGTGTGGGGAGGTGTCAGGGGTCCCCAGAGCAGCCTCCCTTGCGTCTTATGAAACGCTGCTTTCATCCTGCGGATGCTCTTCCATCAGAATTCAGAGCTCCCAACAGAAAGCTCACGTGGAGCCCCAGGGGGGAGTTGTCCTCTCAATGCTGCTGTTGCTGTCCGTAGCTCGGCCCCCTTTTTGAACTAGAAAAGGAAAGAGAGAGACCAGGACCCCCATGTTGCTGGAGGACAAACTGAGGCTCCGGAGGGTTTTTTCAGTCATTGACCTGATCACAGGAGGATGCAGCACCGAGTCCAGCCAAGAGGCCTGTTGTCTTTGTCACGCTTGGGTGCAGTCAGTGGTGCTTTATGGAGATGGATTTCCTGAGGGGTGGAGCGGGAGGCAGGCACTGCCCAGGGACAGGATGGGCAGGAGCCAGAGGCCCCTGTCCTGGGTCAGGGGGGCAGTTCCTTGGTTCGCTGCTCAGCCACTGACTGGGCCATCCAGCCCCCGTCATGTGCCTTCCCGCAGGGAGAACTGAATGCCGGCTTTCTGTCCTTGGAGGAAGAGGCATGTAGGTGTCACATTGGACAGAGAAGGCCTCTGCCCTGGGTGTCTGGGTTCAGCAGTCACTGGAGGCAGGGAGTAGAGGAGACTAGACTCCCTTTGGGGTTCCCCTCTAGCCCCAGGATTCACTGACTACTAACAGGGCTTTTCCTGTCCACTGTCCCCTCAGTTCTCAAGCCGTTTTACTGTGAATCCAAAACCCAGTTCCAACACAACGTGCTGTTTAAAAAAAAAACACCAAACAAACCAAAAATCAGACACAGTGAATTGCATCAAACCGCCTAGCTTTGTCCCGCATTCCGGCAGCCTTTCTAAATCTGCCTACCTAATTAGCTTCTCCTAACCCAAAATATGATTAAATCTGTATTAAAAATAGCCGTGCAGAGTAGGATCAGACACACCTGAGCATTTTCTAAATTTAGCAAAGGACAATAGGCTCTGGGTTACTTTAATTGGGTGCGTGATTGCTGCAGGAATACAGTTTAATTTGGATTTCCAGAGAGCTTCTCTCTGTCTCCTGCTTTTAAATTGCGTAGCAGAGGAAGGGGGAGCTTGGTGGGGCCCGTTCATAACTGCCCTGCCTCCGACTTTATCTCAGAGCTGAATGAACAACGGCCGGTGGAGGAGGGGACAGGCGAGAGGTGTTCGCTCAGCTGACAGGTAGCGAAGGCACGAGCAGGATGGGCCCGGCTCTGGGGGACAGGTAGTTGTGGGGTCCCCACAGCATCTTCGCCACCCAGCTTTCCCTGGGAGTCCCCAATATTCCCCACTGCTTCCAGCAATGGTAGGAGGAGGCATCGCTCAGACCTGGGACAAGCACTGACAGGAAAGGAACACTTCCTACCTGGAGGGGTAGCCCCCAGGCTCTGTCAGTTTCTTTGCTGAAAAATAAGCAGTGATGATGATGATGATGATGATGATGATAATTATAACGATGCCCCAGGGCGGGCTTCTGACAAAGGGCGTGGAGGGGTTCCCTGATTGTACCTAAGGCCCTCTCCTTGCCCTCCATCACTGGGGAAAGATGGGGGCCTGGGAGTCCCAGCATCTGGGAACCACGTGGGTGCTGAGAAGGGGGTGGGGTGTTACCCTGCCTGGCTGCCCAGGGACCAGAGGTGGGCAAGGTCGGGCTGGCTGGCTGGAGTGAGCATGCCCGGCCTCCCCTCAGGGTTCTCCACTCCCTGCTGGAATTCTTACACCAGGTGCTTGCAACTGATTTTCAATTTGCAAGGCAAAACACATTTGCATTAATCGGAAAAATCCACAGGAAGGACGGTTTGGATTTTAATGCAGCTGCCGGAGCTGTCGGATTCCAAGTTTGCAGGAGGCGCTATTAACCCTGATGCCGTCACAGGCTGTTATCTCTCCTCTGAACAGTCCTGTCTGCGCACAGAGATTTCCTCCCCTGGTCCCGGGCTGGGTGGCCTTCTCCCCAGCACTGGCAGGCAGGATGGGAGGTGCAGGGAGTGAGGGCTGCCACGCTCACAGCCCGCAGTGACTTTGCTCCAGGAAGAGCTGTGTAGGGAGTGTATGAGGTCTGTGTGGGGCTGCCCTGAGGCCCTGGGGCCAGGACACAGGGCCCTCTGGGAGATCTTGAAGGGCAGGGGATCCCACCTGCTGAACCTTGGGCGGGTGGGGAGGGGGAGAGCAGGGGAGTCTCTCGCCAGGGCCATTGACTCCTTGAATCCTGAGCCACACGGCGGGGCAATCTGTACTTCTCAAGCCCCTCACCTTTACACCTAGCCCCCCAGCTCCTCTCCCCTCTGGCAACCATCAGTCTGTTCTCTGTGTCTACGAATCTGTTTCAATTTTCCTTGTTCGTTTATTTTGTTCTTTAGATTCCAAGTGAAATATTTGTCTTTCCCTGACTTATTTCACTTACCATAATACCCTCTAGGCCAGGCATCCTCAAACTACGGCCCGCGGGCCACATGCGGGTTTTTTTGCCGTTTTGTTTTTTTACTTCAAAATAAGATATGTGCAGTGTGCATAGGAATTTGTTCATAGGTTTTTTTTTTAAACTATAGTCCGGCCCTCCAACGGTCTGAGGGACAGTGAACTGGCCCCCTGTTTAAAAAGTTTGAGGACCCCTGCTCTAGGCCCATCCATGCTGTCACAACTGCTAAGCTTTCATTCTTTTTTACGGCTGAGTAGTAGTCCATTGTGTGCATGAGCCACAGCTTCTATCCACTCGTCTATTGAGGGGCACTTGGGCTGCTTCCATAGCTTGGCTATTATAAATAATGCTGCAGTGAGCATAGGGGTGCGTGTATTCTTTTGAATTCGTGTTTTTGGTTTCTTTGAATGTACACCTAGAAATGGAATCACTGGGTCATAAGGCAGTTTCATTTTTAATTTTTTGAGGTAAATCCATACTGTTTTCCGTAGTGGCCATACCAGTCTGCATTCCCACCAACAACACAGGAGGGTTCCCTTTTTTCCACATCCTCTCCAACGCTTGTTTGTTGATTTATGGATGGGAGCCATTGTGACAGGTGTGAGGTGATATCTCCTTGTGGTTTTAATTTGCATCTCTCAGAGCCGTGGTCGGCAAACTGGCTCACAAGCCACATGCGGCTCTTTGGCCCCTTGAGTGTGGCTCTTCCACAAAATACCAGGGCCTGGGCGAGTCTATTTTGAAGAAGTGGCGTTAGAAGAAGTTTAAGTTTAAAAAATTTGGCTCTCAAAAGAAATGTCAATCATTGTACTGTTGATGTTTGGCTCTGTTGACTAATGAGTTTGTCGACCGCTGTCTCAGAGGATTAGTGACGTTGAGCAGCTTTTCATGTGTCCATTGGGCCTCTGTAGCAAGCGCCATGGTGACCAGGGGGGTGACCCAGCAGTGAGGGGCAGGCACATCCTTGCCTACGTCCGCCCGAGTGATGAAAGGAAACTTGGAGGCTGCTTCTGTTCCCGGGCAGCTGCCGCCTAGAGCAGCAGTGGGAGAGCCACGGTCAGGGATGCACTGGGCTTGTCCGGTTCTGGCCTGGACTGGCTGGGCGAGCCACTTCCCCGCTCTGGCCTCCGCTTTCTTTTCCAGGGAATGAGGAGAGTGGACTGGATGGCCTTCCGGGTCCCTGCAGGACTCACTGCGCCTCTCCATGGGACAGACACGTGGGAGGCAGGAAAATGGTCAGAATCAGAAAAGACACATCTGGATTCGAACCCCAGATCTGCCAGTTCCCAGCTGTGTGACATGAGATGTGTTACTTAACTTGCATAAGAGGAAGGTCTGGGCGGTTACGTGATATAATGTATAGAAAACGCTTACTGCCGTCTGGTGTCCGGTACATACTTGCTCAGTAAATTGTCGCCATCACAGCTACTCCTTAACTGCTGCTCTTGTACGGTTCTTATGCACCATCACAGAGCAATCTGGCCCCCCCCACGCCCCCCCCCCCCATCCAGTGGAGGGAATCTCGTGCTATGGGAACCACAAACCGTGGAGATTAGTCACACACGACCATTTGCTATTGATGTTAAATAAAATTCACTGCAAAGTTACCCTAATACATTCTTAATGGTACACGTAATTGTCTTGGAGATGCACAATAATTAGACATAAATGGTAAGCTAGGCATGTAAATGAAAATAATTAGTATATGTAATAATTAGGCAAAGAAGGCATTTTTGTGATCAGCTGGGAGGAGGGAGGATGCCAGGCTGGGGAAGAGGACAGGACGGGCAAGGGATGCCCGGGCTCCATCCTTTTATCCCTCGGGAGGTGCTGGTCCCATTCCCAGGTCCCATCAAGGCCAGACCCCATTAGCCATCCTGCCCGAGGCTCCAACACGAGGGTCTGACAAACCGTGTATCCAGGCGCTCGCCAAACACTGGACTTGTTCCAAGAAAAGAAAGGACACGACTGACTGTCCCTGGGAGGGTCTCCGGGTGCCCATGGGGAAGGGACTCCTTTCTCTACCAGGAAAGTCAGTGCCTAAGACAGTGACTGGTATGTGGGAAGCCTCAACCCATATCTGTGGAAGGAAGGGAGGGAGGGAGGAATAGCAATGCCTGTGGGTGAGATGTTGGTAACTGAGAAGCAATGGGAAGATAGGAAAATCTGGGGGGAATAAGAGAGGAAGCGAGCAGGGGTGCCGTGACCCTTTGGGAGGCCCTAGGACAGAGGGGTGAGGAGTGTAGGTTCTGAAACGGGACTGCTTGGCCTGGTTCCCTGTGCAATCAGCTGCTCTACGCCTCAGTTTTGTGCCCTGTGAGTTGGAGACAGTTAGACTGAGAGGAGGAGTAAATGAGTTAATCTAGTGAATGCACATAAAGTGCTCAGCCCAGGGCAGAGTCCATCATCGTGCCAAATGAAGACATTTATTAGCCATTTTTATGGCCTGTCGGTAAACATCGGCGTCTCATGAAGCTGAGTCACTCGCTTCTCTCAGTAGCAGAGAGATGGACAGATGGAGGGAGCGGCGGGGGGCAGTCCTGACCCGGGGCCCTCGGTGGAGCCAGGACACGGAGCTGGGTGCCCCGGGTCCATTCTTCCATTCACTGAGCTCACGTTTACATTCACGGGGCACCCGGTGCGCCCTGTTCCAGGAGCTCGTGGTACGGCCGGAACGGAACAAACGCCCCTTGGAGCTTGCAGCCTAGCAGGGAAGAGGGTTAATAAACATCAATGAAATATTCAGTGTATCCCATAGTGCTAAGTGCTATGGAGAGCAATTAAGTCAGGAGGGGGAGTAAAGAGAGCTTGGGGTGGGTACCAAACTGGCCCAAAAGAGAGTGGAAGGTCTCAGTATTATGCATCCGCCTGTGTGTGTGTGTGTGTGTGTGTGTGTGTGTGTGTGTGTGTGTTTGTTTTTTTACTTGGTGGCTTTTCTGTGATGAAGTGTGAAATCACAGGCCATCCAGAAGCTGCCTTCTCCCCGCTGCCCAGCCTGGGTTTTACACCTGGAAGGCGGGTGGTGTGAAACGACCCACCCAGGACACCCAGCTAGTAATCAATTCAGTCTTGTTAAGCCAAGGAAACATACTCATACAGTGATAACTGCTACCATTTTCTGGTTGTTGTCCAGTGAACGCCACAGTGCTTGGTACATGATGACATTCCTACATCCTTCTGAGCAAGTGTTCTCAACCCATTTTGCAGATGAAGAAACTGAGGTCCAGAGAGAGTACATGTTCTTCCCAAGGTCACCCGGTTAGAACCCAGGTCTGACTCCAGAGCCTGCCCTGTTCACCATTAAAACTGCTGGTTAGCCCTAGCCGGTTTGGCTCAGTGGATAGAGCATCGGCCTGTGGACTGAAGGGTCCCGGGTTTGATTCCGATCAAGGGCACATGCCCAGGTTGTGGGTTCGATCCCCAGTGGGGGGGGGGGGCATGCAGGAGGCAGCCAATCAATGATTCCCACTCATCATTAATGTTTCTATCTCTCTCTTCCTCTCCCTTCCCCTCTGAAATCAATAAAAATATTAAAAAAACGAACAACAAAAAAACTATCCCCATTGCCTAACCCAGTTCATGTTAATATATGTATATTTATTAAAAAACAAACAAACAAAAAACTGCTGGTCAAAAAGGGCCAAATAAAACGAGGACTTGGAGTGAGTCGTGGTCCGGGAAGGCCTGCAGACTCTGAATTCACATTCTGGGCTTCAGTCCTCGCCCAGCCATTACCAGCTGCGACCTTGCCGGCTCCCTCTCCTGCCCGCCTGCAGGGTTGGGGAGCAATAGGAGCCGAGGCAGTGCTGGTGGGAGCACTGATGAGGCGACCCTGTCAGGGGCTACGCACAAAGCCTGACACCGAGTCCGCCTGTGCGTGTCAGCTGTTGTCATCGGGAAGTGCAGTCATGATCCGGGGCCAGCCCCTCCTGGTGGCAGAGCCAGCCGACCTGTCAGAGGAGCGGACCCGGCAGGGGGTGTGTCCGGCTGGCTTTTGTCTGATGGGGACCCCTAACACAGGCAGGACCCGGGACTGCGACCTGGCCTCCGATTGTGGCCAACAGCTCCCCTCTGGGTCAGTTGGGCCCTGTCGCCTCCTTCTCAGCACGAGAACGTGACTCAGACCCCGGCTGTAAGCGTGCCCCTGTGAAGGCAGGGATGACCTCATCCCCCAAAGAGCCGTCAGCACGGCGACTGGGCAGAGACCCTGTGCGCAGCTGCTCCTGCCGGCCCTCTCGGCCACTGGCAGGCTGTAGGCACAGTCTGGGGCTGCAGCATGCCAGTGCCAAGAGGAAAGGATCGTGCCGCCTACGCCGGTGGCAAGGGGCCCGCACAGCCCTGGGAGTGGGGAGCCAGGCTGGCGGTCCCTTCCTTGCTCTGCGCGTTCCCCAGTCAGCTGACCACAGAGGTCAAGGGGCATTTGATGTGAGGTCTGGAGCATCCCCTCAGCCCTTCATGCTGGTCCCTGCACACGTGGGGAGGCTCAGGATGTAGGGACAAGAGCAGCAAAGGCCTCGGTTTCACGGATCCCTGCCTACCGTATTCACTTACTGAGGCGGTGCCCGTCTGGCTTCTGTGTCAGGCAGGCGACGAGATTGGGAGTGTGGTCTTGTCCCTCTCAGGGTCACAGCCAGAAGCAATACACTTCCCCCTCCAGGGAAATTAGCGTCAGGTTCAGGGGAGCCCATGTCGGAAAGAAGACAGGTCAGGCTGCTGTTTCTCAAGAGCCTGTGTCCTGAAATAGCCCAGGGCTGTGGCAGCCCGGCCTCTCGCCTCCTAAATAAACTGAGCCAGCGGCCGAGGGCACCGTCCAGCCTGGCAAAGACCTCACGGGGAGGCATTTTCTCCGCACTGGGGGGCCCTCGGCTGCTCTGCTGGGATGGCTGGGCCCCTCGAAGGCTGAGCTGAGCTGCCACCTGTGGCTTGGTCTCCTACGCACACGTTAACAGCCAGAACAGGAAAGCTCTGGGGCCAGAAGTGCGAACGAGACATGCTTTTGGCTGATCTGTGCAGGCCAGGTGGAGCCCGGTCTCCTCCTCTCGTAACCGAGTGAGTGTTCTGCAAGGCCTGACGCTCCTCAGATCTTCAATGCTGCCTGGGCAGCGTGTTTATTGCTTCATTATAGCACTTCCCTTCCACTCTCTCTAAAAATCAATGGGAAAAACATCCTCGGGTGAGGATTAACAAAAAAATAAAATGAAGGCACAGAGAGGGTAAGCATCTTTCCCCAAGTCACACAGCCAGTGAGGAGCAGAGCCAGGATGTGAAGGCCGACTTCCTAACTCCGAAGAGCTCCCTACTCACACTGGGTCACACACACGTGGTAACGTCTGCTGGTGAATGAACGGAAGGACAGGAGTAATGGCCGGCAGGTCTTCCCTGAGCCCCTGCACACGGCGGCTGCGCTGCCCGAGTTCCTCTCTCCGCCAGGACCCCATCACCTCTCCTCGAGACACACGTGGGACCCGCTCGGCTGTGCTGGAGCGGGCTGCAGTCTCAGCCTCAGCCTCACCTGGCGTTCAAGGCAGAGGCTCCAGGCAGTTCCTCACAATACCTTTCTGCCTTTCCTCCCCGCCTTTCCTCCCGGTTGCCACCGGGCTCATGAATTAAAGATGCCGCCTGTGGCCACAGGTTTGGGTTCCTAATGGCATCGCCTCCTTTGTGTTCATCTTGGACAAATTAGGGCTGCCTGGAGGCACTCTGGGGCTTCAAGGCAACTAATACTGGAGACAGAAATGTCTACAGAGTGAGTTTTTCAGCTGCCTCAAGAACAGAACACCGTGGCTGTGGCAGTAACTTTAATTTTTTTTTAAATCATTGCTTACCCACAAGCACTTCCCTGCTATCATCACCACCGTAAATGCCTTTTATTTAGGCATCCACCTTCTCTCCCCCGGAGCTCAGAGCCCTGGCTTATCGTGCCGATCTCCCTAACAGCTCTGGGAGCGGGAGGACTGAATGCTCTTTCAGCTCTAACGCAAAAAGGAAGTCCATTCTGAAAATAAGCAGCAACTCCGCCTATCCGAGACCTCGGAGGAAATAGGGGGTTGATGATGCTATAGGGGGGAAAATTCACTGGCAACAGTTGGGAGACTTGTACTCTGAACCTTTACTCTGCTGTTAACTAGCTGTGTTACCTTGGGCAAGTCCCTCACCCTCTCTGGGCCTCAGTACATTGAGAAGTTCAGACTAAGTTGATTTCTTCCCTCCCTCCCTCCCTCCCTCCCTCCCTCCCTCCCTCCCTCCCTCCCTCCTTCCCTCCCTCCCTCCCTCTCCCTCCCTCCTTCTCTCTCTCTCTCTCTCTCTCTCTCTCTCTCTCTCTCTCTCTCTCTCCCTCTCCCTCCCTCCCTCCCTCCCTCTCTCTCTCTGATTTCTGAGTTAAGATGCCATCAATGAGAGTGAGGCACTTTATTCAGAAACCAGGGCTCGAATTCCTACCATACCCTCTCTTACCTGTGGCCTTGAACCGCATTCTATACCTTGTTCATCAAAGTCCAAGTTCAAACCAGGGAAACAGAGAGGGAATGCAATGCAGGGAACTGTGAGCAGGTGACAAAGAGTGAGGAGGCAGATTGGGGTGAAGATGCAGGCAGAGATTAGCAGGAATCCCCACTCCTTAGGGGAGGCTGCATTACAAGAGCCCTCCCTCACACACAGCAGAGAAGGAAGAGAGAGAGGCCCCGGCTTCTCGCCTCTTCCTCCCTCCCATCTTCTGCTAGTGCCTCCCATTGGCTGGATCCAGCTGGAAGCCAGGTGGTGCAGGACCGCAGGAAAGGTAGCAGCTGAGGGATGTGCAGGGTATGCATCTGAGGGCTCAGAGGCGTCGGACAGGCCCGCTTTCCTTGCCCGAGCTCCTTCACCTGTAAGTCGGGAATGATGACATGGCCTGTCCAAGGTGTGGTTGGGAGGATTCTGAGATAACGCATGAAACATCCTGGATGATATATGTGAGCATCCGCTTAATGAGAACTCTGAAGTATTGAGATCCTCTGATTCTGTCCTTTGTCAGTGATTAGGGGTGTATGTGTGTGTGTGTGTGTGTGTGTGTGTGTAGTGCTGCACTTCCTTGGGTAGAGGTTGTTCTGTCCTTGAGGAAAGAACCAAGTGAGAAGGGAAGACAAGGAAAAAGATGTCATTCATTCAACAGTGAACACCACTAAAACCACCCATTCTGTACTCAGCCCAAGGGACAGAGAGAGGCAAAAAAAAAAAAATGGATCCAGGCATAGACTGCAGATTAGGTAGTCTATTTTGCAGTCAAATGCTTTTTGAAATTATTTTAGGATTTAAATTAATATGTAAGGTGGAGCGTTTTGTCCAAAGGGACTCAGACCAGAGCTCACGTGTCCCGGCTCACCTTCCAGTCCTTCTCTCCCTTCCTCTCCTTTCTGTCTACACAGCCCTTCATGTCCCTGCCTTATCTCAACCCTGGCGTAATGGGCTCTGGGCATCAAGGACGATGTGGGCCTGAGCGGTTCCTGCATGTACAGGCCATTCTGTTTGTTCCTCCCAGCCTCATTTCTGCCCTTTGGGGCCTGCTTCCGGCCCTGGACTCACCCCGCATTCTCTGGCCATCTGGCGTCCAGCTGGGTGATGCAGGCGGCCTCAGGGTGGGAAAACCACGTCCTCACTGCTCTGGGCGCCATTCCTTGCTAAGCGCACCTGCCAGGTAGCCCTTGGTGTCCATGCTCCCACCCCCACCCTTTGGCCTGGGGATGGTGACAGCCTCTGGTCATTGCTGGTCCCCAAGTACCTGGCATCGCTTGTTGGTCCCACCAATCCTGTCCCCACCCTGTAAATGGTCCTTTCCTCAGAGCCCCTTGGACCCTCTGAGACAGGGTCTGCTAACTGCCTGGCCCTGAGCCAGTTGGGTATGAGGGCCATTATGCCATGGGCTGTTAAAGGAATTCCTGCAGAACTTTCTTCACCTATAGCCTTGTCAATTACTCAGCTCACTTGAGTGTCTTTCCTCAGTTGGCTTACAGAGTTAGGAAGAAGAGCAGAGAGGAGGGGATGCTAAGAGGTGACAGTCCCTGCTTTGTGGGAGAAGCAGGCTGGGGGAGGAGTCTCTGAGACAGCTGTGCAGAGCACTCTGCAGGGTGGCAGGGACTGGGAGCTTGATAGCGCTGGCTTTCCTTGCTCCCTGGGGCATGGCTCCCCTCTTTGTCCTCTTGGGACCACTTCTCGGTTTGCCCACATGGGGCCCAGTCTGGAGTCAGCATCCCCAATATCAGGGTTTGGGGAAGGAAGATGCTTAGATAAGGGCGATACTTTGCAAAGATTTCCTCTCGAGCCAGGAGAGCGATTGGGTCCAAGGAAGAGGAGCCCAGAGGTGGGAATGTCAGGGGAGGAGCCCCATGTGGTCACAGAAAGGGAAGGGGCCTGCTGCTTAGCATGGCACACACGGCTACTGGGTAGAGGGCCTGGGGGTGGATATGAGTGAAGTAGGAGGAGCCCAGGGCAGCTCCCGCCCAGCCGAACGCACCAGCCCCGAGCAGGGCCCACTGTGGGCCTCTGGCTGCCCCTCCAGCTTACACTTGGTCTGGGGTGTTCAGCAACAAGAGACTGTTTCAGAAACAGGAGAAGGACGAGGAGGAAGCACCCAGTTCGGGGAGGCTACAGCACTGCCAAGCTAGCTGGTACTGGAATTATTTGCAGTCCATATGCCAATTTGCTTTGTCATTGCCTGGCTAATTTTAGAAGCCACCGGCGTATCTAGGAAACCAGGATCTGTTGACTGTGTTTCTTGGGTGTGGGGAGTGTGATTATTTCCCAGAGATGCAGGAGGAATGCATGCGGCCGCACTGTGGGCAGACGACCTGTCGTCCCCTCGTCCCCTGGGTCAGGGCTCACGTGCAGACAGTGCCTGCATGGCTGCGTGCACTGCCCTCCCCAGCGCTGTTTCTGCCCAGTTGGTTGGGAGTCCGGGGTCTGGGTGACCTTTCCCAGATGGAGCTTCGGCAGGGAGTGGAGGCCTCTGTTTCAGCTACCAGCTGGAGGGGCCGGCTGGGGTCTCCCTCCCCTGTGCTGCCCATGTGCATCAGGTCGGGCGTGTGTCCAGTGGCCCGGGGGCAAAGCTGTCCTTTGCTCTGTTCCCAAGAAGAAGGAGGTGGAGAGGAGTGGGGATGGTATAGCAACAACCTGAGCTCTTAACTGGAGCCCATCTCCCTGCATCCAGGCCGGCTCCTCTGGGACTGTCATTCATTCAGAGAAGAGTGCCACTTGTTTCCAATCAATTCCAGAATGCTCCAAAGATGCCCTCTTGGGAGCTGGGCACAGCATGGGTTTGACTAGGAGAACCTTGAATTGAGATTCTGTATTTGTTAATGTGTAAATTTGTCCAGCCTGCTTCAGGGACATTGTCCAATCAAGATTAGGCCTACTTTCGTAAGAGACAAAATGAGGCACTTAATATTCAAACCCCTTACCTGGCCTTCCAGACCTTGTCTGCTGAGACTTCTGCCTCCTCTCCTTGCCCTCAGGGCTTTAGCCCCTGTGGCCTTCTCTTCAGTCCTTGCGCATGCCAGTCCCATGCCTGCCTCAGGACCTTTGCACTGGCTGTTGCCTCGCTTCCCCGGACCTTCACAGGGCTGCCTCTTCTCATCATTCGTGTCTCGGCAAATGCCACCTCTTCAGAGACACCTTCCCTGAACACCGACTGGATCTAAAGTTGCCACACCGCCCAGCCATGTGCCCACCATCAGCTTCTATTTGGTCCCATTACTCTCATTTACTTCCTTCATAGCACCTAGCATTACCTTATTTATCTTATTATTTTATACTTGTTTACTACCTGTCTCTGCCATCTAGAATTACGCATATTGAGGGCAAGGAATGTCTTGTTTACAGCTATGTCCCCTGCATCTAGAAGAGCGCCTGGCATGTGGTAGGTGCTAGAGAAATTTTGGCTGAATGAATGAATGAATGAATGAATGAAGGGGGCCTTGTGGTCAGATGAGTCCCTGATCTCAGGCTCTGGGCTAGCACAGCTCAACACAAGGTGCTCTAAACCTACTATCCCCAGGACAGCTCCCCTCTTCACCCCTCCTCAGTGCGTCCCCTCCCTCCTTCCCCCCCCCCCCCCGTCCCCCACCCACAGTGCCTTCTACACACACAGACACTGAAAATGCAGACATCACTTTAACATTAAGTGGCAAAGTTTTGTGGGTGTAACCCACACGCAGAAAAATAATCTCATGGATGGCTCCGATAATTTTGTTCCATCGTCTCCAATTGTGCTTCCCGGTTCGTCATTCACTGCCTTCAGCCTGGAAGACTACTTTCTGTTAGTTCCTTTAGGCAACAAGGGCATTAAGTTTTGGGTTTGTTTTTATTTTGTTTTATTTTGTCTGGGCCCTATTCAGCCCCAAAGTTTCATATTAAAACTACTTTATCTACTACCAATCTTTGCTGATCTCAGTAACAGGGTTCTTCTGCTCTTCCCAGAATTCCTCTGCACCTCCCAAGCATACAGACTTGCTAACACTCCAATACTTACTATAATATAGGCAAAGTCTCCTGTGTGCCTCTCACCTCACATATATAGCCCTTAAGAATCCCTTGTTCTAGAGCAGTGGTTCTCAACCTTTCTAATGCCGCGACCCTTTAATACAGTTCCTCATGTTATGGTGACCCCCAACCATAAAATTATTTTCGTTGCTACTTCATAACTGTAATTTTGCTACTGTTATGAATCGTAATGTAAATATCTGTGTTTTCTGATGGTCTTAGGCGACCATTACGATTCATAACAGTAGCAAAATTACAGTTATGAAGTAGCAACGAAAATAATTTTATGGTTGGGGGTCACCATAACATGAGAAACTGTATTAAAGGGTCGTGGCATTAGAAAGGTTGAGAACCACTGCTCTAGAGTCTACTTTGTCTGATATGGTCACCCCATTCTCTTTTGATCAGTATTTTCTTGGAATGTCTTTTTCCATTCTTTTACTTTTAACCTACCTGTGTCTTTATATTTAAAGTATATTTCTTATCGAAGCATACAGTAGATCTTCATTGTCTAATATGATAATGTTTCTAGTTGAAATTTTTAGACCATTTATATTTAATGTAATGTGGTTGGGTTTAAGTATACTATCCTGCTATTTATTTTCTAATTGTCCCATCTATACTTTGTTCCTGTTTTCTTCTGTCTTATTATGTATTAACTGACCATGTTTATGATTCCATTTTATCTCCATTGCTAACTTATTAATCATAGCTCTTAGTTTTATTTTTTAGTGATTAATCTATGGTCCACGATATACTTTATTGTAAATATAAAGTATATTTGGGATCAGTTTGATCCTTTCAAAGTCTCATTTTTAAGCTCTCTTAGGGTGAGTTGGAGCTGCCTTTTAGCTCTACTACTGAGGTAGTACCCTGCTGAGGACCCTACCTGATTTATTATTAGGTCTGTCTACTCTACTCATGGGAACACCAACTCTCCCCAGCCCCACTTAAGCTCTGAAAATTGTTTGGCCTGATTCTTTGTGGTTCTTTTCCCAGCCTTATGGAGTTTCATTTTTCTGTATGTGCAAATCAGTATTTAGGCAAAGATTTAAGAGGGTCTCTTTCAGCTATCCAGAACTCTTTTTGATGTTCTGCCCTTAACAGTCTAGCTGCCGCGGTCTCCTTGAAGTCTAAAAGGCTGGCTTCTGTTTGGGTTCCCCTTCTCCGTGCTGCAGCCTGGAGACTGGGTCCAGACAGTAAGATGGCAGAATTGTAGCCCCTCCTCCTTATTTGATTTCTTTCTCCCAGGGATCACAATCCTGTGCTGCGTGTTGTCCAATGTCTGGAATCATTGGTTTCATATATCTTATATGATTTTCTAGTTGTTGAAGACAGGAAGGCACCAGTCCCCGTCATGACTGGAAGCAGAAGTGGCAGTATGCACTCCCATTATACTTATTTTAAAGATAAAGAAACCGAGGCACAGCGAGATTAAGCAACCTGCCCAAGATAACATTATTCTTAAGTGGCAGAGTCCAGATTTGAGTCCTGGTGAGCCGCTTCCACTAAACTATCAGCTCCTTGAGGTCACGGGCCTTGCCTGTCTTGTTCACCGCTGTATGCTGGGCACCGAGCTCAGCACCTGGTACACAGTTGGGACTCAGTCCACGTGAGATAAATGAATGAATAATTGATTGCGCGATCTGGGACTGGATGGAGCTCTTCCCGGGAAGGAGAGAGAAGGCACTCAGCCTTACAGTACACCCAGGATGTGTTTATATAATCCCAACTGAATGATCCCTGCTGATTAGCAAGTCCTGGGGTCTCCAAGCCCCACAGATTCTCCTCTAGCTACCTCTGCATGCACCTTGCATACTGGCTTGTGTGGCAGCAGCAGCTGCTCTCTAATACCAAATCTGCTGTCTGGCTCCCGCATTGAAACATATCATTTTAATCATGCACTTGCCATCCAGGAAGCCCATTTGCATTACAAAAGTCAAATTCCTTTCCCCAGTGGCAGCCTTGCAAAGAAGATTTGACCTCCTTTTCACTGTTGTCCAGCATGGAAGTCCTGGGCAAGTAGGAGCCCATCTTGGTCTGAGTCAATGGATAGGATAAAGGTCATCTGGCATAGCACATCTCCCTCCAACCTCCCTGCTTCCTGCCCTACATTTTGGGGAATGGTGGAGGCCAGGGAGCCAGAATTCTCTCTCAGCGGTCCCCTTATCCAGACCTATAACTCTGTTTCAGATGACGGCAGAGCAGTTGATTGAAAACGATATGCCCATTTCCATATCTGCATAATTTTGCATAGTTATTTGATGCCCAAATAAACTCATTGGGATTCTCTCACTCATTCTCTTTCCTTCCTGCTTTTGATGTATCATGAAGGTCTGGCTCAGCCTGGAAAATTGACCAGTTCTTCTGGTCTTTGTTTCTATAGGAGAGATGGGTTCTTCTCAGGAGACCTCAGCGCTGGTCCTGGCCCAGCCTCCCAGAATTCAGTGCTTTGCTCCACAAGCTGGGCACTGCAACCCGGGTGATGTCCTGGTCAGCTGAGGTCTGCGCCCAGCTGTGGCGAGTGGAGGAATGGAGGGGAGGACTGCTTGTCAGGAAGGTTTCAAGCAGACAGGTTGTTGGGCCGCCCTGCAGACGGGTGTCTCCCCGGGGACCGAGCTGCTGTCACTATGGGTAATTGGATTCTTGCTCCCCAGCAGGACAGGCTCCAGTAACCTTTAGGATTAATTGCTCCAGTCGACCTCAGCTGCCTCCTCGGGCTGGCTGTCTTCCCGGTCTTGATCAGAAAGCCCCAGGGGCTCAGTCAGGCAGAGGCCCTTGGGACAGCGATGCGATGCCAGGAGGAAACTTCTTGGTCTGAGCCTAGAGAGATTTCCCACAAACGCAGGCAGAGGCACCCTTGGCTGGCACTGTGCTTCACCTTCAAGGCAAAGCCCATTCCATCATGGACCTTTCCAGGTGGGGCTAAAGGAACTCCTCAGGCGGTGGCGGTGTGACGTCAGCAACCATCCTGAAGAGTAACACCTAGCTGTCAGCCTCCTGGGCAAGACAGTGTCTCCTAGAGCAGTGGTCGGCAAACTGCAGCTCGCGAGCCACATGCGGCTCTTTGGCCCCTTGAGTGTGGCTCTTCCACAAAATACCATGTGCGGGCACGCACGTACAGTGCGATTGAAACTTCGTGGCCCAGCGCAGAAGTCGGTTTTCGGCTCTCAAAAGAAATTTCAGTCGTTGAACTGTTGATGTTTGGCTCAGTTGACTAATGAGTTTGCCGACCACTGCCCTCGAGTAAAAGGCTATGGCTGTGGCTCACGGGCCCCTGAAAATTCACCCCTGCCGCGTGTGTTCCCAGAACACAGAACCAGGGTAGAGAGGGGAGACGCTGTGGTGACCCGTCCTTGGCACCCTGAGCGTCTGCGATGACCTGTAATAATAATGCCGACGTCTCCTGAGTACTTACCGTGAGCCTGTGCATTGCCTCCTTAGCCCTCACAGCAGCCCTACAAGATGTGGCATTAGGATCCCCGTCTCACCAGGGGGAGATGTGAATAGCAGAGACACAGGTGCAAACTGGCAGGCCCGTCAGGTGCCTGTTACAAGAGCTAGAGCTTCACCCACTTTGTCTTTGCGGGTGTCGACAGCAGGACTTTGCCGTTTCTTTCTGAGTTTGGGCAAGAGGGCTGGCAGTGACCAGTTCTGAAATCTTCCACAGGCCTGGGCACAGGAAAGGATTAGGCCTGTATCTTCATAGGCATGACAGTTACAGCATCGAAGGGCCTTTTGCTTTTCTCGATACTGTTTGCTAGTTGTATCTCCCTGCTCACGCCGGCCAGTAATCCATCACTCATCCACCACATTCACACGGACTCCGTGTGCCCCGCTTGAGGCAGAGGGAGGCCGTCCCCGTGCCGCTAGCAGGGTCCTCATGCGCTAACCTTCATTCTGCGTGGCTCCGGCACTTGGCGATGAGCAGTGTGTCATTGTGAGACTTTCCTCGAAAGCCTGATTGGCCACTCATTTGTTTCCCCTGCCACCTCCCCACCCCCTGGATGGCAATGGGTGTTGCCATGACAACATAATGGGAAGCAATCACACCTATTGTGGGGCAGAATGTTGACGTGCATGAATGAGCATGTGGGGCTGGAGAGACAATGAGAGAAACAGACCTTCTCGAGCCCGCCCGCCCGGAAGAGGGGACGTGGATTCAGAGCCGAGGAGCTGCCTTCTGAATTTTAAGTCCCCGCGTCATTGCCTGCCAGGTCACGTCATCCTCCTCCTGACACGGTCTTGCCAAAAAGAGGCACGGGAGCGAGGCTTTAGACTCACTGTGCCCCGAAACTTCTCCACAGACAAGGACCTCCTTGTTGCTCTGGGTTTGTGTTTCATTTCTTTCCTCCTCTCTCTCCTTGTCCTCACACACAACCTCCAAAAAGTCGGGGAAGGTGAGGAAATGGGTGACATTTCCATACAACCAAGGAGAAGGGCTCTGGTTTCTTTATTTTTGAGACAAAAAAAAAAAAAATGTTGAATTCAGTCAAAGGAGAACTCAAGATAGGCAAATCCACTGTCAGATCGGAAGTCGCTGGAATGCAGAGTGAGCTGCAGTTGAATGGATGCTGGGAGCCTGGGCGGGAGGTGGAAAGAGCAGCTCTGGGTAGGGAGAGAGCGCCAGGCTCAGAGCCTGAAGGCCCGACATTGACCTTCAGTTCTGCTGCGTCCGTCCATCAGTGTGTGAACTCCTACAGGCGGACTCCAGGCCCGTGGCTGGCCCTGGCACTTACTAAATTACAAGTATAAACGTAGACAAGTCATCTAATATTTATTTGCGCTGGAGGAGGATTACGTGAGCTAACTCAGAACACTCCAAAAGTGTTCGCTGTTATTTTTACTGTGCAAACTCAAAGTTATTTTACCTCTCTGAGCCTTGATTTACTCACCCGTAAAATGGGAACAACATTTGTTTCCCAAGCAGCTATTTGTGAGGATGAAACAAACTAATGTGAGGGACGGTGCCTGGCTGCTGCTTTCCAGACATGCACTGGGCGCCAAAGGAATGTCAGTCCATCTGCTATTTTAAGGGGGAAGGCAGGCGAGAGGCTCTCAAAGCTCTCAGCCGCCCCTTCTTCTGTCCCATCCCACACAAACATATGCCTTTAAAAAGCCCCTGACAGGCAACTCTTCATTTTCTCCTCCTCAGACAGGAAATGTGGGCAGAGTGCAGAGCTGGGCTGGGTGCCCTGGAGAGTCCAGAGGTGCGGAGAGTGTCCTGGTTCAGGGGCTTTCAGGGCAGCTGAGGGGAAAAGAAAAATGCAGGTTAAACAATGGTGGCTGCCTCGTGAGCAGTGAACAGTGCGAGGCCCACAGTACATATTCCACAAATATTTGTCCATGAATGAATGTAAGTAGAAAGACAAATTAAGTAGAAATACTAAGAGAGCCGGTGTGTGCAGGAGACGTTACAGAGGCAGCATCGAGGGAGCGCTCAGATGTCTGGAAGATGGGGAGAGGAGCTAGGGTGTGAGCAGGCTTTGGGAGGGTAGAGTCTCACCTGTTTGTCCTCCCAGGGGCTCGGGATCTGAAGCCACTGGCCTGCCCTGAGTGCCATTAGGGGCCACTTACCCTCGCTGTGCCCACCGTGTATGTGCACAAAGGAGGAATGCCAAGGCCATTCCTTAGTTACCTGTAGCCACATCACAAAGTACCCCAAAACTTAGCTACTTCTAACAACAGACATTTATTACCTCACAGACTCTGTGGGGCGAGAATCCAGGTCTGGCCTAGTTGGGTGCCTCTGGCTCAAGGACTCTCGTGTGGTTAGAGTCAAGATGTCAGAGCCCGGCCAGCATGGCTCAGTGGTTGAGCATCGACCTATGAACCAGGAGGTCACGGTTTGATTCCCGGTCAGGGCACCTACCCGGGTTTTGGGCTTGAACCCCATTGTGGGGTGTGTAGGAAGCAGCCTATCAATGATTTGTTCTCATCATTGATGTTTCTCTCTCTGTCCTTCTCCCTTCCTCTCTCTGAAATCAATAAAAACATTTTTTCTTTAAAAAAAAAAAAAAAAAGATGGCAGCCAGAGCCATAGTCACCTGAAGGCCTGACTCTCAAGGTTGTTGTTGGTCCATCTCAGCCCCTCACCATGTGGCCTGACACTTGACATGGCAGCTGCCCCACCACCACCACCACCACCACCACCCAGGGCAGTACATCAGAGAGTGACAGAGAGAGAGAGACCCTGAGGTAGACACCACAGTCTTTTTATAATCTTGGAATGAGATCCCATCCCCTCTGCTGTGTTCTGTTAGTTAGAAGCAAGCCAGTGAGTCTAGTCTTCACGCAAGGGCAGTACCTAAGGGGTGACTACCAGGAGGCAGAGGTCATCGGGAACCAAGGAGGGGACGTCAGAAAGGACACCCGCAGGACGCTGGGCTGAGGGCCTTTTGCACAGGCACAGAGCAGGCGTTGTCCTCCAGGTCTCTGAGTCTGAGGACGACAGCCCAGCGACAAGTCTGCTCCCTGTGGAGATCAGTCCGCCCCTCAGTCTTCATCGAGCACCTGTGCCCTGTGAAACGTGGCAGATGCCACGATAGGTGGCTGAACGCAGGGACCAGGAGCCCAGGCGGGGGAGGTGGAGAGCGGAGGGGAGTGAGGGTGGGGACGTTGTCCCACAGCGAATCTGGAGCCGATCCTGAGGGACAGACGTTAGCCCGAGTGGGGAGTGGGTGCTTCAGTTGGGGGGCAGTGGGGTGCTTCAGTTGGGGGGCAGTGAAAGAAGGTTCCTAGGGAAGAAAGGCGTCGTGTGTGGGGACGACACACGCTCAGGGCTGTTGGGGTCCCAGAGAGCCAAGTCGGGGCACATGGAAGGCTGTGGGAGCACGGCTGCCCAGCGGCTGAGCGGACAGCTGATTCTCCAGCTCCCTTTAGATCCGTGTTGCTGGCCTTGGTCAGACTGGATTAAGGGGCAATGCCCCGAGCACAGTGCATCTGGGATCAGGAAGGAATGAGCCGTCACCTGACCCCCACCCCCAAGAGCTAGGACTGAAGGGGGGCGTGTCTGAGCCCAGAGGGGGCAGGGAAGCCAGGTGCCAGACGCAGTGTCCCGGGAAAAGCAGGTCAAGGTGGGGACAGCATTCAAAAATCAAGTCACTGGTTTGGTTTGGTAAGACCGGAAATAGTTACAATTATCTGCTTCTTAAATAATACAGCAATATGCCAGGCGTCGTGAGCCACGAGTAGAGGACCAACAGCAAACACCTGATGCTTACTCTGAGGATCTCCTCCTAGAGTGGCCTGAGCAAGGGGGTCCTTCAGACAGGCCCGCAGCCTGGGCCGGGCATGCTGAGCCAGCCTGTGTGTGTCCCGGGCAGGGGTCTGCACTGAAGAACCTCCCAGGTGTTTCTGGTTCACGGCCCAGAGTTTGGGAAACACCAGGTGTCTTATCCAGCATCGGTGCTAGACAGCTTGAGTGTGTACTTTCTGTCACTTACGGGGAGGGGTGGGGGGCGCTTTGAAAGGCACTGAACCCTCCATTCTCGAATCAAAGCTGAAGTTTAGCAGTTCCTCACAGGGTTGGGACGATCGAGTGAGGTGCTGGTACAAAGGGCAGCGTCATGCTGCTGTTGGCTGTGGCTTGGGTGTTCTGGGGCCCTTTCTGCACTCGTGCCCCTGCTCCGTGTCTCTGGGTGCAGCACCCAGCACCCAGCACCAGAGCCGTGCGGTCACAGATGCTTAATCAGAGGGTGTGGATGGAGATAATGAAGACCTGGGCCTGCTGCGGAGTGCTCCTCAGAAATCCACCGAAAGAACAAGACCACGCAGTTTCTAAATCTGTCATCTGGGCTGGTTGAGCATGAAAGGCTCTGATGAGCTGGGACTGATTCATCCGTCCTCGGCGTTCTGGGGAGGCACGCGGAGCAGGCCCGGAGCAGGCCGAGGACTTCCGGCAAGAACAACGCAGCCGCCTCACCTGCATCACCCGCCGAGCTGCCCCCTCTGCAGGTGGCCTGGACACAAAGCCGCCAGCCTGGAGTGGCCAGGGCAGCCGGTCAAGCCCACAGCCAAGCCCCTGCCCCCTCCCTCCGAGCTGTGCAGGTCACCATGGTGACTTCCCATCCCCAGTGTGTCAGGGCTCCCGTCCCAGCCAATGGGCAGCAAGGGCAGGTAAGGGTCTCTGGGCAGGGGCAGCTGTCAGGCAGCCTGCCGCCAAGCACGGCATCGATCTTCGCCGTGCTGTGCCCACAGAGGCCAGCGAGGCCGGGGGAGGAGGGAGCCATTTCTATATTTAGCTCCTGCACTGTGCATCCCGGTGGCCGGCTGGGAACGAGACTGACTTGGGGCCCATGGAGGTTTAACACCTCTCAGGCAGGCTCGCCCTGGTGGGGCTGTTTACCCATTGGGGTGGGGGGGCGCTAAAAAATGAGGTAAACAGGAAAGCAAGAGGGAAGAAGCAAAACAAAACTGATTTATAGCAATGAGGTGAACTGCCCTGAAACAGCCCTCCACCCACTGCCCCCCAAGACCTGGACAGTGGCTGGGGCCAGCCAGGGCGGGCGTCCGAGCAGGAGCTGCAGAGAATGGGACCTGCGTTGAGGAGTTTGGTTCCTGAGACGCTGCCCAGAGCAGAGCCCTAGATACTGACCCTTCCGGGGCTCTGTGTTCAGAGGGAGGAGGCACAGGAGGGGCCAGGCTCCCTGGAAGTCCAGGTCTATGGCCTGGCAGCCTGGAGACTTGCTGTGAGCCTCTCCCCTTCTCCCCAAATCCTTCCAAAGATGAGCGAAAGGGCTGCAGCACGCCAGGGCCCACAGAGGGTTTCGCTGCCTGCTTGCACCAGGTATTCGCACGTCCCTTGCCCTGCCGCTGCTGCCCCAGTGGTGGCCCATCGGTGGGCTGCACTGAGCTCCCTGAAAGAGGGAGGCTCTGAGTGCCCGAGGCTCTGAGCTCCCAGGAACACAGGCTAGACTTGGGGTGGGGAGCACGCTGTAGTGTACGTGGATATGGGATCGTAATGTTGCACACCTGAAACTTACGTAATGTTACTAACCAATGTTACCTCAATAGAAAAGCTCAGATAGTACTACTAAATGTGATAAGATATTTAAATGTTAAAAAAAAAAAAGGAGCCTGCAAGATAGACAGGTGCTTGTGCAAATGAGTGCGTGACGAGTACAGGGGCCATGGGAGCACCGTCAGAGGGTCTGGAACCGGACTAAAGGCAGGGGACCCACCTGGCTCAGACCTTGCAGCCCCTCCCCAGCCAGTCTGTGGGGAAGGGGGAGGGTATGTAGTCGGCCTGGCATTCTTCAGGATGTCCACCATGCCAGGGGAGGAGTCTGGTGCCAAGTTCATTAGCCATTGCTGAAAGTTTGCTCGAATATGGCAGTAGATACAAAAGACCCTGCTGCTTAACAACAGCAAGTTAAAAGACAGATGAGAAATCTGTCTTTCCTGGAGCCTTTCCCCTGGGCCTGCGAGAAGCAGCCTTCAGAGCCTGCACCACAGCTGGCCTGGGATGCCCTGGGTGGGCGCGGTCCCGGCAGCCTGGCTTCCTGTAAGCTCCCTCAACCCCATTTGGAACATCCCCCTCACCCCCCCCCCAATGCTCTTTGTGGCCCTGCTGTCTGTCCATTCCTCTGCCATGTCTGACAGGTGCCCTCCAATACCTTAGGCTCCTAAGTGAGGCCCGGGGGCGGTGCTCTGGGAGGGTCTGAGTCTTGGAGTGTCTTAGTGCCTTAGAAGCTTCAGCCCTGGCCAGGTGTCCAGACAGATGGGCTCTCCCTCGGCTGTGCCACAGCCTGATGGAACGGCTAGGTCCTCAGGGTGGGTGGGGTTCCACCTTCATTCCAGCCCTGATACTCCGGGGCTCTCATAGGGCACAGAGTCCCTGGAAACCAGGGGGGTGGGGGCCACTGTGAGAGGTGCTGCGCTCAGGGTCAGCATGAGGCGTCTGGAGGGGCAGCCTGGCTCTCCAGCCTCCAGCCCGAGTGAGGCCAGGCTGGGGCCCCAGTCGAGAGGTTTGGCCTGGGTCTGTGTAAGCGCACCTTCCTGCGAAGAGGAAGCGTCCTTCCTACCCCGTCCCCGGAAGTATTGGGAAGGAACCTGCTCCGCGCAGAGGCCAGGCTCGGTGTTCGAGCTCTGAGTTAGCATTATTGTCCTGACCCACGTTTAAGAGGTCTCCTTGGTCTGGGAGCCCCTCCTCTCATTCAGCCCAGGCGTCTCGGTGTCCCCAGTGCCTAGCTAGGGGCGTGTGCTGTGCAGCAAGCGAGCTGCGGATGTTTGTTGAAGGAATAAATGACCGTTTTGCACTGGCCTGGAGAATGCAGGCTGGGTCTCTGGCTCATGCGGAAGGCATTCATGCTAATGAGTGTTGCTCTTGCCTCTGCTACTGGAGAGTAGCTCCGTTAGGGGGGCAGCCCTACTTCATTCTTCTGCCTCTTGCCCAGGGCCCCACCCACTCCGGGCACACAGGCGAGCTCAGTCTACACTTGTTAAAACCAATGGGACTGAATTCAACATACTGCCTCTCGGCCCCCAGGGGCAACTGCTTAGATTCTTGGGGACAAGTCACTGTTTAGCCTTAATTGCCTGACTTTATAGTAGCTCTGGGAACCAGTGTGACTGAAGGATAAGATTTTGCTCCTGGATAATCGCTCACAATAGTAACTGCCTTGCATTGAATGCTTAATGCATGGCATTGCTGCGATAAATGCTTTTCTTCTCCCACCTCATTTCATCCCAGGAGCAACCCTTCTCTGTTCCTCTGTTCATCCATTCAGCCGATATGCTTTTGAGCGGTCACCGTTGGACCGGCACTGGGCACAGCGCGGTGTACAGATAAACACCGTTTTGTTTGGGATTCTCAGTAACCTGTGTGATCACAGAGCTCCTAAGTGGCAAAACTACATTGAAATCATCTTTTTTTAAAATTTATCTTTATTGTTGGAAGTATTACAGATGCCCCCTTCTTAACTCCATCGACCCCGTCTAGCCCGCACCCGCCCACCACCCCAGGCCTTCACCACACTATTGCCTTGTCCATGGGTTATGCATATAAGCTCTTTGGTTGATCTCTTCCCACCCACCCCCCACGCTCCCCCGCCTTCCCTGTGAGATTCCAGTCTGTTCCATTCTGGTCCATGCCTCCAGGTCTCTCCACTGCGTCAGGGAGATGGTGGCCCCTCCGCAAACTGAAGTTTGTAGCTGGTGCGCAGGGTGGGCCATCGCTGTTTGTCCCTCCAGACACAGCAGCTGCATCCTCGGGGCAGTCACTGCACCTCCTTGAGCCTCTGTCACGCCCCCCCCCCCTTGTCAGTGGGTGCCGTGGGTGGCACCCCTGCTGTGGGGAGGACACAGCGAGTGCCTGCTCCTGGTAGTCACTAACCATCATCCCTGTTTTCATTGTTGGTCCTGGGGGTGTTCGTGCCCGAGGGACAGCGGAGCTGCTTCCTGACTTCCTCCTCCTGGCTCTTAGCCAGGCGTTCTTGGAAGATATCCTTCCCCACGCTCACGTGGCCCGCCCCCCCCCCCCCCCCCCCGGGGACTAGTCACACGCTTACCCCTGAAGTTCCCAGGAGTGTGGACACCCCAGGGCCTCCCTCGGCACCCTGCTGGGCGCTGGCAGCTCCTCCTCCTCAGCTTCCTGCGCACCCACGGCCCCGCCGCCCCGGGGGGCAGGGAAAGCATCCTGAGCGTGTGGCCAGGGGTGACTCGCCGGCCCCTGACTCATGGCGCTGCTGAGTAATCCTGGAAGGGGACTGATTAGGGAGCACGCCAATTTGCTATCAGGGCCTGATCGCGGGAACGCAGCTCCCCGGGGAAGAGAAAATGAAAAATATGACTAAACTGTCCTCCCACACGCACTGTCATTAAGACAGCGCTCCGCATGTCAGATATTTTTGCTCTGTCTTCAAATAGTGTGTTCCTCCAACTTTAAAAAATTTTTAAATTTAATTTTTATTATCCCTTCCTCCACCTTGTGCTCCTTCCCAGGACCTGCCTGACCTCAGAGTAAAGGTAGGTAAGCCCAGGCAGTCTGGTCCGCAACTGGTCCCACAGCTGAGGCAGAACCCCTCCCCCTCCTCCTCCCCTTCCCCTTCCCCTGCTCCTCTTCCTTCTCCCCTGCTCCTCTTCTTCCTCTTCCTCTTCCTCCTCCTTCTCTCCTTCTCCTCCTCCTGCTCCTCCTCCTCCTCCTCCTCCTCCTCCTCCTCTCTCTCCCCCTCCTCTCCTCCTCTTTCTCCGCCCCCTGCTCCTCCTCCTCTCCTCTCCTCCTCTTCCTCTCCTTCCTTCCCCTCCCCCTCCCTGCTCCTCCTGCTTCTCCTCCTCTTCCTCCTCTCCTCCTCTTTTCCACCCCCCCCACCCCACCCCACCCCCCGCCGCCATTTACCCAGACAGACCCACGGAAATAACCATGCCCTGGAAATAACCATGCCGTCTGGTCTAAAGAGTGATCAGCTGACCTCTGCGGCCTCCTGCTTCCCCCCACCCACCCAGAGGAAAGCCCCATATCAGCAAAACTGCCGCCAGTGAGTGACAGGAAGGTGGGTTGCTATGGGACTTCAGACAGTTTGAGAAGGCTCAATTCTCTCGCCAGCAGCCCCGCCTGCCAAGCCCCAGGGTTCTTCCATCCATCTGCTGGTTTCTTCTCAGTTTTCCTCTAGGTGTGTGTGTGTGTGTGTGTGTGTGTGTGTGTGTGTGTGTGTGTGTGTCTTCCTGTTGCTGCTCCTCCATCATCCCTTTTCTCTGCAGCCCCTGCCTGGGTTCTGTCTCTCTGTCTTGGAGTTTCTCTGTCTCAGGGCTTCACTGCTGTTCTCTGGCTCCGTCTGTGTGTCCATTTGCCTCCGTCTCTAATCTTCGCAGCCTCTGCGGCTCCTCTCAGCCTCTGGCCTTTGAGGGGCAGTGCTCTGCCTCCCCTCCCCAGGTGCTTCCCAGGAAGTCTTGCGGCTCCTCCTCCCTCTCACCCGTTAGGGTTGCCACCCATGACATTGGCCTGTGGTCTGAGCAGAGCCTAGATAGTGCTCCTGGCCAAGGCTCTGTCCTCCCATCCAGGGTGACCTGTCCCAGCCCCACCGTCAGCTTCTCTGGGGGCCCACGGCCATTGCCAGGACCTGGGGCCTCACCCCTTTCGCCAGGGCTGACCCTCTTGGATCTAAGGCACAGGTTGTTCTTCAAGACTTCATGCTAATTTTCTGAGTCTCTTGTGTAAATGGATTCCCTGGAAATACCTCTCCCCACCCCCACCCCCCCCACACACCCCCAGCAAATTACAGATCCTCCGTCCAGCTTCTTCCCCAGAGCACGGGTTTCCACGCCCGGACACTCCAAAGTGACTGCTTGTCATAGTAAGTTCTGCCTATCTTCCTCTTGTACAGCCAACACATCAGATAACTTTATACAACGTAGCACCAGCCTCCGGTTGATTCACTTCCATTCCGCCAGGATTTTGATCTTTATTTTTTTAAATAATTTTTTATTCTTCAATTACAGTTGGCATACAATATTGTATTAGTTTCAGGTGTAGCACCCAATGCTTAGACATTTATATAACCTACTAAGTGATCATCCGATAAATCTGGTACCCAGCTGGCACCACACACAGTTATTACAACAGTACTGACCGTATTCCTCAGGCTGAACTTCCATCCCCTGGCTTATGCGCTGGCTCCTCCATCCAGTAGAGCTTCACCCTGCTCCTCTGTGACAGAAGGTTCATGGGTCGCTGGCGTGGGGGGGTGTGGGGGGAGTTCTTTCCTTCAGTGGTTTGTTTCATTTGGAAACATTGTTAAGTACTTGAGGACTGCAGAGGGGGTCTGACTGGGCCCCCAGATGAAGTGGGGAACAGTGACATATTTTTCTGTCCTCCTTCCCTCTTCTCCCATCTCTAGTAGGACCGCAGCTAAGTTGTTCTCTATTTTTGTCTTTTTTTTTTTAAAATATACTTTATTGATTTTTTACAGAGAGGAAGGGAGAGGGATAGAAAGCTAGAAACATCGATGAGAGAGAAACATCGATCAGCTGCCTCCTGCACACTCCCTACTGGGGATGTGCCCGCAACCAAGGTACATGCCCTTGACGGGAATCGAACCTGGGACCTTTCAGTCCGCAGGCCTACGCTCTATCCACTGAGCCAAACCGGTTTTGGCTATTTTTGTCATTCTCTCCTTCTGTCTGGAGACATTCTTCCCATCCCTTCTCAGCCCCACCTGCCAGAGGGATATTTTCTCACAAGGCTGTTGAATATTTAAATGAGATCGTGTCCACGAAGGCGTGGCGAATTGGAAAGCATAATGATGCCTGGTCTGTAAGTGGCATCCCAGCCCCCAGGGACAGGGCAGCTCGAGCTGGGGGCAGTGTTTCTCATTGTCTCTTGCCTTTTTGACTTCTGACACCTCCCCGACCAAAACCTCCAAATTTACCCCAGACAGATGTGAATAGGACTCTGCATGCCTGTCACTCCAGTCCCTGCAATTCTCACACCCACAGAACTTACCTTCTTAGAAGACCATGGTGCATTAGGCATGAAACAGGCCACTCCTACCCCCTGTAGGAACTTCCTCATAGCGGTGTTGACGTCTCTGTTGAATGCTGGCTGTGAAGGGGAGCTCACTACCTTCAGGCAATAAGCTTAGGGGTCAAGAATATACCCTATTGGGATCACGATGAGCCTCCGTCTCACCTCAGGCACCTTTACGTAGCCTCTGTAGTCTCAATTTTCCCCTTTGTTAAAATGACAATGAGGAATATACTTGTGTCCGGGTGTTGCGAAGCATCAGGGAGATAATGCAGGGAGAAGGGCTTATCACAGTGCCGGATGCTTTGTAAGTGTGTTCAGTAGTGCGGCTATTTTATTATTATCTCACAAGGCAGCCTTTACATGGCTCTGAACTAAAATTGGCCTCCCAATAAACTGAAGAGGGCCCGGTTCTGCAGTCTGGAGCCACACAAAAGGTGTCTGCTCCCTCCTGCAAAGGACAGCCCTTCAAATGCTTGACGACAGCTTTCTCGTCCCGTCCGAATCTTCTCTTCTCCAATTTAAGTATCCCTCGTTTCCCCACCTGGTCTTCATATTTCTCATGGTTTCTGGGCCCTTTGCCATCTAGGTCACTGTCCTTTGTACACACTTGTCAGTTCCAAAAGCTGCAGCACGGGGAAGTGGAGGGGTGACTGTGAATGTGGTCTGACTTGCCCAGAGCACAGATGGGGCTGCCCTTGATTTGGTCACTGTCAACAGGCAACACCTTTGTTGGTGTGTGTTGGTGTGTGTTTGTTGATTGGTTGACTTGGCAACCTGCAGCCAACCGAAACCTCCTGATTTCTCTCCAGCCGACCTCCTCGTGCTTGCTGAATTAGTGTTTTTAATTAATGCAGGACGGATGTTGTGTCTGTTCAATTGCGTTGTATTTCTTTTGACCCCTCCTGTAGGTTGAAGATCTGTTCTTAATTTCATGACCGGAATAGATACTATATTTCCATATTCATAAATCAAGAATTGGAACAGGGTAAACTGTGAAAAGCTCCCACACCCCCCTGCTGCCCAGCCTTCCCTCCCCACATGGTAGTGACCAGGCTCGTGGTTTCTGTCTCCTCCTGGAGTTGCTTTATGCGGCTACAAGTGAGCACTGACACGGGTTCTTGCGCGTCACCTGCTTTTCCCGCACACAGTAGCGTGTGGCCCACACAGCTCCGAAGCTGGCTCTTCTCACCTGACGATGGCGGATATCCCTCTGAGTCCTCCGTCTTTCCTCAGACGTGCTTTCATATCCACCAGACTCAGGACCTTTGTTCATAAACTGAGCTTTTCATCATGGTCTTTATCCAAGTTGTTTACAGACAGGTGTGGAGCCCAGAGCCTGTCACCACGGCCAAGCCCCAGGCTGATGGCTACCCATAAGTCAAGCTCATCTTTCTCCTTCTTCCTCTCAAGGAGAATGCGCAGGTGTGTCAGACACCTCACCACAGAGCTGGCTGTGCAGCTTCCTGATCTATCGGTCTAGGTCAGTGGTCGGCAAACTGCGGCTCGCGAGCCACATGCAGCTCTTTGGCCCCTTGAGTGTGGCTCTTCCACAAAATACCACAGCCTGGGCGAGTCTATTTTGAAGAAGTGGTGTTAAAAGAAGTTTAAGTTTAAAAAATTTGGTTCTCAAAAGAAATTTCAATCGTTGTACTGTTGATATTTGGCTCTGTTGACTAATGAGTTTGCTGACCACTGGTCTAGGACAGTGCTCTCAGCCAGGGAAGGTTTTCCCCTGGGGACATTGCAATGTCTGGAGACAGTATCTTGGTTGTCACAACCAAGTGTGTGTGTGTGTGGGGGGGGGAACGCTCCTACTGGCATCTAGTGGGTAGAGGCCAGGGTGCAACTCAACATCCTACAATGCACAGGGCATCCCTCTTGCCCCCACCCCCACAGAACAACAAGTTACCAGGTCTGGATGTCAGCAGTGCCAAGGCTGAGAAACCCGGATCTAGACCTTATCAAAACAGAGATGAATTTTAGAGATTAACTTGGTATTACCTGGTCTTCGTGAATCCCTGTTGGTTCTTAATCAGCACCACTTTTCAAAGGTTATATTAACATACACTTTTTTTGGCAAGAGAGAATCCTCTGATTGAATGGACATTCATCCGGACTCCCCCGCCTCATGTAGAGTCCCCTCCCCTCTCCGGGGACCGACAGGAGTGCCCTGCTCCATGGAGACATGTGAGGTGCGTTTCCGCTCTGGCGGGTCCTCTCCTATTTCCCAGGATCACTCACATTCCTGGGGCACTTCAGTTCTGGCTTCTCTCCTCCAGGGACCTCCACCCAGCAGGAGTGACAGGGACCCTGTGGGAGGTTAGGAAGTCGTACAGAAACGTCAGCGCCAAGGGGACAGGCTCAGGAGAGCGGCCGTTTTTCCATCTTTAAACGTGCCCGGTGTCCCCAAATGAGCATTTCCAAAACCTTGATAAATGGGTAGAAAAACCACTTCCCACACCTCTTGAGAAGACTACATCTGAAGAGAGTTGAGTGGAAGCTTTAAAGGAGCTGTTGGTGTCCCCAGAGCCCAGATTCCCCATGGAGACCACAGGCCCGGGGCTCCCAGCCAGGACTGGTCCGTGTCCATATTCACTGAGCTCCCACTGAATCCAAAATGCTGCCAGGGCCCTCCTCGTCGTTGGGGGATAAATAAGCCTGCATCCAGCTCTCCTAGAGCCTACAAGCAGCAACCTCTGTAGCGGGAACCATGAACTTGGGACAGATCTGTGTCCAAATCCCACAGAGACAGCAAGACTGTGTTCACTGGACTCAGCACTTCCTGCCTCCCAGGGTCGGTGTCTCCTCAGCAGGAATGGCAACAGCAATAGCGGCTTCATGGTCGCGAAGACAATGCCTCGTGCACATGGTCGGAAGTTGATGTCCGGCCATTACCTAGGATGCTAACCTCTAAGCACAGACATTGGACCTACAGGATCTGATAAGCTCTATATAAAGGCACAGAGGACTGTGGACACATAAAGGAGGAGTCGCTCGCTGAAGCAGCTGGGAGTGTTTGGAAGACGCTGAACTTGGCGTCCTTCGAAGACCTGCCTTTGAATGCCTCCCCCATGGCTCATTAGCGGCGTAAACATGGATGCTTGGCTTCATTTCCCTGAGCCTCTGTTTTCTGTTTTGTTTTGTTTTAATCTATGAAATGGAGATAACAGCACCTACCTAAGCAGCAGTAAATATTAAATAAATGCTTGTTGTGTCCGCGGTTGAGCTTCAACCAGGGAGACTTCTGGAACTAGGTGGCATTTGAGCTGAGCCCTGAGGAACGAGGGGGAAGTTCATAGGGGAAGAGAGGACCAAGAAGATGTCCCAGGGAGAGGTAAGGGCTGAGCAAACAGGAAATCAGGGATGCTGGTGGCGATCTCCAGGAAGTTAGGGACAGGAGCTTTGGGTATCAGACAGGCCTTGGTCAAGTTATCTAACCTCTCTAAGCCTCAGTTTCTTCATCTGTAAAAAGTAACCTGCAAGGTGGATGTGAGTATTCAGTGGGGTCACATACGAAAGCAGTCAGCTCGGTGCTTGGCTCGGTGAATGGACAGTCGCGCTGGACCCATGCCTCTAGGCTCGATCTTGGGCTGGAAGGTGCGGATGGGTTTGTTGTCAAGGGCCTAGTAAGCCAAGTCAAGGAGGAAGCCAGTTGTTTGGGCAACAGGAAGTCATTACCAGCTTTTGAGAGAAAAGTGACATGATCCAAACTGTTGCAGGCTAACTCTTGGTGACAGTGTGGCGGGGAGGCAGGGGAGGCAAGTGCCTAGCACTAGGGAGACCAGTTGGCCCAGAAAACCGTGCCGCAGTATAGTTTTTACCATCTACTTACTTTGGCCTCTGGAGCAAGCCACCGAGATTCAGCAAGGTCCGAGGTCCTGGTGGGCAGTGGAGGGTTCCGGCCCCTCCCTGCTGGCCTCTCTTCCACCACCCCCCGGCGACAGCTGCGGCTCCCACCCCCAGTCCCCGTTTGGAGCAGTGATTAATCCAGGTTTAAAATAATCTTTGTCTTCTCCCTTTGTCCGCCCCCAGCACAGCCTGCTCTCTTCTCATCCCCCACCCTCCTGGCCACACCTCCGAAACCAGCCTTGGGCACCTTGGGCACGGGCACCGCCTGGGCTCACACACTGAGGCACCTTCCTGTACTGTCACCCCCCACACACACACACACACACACACACACACACACCTCCAGACTCAGAGCAGACAACATACCTTCTCTTCCAGGCCCTTCTCTTCCCCAGGGGGCTGGGCCAGGGCAGGGAGACATAGTAGGCGACCTCTCTCCTCACTGACACTGACCCCGGAAACGCAGGACGAATGCACACCCGGATGCCGGAGGCCCTGCCTTGCTTCAGTGTGGCCTGTCGGTCAGTTCTAGACTTCTGTGGAACACCCTGTGCCTCGGTTTCCCCCTTGGTCCCCTGGCTTCTTTTCTTTCCCAAAGAACATTGTTTCGTTTCCTCATTGATGTTCCTAAGTTGGGGCCGTGGATAATGTCCTCCCATTAAATCAATGAAGAAAACCCAAGCTCAGAGAGCGTAAGTGGTTTCCCCGAAGGTCGGAGGGAGAAAGGGAGTGGGGAGCCAGCCCCCAAGGAGTGCCCCCGGTCTGTCCAGTGGAGGCCGCACCTCCTCCCTCCGAGGCTACGGGGTCTCCGTTGATGTTTCTTCCACTCACCAGGGCAGGTGACACCCTCCTCTCCCGGAATAAGCCTGGAAGTTAGGAGACAGTTGCCATGTGACTGAGCCTAGCACATGCTTTCGCCTGGCTCCAGCCATTCTGTTTAGACTCAGAGAAGGACACGTGGACCCAGATAAGGCAAAGTAGCAGATAGTGGATCGAGATGGATCCTAGAAGTTGAAATGTCACATCCTGGGTATCGTAGTTCAAAGGGATGCAAAGATATCTGGTCTACCTCCCTTATTTTACAGAGAGGGAAACTGAGGCCCAGACAGTGGGAGGAGCCACTCAGAGCCACACAGCTGCAGAACAGTGGGGTGACCTCTGGGACCCTACTATCTGCCTGCCCCTGAGGCCACCCTGGAGTCCCACTTTGTCACATGAGGCACAGATGCTGTTGCCATGGTTTCTCCCTCCTGGTGACATCACATAGAGAGAATTTGTTTCCCCAGCACATAGTGGCCAGAGTCAGGGGTTAGGAGACAAAGGTGTCAGGAGCGGGAAGCAGCCCAGAGTTAAACTTGAGGAACCACGAGAGAAGCTGCATGTGGGCAGCTGGTGGGGACTTGAGCCCCTGCGTGGCCTGGGGAAGGTGCTCAGGTGGCTGCCAGGCTGAACTTTCTCCGCTCCGTCCGGTGGTAAGAAAGGGAGGCAGGAGTGTGTCTGATGGCCTGGATGGAGTCAGGCTAAATAGTTAATGATCTTGACAGAGACCTGGACGGGCCGTTCCTTTCTCTAAACAGTGACACAGGGCTCCCTGGCTGGGAGACAGAGGGGCCAGCAGCCTGGCCCGCAGTGCTGCTTTCCAGCTGCCTGGGAGAGGGGATGGGGAGAGGTTAGGGAGGGAACAGGGGACAAGAGGAGTCCGGGAGGAACAGGGAGGGGACAGGGAACAGAGCAGAGGAGGTGGAGCAGAGAGGCTGGGGGCAGAGGGGGCTGGGACCCACCGAGCACCCCCTTTATTAAAAATATAACGGTTCATTCTTTACATTGGGGATAAAAACCTGTTGTAATTACCTAGCAGTCGGAAGGCAATTTTCAAGCAGCTTTATTGTGCTGCTCCCCAACCAAATGTGCAGGAAAACAGCCACTGGGGAATAGCAGGAGCGAGGACACGCGGCAGTTACTATGATATTTAAATGTTTCCACGGTCGAAATTCCAATAAGGTTTAAATAAACCATAAGTTGATTTCTCCCTGGATTATTTTCCCTCCCCCTCCTTTATTACTAAGACACTGTGCTCCTGCACTAAGTTTATCTGGCACCAGCAAAGAAGTCCCAGCAGGAAACTTCAAAACTGTGTGTGCTACATTCGTGCCTCTCTCCTAACCCAGGTCCCAGAGCCAGGCCCTCTCCATCCTCCCGGGGCATCAGCTGGGGTAGCCTGAGGCCATGGCTCGCCCCTCAGATCCCAGAGGTGCCCGGGTCCATTCCCCCAGGCTGGCTAACCTCTGCTCATTGCTCGGTTGTACCTTATGCACTAGTAGTTACCAATGACAACCTGGTGAATGTAGCTAAGCTGCTGTAACTCAATTGATCAGTCCTTTGACAGTCAAGACCAAGTCTCAAGTATCCCCCTGCTGAGTCTAGCTTGGGCGGGGATCCTGGCAGTGGGTGATGTCTGGAATCTGCACTCAGATGTTTCACATCTCCCTGTTATTGTCCTAGGTATGATTCTTTGAATAGTAGGCAAGTTCTAGGCTCAGAGGGGAATGCAAAGAAGGGTAAACCATTCTGCCAACGATAAATATCTAATAATAGTTAAAATATATGTAGTACTCCTATAGGCCAGCCATTTGCTAAGCCATATACACATATTTGTTCACTTAATCCTCACAACAAGCTGAAGAGTGGTTACCACTCTAATCACCCCATTTTTCAGATGAGAAAACTGAAGTAAAGGGTGCTTAAGTAATTTGCCTGAGATCTCATGGCATTAACCCAGACAGTTTCACTCCCAGGCTGATCCTGGATTCACCTACTCAAGGCTGCATTGCAGACACATTCACTTTCCTTAGAATTAACGTATTTGAAATCCTCTGGATGAGCCAACTCTGGGTTAAGCGAGGAAAGCTTGTGGTGGTACCTCCCTCAGAGACCTTGAGGAACACAGAGACACACGCCCAGATGAGAGCCCTTCCCCTTGGAGGCCGGACACTGGTAAAGACAGCCCCCTGAAGTCAGCACTGTCTTCCCTGGACTTTGTACTTGCATCTGGACGCCCAAGCAAGCTTCTTGCTCGAAGGCTGAGATAAAGCATGTCCTGACTTTCACACCATATGGTTCTTTTCAGCCCATAGCACAGACAGAGCTGGGAAAGGGTGAAGAGCTCTGTGCATGGACTTTAATTTCAAACTTTGAAAAATAGGCCATGTCTAGGAATATTTGGCCAGGGAAGTGACTTCATGCTGAGTTTCCTGCTCAAGGCTGCATTTCAGGGGCCATTAGAGTAATCCCTGGAAGCCGAGAGGCAAGGATGTAAATGCATTGACTCAGAACCTTCCCTCGCACGCAGAAACCCAACCGACCAAGCTCCACGCCAACTCCCCACCAATGAATATTTATGGTGCTTGTATTAGTCAGGGTCCTCCAGAGAAACAGAGTCAGTAGGAGAGATGCATATATTTCTTACAAGGAATTGGCGCACACAATTATGGAGGCTGAGAAGTCCCCCGTCTGCAGCCGGCAAGCTGGAGATACAGCAGAGTCAATGTGGAGCTCCAGGCTGAGTCCAAAGGCCCGAGAATCAGAAGAGCTGAGGGTGCAAGTTCAAGAAGAACCGATGTTTCAGTTCAAGTCCAAAGGCCAGAAAAGATCCATGCAATAGTTCAAGCCATCATTTTGTTCTATGCAGGCCTTCAACTGATTAGATGAGGCCCGCCCACATTAGGGAGAGCAATCTGCTTTACTCATTCTACCATTTAGATGTCAGTGTCATCCAAAAACACCCTCACAGACACACCCAGAATAATGTTTGACCAAATATTGGGCACTCTGTGGCCCAGGCAAGTTGACACATAAAATTAAGCATCACAGAGCCCCTGCCTGGGTGCATTCTCTACTGCTTGCCCTCCAACTGGTGTTCTAGAGGCAGGAATGTAGGGGAGCGTGCTTAGTAGAGCGCCCCATCAGCTCCTCTAATGAGGCTGCCCTTTCTGTTGGCCGCCTACATCTGTCATCTTTGGCAGCCAGCTGTGCAGGTTAAAGCATCAGTGCATGACAGTGGGAGTACCTCTCTCCACCCCTCACCCCCTTCTTTTCCTCCACAGACCCCACGCTAGCAGGGGTAAATGGGGCAGAGAAACCAGGGATGGGGAGAAGGGTCCACCTGTGGGTCCTGCCTGGTCTGCAGCCTTGGCCTCCACAGTGGGTACCCTGGATGGAAGGATGCTGGAGTGGAAGCAGAGTCCCTGTGTCTCCCCTTGGCTCAGCATCTGAGCTCATGCTGACTAGGAGTCCCGTGTCTTATTAGGCATAATAGGGCCATATTGTGGCTGGCGGGAGGGAAGCTCATTTCACACTCTGAGAAATGTGATTCGGCAAAGAGACGGGAAGAGGTTTCATGTACACACCTCTCTGCTTGCTAGTCGGGAAGTTGGCAGTTGCATGGAGTTTCAAGCATTGTTGGATGTAGGTGAACTTAAGATACAGAGAAACCTTACCCCAGCTCCCCTAGAGGTGAGTGGTACTCCAAACAAAGACCCCTTGTAAACATAGCACAGTGCCCGCACCATAGTAGGAACTTCTCTGAATGCATTGGCACAAGTGGGCAAGTGAATGAGTGATGGAGCTCAGACAGGATCCCAGACAGTCGGTGCAGATATGAGCCATCCTCCCTGGAGACAGATAGCGAGGATCCCAGGAGCCAGGCTTGGTGGGGATTCAGGACCAGGGACAGCTCCCACCATCCCCAGCTCCTCCCCCACCTCTGGGCCAAACTGCTCCAGATCCCCTCTCCCTCTTCTCCAGATAAATTCCCTTTGCCCATCTTCCTCCCCTCTTCTTGCCTCATCTGCTTTTGAAAGAGCGTGGTCAGGAGAAGGGGGACCAAATCGGTCTCTTTCCCTACCCCTAGGTTGTCTGAATAGTCACCAATCCAAAAGTTACCTTTCATTGACCTCAGAATAAGTCCTATGAGTATTCTAGAGCCAACTGGACTGGCCTGGTTTTGTTTTGCTGGGGCTGGAATTAAACTACACTCACAGCCGAAACTGGTTTGGCTCAGCTCAGTGGATAGAGCGTTGGCCTTTGGACTGAAAGGTCCCAGGTTTGATTCCGGTCAAGGGCATGTACATTGGTTGCGGGCACATACCCAGTAGGGAGTGTGCAGGAGGCAGCTGATTGATGTTTCTCTCTCATCGATGTTTCTAACTCTCTATCCCTCTCCCTTCCTCTCTATAAAAAATCAATAAAATATATATTTTTTAAAAACAACAAAAAACAACTACACTCACAGTTCCTGGGGTCCCACCCGCTGAAGTCAGGGCAGGCAGCCTGGAAGCAGAGGGTACAGGCAGTGTGGGTTGCATCCTAGGAATTAACATTCGTCTAACGAGGAACAAGGAAGTGGATGGGGCACACGCGGGCCAGGGCCAGAGCAGCCACGTGGCAGCACGGAGAACCGTGCAGGCACTCGGCAAATGCACGGCTGGATCGCCCGGGGCCTCTGCCCACTTGTGGGGTCTGTCTGCAATCAATTCCATGTAGTGGCCCTTGGAAGCAGAGAATGTCCTGTGGTTCGTTCTTAGTCATCTTACAGGTGTGGAAACTGAGGCCCAGACAGGTGAAGGAACCTGCCCAAGCGCAGTCAGGAGAGGGAGTCGGGGCCACGGGAGCACTCAGAAGTGGTTAGTGGATTTAGCCCACGGGCTCTCAGCTTGACCTGAGAAGAAGCAGACATGTAGGGGGCTAGTTTCCCTACCAGTTGACTAGTGAGCTTCTCGGTCTGTATATTTCTGAGCTTTCCCGCCGTCCCTGGTAGCCACGTCCTGAGCGGAGAAGGCAAGCGGCAGACGGCACGCAGGCTCTGTTTTTCTGCTCCTTCTGTGAACATCCATCAGCCACAACTGCATGTTGAATGGGGCTGTGAGGAACTTCAAGGCCAAGATGATTACATTTTATACATTACACTTCTGCCGGAGAGCTAAAAATACCCTCCCGTGGTTGCTAAGTGCAGGTCTAATGGTTTTCCTCGGAGGAAAGAATGGGATTCTAGTGTCTCTGAATCTGGAGGCCCCGTGTCCAGGGAAACGAAGGCAGGGGCGTTGTTGGAGCTGGCCAGAGAGCGCAGGGGAGGAGACGCTAGGGGCAACCCAGAATGCACTTCTCCCCAGTGTCAGGGAGCATCTCCGGGGACGATGCCCACAGAGGTCGTGGGTCCCTGGTGAGAGCAGAGCACAAGACGTCGCTTCGGGGAGAGATCCCTCCGATCGGCAGGACCCTCCCTTGGAGTCTGGCTTCCTGAATGTTCATTCTTAGAAATCCCATTCTTTCATTGGCACACAATGGCCAGTCCCCAGCGTAGCCTAGATATTTGCAAAAGGTGGGGGAGGGGAGAATTGATTAGGTGAGCAGGGTTTAGAGCAGCTCCCCTGCCTTCCCAGAGACCTGGTCGTGGTCTGTGGTGTCTCTCCCTTGATAAATGAAAACCTGGCTTACCAAGCAGGTGGCCACCCCAACACAGCCCGCTCCCCTCCCTGGGCCAGCACGCCCTCCAACCACACTCAGCAGCATTCGGTTTAGTTTTTAACTGATACATCAGATTCCAACTAGGAGTGGATCTCCCCTGAGAGGTCCCTTGTCGCTACATCTCCGGAACGGCTGCAAGGCCTTCCCTGGGACCAGTGTCCGCCCCGGATCACTGCAAGCCACATCGCCCCTCTGAACCAGAATGCCTCCTCGGGACGTTTGGTTCATTCCCTGGAGGCTGTTGCCATGGTTGCAGCCTCTGATTACCTTGGACATTGACATTCGCATGACTCTGTCCTTCCTGGCACAGGCTGGTGAGCGGCCCTGGAGGTGGGTGAAGAGACGGTTGGCTGGCCAGGGAAACTGGCCCGGAGCGAGGTGTCGGAGGCAGTGTTCCAGCAGCGGGCAGAGGGGAGGCCCCGGAGGCTAGTTCAGTGTCGCTGTGCCTGCGTGGCCGGCAGTGGGTGCCAGGCTGGGAGCTGTGGCTCAGAAGAAGAAAGGGTTTGTGTGTCATTGTCGGGGGGCTGGCTTTCTCTCGTTCATTTCATTCGGGGGAGCCATGATGAGCTCACCCCTCACTTAGGCAAAGCTCACAAATGCAAAGTTCATCTTTGACTGCGTTCTTAGGGTGGGGGGAGGAAATTGGGAAAACAAATCTCTATGAGTAAGAACTGTAAGTTCGCATTTGACTCACTACACTTGACTCCAGATGCTTTCTGCTGTCACCAGAATCAGTTCTGTGCTTCGGGGTGGAGATCCGCGCCGGTAGCAGGCAGGCACTTGGAATGGGCAAGTAGGAAAGGCAGTTCCCCTAAAAAATTTTTTTTAAAAGCTTCCAGGAGTGTGTTAACAAGGCAGCAGCTAGTCCCAGGGTGACCATTGCGAAAGAACAACACACTCGAATGTGTATGTTCTCGGATGTTTGTTAAAACAGCCTCGTAGCCCGAAGCTCCTCAGATGGGTTCATGCTGCGGGGTTGTGGGGGTGATCCATTCAGAACGGCAGAGAGCCAAAAAGCTCACTGTTGTTTGACTTCCAATGTGTGGTATGATGTATCGACATTGTACACATCCCATGGCATGTTTGCCTTCCTAATTATGTTTTGCTTCAACCGGTATGGAAATGAGCCGGCCGCTGTGAGCACACACCATTTAGTGGCTGGGTCGGGCTGCTCCAGAGCTTTCTGGGAATGTGGAGCGATGGGGAAATCGCAGGGATTTAACGTCTTGTGCAGACACTGGCCCCATGTGTAATCCACCTGAGCATAATCGGTGTCGGCCACAGTCGGCTTCATTAGGAGTGCAAGAATTAAATCTGCCCCGTCCTCAGCCCCGGCCAGTTCATTTTCTGTTCTGCCTGCTTGTGCCAAATATTTCATGAATCTTGAGTACCAGCGGCTGCCAAGCGGGCAGCTTTGCATCCATGGCAAGGGGGCTAATCTATATTTGCATATTAACCATACTTTCCGGTGCATCTCCATACCTTGGAAATGGGCATTTAGCAGCTGGGAAAGCGGAGGCATGTCAAGTGCTCAGAGCAATTCTGTAATAAGCATCTGCTTAAGAGAGACCCTGGGCCTGACTGGGGCCCTGGCTGAGGCTGCAGCTGCGCATTGAATACACTTCCCTGTCTCCCCGATGGAGTGGGCAGCCTTTCCTGCCCCGAGGGACAGATCTGGCCCAAACAGGCTTCCTCTTATTCCTAAAGCCGAGTTTCCAAGCCAGGCTTCCTTCGGCCCACAATTCCCTGCCCCCAGGGGGCTACTGGTTTAAGCCATTTTTTCTTCAAGAGACTTCATCTAATAACTCCCACCACCTGTCATACTATGCGTGCCTGGTGCCACGTGCCATGCCATTGCACGCCTGCTTCATAGGCTTCTAGGTGGGCAGTCCCCAGGAGAACATGCCCCGCCTCTGGCCTGGCTATATTTGTGTCCCCTGAAGGGCAGGCTCTGTTCTTGTCTGAGTGCCCTCTTCTACCTACCCCCCACTCCTCCCACCCCCAATGCACACACTTTCTAGCAGAAGGCTGGGACCTGCACCAGGGCACAGTGTCAGGGGTGGATGGCCCAGGACTGGATCAGCGTTAGTACCCAAATGTTCATTAGTACCCAAATGTTCATGGGAGCCAAAGAGGCATTAGCCAGAAACTAGCAGAGACTCTGGGAAAACCAAGCACAGCTTCCGGTCCAAGGACCACAGGCAGGAGCAGCATCCAGGCTGCAGACCGGGAGCTGAGAGCTGAGGTGGCATTGGAGTAAGGCCAGCGCCCAACACCGCACCGGCCCAGGGTCAGCCCAGTGGTATTTGTCCAATGAATGGAAGAGAAGATTCAGAATGATCTGACTGCTCCCTAAAACCGGGAGGGCATCTGCCCTGATGAACTTGGTGAGCATGCTCAGTGGGTACAAAGGAGTGGACAGGCCAACCTAAGGAGCACTTGGTAAGAATTTGCTAGTTTGTGGTCTCTTTTCCAAGAAGCCCAGCTCAAAGCTCCATCAGCGTGTGGTTGACTTATCGTGTGGCACTGAGATTCCTTATTTCCCATTGTCTCACCCTCACTTCTCTTAGCTCACCCCAAAATGTTGCTTCCTGGTCGTAAAAGAGAACAAGCACCCTTTCCCATATTTCTGTTCATGATTTTATGAAAGAATCTTGACACCAGCATTTCCCAAGGTGGGCCTTGTAGTGCACCATCCAGAGAATGGTCACAGTCAAAAGGTTTGCAGAGCAAATAAATTTAGAAAACACTGGATTTAACAAAATGAAGCCAGTTTCTTCCCTGCAGAGTGCCTCGGGCTTCAACCTGCTAACTGATCTGCGTTCCACAAGGGCAAATGCCAGCGCACCCCACCCAGAGCCCTCGTGTGTGGCCTTCTGACAGGACGAGGGTTCTGCTGACCACAAGGGAGTCGACAGTCTCCTCCTTCCTTCATCGTGCCCTCCAGGCCCTGGCTCCCTTATCTATCACGTGGGGATAATCATCCCACTCACCTCATAGAGTTGTTGCGGAGATTACATGAATTCGTACATGTACCATGGTTAGAAAGTGCTTGGCACTTCGTAAGCATCAAACACAGGTGTTGCTATTTTTATTGTTGTCTTTGAGAGCATTATTTCTGGCTCTTTTTAATCCAGGCTGGCCTTCACCAGTGTACCATACTCGCTCCCATGACGTTCACTAATCACTTCTCAGCCCCCCCAATCCAGTGGCCTCCTCTTGTTCCTCCTCCCCTTGGCCTCCAGGC
Source organism: Cnephaeus nilssonii (assembly GCF_951640355.1). Taxonomy (NCBI): domain Eukaryota; kingdom Metazoa; phylum Chordata; class Mammalia; order Chiroptera; family Vespertilionidae; genus Cnephaeus; species Cnephaeus nilssonii. The sequence goes on along the minus strand of NC_137092.1, from coordinate 7,166,577 downwards.
AGCCTTTGACGCTCTGTTCTCCTGTTCCTCATGCCTTGCCCTCCCTGCTTGGACTTCTCTTCCTCGGCCCTCTCTGTGGTCCTTCCACTCTGCTGGGCACTGCTCCTTGGGTTCCTCCTCACCTCCACTCTGTAAGCTTAGATTTTCCCCAAGAATCATTCCTGGGCTCTTTTGCTCTTTCTCGGTACCCTTTCCTTAGGAAATCGTTTATCACTTCAGGGCTTCGTCTGCTAACCTTGGTGAAGGCAAATGGTACCCGATTAATTTCCCATTCTCAACTTTTCTCCTGAACCCCATGCTGTCTGTCCATCTTTTCCAACCACATGCTGGACATCTCAGCCTTAAAACCTACCACCCTTCAAACTCGGTGAGTCCAGAGCTGCACTCACAGCCCGAGCCCTTCAGCGTCCTTCTTCCGTTCATGCTCCCCTTTCTCTTAGGGACACAGTTGTCCTCTTCACCACCCAAGCTTGGTTCCTCTCTCCTCTGGCCAGGCCCTACCACCTCTGTAGCCATCCTGCTCTGAAGTCCGTTTCCTTGTCTGCATGTTCCCTGCCTCCTCCATAAGTCACTCCTTCGTGATGCCTTCATTGCCTTGACCATCATAACAACTTCTTACATTGTCCATTGTAACCGTGCTTCTAGAATACTCGTCTGAAAAAACATTTTCTTCATCTCATATCCTGCTTGAAAACATTGGGTCCCTCCCTGCTAGAATGAAATGCAGACTCAAGGCCTTTTACAAGACTCAGCTCTCTTTCCAATGTCACAGCCTCGACTTCTCTTCACAAGGCCTCCACTTCAACCCACCGCTGTCCTCAGCGTGCTCCACGGGTGCCCGCACGTTCCTCGCCATCCCTCCCGCCGCCTCCTTCCTGAAGTCACAGTGGCTCCTGCTGGAGGTCACCACTGCCCGTTCCCATCTTCCTACTGGAAGTTAGATTCCTCAGGATCCGTCTGTCTCCCATCCCACATACACTTCGCACAGAACGGTAGCTCCATAGATGTTGGTCAGGTGAATGAAGTGATGTGTTGTGATTGGAGGGACACTACGTGGGCGGAGGGAGGCCACCTCTTTCCTTTTGTGCGTCTCTTTTTCTTTCACTGATTGCAGCCCCATGTGCCATCTTAGACAAGAGACCCTGGAGCACCATTGGCTTACGTGGCTGCCATTCCCGATCTTGGGCGTGATGTTCCCCTCCCCTGATCAAAGCTCTCTTAACAAGGTGCCCTGGCTGAAACTCTCCAAGCAGTGCCCGCCTTTGAATGCCCGTATCTTCATGATGCCCGTGTCTTCAAAATGGTGCCGACACCAGCCGGCCCTTTAATTAAAGCCGTAAACCTTCGTTCTCCCCAGTAATGTCCTTCAGCGTGGAAGTGACCATCTGTCCTCTTAATCTGGCTCAGGCTGAGTCTGCGGCCGAGTGCCTCCGGTGCCCAGTGTCGGGATGAGGGGAGTCGGAATCAGACAGGCTGCTCTCACTGTCCACCATGCCCGCCCCTCCACCAGGCTTCCCGCAGCTGGAACCCTTTCCCGTGAAGCCTGTGCCCAGGGCCCGCTAGGGAATAGTAAGTGTTCATTGGGGAGCAGTGTCTGGGGGGGAAATGTGAAATAACACAAGTGACTTCTGGGATCCTGCCTGCTGGGGTTTGAATTCCCACAGCTACCAGGAGGCAATCAAGACACCAGTGGCCAAGGGAATGCGCTCTGGAAACAAGCTATGGAAACAGGTTCCAGCGGAGTCAGGGTCCAGTCAGGAAGGGAGAAGCCACCCTGGGCATTTCAAACAGAGGGCATTTAGTACAGGGAGTTCGTGACGAAGTGTGGGACTGCTGGGGGAGCAGAGGAGCATTGCGGGAACCCAGAGATGATAAGTGCCGCCACAGCTGCTGTCTCCAGGGCTGGGAGGACAAGAGGGAGGACCTACCGGAGCCTGGGGCTCAGAGGAGCTGGTGCTCAGACCCCTGAGATGCTGGTGGTCCTCACAGGAGCCCGGAGGCTGGACCTGAAATGCCCCGAAGAGTCAGCAGCGGGAGCCAAGAGCCACTGCCGGAGCAGCTACCGCAGGAACAGGAAAAGCCAGGAGAGGAGTCCCTCCCGCCTCCCTGCCTCCTGCTTTCCCTTCTCCTGCGAATGCTGTAGAAGGCCAGGTATCAGGGCGGCAAGGGGTCCAGCTGAGAACAGGGACCAGACGGGCTGGGGCTGGAGCAGTAGATAAATCGTTGGCACAGCTATTTCTAGGTCGGTGGCCTCGAGCCTCGGGCCGATCTTCTGTGCCTCGGTTTCTCATCTTTAAAATGGGAGGAACACGACCTGTTTCCTGGGATGGCTGAGAAGTCTAATGGAGCCAACACACAGGAAGCACGTAGGACAGCGCTTGGTGCATGGCAGGTGTTCAAAAGTGTTACCTAGTATCGTTCGGCCAGCGTGTATCTCAATCAATCTGCTTCCCATCTCAGTTGCCCCAGTAACACACATACTATAGTGATCCTTGATGTTGATTTGGTGCAGGCACTTTATTTCCACACCTGACTTGTGTGTGTGTGTGTGTGTGTGTGTGTGTGTGTTCGTTCTTTTGGGAGGTAGTAGTTTTTTTGGGGATAAAGGGGGTGGAGTACAGGCTTGATCAGATGTGAATTCCAAACCTAGATCCATTGCTTGCTGGCTGCATGTCAATCTCCTAATCCCACCTTCCTGGTCTATGAAAGCAGGCTAGCACTACCTCCTTGCAGGGTTCTTACACGAGATGATCCACGTGAAAACGCCTGGCCCAGGGTCCTGGGCCCGGTGGACGTTCACTGTGTTGGTTCACGCCTCTCTTCCATCCCAGCTGAGCGCATAGGGCCATGTGCCACTTGGAGCCGTGAGCTTCAAGTTCATTGACCAGCTCGGCCAATGTTGTGTCCAACAGGCACTCACGAGTTTCATCAGGCAGAGGTGGAGGAGGGCCATCTCTCTGCTCGGGCCCCGTCCCTGCCTCATGACCACGCAGTGACCCTTGTTGACCTTTTGTCTTAGCTCCTCTTTCTCTGTGTTCAGTCTGTAAGTGGGGACTAGAAGAATATGTGGGCTAGTGCATGTAGCGTGGCCCTAGCCCCAGCTCCTTCAACATCCTGTAGTGACGCTGAGGCTGGAAGAGGGTGAGGCAATGGATGGAAGAGGTGACGCTGAGGCTGGAAGAGGGTGAGGTGATGCTGTGACGAAGGAGAGTTCAGGCTGGTGGACCGTTGGGGATGAAGGCTGGAGGAGCCCACACCTCGCGTTCCCGGGGGGCCGTGTGGGCCAGGTGGGGGTGCGGGGAGCCCTGTGTCTGCCTGGTATTCTAACAGCTTGTACCTTTCTGTGTGTCGTGAGCGCGCTTGAAAGGGTCTGTAGTTATGAATGTTAAGCGGACTTTTTGTAAAGGAAAAGCAAAGGGGGAGAGATGATTCCGACGTGTCCTTCTGTGGGGTCAGGGCTGAGGCCCGCAGTGAGCCACTCTGAAGGGCACAGTCTGGGAAACAACTGACCTTGCTGAGCCAGGAGTCCCTCCTGAGGCGCCCTCTTGGTCAAGAACGGCCTGCTGGAGGCAAACGCAGCAGCAGCGGGGACGATTGGGTTGGGAGGGAGTTGGGGGGCGCAGGAGTTAGGCAGTTATTTTCAAGCTACATGAAAAGAGGCTGGCTGCAAGGAAGGTCTCCATTTGTTCATCTTTGTTTAGCCCTTAAAAAACCAGGTAACTGGGTCCTAGGATAACATCAGAATTTATATTTTATTCATCAAAATTGGCAAAGACAACAAAGAAGTCCCAAATGCCCAGTGCCAAGGCGTCTGGATGGGGACAGTCGCCTGTAGCTCACCAGTCCTCACACCTCCAAGGTCACCCAAGGTCAGTCAGCCTGTGGTCAGTGTTCTGTGAAGCTCAACCAGGGTCTGGCCACAGTTACACGTGAGGACTGACCACGAGCCAGGCACTCTTCCAGGTGCTTTCTCTGTAGGAACCCACTCAGCTGCACTGTGGCCCTGTGCGGGTAAACTGCTGCTGTCCCCATTTCACAGATGAGGAAACTGAGACAAGCGAGGTTAAGCTCATACAACTAGTAAGTAGTAGAGTAACGACTGATGATCCCGGAGCCTGTCCTCAGAACTCCTATACTTCTGTGCAACGCTGATGAAGGATGTTTCTAGAGATCATAGCTCCACGTCCAGGAAAGAGCGGATCCCGTGGTTTCTGACATTCCGTGGGACCATGTGTAGATGCGCCGTATTAGATTTAGGCTAAACTCCAGTGGCCCCATCGCTTGATTTAGTTTTTCATTGTAAAAATCATCACCATTTTAAATATAAATCTTGTTAAGAAGGTGGAGTCTCTTCAAATTCCCCAAGGTTTGGGGCCAGTAGCACCTTGTGCTCCGTAAATAAAGCTCGGTTGGTAAGTGGCTGTTCACGGATGTGTTGCCCGTGGCGCCTCTGCTCTAGAGGGCAGAGCTGAGTGGTTGACAGCTGCAAGCCTAAAGTACTTCCTGTCCGGCCCTTTATCAAAAACCGTGCCACCCCCTTCAGCTAAGAGCACTTTCAGCCAGCGCCCACTTGTGGTCGGAGGCTGGGGAGATCCCAGTGGTCCCACATCTGGCCCGGCAGACACAGCCTGTTCCCCGAGGAAATGCATCGCGTCTGTGCAGTCCGGGTGGAGCAGGCGGGTGCAGGCTGTGAGGTGCCAGCCCTGTGGATAATCTTGGGGTTTGATGCCTTCTGCTCGTTTGGGGGTCTCTGGCATGACTGGAGCCACAGGAGCCCAAATAAAGTGGCAGAGCCGTGCAGTCGAGACAAATGTCCTGACCCCACGGAGGCTGCCGGAGGCGGCCCGCTGATGGATGGCAGAGGGAGAAATTCTCAGTTGCCGTCTAATCTGTGCCCGAGAAATAAATTGCTCTTGTCACTGGTGTCTGCCCCGGCGCTGCAGGCCCCCCTTTCCTGCAGAGCCCTCCCTGCACCCCAGCCCTGCTCTGCCCGCCTGGAAATGCTGCCTCGGGGAGTGGGGTGGAGCGGCAGGGGAGGGATGAGAGGAACATTCTGTCCGATCTGATCTGGTGCCCCTTCTGCTGCTGCCCCCCCCCCCCCCCCCCCATCCAAAGGCAGAGGACGAGCCTCCTGCCGCGGGTTGAGCCGCAGGCCTGGCAAGTCTCAGGACCTCCGTTTTCTTATCTGAGAAGGAAGGCTTTTAGAGGGATCTCACAAACCTTATCGTTCCCAGTTCCTGAGAGCCAGGGGAGGGAACGGAAGGGATTTGCAGGGAGTCTGGAAGAATCCCAGCATCTAAATGGAAGTGCCTCCGTGTGCCGAAATCCCAGAGCCCGGAGTTAGCGCACACCTTCCCAGGGACCCGCAGCACAGCCTTGCCTGGGAAAAGCTTCCTTTCTCTCTTTAAAGGAAGCTTCTCTCCCCCCACCCCCCCCAAAAAAAAATTATCCGTGCCATCTACTTCCTCCACCCCCACCCCTCGCTCCCTTCTGTCCCGTGGCCTTTCACAAGGTTCCCTCCACTAGTGTGCTTACCCGGTGAGGCCCTTTGGAAATGGGAGTTCCTGCTTGAAAGAAGACTTCCCTCCAGAGCAAGAGGGAGACTTCCTTGCTGGGACCTAAACCTTCAGAGAGATACCCCATCCTAATCCAAGAAGACAAGGACAGACACTGGCAGAGACCTGGGCCCCAAGCTTTCTCTGGATGGATGGAAGGACACTGTCAGCTGACAGCTGACATCTCGTCAATCCAGGAAGGCTTCCTGGTGGTGGTGGTGGTGGGGTTTCGGAGCTACCTGAACGAGAGAGGAAAGCTCGTTAGTCACAGGGAAAGAACAGAGAGGGTCACCTCCCTGCCGAGGCAGACACAATCACAGGCTCGTCCTGGGAACTAAACTGGATCTGTCACTATGATTTCACAGCTGCCGCTCAAGGCTGGGTAAGGCTGGGAGGGACCTTGGAACCATGGGTCATCCATTAGCAGCGTGGATGGGGCTCAATTCCAGGCCAGGGAGGTGGGGTGGGTGAGACCCAGATTCTCCTCCCATGCCCAGAGCACCTTTTCCCCAAGGGGCCGGCTGCACGATGTTGGTGTTATTATCCCGGGGAGAGCTGTCAGGGACCCAGTTTTTATTAGCCACCTCACGAGTATGAATCAAACACCTACGCTGTTAGGCGCAAGTCCGATGGACCTGGGGACACGTCCCAGCTTTGGCGTTTATTAGTTGTGTGGCCTCGGTTAAGCCACCTCTTTTGTCTGAGCCGCTATTTCCTCTTCTAAGTACAATTCACAACAGCTTCTTCTGGGGTTTCTGTGTAGCTGCAATGAGACGATGTGTGCAAATTCTCTCTCAGAGCCCTGGCACTAAGCAGATGCTCAATAAATTCATTTCCTCGCCAAGTATTTTTTAAGTGCCCTCCATATTGCAGGCACCTTGGAGGGCGCCTAGGATTGTGGGATGAAGCTGTAGGAAGCAGGATAGCCCCCGTGAGGCGGGCTCCTCCGATTGTCCCCAGTGGTCCCCGGGCGGTCCAGCTGCTTTCCTGGAGAAGGCACAGGCTTCCTCCCACAAGGACGGGGTGGGGAAAGCTTCCCCACACGTCCTGGGAGATAGGAGCTCAAACTCACTCGTAGGACCCACCTCCCAGGGCTGTTGTGAGGAATGGAGGACTCTCTGTGTGCAGAGTGGCTAAAGACCATGTGACCATGATAAAAGCTTGATAAACATTCATTTTGTGTTGTTTGGAAGGGGGCAGCTCTCACAGAAACAAAGGGCTTCCTGGCGGGAGGGTCTCTGGCTCCCCACTCCCACTGAGGAGTGAAGCTGTACAGCAGGATGCAGGGTAGACGCGAGGAAGGACTTCCTGGAGCCTGTACACCCGACTCCGTGGCCTCTGAGAGCACCGCCCGGCCCCCAACGATGCCCAGCCCCAGTACTGCCCGGACGACAAGGAAAGCCAATATTTCCAGGGAAAATCCTGGCACTGCTTCCCTTGCCAGGCGGGGCACCGAGTCCTTCGGGGTCTCCCCGGAATTCCAGCCAAGCGTCTGGGCTGGAACTAGCCAAGGGGAGGGAGTAGACATTGAGCTCTGAGAGGCAGCGGGGGCCTGCAGTGCGGCCATCCCAGTTTTCCCGGGACTGACAGTAGGTGCTCGTGAATATGAATGGAACCTTCCCGAAGATCAAGTCTGCTTCATTCATTCGTTTATACGTTCAGTCACCAAATACCTAATTTAGTACCCTTATGACAGTTCTCTCCCAGGGGGAGGGACTGACGGGAAAGAAATGAGCATCATAAATTGTTGGGGTGAGTGTGTGCCATTAAGAAAAATCCTGTGAGAAGTCCGGGGCTCCATCCATAGGGTGGTTAGAGGAAGCCTCCCGGAGAAGGCTGTGTGTGTGGGCAGGCGAGGTCCCCTCTGGCTGGGACGGCCCTCCCACTGAGAAAGGGGTGTACCTGGCGTGCTCTGAGCACCCCTCTCTAAGGCAGCTGGAGTCCCCAGGAGCCCAGACCAGGCATAGGGTTGCTGAGGCGGCTACAGTTACCACCTGTTCTTGCCAGCGGGATGCGCCCCCTCCCCCCATAGCGAAGGCATTTACTTTTCCTGCTGTGCCGCCGGCAGAGAGGACCACAGCTCACCTGAGGCGGTCCCTCCTCCGGCCTTGGGAACATTTCGTCTCCGCTGCTCCCCACTACAGGGCCTCAGCGCCCAGTGAGCGATGGAGACTGCAGCTGCCCGCGGGCACGCCGCCAAGCCCCAGGCTGCACCAGCCTCGCCTCTCCTGGGGACACAGAACATCTGTAAAATGGGGGTGATGGTGATTATGGAAAGCATGCAAGCTGCTGGGAGACATATACGAGGTAATGGATGGGAAAGTGCCTGGTAAACTGTAAGACATTATACAGATGTTCATGTACCACTTGTAAACGAGAGGATGAGAGACGGCGAAGGGGCGCCCAGGAACTGGGGGGGCAGCGGGGGGGGGCAGAGACAGTTAAAGAAGGGGGAGTGGCCACCGAGCCCGGGACTGTGACAGGCACAGAAAGACTGTGTGAAAGGCGCATGAATAAACACGCGCCCTCCTCCGACCCCTAGCTACCTTCATGGTGCTCCCTCTGGTTAACGGTTAACGAGGTACAGGCAGCGCTGGTTCTCCCAGGCAGGAGGGCCCGCTCCCCTGCCCTGCTGAGCTGCTCGTCCAGGGGGTCCAGAACGGACCCTGCCGGGAGGCGCTCCCTCCCTCCTCTGCCCCCTCGGGCCCCAGCCCCTCCTGCCCCTCCGGCAGCTCCGCACAGACCTGGGGCATGGAGTCATACTCAGCTGCCAGCGGAGGGATGCAGGGACAGGGCTCAGTGCTGGAGAGTGTTGCCATGGAAATTGGCAGGTAGGGCTGGCAGCTGGCTTTCTGGAGCTGACCCCAGGCCTGGCAGAGGCTGGAGATCCACACGTGCGAGGCGGCGGCTCTGGCCAGAGGGCGCTGGGGGAGACGGCAGGCAGAGGCCTGGGATTAGAGAGGAAGCTGGCAGTTAGCTTCGGGTCATGCTTATTGCACACCTACTGTGCGCCCGTACCATGCAGAGCGTCCTCACTCACAGTATCCTAGCAGTCCTCCCAGTGGGCCTGGTGGTCAGTATTGCACATCACAGGTGAAAACTCAGACTCAAAGAGGGTAACATCCCCAAGGTCACCCACACAGTCAGGGTCCCGAGACTTCTGAGACCAGATTGTGTGTTCCTTTTTCTGAAACCTCATCCTTGCCCTCGCCAAAGCTAACGTGAACAGGACCCTGCTGTCCTGCCTCAGTTCTCTCCTGAGTGGGGTGGGGGTGGGGGGAGTGAAAGACCCATCCCCGTCGTTATTCATGGGGAGAAGGGTGTCCAGAGAGGGGGCTGAGGGCTCCCTCCAGGTCCCTCTACTTTGGCCCAGTTTGCTGACAAGGAGTCCTGGCAACAGCTAGCGGGGAGGGGAGGGGAAAGTGGAGGTGTCCCCCTGGCTGCCCCTGGGAGTCCCCTGGCACTGGCTCTGTCCCCCCTGAAGCCGAGCCCCTCTCAGGGGGCCCTGTCGACGTGAATCGCTTTCCCTGGGGTTGGTGGCAGCCCTGCTCTACTTGCTGCGGGTGCTGCCTGTCCCTCGTGGCTGGCCAGGGAAGGCCCCGCCCCCAGGCTGCCGTTAAAGCAAAGGCACAGAGAGGGGATAGTTAGGGAGATCGAGGAGATCGCCCCGCCTCTGATGCTTGGTGGTCTTGTCACTGTCACTGCGTCGCTGCCCACACACCTGGATGGAGGGGTGCTCCCTGCCTTTCCCTTCCACGTGGTTTCATTTCACCCCAACAGCAGAACAGCCTAAAGGGAAGTTTTATCATCACCCTTGTGCAGAGAGGGAAAATGAAAAGACTCAAAACGATGACATGACTGGCCCGAAGCGCCGTTGCCGGGACCCAAGCCCGGTTTCCCCTTTTCACATCCACCCAGAGCAACGGGAAGCCCTCGGGTCAGAATCTGGTGGCTTCGCGCAACTTATTTCACTCCCTGAGCCTCGATTTCCCCACCTGAAAAGTGGGGTTCATATGATGGCCTGCCTCCTCGCAGCACCGAGGCTCAGGAGGTACAACGTGTAACATGCCAGATTCGGCGCGTTCGTGCTATTGCTGTTATTCTAAGGATAATGGGCTCCTGATCGACACCCCTTGGTGGACCAGGTGCCTGCGTGGTGCCCGGCCCTGGGGAAGGAAGGGATGCCCCGGGATCAGAGGGCACGGAAGTGGGTGTGCGGGCAGGACGTGGTGGAAAGATACCTCCGCAGGCAGGCCCACCTGCGCGGGAGTGGAGGCGGCAACGATGCTTAAACGGAAATGGCGCGACTCCGTGCGGGTGATTACACGGGTCTGAGGGTGTGACTTCAGCGATTTTCTTCCTGTCGTGGAGGCACTGGCTCGTCTTTATGCAAGCACAGGCGCTAATTGCGTCCCAGAGCGCGCTCTCCGCCCGCTGGGCTGGAGGGGCGCCGCCATATGCTTGGCGTGCGTGTAATTAACCCGCGGCAGCTGCAGCCCCTCTGTCTGGATTATGGATTCGGTTTCCGTTTCACTCGCAGGCGAGAGCCCCCCAATGCAGATGGATTTAAATGATTACCCTTCAGCGAGGTGCTGGGGACTGAGCCCCGCGCTGGACTGGAAGCCACCTGGGCCAGCGCGCAGACCCGGGACGCCCAGTGCTGAGTTCACTCCCGCCCGCCCTTACCAGCTCCCAGGCGGGCATCCCAGCCACACCCGGGAGCAGGGCCCACGGAGAGCTGGGCCGCCCTCAGGGGTGGAAGCTGCTTTCCTGGCATCTGTGATGGACCGTTTCCTGCCTTTGCTTTACTGGTCCAGCCCCGACCCCTCTGCCCTCGGCTGACTTTTCTTCCAACCTTGTCGGCCACTGACCACTCAGGCTCTCTGGCCAGCAAGTGCTTTCAGCACCTGGAACAGGGACGGTAGTGGGCACCTGATTAATATTGAGCAGGCGCTGGTTCGGGTGACAGGAAGATGAAGGGCTGCTCCATTAACCCTCCGGGACAGAACCCGAGCCTGGGACCCACATGTTCCCTGACCTCCACAAATAGTCACCTCGCCCGACGTGGCAACTCTGAAGATCGATGGTGCAGGTGCTCTTGGGCCATAGGCACAGGGACAAGAGGAGGCTGCGGGGAGCCATGCCCAGGAGCCGGCCATTTTTACTGCCCTCGGTCCGTGGGCAGTGGCTCTTGGCAAGGCCGTTCTGTGAGGCTCTTGGGTCTCCATTGAGCTGTGAGCCACTCCTGGTCCCTTAGCTACAGCTGCCCTCACGGTGGTGATTCATATGCGGGCACTGAGCACTCCCGTTGTGCCAGACGCTCTGCTCAGCACTTGGATGGGGAATATAACGAAGAATAAGAATCACGCTGGGTCCCCAAGGAGCTCGTGTCTGGTGGGGAAGACAGATACGTGAGCAGGTGGTTGCAAAACAGGGATAGATACCATCGTGCAGGCGTGCTTACGAGGTTTGAACACAGAGAAGGGGTGACGATATTTGCCAGGGGTTGGTGGTGAGAGTTGCGATTTTCATTGAGCACAGATGAGTTTGGGGGCAGGACCGGAACACAACCTTCCCTTTACTCCCCAGAGGTCTGTGTGCACGTCTGTGCTAAGCATTATGGGGCTTGTGAAGATGTGTGGGTCCCAGACTCAGGCGCCTACACTCCAGATGGGACGACTCGCATGGCACTCGTTTACTGAGTACCTACTATACACCAGAGGCCGCCGTAGACTCAGAAGCTACCAAGAGGATTAGACACGATCGCTGCCCTGGTCTAGAGGGAGACAGACAGACAGAGAAACAAAATACATTGCAAGTCCATGGACTATGTCCTTCGGACTTTTTCAAGGCACAGAGAGGAAGGAACTGTTACTTTTTTTTTTTTTAAATGTATTTCTTTATTGATTTCAGAGAGTAAGGGAGAAGGAGAGAGAGATAGAAACATCAATGATGAGAGAGAATCATTGACCGGCTGCCTCCTGCATGCCCCCCACTGGTGATCGAGCCTGCAACCCAGGCATGTGCCCTTGGCTGGAATCGAACCTGGGACCCTTCAGTCCACAGACTGATGCTCCATCCACTGAGCCAAGCCGGCTAGGGCAGGAACTGTTACTTAAGGAGAGTGGGGAGAATAGCAGCTCAGGGAAGATGTCCTAGGGGTGGTTATGTCCAAGTAGGGTTTTGAAGGATGATTAGGAGTTTCCAGATCAAAAGTCCCAAGTTATAAAGTCAGTGGGGGTGATTGTAAGGACATGAACAGCTGGGCAGTATAGGAGGCTGACCATAACACAAATGAGAGATAACGGGGACCCCAGCATTGGAGACAAACCTCCTTGGTGCCAAATGACAGCCACGGAGAACAAACCCGTTGCAGGTTTCTCTGTATGAGACAAACATGCCGGTTCAGTCTTAGCGACAGGCCTGAGCCCTACATGGGTGTGTCAGGGGCATCTGAACATGGAGCCGGCTTTCTCTGCCCCCGGCGATGTCACCAATCACTTTGCCAGCCCCTCGGCCTCCTATCAGTGAAGGCGAACATGGGCAAGCCGCCTGCCGCAGTGGGGGTCTGTGGCCAGTGACTAGGCGGGCGTGGCAGACTCACCGCAGTCCCTGTGAGCAGCGGCTCCCGGCAGCCTCCTGGACCCCTGTCAGCGGTGCCCAGATGGTGACCCGGGTCTGTGCATTGTAAGGGCCCAGAGCGACTGTGATGAGACCGATCTATCGCCTGTCCCTACCTTGTCATCCTTCCTTTCCTGAGCGGGGACATGCTCCGAGGGGACATGAGGCCCGGGCCAGCTCCGAGGGTCCCAGGGATTCCTGCTGGAAGCTCAGGACACCCTGCCCTGCGGGAGGACGCTGGAGGCCCGTGCCCTCCGCCCTCCCTCCCCACCTGCTGCGAACAAGGAAGCCCAGGACAGCCGTGAGCAGCGCTGAAGGGCCTGCATTGATTAGGATAATTATATTTACTCTTTAGCCGTGTGAGGCCTGGTAGGAATATTTTTGTTGTTGATTCGCTGCTGCTTAGCCTCAGGAATGGGGACTGACATGCCAACCGCCACCTAGATCACCCCTCCACATGCATACACATGCACACGGGTGCACATACATGCACACATGTGCATCTTCACTGTTATTAAATTACTGTAAATGCTCATCGAAGCCCATGGCATTCTGGGCTGTCCTTCCTGTAGCTTTTACTCCAGAAAAGAACATAGAAACGGTTGGGGGAGGTTTCTATTCTTTTGTCTATTTTTATCTTGGGTGACAGGCATAAGAGGAGCCTCTTGCAGCAAAAACAGACACCTGGCGGGGCATCTTCCTACCTCAGCCCCTCTGGCCCTTGGCCCTGCCTTCCCGGGACACTCCTCACACGCTCCTGGCGTCTTACTGTAGCGGGACTGGACTCACGGTAGCCCTGTCCTGGCTTCCCCGGGACCAGCACCCTGGGCCCTTGACCTGGGCCTTGCTTCTTCCTGTCCCTGGCGTGTGCCTGCCGACCCTCTGTGTGTGCAGACGCTGTTCTTCTGGGGGGACAGGATGGTGCAGACAAGGAAGAGGAGGGTTCGCTGTGGCTCTGAGGGAGCCAGTGTCCCAGCGAGCATGCGGCTCCGTCCCCACCACAGAAGGCTGTGTGTGGTCGCCAGCACCGGGGCTGCGGCATCTAACACTGCAGGGGCAGCCCAGGGAGCCGCGGGGACTGGGGGAAAGGGAGGCACAGGTTCAGATGGGAGGGGTCTCGTCCCTGTCACCTCCTGCTTCCTTACTTCCCAGCCTGGCTCTAGCCTTGATCAGAGGCCCGAAATGCAGGCAGAAGGTGCTTGCACTGGCTCCCGGGGGGCAAAACCAAGCAAGATGTCACCCCTGCGAGGACCACAGCTCGTCTCTCCCCAGCGGCCACCCAGACCCCCACCCCGGGAGCAGAAACAGGCTGGCTTTATTTTAGCTCCCCAGTGGGGCCCCCTGAGCCCTGCCCCACTTTCTGAGACTGGAGAGCCTGGGGCCCACACCATCTGGCTGTAGTGAGGGACCGGCTCCTGCTCGTGACGGGAAGCAGGGAACAGGGCCTTCTCACGCCCACACTTTCCACGCCAGGGATCCGCATGCCAGGGCCCCCGATGGGACCGCAGTCTGCAGGACCCCCAGAGCCGTCCTGTACCCAGGGCTGTGGCTCGGGCAAGGCCTCCCAGGGCCTTGCTGTGGGATCCCCGAGTTCCGGGCCATTCTGACTCTGCCATCCCGCCCAGACCCAGCGAGCGTTTTTTCCGACTCAGCGTGAGTCTCCTGTAGGACTGGGAACAGACCTATAACTCGGAGGGTAAAGGGCAGCGAAAGCAATAAAGAGACTCCCCGTTGAGCTCAACCCCAATAATAATAGAGCATCGTTGGTTCATTCCCCAGCAAGGGGCGGGGGGGGAGGGGGCCTGTAAAGATGCCGAGGACGCCAGAAACGGGCACAGGAGCGTTGCCCCTCCAGATGCCCCCCTGCTGTTCTCTGCAGGGACCTCGGGGTCCCAGGACCCAAAGTGTGTGTGGGGGGGGGGGAGCTTGTATTTCTTCTTCCCAAGCTGAATCCCTGGGTTTGTCGTGTCTCCCCACTTTTTCTCTTCTGTGGCAATGTCCTGGTGTATCTTACCTGCCCCACATTCTGCCCTGGGAGGGCACCTGCCATACAGACGGTCCTACGGACGAGGGTGGGGCCGCTCACCTGGGCAGAGCTCCACAGCTTAGCGTGCAAACCGCCCCGCACGACAGAAAGGAGTGATGACGGGGCCTCTGACTAATTAGGTGACTGCAAATATCATTCTGCTAAAAGCAGAGGAGCTGATAAATTTTTTACTCGCCTGCTAATAATTTTCTCCCTTAAAAGGTGGAGCAGACAAATAGGGGAACTGAGTCTAGACTGAGCTGTGATCCACAGAAAAGAACTCTTGGCCGCTGTGATGAGTGCTGGCCCCGGCTCGGGCTCCTCCCCAGCCGCCTGCCGCTTCAGCACCGCTACATCCCTCGGGGGATATCAGACTTCCGGTTTCAGCCCGATCCGGGCAGTCCGACATCCCCTGAGGGGTCCTGGATTGCGAGAGGGTGCAGGCTAGGCTGAGGGACCCCACCCGTGCACGAATTCGTGCACCGGGCCTCTAGTTGTAAATAATGACTTTGATAATGCCTAGCGAGGGCTTGGCCTGGCGCCTGGCACATTGGTGCAATTCATAGTCACCATCCTCATCCTCATATTCTCTGCTTGTAAGGCCCTTGCACTCCTGTTCTGACTACCAGGCCCTTCAATCAAGGTTAACTTTGAGTGATTTTTGTTATTTTTAAGGAATGCCTGCAGCAGGAAAGTGATAAGATGAAGGACTGGGAAATATGACGTAATATTAACTTCGTTTGAAAGAAGTATCTAACGAAAGGGATTCAGTAGCCCTGAAGGGCAGGAAGGAGCAAGCACACGCCTGCATAGAGTCACGCCCAGGAGAGTGAGAAAATGGAGCCACCTGCCTCTCATTTTGCTTCCATCGTTGTCACCGCCAGGAACAAGTTTTTGATCTGACGTGTGGGGAAGAGCATAGCCATCATCCCTAAGGGAGGTCAGGGCTCCAGGCTTATTT